>NC_138979.1:108481132-109890892 GCF_964341445.2 Mesoplodon mirus | reverse complement strand
TGGCTGTCCAATTTTCCCAACACCATTTATTAAAAAGACTATCTTTTCTACATTGTTCTTTGCTTCTTTGTCATAAATTAATTGTCCATATACATGTGGATTTTATTTCTGGGTTCTCAATTCTGTTCCACTGATCTATATATCTGTTTTTTTCTGCTAATCCCATGCTGTTTTGATTACTACAACTTTGTAATATAGTTTGAAAACAGGGAGTGTGATACCTTCAGCTTTGTTCTTTTTTCTCAGTATTGCTTTCAGTATTCAGGGTCTTTTGTGGTTCCATTCAAATTTTAGAATTTTTTGTTCTGTTTTTGTGAAAAATGTCCTTGGGATTTTGATAGGAATTGCACTGAATCTGTATACCATTCTAAGTAATATAGACATTTTAAGAAGTTAATTTTTCCACACCATGAACATGGAATATTGTTCCATTTCTTTATATCTTCTTCAGTTTCTTTCAACATCTTACAGTTTGCAGTGTGCAGGTCTTTCACCTCCCTGATTAAATTTATTCCTAGGCCCTTTATTCTTTTTGTTGCAATTATAAATGAGATTTTCATAATTTCTCTTTCTGCTAGCTCACTGTTAGCATATAGAAACAATGGACTTTGCATGTTAATTTGTATCCTGCAGCTTTACTGTATCTGTTACTATTTCTAATAGTTGTTTGGTATAGAATTTTCTATATATAAAGATCATGCTATCCACAAATAGTGACAGTTTTGTTTCTTCCTTTTCAATTTAGACGACTTTCATTTCTTTTTCCCATCTAATTGCTCTAGCTAAGACTTTCAATACTATGTTGAATAAGAGTGGTGAGAGTGGGCATCCTTGTTTTATTCTTGATCTTAGAGGGATAGCTTGCAGTTTTGCATCATTAAGTATGATGTTAGCTGTGGGTTTGTCATAGATGGCCTTTATTATGTCGAGGTAGGGTCCTTCTATACCCATTTTCTTGAGAGTTTTTATATAAATCAATGTTGAATCTTGTCAAATACTTTTTCTGCATCTATTGAGGTGATCATATGGCTTTTATTCTTCAATCTGTTAATGTAGTATAACACATTGATTTACTTGTGGATATTGAAAAATCCTTGCATTCCTCACATAAATCACACTTGATCATGGTGTATGACCCTTTTAATGTACTGGTGTATTCAGTTTGCTAGTTGAGGATTTTTGCATCTATGTTCATCAGAGATATTGGCTTGTAATTTTCTTTTTTTGTGTTGTGCTTGCCTAGTTTTGGTATCAAAGTAATGTTGGTCTCTTAAGATGTGTTAGAAAGCATTCCCTCCTATTCAACTTTATGGAAGAGTTTGAGAAGGATAGGTATTACATTTTGAATGTTTGGTAGAATTTACCTGTAAAGCTATCTGGTCTTGTACTTTTGTTTTCTGAGAGGTTTTTGATTACTATTTCAATCTCTTTACTAGTGATCAGACTATTCAGATTTTCTATTTCTTCATGATTTAGTCTTGGAAGGTTATATGATTCCAAGAATTTGTCCATTTCTTTTATGTTGTCCAATTTGTTGGCATATAGCTGTTCATAATATTCTCTTATATTACTTTGTATTTCTGAGTATCCATTGCTATTTCCTCCCTTTCTGATTTTATTTATCAGAGACTCCTGTCTTTTTTTCTTAGTGAGTCTAGCTAAAGGTTGTCAATTATTTTTTTTTCAAAGAACCAGCTCAGTTTCATTGTTCTTTTCTCTTGTCTTTTTAGTCTCTATTTCATTTATTTCCACTCTAATCTTTATTATTTCCTTCCTTCTACTGAATTTGGGCTTCATTTGTTCTTCTTTTTCTATTTCCCTTAGGTGTAAGATTAGATTGTTTTGAGATTTTTGTTTCTTGAGGTAGACTTGTATTGCTAGAAACTTCCCTCTTACAACTGTTATTGCTGCATACCATATAAGCAGCATGTTGTATTTTTATTTTCATTTGTCTTCAGGTTTTACAAAAATTTCTTTGATTTCTTCATTGACCCAATAGTTGTTCAGTAGTATATTGTTTAGTCTTCACATAGTTGTGATTTTTCCAGCTCTCTTCTTGTGGTTGATTTCAGTTTCATATCATTGTGACCAAAAAAGATGCTTGATATGACTTCAGTCTTCTTTAATGTATTGAGACTTGTTTTATGTCGAACATATGGTCTATTCTTGAGAACGTTCCATGTGCACTTAGGAATGTGTATTTTGCTGCATTTGGATCCAATGTTCTGTACAAATCTATCAAATCTATCCAGCCTAATGTTTCATTTAAGGCCATTGTTTCCTTGTTGACTTTCTTTCTGGATGATCTATCCATTGATGTATGTGGGGTGTTAATATCCCATACTATTATTGTGATGTCAAGTTCTCCCTTTAGGTCTGTTAATAATTGCTTTACATATCTTAGTGTTCTTATGTTTTTGTCTCAAATTACCCCTTTTTATGTTGTGAATTTGTTACCAAATTTAAGTGGCTATAGTTATTTTCACTGCTTGTTTCCCCCTTCAACCTTTATGCTATATTAAAGTGTTTAAAAATCTATTCTGATACAGAGTCGCAATTTTCTGACTCTACCACTTTACTCAAAGTTTTGTGTACTTTTGCCTTTTTGTTTGTGGTAGAAGAGCTTCTTCCAACATTTTCTGTAAGGCAAATCTAGTGTTGATGAACTTCCTCAGCTTTTATTTGTCTGAGAAAGTATTTCTTCTTCATATCTGAATTATAACTGCAAGATAGAGTATTCCTGGTGGACCAATTTTTATTTTTCAGTATTTTGAGAATGTCATTCCACTCCCTCCTGGCCTGTAGAGTTTCTGCTGCCATATGTGCTAACCTTACAGGGGTTCCTTTGTAAGTTACCATCTTTTTTCCCCTGGCTGCCTTTAAAATTCTTTCTCATTGACTTCTGACAATTTTAATATACTGTATCTTAGAGAATGTCTTTTTGTGTTGAGGTAATTAGGTATTTTCTTAGTTTCATGGACTTTTATATCCAGTTCCTTTTCCAGGTTTGGGAATTTCTCAGTTATTAAAAAAGAGCAACAACAAAAACTCTCTTCTCCTTCTGGGATGCCTATGACCTTATGGTGCCCTTCCTAGAAGAGTCAGATAGCTTTTGTAGAATTTCCTCACTTTTTTAAAGATCTTAATTGTCTTTCCTCTTCTACTTGTATCATTTCTGTAGTTCTGCCACTGAGCTCACTAATTCTCACTTGCATGGCCTGCTCTACTTCTAATGCTTTCTAATGTATTCTTCATCTTGTTTATTGAGTTTTCCAGCTCCAGACTTTCATTTTAGTTCTTTTTTAGACTTTCAGTCTCTTCAGTAAACTATTTCTTCTGTTCATTAATTTTATTCCTAAACTCATGGAACTGCCTTTCTGAGTTTTCTTATAGCTTGTTGAGTTTCTTCATGACAGCTATTTTGCATTCTCTATCAGTTAGCTTGTAATATTCCATGACTTTACTTTTGGTTCCTGGAGAAGTGTCATTTTTTGTGTGTGTGTGATACAGTGTTACTGTGATGCTTTATGCTGCTTGATGGTTTGTTCCTCATTTGAAGTAGTGAATACTTTTCTTCTTTAAATAAAGCTTTTTTTTTTCAATAATGGATTCAACAGGTTGGATATTAGAGGTCTTTCTTTCCTCAGTAGGCAGTGCTATAGCACAAGTTTTGGTCTTCCTTACTTGGGCTGCCTCTGGTTGCGCTATAGAGATGTCACTCTCCATCCTTCACTGCCTCCGTCATTCAGCAGTGTAGCTTAGTGTCCTTTGTTATTGCTTGTTGTTGGCGCCAGCATCTGTGGCACTGGGGTGGCAGGTGCTACTCCTGTGTTGGGGATCTCCTGAGTCACAGACTCCACTGCGGCAGAGGGAGGGGGTTAGATGGGGGTTCCTGGGTTTGTCAGTGCCTCTGCTGTGTCTGGAGTTGCTGAGTTTGTGGCTGCCACTGTTGAAGGTGGGGAGCAGGAAGGCCTAAGTCGTGGCTGTATCAGCTGGAGAGATGGGGTCACAGGCCCTGAACTCCTTTTGCCCAATTACCTGTGGCCACAAGTACTGCTGTGGCCAGGAGGACAGAGTTGTGTGTGCTACTCCTCTGTTGCTACTGGTTTCGCTAGGGCTGCAGTTTCAGCTGTAGGGGCTGAGGATCCAGGATAAGAGGCATTGCCTCTGCTGTTCCCTTGGTTTTGCCTCCCCCATGTGCTGGAGTCCACCCACCTTTAAATGTACAGATGTGTGAAAATTCTGCAGTGTTCTGGTGTGTCAGGCAGAACCACCTTTGCTGACTTGTGGATGTTTTACTGGTTGCAGATTAAAGGGGAGCAACAAAGGGGGTGTCTCACCCGACCATGATGCTAACATCACTCTGTCTTTGTTTTTAATGTATGTGTTTACCACTATACATTTCCCTCTTGGTACTGCTTTTGTTGCATTTCATAATTTTTGGTACGTTCTGTTTTCACTCTCATTTGTCGCAAGATATTTTCTAATTTCTCTTGAGTGTGTGTGTGTATGTTTTGACCCATGGGTTGTTCAAGAGTGTATTGTTTAATTTCAACATATTTGTGAATTTTCCAGTTTTGTTATTGATCTCAAGTTTCATACCATTCCGGTTGGAAAAGATATTTGGTATGATTTCAATCTTCTTAAATTTGTTAAGAAGTGTTTTGTGGCCTAACAAGTGATCTATCCTGGAGAATGTTCCTTGTACGTTTGAGAAGAATGTATATTTTATTGTTGTTGGGTGAAGTGTTATTTTAATGTCTATTAGGTCCAATTAGTCTACAGTACAGGTCAAGTCCTCTGTTTCCTACAGTATAGGTCAAGACCTTTAATCTGGTTGATTTCTACATTATTGAAAGTGAGAGACTGAAATCTCTACCATCATTGTGTTACTGTCTATTTCTCATTTCAGTTCTGTCACTGTTTGCTTCATATATTTGGGTGCTCTGCTGTTAGGTGTATATATATTTATAGTTGTTATAACGTCCTGGTGAGCTGCTGTTTTATCATTATAAAATGTTCTTCTTTGTCTCTTTTGACAGTTTTTGACTTAAAAAGCTATTTATTGGATATAAGTATGGCCACTCCTGCTCTCTTTTAGTTATCATTTTCATTGAATACCTTTTTTCATCCTTTCACATTCAGCCTATGGATAACCTTTATTTAAAGTGTATCTCTTATAAAGGGCATATTGTTGTTGTGTTTTTTTCAATACATTCAACCACTCTATGTCATTCGGTTTTCCATGAGAATTGTTCCACATGTAGATGTAATTTTTGGTGTTTTATAGATGGTGAGCTCCACATCCTCCTACTCCACCATCTTGATCTCCACCCTCCCCAATGTCATTTCATTTGGAGTTTAATCTATTTATATTTAAGACAATTAGTGGTAGAGAGGATTCACTATTGTCATCTTGTTAATTGTTTATGTCTTCTAGTCTTCTAGTTATTTTGTCATCCTTTCCTCTTTTGCAGTTGTCCTTTGTGTTTTATTTTTTGTAGTGACACACTTTGATTCCTTTCTCCATTTCTTTTATGCATTCTCTATAGTTATTTTCTTGTTAATTGTTTGTAGAGAGGATTCACTATTGTCATCTTGTTAATTGTTTATGTCTTCTAGTCTTCTAGTTATTTTGTCACTCTTTCCTCTTCTGCAGTTGTCCTTTGTGTTTTTTTTTTTAAAGGTACACTCTAAATGTTTTTTTTTTTTTTTTTTAATTTTATTTATTTATTTATTTATTTATTTATGGCTGTGTTGGGTCTTCGTGTCTGTGCGAGGGCTTTCTCTAGTTGTGGCAAGTGGGGGCCACTCTTCATTGCAGTGCACGGGGCCTCTCACTATCACGGCCTCTCTCGTTGCAGAGCACAGGCTCCAGACGCGCAGGCTCAGTAATTGTGGCTCACGGGCCTAGTTGCTCCGCGGCATGTGGGATCTTCCCAGACCAGGGCTTGAACCCGTGTCCCCTGCATTGGCAGGCAGATTCTCAACCACTGCGCCACCAGGGAAGCCCCTTTTTTTTTTTTTGTAGTGACACACTTTGATTCCTTTCTCCATTTCTTCTGTACATTCTCTATAGTTATTTTCTTTGTGGTTACTATGGGGACTGCATCAAATATCTATAACAATCTATTTTAAACTGATAACAACTTAACATTAATCACATATAAAACTCTACTCCTTTATACTTCCTCTCTCTTACCATATGTTATTGAGGTCACAACTTATATCTTTGTATATTCTGTATCCTCTAACATAGTTTTATAGTTATAGTTACTTTTCATGATTTTACTTATAATATTCTATGCCAGAATTAGAAATAATTTACACACCACCATTACAATATTATAAAACTCTGTATACATCTATATATTTACCTTTTATTCGAGAGCTTTACATTTTCAAATGCTTTAGTGTTGCTGTCTAGTGTCTTTTTTTTTTCAACTTGAAGAACTCCCTTTAGCAATACTCATAAGAAAGGCAAGTCTAGAACTCTCTCAATTTTTCTTTAACTGGGAAGGTCTTTATTTCTTCTTCCTTTAGACTTTTCTGTATGTTTAAAATTTTCCTTAAAAAATGTTGGAGTAAAATAAAAATGAAGTTAAGAAATTTTCAAACAAAAACTTAGAAAAATTATTACTAGCAGACACATCAAAGCATAATAAAGTATGTTAAGGTTTTAACGTAAATGTTATTAACTAGAGTTAAAATATTTATTTCTTAAGGATAAAAATTACAGTGAAGGGGGCTTCCCTAGTGGCGCAGTGGTTGAGAATCCACCTGCTGATGCAGGGGACATGGGTTCATGCCCCGGTCCGGGAAGATCCCACATGCCACGGAGCGGCTGGGCCCATGAGCCATGGCCGCTGAGCCTGCACGTCCGGAGCCTGTGCTCCACAACGGGAGAGGGCACAACAGTGAGGGGCCTGCATACAGCAAAAAATAAATAAATAAATAAATACAGTGAAATGGACAAACCATAAGTGCTCTACCAAAGAGTTTTGACAAATGCATAATCATCATCCTGAAAGTACCTTCACTTTAATTTTTGAAGGATATTTTTTGCTGGCTACAGATTCTAGGATGATGGTTATTTTCATTTAGCACTACCAAGAATATGACTCCATTGTTGTAGATTCCCTTTTTTTCTGTTTAAAAGTTACATTTCATTCTAATAGTTGCTTTTTTGAATGTGGCCTTTTTAAAAAATGCATTTTGATTATTTTCAGATTTTTTCTTTGATTTTTGTTTCCAGCAGTTTTATTATCACACACCTAAATATGGATCTCTCTTTATTCCATCTGTGGTTCATAAGACTTCTTGAATCTGTACCTTAGTGTGTTTAATTAATTTTGGAAAGTTCTGAACCATTATCTTCTCAATTTGTGCACTTTACCCATTATACCTCTCCTCTCTGACACTTTAATTACATTTTAGACCTTTCCACTGTTTTTATTTCTCAACCTCTAATGCGTATTTATCTTTGTTTCTCTCCATGCTTCATTCTGAATACTTTCTTTCGACTTCTAATTCACTGAATCACTCTTTGGATGTATCTACAGGCTTCTGGCAAGACTCTTAGCCTTTCCGTAACCAAATCCAACCACTCACACTCACCACCACTCTCTGGTGTATGACCAAAAGAACCAGTCTTGCTACCCTAAATCTGGGTTTAAACCTGTCACCAGAACAGCCTAAGATTCTCAGATCATGTTTATTCCATAAACTCCAATCTTCTTTTCTATGGGCAATGAGGCAACTTCCCCCATCCCCTCTATTTTATATATTTGATTTGTTTACCTGTCTCATTCCATAGGATAAAAGCTCCACGAAGGAAATGATTTTTGGTTGCCCAATTCGCTATTGTATCCCCACTGATTGAACAGTGTCAGGCATATAAATGTAAGCACCAAATAAATATATTAAATGAATAAGTGGTATGCCACATCTCTTTTATGAGAAATCATCAAAGTGAAACTTTATGAAAACACAAGTCAGAAACTTTATTTGTTAAAACAACACCAAGAACAAAATGCTACACAAGAGAACACAACAACTAAGTAAATATTAAAGAAAAAAAATTAAGTCAATTAGAATTTGAAGGAAGAGAAGGAAATCAACTGATTGGTTATTTTTATGACCCTGCCCCAAACTGATTAAATCTATCAAGATTTGGGTTCAAAATCTCTTCTACTGCCCAGTTTGATTCATGACTTCCTGACACACTGATAAATTGTTGGTACTACTGAAATCTATGCATTAGGGACAGAAATGCATTAAGTAGCTCTCTAAACTTGGGTGAATCTGATGCTTGATTTATTCATCTGCTCCAATGATCATTTACGGCAGCATTGGCACAGCGGTACCTAAGGCCAAAATCTACCTGAATCCCAAGTTATATCAATACGGTTTATAGAATAAGGTTTTAAAACCTGCTGAGTGCCTTGCTCCCTCCTACCAGATCAGTTTTCTGCTCTTTAGCTAGAGGGCAAAAGATGGGGAAAGGGTGTGGTGTGGTAAGAAAGTTGTGCTGAACCAAATGTTGACAAATAAAAGTCATCCTTCATCTTTCTCCTTTTTTCGTCCCTCTGTAAGGAAATATTTTTGAGGTGGTATAGAGACTGTGGCAGCATATCTCCATGGCAGGGATCTTCAAATTTATACATGTGTCTATGAGCTGTGAGAGTAAATTCCCATGCACAACATAATCAAGAGGCCAACCATCCAAACACTTTTAGTCTTTATTTATTTATTTATTGCCCCAAGATTCACTGCTTAGACTTTACTATAGGATCAACTAGGTTTCAACCCACATCATGGGTACTGTTTTCACTTAAGTTATATGGAAAGTTTTAAAGGGCTCTAGTGCATCTCTTTCTACCGAGACTATTAAAATGCTGTAGAATAACACTTAAATACTCATTTAGCATGATGAACTCATTTGCCTCATTTTCTTAATCAAATATTTTTAAATTTAAAAATATATGCTCATTGTAAGAAGTCACAATTACAGTTATATAAAGAATTAAGCTTCTCTGTTTTTCCCCTTCATGCTCCCTTTCCCCAAAGAAGCCAATATTATCAGTCTGGTTATTATGTGCTTACTTCTTACTATCTTTAATCAAATGTAATTAAATATATAAGCTCCTTGTCTCCACCACTATATTTTAGAAAAACAAGATCATATCCTACACATTACTTTTCACCTTGAATCAACAATATATTATGGCCATAACTTCAGATTAGCCAAGCTAGTGAACTGTTATTGTAATCATAATGCTGGGAATAATGATTACTCATAATAACTTCAATTTAAAATCAGAATTAGAATTATGCTGTATTCTGTCCATAATTATAGTCAATTCCATGTAGGCCTAACAGTTTTTTAAATAGAGTAGGTGCTCACAGATATTTGTTGGATTGAAGAGAAAAATAAAAGCACAGAGATGATTTAATGTTGTAAATTTTTTCAAAATATTTGATGAGGTTTCTGAAAAAAAGCAAAATAAAAAGAAAGACCAAGAATGGTCCATGAAATTATGATGTCTTTAAAAGTTACAACTAGTAGGAATATGAGCTTTTATAATTATATAAAATATATAATTGTCCCATGGGTTATTTCAACAAAAAACAGAATTAAGTACTAAGTGATAGTAGGGTACATTAGTAAAATTGGGGCTAAATTTCCGTGAACCTTGTCTCTTAATAAATGCAATGGCTTTGCCAATAATTAATTTGAAATATTATTTCTCATAAAGCTGTTTGAAAAATCTAAAACAACTACATAAGGAAGGAAGAGCTTCTGAATTGTTAAAATTCTTTATTCTTCTGTTAAAGGTTATGCATTTTAATATGATCTGTTGGCTGATTTATGTAAAGCTTTGTATTTTTCATTTTCTCAAGCCTGTCAGAGTAGTGATGTATGGTTCATTTTAGCATCAAGTTTGCCGTAAGCAATAAAGTCAGAGCCCCCAAAAGAAATTTTAATGTATTTCCCCATTTTTAACCTGGAGCTTTCCATTATTCAGTTATTTTGTTTGGGATCCCATGTTTAGTTGATATAATTTTTACACTCACATAAATAAATATTTTAACTGAAAGGTAACATTTAAATAGGTTAATTATTCACTAGAAAATTTTAAGGGTCATTATATATAAAGTGCAAATCTTAGTGATAAATTTTACACTAACAACCTCTCTAAAGGTTGTATTTTATGTTCCAGTTTGCTTGGAGCATTTTTCTCTAACAGGATAAAAGAAAAATAAATAAGAAAGTGACTTTCATTAAATGGTATGAAACATGAAATGGAAGCACGTTTATAAAATTCTGTAAGAAGAAAAAATGAAGTATGAAAATAACAATCAGTTAAATTAAAAAATTCTTATTGCAGAACTAGTTGCTGTTGTAGGGGGTGTGAAGATGAAAAAAGAAGAGTCTTTAAGAAATTTATAATCTAGTAGAAATAATAAGTCCTTAATCAACTATAACATAAGCTGCTTAAATTAATGGTCACAAGAGAGGAACAAACAAAGTATTAGGGCAGTTCATCTGGTGTGGCTAAGTGTATAAGAGTATTTGAATTCAGTCATACATCATGGACAGGATGTAAACAGTTAAAAAAGACAGATAGAATAAGCAAAGGCAAGGGAGGAGAGAAGCAGAAGGCATGGTAAGGGACTTTTCCAGTGGTTCTGTATTACAAGAGCAAAGGTACATGTGGGGGAGTCCTGGAAAACTGAAAAAGGATGTTATGGCAACATGTCATAGCTAATCATCTTATTTATTGAGAAAACAATGTAGTGCCATTATGGATTTTTGTACAGAGAAACAAAAACTAGAAAGAAGAATCTAATATGGCAATGAAGTAGAATATGGGGAGAATAAAAGCAAGGAGTCCACTTAAAGAAGTTCTATCTTGTCCAAGAGTTTGGGCAAGATACAACTTTAACTAGAGAGATGGGCACGGAGATGGAATAGTGTACAACAGAGGTCCCCAACCCCTGGGCCATGGACCAGCACCGGTCCGTGGCCTGTTAGGAACTGGGCCACACAGTAGGAGGTGAGTGGTGTGCGAGTGAGTGAAGCTTCATCTGCCTCTCCCCACTGCTTCCCATCGCTCACATTACTGCCTGAACAATCACCCACACCCCCATCTGTGGAAAAATTGTCTTCCACGAAAATGGCCCTTGGTGCCAAAAAGGTTGGGGGCCGCTGGTGTACAAGACATTAAAACTAACTTATAAAGAATTAGACAACCAATTGAATGTTCATGGTAAAGAAGAGATGATTTGTTTTTTCTGTGCCTGAGTTACTAGGGGGAAAATAGTTGTGTTAAATAACAAAAAACAAGGAAAAGGTGCACTTGGAGGGGAAAATGATTTCAAAATTTGTACATAATGAGCTTGATACTTATTGGCAGTCATGTCCAGCAGGCAGTCAGAAATAAGGATGTAGAGTTAAGGGGGAAAAAAGATAGTAGTAGGAAGTCCAGAAAGAGAGTGCTTGAGAATTATCTGCATAGAGGTTAAAAGTAAACTTGTGGGAAAAGACACAGTCTTTGTCAGGGAAAATACTGACAAAGAATAAAATGGAGCCATAAAAAGAACTTGAGGCATATATATATATATATATATATGGTAAGAAGCAAAGAAGCTATTGAAGAAGACAGAAGAAATCTTGAGAGAGTGGAAGGAAAGTCAGAATAGTACAATGACATATACACATTATAGGAAAAAATTTTGAGGAGATAGTAGTCAATATTATCAGGGAAAATGATTAACAATTATGAAGACAGAAAAGACCAACATCAAAGTAATTGAGGTCAAGCTAGATTGCAAATGTGTTATAAAGTGAGTAGAAACTAAAGGAATTTAGGGAACAGGTACGGACGGATTTTCAGAGTGGCATTCAAAGTATACATTTGAGGTCTCACTATTATTTGGGGTAGAGTGTTAATTAATTTGTTAATATGAGTTTAAGATAACAATGTGAATTTGATAAAACATGTGGAAGAGTATCTGTCATTTTTGCCCTCTAGCATTTATTCATCTTTCTTTTGTTAATTATACTTTATTTTCCCTCTGTAGAATCCCCTTCTCTATTACCTGGGTGGGCTCAGGAGTAAAGCTGGTGACTTGGCCAATGTTTTACCCAATCCATTGAGATGTAATAAAATTTCTGGGAAAGGAACTCTTACTTATTTCTTTCCCGATTCACCCTAAGAATGCCATCTCAAAGCTTGATATTAAAAAAAAAAAAGTCCTAAAGGAGGCAACATTTAACTGATTAAGTTAGAACAATGAACATTAAAAAGGATGTCTAAGCACATATACATATACATGTATACATAAAACTCTGATGAAAGAAATCAAAGAAGAATGAAATAAATAGATATTCCATGATCTTGGATAGTAGGATTCAATATTTTTAAGATGTCAGTTCTTTCCAACTTGATCTATAGATTCAATGTGGTCCCATGCAAAATCTTAGCAAGTTATTTTGTGGATATCAAAAAACTGACTCTAATATTTATATGGAAAGGTAAAAGACCTAGAATAGTCAACACAGCATTGAAGGAGAAGAACAAAGTCAGAATCTGACATTATCTGACTTGAAGACATACTATAAAGCTACAGTAATTAAGACTTTGCGGTATTGGCAAGAGAATACACAAACAAATCAATGGAACAGAACAGAGAGCTCAAAAATAGGTCCACACAAATACAGTCAACTGATCTTTGACAAAGGAGCAAGGCAATATAATGGAGAAAATATAGTCTTTTCAACAAATGGTGCTAGAACCATTAGATATGCACACATTAAAAAAATGAATGCAGACGCAAACCTTATACCCTTTCACAAAAATTAAGTCAAAATGGATAACAGACCCAATTGTAAAATGCAAAGCCATAAAAATCCTAGAAGATGGGGCTTCCCTGGTGGTGCAGTGGTTGAGAATCTGCCTGCTAATGCAGGGGACACGGGTTTGAGCCCTGGTCTGGGAGGATCCCACGTGCCATGGAGCAACGAGGTCCATGAGCCACAACTACTGAGCCTGCGCGTCTGGAGCCTATGCTCCACAACAAGAGAGGCCACGATAGTGAGAGGCCTGTGCACCGCGATGTAGAGTGGCCCCTGCTTGCCACAACTAGAGAAAGCCCTCGCACAGAAATGAAGACCCAACACAGCAAAAATAAATGAATTAATTAATAAACTCCTACCCCCAACATCTAAAAAAAAAAAAAAAACCTAGAAGATAAAATAGGAGAAAACCTAGATGACCTTGGGTTTGGTGATGACTTTTAGATACAACACCAAAGGCACGATCCAGGAAAATAATAATTAATAAGCTGGGCTTCATTAAAATTAAAAACTTCTGCTCTGTGAAAGAATGAGTAGACAAGCCACAGACTCGGAGAAAATATTTGCAAAAGACATAGCTGATAAAGAATTATTTCCAAAATATATAGAAAACTGTTAAAAACTCAATAATAAAAAACAGAGAGTTCTTATAAAAAATTGGCAAAAGATCTAAACAGACATCTCGCCAAATATGATATAGAAGATAGCAAATAAATACATGAAAAGATGTTCCATGTCATACGTCATGAGGGAAATGCAAATTAAAACAGCAATGAGGGGATTTCCCTGGTGGTCCAGTGGTTAAGACTCCGCACTCCCAACGCAGGGGGCCGGGTCTGATCCCTGGTCAGGGAACTAGATCCCACATGCCGCAACTAAGAGCTTACATGCTACAACTCAAGATCCTGCACACCGCAACTAAAAGATCCTGCAGGCGGCAACAAAGATCCTGAGTGCCAAATAAATAAATAATTAAAAAAATAAAATAAAACAGCAATGAGATACCATTACACACCTATTAGAATGATGAAAGTCCAAAACACTGACAACACCAAAAGCTGGCAAGGATGTGGAGCAACAGGAACTCTCATTCACTGCTGGTGGGTACAGCCACTTTGGAAGACAGTTTGGTGGTTTCTTGTAAAATTAAATATACTCTTACCATATAATCCAGCAATCACGCTCGTTGGTATTTACCCAATAGAGTTGAAAACTTATGTCCACACAAAAACTTGCACATGGATGTTTTACACAAGCTTTATTCACAATTGCCAGAATTTCAAGCAACCAAGATGTCCTTCAGTAGGTGAAAGGATAAATACATTATGGTATGTCCAGACAATGGAATATTATTAAGCATTCAAAAACTTATGAAAAGACATGCAGGAACCTTAAATGCATATTACTAAGTCAAAGAAGCCAATCTAAAAATGGCACATACCATATTATTCTAACTATATGACGTTCTGGAAAAGGCAAAACTATGGAGATAATAAAAAGATCAGTGGTTGCCAGGGGTAGGAGGTAGTAAGTGATGAAAGGTGGAGCATGGAGGATTTTTAGGGCAGTGAAAATATTCTGTATGATACCATAATGATGGATACATGTAATCTATAGAATGTACAAAGCCAAGAGTGAACTGTAATGTAAACTATGACTTTGAGTGATTACGATGTGCAATGTAGGTTCATTAATTGTAACAAATGTACCCCTCTGGGGAGGGATGTTGATAATGAGGAAGACTATGCATATGTGGGTGCAGGGGGTAAATGGGAAATTTCTGTACTTGCCCTCCAATTTTTCTGTGAACCGAAAACTGCTCTAAAAAATTGTCTTAAGAAAAAAAGAAAAAGAAATGAGCTGTTAAGCCATGAAATGACACAATGGAATCCAAATGCGTATTAGTAAGTGAAAGAAGCCAATCTGAAATGGCAACATACTAAGTGATTCCAACTACATGATGCTGTGGAAAAGGCAAAACTATGGCAAGAGTAAACACATCAGAGGTTACCAGGGGTTAGAGGAAAAGGAAGGATGAATAGGCAGAGCTATTCTGTATTATACTATAATGGTAGATACAAGGCATTATGCATTTGTCCAAACCCACAGAATGTACAACACCAAGAGTGACTCATCATGTAACTATGGTCTTTGGGTAATACTGATGTGTCCGTGTAAATTCCTTGATTGTAACAAATGTATTGCTGTGGTGTGGGATGTTGACAGCTGGGGGTGCTGTGAATGTGTGGGAACTCTCTGTACCTTCCGCTCAATTTTGCTGCAAACTCTAAAAGTAGTCTGAAGTCAGCATAGGTAATACCGAAAAACTGCATTCTTAAATCAGTTATAAAACAACCAGTAAGAGTTAATGGTATTCTTCTTGATTGTCCAATAATGTTGAAACAATGAATATATTCAAAACAAAAATGGTGATGCCCGGTAGAATAAACTTGATTAGCTAAATACAGTGACTACCTTTTCATCCTCATTTTCAAATGCCTTTGCATTAGGATACTATAGGCAGAGATGAAAGCAGGAACAAGAGAGAGGAAAATAAACCAGGGTGATAAAAGTGAAGAAATGTTACAGAAATGAGGATTTCAGATGAAGTAAAAGGGGAAAAAAGAAGGTACCAATCACAGAGATCATGGATTGGATGTGTTAACCAATTAATCAATGGTTCTATCAACTTCTGATAAAGATAAATATTTCTAAGAATAAAAAAATGTAATGAAAAAAGTGGGACATAATAATTGAGAAAATGTTATGTGATTTTTAAAATATAAAAATACCAGCTTAGTAACAAAAATGCTTTTCAAGAGTTATGTATATAATTAGATGTTCTGCAGTTGTCAGGTACTGGGGACACCTAAGGAAAAAAAAAAAGGAAATGCACCATATTTATTCAGTGTTGGTGAGTACTGCACCTTAAAGAAGTAACATTCTTTTCTGCAAGGGGCAAATGGACAGAGAAGACCAAAGCAATACCAAAATAGTGTGAATACTGAGCTATTTAGGTAGAGGTGAACATATAATGGCTAATGTATTTAAACCAGAATTTGGTGGTTGCGATTTTTTTGTGTGTGCCCATGGCAGCAAAAGTAGCAGAGACCTAGAAGTAAGAGGCTCCTTTCAGTGGGTCTGAAAGATGTCTGGATAGTTTAGCTTCATTCTCTTGAGGTTTACCAGTTTTTTGGTAAAAGGTCACCAATAGTCATCTTTCAGCCCAATTCAGTCATCTCTTTTCAACCTTGTCTTTTCTAGTTTTTCTAGAGAAATGGCACCAAATATTATTCTCTACTTTTGGAAACTCTTGCTGATTGAGAGATTACTGGGGTTCCCATTTTTCTCCTTCCTTTGCCAATCATTGATTCTCTTGGTTCTTCAGATTCTCTATCATATATATGACTGTGGGTGTGCCTCAAGACACTTGATGACAGAACACGAAAGACGCAGACTTCTTCCAATCATTTATGCCTCAAGGAGCAGAGCTTTTAATCACAGGGTCTAATCTAGACCTTAACTATTCCACAAAACATTTTAAAATTGACTTCTGCTGTATTTTGACAATGTATTTAAAATAAAACTATCACACTTTTTGCTTCATTTTCCATCTTTCATTTGTACGTCTGTTTCCCTGTATATTTTTGGAAAAGCTTTAATTTGTCCTTTTCTTCTCCTCTTAAACTTTGTATAATGAAGATCCAATTTATCCTCAAGCCTTTCCCCTAAGGCTGATGCTCAATAACCTAATTCTTAATTTTCTAGATGATTTAATATTTGGTTATAACACCGTCTTGTCTTCTCCTTGATTAATGTATATATAATTCCCTTTTCAAATGAACTGCAAACTCTTCAGCAATGTAGTATCTTTTATATAATATAGAGCTCTTAAAACTATAAACATCTGCAGAATTCTTAGTTACTGATTGAGGATTTGAAAAAAATCACTTTTTTTTACCCTTTCATTTGTTGTTATAGAATTACATCTATAGAGACAATGCACATATCTCAATTTTCTCTTTAAATCACTGTGAATCTTAGATTTACTTGCCTTGTCCTCCAAGTGCAACTCTAAAAAGCGTAGGTAAGCCACAGGTGCAAATGCATCAGCTGAATGTGTGACTACTTCTGATGAATCCCTGAAATAAAAAAAAATTATAATACATTTATCTACTATGCAAAATCTGTTTTGTGGCAAGTTGCTCCTACTAGTGACTAGAAAAGACCAAAAATCCTCATTTATTTCCACTAGTATACTATTGTCTACATATTTACTACATAGTGATTAACATCTACTTTTAATAATCCAATATTTAATTGGGGAAAAGATTGAGAATATTAAACTTTCAAAAATAAGTAAAGACCTTTTCATCTTTATGAGGACACACAGTTCAACTTTCAGGTTCACTCAAAGCTCTCCAAACAGTTTTACAACTTGAAACTTCTATTCAATTTCATTTTTACAAATTTGGTTGGTATGGGCTACCATTAAACAGTAGTGCTTTATCTTCATTATTCTTTTCATTTTCAAGAGGTAATTCATCCAGTGTTTCACACAAAATCTCAATTATCCTTCACAAAGGCAGTACTGGTGATGGTTTTAAGCTCTAGATGAACTCTTCACACTGCAATATCATTGTTATTAAAATTGATTGTCTGACATAGCAATTACCACATTCAGGTAAAATAGTATGAACTGCTTGCTGGCACCATATGGATACATGTAAATTAACTCAACTTTTATCAAAGATACCCTGTAAAGCACATATGAATAACTAAGATTATGTGTGAAGTTCTAATAACCAATTATTTTTTATTGTTGTTTATTAAGAAAGCAATGGTGTTTTTGTATTTTAACTCAAATTCTAAAAGCAGAAATTTCTCATATCTCTTTAACGCCTTAGGAACTAGTTCCAGTGTTTATATTAGTACATTGTTAGCACTTTAACCACTGTTGTTCAGCAAAATAAATTCTTACTTTGATTCTTTTCCATTAATGTAAAATATTTTTGAATTAACTTTTGTAATGCAAAGTTATTTAGCGACAATAGAAGAAATCTCAAAAGACTAGGATCCGATATATTAAATTTTCATGAGCAAAATATGCTTACTTTTCACTTGAAAGATCAGAGATAGAGAAAAAACAGTTTGATGGTAAAAAAAAAATCAACTACCATTCATGAACTGTTAGTATCAAATACATATCTTGTTAGTGCTTTAAAAAATTACATTAAAACAGGCTTCTATGACTTTAAAAGAAAAATATTATAATAGAAATAAAATAATTAAAGAGCCGGCATCATGAAAGAAAGTAATAACCTGCCTTCACAGACTATCTAACCGAAAGATGCCTCAATGTATAATGAGCAAGAGGAGAAAGAGAAAGAAAAGAGAAGACCCTCTTGCTTTCTACCACCTGTCTCTCTGCCTTGTTAACTCTAGTCTAGTCGTCTTGTCTACTTACTCCAGAGTTGTCTGTTCTGGTCCTATCTTGGTTCCTCAATAGATTTAAATTCTAGTTCCTGTGTTTGACCTCATTCTTACATTAAATTTCAATCTCTATGTTCCCAATCCCAGGTTTGGAAACTGACCCTGAGCCTCAATAATGCCTGATGTAGGCAGCTTGGTCTTGATATCCTTGACAATGGGTACACCAAAACCATGATTAACCTGAACCAGTGATGTGTCAGTGGAAAGGGTTTCGGGCTCTCCTTTCTCTTGACAGTTATTCCCACTAGAAACAGAAGATTGACAGCAAATAGCTCACTTAATTGATACAATTACTGCATTCTGAATCAAGATTGTTATCCAGAGAAAATATATAACATTCTGAACACTAAATGAAGAGGAATATGGTTTTGATGGATTCTATTAAATCCATAATCTCTAATTGACTATCGTCATTTCATTCAGTTATACAAAGCCAGGATCAACTGGGAGACAGAAAATAGATTCAAATCAATGGCTTTTAGCTTCAAACCGAATAATGCCACTACTGCTCTGCTTTTCTTTCATAAACTATCACCTGAAACTCAACTTTCAAGGGTCTCTGGTTTCTGTCTGCTTCATGGATTTCTCTGAAACCGAGAGCAGTATCTGCTGGAATACCCTCAGAGAGACCCAGAAAATTAAGAACTCTACAACAGCAAAAATTCTTTCCAGTTGGCTACCATCCTCCACTTTCCCTATTAATACAAGTAATCAGTGCAGCCCCTTCCTCTTACACAACTGAGGTTTCTCAGTAACCAAGAGCTGGATCCCATGCTCCCTTTCACTGCTGCGTTAGGCTTATCTCTAGTTACGACTTCAAAAGGGCAGCTAGCTGAGTCAGGTCTGAGTCTCTCTTCCCTGACTACAGGCTCTCTCTCAAATTAAGAGATCAGGCCCTAACCCTCTCACTTCAAAACACTGAATTTTCTCGAGGCTCAGCCATGGTCTTGGTTCCTACTTCCCCTCTGAAAAGACAACTGCACGCAGATATTCCCCGTGGGCTCACACTTTTCCTCACAGGACATTTCCAGCATCATTTCTGTGAAGGCTTGCCTGACATCTTCAGACAGTGCTAGTTTTCTGCTTTATGTGCTTTGGTAATGCATTTACAGACCTTTCATAACACATCCACTATATTATAATTATGTGTCTGTGTGCTTGTCTTCCTTCTTAGAGAGGGACCAGGTTTTGTTCGTCTTTGTCTGCCCGTCTCCCCACACTCCACCTCTGGCTCAGTGCAGAATACACTGCCTTATTTTCAATCATTTGTTGAATAAACAAATGTATAGTTTAACTTTGTTAAGTATCTTTACATTTACCCAGTAACTACTGACACTATCAAAAACCCACACTGATTTTTCAATTACCTATCTTCACATGAATACATACATTTTCATACATGCATACTGTATATATATGGATACATGAACATAAGTATACATGTATACCAATAACAATATACGGTTATCTCTAGCATAATAAAAATAATTATATAAATTTAAATACAAGGAAAGTGGTTCACAAATTCTAATAAATTCCCAAGTGATACAGAATAGATATGAGAAGGCAGATAAGGAAAGTACTTGATTCATCCTCATGGCTAAATGCCATATTATGATGCTCTGGGCTGAGTTCTGTCTTGAATAGGTAGAAACGAGAAGTGGGGAAAATGAGTGCATAGTGTTTTAATCATAGAATTGTTCTTCTTTTCATCCCTCCTTCCTTCCCATTGTTTCTTCTATCCATCCATCCATCCCATACACAGCAACTCTGTAGCAGTAGTATATTAATATTGACAATTCAAATGGAAATATGGGGTCGTATCAAAGATTGACATTAAAATTGTGTTCATTAACAGTGAGAAGAAAATTATCACCTTCATTAATACATTGGGATTTTAGTTCTTACTTTTTTTTTTCAAAATACTGGCTATATTCCCCATGTTTTAGTTCTTATTTTTGATATGCATACACATATATTTCAAAGTAAGAAGTAAAAAGAAAGTAGGTTTTTTTAAAAAAAATTTCTTTTAGGCTGCTTTGGGCCTTCATTGCTGCGCGTGGGCTTCTCTCTAGTTGTGGCGAGCAGGGGGGCCAACCTTTGTTACGGTGCGCGAGCTTCTCACTTTAGTAACTTGTTGCACAGCATAGGTTCTAGGTGTGCAGGCTCAGCAGTCGTGGCTCACGGGCTCTAGAGCGTAGGCTCACCAGTTGTGGCTCACGGGCTTAGTTGCTCCGTGGCATGTGGGATTTTCCTGGACCAGGGCTCAAACCCATGTACCCTGCATTGGCAGGTGGATTCTTAACCACTGCGCCACCAGAGACACCGAGAAAGTAGGTTTCTTATTTGAGGACCTACAATTGTCCTCTTTTCTTAAAGACTAGGCTGTAATTCTTTTTGTCAAGGCTCCTCAGGAAAAAACCCTCATTTTCTGATCTAAAAATTTGCATCTGGAGGTGAGTAGTCACATCCTAATTGATGTGAAAAGTAAATTGTAAAATGTTCTAGTCAAAAATTTAAAAGATTACTTCCACACAAAGACTGTTATACCAGTGTTTCCTGAGATTTTAAAAATGTTAGTTGGAATTCGGGGCAAAATGTATCTCATAATAAACTTCTAGAACCACCCTAATTTGTCTAAATTATTTCATTATACAAGAGATTCTATCTGTATTTTTAGGGAAAAAACCCACACCTAATTATAATCAAATCATTTTGCATGCAAAAGTTTATTTTTTCTCCTCATAGTCTCCTTTTTTAACATAAAATTTTGAATTAGACATTTAAAAGGGGATTCCTAATAATCAACTAGTTGTATGCTAACTGTGGAAGATCACTACTATGTCAAATATAACAGGAGAAATTGTTAACTTTGTCCCTGCAAATACATTCTAACTGACAGGATCCAGTATGACTGTCAATTGTTAACAAGTAGTTACCAGGTCTAAACTTATCTTTTAATTGTGTCACATGGAAAACTATCTCTAAATAAAATAACTTTAATTTATATACAGTTTTAGAATGTGCAATGCATATTCATTCACATCATCACATTTAGTGCTTATCAGATAGGTATGATAAGGACATTTTCTATTTTAAAAAGAAGGAAAGACTTTGTATATAGTAGGTGACATTCTTTTTCCATTCAACAACTACAACCTCTAGTTATAACCTAAGAAAGGAATACATAAAAGTGAAATAGGATATTTAAAACTAAACAATAAATGAAAAATTAATTCCACGATATTTAACGTTTATCAGTGCCTACTACTGTGTGTTCTGAGAGTTCAGATATGAGGACAAGCACTGGAAGCAGTAACAACCAAAGCCTTTAAAAATGGAAGGATTTAGCAAAGTGGGGATAAATGGGAAGGCAATCTAGCGAAAAGAAATCAAATAACAAAGTTATAAAGCTGAGGTGAGGCAGAGCCTATGAAGAAAAAAATCAAAGAACATGATTAAGCATCAGAATCAGATTAGTGATTAGCTGATAACTGAGTAAGAAAGAAATGTCAGTTCTTCCCCTTCTGTTCTCAAGGTACACACTTGTATGTTAGCACTTACAGTATTGCTGATTTGCCTCTCCATTCTTACAGAAGAACTTTTACAGAGCAGGGTGGCAGCTTGCAGAGTTCCACCCACATAATTATCCTCAACAAATGGTTATCCAGTTCAACTGAACAGTTCATTTTGGCACTAGAGGGTTCTAATACACCTTCCCTGACATCCTTCTCTTCAATAGCATGATTAATTCCCATCATGTCATTGTCTCAGTCAGGTTAAGGTTTCTCTATCTACACAATGATGAGGTGAAAGATTCATTTTTCAGGTCTAAAGTACTATGATAAATAAACCTTATGGTTATGTAGTACAAAGCAGTACATTTCTTATAATTCTATGATGTCCATAAAGACTTCTGGGTGCTCCAGGACCTCAAGTTGTCCAATAAACAGGAAGAGTATTATTCTTTGGCCTTCTTTCTTATTGTGCTTTTTATTTTTTTCTAATTTGGTTAGTCTAATAAGTATATTGCAAGTTTCCTATTATACTATAATTTCACCCTAGCATGGAAATGTTTTTCTTGAATAACCAAACAGTATTATTTCATAGAAGTAATGCCTAAGGCACAGTTCATTCAATGAATTGTTTTGTGATCACTGAAGCCAGAAAAAATACCTCCCGTTTATGAACTTATTCTTCTGACTCTTACCCTCTACCATTTTGTGTCACGATTTTGTGCAGATGTGTCTTCCTTCCACCTTTCTGGAGACAGGAACTATGTTTCAACATCAGTGGTGCCCAGTAGAATGCTTTAGACATAATAGGTACTTGATATATATTTGCCAAATATATTATTATTATGTTTGATGATTATTAATGGAAAAGAAGTTAGAAGAAATGAGAGAAGCAAGAGTGGGTGAATATTGCGTAGGGTAATGAAAAGGTCTTGGCTATGTTTCCCAAGATAAATGTAATTTTTAGAAAATTCACCTGGAGTTGTCTTAACTTCTTAGAACATTCTTTCCCTCATTATTAATATGTACAAAGAAGTCACCTTTCAGTGTTGAAAATATTAAAGCTGTCCATTTGATACAAGATTCTAGTCTTTCATCAGATGAGGTTTCTGAAATCAAGCATAATTCTGACAACCTTTTCAAGAAGCTGAAGAACTTAGGAAAAGCAAATAAAGTGCTCTCTTAGCATATGAGAAGAGTGATATAAATTAGAGTATGGATAATAATGTTAACAAACTGAAGAAAGTGCCTATTTTTTGCTACACGAATTTTAACAATTTACGGCAAAGAAATCACACTATTCACCATAAAACAGAATTCATTTAAAAACAAAGTTTATATGTAAAAATAACCCCAAATAATTGAAGAGAAATATTTAGTATTACCATTCTAAGATATTAAAGCCAAGAAAAAGGAAAAAGAGAACAGAGTTAATGGAACCCACAGGCTACTGATGTGGCAGTTTATCAAATGTAGCTGTAATGAAAGATAAATAACACAGGCAATTCACACTTCATGAAAGGATAAAAGTGTCAGTGTGTAGGTACCAGTTTTACTGCAGGCCATAATCAGCAAGTAAATGAAAGTGCAATGTCTAAAAAGTTTATAGGCTTCTATGAAGGCCTCGTCTTGTCATGTATTGATTTAGGTATTCAGACGACTTCACTGGTATTAAACAAATTGAGTGTTTGTGAACTTGGAGGACATGTTCTGTTTCTCTTAACAAAAGTTGCCTCCAGCTTAATGTTACGTTGCTTCCATCACTTAAATTTGAGGAAGGGGAAGAAAATGCTGAAATGATATCTTACACAATTATTTTCTTCTTAAATAGAGGGCAATCCAAAGTGAACGTTTCATACTCTCCACCTTCTCCACAAACATGGACTCCGTACTTCTTAGAAAGCTGAAAATAGGGGAAAAAAAGAAAAAGAAAGAAACAGGAATCTTAAAATTAGTTAGCAAAAATGCTCACTTAACTTATTTTTTCCTAAAAAATATCCATGCCAGAAACTTTAATTCCAAAATAGATGGTGAGCTACAGGAAAATAACTGTATATTTCTGCTTAAAATATGTGTTTAAAACCATATGAAAAATGTTATCATAAAGCATAGCATTTTTAATAATCACCAAAACCTTATAAAAAGATGTAAGGGACCAACATTTTTGTGTATAATGAGAAAGCTTAAAGATTACTATAAAGTTTAGGAATGCCACTAGCTTTAGCTTCAAAGGGAGGCTAAGGAGGAAAGATACTAAGTAATTACATAGTAAATGAGAATATATGCAGCCAAACTGTGCTTTCCCCTGCCCTTTGACCTATATGTAGAAGGGAAAAAAAGGTTGTCTTTAGAGCATTTCTCAGAGACACAGGGAATGTAATCTAAGGCCTTTCCTTGGGCCTGCGCACACAAAGAAGTCATAAACATGGTTATTATGCTTAAGGTTATTATTAATAGTGAAGTTCCAAGGGTATCAAGAACTAATGAAGTTCCAACGCTGCAGATAAGCCCTAGGAAAGTATAACTCCCAGAAAGGTTGGGATAGCTTATAATGTTGTCTGATTAAACCTGAAATTAAAACACAAAAAAAATAAGCAAAGAAACAAAAAAATTCCCTGTGCTTTGCATTGAATATAAGCTGTGTTATTTAAATGATCCTGATACTGAGAGTAAAATCATCTCTTATCTGGTTGGTACATGGCTGGAATCAGTGCTGGGGAGCACTCTCACTGGCTGTGCCATAGAATCTTTCTGCTCTTGCGCGGAGGCTTTATCACTATGATTCCATCTCCTTCATTCTGAATTTCATAGCTTTCCCTGCTTACAGTCTCTCCCAGCCCAAAGTCCTCATAGCCCAAAGGAAGAGCGACTCCATTGATGTTCTCTGTTACTGCCAGTGCTGGGGCTGTGGTCTAAGTCTTCGGTTTTACCTGCACAGTTACACATTTATTTATTTGGTTATTTTTGTGGTTGTGCTACCTCCCAAATCCATTACATTTCAACTACTGACTACGTGCCCTTCGGGATTTAAAGCACACATCTATGAAAATTCTACCACTCCCTCTAAGGATCAATAGTAATGTGGATGACCTGTAAAGCCCAACAGCAAGAAAAGTGAAGGAAAGAAAATGGGGTGGCATTTTCTATAAGAACTCACAAGAGCAAAGTAGATAAATGAAGTAGGGAATCAGCAAGGCAGAATTACAGCAGCTGGTCCTTATGAGAGCAGATAACAGGAATACATTACTGTAGCAAACCAAATTAAATTAATGTCTGCTTTGCAATAAAAAATGTAGGAATAATAATGGGATGTGGATTTCAGGGGTGTTTCCTTGTTCTGTCAGCTGGTGCCCAACCCCTTCTGTGCTGATCTCCCTTCACTGGTCTTCCCATTCTAGCAACTGTCTACCAAGTGGACCTTCTACTCTCACCTTTATGGACAGTCTTCTTATGTGGGAGTATACCTTAACAATCACTGGCTTCCTTTTATTAGAAAATGTTTCACTGAAGTTTTGCAAAATTTCTATAATCTACCACCAAAGAATAACTGGATTTTTTTTTTTTTTTTTTACGGTATGCAGGCCTCTCACTGTTGTGGCCTCTCCCGTTGCGGAGCACAGGCTCCAGACGCGCAGGCTCAGCGGCCATGGCTCATGGGCCCAGCTGCTCCGCGGATGTGGGATCTTCCCGGACCAGGGCACAAACCCGCTTCCCCTGCATCGGCAGGCAGACTCTCAACCATTGCGCCACCAGGGAAGCCCTTGGATTTTTAAAAATTAAAGTTGGCATGGCTGTTATCCTATTGATATCCTTCTATTAGTCCCTAGTAAAAGTAATGCAAGCTGCTATGTTAATCCAACATAGTACTAGGAAATCTAAAATATGGATGCATCCAGTGATATTTCCAGTTCACGTAAAATATTTCCATATTCATCCAATCAGTTCTTCAACAAATATTTATTTAACAGTGATTATTTGGCAGGTCTTGCTAGATGAAAAAGATCCAAAAGTAAACAAGACAATGTCCCTGGTCTCCGGAAGCTTCCTAAATATACTGCACCTTATATTTTAATACCACAATATGATGAAACATTGATGTCGCTTCTATAAATAATATGTGCAATCTCTTCTCCCCACTACTACTGGTTCACCAGCATGGACACAGATTCCAAGTCAAGAAATTTGGGTAAAGAGCCCAGTGGTTTTTATGGCTGGTGAACCAAGAAGTAGTCTGTGAATCCTTAGGAGGTCTTTTGCAGCCCCTCTAAACTCTACTAGCTTCAAGCTCTAGTAGACGCAAGTATTTAGAAAATTCGATCTTTATTGGCTAACTTTTAGCCAGTTCCAAGTCCCTTTGATGTCCTGAAAGACCTCCAGAAGCAAAGTTTATGCACTTTCTTTAAGCCATTTTCTTTATCTAAGACATAGCACCCTGTTAGAAATCAACATCCTGGTAGCACAAAAGCATGATGTATGCATGTGATAAAAAAAGGGTCAGTTTAGGTAAGTAGAGAATTCAGATGTGTACATTCCAGAGACATATTTGTGGTACACAATATTCAATTTACTTTTCTAAAACATGTAGGCCAGTGTTACTCATATCTACACTATTGACAGAAAGTAGCAACTTTATTCTAACATGTTTCAGGTCTGTGTTTGGGTTTCAACTCAAAATTAGCATTATTGTATGCCAGCACTTAATCACTCCAAATACAGTTTTTACAGTTCACTTTGATTAAGTTTCTCTGTCAATTTCATTGTAATTGAAAATACTAAATAGGTAACAGTTTTTCTAAGGTTTAGTTTCTCACTGAATTATCATGATTCTTTCCATAATTTAAGTACAAACAATAGCAATCTATATTGAAAAATAAAAAATATTTTTCATATTGCTATTTGACCATTAAGGTCTAATGTCCATTAATGATTAAAACATTGTTAAATAGTTTCAGTTAGTATGTAAAAAGTGGAAGTAGACAGTTGTTATCACCGTAACACCAAAAAATGCCAGATAGGCTACAAAACCATGCCTTTGTGTTTTACCTACAGAGATCCGAGAACGCAAAGAAGTCTGGATGAACTAACTGAAGATCAGGGTAAGCCTTTCCTAGATGAGTGAAGATCCATGGTCATTTTCCTAATGGGGGAACAGACAGAGTAGAAGCAAACCTCCATAGATGAGGGACGTCTATCAGCATATACAAAAAGCCAAACTCTTATGGCCATCTGTGGACTTCGGTGATGGATTATTAGAGTCCTGAGGAGACCCAGGGAGTGTGTATAGCCTGCCAGTTCTTTTTCACAGTCTTAACTAAGTGTACACAGTAGCTACATGCAGAGAGCTAGGGCCAGGGCAGAAAAGGGGAGAGAGATTCCTTTGAGAACACCTGCCCATCAAGTCTTTTCTACTGAACTTTCACTGTACCAAGGACTGGTGACAGGGCAGGAAGACAGAGAGATTTCAGCCAAGACTTGGAAAGCCAGAGAGGAGAGAGGGAAAGGCCAAGAGCAGTGAGCTCTTGAAAAGGCAAAAAAAAAAAAAAAAAAAAAAAACAACTGGTAGCAGGACTTTAAAGCAGGGGGACAGGGTAGGGGGGAAAAAGAGAGAGAGATCTCTAGACTCACTGGAGCACAGATCACATGCCCTGATAAAGGGAGAGACCTTATCCTGCTTTCAAAACATTTCAAACACATAGCAAACTGAAACAACTCAAACCAGACCCAGCTCAACTGGAGATTAGACTAAAGAGAATAAACACCACAAACTAGCTGTCAGACAGAGGAAGGGGTGTGACTTTTCTGAAGTGAATATTTACTTCAGTCTCTACTGTTCTTTTTTATTCAATATCTAGCATACTATATATGAAACAAATTAGGTGAACAGTGAAAAAGTTAAAAATGTGACCTGTAATCAAGAGAAAAGCAAACAAAACAGAAACAGACCCACACATTAACCGAATATTGAACCCAGTAAATAAGGACTTTAAACATAACTACTATAAATACATTAAAGATTTATTGGAAAAGATAGACAAAATTTATGAACAGAGAGTAATTTTAGCACAGTTGGAAAACTAGGGATAGACAGCTGTAGGTTCATATTCTAGCCCCAGCACTTACTGAGTACTGGACCTGGGATGAATTGATTAAGTTCTCTGAATTTCCATTTCCCTAGGTAATACCTGCCCTTCGGGGGATGTTGTATTAGAAGATATAATACGTACAAAGCTTTTAACCCAGTGCCTAGTGCACAGGAAGCAGTCGACATATGTTATCTTTTCTCTATTAATTTGTTATTCCCTTGGACCTTCTGCTCTTTATCTATATACTCCCATCTTTGAGGACCATGACCCCTACTATATCTATTACCTCTACTGCAAATGGCTCTCGAAGTGAAAACCCCAGCCATCAACCTCTCTCCCATGTATTCGCTCCCCCCATAACAAACGTTTATTGAGTGTTTTACTTGGGAGCATTGTTGTCTTACTTCAACGTGAATAAAACACAGTTCTTTATTTTTTCCTCAAAACCATCTCTCCCTGCCCAATTTCTGTTCAATCAAGCTTAAAATACTGGAGTAGAACTTAATTCCTTCCTTTCCTTCTGCCACATAGCCTACATTTTAAAATTTTCATGAATTCATTTATTGAATCTACAAATATTCACTCAGTACTTATTAAGTGCCAGATGCTCTTCTATACACTAGGCATATGGCATTGAATGAGAAAATGTACACACTCCCTTCCATTCTAACATCCTTACTGATCACTTTGCACTTGAACTATTACAATCATCTCTTGTCTTCCTGCTTTATATTCACCCGTCCCAATCTACCCTACATGTTATCAACACACTAACTTTCCTTAACAATATGAGATGGCATTCATCCACTCAAAAACTTTTGGTGTTTGACCATTGCCTATTCAATGGAAATCAAGCTCTGTAAACTGAGAGTCAAAGACTTCAGCCATTTGGTCCCATCATTCACAAGAATACCAAGACATAAAGCTAATACACTGAATGGGAAAATAAAGTAAAATAAAGATTCAAAAGAATCTTGACTGGCTGAAAAAAAAACCCAAAAGATTAAATCTTAAAAAGTGAAATATAATGTGATAAACATAAACCCCAACAGGCAATTTCCTTCTCTTCAACTTATAGAAATCACTCTTATTACTGCCTGTGGGATTGTCCTATGCTGCCTTGTGACATATTTCTGTATTGCATTACTATGTACCCCTTGAATTTAAATGTTTCTCATGAGACTGTAAGTTTCTAAATTTCTTAAACCCTCTCATAATTTTTTCCTAGCGGTGTGTAGCATATAGTACACAATGACCAAATGGCTGTCTTCTCCATGGTTCAGATACCCTGTATACTCCCAGAAAAGGGTCCAATTGGCATGTACTGACAGGTATAGTTTCAGACAGAAAGTAAACCATTCTCAAACAGAATTATCAAGTAAAAGGGAGGAGTGATACCGAGCAGGGCCCTGTGGGCCTTCTGGGCACAAAGCCTTTCTGTGTCTCCCATTTCTGTGATTACAGGAAATAGCCTTCATTCAGCCTCCATGACCTTCCCTGAGTTCCAACACGCAGATTCAAGCAGTTGTTAATTAGGGAAGGGAGGGGATATGAGACAAGGGAGAAACAAAACAGTCAAGAGAAACAATAGTGCACCCTTGGCACAAGGTCCTGGTTCCCCATCAAAGGATACACACAATAATATCTTTGAGCTGTTTTGCAGATACTGAAACCCACTCCAGGTGGGAGAAGTTAACAGTTACTGATGGTATGCTGCCCACAAGCATGCAGACCCCAGACCAGTTGGAACCTGAAGGTTGATGAGGCTGACTCCTACTTACCTTACCACCAACCCATCAGAAGAATGTCCACGAGCTGATCACGCCCTCTTTGAACCACTACTATAAAACTTCTCACTATCCTCTCCAAGTTGGGACACATAGTTTTTCGAGGCAGGAGCCCACTGTGTCTCCCTTTGTCTGGCAAAGTAATAAAGCTATCCTTTTCTACTTCACCCAAATCTCTGTCTCCGAGATTTGATTCGGCACTAGTGTACAGAGAAGCTGAGCTTTCGGCATCAGGAGAAAGTTACTAATTGCTTTTTCTATATCGTTAGAAATAGGATAAAAATTTTCTATTTTTGGAACTCTAAAACTGAATAAAATTTACACATGGTTGTCAATGTTTTTCTTATCTCATTACCCACTGAATCAGGGATGTCACTATTTTTCCCCCTGTTTTTAACCATTTGGGGAATGTTATATAGAAAAAGATTCAGATCAGATGGCCATTGGATATGATTAATACAGCTGTTATTTTGTGTGACATCAAACTGGTTCCATCCTTTGTATAAATACAAAGGTATAAAGCTAACACAATCAATAAAATAAAATAAAATTTCAAAAGGATCTTGACCAGCTGAAAAGAAATATGTTGCTGTTTTCTAACCAGTTAAATTATTTTTGATAAAATAATATCATTTTTTACTTATTTCATATTACAATTTCCATTGTATACAAGTATATTCCTTGCTTCACATATATCTAAATTGTGCTGTGTTCTCTTTTGGATAAAATTTTTATGGAAGGTGAACATTAATTTTACAACTAACTATTGCTAAGATAAGCTTTCTAAAACACATTTTGAACAGATGTGGCTGACTTGGGTCATTTCATGGTTTATAAGAATTCCTTGGAGTCTGAGCATTTAAAAAGTGAATTCGTAGTAAATGAAAAGGAAATTACTTATATGATTCTATTTTTTCTGGCACATTTATTCATACAGATAAATATTCATATTCATAATAACTCTATTTGAACTCTACTAATTATTGAACTGAAAAGGTTATGGGCATCATGATTTCTCTGTTTAATTTTTTTATCCCTTTAAAAGACTGTAATAACCATAATTGTGAGAATTTCTTATTAAATCAAGATATTTTTTCTTTTAAACCTACCTCATTTGCTGTTACTAATCTTAAAACTGACAAAAAAAAGAAAAGGCCAAATGAAATTGCACTTCCCTCATCCCTCCTACCACCTAGAGAAAACCATGAGGTTTAAAAAACTCACCACAATTTCATTATATAAATGATGTATTTAACATACAAAATAATTTCATGCTGCATATATTCATTCATAGCACTTATTAAAGAATAACACAGCACTTATTTATTGAATGTCTACGGTAGGTCTAGCATTGTTTTAAGTGCTGGGGATAACAATAGGAGCAGACATAAATTCTGCATAAAACAGCTTACTGTCTGGAGGTACAGACATAAAGTTAAATAAGCAATTACAATAAAGGGTAGGGATTGCTTTGGTAGATGCATGAGATGCAGTGGGAGTATAAAGCAGGGGACCTAACTGGAAGGAACTCAAAAGGCTTCTCAAAGAATCTGAAGGATGAGTTAACCAGGAAAGTCTGGAGAGAGAGAGAGGGAAAGAGAAAGAGGGAGAGGGTGAAGGGAGAGAGAGAGAGAAGGCAGGAGAGAAGAAAACTGTTCCAGAAGGAACAGCATGTGTTAAGTCCCAGAGTGCACGATGGGTACTAGAAACTGAAGTAAGTTTGGCATAGCTGAAACATAACTAGATGAGTAATAGTGGAGAGGTGAGGCTGAAAAACTAGAAAGAGGACAGATGTTATGGGGCTTCATATGCCATACTAAGTTATTATCCTCAGGTCATTGAGAACCCATGAGGATGTTTTAAACAGAAAACTGACCTGATCTCATTTGTCTTTTAGAAACATCATTCTGGCTGCACAGTGGAGAACGGGCTGGAGGGCAGTAAGTCAAGAAGCAGAAGGAACTGAGAAATTGCTGGAGGAATCTAGGCAGGAGGTAAAGCTTTCCTGAACTGGAGAAGTAGCAGTGAGGATGGAGAGGAGAGGGCAGATATTTTGAGAGAGATTTTCTAGGCTGAAATAAGTGACTGGAGAAGTGAAGAAAGTTTAAAAAAAGTAAGAAAAATTCCCAGAGTTCTGCATTGCGAAACTGGATGGATGGTGGTCCTATTTACTGGTTTTTAGTATAAGTAGCAATGTGCTGGGACACTGTCTAATGACCTTATCTTTTTCAAATTTTATGTAGCATGTGATACAACTGGTGTCTCAAATCTTTGTGATTATTTTCCTTAGGCTTCCATGTTACTGTATTTTCTAAGTTATTGCTAGCCTTCTCCAACTCCTTTCCCTCCTGCTGCTCCTAAATTATAAATAGCCCTCATGATTCTCTCTATAGTCTTCTTTATCAATTCATTCCCTTGGATAGCTTATGCAGTCCATGGGTTCAACCATCACCTTTATGTTATTCTGCTGCTGCAAATATGAACACTGTCTCTACTAATTAAAGACAATTTGCTTTATGCCTTAAAGTTAATAAAATGATGAAATTATCTTATTTAATCTTCAAAATGACTTTTAAGAATAAAAAAGAGCATAGGCTCTGAAATCAGATAGACTTAAAGCATAAATTCCAATTCTGCAACTTCCCAGCTCTGTGACTTTGGAAAAGTAACTCACCCTCTACGTGATTCCTCATCTGTAAAATGTAAACATTAGTAGTAGCAACGTCATAGGCTTGTTAGATGGTTAAATAAAATAATGCATAAAAAGCACTTAGCACAGAGTATGGCGCTTAGTAAGCACTTAGTAAACACACAGCTTAACTATAAAACTAGGTAAAGCACATATTGTAGTGAGGCACGGTGAAAGCAGCATTGCATAACTGATTAAAAGCAGTAGCTTTGGAGACACACTGCCCTTGGTTCAAATCCTAGCTCTGTCACTTTGTAGCTACATGATCTTAAGTCATGCAAACTCTCGGAGCCTCAGATTACTGATCTGTACAATGGAGATGACAATAGCATCTAACTCATAGGAGTGCTGTTTTTAGTAATAAAACCATGTGAAAAAAAAAGTCGAATATACTACACAGCACATAATATATACTCAATGAAATGGCTACTAATTTTATTTTTTCCCTTTTCCACAGGTGAAAACTAGGTTGATTTGCAAAGGTTATGTAGCTTAGAACTAAACAAACCCAGAATTTAAAGTTGTGTACTGGCTCTGATAAATAACAAACCTTAGTCTTTAGCCTGAACATCTCAATTGTGTGCCAACCTCATAGTTTAAAAACATATGCCTTTGGTTTATATGTTATAATTTAAAACTCAGTATGTTTAGGACCAAGCTTGTCATGTTCTTTCTCAACCCTGCTCTCCTCTTCAAAAATGTGTGCTTCTAATTTCCCCAATCATTACGTGTGGATTAATCTTTGATTCTTCCTTTTCCAGCTTCTGGCCATTTGGTGCTAATTTCTTTTTCATTCTTCCATCAAAATCTTTCTTTTAGTTTTGTTCTCTCTCTCCCCATCCCTACTGTCAGCTATTTCATGCTCTAAGCCCTCACACCTGTTTCCTATAAGAGCACCTTAGACTCTTTCATTTCCAATTTCTTCTACTCCCAATCCAAGACTACTGCCAGACTAAATTTCCTGAGATATATTTTAAAAATATAAATCCCTGTTGATGAGCCTTCTATATCTTGCTATTTCTTATCCCAAATCGCTTGGTCCATCTCTCAAGGCCCTTTATGATTGGGTCTTAAATTCCCACCTCACCTTTTCCTTATTAATCTACCAATACCAGCTCTTAGTTTCATTTAAACCAAGTTCCTCATTGTCCCTGCATGTCTTCTTGCCAAGGAATCTTCTTCATATTGATTCACTTTGTTGCCACCACCCATGTAAATTTCATCCATCCTTCAGACCAGTTTAAGTGCTGAGGCTTCCATGACATCGCCTTCAGCTACTCTAGGTCATGTGGTCATCTTCCATCTCTTAGGTCCCAATTACATTTATAGTAAATACCAATTTGGCTTTATATGATCCAAGTTATTAGAGTCCTCCCCTCATTTACAAAACTCTAAGTTCCATGAAAAATAACTCTTTGACTTACTTTGTACCCCTTATAGAAGCCAGCATAGAACTGAGCACCTAAGAAGTCCTTACAAATACTTATCACTCAATTCTATTAGTACCACATGACACTGGCAGTTAAGAGTTCTATAAAACACAATCAGAGAAATGTGAGGGACAGGTTCAAGGTCATATATTAGAACAGCCACTAAGTATGGAGGAACTTCACCTCTTCTCTTTAACTACAGCTATTAATGGGCACTACTGCCAGGTCAAATTCCTTAAACTACACCTTTCAGAATTTTAGTCCCTTCCTCTAAATCCTGCAGTTAGTCCTCATTGTTTAGATAATTAAATCCACACTTCAGTATTCAAAATCTCTCACAATATGGCTTTGACTTCTTTTTCCAGCTTCCTCTCCCAGTACTCAAAATATACTCCAACCAGTTCAGCCAGTCAAAAATCCTATCCATTCTTAAAGTCCAGTATGGCTGTCAATTTATCTCTGAATTTACTCAGAATTCTCTCAACAACATAGAATTTTCTTTGAAATTCTATGGTACATATTTTTTACTTTTTTTAGAATACATTTTAATACACCTTGTAATTTATATTTATGATAGTCACTGGACTCAACCATAAAATTCCACATATCCTTCCAACTCAGTTATATTCAAAATTCAAAATCTCCCCTCAAGGAAGTTCTACCTCCTCTTGACTTTCAAGGTCAGTTAAAGGTGTTCTTTCCCATAAAGTTAGCAGTACAGGGAACAAGGCTTAAAATTCTGTCTCTCTCACCCACACTATCAAATCAACTTTAGTGAAATTCTCTTTATCTTTTGCTTTTTAAGTGATAGGTAGCTGGGATTATAAATTCTTCTTTTGTCAAACCCATAAGGAAGACAAGCTAACTCATACAAAACAGAACTTGAAATAGAGCTTTAAGCTTGAAATCAGCATTGCCCATATCTGGCTTTAGCTCTTATAGCACCTAGCTGAGTGGTACACTCCTTAGTAAGTACATATCTACTTACCTTTGACTCAAGGCTAGAAGTCCAATTTCCCAATTCTATGTGAATAGTTCTGGAAAAAGCAACCAATTCTATATATTCACAAATTTTATATAATATGGTTTCATTCTTCCATTTAGCAGACAACTTTTACTTGGATGATCTTAAGAAATATCTTGATTAAAGAGTAACTGCTTCTGGTAAAGACAGTGGATTGAATCCATGCATCTACTCCCACCACCTTCTAAAACCTTCATGGGAGGTATTTCATAAAATGGCATAAACTCAAAAAGACGCAGAAAAGCAGAGAGCAAGTGACAGGATCAATAAATTTAATAGAACCAAGAACACTGGATCCTAGGCTGACCGACAGTGCAGAACGCAGAGGACCAAACCAATTTACACAGTAAAATAACTCCTTCCTCTAAAACAATAAGGTAATGAGTTGGTGGCACTGGGTACCTCTGGAAGTAAAGGGAAAATGTGAAAAGGACACCAAAATAAGAAGGGTTGATTGGCAGTGTGTTTAACAAGCAGTCAGATCCCCAGATCCTTTCACTCTAGGCTGGCAACTGCCTCTCCTCCACCCTGGCAGAACATTGAAGGTTTATTCTCTGCAGAGGGTGAGACAGAGGAACTAGCCTGGGAGAAAAGAGATACAGCTGAGGGCAGAGGTACTATAATAAAAACAGAGGGATTCAGTTAATGTATGCACACAAGATTCTGAGACCTCTAGCCATTTTCCTTGTCCAACTCCCAGAAAACAAAACAAACAAACAAAAAAACCTGCAGCATGCGTTCACTTCAAGAGCAGACTGGAGAATCCTTTTCTTTGAAATCTAACTAGATCAGATTAAATGACCTAGATATACTTCCCTACAGTGAAACTCAAGGTCACAAAGCTCCATCCACACACTTAGTGCTTACCACAAAAATTTTAGGTCCCTACTCTTAAATATGAGTAGAACACCAAAGATTAGCAGAAACATCTCTAAAATGAAAGTTAGAGACACCAAAGTAAACAATGGAGAAAAAGGACTATGCAGGAGAGAAGAAAAATTGTAATAAGGATAAAGTATTATAGATTAAAAAAAGAACATTCAGAGAACAAAAATAAGCTTTTAGAAATTAAAGATAAGATATGAAAAAACTCAATTAAAAATTTTGAAGGTAAAATTGAGAAAGTCTCCCAGAAAGGGGAAAAATGATGTAGGTAAAAATTAAAAGACATCTAAATAATAGGAATTCAAAGAAGCAAAAACAAAGGGGAGGTTAACACCAGTGAAGTAATTCAAGGAAATTTCCCAGAACTGAAATTTTCAAGCTGAAAATTCTACCTGTCTCAGCACAATGGATAAAAATATGCACACCCAAGACACAGCACATAAGACTTTACAATTCTTGGGGCAATAGAAATATCTTACATACTCTTACAGAGAGATGGAGAGAGAAATAAATAAGGTTGCATACAAATAGTCAGGAATTAGAATGACTTTAGGCTTCTCAACAGCATATACCAAGCTGCAAGGGAATGAAGCAATACTATCAAGATCCAGAAGGGAAAATATTCCAAAAATAGAATTTATGACCTGCTGAAGAGCCAATCAAATGCAAGGAAAGAATGAAGACAGTTATAGTTATGCACAGTGTCTCAAAACACTTACCTTCTGTGGACCATTTATTAAAATCTTATAGAGAATGTGCTTCACAAAAATGAGAATAAAACAAAGAAAAAGGAAGATGCTGGATCCAGGAAATGAGGGCTTCAACAAAGAAGAAAGGTAAAGGGGTCTCCAGGATTATGAGGAGATGATAGGATGACAGCCTTGTAACACAGAAGGAAACTGGCCCAGATTACATACAGGTCAGAGGGCGCTGGAAACGACTTCAGGAGGAGGAAACTGAGAAACTACTTAACATGTCTGAACATCTGGCTAAGAGACTAGAAAATTGGCAGTGAGTACAGTACTGAATTAGTGATTGGTACATGGAATACTAAATAAGTGAATAAAACAAGACAATTATTAATTCAAATGAAAAAATAAAAAGTTGTACAGGAAAGGTTTATTACCAGAGTTTATTATCTAACTCAGCTGTGTTTTGAATTTTCATAGTTATCATAATTTAAACACTGACTATTCATCCAACTGGAATTGCAATATAACTGTATGGGAAGATGGAATGAGGGAAAGAGTACACATATGTGATGGAGGCAAAGGGAGTAAAGATAGCTAAATCTGTATAATCTAGAGTGAGAAGTCAACAAATAGTTCTAGAATTGGGGGAAATCATGAAGTAATACATAGACATGGAGGTAAAAATCAACTATAAGAGATGAAAGTGAAATGGTGAAATGAGTGAGAGGCAGGAAAGACTCAGAGGGTTGCTTCCCATAGCAAAGTTTGAAGGACCATTTGAGAGTATTAACTTTGACAAACATTGTAAGATATCACAAAATAGGAAGACTCTTAACAAACATTTAAATAACAGCCCAAAACCTTTAAAATTTGATGTAATTTTCATATTAAAATTCATCTCCTTTTTTTGAATAGTGAGAAAATAATCCTGGGGGAAAAAAAGCACAAAAGATAAAATGATTTTTAACTCCATTGTTCAGATGATAATTTTAGGAACCTGTAGAAATTTAAGAATCAATGACTAAAATGATTCCATAGTTAATTTAGAGTAATAAATGTATAAGCCTTGAAGTTGTTGTATTTTTTGACCCAGAAATTACATACCTAGGGATTTATCTAAAGAAAGTAATAATCAGAAATGTACATGAAGATTTATTAGGAAAGATAATAATCACAAAATTATTTATAATAATTTAAAAATAAATAACATTATTTATAATTTAGAAAGAAATATTCCCAACAAGAGTTAACTTGTTAAATTCACTATGCTATATTCATATGTAGAATATAAATATAATGGAATCTACACAGCCATTAATTAATGTATTTTCGAATAGATTTAGTTATGTGGGAAAATAAACACAGCAGAATATTAGGAGAAAAAAACGAAACAAACTGTATGTATAGTTGAACCAAATTATGTAAATACAATATGTACAAGTATTTAATGACATGAGCTTGTGTGTACAATGAACAGTGTGTGTACAATAAAACAACATGGAATCCACCAACATAGCAGTGTGCATCATGGGGCAGAAGAACTATGCTTTTTATTTGCTACCCTATACTTTATCATATCTCAAATTTTCAGCAATAGTCAGGTATTCTTATATTGTTTTTTTTTTAAATTCCCATTTATTTACCAGTGGGAAGAGGGACAGGGGGAAGGGCAACATAGGGGTGGGGAATTAAGAGCTACGAACTATTATGTATAAACTAAGCTATGGGGATATATTGTACAGCATAGGAAATATAGTCAATATTTCATAATAACTATAAATGGAGTGTAACCTTTAAAAATTGTGAATAACTATACTGCACACCTGTAACTTACATAATATTGTAAATCAACTATACTTCAATAAGGAATAAAAAATAAAAATTCCTGTTTATCTCTATTCTTTATCCCCATTTTTTTTCCTTATCACAGGCAAATATTTAAAAGTATTCCATGTGTATCTCTTGTCTATGTCCTTGAAAATGTATTATTTAAATGTATTTAAATGTATACTATATTTTTAATTTATCTCAATGTTGCCTTTATTCATTCAGCACTTTGCTGCCATTCGCACATTGAATATATTTGTTTAACTGTAAATCTGTAGTTTGTAAGGTGTGCCTACCACGTTTTAACTAAAAGCTCTCCCGGGAATGGCATCCATGTTGCCTCCAACAACCCCAACCCAACACCATCAAAACTAACCCTGCAAAGGACTAGTCTCACTCATGTCCCCTTAGGGACTGACAGGAGATTTGCTTCATCAAGGTGTATAGGGACATTTAATCTAGGTATTACAATATTGTCCTCTAGAATGGTAGTACCTGTCCACATTCTTAGAGGGGTTCTATAAATCCCCACCTGTCAACAACTGGCATTACCCAGCTTTTGCATTTTTGCCAAACTGGTACAAGTAACATCCCACTGTTGCTTTAATTTGTACTTCTCTGATACTAAATCAGTTTGAGCATCTCTTCCATCTGTATTAGGTTTTAAGACATTCTCTTCTGTATACTGTTTCTCCATAGCTTTTGCCATTTTTCTGTTAGGATTGCTGCCTCACATGTTGATATACGCCAGTTAAAAATCCCTTGAGAGTTTTAAATGTGACCCCAATTATAGTGTCTACCCAGTTCTCTGTGTATTTTGTAAGGCAGAAAAGTTTCCAAATTATTCTTTAGTAATGGCAAATTTTACTCATAATAGTAAACACGGCTAACATTTAATAGTAAACATTGTTAACATTCTTTAGTAACGGCAAATTTTACTCGTAGTAGTAAACACTGCTAACATTGCTAACATTTAACATTATAAATTTTACTCATAATAGTAAACATTGCTAACATTTAACGTTGCCAGATGCTGAGCTAAGTACTTTATATATCATTTCATTATTATTACTTCCATTTTATATATGGGAAACTAACTAGATCAATGTTTCAGGTAAGCAGTAGAGTCAGGGGTAGGATTCACACCTGGGCTCCTAGGTACACAGGTAACTTGCTGATTGCTATCCCACACTGCCTCTTACCATATGGGATCTGAATGAACTATGAAAGGACTCTTGCTCAAAGGTATCATCTTCTCTCCACAACTCCTGCCACCAACTTCTCTGTAATTCTCACAATTAAATATTAATTCCTGCATGGGAAATCATTGTAATATGCAAAAATTCCCTAACTTAAAAATATGAACCCTTGAATATAGCAATATATTCAAAGATTAATATATTAGCAAAATTGACATTACGGTTAATAAGTCATGTCAACCCACATTACACAGTACATAAAAAGTGGCTCAGGGGATCTGAGGTAGGTAAACACACTGGGCTCCTCTACCTAACCTCTTTCTCTCCCACCCCTGCAAGTTCAAAGGTTGTCTGTTTTCTCCCCTTCTTTTGGACTCCTTGACTATTCATGGGAGTTGTGCCAACAAGTTGAAAAATGAACATGTGGTTGATCTTTAAAATCACTTAATGAGGTTAATCACATTATTCATAAAGATAAGGAGATACAGGCATTCCTTAAAATCTGATTTGTCTTAGACAATGATGCAGAAGACGAGAGTCCTAGATAATAAGTTAAAAAAAATACTTTCTAGGGCTTCCCTGGTGGCGCAGTGGTTGAGAGTCCGCCTGCCGATGCAGGGGACACGGGTTCGTGCCCCGGTCCGGGTAGGTCCCACGTGCAGCGGAGCGGCTGGGCCCGTGAGCCATGGCGGCTGGGCCCGCGCGTCCGGAGCCTGTGCTCCGCAACGGGAGAGGCCACAACAGTGAGAGGCCTGCATACCGCAAAAAAACAAAAACAAAAAAAGCTTTCTAAATTCAGAAAGAAGATAGAGTTTGACAAATGACTCATTCACCATTTTTTTTTTTTTTGCGGTTCGCGGGCCTCTCACTGTTGTGGCCTCTCCCGTTGCGGAGCACAGGCTCCGGACGCACGGGCCCAGCCGTGGACGGCTCACGGGCCCAGCCGCTCCGCGGCACGTGGGACCTACCCGGACCGGGGCACGAACCCGTGTCCCCTGCATCGGCAGGTGGACTCTCAACCACTGCGCCACCAGGGAAGCCCCTCATTCACTTTTATATTAGAATCACTGTACTATGTGTACATCAGGCAACTGACTGAGTCTCCTTTATGAGCATATGCAAAAATGAAAGGAAACAAAAAGAGAGCAAAAAACCTGGGCAGTCTGAATTAAAATGTGGATTGTGTCAGATAACTGTTGTGAATGAGCTGAGAAACAAATTTCTAACTGTATAAATATTAAGTACTCACTTTACAGAAAATCCACATAAACAGATTAGACTACGCAGAAGCCAGAGAAAAAGACACTCAGATTGCTTTGCATAATTTTCTATAACTATCAGGGAAAAGAATTCCTGTTCAAAATGTACAACTATCCATTTATATTCACCTCTCCCTTTTAGAGCAATTTTAAACCATCCTGAGAAGCTACTTGTCAAAATCAGCAAAAATAATCACAGCAAAGCCCTAAAATCTCTTCAAATGCTGCTTCTGTTCTTTCCCTTCTCTCTTCCACTCCTGCAACTCCAATTACATCTATGATAAACTTCTCTTCCTTACATCTCATAGTCTTGTCTCTATTTCCATTCTATTCTCTCTGTGCTTCAGGTTGGATATTTTACATTGCCCTATCTTCCAGTTCTTTAATTGTCTATACAACTGTATCTAATCTACGGGTAAACTCATGTATTGTGTTCTTAGTTTTAGGTATTGTATTTTTAAGTTCCAGAATTCTGTTTGATTATTTTATATAGCTTTCAAATATCCCCTGAAATAGTTCATCTTCTCACCCAATGCCACAGTCATTTTAAAGTCTACATCTGATAATCTGATTAAATAGATATCCTCTGGGACTGTTTCTATTTTGTGTTTTTTTCTTAGTTTCTGTTATCTTCTCAGGTCTCCTGATACGCTTGATAATTTTTGACTGCCTGCTGAAAACTGTATGTGAGATATTTTATATCTAAGGTTCTGAATCACGTTATTTTTCTCCAGAGAGAAATAGGCAATAAGAGTAGGATCAAGATCACTTTAATTCACTCTAGGATTGATACGACTCAAAGTTGGATATAAGGATTTGCAAGGGCTGCACTATTTCTGGTTTGCCTTTATTCCTAAGTTAGAGTCCATGTAGGAATCCAGCTGAAAGCTTGGAGGGTTAAGCAGGTCCATTCCACTTTGGTTGGCCCTGAATTCTAATTTTTGTCTCCCTAGCCCTATGAAGCTGCTGAAAGTCCAAGTCAGCTTCTCAGCTGGAGTTTTCTCCTCAGCTTCTTGGCACTTCTGTAGCATTTTTGAATTAGAAGAAGAGGCAACGTTCAGGGCTTCCATCCTCTCTAGAATTCTGGCCCCTCAAATTATTTCAGTTTTTGTAATTCTCTAATGCCTTCCAACATTAATTTGTTTTAATTTCATACCACTTTTCTAGTTGTTTGGATTGGGAGAGTTGATCTCATGCAAGTTATTCCACCATAACTGGAAATGGATTTCTTAAGTATCTATTAAAATTAAAAACATATATACTTTTGACCCAGCGCGTCCATTCTAGAATTTTATCCTATAGATAAACTCATACATGCCCAAAATTATATGTAGAGTAATGTTCATTCTAGCATTATTTGTAACAGCAAAAGGCATGAAAGGGATCAGTAAAGAATAAAATCTATCAATAAAGAACAGGTTTTATGTTTATGTAATAGAACACAATGATGTGGAAACAAATGACCTGAATTTTCATGTGTTAAAATGGAAGATGGAGACTAATGTGCATAGTATACTCCAATTTAGGTTAAAGTGGATAAACACATGAATACATTTTTTACATATGCAAAAAAGTTTTTGACAAGATACCCTAGAGCAGAAAAGAGTTGTTGCTCTGGGAAAGGACAGAAAAACTGGAGCTTGGAGTCAGTGGAATATTTTTCACTATATTTTATAGTATTTGAATTTATGTTTTTACATATTACATGCCTTAACTTTATAATAAACATTAAGAGAAAAATATTATATAGCGTGAGAAGTGCTACATACCAGGAGGCAAAGAGGAAAATGGCAGGCTCAAAAAAGGCTTATTTAAGCAAGACAACCTCACAGTACTAAACTCTGAATTTAGACTTTAAGGACAAATTGGATTTAGTAGAGTGAAGGAGAGAGAAAGCATGCAGAGAAGGCGAGTAGAACATATGAGGGGATGCTCACTCTAGGGAAATCATCAACTATTCAAAGCTGATGAAGGATAGGGTAGATGCTGGAGATTGTATACCTTACAAGCTTCACTCTTCCCCACGGACAGACTGTGCTGTGTTAGAAGTTTAAATTTTATTTTAAGACAATGGGGAGCAACTCAAAAGTTTGCTTTTTGAAATGAAAGTGTGATATGATCAGATTTGAATTCATATATATCATCATGGCAATATATAGACAATGGAAGCTCAAGGGGCAAGACAGGGAGGATACAGACTTGAAAAAGAAGATAGGGAAGCACTTTGCTATACAGTAGAAACTAACACAACATTGTAAAGCAACTATACTCCAATGAAAATTAATTAAAAAAAAAAAGAAGACAGGGAAGACTCTAATGTGGTGACATGAGGACAAAAAGGTACAGATAATACAATATTAGGAAGGTAGAATGAAAAGGACTTGGGGCCTTATTTATGAATAATGGAGTATGTGAAATGATTTTTTACAATTCATTTTTAATTTTTATTTTTTTGGGGGGCTTGGATACCTGAGGAAACAATGGGGCTTTTCACCATCAGGAAACATAAATATGGCATAGATGTCAGGAAAGAAATGTTTGGTTCTTCACAGTTGAGGCTGAGGTGCTTGAAGACACCTAAGAGAGAAAAGTGCCCAGCTGGTAGCTGAATACATGTCTTTTTTTTTTTTAACTTTTTATTTTGTATTGGAGTATAGTTGATTAACAATGTTGCATTAGTTTCAGGTGTACATCATAGTGATTCAGTTATGCATATACATGTATCTAATCCCTGGTGGTCCAGAGGTTAAGACTCTGCACTCCCACTGCAGGGGGCACGGGTTTGATCTCTGGTCAGAGAACAAGATCCCCATGCCACATGGCATGGCAAAGAAAATAAATAGATAAATAACACGTCTTAGGCATAGAAAGATGATGGAGAAATAGGCTTAACTGTCATAAGAATAAAATTGGTAGTTGAAGTCACGTAGATATTTAATATCACCACAGGAGGAAGGCTGTAGATGGAACCACAATATATAAGGGGTGCAATATAATCGGAAGCCCCAAGAGGAAGCTAAGAAAGTATTCAGAAATTCAGGAGTGAGTGGAAGGTATACACTACAAGAGATTAATTCCTTCAGGTAAAATGGAGAAAACTTTATGGGAAGACTGGTGAGCATCTGAGACTGATAGACGGTCAAAGGACAGAGAAAATGGAAAGGAGTAAGGTCCCAGTGGAGTAAGAAATATCAGGAGGTCCAAGGGAACAGGAGTAGAAATCAGTCCAAGAGACCAGCGCATAAGATTCCTGGACGTGGGAGGAGAGGGTGGTAAATATCAGCCTAGGGAAGTAGGTTAAAACCAGATAAAAGAGGGCCTTAAAGTATATACTAAGCATTTTGGACTTTGTTCTATAGCAAATGGGAGTCATCAAAAGCTGTAGAGCAAGGAGTGACAGATTCATAAGTGAGTCATATGTTAATCTTTCATTTCCATAAATGAATGTTTGATTTGCATAAAATAAATAAAATTCTGCTTTATATCTCTCCCTCCCAACACACAAACAAGGCATACACTCTTTCAGAGAAATCTAGAAAGATAGGACCTGAAGTATGTTGTTTGGTATTGAGGAACTAGAAGATTATACATTTGATCATTATGTCAAAATTACCTTGTGCTTATTTAAAGGTCAAATTTCTGGTCCTTCAGAACTGAAATTTCTTGGAATGGGAAAAGAGTATAGGCATTTTTAACAAGGTTCCCAGTTTTCCTCTCAGGTCTGAAAACAATAGCAGATTGTAAACTCCTCAAGAACAAGGATCTTGTTTACTTAATTCGTCATGTATATTTAGTGCTCACCACAGCATCTGTCACATAACAGGTCCTCAATAAATGTTAAATAATTTAAAGATGAGAGCGATGAATGAACAGACAGAACAAATGAATGAAATAACTAAGAACTCATGTTTTTGCCAAAATCTTGGTAATATTATTGGAGCTTACATTCTAGTGGAGTAAGGAGAGAGGCAACAGAAAATATACATGTAGACAGATAAACAAATAAAATAATTTGAGGAGACCTACTTTATCTGGGGTAGTCAGGGAGAGCTTTTGAGCTGAGGAAGTAGCATTTGAGCTGTCACATTATGAGAAAGCATTAACCATGTGATGGTCTGAGGAAAAAAAAACTTCAAGCAGAGGAAAGTCTTAAGGAGAAAAAGGGTAAATAAAGTGTGCTTAAGTAATAAAAAGAGGCATATGTGGCTATGGCTCAGTGAGTGAGTTAGAGACTGGGAGAAAACGAGATTGATAAAATGCTCATCATACAGGGTCTCAGTGGTTGTGATCTCACAGGAGTTTGGATGTTATTCTAATTGAAATGAAGAACCACTGAAACTTTAAACAAAACAGCGATATATCTGATTTACACTTAAAAAAATCACTCTGGCATCTGTATGAATAATGGATCATAGCAGGGCAATGACAGAAGTAAGCAGACCAGTTGTGGGTTGATGGAGTATTCCAGATAAGAGATGATTACGGCCTGGTGGTAGGAGCAGAGGCAGTGAGAAGTGCTTGGATTTGGAATATATTCTGGAGACAGAATAGACAAGATCATGTTAATGGGTTGGATAGAGTAGGTGAGGGAGAGGAGTGTAAAGAATTTGGATTTTAGCCTGTAGGCAATGGGGACTCATGTAAAGTTTTGAAGTGAGTGACACAATTACAGTAGAATATATTCAAACAATGATTTTGAGGCAGTAGCAAAATAAATTCTTTGAGAAATAAAATGGAAAATAGAGGCAGATTTGAAGGTATCAGTAATACTCTAGGCTTGAAGTGACAGGCATCTGAATTAAGGCAATGACAAAGGGAATGGCAAAAAGTGATGGATATAAAGGCCACAATCAAGTTTGTAGAGATTTAATTTGCAGTGCCTTTGGGCACTAGAATTTAGCAGAGAAATCTAGGCTAGAAATATTTGGGAGTTATCAGAATAGAGCTAGTAATGAAAGCCATGTGAGTGACTGAGATCACCCAGGAAAAGTCTGTAGACTGAAAATGGAGACTAGAATAGGAACTAGCAAAAGAGACTAAGAGTGTCCAGAAGCAAAGGAGAAAACCTAGGAAAGTGTGGCATCATGAATGCTGGTATAAGCATTTCAAGAAGAAATGTTTATAACTGTCAAATAAGGACTGAGAAGTGTCTGTTGGGTTTGGTAAAACTGGAGATCATGGGTGATCTTGATCAGAGCTGTACCCATTTAGAGGTGGAAAAAGAAGTAAGATGCTAGGTATATGAGGTGTCTGAGACGCGAGGAAGTACTATGAATACAGATAACACTTCTGAAATTTTTGGTTTTGAAGCAAAGAATAAAGAGAAGTGGCTAGAGAAATAACTAGAGAAGAGGGAGGGAATCTTTAGGATGGGAGAGATGGTGGCATGTTTCAACAGTGATGTGAAGGAGACCATAAAGAGAGAGAGGAGGAAGATACTGGAGGGGGAGGGTTGATTGCAAGGTCTCTAAGAAGGTAGATGCTAATGGGATCTAGAGCACAGAGAGTATATTAGCCATAGACAGGATGAAGGACACTTCTCCCCATCACAGCAAGTAAGGATAGGTGTAAGTGCATATCAGTTAGAAGGAGTGGTGCTCAGAGGTGGAGGGATTCCCAGGATGATGATTTCTATTTTTTCTGTGAAGGAAGAAACAAGTCATCCTCTCATTGCGAGGAGAAAAAATGAAGGGATTAGAAATTTGAGGAGCAGAGAAGGAATAAAATGACCATTATAGAGAATGGGTAGATTATTTTTCTAATGAAATGTAAGATTTCCAGGTCATGTGAGGAACTTGCTGAAGCTGAATAAAATAATTTCTGCATTTTTGTGTTTAAACATATATGATAACATACAGGTTCATTCACAATCAACATCATGGCAATCCTAAAACTTCACTTAACCTTTTCTACAAAGAATCTCTACATGCTTGAAACCTGAACTCACTTCAAATTTTAGAAGCAGCTTACAAAAGCTCTTTTGCCAAAGCTCCAGTCTCCCATTTCCAAAGTTCTCTTTCTTTCACCCTCATAAATTTAATTTCATTATTTATCTACACATTGTTTTTGCAGAAACAAAATTTAGTCTGATGGTAGTGGATAGATGTGAACATAGATATGTTGGCCACAGAACAAACTGCTGTGAGAAGAGTCCTATCAGAAGGGCAGGGAAAGCAATCATGTCCATTAGATAGACTTAAATAAATGACACCAAATTATCTAGAAATCAAATATAATTTGTCACAATTATATAAGCATTGCATTTTAATTTTAATCATTACTATTTCCCTGGCACATATTAGATGCTTAATAATGCTTAATAAAAGAAGGAATTAGCATTTTAGGGATTTCTAGGTATTTGGTACATATTGATAAGCCATAAAATAATCAAGTACAAATAAGTCTGAAAGAAAATGTGAAATCTATAGTTAGTGAAGAGTACACCTGCTAACAGTTCATATGACAGCAATGGTATTAACAATGTCCAGAGACAATTTTGATGAAGAACATGGAGGGAAAAATGATAATAGAGGAGTTCACTTCTGTCACAGAAGTAGGGTGATTTTCTTTTTTCTACCATGATTGTAGAATAAAAAAAATTCTAATAATTACACTATTCTAGCTAATTTAGCATAGTCATACTAATCATAACATTTGACCCCAATTCTAATAAAATATAATACAATTAATAGAAAAGAGTAAAAATAACAAAACCTTTCTTTAATATTTAGAACATATTCAGGATTTGACAATGATAAGGGTTAAACAATTGTAATTTGAAGCTTTGGGATAATTTATTTACTACTCTGCAAATTAATTTCCTAATTGGTAAAAAAGAAGAGGTTAGATTAGATAATCTCTAAAGGAAGTTTCCACTCACATTTCTGATGGAAATGCACCTGATCAGGTACTGATGGAGACTATCAGGTACTGTATAGTACTTAACAATGTCGATTTTAATAAAAGTAAACTTCTTGACAGAACAATTTCCTTTTAGGTATAGCTTACTCTTTCAGTGAGCTCAACGAGCTGATATAACTTTTGTAATTAATTTAAAACATACTTTCATATCCACTAGAGGTTTAATTTTTTCATAAAACTGTATCATCAATGTATCTGAGTTTTTCTAAAAATTGCTTGTATAATCATTATATCATGGCATTGTTTATTTTCCTGCTTTAGATGCCTATATTTTGAGAAATAGTATAAATTCTTACCTCTAAGAGATAAGGCTCCATTTGGTCCAGGGTTTTTCCAAGATGCTTATCTGGATCTAAACCTGCCAAGAAAGGTTAAATTTTTTTCAGATAACAATTAAAATGGAGGTTTAAAGACACGTTTCCCTTCCCTTGGCTCCTCCTTGCCTAGGAAACCAGTGTATGTGTATTTTAAGACAAAATGTACCTTACTAGTACTTACTTTTCTATTGCCCTTGGGTAACTGGTTTTCTTGCTCCTGAAAAATAAGTTTCATTCCAATTCATTTCAATTGCACTTCATCAACTACCAGACGCATTGTTTCAATCCCTTTTTCATTTTTGAGGAATTGTAATTAGGATGGAAAAAAAAGTATCATTTCAAAGTTATGAAATTTAAATCCTTGGTATTTTAATTATTATTATTTTTTTTTACTCATGGACAACAGCGAGAAGTTTCTGACATTTCTATTTTATCTGTTTCAAACTTCTTATTTGGAGAATAAAAGTAGAAAATAAAAGAGTCGTAAACTGTATGCCTATATAATTAATTCACTTAGTAGCATATGGACACAAATAATTGTATTACCAAATTAAATGACAGCTCATTTCAATGACCACTGGTGTGACAGCGTTTTCCAAGAAAAAATAGAAACACTCTGAACAATCATTATAGTACCAATAGCATTTGCATAATCTCTGATACAGATGTTCAACTGATATAATAGCAGAGTTTATGTGGGTTATGGGGTATAGGTAGACGACTGTGGACAACAGGAACTCTTCCCACATGCCAAAACTAACCTGCCAGGAAAAAAATCACATGCCACAAGTCAGCTATGAAAGGAATGAATTCATTTTAGATATTTACATCCATAATACATGTATTAGCTTAGGTTCATTTAAATAGGCTATTTTTATTTATTATTGGTTTAAACCAATCAGCTTATTAATTATACAAACTGAGTGATAATTTTCTTTTTCTAGTCAAATGCCTTCTTTGTAACATGGTATTTCTTATAATCACATACAGAATAATAAAAGGGAAGTCAGATAAAGATTAAGGATTCTTCTCCTACTGATATTAAATTACATTAATCCCAAAGGAAACAACTCAGACTACTAGCACTAGATGCATTATTTGACTCCTTTCACAGCAATCTTATTCTCAAGATGCATTCATTAAAGTCAAAATTTCAATTGGCTGGGTAAACACTTGATGAACTAATTGTTGACTTTGTCCAGTTCCTTTATTCCTGTCAACCCTTGCAACCTTTGCAATTCAATGTTTAAAATGAGTAGGTAAATAAAATATTTGAGACAAGCATCTATGTAATCACCACCCAGATTTAATAAGCATTAACATCTTGCCCCATTTCCTCCACAACTTTTCTTTCAACACCATCAACATAATAGAATCTCACAGTATATCTACCCTTAATCAATCTATTTTCCCTAGCCTTCAGTCTTTTGAAGTTGGTATGTTATTTCCCAACTATGCTTTTATAATTTTATTACAAATGTACATATCCAAAACAATATTTGTTATTGTTCATGTATATCAAATTTTAACACGAATGATAACTTTTTACTTGTTTTTTTCAATTCACATTGTTAATGAGATTTACTTATAGTAATTACTATGGCTCTGGTCCATCCATTTTTACTGTTGTATTGTATTCCATTATATGGATATATCAGAATTTACTTATCCATCTTCCAATAGATGCACAGTTGGGCACTGACTTATTTCTAATGTCTGTTTTGTCACTAGTAAGTACTTTCTATGCTGCAGTAAATATGCTTTTATGTGAAATTACTATTGCAATATGATAGAGGAGAAAAAATATATTTAATTGCTATTTTATATATACATATATACATATACATATAATCTTCAAGTCCATTATATAATGCCAAATTGCTCTCCAAAGCAGTATTGTCATCAAGGAAATAGAATTCTTATTTCCCATAAGGTGAAAATAATTAATGTTGTCAGATTTTTCATCTTTGCCAATCTGAGTTATATAGACATATAAAAAATGTTTTGGATACTTGTTTTAATTTTCATCTTCTGATTACTATTAAAAGTAAGCACTTTTTCATATTTCATTGCCCATTCATTCAGGGTTTCACTTCTGTGAATTGCTTATTAAAATCATTTGCCTATTTTTAACGCTGTTTTTTGATGATTCATAGTTCTTGATATATTCTGAATGCTAATCCTTCATCATTATGGGCACGGTAAATATCTTCCTAATATCTTCTAAATATCTTCCTAATCAGTGTCATTACATTTTCTTTTATTGAGGGAGGGTCTCCTGATAAACATAAACTTTTTAACCTTATAGTAGTCAAAAGAATTGTTATTTAAAAATGTTCTTCCTTTGTATTGTAATAAATGATGCCCATGGTCACATAATGTTAGTCTCATATTTTCATTTCAAAGTTTTAAATTTTTGCTATTCACATTTAGATATTCAATCCATGTAGAATTTACTTTCAGTTATCATAGATATAGTGTTATAACTGTATCTCTTATTTATGGGTAGGTACTGTTTATGGAATCCCTTCTCTGTTGATGTATATGCCACCTCTGCCAAACAACGTTTCCATACATATGGAAATCTGTGTCACGTTGCCTACAACTTACTTTAAAATATTTCAGCATATCCAGTGAAATATACAAGTGTCTGTTTTAATCTACACTCAGAGATGGTTATTTGGCAATTAAAGGACTCTAATCAGAACCCATAACTCCAACGGCTATAACTTCTAGTGGTACAATTATCTTTATCTTAGACCAGCAAGAGAAAGTTTGCTAATTAACATGTCTGTTAGAAATGATTTTTCCTTGTGAAATTTATTTTAAAAATATATATATAGATTATATAGTACTATCTGCAAGGCACTGTTATAAGTGCTCTGCAAATATTAACTGAATTCTCATAACAATCCAATAAGTGGTATTATAATTATCCCTATTTAATATGTAAGAAAATTGAGGCACAGAGAAGTTTAGTGACTCTCTAAGATCACCCACTACCAAGAGATAAAAATGAAAATTCAAACCTAGGCAGTCTGGCTATACAGTCCAGGCTTTCAATTGCCAGACTATGTTGCTTCTCTATGTTGGATAAAGGATGTTTCCATCTATACTTCATTTGCTAAGATTTCTTCGCTGTTCTCATGATCATACTTGCTAATTCTGCTGTTTTATAGCATGAACAGACACCAAATTTTATACATACTTTGTCTATATCTACTGAGATGTGTTCTCTAACATCTTCACCAATACTAGATATTATTAAATTTAAAACTTTTGCTATTTTGATAGGAAAAAATGATATTTATCTCCTTGGTATTTTTATTTGCATATCTTTACTCTTGTATGATTGAGGTGGAACATGTTCTTCAGAAATTTGTGGCCAGATCTGTAACTTTTTTGTTTTTTACTGTGAAAATGACTATTTTTCTAATAGACCATTCATCTTCTTTTCTTAATAATACTGAAACACTTCTAAACCAAGGCCATTTATTTTATGAATTCACATAAGGCAGAATACTTTATTGGTCTTTTATTTTTGATGGATCTTGTCATGTATCTGGCAACTTGGGGAGTCTCATTAAGGTGCCAGCTTTTTGTTGTTTTTAATATTTTCTCCACTTTTCAATTTCATAAATTTTACTCTTACTTTTGTCACTTCCTTACTTCTGCTTTCTTTGTGTTCATTCAATAGCTTATTTATTTCTAGCTTCTTGATTTGAATGCTTGACTCATTTATATTTACACATTTCTTACTTTTTAAATAGGAAGATTTAAAGTACCAATTTAGCTGCATCCCAGAAGATTTGAAAGTGACACATTTGTCATTCTGTTTTCAATATTTTGTCATTTTTATTGTTATTTAAGATTACTCTTGTAAGTGTCAAAACATGTTTGTTTACTTTCACTACTTTTTGTTGTCTTCTAACTTAATTGCATATGGTCAAGACTGTAGTCTTTATATGATAATTCTTCAAAATTTGGTGAAGCTCATTTGTGACTTATAGATGATTAAATTTTATAAATGCCCCATTTGTGCTTGGAAAGTGGATCTGCTGAAAGCAAAGTAAGATTTTATACCTAAACATAAAAAATCATGATCTTGTTAATTCTGCTGTTCATATCTTTTATGACCTTACTAATACTTGGTTTCCATGAACCATCAGTTTCAAATAAAGGGGTGGTTAAAACCTCCCATTATGATTTTGGTTTTAATAATTTCTTATAATTGAAAGTTTTGTTTTATACATTTGAGAGGTGTGTTGTTATGGACACAAATTCATAATTTCTAAAACTTCTTGGGAGGATTATTCCTTTATCAAGATGTAGTGAGCTTTTCATCTCCACATATGACTTTTATCATATATTCTATTTATCAACATTACAACACCAGCTTTCTTTTGTTAACGTTTTTCTGACATACATATAACTGGGTTTTGAAATTTTTTATCCTATCTTATAAATACAAATTCAAAGAATTGATTTTAAATATTTTATATTTTTTATATTTTACAATTTTTTTTTTTGTCTGGACTTGTTTCCATCACCTTATTGTGCACTTTTTGTTACATTAAACTTTATATATATATATTTTTTCCTTTGCCACTTTCTGCCTCATACTGGATCAAAAAGGATATTTTGTCTGTTTGTTTTCTCTGCTGATTAGAAAGCTGTAGACTATATATGTCAATCCCAATCTCCCAATATATATACACTATTGATATTATGTATAAAATAGATAACTAATGAGAACCTACTGTACAGCACAGGGAACTCTACTCAGTGCTCTGTGGTGACCTAAAGGAGAAGGAAATCCAAAAAAGAGGGGATATATGTATACGTATAGCTGATTCACTTTGCTGTATAGCAGAAACTAATACAACATTGTAAAGCAACTATACTCCAATAAAATTTTTTTTAAAAATGTCATCCTCATCTTCCCTGGTGGTGCAGTGGTTGAGAGTCCGCATGCCGACGCAGGGGACGCGGGTTTGTGCCCCGGTCCGGGAGGATCCCACGTGCCGCGGAGCGGCTGGGCCCGTGGGCCATGGCCGCTGAGCCTGTGCGTCCGGAGCCTGTGCTCCGCAACGGGAGAGGCCACAACAGTGAGAGGCCCGCGTACCTCAAAAAACAAAAAAAACAAAACAAACAAACAAAAAAATGTTATCCTTTTCATCGGTCTCATCTTAGTACAGTGCCTGGAACACTTTCAAGTGTAAGCTTTCAAGAAATTTTTAGTGAATAAATGCATGTTAATCTGAAAAATAAAAAAAAGAAAGCTGTAGACTGAATTTCTACTCTTCCAGTAATCATTTGTAATTTTTAACATTCATTCAAAACCACAGTATTTAAGTCTAAAGTATTAAATATCTAAGAATTTATGAACCTTAGAATATAAATCTAAGAATTTATTAAAAAAATTTTTAATCTAAGAATTTATGTTTAGCATTTTTTTTTTTCTTTTTAGCCACACCACGCAGCTTACAAGATCTTCGTTCCCCCACCAGGGATTGAACCCACACCCTCAGCACTGAAAGCCCAGCGACCTGACCACTGGACCGCCAGGGAATTCCATTTAGCAACTTTTTGACCAAAACAAGTTAGCATGTTTTTAACTAGACACTAAATAAGTTTTACCATTTAAGTTGTTATCACTGTGTTAAATTTTAGTTCCATCATTTTGGGCAAGAAAATGTAAGCTTATGAACACATTTTACAGTGTCTGTGCTCACCATTGTTTGTCATTCATTTCTCCTGGAATTCAATTTATTTCTGACTTAAGTCCAATCTTTATTTTTTCACTGAAGATCTGTGAGTGGTAAACTCTCCTAGTTTTTACCTGTCTGATAATGTCTATTTTGCTATCTCCACCACTTAACAGTTTAGTTGTAATATATTATTACTTCTTTAGGCTTTAGTTGTTCTTAATGAGATTTACGCTGTCAAACAGTGGTTCCCATATAAGGAATCTTCATTTTCTCTGTGCTAGACAGTACAATTTTCAGTTTACCTATGACATTCTATAATTTTAACACAAAGTATCTATTTTTATTTACACTGCACAGCACCTAATATGCACTCTCAATTCCAAAACTCATCTTTCTTCAAACCTAAAAAGTTTTCAGCCATTATATCTGTAAATACTGTTTTTCTGCCTTCTATTTTTTTCTGAAACATCTATTACACAAATACTGCTATCTTCCTATCTATCCCCCATATTTGTAAGTTGCTCTTTCAATGCTGTCTTCTGGGTGAATTATTTTTTTCTGCTTCACTCATTCTGTCTTTGACTTGGTTCATCTAGAGTTTATTCTGCCCACTATTTTGCTTTTTAAATGACTCTATGTTTCACCCCAAATTTCAAATTGTTTACTTTTCACATCATACTGTTGCTATTTCATTTTGAGTGATTTATTTTTCTAATTAACTGCTTTTTCTTTAATGGATGTCTTATTTTTATCTCTTTGAGGTTCTCCCTCAGAGGAGGCACTTTCAGTCTGTTTCCCCATAGGACTGTGACCTCCCAATAGCTTTTGCTTATTTCCTGACCCTTTGTATTACAGTCCCACAGCTTCATTTCTGAATTATTTTGTATGTCTATTCATTCTTAATTCACAGAGATGTTTATAATGCTTTCCAGCACAGCTCTTTCATACTTTTCCTTCATATATTCATCTATTACTGCCATGGTTTGGGGTGGAAATTTGGAAAACTCAAAGCAAGAATGTACAAGGCCAGCATGGCAGGAAGTAATTTTTTAGCCGCCCTTCCAATTCCTTGATTCTCATATATACTGGTCACATAGCACATACATATCACCTTAGCATTTAGCATCAGGCTACACATCATTAAAATCATTTAAAAAGTCTCTCATGATTGAACCTAAGAATTTATGTTTTGTGTTCTCTATAAGGGTTTGGGAGTAAATAAATGCCTATCTAAAAGGCATGAAAAGGAATTTAAGAGCATGTGATTTTATACAGGTGGGCAATGAAAGATCAAGCCAACAATCTTTCCATTTTCCTTGCAGCCTTTTAATTCATTGCAAAATCATCATGCCCCAGTTCTGAACTGTTAAAGTAGAGAAATAGCTGTAATATCTCATTTCAAAGATGGCTGCATTCCATGATGTAGCAGTAAAGTAATTTGGCTTGCCTTTACATAAGATGGTCAGTAAAATATGTAAACATAAGTCACATTGGGCACATTTTTTCCACATGAATCTGTATTCATCACAGAAGTACACCCTGGTAAAATTATTTCAAGATTTTTGTGTATTCGTAGAAATATTTTTAATTTATTTATTCCTAGGATAAGCACTGAAAATTCTATGGAGCTAAAATAATTAGAATAAATAGAAATTTAAAACTTTAAGGAAGATTTTCAAATATTTTTCTGAAACACATTATATATCATTTCACTAGGAGATTATTGTAAAACTATAAAATAGCTAAAATAAAAGAGTTACATTTTTTCTCAGAGTTAATAATGAAATAAGCTGCATGTATGAGTCATTATAGTTTGGTAATACAGTCTGCACCATGTTTGGTGAGGATGAGATGCTGTTACGAGTCATGGTCTGACAATTTAGATCTTTTACACAGGGCAGGCCAATCAGTAAGGATATTTCACATACACACATCAATAGATGATCCCAATGGACGTGTAAAACCAAGGAAATGCGGGAACTGAGAAACAAACAATTTTGACACATTGTAAATTTATCAGAGGTTATGTCTGGTGATTTTGGTAGGCATCTTCGCATAAACAATGATTTAGGAGTTCTTATCTCATGAGATGATACTATTTAAATAGACTATAATTCTTTTCCAAAAAATGTCTAAGTTTTAATAATGAAACTGCTTGGCTAGATTCCATACAATAATGTACATATTGTTCTGAATGAATCTTTCTACTTTAAATCAACACTGTATATAATACATATTTGGGTCAGGCTAACATGTTCTACTGTAGTTGGTAATGACTACTCAAGTGCTTTTCTCCTGATGCTGGTTACCCTGTGCAAGTGCAATCTGTCTTTGCTTCCATTTTTCTGTTCATTAGAAAGTGACAAGTCATTGGGGACCTCACGATCACTGCCCATAAGACGTGCATTTCAAATTGTTTTTATAAAATATCTCCTTGGATAAGATCCAGAGACTCCTAGCAATTCAAGCTCCTCTCCTTGAGAAATCAATGGCCTGAAGCCACCCTGATCTCCGAGATCTCTTCTAAATTGGTATACTATTACACGTGGGATGATATTAGTCAGGGATGCGGTAGGAAGATTATTCATCCTACCCTAGAATACACTCAGATATGGAACTTTTCTCAAGAAATTTTTTACTGCCTAAAACACTGATGTTTCCATAAATATTAGACTATATGCAAATGAAAACTCTTTGTAACTTATTTTTATAAATATAATGGATGATTGAATATTTAATTTTATTACACTTACACATTTTTTCACAAGTTTCTTCATTTAGAAACATCTTAGCATTGTATGTACAATCTGTATGATATTTAATTTCTCTAAATGGAATAAGACAATTATTAAGATAATTTTAAAACAAGCATCTGGAGAAACAGATCAGTTTAACATAAAAAAAAAAACTGTTAGCTTATCTATAATTATGAAGCCCAAAGATGTTAATCTTTACCTCATGTATTTTGGTTTTGGTATTTTCTAACTAGATTATATGCACAGAGAATTCTGACACTGCAGATCCTTCATAATTGAGAATGGAAAGTCAGGGTCAGATTAGTATCAATAAAATATATTTATCATTGGATTTATGCTTTAAGTGCTTTAGAGAGAAATATTTTACATAATAAAGTCAATGTTTGAGTTAAAATTTAACACAAAGCTTAGACAAAATAAATAACTTCTCAGTTTAATTTACTTGTTTTATCAACAAGTATCCAATTATATTTTTAAACTCAACTAAAGAAAGATGCTAATATACCAATATATTTGCTCTCAAATGATTCTACTATATGGAACCACTTTGGAGTACATGAATATATAACACACCTCAGTAATTTTAAAATCCATCTTACGTATTCATTTTATTTTCAATTTTTAAACAGTAGCTATTTAACTGGTAAATGCAGCCAGTCCGAAGGCATAATCTTCTCTTTCTTTGAATAAATGCTAGTATCTAGACCCAATACAATTTCAATACAATTTGAAAATCTCTATCCTAATCTTTGTAATGTCTTCATTCCCATTTTATTTTATATAAAACTATATTATGTAAAAACCTTTTGAGGGACTGTGAAAAGCCTATGAAAAAGCCACAATGGTTCATGGGCTTTTTCCATGCAATTCAACTTTATCTAAAAGCTTCAATTTATCCTAGTCCTTGAAAAAGATGTTTCTTTTTTAGATTCACTCAATTTAGGTGTCTCTTCTCTAGTGAAGCCTGGGTCATGAATGCACAGAAACTGTGCTTCACCAAAACTCTAACAGTCTGTTCAGTTTACCTCCTGAATCAGTCAGGTGTGGAATGTGAGTCTCAATGTGTCTAGCTCCCTTAGGAAAACCTTTATAATCATTGAGATGGCAACATTTAATAATGTTTATATAAATATAAAGTACATTTAAAGCACATTTAACTCAAATACCTAGATAAGCTACTTTAAGTTACTAACAAAATTTTCTTCAAAGTGCAGAACAATTTACTATAAATCCTGACACCTAATCATTTAATCATGACATACAGACATTCATTGATGGAAGCTGGGTGGATGAATAAACCCACAACAAGACCTAGGCACTGGATAACTCCATGCAGAATTAAGAAATTAATTAGGAGGAAGAACCATAATTTGCAGAGCTGACATCTATTTTACTTTACTTGCATGTATCAATGGGAAGTAATTACAATTCAATTAAAATATTGAATTTTATTACTTTACTGACTGACCTTGAAGTTAATGCCTGTTCTATTTAATTGTATCATCTATGAATAAATGTTAACCCTACAATGTTATGCCCCATTATTTTCAATGTATTTTTCAACTTCTCAACTGAATTATATCAGTCAATTTATTGTCTACTATCATGAAAGCAAGTGGAGGTTTATTTCTTCATGACAGCCCAATATATGATATGAGAGAAACATCACGAAATGTTTGATAATGCTACTTTTAACAGAGTCAAACAAAATGAATTGTGTCCTCAACTTTTGTAGCCTCGACTTTTACTGTAAAATCAGTAGGTGATATTCGAAAAGGTATAATCACTCTGAGAAGCAATTTCTAGTCTGCCTATAAATCTTGATAAATTTCAGTGCAGACAGGAATGGAGCATTCTGTGTATCTTCAAAAGTTAAACACAACCCCTCCCCACCCCCAATAATCTCTTCCTATTTTTACCAGGCTCACTGGCCATCAAAACAAGTGAATTTCATTTCAAAAGCTCTAATGTTTTTGTTGGTAAATATAACCTTTTTGTTCCCAGACTTCAACTGAGCACACCATTATTCTACAATTGAGCACTTTATAAATATAACCACTATATTTGAGTCAAAAGAACAAATAAAAAAGACTGATTATGTGATCTCTAAGGTAAAAATTAGCTCACATGTTTTGAAAGTTGACTATTGGGGGAAGGATCTTATTTGAATTTCCAGATTTTCCATTTCTACAATTAGATCACTAAAAGCTTAGCTATCTTAGAGGTTGTATTAGGACTCATCTCAACATGTAACTTCTTTCTGAAATCTATGAACTGGTACTGTACTTCAGTGTATGTAACATGAAGGAGACTCAGACACTTCATGGATTCACTTTTAAGATCATGGCACCCATGAAATGAATGACCAATAAATCATATTAAATACAATTATGCAGTTAATGATAATCAATACTTGCTGATGATAGCTCAAATGGTCCTTCTTCTACCTTTGAAATACAACACAGTTTTAATATGAAAAAAATGAATAAAAAGTGGAAGATATGCGAGTCAAATTAATTTTTTTTTTTTTTTAATTTTTTTTTTATTTTTTGCTGTACGCGGGCCTCTCACTGTTGCGGCCTCTCCCGTTGCGGAGCACAGGCTCCGGACGCACAGGCTCAGCGGCCATGGCTCACGGGCCCAGCCGCTCCGCGGCATATGGGATCCTCCCAGACCGGGGCACGAACCCGTATCCCCTGCATCGGCAGGCGGACTCCCAACCACTGCGCCACCAGGGAGGCCCTCAAATTAATTTTTAAAGGGGGGACTTTAAATATTTATTATAGAAATATCTTCCTAATTTTTCATATTAGTTTTCAACATAATGAGGACTGGAAAGTGAAAGAAGCTTGATGTGAGTAGGGAGCGTTTAGAGGGGTGAAAGTTGAGGTTAAAAAAGTAGACAAGGGGGCTTCCCTGGTGGCGCAGTGGTTAAGAATCTGCCTGCCAAGGCAGGGGACACGGGTTCGAGCCCTGGTCCGGGAAGATCCCACATGCCACAGAGCAGCTAAGCTCGTGCGCCACAACTACTGAGCCTGCGCTCTAGAGCCTGCGAGCCACAACTACTGAAGCCCGCGTGCCTACAGCCTGTGCTCCGTAACAAGAGAAGCCACCTCAATGAGAAGCCCGCGCACTGCAATGAAGGGTAGCCCACGCTCGCCACAACTAGAGAGAAGACCACGCGCAGCAACAAAGACCCAACACAGCCAAAAATAAATAGATAAATTTTAAAAAAAAGTAGACAAAAGCCAAATCCTACAGGGCCTTGTGTTTCATTTTAAAGAGTTTGTACTTGAATGCGAGGTCACAGAGAAATTCTAAGCAGAGGATGACATGATCCAATTAGATCTTTAGTGATCCAGTTAGATCCAATTAGTGATCTTTCTTTAGAAAGATCACTCTAGCTTCAGTTGATTTCCTTGGCAGGAAACAAGACTGATAGTAAGAAGGCAAATAAAGGGATTGCTGCAATAATTAGTGAGACAGGATATAACAGACAAAAGCAATAGGTATGGAAGGAAGAGAACAGATATAGGTAGGATATATAGTACTTGCTGATAAATTGGGTATCGTGAATACAAGAAAAAGAAATGGCAAGGATGATTCGCATGTTTCTGATTTGGTCAAATTAAAAGATGGTGGCACCAAACACCATTTACTTCAGATATAGAACAGAACACAAGAAAGTTTGGGAAGGAAATAAAGGGCAAATTCAATTTTAGACATGTGTTTGAGGTTTCAGGGAATCACCCAAGAAGAGATATTTAATTGGCAATTAGGTATATGGGGTTAGAGCCCAGCATGGAAGTCTGAGCTGGGGATACTGATATAGAAATAGAAGCCACAAGATGAACACTCAAGGAGAACTTGTAAAGTGAGAAGATAAAATACAGGCAAGAGCTTTGAGGAATATCAAACTTTAATGGGCACTACAGTCAGAGAGCTGTCCAAAATGGAAATCTGATCTGGTCATCTTCATTTTTAAATCCTTCATTTATACTTCTGGGCAAGATGGTTACATAAGCACTGGCATCCAATTCTTTCCTTTTCTTCCTGTGATGGTTAATTTTATGTGTTAACCTGAGTGGGCCATGGGATGCCCAGATGAAATACTGTTTCTGAGTGTGTCTGTAAGAGTGTTTGTGGATGACACTGGCATTTGAATCAGTGGTCTCGTAAAGTAAGTTGCCCTCTCCAATGTAGGTGGGCATTACTCAGTCTGTTAAGGGCCTGAACAGAACAAAGGGCAGAGGAAAGAGGAAATCACCCCTTTTTTCTTGCCTCATTGCTTGAACTGTGACATCTCACCTCATCTTCTCCTGCTTTTGGACTGGGATGTACGTCATTGGCTCCCCTGGTTCTGAAGCCTTTGAACTTGGACTGAAATACACTACTGGCTTTCCTGGGTCTCCAATTTACAGACAGCAGATTGTGGGACTTCTTAGCCTCCATAATCATGTGAGCAGCTCCTCATAATACACTTCTTTTGTATCATGTTGGTTCTGTTTTTCTGGAGAACCCTGCTTATTAACACATGTACCCTCTCCATTCCAAACTCCACTGAAAAGACCACTGAATAAAGAAAGAGGAAAACATCAGGACTGAAATTGCCCAAAACTAGAACTAAATTTTGCTTGAGTGAAGTTAGAATCAAATTCAGAAGGAAGTCTATCCTAAGACTTTTCCAGGGAAAGAATAACTGTCTAGAAAAAGAAGTACAGGCGACTTCAGAGAACCCTGATTATTGTCCATATCTTAGGTCTTGCACTGTGAGATGCCTACCTCACCTGGTTTTTATGTAACTTTACACTAACTGTGACCTATGAATATTTCTACATATTTACCTACATATGTTTGAGATACCAGCCAATACAATATTAACTTTCTGAAAGAGATTTTGTCAGAAGACAAGCCCTACAAACTTTATAACATATTCTTGTTCCAAGCAGTTTTAATACATAAATGTTGGGACCTCAGCTAAGACAGGAAAATCCCACTTTCCAACCATGGCAAATATAGAATGATACTGGTATTTTCTACACACAAATATCTGCTTGAGCAATATAGTTATTAAATAGTCTTACTACTAAATGGATAAACAGAAAAAGACTCAGACCTATCTTTCCAGAAGGAATTTTCAGTGAATTGCTACATATTATCATGAAAGTTGTTTTAGTGTAAACTGCCTGACACAGCCATAAAGGTTACTTACTACAGAGGGATAACTTTTATAATAGCAGGCACTAAAATAAGAACTTATTTATTTGTGAATATTACATTTTGTATATGTTAAAGAATAAAGGGAATTGGTAGGGATGAAGGTAGAAAGACAGGTTTTAGAATTATAACATGGTAGATATTTCTTGGAAGGCTATACACACACACACACACACACACACACACAAATACGTATACATACAAAGTAGCTTGAGGTGGATAGAATCTTAATGTATTCAAAAATTCAAAGAACATATCCATACTAGCACCAAATAGTTATATGCCTAACTTATTTTTAGAACAGCCTGCCTTACCTGGCAAAGGAAAAGATGTGCTAGCCATAGAATGAACAAAATCAGCATTTATTTCCTCTGCTGTTATAATCTGTTACTTCACTTTACAGACTGAGCAAAAGGCACTCTATTCAGAGGTGGGTAGCTGTGGGACTGGTAGTATTTGTATTTGAACCTTAAGGAAAGATTATATTGCATATACTCAGAATTTGATATTTAAGACTTGATTTTTCTTCCTTAATTTAAAATGGTACATATTTACAACACACTTGGGAGATGTTAAAAGTTTCAACTTTTGATGTTTCAACACCTGAGTTTAAAAATTCTGTGCTACAGTACTTTGTATAAAGGTAAAAATATATTTCTAGTAGCAATTTACACTTGAATGCACATTAAGTAACCTTTTTTAAACAAAATAATTATTTGAACAAAGTTCAGGTGTAAAAAAAAAGTTGTGTTAACCATAGAATATGAAAGAATAATGCAAATTGCTTTTAACCTTTACTGTTCAGCAATCTTTTCTAGGAAGGCTATTGCAATGAATGATTTTAATTATGTCCATTATTATCCAGATGAATAACAGAAGAGTGCAAGGTGTGGAAGCAATAATTAATATGCCGTACCTTGGCTTATTTGGGCAGTTATAAAAGAAGAAACAGATTAATATAACATATAGGAATTACCGCAGGTGAATATGCGTAGGAGAGGAACTCAGCAACTGGGATGTTGGCACAATTAAAGCTGTTTTCTAATTAGTATGGGCATCTCTTAATGTTAACCCAAAGGGTGAAACTTTAAAAAGTATGTGTTAAAAATGTGAAGAAAAAAAATGGTTGGCATCCCTCCGAGAGGCAAGTAAGGGAGTTTAAAAACTATCCAGACTGCTTGGAAGACAGAAAAGGACAGTGGCAATGAGAGACATATACAGAGTGCTCATTATTCGACAGGTCAAAAGTGAAATCTGTGGATAGTTTGGAAAAAAAAAAAAACTGGAAATAATTCCAGAGTCACTTATGAATACATTGAAAGTATCTAGAATATCTTTTTTAACACTTGCCTTTTTTTTCTGTATTAAATACCAAAAATACACTGTCAGGGAAAAAAAAGAATTTGAAAATTAAAAGGACAAAAGGTACCATGAGGACTAAGCAGACCACATGAGTGGTTGGACTAACTGCTGAGTTTCTCCCCATCAGTGAGGACTTGAAATGAGGACAAATAAAAGGATGAGAAGCAGCAGAGAAGTTTAATTCAGTTTTATTTGGCATTGACCTTTGCTGTACAGGATAGTGGGGAAACGACTATTCCAAGGGCACTTTCTGAGAAAATCAGTGGGGCAGTAGCAGAAAGCAATCTCCTAGGAGGAAATAATAGAGCAACTTGAGAAATTCCACAGTAATAAATTACCATGACCAGATGGTATTCAACTGAGAGTTTCTGAAGGAAATAAAGTGTGAAATGGCTCAGCTACAGATGAGGATATGCAATGTATTCAGAAAACCAGCAACTGTTCCCAAATATTGCAATTTTTCTAATATGGTAGCTCTTCTGTAAGAAAGAAAAACAATCAAATTAAGATTTATAGAATTACAGACCAGTGGCTCTCTTGGTGATAATGGAGAAACTGATAGAGTCTAATTAAGAATAGTTTTTTTCAACATCAGGGTAAGGTTAACCTGCTAAGGTCAAATCACCCACTGAGTCTATAAAGAGAACACTGTTTCTCTCCATCCTATTAAACTTATCTGGAAATGTCAATAAAATACTAGATAGAAGTAAACCAGTAAATGTAATTTATTTGGGAATTACATGAAGCTTTTAACAAGGTCACATGAAACTGCTGGAGAAAAATAAGCACAATCTTTGGGAGGAGAGGCCACAAGAGAAACGTCTGTCATTAACTGTAAAACCTGCTAAGTAATGAAAACAAAGTTTCAGGGACAATTTTCTTCCCTAACACCGTGTTACCTTTTCCAGACACAGACAGATCACCATCAATTAAAAAAAAAAAAAAGAATTTCACTATACACAAGATGCAGAGTAACAGTAGGGAAGGAAGATGTGCTTCCAAATCAAGAAAAAAACAGTAAGAGACCAATATGCAATGGCAAAATAAGCATGTAACAAAATTTTTACCTAGAAAATGGAATCTGAATGCCACAACTGAGTTTAAATTTCTCATCACTGTGTTCTGTGTAAGCATCAGATTTTAATGAAAACTAAGAATAAAGTAATGAGATTGATTTTTACGTAGTCAAATGAGGGCTGTACCTTCAAAGTGGTCACCTTTGCACACGACATATGCTTATTCCGGTAGTATATATTTGCCCTTAATCAATCCATTTCCAAAATCCTCTCTATAGAACTGCCCTCAGAGCCAGTGGCATATTGTTCTGAAGTTATCCAATGGTGGCAAACCTCCACCCTTCAAGAATGGAGCCAGAAGCCATTAGAGTAGGATGGAACTTCCTCCCCAAAGCAACCTTAGCTAGCCCCATTCTACAACCTCAGATGACTTCTGTTTCAGCACGAAGGAGCAGTATTATATTGGAAAGGGCAAGGGCATGCAGTAGAAGCTTGAAGAAATCCACACAAGGGCCTGTGGCAACCTCCTATGAAACTATTTGAGAGCTCCAAATGTAGGAAAGTTCTGATACCAAATCAAGACTTCTTTCACTACATAACTTCCACTTCCTCTTAGAATTGTTCTCTGAAGTCACAAAAGTACCAGCAGCCTTTCAAATACTGTGGATTGCTGTAAAAATCCCCATTTTCCTTGACCCAGTAACCCACTGCCTTCACTTCAGGCTAAATATATAGCTCCTTTAAATAGTCCTCCTATGGCACCATTTCTCGTCCTTTCAATGTTCTGGTCACTCGCCACTCACTGAATTATAGCTGTTTCTGTGTCCCATCTTCATCCAATCTTGCCCCCTGTTTAAAGAAGCAATTTCTGGGACTTCCCTGGTGGTGCAGTGGTTAAGAATCCACCTGCCAATGCAGGGGACACAGGTTCAAGCCCTGGTCCAGGAAGATCCCACATGCCATGGAGCAACTAAGCCCGTGCACCACAACTACTGAGCCTGCACTCTAGAGCCCGCGAGCCTCAGTGTCATCTCTAGATATTCTGATTTAATTCCTCTGGGGTGAAGCTTGGGCAAAGGGATTTCTAAAAGCCCAACAGGTGACTCTGATGTGCAGCTGAGGCTGAAAACAATTGTTCTAGAAATGATATGTATGTCTATGGAGAGGAAAAAAGAAGAGGGGTAAAGATGTCTTTATTTGGCTGTAACATTCCCAAATGTACTACACCAGGCTGTCCTGTATAATATATAAATTAACTGTCAGGATACCAGAGCACCTCGCACTGAAAATGTTTCTATTTGTCTTTATTATCAGCTTAAAAACTAGCACATATGAGGCCCAACATGTTAAGCACACTTCTGAAAAAATACAGCAAGTCATTTTGAATCAAAGGTCAATCCTTTGTATCACTGGGATATAAGGATCCCAAATAGGACTATGTTTCTTTTCCTTTTTTTTTTTTTAACATCTGTATTGGAGTATACTTGCTTTACAATGGTGTGTTAGTTTCTGCTTTATAACAAAGTGAATCAGCTATACATATACATATATCCCCATATCTCCTCCCTCTCGCATCTCCCTCCCACCCTCCCTATCCCTATCTATGTGGTCACAGAGCACCGAGCTGATCTCCCTGTGCTATGCGGCAGGACTATGTTTCTGTCCTGCCTATGGGCTAGCCCCTTAAATTCCTTATATTGATTAGGAAGTATTATAAAGATGATATTGCATTTTTGATATTAATATTTTAAAATTTTTAAGTGGAAAATATAACTTTGAAAAGATTAAAGCTAATTACTAGTAGAATGAATCCCCCTCCCAGAGCAACAGAGAACATGAAAATATCACACACAGCAAAAGGCAGAAAATAAAGGAAAACACAATAAATCATGAAAAATAGATAACATCAAATGGATAAAATAAGAAGAAAAATTAAGAAATAACTTATTGATTATACTATATGCTAGGTTATAAAGCATCCTCTTAAATTTTAAAAAAAATTGATATAATCCTGAGTATGTTACCTGACCAAAATGTGATTGAGTCAGAAATCAACAATATAAAGACAAATAGGAAGCCATCATGTTTGGAAGCTAAGCAATACTTGAAACTAAATAACACATTTCTAAATAACCAATGGATTAGAGAAGGAATTTCAGTGAAAACTGGAAAGCAGTTTGAACTAACTGATGATGAAAATACAACTAGAGCTACAATTACAGGAAAAATTATAGCATAAATATATATATATTAGAAAACAAGGGTGAAATTTAGTGTATATGTATATATCAAGAAATTAGAAAACACTTCACAATATATACAAATATATAATCATTATGTTATATACCTGAAACTAATATAATGTTATATGTCAATTATATTAAACAGCAAATTAAACCCAAAGAAAGTATAAGAGAAGGAATAATAAAGACAGCAGCAGAAATTAAGCAACTAAAGAAACCAACATGTAATTTAGAAAATCAACAAAATCAAAGCTTGTCAATAATACAATCAATAAACCCCTACAAGACTGATAAAGTAAGGAAAAGAACAAATTACCAATTGGAATGAAAAAAATGACATCACTACTAATCTCACAGATGATAAGACAATAAGAAGCATTAAAAGCTTTATATTTATAATTTTCAAAACTTTGGACAAATTCAGAGAAAAACACAACTTACCAAACTGAAATAAAAAACAGAAAATCTGAATAGTCTTAACCTAACAAAGCAATGGAATCACTAATTGAAAACTTTCCCCAAAAGAAATCTCCGTGTCCAGATGGCTTAAGCAATAAGTGCTTCAAAACGCTGAAGAAAGAATTAATACCAATCTTACAGAAAATCGTTCAGAATATAGAAAAAGAGGAAACACTTCTAAGCTTTATGAGGCCAGGGTAACCTTATCACCCACATCTGTCATTACTAGGAAAGAAAATTATGGGTCAATCCTTCTTATGAACATACATGCAAAATTCCTAAACAGAGTATGAGCAAACTGAATCAAGCAATTAAAAAAAGGGACAGGGGCTTCCCTGGTGGCTCGGTGGTTGAGAGTCCGCCTGCCGATGCAGGGGACACAGGTTCGTGCCCCGGTCCAGGAGGATCCCACGTGCCGCGGAGCGGCTGGGCCGCTGAGTCTGCGCGTCCAGAGCCTGTGCTCCGCAACGGGAGAGGCCACAACAGTGAGAGGCCCGTGTACCGCAAAAAATAAATAAAATAAAAAATAAAAAGGGACAATTCACTGTGCAATGTTACACAGCAATATATATAAATAAATACTGATCCAGGCTATAATATAGATAAACCTTGAAAACACTATTCCAAATGAAAGAAGCCAGTCATGAATGACCACATATTATAGTATTCCATTCATAGGAAATATCCAGAACAGCAAATATATAAAGACATAAAGATACAAAGCAGCTTTGTGGGGCTTAGGACTTGGAGTAGGAGAAGGCTGGGAGGAAATGGGGAATGACTGCTAATGGGTACGGGTTTCTTATGGGGGAGCAGGTACAAAAATGTTCTAAAATTTGATTATGATGATTGCTGCACAACTCTGTGAATATACTAATAAACATTGAATTATACACTTTAAGTGGGTGAATTGTATGGCATGTTAATTGTATCTCCATAAAACTGTTAAAAAATAGTGTACAGTATGTAATAGTTATATGCTCAGACAAAACAGATATAGAACTCATAAGAAATGGGAAGTGAAATGCAGGAAAGCACATGTAAAAAATTATTTTTAACTGTTCTCAACAATCACATTAATGGTGGTGGTATTAGCATGGTTATTCTGAGACTATATCATACATTGTTAAAATTTTAATACCTATATTTATTACTAATGCCGACTGCCAACATGAGTTCCTTGGAGCAGAACAGATTATTATTACTACTTACATACGGTAAGTAGTTAATACCATTCTGGCTCTTCTGGGCCCCAGGTCTTATCCCAGGAGCAAGGTGATGAGAATGAGATGGAATTTTTCAAGTAATTCCATCTTCTGTAGGTAAGGTATAAATCTGTATATTTACTTAGGAAAAAAGAGACAGTTGTTTTCCTTCTCCTTCTGAGAGCTTCTTTGGAAAAGTAAAGGGAAAGACTTGTGTCTTCATTTTGGAACGTAAAAAATCTCTCTGGGGAGGAATAAACTAGTGTCTGCAGCTTTACAACCCAGGAGATGTCTCTTAAGTTCCTGGTCTCAACCCCCACCCCTGAAATGTAAACACAGACCTCCAGAGAAGTAAATCTCTCTGCAGTCCGCTCTGTCTACTCCAACATACATTAAATTCTAATGCTTGTCTTTTAGCCGAGGTCCCAAGTTTCTGCAAAATTTGCTCAGAAAGCCCTAATTATGCAGAAACATAAGCCTATTTTCTCTACAACCCTACATATACAATGTGGTACAAAATAAATGAGAAATTGAGTTAAACCAAAAGACTGGACTGTCAAGTCAGACTCAAACAAATCCAAGTCCTTATTCAGCATCAATCTTTACTGATAATCTAAAGAACAGAAATAAACAACACAGCAAATCAGGGAGAGGTCCAGGACTATCAGAACTCCTTTCCAAGTCCTTCACTGTCACACTGGTTATGCTCTGGCCCAGACTGGCATAAGGTGTCAATTAGAATTATAGCACCATTCTCCATTTCTTGCCCAACAAAACCAACTTTTTCTCATGCACGTTCACATTCAGTGACCAGGGTAGTGACCAGAGATTACTGTTCAGTTAAGTTGTGGATTCCATCTGGTTTGAGAATTTAACTATATCCCAGATATCACAGTGTAGGTTTTAACAGTCATTGGCTTCCAGATATCATTGTTCAAAATGCTCTCTTCAGGTCAACACAGTGTTACTCCTTTATCTAGCTAATCTCAATCAATGTACCATGGAAAGATAAATCCCCTCTATATCTATCTGTGGTACCTGGGCCATTAGAAAACAAATATAGGGGTCACACTGTCCAGTAATGTCCTACCACAATCTAGGCTAATGGTAGTATTCCTGTATACTGGCATCCTTAGCTTGGCTTCTCATACTCCTTTGATCTTTAAAAATAGAAACTTCCGGGGCTTCCCTGGTGGCGCAGTGGTTAAGAATCCACCTGCTAATGCAGGGGACATGGGTTTGAGCCCTGGTCCAGGAAGATCCCATATGCCACGGAGGAACCAAGCCCGTGGGCCACAACTACTGAGGCTGCGCTCTAGAGCCCGCGAGCCACAACTACTGAGCCCACACTATACAACGACTGAAGCCCGCGTGCCTAGAGCCCGTGCTCTGCAATAAGAGAAGTCACCCAATGAGAAGTCCGCACACCGCAACAAAGAGTAGCCCCCGCTCGCTGCAACTAGAGAAAGCCTGCATGCAGCAACGAAGACCCAACGCAGCCAAAAATAACATAAATAAAATTAAGTAAATTAAAAAAACCCAGCAACTTCCATAATGAGTAGAATATTCAAGTCTTTCCTGGGTAAGTATTCAGGCCCTCTTCCTATACTGTTGACTGACACAATGTTCCATGAAAGTAAATATTCCATTAGTCCAGTCATTTAAAGCTTTGCTCTCCCTTCAGGGCCGTTTCTATATGTAGTCAGTCTCCTGGAAAAGAGCTCCCTCTAGTGTCTATATTTGGACTAGCAGGTTCTTTTCAACATGAAGAACTTCCAGGAACATTCCATAGTTTGGTGTGATGTAGTACCGCAAGACCAGGATCAAAAATCCCTACAGGGGCTTCCCTGGTGGCGCAGTGGTTGAGAGTCCGCCTGCCGATGCAGGGGACACGGGTTCGTGCCCCGGTCTGGGAAGATCCCACATGACATGGAGCGGCTGGGCCCGTGGGCCATGGCCACTGAGCCTGCGCGTCTGGAGCCTGTGCTCTGCGATGGCAGAGGCCACAACGGTGAGAGGCCCGTGTACCGCAAAAAAAAAAAAAAAAAAAAAAAAAAAAAAATCCCTACAGAACATCTGTCAGAGCAGACGCAATAGTAATCAACCCACAACATGTGTTATGACCATGGTACATTAGTGGCATTTGTACAATTTAGGATAATGGCTTGTACACAAAAATAACGTTAAGCCCCATAAGGTTATCAATTGGTGTATTATACCAAATACAACTCTGCCTGGGTGTCACAGGTTTTCCATAAATGTACTTTGCATAACTCCAGAGAGAAGTTATAAGTAATATCAATTCATTATATCTCTACCAAATCCATCTCCCTCAAGGGTCATGTTCCAATTTCCTTAAATGAAGTCCATTACATTCACATATTCTGTATTTGAAGGACTAGATCAAGCTACGGCAGGCAGTAAAAATCTGCTCTCCATTATACCTAGGTAGATGTCTTAGCAACATATTGTTTTGCTTTATGCCCACAAAGAGTGCAAAAGCTCTATAGTTCAGAATCCTCCACCTACATAATTCATTAGCAATAATCATCAGAAAAATGATCAGAATGGTAGCTATAGACAATAAAGCAATAACTGAATGGTAACTGTAGTAAACTACCCCTACTCTGAACCATCAATTGGAACACTGTCATTTTGTTGCTTCAAATTATCTAGGTAAAATCTTCACGTAGAGCTCATATATCAGCAACTTCCCTTCTCTGCAGAAGAGGTCCAGAGTTTTCTCTCAACGTAAGTAGTCAGCATCAGATCTGAGAGGGATGCCTAAGAGTGTTATTCTCTAGCTCAGAGGCTCTGGCATGGAGGTCACATGACTGCACTCTGCCACAGAATTGTAATCTACTTATAAGTGCTTTTCCATCTCCTCTGATTCCCTCCATTTCCATTTACTACCTGTTTTGACCCATACCCTTTCCCCTATGATTGGCCTTTCTGGCTCAGTAGATGTATTATAAACCCACAGGGGCAGTAAAAACAGCAGCCTTGTTAGCACTTCTCCTTGGACTGCTCGCAGGCTGATATTACAGGATTTGACAGATAAAGAATCACAGGACACATGGCCCTGTGCTTAGAGATAGGCCTTAATTTATCTCTATGGGTGAAGCTATGACATACCCCTAACAGTCTTTAAGAATATGCACTGTCAAATTTAGTAATATTAATATTGTGTTTTGTGCATTGATAACACTTTATTTTGGTACATGTAACTTTAAACTCAGGTCTGGGACCAGTACAGATCAGGCAAAACAAAAGAAAAAATTTGTGAAATAGGGGAAATATATAGTTGTGTACTTGCGTCATCTCCCATCACCTCATTCCTACCTCCCAATCCTAGAACCCTTGCCAGTAGAGTCTTGGCATTACTTCCTATCATAGTCAATATTAGCACAAAATAATTTAACTAATTAAGCTAACCATAAATCTTTTCTTTTCCTTACCAGCCATTTTTTTTTAATATAGAGAAACACACTCTTTTTTTAAAAATTAATTAATTTATTTTTTGCTGCTTTGGGTCTTTGTTTCTGTGCGAGGGCTTTCTCTAGTTGTGGCAAGCGGGGGCCACTCTTCATCACGGTGCGCAGGCCTCTCACTATCGCGGCCTCTCTTGTTGTGGAGCACAGGCTCCAGACGCGCAGGCTCAGTAATTGTGGCTCACGGGCCTAGTTGCTCCGTGGCATGTGGGATCTTCCCAGACCAGGGCTCGAATCCATGTCCCCTGCATTGGCAGGCAGCTTCTCAACCACTGCACCACTAGGGAAGCCCTACCAGCCATTTTAATTAACTAGTGCATCAATTCCCCATTCCAATTTTCAATTACATCGCTGCTCTAAGGATGCTAACAAATGTAGTAGGTCCATGAGATATTTCTTGTCCATTTCTGTGTATTTATAGCAGTGAAATGTATACAGTGGTCAGAATATACTGAAGTGGACCAAAAGATGGGGAAATGGCTGCTCCAAACTTTAACTGTACTTCCCAATGTTGCTTAAGTTGAGTAAGGCTTAGTGTTGAATAGGCATCATCTTAGTTAACACTCATTTGCAGTCTCTTGGGGCTTCTGGTAAAGGTCCAATATAATCTACTTGACAGCTAATATGCCAGTCCTTGTCTTTGGGAAATCTTATTCACTGCCCTTTTATTTTCATTTTTTAAATTCGCTTTAAAATAAAATTCACCAATTTTAAGTTTCAGGAAATATATACAGGCATGTAGCCACCATCATAATGATATGGAATATTTCCACCACTCTAAAAAGTTCATGAGAGAAGTTGTAGGCTGTTCTTTTCCTGCTTTGCAGTTAGTCTTTCCCCCAACTCCCAGCATCTGGCAACCAGTTATTTACCATGTGTCTGTATAAGTTTCTATTTTCAAAATGTCATATAAATGGAATAATTATAATATGAAGCTTTACTTGTATCCCACTATTGTGATGCGTTGCAGTTTTATTTTCATTCAATTCAAATACTCTTCTTTGACTAGTGGGTTATTTAGAAGTATATTGGTTAATTTCAAAGTGTGGGGGATTTTCCAGATATATCTGTTAATTTTTGTATATTCAGAGAACATGCTTTGTCTGATTTCAGTATGATGACATATACTGAGACTTCTTTTATGATCCACAATATGGTTTATCTTGATGAATGGTCCATGTGTGCTTAAATGTGTATTTTGCTGCTAATGCATGAAGTGTTTTATGAGGGGCAAGTAGGGTGAGTTGGCTGGTAGTGTTGTTCAAACTTTCTATATCCTAATAATTTTCTGTCTACTGTACCTGGTTTAGCTATTACTGAAAAAAAAAATGTTGAAAGCTCTGTGTATTAACCGTGGATTTGTCCAATTCTCCCTATATCAGTTTCGTGTTGTGTATCTTAAGGCACTGTTATGGGTGCACAGATCTTTTAGACTGTTATGCTCTCTTGATAAATTGACCCCTTTATCACTATGAAATGTCCCTCTTTATCCCTAATAATACTCCTTGTTCTAAAGACTACTTTGTCTGATATTAATATAACCATCTCAGCTTTCTTTGAATTAGTGTTACCATGGAGTATCTTTTTCCATCAATTCACTTTTAACCTATTTATGTCTTTACAATTAAGGCAAGTTTCTTATAGAAAGCATATAGGCTTCTTTTTCATTTTTTTAATTGAATCTGCAAATCCCTCCCTTTTAATTGGAGGTGTCTGAATAATTTACATTTAATTGAATTATTGAAATGATTAAGTTTAAATCTACCATCTTATCTTTTGTTTTCTATTTTTCTCATCTGTTCTGCTTGTTTTTTCCCTTTCTTGACTTCTTTTGTATTATTTTACAATATTCAATTTACTCTCTTATACACCTGTTTTATTTTTTAGTGGTTCTTTATGGTTTACATTTTACATCTGTACGTTATCAGTCCACAATCAAATAGCATTATATAATTATGTATAATTTAAGAATCTTACATATTGTACCTTCATTTCACTGTACTTTCCCCCTTATACTATTTGTGCTACTATAATTATATATCTACGTCCCATATAAACCCCACAACTCACTACCATTATTTTTGCTTTAAATAATCTAGCTTATCTTTTTAAAAGTTAGGAGAATAGATTTAAAATTTATCTACTCTATTATTTCATTGCTCTTTATCACCTTGTAAGATTCAAATTTCATCAACTATTATTTCCTTCTGTCCAAAAAACTTCCTTTAATATTACTTGAAATGCAGATCTAAAGATGATGAATCCCCCAATTTTTGTACATCGGAAAATGTCTTTATATGGTCTTCGTTTTGAAATTTATTTTTACTGGGTATAAAATTCTTGGTGACTTTTACTGATTTTCAGTACCTAAAGATATAAATTCATTGTATTCCATTTTGGACAGCTTTTGAGGCAAAGCCTGTTGATTTTTTTATCTTTGCTTTCTGTATAGAATTAATTTTTTCACATTGGCTGCTTTTAAGATTTTCTCTTGACCACTGGTTTTCAGCAATTTGATGATAATGTGCCTTGTGATTTGCCTCATGTTTCTTCTGCTTGGGTTCACTGAAATTTTGGATCTGTATATGTAGAGTTTTCATCAAACTGGAAAAATCTTTTGCCCATTATTTTTTCAAATATTCTCCCCATCCTATTTCCTAGGACACTACACCTAAGTTAGTCTGCTTGTTATGGTACCACAGCACACTGATACTGCGTTAATTATTTTCAGTCCTTTTTTCCCTCTATGATTCATTTTTGACAGATACTATTTGTCTTCAGATTCACTCATCTTTTCTGCAATGTCTAATTGCTGTGTATTGTTCATTTCAGATAAGGTATTTTTGAAGAAGTATTTGGGCCTTTTTATATTTTTTATTTCTTATCATAATCATGTTTTCCTCTAGTTTTTCGAGCATTATGATCATATTTATAAGAGCTGTTATAACTTCCTTGCCTGCCAGTTCCAAATCTGGGTGTATTTTTTTTTTTTTTTTTTTCTTTTTGCGGTATGCGGGCCTCTCACTGTTGTGGCCTCTCCCGTTGCGGAGCACAGGCTCTGGATGCGCAGGCCCAGCGGCCATGGCTCACGGGCCCAGCCGCTCCGCAGCATATGGGATCCTCCCAGACCGGGGCACGAACCCGTATCCCCTGCATCGGCAGGCGGACTCTCAACCACTGCGCCACCAGGGAGGCCCAATCTGGGTGTATTTTGATTGATTTTCTCAGTATTAATCACATGTTCTTGCTTCTTTGCATGCCTGGTAACTAAGATGCAAGGCATTATGAATTTTATACTATGTGTTGGATTTTATTATTTTCCTTTAAATATTTTTAGATTTTGTTCTGGCATAAGTTAAGTTATTTGAAATCAGTTTGATCCTTTTGAGGCTTGCTTTTAAATTTTGCTAGATCGGGTTCGTAGCAGCCTTTAGTCTAAGGCTCATGATTACTAAGGTGATACCTGTTTGAGGACTCTACCTGATATCTCATGTATGATGAGGTCTTTCCACTGGTGGAAACATGGATGTTTCCAGTTTTATGTGAACTCTGGAAATTGTTCAGCCTACTGTTTTTTGATGATTCTTTCTTCAGCTGAAGGTAGCTCCCTTTCACAAATATGCAGATCCATACTCCGCCAAAGACTGAGAGAAGCTTTCTGTAGGTCTACAGAGGTTTCTCTCCACGAAGATCCCTCTATCTGGTATTCTGTCCCACAAAATTTCAGCACTTGGTCTCTCTGAATTGTGATCTCTGTCTCCTCAGTTCAGTGAAAACTGCCTGAGCTCTCTTCGGGTTCTCTTCCCTTATGCTGCAGTGTAGAAATTACCTCCAGGCAGTTAGCTAAGGCAATTGTAGCACTCACCTCACTCATTTTCTTTCTCTTAGGGATTACAATTTGCTTGTTTTAGCTCAGGTCTCCACTCAAATTTAGATTTCTTTATGGTGGTTCTGCGAATAGGGATGAACAGGATTCCTAAATGATGAATATGTTTTTGCCTAAATCCAAAAAGCCCTTCTAGTCTTAGATTCTTGTTTATTAGTGAATCTTGTGGGAGATATCAACTTAATTCTCACATTTTGAGGAACGTACCACAGTTGCTCCAGCCCATATAATTCTCAGGAAACTCAAAGACTGAGCTAGCCCTTGAATTTCAGCTGGATTTGTCAGCCAGCCTCTATTTTTCATATATATAATATAGTTCTTAACTCCTCCTGAGTTTCTTCCTCTGAAGAGGCAATTCTCACTATTTTATCAATGCAATGCACTAACTTGGTTGGTATTAATGTTTTTCAAGTCCAAGTCTTACCTCGCTGGACTGTGATGATGAATTTAAACATTACAGTGGCAGCACAGTAAATGTATATTGAGTTCCAGTCCATGAAAATGGAACATATTGTACATGGATGGACTCTGAAACTGGTATTGTAAAGTAGGTGTTGGTCAGCGCTATAATGGCATACTAGTCCCTCTGGTCCTTTTGCACTTCCTGTTTATAGTCTTTTTATATCAGGTACAGCTATAGCAATAAGAAGAACTACCTTGTATAATCCTTGATTGCATATTGTTAACCTCCAGGAACTAGCCAGACTAGATGATTAAAAATGAGCAGTGATCTTCTATTGACCGCCTGGAATCCTTATTGCTTAAGTGTTTACTACTAAGAAGGGCCTGGGCAATTCCAAAGGTTTCCATTTAGCATGGCCAATTAAAACAAAATGAAGGGACAGACTTAGTACACATCCCCTGTAAAAAGGGTAAGGGCAACATATACTATTCACACATAATATCCATACCAATTATGCATTCAGGTAAACATGAAATGAGCACAGGAGAAGCTCAACAGTTATATTTTCCAATTTCTAACCTTAGCCCTACTTTGGTTTTCTCCACTACAGCATTCCTATATACCACAAATTTCACCCTCAGCCTTTCAGTGCACAATTCCTATCTTTTGTAGGGATTACATAGGATACTGAGCCCAGTATCTAACTAAATAGTTTTGCATTCCACCCCAACAGTGTATGTAGCCTAAGATTCCCTGCTACGAACTGGGCAAACAGATCTGACTTCTCAGTGTTTTTCAGATTCTACGGCTTTCTGAGAGAATAAATTCAGTCCCCTTTTTATTTTCCATTGTAAATCATGATCCTCATAATTGGGCTAAATTTCTCCAGAATAGATAGAATGAATTTGCTGAAGCATTTTAAAAGGTGGTGCCAGGGGCTTCCCTGGTGGCGCAGTGGTTGAGAATCTGCCTGCTAATGCAGGGGACACGGGTTCGAGCCCTGGTCTGGGAAGATCCCACATTCCGTGGGGCAACTAGGCCCGTGAGCCACAACTACTGAGCCTGCGCGTCTGGAGCCTGTGCTCCGCAACAAGAGAGGCCACGACAGTGAGAGGCCTGTGCACCGCGATGAAGAGTGGCCCCCACTCACCGCAACTAGAGAAAGCCCTCGCACAGAAACGAAGACCCAACAAAGCCAAAATAAATTAATAAACTCCTACCCCCAACATAAAAAAAAAAAGGTGGTGCCAGAATGCCTCTCCCATTTCCTAAAACTTAATAGTGCTTTATTAGATCCTTAGTAAAAACTCCATCAATTTCCTACTTTGTCAACCCATTTTTCAGAAGTCATCTAAACAACTCCACCTGGTTGAGCCAGTTACTGTTCTCCTATCTTTTCATTTCTCTCTGTTTTTTTTTTTTTTTTTTTTTTTGCGGTACGCGGGCCTCTCACTGTTGTGGCCTCTCCCGTTGCGGAGCACAGGCTCCAGATGCGCAGGCTCAGCGGCCGTGGCTCACAGGCCCAGCCGCTCCGCAGCATGTGGGATCCTCCTGGACCGGGGCATGAACCCGTGTCCCCTGCATCGGCAGGCGGACTCTCAATCACTGTGCCACCAGGTAAGCCCATTCATTTCTCTCCTTTCTGCCTCCTTTGTTTTGGATAGCTTGGCAGTTTTTTCACAATGCAGCCCTATGCATGGTAACTAAGCCAGCAGATCAGTTACTGCCCTGAATAGTCTCTTGGCTTCCCAAGAGCAATGTTTTCATGATGACCTACTCGCATGACTTCATCATTTATGCCAATGGCATCAAATTATGTGTCTCCCTCTGGTCTTAATAAAGCCAGTCTAGGGTTAATTGTAACTCATACCATTTCTATTATTGCTTTGGAAGGAGTATTCCATGTGTAGTTCAGGGAAGGGGTGAGGCACCTACTCTTCTCAGGGTAAGATTGCCAAATCCCAACCATAATGCACTACAGCAAGTTAGTTGTCATCCCGTTCAGAAGTATACAGAATGGACTGTCATATCATCCATCTGCTCAACCTCGATACTCCTTTCCATTCAACAATGTCTAGAATAGTGATATGGCTTGCTGATTGTTAATTCTAAAAACCATGTCAATAATCATTCCCCAGGTTTCTGCTGCTATTTTCTATAAAGAGCACTAACTCTTAAACAGAATACTCTTAGCATTGAGTAGTCACCTGACCTTGGTCTCCAACTACCTGTATGGTATTTCTACTGATCAATTTAGTTACTTTGTTAGCAAATATATATGGAAACAGAAGGTTTTCCAGTGATGGGTAAAGATAGTCTCAAGCTTTTTCTCCAACTACTCTTTTTTTGTTGTTTTTAAACTGTCCTGCTTTTACCGGGGCTGCTAACAATAGTTAAGTCCTCATCACCATTTTCTACCCTTTTTTTTCTTGCCAAAAGGTGTCTTATATATCTGTGGGTCTGAAAAACAAAATCTCACTGACTAGGCCAATTTGCAATAACAAAAGACTGTACTGTGAAATCAGACTCATACAAACCAGAGACCTTACCTAGTATCAAGCTTTACTAATAATTCCAAGGATACAAGCAATCAAAGGGCCAGGTGAAGCAGGGAGAGGGCCAGATCTATGAGTGAAGTCCTCCAGGTGTTTTCTGGTTACACTGAACCTGCCTTGAACCAGGTCAACAGGTAAGGTCTCTAAGCAATGTATGTAGCTTATATCACTTACATAGAAAATAGCTACCTCAGTCATAAAACATCTTGATTGATTTCCTATTCAGATAATTACATACCTTACATGACATGTTCCAGGGAGCCATGCCCCCAAACCCAAATATTCCAGGTTTGTTTACCAAAACCAACCATAGCAACCAGATACGTCCTGCTAAAGGCAGTTTAAAGATAAGGAATCCTCCCCACTAGTAAATATCATTAGTGATTTTGTTTTGTTTGTTTATTTTTGCCATAACATCTGTAATTAATGTTTATAAGGCGATTATATGAGTTCTTCCTTTTTTTCCAGGGGACTTATCCCAATTACTGGAAAGAATGGGTTACAGACCTACTACTACTTGATCTTTTGTTCCCAGTAATTATGGGATCTTCTAATCAATAACATCTCCTATGTCCTTGAGAATCAAGAACATTTTTCACTGTGGAAGAAAGCACAGATGGAAGACAGAATAATTATAGTCCTTATATAGCCCTAAATTTGATTTCAAAATATCATGAACTCCCGAGGTTATACATATACACATACATATATATCATTTCCCATTAAAAAAAACCCCAAGGCCTTCTTAAAGAAATGGATGTTCTAGGTCTGGGGCAGAAAATGTACAAAATGACACTATATGTTCATAGCAGTACTATTTATAATGGTACCAAACTAGAAACTACCCACAGGCTATGGAAGATAGAATGGACAATTCAACTGTGGTTTACTCCTACAATGGAACACTACACTATAAGGAGAAATGAGCAAACTATTGCATCATTCAATAACGTGGATGAATCTCATAAGCATAATGTTGAGCCAAAGAAGCCAGACACAATGGAGCCTATATTCTATGATTCAGCCATATAAAATTCAAAAACAGGAAAAATGAATCTACGGTATTAAGTATCAGAAGAGCTATTGCCTCTGGGAGGGCAAGGCAAGTATTGACTAGGGAGATATTAGCAATATTCTATATCTAGATTTGGGTGTTGATTACATAGATATGTTCACTTTTTGAAAATTCATCAAGTTGGACACAAGAATTTGTGCAATTTTTGTATTTATGTTATACTTCAATAAAAGGTTAATTAAACAAAACATGAAGTAAATCTACATTTATTGACACGGAAAAAAAAATCTCCAAAACATATTGTTGAGTGAAAAAAGGCAAAGTTGCCCATCAATACACAGGGTAAGATACTCTTCATATAATATTTCTATGTAGAAAAGTACTATGATTGTTTTATGGCTTTTAAAATATTACATATACACATACCAAAAAAGTGATTAAAAAGATGATCAGCATCACTCTGGTGGGTATCTCTGGTAAAGGGAATCATTGGCAGCAGAGGAGCAGATAGAAAACACATCAAATCTTTTCTGTAACCATGAAAATTTAACATTACATGGCAAGAATGTTTTCATGTAATACTCATACAATTAAAAATAAATATTTCTAAAAGGCAGGATTGTTCTTAAATCCAATGTGGAAACACTTCTGTAAATAAGTCTAAAACCCAGAAACCTCTTTAAGCACTAAGCCGTTAATGTGAAAATTTCACGAGTTCACTCACGCCTGCAAGACACCAAGGTTGTGTAACACAATTATTCGAAATTTGTTTTTTATACGTCCATATAGAATCAACCCTTTTATTTATTTATTTATTTATTTATTTATTTATTTATTTATTTAATTATTGCGGTATGTGGGCCTCTCACTCTTGTGGCCTCTCCCGTCGCGGAGCACAGGCTCCGGACGCGCAGGCTCAACGGCCATGGCTCACGGGCCCAGCCACTCCACGGCATGTGGGATCTTCCCAGACCGGGGCACGAACCCGTGTCCCCTGCATCGGCAGGCAGACTCTCAACCACTGTGCCACCAGGGAAGCCCTAGAATCAACCCTTTTATAAGACCATTCCATAATCTCACGGGCCACAAAATTTTGCTGACCCCCTCTGTGAATGGAAAGGTCCTATTGTCCCATTTTTTGTTCAAAACTTTTTCTGAAAATTTTAAAGTGTGTGTGTGTGTGTAAGCTTGGAAACCTATATTCCATCATTTATGTTTGTGTCTTTAGAAGGAATGTGCCACTCAACAAATCTTTCTTTAATAGTGTTCTTGAGAATAACTTTCATCTTTGCACACCTATAGGCAATCAATAGAAACTACATGCTGTAAATGTTCAAATTGGATCTATACTTTTGTCATTGGGATGTCAAGGACAGATTATCTCAGTTTTATATTTTGCCCAAAAGTTTAATACAGTTAATCACCATCCCCAACCTTTACAGAGAGGCGTACACACATCCACACACACAAATGAAAAGAAAGGCAATATCAGCCACATACTATAATAAAGGTGCAGTAAGGTCATATTCTATTGCTCTGTCTTTCTAACGGGGCAGGATCTCTCAGGGTTCTAATCCATTCCATTTTCTAGTAGTAAAAGGGACAAAATATGTACTGTCCAGTGAGGTGTCACATGAACTTCATTACAGAACTATGCAATCTGAGAAAATCCAAAAGAGAGTGAGAGACAAAGAAAGTGAGAGAGCATATTCTGTATACATTCATATAGAAACTCATATGACAAATATATCTGTAGTGAGAACTTCAATCATAACAGTTATTGAGCAACATTTTCTCAAAAATGAGAATACAACACCACCTCAATGTTTTCCTTTTTAACAGCTAAGGAGATCAACTGCATGTTCTCTAAATAAGGCTTTCCACTAAAGATAACACCTCAACTTCCACAAGAGGAGAGTAGCTTGGTGTTTACCAAGAAGAAATATTATGGAATCTTCCTTTTAATGCTGTTTAAAATGTGAAATTATCTGTGAAATCTTCCACAGCTTTGGACCTTGTTATTTTAGAGATCAGCAAGGTGAACACTCTCAAATGAGGTACATGTTTTAGGCTTTGAGAACCCTGAGGCTCCAGGGCATTTACTGTAATAGGTTCATGAAATAAATGAATTGGGCTCAAATCCCATGGTTTCTTGAAAATGAATGTAATTATAAAAATTCAAAGCAACAAATTAAATGTGTTCGTATGTAATATCCATTTTTGAATCAGATTACCACCTGCCTGTTGTGTCTATGCTAACTGATCAAATGACATTTTCTCAAACATGAATTTCTCATCATCCTCAACAAAAACCCACTACGTGGCTTATTTCTGATACCACAAACAAAGACAATCCTTCTATTTCAGCATTATTCAATGTATGTTAAAAAAATACAAGGAAAATATCATGTGTTGTACCAAATACAGATTTTAAAAAGCTTCAAAAAAATCAAACTATATTTTCTGTTTCCTATGAATATGAATTCCATATCTTATAAAAAGAACTTAAATTGAAGGACCACAATATAATACCAGTTTTAGAGGTAGTTATATACTAAAAAAAGAAAAGAGGCTCACTATTAATCACTTTGGTTAATAATCAAAAGCCCATTTTTTTTTTTTTTTTTTTTTTTTTTTGCTGTACGCGGGCCTCTCACTGTTGTGACCTCTCCCGTTGTGGAACACAGGCTCCGGACGCGCAGGCTCAGCGGACATGGCTCACGGGCCCAGGCGCTCCGCGGCATGTGGGATCCTCCCGGACCGGGGCACAAACCCGTGTCCCCTGCATCAGCAGGCGGACTCTCAACCACTGTGCTACCAGGGAAGCCCCAAAAGCCCATTTTAAAACTTCCCCTTACTCAATTTCTTCAGCTTGTGACTCCACATTTTTATATTCTAAGTTATTCTTCCTTTTTACTTGTAATTACTTATTAGTGAACTCAGATTATCTGTGTGGTAACAGACAGCTCCCTTGGAATTCTGGTTACATACCTAGAGCTGCTACTTTGATGATGATTGCTTGAACGTTAGATGATATCATCTCTCGGAGCAAATCTTCCTGATTTCTTTGCCAAAGGTAAGCTAAAGGCTGGAGATTAAGCCTTTTACACCTATAACATAATTTTTTAAAAATCAGATGATATCTTAATGTTCTATACTTGTATCCATAGCAATTACTTTGATTTTAAACATACTGCTTCTCTCAAGGATTTTAGCATATAAAATACTTTTAAAAACACGTTTTGCATAATGAAGTTTATATATACAACATAAATATATTTAATTTCCATGGGCTATGCATAAACAGATAAAAATGAAATCTCCAGGCAGATTAGAAATATTAATTTTAGTAAGACTCTAAGTTTAGAAATCTATGCAAAAAAGCTTCCAAATGTTAATGGATGTTTATTCTTGTTTTAGAACTTTCTTGGGTATCAAAATTGTGAAGCACAGGCAAATACATTTATCCTAATAAAATAATTACATATTGATTACATTTATAATACCTATGATTATATGAATTATTGTTATCTAATAACTGAAATTTTTTTTAAAGAATTTGACTCTGAGAGGGGGAGGGATAAATTAGAAGTATGGGAGTTAACAGATAAAAATTACTATACATAAAATAGATAAACAAGGGTTTACTGTATAGCACAGGGAACTATATTCAATATCTTGTAATAACTTATAATGGAAAAGAATCTGAAAAAAATATATACCTGAATCACTTTGCTGTACACGTGAAACTAACATAATATTGTAAATCAACTATACTTCAATAAAAAAAGAGAAGAAAGGTAAAATAAAGATATGTTAATACAAACAAAAAGAATTAAGAAAAAGCATAATCATAATGACAGCAAAAAAAAAAAAAAAAAGAATTCCACTGAGTGAAAAGAAAATAGTAAGAACAAAAAGTACATTCATTGAATACCTAGTATGCTGCAGGTATTGTACTACATATTTTACATTATGTTGCTGTAGAAAGAATGCAGATTTTGGATTCCAGACAAATCTGAGTTTGAAACCTCCTTCTACACTCACTAGCTGCATGACTTTGACAAGTCAGAGCTAAGCTCCAGGCCTTTAGTTTCCCAGTTCATACATACGGACAAAAATATTTCCTTCCAAAGTTCTTGAGAAGATTAAAATATTAGAAAGTGAAGTCATTCATTATTCCTCTTTTCTTCACATTCCACATCCAATCTACCACAATGAAGAATATGACCACTCCTCACCAATACCACTGCTAACATGCTGGTCTGAGCCACCAGACTCTCCCTTAACTTCTTCCCATTTCCATTCTTGCCCTTTTAAAATCAGTTTTCAATATAGTAGCCAGTGTGACCCTTTTAAAACATAAACGGATCATGGGATTTCTCTGCTCAGAACTCTCCCCATTACTCCTAGTAAATTAGACCTACATGGATCTCACCCTGGTTGACTCTCATACCTCATCTCCCACTACTCTCCTCTCACTCCAAGCCGCCACCCCTGGCCTGCTCACTCTTGCCTAACCCACTTGCCATGTTCCCTACCTTCCTCATTTGCTTTATGCCCTTGCTTAAATGTCACTTTCTCAGGGAGGACCAACTGATTAAAATTAATGTAGATAAATTGATTAATTGATTAAAAGTAATGTAGATAAAAAATGTAGTACAATACCTGGATAAAATAGGTCTTCAGTAAATGGTAGTCAGAGCCAAGTGCCTTGCTCAAGTCACAGAGTAAGTGGCTGAGATCAGATTTCAAATTAAAAAAACATAGCTCTAAACCCCATCATCCCTAGTGTCAGTAAGGTTTCCTGGCTGACTACTCCAGCACACACTGAATTCTTTCTCAGATAATCCCAGTACCTATTAAATGTACCACACGTTTAGTCATTTACTCATATATGGTCTTAGAAAAATCACTCTTTTTTTCATGCACATATACCCTGACCTTCAAAGAAACCAAAATCTTTATGAATGTGGAGACTTTTATCAGTATATAATTTACCTTTCTAAAATGTCCTGAGCATCTAAAGCAATGTGGAGGCAGTTAATAAATACAAAAATAATAAAACTGTAACTATCCATGTAACACAAGCATTAGTTTTTGCTGTCCTATCACCAATCTTTAATGCCTACTAATCAAACTTCTCTCCACCTTTTTCAGCTAAAAGGTTTTGTCTTTTTTTTTTTTTTTTGCCGTACGCGGGCCTCTCACTGTTGTGGCCTCTCCCGTTGCGGAGCACAGGCTCCGTACGCACAGGCTCAGCGGCCATGGCTCACGGGCCCAGCCGCTCCGCGGCATGCGGGATCCTCCCGAACCGGGGCACGAACCCGTGTCCCCTGCATCAGCAGGCGGACTCTCAACCACTGCGCCACCAGGGAAGCCCTGTCTTTTTTTTTTGAAAAAAATTTTATTCCTTCCAGGCCTTATTGCAAAATTCTTGATTGTTTCTTTGGTATCCCTGATCTTTTGGCTATTTTTAGACTTAAGTCATACTTCTTTACCTATTTAAATTCTTTAACAGTTTAAAATATCATGGCTGGGGCTTCCCTGGTGGCGCAGTGGTTGAGAGTCCACCTGCCAATGCAGGGGACGCGGGTTCGTGCCCAGGCCCGGGAGGATCCCACATGCCGTGGGGCAGCTGGGCCCGTGAGCCATGGCCGCTGAGCCTGCACGTCTGGAGCCTGTGCTCCGCGGCAGGAAAGGCCACAACAGTGAGAGGCCCGCGTACCGCAAAAAAAAAAAAAAATTATCATGGCTGAAATAAGCTTCCTCTGTAAATCACTGTTGTATTTGAGCTTGTGACATCTATTAATTGCTTTATACCTTGAAAATATAATGATGCAACACTAACTACAAATTGAAGATCAGCTAATTCAAAACTGAGTTTGTAGACCAACAGACTCCCAATAACACTGCTTTACAATTTTCAAGGATTAAATTATTACAGATGTGCTTTACGGTATATAATCTGGGCATCTTAAACCATGTGTTGAAGTGTACCTGAGACTGCATTTTGAGAAACAGCTTGCCTCTACCTATGAGTAATCAATGGGCCCTTCTCCTATTTAGATACTGCTATAAGGCAGCTTCACCTCAGGAGCACATTTTCATTCAGCTCCTTAAAGCTTTCATAAATAGATGTCAGCCCTATCTGCGGCTTGGCTACCCAGTGAACCATGTAGGTTTGAACTTATTTAAAAACAAAGATTTTTAAACAAAATAATTCTCAGAGAACATGACTTAAAACTTGATGAGAATAATATTATTTTTAACATATGGGTAAGGGATATGCAATCCATCTCCATCTATAAATCAGTTGTTCTCAAATGCAGGCAGACAGAATGTAAGGAAAACTTTTTCCAAATACACGTTTGACCTCCTCCCCCACTTCCACCTCCACTCTCCATTGTCCAGAGATTCTGATAGTCCCCCAAATATGAGATCATCATACTTCTTTTTGTTTATTTATTCTTTGCCCTGCTTTCTCTTCACTTACTTTTAAAATTCTATATATTTAACTGCCTTAAATTCATCGTGGAATTAGAGAGAAAATAAAAAATAAAACAAGTTTTCAAGTCTATTAATATGTGAGTTTTTAATGAGATAGTCAATATGAATGTTTCTTTGTCAAGAACATGAAACTATTACATAAATACAGCCCTTATCTTATTTTCATTTACCCTTTTAAATGGCAAAATCATTTATTTCTACGTCGAACTGTGCTCAAGATTAATAGTGAAGTCCTTATTTTCTGTTTTGCTAATATAATGACATGTAAAGTCTCTACACAATATTTTATTTATCTGAATAAATTAAAAATGAAAATTAAATTCATTTGTGGGTGTTTTGCCAAGCCAACGTTTAATAATCATTATTATTATTTTTTTTAAAGAAGATGTTGGGGGTAGGAGTTTATTAATTAATTTATTTATTTTGGCTGTGTTGGGTCTTCATTTCTGTGCGAGGGCTTTCTCTAGTTGTGGCAAGCGGGGGCCACTCTTCATCGCGGTGCGCGGGCCTCTCACTATTGCGGCCTCTCTTGTTGCGGAGCACAGGCTCCAGACGCACAGGCTCAGTAGTTGTGGCTCACAGGCCTAGTTGCTCCGTGGCACGTGGGATCCTCCCAGACCAGGGCTCGAACCCGTGTCCCCTGCATTAGCAGGCAGATTCTCAACCACTGCGCCACCAGGGAAGCCCTAATAATCATTATTTTCATCTGACCTTATGTTTTTTGAGTAGATCAAAGGAGTTGACTATTTTGGTACTTGTACAGACAATGTTTTACTAGTACTACATTGCTTGGGAGGTGGGGGAGATGGGAGGAGCAACAATCTAAAAATTCCTTTAAAGTTGAATGGCTTTTTATAGAAGTATTTCAATCTCATGAATATTTTTAGTCAAGAATTGAATTCTAAGGACCAAAGAAGAAGAGATTTCTTAATACATTTAAAAAAAATTACTGCACTTTTATTACAAATGATGATAAGTTAAGATATTAAAAGGGTGTACTAATTCAAATAAGGAAAAATTGAAAATAATACTTTGACTTCAAAAAAATCTTTGTTTCAATTTTTTATTATAAATAATTTATTTTTCCTTATGGTAAGAAAGTAAGTTTTCTCATGTGTTGATATAAGGATAGAAAAAAAGTAAAAGTGCAACTTTTGTTACTTAGGGCAATACATTTAGTTTCATGGGGCATGTAGGGCAAAACCGTATCTATTTATTATTTGGATACAATTATCTATTTATTATTGGGGTATAGTTGTTTTACAATGTTGTGTTAGTTTCTACTGTACAGCGAAATGGAGTTCCCTGGGCTATACAGCAGGTTCTCATTATTTATCTATTTTATACGTATTAGTGTATATATGTCAATCCCACACTGATTTTTTATTTAGTCACATTCTTAAAATACATAAACTTTAAAAATATAGGACAAATTAACGTTTTCTTACACATTTTCCACTCGAACACGCTGATAGTCAGAGAGTATAGCACCTACTGATATTCCCTCTACTTCTTCTTTTTCCTGAAATTAAAGAAAAAAATATGATTAAAAAATAAATAACATGTGGCTCTACATCATGTTCTAAAAATTATAAATGAACCGTGTTTCATTTAGAAGACCACCTTGAAACAGAATAACTTACTGGAAGTGCAATCCACATTCAGAAAAAAAGAAAGTATATTAAAAAAATATATATTTAAGTCACCCTCTCAGCTCTGGGGTGAAATAATTATTCTTTTTACCTAAAATCCAAATAACTGGAGACCATTTTCCATGGAGAAGATAAAGGCAGCACTTCCAAAATGCTTTCTCACTTGATATATTTTTAAAGATTCACTGATGTTTGATAGAAATTTCCAAGAAATTTCTATTTAAGGACAATGTATTCCCAAGTTGAGTACCTTTTTTTAAAAAAAATTAAGCAATGGTATAAGTAGATAAAGGAATACAATTATTTTAATCCATATCTTAAAGTGATTGACATAGGAGCATCCAGGAAGCAGAGATGATAGAGGCATTGCCTGTATAACAGTACAGAATAGTGGATAAAGAAATCTAGGATGAGAAGCAAGCAATGAATTATTATCAGTAGAGCTGAGAACATCTAGCAGTATATTCAGCAGAGTCCCCCAGGGATGAGGACTAGTCTATCCAACATAGCCATTAATGACATGGAGGAGAATGTAAATTCAAATATGATCAAGTTTACAGATGATACAAAGCTAGGATGGATTATGAAGAAAAGAAAATCAATCAAGTACCTGGATGGATATGGACAACTTGGGGATTTGAAAGGACACGTCTAAGATGAGATTTAATGTAAAGAAGTATAAAATAATACCCTTAAGGAAGAATCATACACAACACAGGTATAAACTAGGGAAATGTTATCTAGAAAACAGATATGAAGGAAGTGACTGGGGGGTGATTACTAATAACAAACTGAATAGAAATTCTCTGAATAGGCATAAAAGAAAAGTCATCCTAGCCTATGGAGTACAGAAGAAACTACTTCAGAGAGATGACTTCATTATTAACACTGGTCTTTCCAAACTTGGAAACCTACAAAAAAGAACAATAGTGTTTCACATAAAAATAAATGTAATACTTGGAGACATTCTAAAATAACCCCGAATGTCCTAAAATGATGCCATAATAAATAAACAAAAATGCACAACAGGAATCTCTCATGTCTTTGAAGATAAAGCCAATTTAAAATTTCCCCTCTAAAATGACAGAGAAACATCTTTCCAAACCTCCCCAAAATAAAATGATTCTTTCTATTAGATAAGGATTCCAGGAAAAGAGCTATTTCCTTTGCTTTCCTATTTCAGCAACTTTGTGAGAACATTTGCTTGTAACCTTTCTCTAACCTTCCTAGCCATTTTCTTTTCATAAAAGTCATTGTATTACTAGAAAAAAGCACGCCATAGTGATCCTCATTAAATGCAAATATGGCATAGGATCATAGAATAGTGAATAATGTTATCAAAAATCAAAATTTTAGTTATATTCTTTTACCATATATTGTTTAACTGACAAAAGAAAATATAAGGTACTGAATAGTATATGTGTGTGTGTGTGTGTGTTTCTCTATAGATCATGAAAACAAACACAAGTCATTCATGTTTTTCTTTCTAAACTAAGTCAAGCCACTGTTGAAATAATAATTGGCATTTACTCTCCACTTAAAACGTGTTAATGTTCTATAATTCTCATTTAATGTTCACTACAACCCTAAAATAATTATTTAATTCTTCTTAGTCTACATGCATTGTGAACATTGAGTAATAGAATACACATAAGTAACAGTGACTAGCATCTAGTGAGCACTCAGTAAATATTTTCTTCTGTCATTATCATAATCTTTGTTATCAATAATACTACTTTTATAACTACTTCTGTTACTACTTCTACTATTACTACTACTGACCACCACCACCACTGCAACTAGATAAAGGCCTAACTTGACAAACAAAGCCCTTCATTCCTGGGCTTTAATCTCTTGCTCATTATCACTTTTTAACTAGCTTACTAACCCATGATAGTTAATTTTATGTGTCAACTTGACTAGGCTAAGGGGCACCCATTGCTGGTAAAACATTATTTCTCTGAGGAAGTTTCTGGAAGAGATTACGATTTGAATTCGTAGAGTGGGTAAAAGATTGCCCTAACCAATGCAGGTGAGCATCATCCAACCTGTTGAGGACCTGAATAGAACAAAAAGGTAGAGGAGGGGCACATTTACTCTCTGCTTGAGCTGGGACATCCATTTTCTTCTGTCCTCAGACAACAGTGTTCCTGGTTCTTGGGCCTTTGGACTCAGAGTGGAATTTACAACACTGGCCCCCTTATTCTCAGGCTTTTGGGTTTAGACTGGAACTATATACTACCAGCTTTTTAGGTGTCCAGCCTGCAAATGGAGAGCGTGGGACTTCTTAGCTTCCATAATCAGATGAGTTAATCCTTCAAAATAAATCTCTTTCTATATATCTTTATATATCCTATTGGTCCTGTTTCTCTGGAGAACACTGACTAATACATAACCCTTGACAACCAACTCTACAGTCCAGTCACACAAATGTTTCTAACCTAGTGAGCCCTGAATAATCCAAGGATAAGTAAGACTTCTGTTGAATCCTTAATCATTCAGAACATACTACTAATTTTGAAGAAAGAGAGATCTATAAAAGATAAAAATCTATCACACAGTCAATCTACTCTGCAGAAAATACACAGCTAAGCTCAGGTCCCACCTGAGCTACCAGAGTACCAGAATAAAAGGTGTTATACCGAGGCAGCATAAAGACATAGCCAAATAAATCACCCTGTGACATAACTGAAATAAAAATAAATGTGCTGCAGGGACTTCCTTGGTGGTCCAGTGGGTAAGACTCCACGCTCCCAAGCAGGGGGCCCAGGTTCGATCCCTAGTTGGGGAACTAAACCCCACAGGCATGCCACAGTGAAGATCCCGTGTGCCACAATTAAGACCCTGTGCAGCCAAAATAAATAAATAAATATTTTAAAATAAATAAATAAATAAATAAATGTGCTGCAGAAAACAGTTAATATAGAATCTGAGACCCAGAAATCTGACCAGATTCGAACCAACTTCCCATGATCAATCCCACGCCCACTAAGCAACCTTAGGTTGCCTTGTTATTATCAAACCCAGAAAGATTGTGCTAATCCATAAGGACAAGCATTCTCATCCACTTAACAAAAATGGTCTACATTATAAATCAACAAATTGGCATTCAAGCCTATACATTAGTCTTAAATGAATTTGGTCTGTATTTGTCTATACTAAAGAGACTGATAACTTCTTGGTACATTGTCAAAATCAAGTCTCTAGTCTGGAGAGCTATACCACAGTACTCACCAAAATAATATTCCCAAGCTTAACCAGCCATGTAACCTCTTCTAACAATAATGCTAATTGTCATGTCATCATTCTTTAATGGTTCACCTAATATTAAAACATGTAACCAAAAATGTTTTATATGTCCATACTATGTACCAGTTTAATAAATAAGATTAGCTCTACTGTTGGGAGACTAAGGCACCAAAACTAAGTAATAAAGAAAGTGATATGAAAGCAAAAAGTTGGGGAAGGTTTCACAGAAGAAGTAGACTTCAGGGCCTACTCATCAAGGATATATTTGATTTTGTTGAGAAAGGAAAGAAAGGTAGTAGGGAACAATTCAGACAGAGTGAAGAATATGAACCAAGGCAACAAAATAAAGTGTTTGGCATATTAGGAAGCAGTCAGCAGTGTGGGGTAGCTGGAGCTGAAAGCACACATCAAGAAGTGGAAGGAAAAAAGGATGGAAAAGCAAACTGGGATCAGATTGGTCAGAAACGTGGCTTGCATCCTGAAGGTATCAGAGAACCCTTCCCTGTAGAAAATTTTTTCTGACCAACTCCTGCGGTACAATTCACATACAATAAATTGCATCTATTTAAAGTGCACAATTCAATGAGTTTTGACAAACCCACACACCAGTGAAACTGCCACCACAATCGAGATTACTGATTACTCCCAAAAGATACCTTGTGCCTCTTTGCAGCCCAACCCTTCCCCTTTACTCCTGGCTTTATACAATTTCTGATCTGTTTTATGTCAGTATATATTAGTTTACATTTTCTGTAATGTTATATAAATAGCATCCCACAATATGTATTCTTTGTTTCTAGCTTCTTTCACTCAGTATGATTTTGAGGTTCATCCATGTTGTATGTGTACCCATAGTTCATTCCTTCTATTCCATTTTAATCCATTGTATGGATATGCCACATTTGTTTATCCATTCACTTGTTGACGGATATTTGAGTTTAAGGTTCTTATGAATAAAGCTATGAATGTGACTTTATGGCTTTGTGTTAATATATGTTTTCACTTTTCTTGAGTCACTAAAGAATTTAACAAGTGAGATATGATATTTATAAATAAAAAGATAAATGTGGCGACAGTGTGAAGGATTGACTAGAGAGTAGAGAAATAGAAGAAGGAGCCTAATCTGAAAGAACTGAAGAATGGAGATAAGAGGACAAACTCCAAAAATGATTTAGAGACAAAATTAGTAGGACTTGTGAACAGTGACAAGAAGCACACATAAAGCGTGGGGCCAATGACTGTAATTTAAGTGACTATTAACTGAGAAAGGAAATATATGTCTTAAAAGAAAATACTGAGTTTATTTAGCAACGTACGTGTTGTGTTCAATTTGTTTGCTAGGTATCCAAAGTAGATAAGACCATTAAGTATATTGAGTACAGTCATCCCTCCATATCCATGGGTTCTGCATACATGGATTCAACCAACAGTGGATCAAAAATATTTTTAAAAAAATTTTCTAGAAAGTTTCAAAAAGCAAAACTTGAATTTGTCACACACTGGCAACTATTTATAGAGCATTTACATTGTATTAGGTATTATAAGTAATCTAGAAAGGATTTAAAGCATGGTAGAATGTGCACAGGTTATACGCAAGTACTGTGCCATTTTATATAAGACATGGGCATCCTCAGATTTTGGTATACACAATGGGGTCCTGGAACCAATCCCCTGTGTATACCCAGGGATGACTTACTCTGGTGCTCAAGAGAGTATAGAGAAAGACAGGGGTGCTGTCAGCATGTAGGAGAACTTGAAGCCACGGAGCAAACAAGAACCTCAAGAAGCAGGACATAGAGTGAGAAGAGGGTGACAAGAGGGCTCAATGTATGACCCTGAGGGTGCAGTGACTTGTAAGAAAAGAAGGAGAAGGAAAATTCAGTGAAGACATTGAGAAAGAGTGGCCAGGATAATAAGAGACACCACTGGGATAGAGTAATGGTGTGTGCACAGAATTTTGTTAAAATTTCTTAGCATCCCTTATAATGTTTATCTACCTTGGAGCAGGGTTGAGGGTAGTAACGAATATAAATGATTAATGACATTATGTGCTGCTGTTTCTGGTACTCAGTGATGCTACTGTTGATTTTATTATTTCCTGAGTTGAACTTACACATCCATCATCGATAATGATAGTGGCCTCAGCTAAACAGTTTCCACTTGTATCTGGGAGTCCCTGTGGCTTAGTAATGTGCCAGACTATTTAGGGCCCAGGCCCTTGTCTCTAACTTCTCTATTACTGACATTACTAATTTTTATTTTTATTTTTGCCTTCTTTGTTCTTAACTACTTTATGACAGGAATATAATTTAATATGTGTTCAAAACTCTCCAAATTCTCTGAATTGTGTTGAATTTAGCAATAGATACTCATTAATTGATTAACCATATTTATTTTACTGAGGGTCTGAAATTTATTCTTTGAAGAATTTGTTAATAATATGTGTCAAGTGTTGTGTTCTTGCTTTCATTAAACATTGACAACTTTCCCCTCAGTGGTCATAACCAATTTCCTAATTGTAAAATATTGTAAAATACAGTGGTTCTGTTGAACTTTCTACAGAATTTGGTACTATGTATACAAGAAAGAACACAAGTATGGTTGGCAGACAGGCCTTAAAGGCTGGTTATTCTACGTACCAGCTATGACAACCTGAATAGGTTAATGTCTGTGTTCTCACATATAAAATCAGGTTAATAATATTTTGGGTTGTTATAAGGAATAATTGAGATAATATATACAAAGCACCTAGCACAAATCTTGGTATATAATAGGAACTTGGTAATATTGTTACTTTATCTTACCTTTTCACCAAAATTCTGTTTCTGTGCACACACCATTATTCTATCCCCGTTGTGTGTCTCATTATCAAGGCCACTCTTTCTCAACATCTTTACTGAATTTTCCTTCTCCTCCCCTCTCTTCTTACAAGTCACTGAACCCTCAGGGGTTACTGAGCCCTCTTCTCACTCTATGTCCTGCTTCTTGAGGTTCTTGTTTGCTCCTGTGGCTTCAAGTTCTCCTACATGCTGACAGCACCCCCATCTTTCTCTATTCTCTCTTGAGCATCAGAGTACAGTTGTCCCTTGGTATCCACAGGGATTGGTTCCAGGATCCCACTGTGGATGCCAGAATCCAAGGATGCTCAAGCCTTTTACATAAAATGGTGTAGTATTTGCACATAACATATGCACATTCTCTCACATACTTTAAATCTTCTCTAGATTACTGAAAATACCTAATACAATGTAAATGCTATGTAATAGTTGTAAATACAATAATCAGATTAGCTAAGCAGACATCACAAGTTTATTTGTTGCTTAGATCACTCTTTTTTTCCCAATTCTGTCAATGTGAAACACACCTGCAAGACTGCTGGGGAGCTAGTCCAGGCAGCTACTGACCTACCTCACCAATCATAGCAATAGAGAGTTCACTTGCAAAAATAGACACATACTCATAAACTGGTACAAAACACAACTTCATTATTACTATTTCTACACCTAACTTGTGTGCAAAAGGGCAGTTATACCAAGGATTTATTCAGAAAGAGCAAATATATCGATATATCAACACTCTGTTTAAGAATCCAAGGTCTAAATACAGATGGTCAACCATGCTTCTCAGAATACATTTTAACTTCTGGAGACCAGAAATAGACCAAATTGTATAATGCTTACTTCTGCATAGTAATTCATTTTTCCTATTTCATTTCCAACTTTATACTTCCTCAAATATTTTTACAACACGTGTATTACTTTTCAATTAGGGGGAAAGTTATTAAAATCCACATATGCATGTACATACTCATCTCTTATCCTATGTGCTGGTAAGCTAGCAGACAAAATTATTCATGTATTTATTATACAGTAATTTATAAAGGCCTATTGTGACAGGTTCTATACTAGGAAGGATGAAACACATTTGAAAACAGCACAGTTGCTAACCTTAAGAAGTTAAAATCTAGTGGTGAGGGATGTGGCAGAATGGACACATTAAGAAATTAAGTAAAATACGTGACTTAAGTCCATATAGAGGATAATGGACCACAAAGGAAAGAATTCTTGCTGGGGGAATGATATTAGAAAATATTTCTTAAAAAAAATTATACTGCAAATACTAAACAGTCAAAAATGTTGATTCTTTGCCCTTCTTGACCAGAAGAAAATAGATAACAGCTCCTTCTACTGTCTTCCTCTACCCTCCTTCATATCGCATTTATGTACAAAATCCACCAATTATCTTTTCTTCAAAGAAATAAATCTGGACCTAAAAAGAAATACATACAATTTATCAGTTAATGAATCTACATAATACTAATCATTTATCTCCATTTGGTATCCGATTGTGTGGTTCCATCTTCCATAGAAAACAGCAATCAATAATCATCAAAAAAATATGACCATGTCTATCTGTCAAGGCCGCAGGGCGGGTCCTGTGCCAGCCTGGCACCTTTCTTCTGTGGCTCCTGGGATGCTCACTGCTTTTGGCCTGGGCCTAGATGCTCAGAAAGCCAGAGTCCTCTGCTGGGTGGACAGCTGCCCTAAGGGCTCCACGAAGCTCCTGTGAGCCCAGCCCAGGCCTGGCCCTAGAAGTCCAAGCCTTTGCACCAGGCGGGGAGCTGCATCAAATTATGAGGACCTGCCCATATAAGTTTATAACCTAGTCCTAAAGCCTTATTAACTACTAAATCTTATTGACTTCTCTTAAAATCAATACCCTAAGGTATCAGGAACACAAGGATAGAAATGGGCTTCCACACTGAAATGTACCTTATGTGTCCTCATGCAAAACTCTACCATATAACAGTTAAAGGGCACCCAATATAGAGATTGGGATGATGAAGGCTTTCAGTCATATGGTAAGAGTGATAATTACAAGTTTTAAAGGTAGAAATTTCAACCCAAATTAGATTTATTCACTCAATATTCACTTATTTTCATAATGAAAAGTTGATTCACAAAGCCAACAACATAAACTTTTTAAACAACTTTTAAATTGCAACTTATATAAATGAGGATTATTATTTTTTATATTTTTTAAACAATTCCAGCTCTATTGAGTATAATTGACAAATAAAATTGTAAGATGTTTAAAATGTGCAACGTGATGAAAACAAGCTGTCCCTTTTTACAGATGAAAACTAGGCTTACTTATTCCAAAGATGAGAAGATATGCAGCTTGCGTTTATTGGGGATATTATTTTCTTTGAAAAATGCCTCAGTTACCAGTATTATTCTGTTAATGGGTTCCTGCCTGTTGAGAAAAAAATGAACTGCTGAATTCAAAATGTTTTTCATCTGAAAGGCATTCTAACATTTTTAATATGAACCATTCATTAAAGAAGCACACTTGCATTATAGCTCTGAGTGGCGATACTTGGACTTCTGGCAGCATGACATTATTAAATAAGAAACATTTGTGAATGTCAATGATATTCTGGGGACTGGATAACTAAACAAGAAATTTATGTGGCCAGTAAAGCACTAGATGATTTTTCCTTAAACTTCTAATTCTTCACTTTAGTAGAATTAGACCAGTCCAGGTTAGTAAAAATAACCACAGAAATGAATATTCTTTTATATGAAATAATTCTGAAAGTAACACTGAGAATTTCCAAGTGATATATTCAGGCATCTGACTAAAATTTTTGTTTGACTTGTTATTGTTTTTCTTAGCATCATCAATATAAAATATTTCCAAAATGGGAAACGATCACCATCTGGAGTTCTTCCATTAAACAGTGAGCTCATGACAGAGTATTAGGTCACTAATTTGTAGCATTACTGTTTCCCTTTGTGAACTTTCTCAGTTAAATAGGGAAAAATTTGTTAAGGCTGGAAATTAAATGACAAAGAAACTGCAGAAAATCATAATCATTTGTCATTTATTTTCATTTTAAAACTAATGTGTATTCTTTTACTTTTGAGTCTCCATCTGAGTTGCAACAGTATGACACTCCTAGTTTGTAATAAATCAGTCGTTTGCTACAGAGAGTGTGTTCCAACCTCAATGGACTTAGAGATTGCTGGTCATCCTAGACCAAATTCAACCTGAAATGAAACTGAACAGAAGTCTAGAACTACAATTATTTATTATTTTTCCTTTAGTTTCCCAAGAATATTCATCTTGCTAACAAGACAAGGCAACATTTTGAGGACTTCTGTGAAACTCTAACAACAACAACATAAATAAACAAAGGATTAAATTGTTCATCTTTGTTGGAAGAATAAAGAATCAAGAAGTATTCATTTCTAAACAAACTAGTTTGGTAGGAGCTGTTTAATCTGTTTAAAAGCTGCTTTCTGAACTCATTTTCTAAGCTCTTAAGAAAACTTCCTTTGATTAGAGATAACTTTTAAAATGCAACTTATATAAATGGGGATTATTATATTTTACATGTTTTTTAAATTATTCCAGCTTTATTGAGGAATAATTGACAGGTAAAATTGTAAGATACTTAAAATGTTCAACATGATGATCCATATTATTGTGAAAGGATTCTGACTTAACACATCTATCACCTCACATATTTAACTTTTTTCTTTCTTTCTTTTCATTTTGGTGAGAACATTTAAATCCTACTCTCAAAGCAAACTTGAACTTTACAGTACAGTATTATCAACTATAGCCACCATGCTATATATTAAATCCTCTGACCTTATTCATATTATAACTGAAAGTTTGCACCCTTTTGCCAACCTGTCCCTGTTTCCCACATCACCCACCCTTTGGCAACCACCTTTCCACTCTCTGTTTCTATGAGTTCATCTTAAAAAAAACTTTTTTTTTTTAGATTCCACATATAAGTGATACCATGCAGTACTTGTTGTCTTTATCTGGCTTATTTCATTTAGCATTTAGCATGCCTTCCAAGTTCATCCATGTTGTTGCAAAATGTCAGGATTTCCTTCTTTTTTCAAGGCTGAATAATATTCCATTATATACATATATCATACTTTCTTTATCCATTCATCTAACAACAATACTTAGGTTGCTTCCATACCTTGGTTATTCTGAATAAAGCTGCAATGAACATGAGAGTACAGATATCTTTCGGAGATAATGATTTCACTTCCTTTGGATATATGCTCAGAAGCGGGATGGCTGGATCATATGGTAGTTATATATTTAATTTCTTGAGATACCTCCATACTGTTTTTCCTAGTGGCTGTCCAACTTACATTCCCATCAACACTGTAAAAGGTTTCCCTATTCTCCACATTGTTGCCTGCATTTGTTATCTTTTGTCTTTTTGACAACAGACATCCTAACAGGTGTGAAGTAATATTTCATAGTGGTTTTGGTTTGTACTTCCCTGATAATTAGTTATTTTGGGTACTTTTTCACATACCTACCCACCATTCATATGTCTTCTTTGCAAAAATGTCTATTCAGGTCCTTTGCCCATTTTTTAAATTGGGTTACTAGGGTTTTTTTCTTTTCTTTTCCTTTCTTTTTTTTTGGCTATTGAGTTGTCTGAGTTCCTTGTATATTTTGGATATTAACCCCTTATCATACATGCAGTTTGCATATATTTTTTCCCATTTCATAGAATGCCTTTTTATTTTCTTGATGGTTTCTGAGGCTGTACAGAACTTTTTAGTTTTATGTAGTCCCACTTGTTTGCTTTTGTTGCCTTTGCTTTTAGTGTCAAGTCTAAAAAATCATTGCCAAGACCAATGTCTAGGAGTTTATCCCCTATGTTTTCATCTAGTAATTTAAAAGTTTCAGATCTTACATTCAGGCCTTTAACCCATTTTGAGTTGATTTTTATCTATGGTGTGAGACAGGGATCCAGTTTCACTCTTTTGCATGTGGCTAACTGGTTTTCCCATCACCGTTTATTGAAGAGACTATTCTTTGCCCATTGTATATTCTTGGCTCCTTTGTCAAAAATTAATTGATCATATATGCATGGGTTTATTTCTGGGCTCTGTATTCTGCTCCACTGATCTATGTGTCTATTTTTATGTCAATACCATACTGTTTTGATTACTATAGCTTTGTAATATACTTTGCCTCTATCTTTGTTCTTTCTCAAGATTGTTTTGGCTATTGGGGATTTTTTGTGGTTCCATAAAAATTTTAGGGTTTTTTTTTTACTTCTATAAAAATGTCACTGGAATTTTGATAGGATTGCACTGAATCTATAAATTGCTTTGAGTAGTATGGTCATTTTAACAATATTACCTTTCCGACTGAGCACTGAATGTTAAGTACATTAACACTGTTGTGCAATTGGCTTTGCATTTTTAAATGATTACATAGGAATATCGATCAGAGAAGTGTACAGAAGCAGAATAACTACTTAGGGCACCCTAAAGATATCTAAGTAAGAAATGATGAAGGTCTAAAGTAAGGCAGTGGTTATGATGATGACAAGGAAAAGGCAGATTTGTGATACAAGAAAAGATCAACAGATTTTGGTGGCATGTGGCTGAGAAAGAAATCCAGAATGCTCTCAAGTTTTTGGCTTGGTCACTTGATGGAGAGCAATGACATTAATTTTATAAGAAATACACAAATTTGGGGAGGAATATGATGAGTACTATTTTGGACATTAAGCCTTACGTGTCTTTGGTCATTCAATGAGAGTTGTCCAGTAGACAGTTGAGTATGGAGCTCAAAAAAAAGATATAATTGGGTGGTAACTGAAGCCATAAGAAGAGATGGGGTCAAACGGCAAGGAAGTTTAGACTAAAAGATGGTGAAAAATGAACCACGAGGAACTATAACATTATAAATTGGGTAGAGAAAGAAGGGTCTTGAAAGAAAGCTAAGGACAGAAAAACAGATGGAAAACTAGGAGGGGAGGATATCACAGAAGACAAGGTCAAAGAAGAAAAGTTTACAAGTTCCCAAGGATTGGGAGTAAAAAAGAATAAAATGTGTCCACTGGATTTAGTTGTTACTGACCTTAAGAAGAGAAGTTTTAATGCATTGCTGTTGATGGGAACTAAGTTGAAAAAGCATAATAGAATGGGCAATGAGAAAGAAAATAAATATATATAAATATTCCAAAAAGATCTGTTGTAGAGAGATGGTGCAATTGCTAGAAGAGAATGTAGGATTAAGGAGGGATACATAATGTTTAGTATTACAAGTTCACAAAACACAGTGGTGGCACCACCATGAAAATCAGAATTTGAAATAACATTTCCGAGTTCAGTCTTACTTCTACTAACATACAGAAATGCTATCCAGGTCAAGAATGACACGACCATAAGAAAATGTATGTAGCTTCATAATCTCTAAACGTACGAGTGTCCTCCAAAAAGTAAAACAAAATGAGAAAACTTACTTTTACAATAATTGTACTCTCAGAAGAAAAACTTTTTTAAAAGTTTCTAACTTTCCTTTAAAAACATGTCCAAAATTAACTTTATTATAATTACTATAGAAGCTGTGATTTATGGTCAAAAGAATATATGATTTTAAATATGATCAAGGAAGCTAATAAAGTCCATTATTGAAAAAAGAAAAAAGGGAAAGAGAAGACCCGAGTTAAAATACTCAGCTTTACAACATACCAAATAACAAAATCTTGTACAAATCTCAACTCTTATAAGCATAGTTTCTTCATAAAATAAAGATGGTAATCTAGTTCATAGGGTTGTGTGAGGCAACTAGTATAACATGGAAAAGTGCTCAAATAATCATAGAGCAATACAAATATTTCCTCATTAACCTCCTTTATGTTCTCATTTCTCTGTATTTGTCACTAACATCACCCAGCTTCAAAATGTACAAGTGACCTTAGACTCTCCACCCTCTGTGGGTGCTTACCTGGAGCCAGACAGACATTGAGACTAGAAAGACTCCCCATATCCAGTCAGTAGGTATGGCAAATTAGACATTTCACTGCATTAGTACTAGTTCAGATCCTCTCAGCTCTCCCTAGAATAACAGCAATGGAGCCATCACTGCTCTCTCCACCTCTAATTTCTTCTCCCTCCAGTTGATCCAACTAACAGATTTATCTTCCTAGAAGCAATCCCTTCACACTTCCCTATCAGCCAAATACATTTCTCTCTCTAATCTACACTTATTTACATAAATCCTTTATGTATCTTCTATTTAGACTGAATGTACTAACTTCCTATCTTACTCTTCTTTCCATTTGCAATTTTCTACCAATCCTCTGGCCCCAATCTCCACTAAGTGCAATCCTACTCATTCTTCACAAACCATGAAGCTTTGCCTGATCTCTCTGATCAGAGGTGATCTCTCCTGCCTTTCACCCTTTTATACCTCTTACTCTGTACACTTCTTGAGGCATTTTACATATGTCATTTATATATATATATATATATATATATATATATATATAAAATAACAACGAACTCTATTTGATTCTGTTGGCATCCACAGGCACCCAATATAGTGTCTTACATTCAATCATCAAAAAAGTACATGAGAATTCAGTCATCTCTATAGATCCTACAATGACAAAAGTAAAGGGATGACTAATTTATTTAGCAATATTAAAGTTATACTTTATAAAATTAGCACTTTGATGACTGTATCAGTCAAAGTACAAGTAGAAAAAAAAAACACTGAGAATTTAAAGAAAGGTACAGGGAATTCATTACACAGGTTACAGAACTGAGAAGCCAAACAGAGCATTGCGAGAGAACCCAGGAACCAGCAATAGCAGAAAGCAGTTACTATCCCTAGGCTGAAGGGACAAAGGAGGACTTTTCCAGAGCCCAGGAACCAAGTACCTGGTGGAAGCTGGAACCTCAGTGGGCCTGTCCAATAAGAGCTAAGCAAGAGGCAAGCCAGCCATAGCACAAAATCCACCTAGGCAGAGAAAAAGGGAAGAACCAGGGTTTCTCACTTCCTTCTGACTTTAATCTCCCCAGTGGCTCCTATCTAAGGGAATGCCAGCTACTGGGAGCTCTGGAATCTAAGCCCACTAAGTCCCCTTGGGATACCAAGCAGGGTCTGGAAGGAGCAAAAAAAACAGATATGAAGGCAGAGGCCCAGGACCTGTACAATGACCTTAACGGTATGTAATCATTTAAGAAAATGTTTTTAAAAAGAAAAAAAACTACTTATGAAAGTAAAATGTCTAAAAATCAGCAAGAGACAAATCCCAACATACCATTTTTTTCACTCAGTAGATTATTCAACAAATAATCGAGTTCCTACATGCTCTGCACTACAGATAGAACATTATACAGACATCATCTTTATCTTAATGACCTTACTATCTAGCAAAGGCTTGCTAGAATAATCAACCTTAATATATAAGACATAGTAATATATCATAAAGTTTGGTGGTTTCCAGCATCACCATATAAATGGTTAAGAACGGTGGGCTACCAGCTCTATTTGAAATGTTCTTTTCTTCTGATTCTCTTAGATACTAATCCCGAAATTAAGAGAAGCAACTTTAACTGACTATACCCAGAATAGAAATTTAGGAGGAATGGTCTTTAAGATGGTCAATTTCAACTATAGAATACTTTGCCAGAAGTCAGGAATAGAAAGAGAATCCATGTTTATATATGCTAATTAATAAACACCATGTAGGTCACTCAGCAAACAGGAGTCGTCTCATTTTTACATAAAGTTTGGTAACAATCCTGGGAAAGAAAACTCATGGTGCCGCTTTAAAAATGAAGCAAGTGCTTTGATTTACATAAGTTCACCAAATAAATCATTATCAGGAAAAGGACTCGGGTCTCCCAACATTCAGTTATGTTTTCTTTTCATTAAGGAAATGAAAATAAAAGCTTGGATCAGTAATAACATAATCATTATGTTAGAAAAAACCCACTTCCTCCTGTGTTTCTCCTTTACTCTCACACTACTACCACACTCACACCACTTCTGACACCAATGTCAGGGGAGGGTTGTCCCACATCAAGCAATTCTGCAACACCTGCTGAGTGTCCTACAATTTAACGCAACTCTGACACCATCTACCTGGAAATAGCATTAGATCCCACAGGTTAAGGGCTCAGCCCTACAAGACTGCCCCCACACCTCTTTCAGATGCCAATCGCGAGTAGTAGATCCCCAGGTTACTCACAATTTCTGTCCCATTTGGCTACAAATCGGAGGTCCCCATGAACATTTTGAACATTCTGAATTTTGAACCAGGTAAATGCATTGCCTATTCAATAAATAAACAAGATTAAGAGCAACTTCAACAGCAAAATCCTCTGAATTTTTTGCCCTTAGCAAATTTGGCAGGAAACTGATTTCCAAACCAAGTTAATTTTTTCCCCTTTTTAAGAGAGAGAAAAATTCAAGGGAAGAATTCCAATTAGCCCTGATCTACATATTATTGCCTTAAGTGCTGTTACAACTATAGAGTCACTAGGTTTAAAACTCTAACAGAATGTTGCCACATAAACATATGGAATTACACAAAGGAGAAGCAAATACTGAAGACCAGTTACATTCTTAACTCTTCTTTGCCCTTGACAAACTCAAAAAAAAAAAAAAAAAAAAGCCACCAAAAGACATAACATTAAAGTTTCAAGGCAGAGACTGTAGTTTTCAGAATTCTTTTAAGGTTAACCCGCCAATGGTCTGCACATGGTTAGGCTAATTAAGTCAAAGCACAGATCTATTTGCCAATTTTTCTTGGTAGATCATCTTTTAGTTATTCATTTTAGCATCCCTGAGGAAAAAGAATGCTGACCACCAGCCAAACAGGGTTTCTCTCAAACCATACTGGAATACTATATAAATGTAAAGAGTTAAATAATTAAAGATTTTTTTCAATGTTATTAGTCATCAATAAGCCAGCATTCTCTAATTAATGAATATTAGCTCCATAACTGCATCAGAAAAGAATGCATAAATAAAAAATAAATGCAAAAATAAAATAATAAAGGTCTTCATTCAGAAGATCTTTGATATCAAGAGTTGGGACATCAAGGCCTAGTCCTATGCGGGGAGTAGTTAGAATACTGCCCCTCATGCTACCTGCTCACACTTGGGAGAAAAAACTTAAACAGCTACCACCATTCTTGATTTTCTCTCTCCTTCCAGCTTCATCCCTGCATCTAGATAATGAAGTACTGCAACAACAGACTTAGTAAAGTATATTATCCTGGTTCTAGCTGCCAAACATTAAATATTGCATAGAATAGGGATAGGATGAGAATGAGAGTTAAACAAAACATGGAAACAGTCTTTTATAAGTCTTCTTTCCATACATACATCCAAGAAATTGGTGGTGTGATTTTCTAGTTTCAGGGTCAGTATCAGCTGTAGGGCAGATCTGGAAATAAATCTTAAGATCAGCCCTATGGTTTCAGAATCTATAAACATCAATGTTTATTTAGTTTCCCTGAACTCTCTGCAATCAAAGGCCCTTGGAAATCATAAAACTGGAGAACCTAATCAGAACCAGTATCCCAAACTTGTCAAGGTCTTTCTAGACCAAGTATTGACTAAGACGACATGTAGTTACAATTCAAGAGCCTGCAATGCTATTGGGGACATGTTGATTAAGTTGAATTATATATTTCTTAGTTGAAGTCTTTGATGTTCTGAGGTCAATTACAGAAAAGCAATTTTTTTTTTTTTTTGTGGTATGCAGGCCCCCCCACCACTGTGGCCTCTCCCATCGCGGAGCACAGGCTCTGGACACACAGGCTCAGCGGCCATGGCTCACGGGCCCAGCCGCTCCACGGCATGTGGGATCCTCCCGGACTGGGACACGAACCCATGTCCCCCGCATCGGCAGGCGTCGGACTCCCAACCACTGCGCCACCAAGGAAGCCCAGAAAAGCAAAATTTTTTGATGCATTTGGTGAAAAACGGAATTTTAATGTTGCTTTGAGGCATTTTGTATTTTGCCAGAATTGTAGACATGTTAACATTTTAATAGTGTTAATTTCTGCACATAAAGAATCAGAGTAACCTGAAATTAACACAGAAAATACTGGATAAAAAAGACAGTCAAGAAGAGGGGTAAGAGTGGCAGAGCAAAAATAATAATAAATTATAACATGAACCAAAAGAAACCTGGAAAGAATATTAAAAAGCAATGTAAGCCACAGTCTCTGCTCTCAAGAAGCTTACATGTAGCTGGAGAAAAAGATATATGAATAATACAAAACAGTAAATGAAAAGAACAAAAGAAAAAATCTTATAAAAACAAAACAGCAAAACATCATTGCAAATGGCAACCAAGGGTGCATAAGACATGAAAAGAAAACATTTGGGACAAGAGAAGGCTTACTAATTTTTAATAAAAGGCATTTTTTAATTTTAAAAATTATTAGATGATTTATAAAAGTAAGAAATATTCCTAACTGTTGAGTTCCTATGATAGAAATAGTATCTTATCAGGTATATATTTTTGATAATCACTAACTATGGGTCTTTAGCCAAGATTCCTAATTTCTCTAGATCTCAGGTCCATCATTGATAAATAAGAAGTTTAGACTTGGTGTGTCTATTATTTTGATACTGAGCAGCTGAACTAATAAATGTGGTTGTGCATAAAGTTAGGATGATGGAATAACAGATGATCTGAGAATATAGAATGTGACTTGGTCCTGCTGTGTTGAATCAAATAAATAAACCAAATAAATCAAATAAATAAATAAATGAAACACGGCTTCATTTTTCCAAAGCAGGTTATCAAAGAAATTAGTACAAATAAATGCTAAGAAAGATATTTAATTCTCAAATACCAGAAAACTACAACACTATCAATGTATACACAATCTAAAGATCTTAGTTTTTTAAAAGTCTACACAGAAGCACAAAGATTGGGCTATTTCTAGCTATTTGATGATTTTAGTTTATTGTTACTATTGGGTTGGCCAAAAAGTTCCTTCAGTTTTAAAGTAAAACTAAAAGACACATTTTTCATTTTTGCCAAGAACTTTATTGAACAACGTATTCACCCTTTTGTGTTACTACCTTCTGCCATTTTCCAGGCAACTTCATAATTCCATCTTCCCAAAACTTTTTACCTTTTTGAGCGAAGAACTGTTCCAGGTGCCTTTTACAGTCTTCCAGGGAACTGAAATTTTTTCCATTAAGAGAATTTTGTAAAGACAGAAATAAACGGAAATCCAAAGTGCAATGACTGGTGAGTACAGCAGATAACTCAGAACTTCCCAGCCAAGCTGTAACAGTTTGTGCCTGGTCATCAAAGAAACATGCGGTCTTGCGTTATCATGATGGAAGGTTACGTGTTTTCTGTTGGCTAATTCTGGATGCTTTTCATCGAGTGCTGCTTTCAGTTGGTCTAACTGGGAGCAGTACTTGTTGGAATTAATCGTTTGGTTTGCCAAAGGGAGCTCATAATAGAGGACTCCCTTCCAATCCCACCATATACACAACATCACCTTCTTTGGATGAAGACTTGCCTTTGGTGTGGTTGGTGGTGGTTCATTTCACTTGCCCCATGATCTCTTCTGTTCCACATTATTGTACAGTATCCACTTTTCATCAACTGTGTACAATTTGTTTTTAAAATGTAATATTTTCATTACATTTCAGTACAGAATCGCGCATGGAAATATGGTCAAGAAGGTTTTTTTCGCTTAACTTACGTGGAACCCAAACATCAAAGCGATTAACATGACCAAGCTGGTGCAAATGATTTTCAACACTTGCTTTGGATATTTTGAATATGTCAGCTATCTCCCACGTGGTATAACGTTGATTGTTCTCAATTAATGTCTCGATTTGATAGCTATCAACTTCAACTTGTCTACTCGACCGTGGAGCATTGTCCAGGGAGAAATCTCCAGCATGAAACTTCACAAAACACTTTTGACATGTTCGATGAGTCACAGAACCTTCTCCTTACACTGCACAAATCTTTTTTTGTGCTTCAGTTGCATTTTTACCTCTCTTGAAATAATACAGCATAATATGCTGAAAATGTTGCTTTTTTTCTTCTATCTTCAGTATTAAAATGGTTACACAAAGATTCACCAATTTTGATAAGGTTTTTTTTTAAATGCACACTGATATGACAGCTGTCATAATACAATCTAACAAAATTGTTTTGAATGATGTTAAAGACAGCTAAGTAAGCACTACTACAACCATCTTATATAAAAAACTTCATGAACCTTTTGGCCAACCCAATATATTATATTCAATGTACAGAAGAAAAATTGAATTAAAGGAAACAATCTCATTTACCATCACTTCAAAAAGAATAAAATACCTAGGAATAAACCTACCTAAGAAGCCAAAAGACCCGTACTCTGAAAACTATAAGATGCTGATGAAAGAAATCGAAGATTACACAGATGGAAAGATATACCATGTTCCTGGATTGGAAGAATCAATACTGTCAAAATGACTATACTACCCAAGGCAATCTACAGATTCAATGCAATCCCTGTCAAATTACCAATGGCATTTTTCACAGAACTAGAACAAAAAATTGCACAATTTGTATGGAAACACAAAAGACCCCAAATAGCCAAAGCAATCCTGAGAAAGAAAAACAGAGCTGGAGGAATCAGCCTCCTGACTTCAAACTATATTACAAATCTACAGTCATCAAAACAGTACAGCACAGGCACAAAAAGAGAAATACGGATCAATGTGACAGGAGAGAAAGCTCAGAAATAAACCCATGCACCTATGGTCACCTAATCTATGACAAAGGAGGCAAGAATATACAATGCAGAAAATACAGTCTCTTTAAGAAGTGGTGCTGGGAAAACTGGACAGCTACACGTAAAAGAATGAAATTAGAACATTCTCTAACACCATACACAAAAATAAACTCAAAATGAATTAAAGTCCTAAATGTAAGACTGGATACTATAAAACTCTTAGAGGAAAACATAGGCAGAACACTCTTTGACATAAATCACAGCAATATCTTTTTGGATCCACCTCCAAGAGAAATGAAAACAAAAATAAACAAATGGGACCTAATGAAACTTAAAAGCTTTTGCACTGCAAAGGAAATCACAAACAAAATGAAAAGACAACCCTCAGAATGGGAAAACATATTTACAAATGAAGCAAAAGACAAGGGATTAATCTCCAAAATATACAAACAGCTCATGCAGCTCAATATCAAAAAAACAAACAACCCAATCAGAAATGCGCAGAAGATCTAAACAGTCTTTTCTCCAGAGACATACAGATGACCAACAAACACATGTAAAGATGCTCAACATCATTAATTATTAGAGAAATGCAAATCAAAACTACAATGAGGTATCACCTCACACCAGTCAGAATGGCCATCATCAAAAACTCTACAAACAATAAATGCTGCAGAGGGTGTAAAGAAAAGGGAACCCTCCTACACTGTTTTTGGGAATATAAATTGGTACAACCACTATGGAGAACAGTATGGAGATTCCTTAAAAAACTAAAACTAGAACTACCATATGATCCAGCAATCCCACTCCTGGGCATATATCTGGAGAAAACCATAATTTGAAAAGATACATGCACCCCAATGTTCACTGCAGCATTATTTACAATATAGCCAAGACATGGATGCAGCCTAAATGTCCATTGACAGATGAATGGATAAAGAAGATGTGGTACATATATACAATGGAATATTAGTCAGCCATTAACAAGAATGAAATAATGCCATTTGCAGCAAGATGGATGGACCTAGAAATTATCATACTAAGTGAAGTCAATCAGAGAAAGACAAATATCATATGATATCACTTACATGTGGAATCTAAAAAGATGAAACAAATGAAGTTATTCACAAATCAGAAATAGACTCACAAACTTTAAAAACAAATTTATGGTTACCAAAGGGGAAAGGTGGGGGAGAGGGATAAATTAGAAGTTCGGGATTAACATATACACACTACTATATATAAAATAGATAATCAACAAGAACCTACTGTATAGCACAGGGAACTCTATTCAGTATTCTGTAATAACCTATATGGGAAAAGAAACTGAAAAAAATTGATATATGTATATATATAAATGAATCACTTTGCTGTAACAGAAACTGACACAACATTGTAAATCAACTAGACTCCAATATAAAATATAAACTAAATTAAAAAAAAACTTTGTGATTACAAAGTTTTCAAGATCTATCCTATGGTATCACTTAAAGGTGAAATTTCTTTAAAACACAGTCTGTGATTAATCAGGTACAAGAGAGACTGACTTTAGATTGAGTTCCACTTACTAGTTACATTGTGTATTATAGAGAAATCCCAAAGCATTACTTAGCCTTCAGAGCATTCATTATAGAACAGTTATAGAACACTAAGTGTTAAGAAAAATAATCTAGGAAATATAGGTAGCAAAAGACTATGCAGATTTCCACTTAACAAAGCTTTTCATTTTTTATAACATTTTCTTTCCACGGAAACTACTAAACTTTTCTGTTCTAAAAATAAACACAACGTGAGACTTTCAAAAACCAAACCAAACCAAACAAAATAAAAACAAATACATTTGTGAATTGTGAAAAAAGACATTTAGAGGTAGCATAATACTTTGTTATAGCTACAAAGATAAGACTTCTTAATTATAGGTTTTATTTTTCATACAAGCTGAAATGATTATGTTATTTTCATTTTTAATATACCCTATGCATAACATTAATGAAAATGGGGAAAAACCCTGGAGGCTTATTGCTAGATTAAAATGTACAACTATACCATAACTATATATCCAAGTATAACATTTATTGTCTGAATTACATAAAATTTTAAATAAATCTTTTTTTAGTTTTTTTTGTTGTTTTGTTAAGGGATCTTAGGTGGGGGGTAGATTTTCTCTTAAATATTAATGTGGAGTTACTGTACTTTGTTATACAGCATGAGATGTTTTTCCAAGTAAAAAATGACTCATATTATTAAGTGTTAAGAGCTATATAACAAACAAAGGCACTGCAAAGGCCCCATAGCATCAGTGTACTCCATCAGTGCAGCATATTCATTCATTAGAGTAGTGCCATCATACACATGGATAGTAGTGATGCACTTGTTCCTGGTAATGTATTACTCTTACAGGTTAGACCAGTGCAATATTTTATAAACTTACAGTACATAGTGATTTCACTCATTTAGAAATTTCATTTCCTTGTCACAGCCTAAAATGAGTTTTCTGAACACTCATGATAATTTCATTGTCTATCTCCAAAATGTTTTAACTGGCCAACTAACCAATTGTTTAAATTGGTGTGACTATATGGGTTTTCTTCAATTTCACATTCTCACTTCTTATCTAGCCATCTTAGGGCTCAGCAAAAAGAAAATTAGTGATAATGCTTTCAATTTAATTAGTATATTACATGCACTGTAATTATTAGCAGGAAATGTTATATTAATGAATGTAAAAGTTAGCAGTAAATTACCTTGTAGCTATTATCAATTTCCCAAGCTACTGCTCCTTAAGATAACCCTCTCCCTATGGTCCTTCCGGTAATTTTTCTTTGCCTGATAAACATGATGATTAAATAGCACACAGAGCAAACCTTTGATACTTTTTAAATTAAATCCATGCCCAGCCTAAGGGCTGTGTCTGATTTCAACTAAATGTGTCAGTTAATCAGATAAAAAATTATCAGTAACTCAAAGAAACAGCAGCCTTAGGCTTCATCAGCGCCAGGGAAAGTTGAACAAAATAAGACATTCAGACAATATCACATTATGTGTAAAGGTTACTGATAAGCCTGTAAGTAAACAGAACTGCTTACCATTGTAACAATGTCTGTCTGGAAAGAAACGTTATAGTCAACATTCAAATTACTCTAAATGTTTTTAAGGAAAAAAAAAGTAATTTAGAGAAAAGACTAGGGATATTTTACCCACACATAAAAACAAACGTATGCACACTTATATATAAATTAACCTACAAAAAGATACTAAAAACATGCAGTGGAATAGGGAAATGGAATTCTTAAAACTAGATTCTCTGAGAGATTTTATTGAAAAAGTGCTTATTATCACCAAGACTACTTCTAGGACACTTGAAAAATTATACCAAGTAAACCAAATATTTAATGGCTAAGGGAAAGTGTACGTAAATTCAAGATCATTCATCCACAGAGTTCTACCTAGTGCCTGAAATGATACAATTTCACCAATTTTTTAAAAATTGGGGTAGATTAAACTATAGCAAGATCCTAAATTAATTAAGAAAGCAGACAATTTTTACCTGTAACAATGAGCACCAACAGTCATTTGCAGTATTACCAATTAAAATAACATATATCATCAGGGGCCTGGTTATTAATAAGAGGATTTAAAAGCTCCTACAATTATTATTATATACAGAGGCTGGCAAACCTTTACACTTTCAGAGAATATTATGACTTTCAAAGCATTCTCAGATTCCTAATTAAGATTGCTTTAACTATAGAAGAGGGCTATCTTATAAACTAATATATCAGTAACAAGTGCCAGAAAGAAACGAAATCTGAAAAGAATGGAAAATTATCTTTGAAAGACATAATAGGCAGTAGTTATGAAAAATCCATTTATAAATCAGAGCAGGAGTCCCAAACCCTCTGACAAAGAAAATTTCAAATTAATACTACATCATCTTTATTCTTCTCTTCTACTGCGATCAGATAATATATTCAACTTCAACAAGATTCTCATACTCTTTATCAAATGCAACTTCTTAGTAAGTAGAACACTGACAGGAGAAGAATTGGGCCAATTCTATGCAAATACAAACCACTAAACATCAGAGGCCCATAGTACAAATTAAAGTTATTCAACCGAATTTCAAACTTGTTACCCACATATGGATAGAGGATCACTGTATCTTAAAGTTTTACTTCTCAATACATTAAAAAGCTTAATACAGACTCTCTGAAATCACTGTTTTTGTCAAGAATTACCTGAAGTGCAGAGGAAGTGGTTTTGCTTTCCTAACTGCTACAAGCAGCAACATACACCTTTCAGGAAACACTTGGGACGATGGGAGTCCATCAAGGGCTAACACTGCTTAAACCAGGTTAAAGCTTCTCCAAGACGTCCACACATTTCAGAATTCACCAAAGAGCAGCTGAAAAATTATCTTAGGGTTATAGAATGAAATTCAAACTGGTCACCAAGAGGTGACTCAATTTAGCTGCTTCTAGCAATCCCCAGGGCTTTTTGGTCTCCTCTCATACCACAGGGTTTAATTAATGCACACTCCCTCTGACCTCGGCAAGTCTCACATTAATGGTCACAACACTGTCTCCACAACTTCAAATCCATGCAAGAGTATTACTTAACATCTTGTTTAAATAAAAAGAGTAATAATTTACAAGAATTAAAAATTCTATTTGAAAAGAAAATTATCCACAGTTTTATTTGAGACTACTAGGTCCATACTCTAAAAGTAATTGCAAGGAAAATAAGAATAACATCATTTATTAAGATAATGTATTTATTATGGTTCTAAACACAATTTGCTATATTTTCAAATGTATTTTCCTGAATAGTGAAAATGTTACTCTTTAAAAAATTACTCTAGCACCAGCACCAGTGTCCACATGGTAGAAAGAGCTCCCAAGAATGGCTGCTGCCAGTGATTATATCCCCAGGATAAGCCACAGCTGTCCCTGCTGCCTCTCGAGGAGAGTCTCCAAGACCAGCAGATGCACATGTTGCAATCATGCTTCAAAGAGAGACCTGCACTGTAAAACATGTTAAGAGAAATCTTTCTAGCAGAGGTAAATTATATCACATGGAAACCTGGATCGACACAAAGAAAAAGAAAACAGCAGAAAGAGCATCTACATAGGTTATTAAAAGATATTGAGTATACTTCCCTGTGCTACACACCAGGTGGCTGACACAGTCTTTGTACTCCAGCCAGGTGTCAGGCCTGAGCCTCTGAGGTGGGAGAGCCAAGTTCAGACATTGATCCACCAGAGACCTCCTAGCTCCACGTAATATCAAATGGTGAAAGCTCTCTCAGAGATCTCCATCTCAATGCTAAGACCCAGCTGCACTCAACAGCCAGCAAGGTACAGTGATGGACACCCTATGCCAAACAACTAGAAAGACAGGAACACAATGCCACCCATTAGCAGAAAGGCTGCCTAAGATGATAATAAGGTCACAGACACCCCAAAACACACCACCAGATGCAGTCCTGCCAACCAGAAAGACAAGATCCAGCCTCATCCACCATAAAACAGGCAACAGTCCCTTCTACCAGGAAGCCTACACAACACACTGAACCAACCTTACCCACTGGGGACACACACCAAAAACAATGGGAACTATGAACCTGCATCCTGCAAAAAAGAGACCCCAGCCACAGTAAGTTAAGCAAAATGAGAAGACAGAGAAACACAGCAGATGAAGGAGCAAGGTAAAAACCCACCAGACCAAACAAATGAAGAGGAAATAGGCAGTCTACTTGAAAAAGAATTCAGAGTAATGAGTGTAAAGATGATCCAAAATCCTGGAAATAGAATGGGGAAAATACAAGAAACGTTTAACAAGGACCTACAAGAACTAAACAGCAAACAAACAATGATGAACAACACAATAAATGAAATTAAAATTTCTCTAGAAGGAATCAATAGCAGAAAATCTGATGTAGAAGAACGGATAAGTGACATGGAAGATAAAACAGTGGAAGTAACTACTGCAGAGCAGAATAAAGAAAAAAGAATGAAAAGATTTGAGGACACTCTCAGAGACCTCTGGGACAACATTAAGTGCGCCAACATTCAAATTATAGAGGTCCCAGAAGAAGAAGAGAAAAAGGAAGGGACTGAGAAAGTATTTGAAGAGATTATAGTTGAAAACTTCCCTAATATGGGAAAGGAAATAGTCAATCAAGTCCAGGAAGCACAGAGAGTCCCATACAAGATAAATCCAAGGAGAAACACGCCAAGACACATATTAATCAAATGATCAAAAATTAAATACAAATAAAAAATATTAAAGGCAGCAAGGGAAAAGCAACAAAAAACATACAAGGGAATCCCCATAAGGTTCAGTGGACCTTTCAGTAGAAACTCTGCAAGCCAGAAGGGAGTGGCAGGACATATTTAAAGTGATGAAAGAGAAAAACCTACAACCAAGATTACTCTACCCAGCAAGGATCTCATTCAGATTCGACGGAGAAATTAAAATCTTTACAGACAAGCAAAAGCTAAGAGAATTCAACACCCAAACCAACATTATAACAAATCCTAAGGGAACTTCTCTAGGCAGGAAACACAAGAGATGCAAAAGACCTACAATAACAAACCCAAAACAATTAAGAAAATGGTAACAGGAATACACATATTGATAACTACCTTAAATGTAAATGGATTCAATGCTCCCACCAAAAGACACAGACTGGATGAATGGATACAAAAACAAGACCAGTACATATGTTGTCTACAAGAGACCTACTTCAGACCTAGGGACATATACAGACATATACAGTCCAAGAAGAAGATATAACAATTGTAAATATTTATGCACCCAACACAGGAGCACCTCAACACATAAGGCAAATGCAAACAGCCATAAAAGGGGAAATCAACAGTAACACAATCATAGTAGGGGACTTTAACACTCCACTTTCACCAAAGGACAGATCATCCAAAATGAAAATAAATAAGGAAACACAAGCTTTAAATGATACATTAAACAAGATGGACTTAATTGATATTTATAGGACATTCCATTCAAAAACAACAGAATACACTTTCTTCTCAAGTGCTCATGGAACATTCTCCAGGATAGATGATATCTTGGGTCACAAATCAAGCCTCAGTAAATTTAAGAAAACTGAAATCGTATCAAGTTATATTTTCCGACCACAACATTATGAGACTAGATAACAATTACAGGAAAAAAAATCTGTAAAAAATAAAATACATGGAGGTTAAACAATACGCTACTAAATAATCAAAAGATCACTGAAGAAATCAAAGAGGAAATCAAAAAATACCTAGAAACAAATGCCAATGAAAACAAGACAACGCAAAACCTATGGGATGCAGCAAAAGCAGTTCTCAGAGGGAGGTTAGCAGTACAATCCTACCTCAAGAGACAAGAAACATCTCAAATAAACAACCTAAACTTACACCTAAAGCAATTAGAGAAAGAAGCACAAAGAAAACCCGGAGTTAGCAGAAGGAAAGAAATCATAAAGATCAGATCAGAAATAAATGAAAAAGAAATGAAGGAAATGATAGCAACAACCAATAAAACTAAAAGCTGGTTCTTTGAGAAGATAAACAAAATTGATAAACCATTAGCCAGACTCATCAAGAGAAAAAAAAGGGAGAAGACTCAAGAGAATTAGAAATGAAAAAGGAGACGTAACAACTGACACTGCAGAAATACAAAGGATAATGAGAGATTACTACAAGCAATTATATGCAATAAAATGGACAATGTGGAAGAAATGGACAAATTCTTAGAAAAGCACAACCTCCTGAGACTGATCCAGGAAGAAATAGAAAATATAAGCAGACCAATCACAAGCACTGAAATTGAAACTATCATTAAAAATCTTCCGACAAACAAAAGTCCAGGACAAGATGGATTTACAGGTGAATTCTATCAAACATTTAGAGAAGAGCTAACAGCTATCCTTCTCAAACTCTTCCAAAATACAGCAGAGGGAGGAACACTCCCAAACTCATTCTACGAGGACACCATCACCCTGATATCAAAACCAGACAAAGATGTCACAACAAAAGAAAACTACAGATCAATATTACTTATGAACATAGATGCAAAAATCCTCAACAAAATACTAGCAAACAGAATCCAACAGCACATTAAAAGGATCATACACCATGATCAAGTGGGGTTTATCCCACGAATGCAAGGATTCTTCAATATATGCAAATCAATCAATGTGATACACCATATTAACAAACTGAAGGCGAAAAACCGTATGATCATCTCAATAGATGCAGAAAAAGCTTTTGACAAAATTAAACACCCATTTATGATTAAAAAAAAAAACTCTCTGGAAAGTAGGCCTAGAGGGAAATGACCTCAACATTATAAAGGCCATATATGACAAACCCACAGCTAATATCACCCTCAATGGTGAAAAACTGAAACCATTTCCACTAAGACCAGGAAGAAGACAAGGTTGCCCACTCTCACCACTATTATTGAACATAATTTTGGAAGATATAGGCACAGAAATCAGAGAAGAAAAAGAAATAAAAGGAATCCAAATCAGAAAAGAAGAAGTAAAACTGTCACTGTTTGCAGATGACATGATACCATACATAGAGAATCCTAAAGATGCTACCGAAAAACTACTAGAGCTAATCAATGAATTTGGTAAAGTAGCACGATATAAAAATAATGTACAGAAATCTCTTGTATTCCTATACACTAATGATGAAAAATCTGAAAGAGAAATTAAGGAAACACTCCCATTTACCACTGCAACAAAAAAAATAAAATACCTAGGAATAAACCTACCTAAGGAGAAAAAAGACCTGTATGCAGAAAACTATGACATTGCTGAAAGAAATTAAAGATGATACAAACAGATGGAAAGATATACCATGCTCTTGGATTGGAAGAATCAACATTGTGAAAATGACTATCTTACTGAAAGCAATCTACAGATTCAATGCAATCCCTATCAAACTACCAATGGCATTTTTCACACAACTAGAAAAAAATTTGTATGGAAACACAAAAAACCCTGAAACATCAAAGCAATTTGAGAAAGAAAAACGGAGCTGGAGGAATCAAGTTCTCTGACTTCAGACTATACTACAAAGCTACAGTAATTAAGACAGTATGGTACTGGCACAAAAACAGAAATACAGATCAATGGAACAGGATAGAAAGCCCAGTGATAAACCCATGCACATATGGTCACCTTATCTTTGATAAAGGAGGCAAGAATATACAATGGAGAAAAGACAGCCTCTTCAATAAGTGGTGCTGGGAAAGCTGGACAGCTACATGTAAAAGAATGAAATATAACACTCCTTAACACCATACACAAAATAAACTCAAAATGGATTAAAGACTTAAATGTAAGGTCAGACATTATAAAACTCTTAGAACATAGGCAGAACACTCCATGACATAAATCACAGCAAGATCCTTTTTGACCCACCTCCTAGAGAAATGGAAATAAAAAGAAAAATAAACAAATGGGACCTAATGAAACTTAGAAGCCTTTGCACAGCAAAGTAGACCATAAACAAGATGAAAAGACAACCCTCAGAATGGAAGAAAATATTTGCAAACGAAGCAACTGACAAAGGATTATCTCCAAAATATACAGGCAGATCCTGCTGCTCAATATCAGAAAAACAAACAACCCAGTCCAAAAAATGGGCTGAAGATCTAAATAGACATTTCTCCAAAGAAGATATACAGATTGCCAACAAACACATGAAAGAATGCTCAATATCACTAATCATTAGAGAAATGCAAATCAAAATGACAATGAGGTATCACTTCACACCAGTCAGAAGGGCCATAATCAAAACATCTACAAACAATAAATGCTGGAAAGGGTGTGGAGAAAAGGGAACCTTTTTGCACTGTCAGCGGGAATGTAAATTGATACAGCCACTATGGAGAATAGTATGGAGGTTCCTTAAAAAACTAAAAATAAAGCTACCATATGACCCAGCAATCCCACTACTGGGCATATACCCTGAGAAAAGCATAATTCAAAAAGAGTCATGTACCACAATGTTCATTGCCGCTCTATTTACAATAGCCAGGACATGGAAGCAACCTAAGTGTCTACTGACAGATGAATGGATAAAGAAGATGTGGCACATATATACAATGGAGTATTACTCAGCCATAAAAAGAAACGAAACTGAGTTATTTGTAGTGAGGTGGTGGACCTAGAGACTGTCATATAGAGTGAAGTAAGTCAGAAAGAGAAAAACAAATACCATATGCTAACACATATACATGGAATCGAAAAAAAACACACAAAAAAACATGGTTCTGAAGAACCTAGGAGCAGGACAGGAATAAGACACAGACATAGAGAATGGACTTGAGGAGATGGGGAGGGGGAAGGGTAAGCTGGGACGAAGTGAGGGAGTGGCATGGACATATATGCACCACCAAATGTAAAAGAGATAGCTAGTGGGAAGCAGCCACATAGCACAGGGAGATCAGCTCAGTGCTTTGTGTCCACCTAGAAGGGTGGGATAGGGAGGGTGAGAGGGAGATGCAAGAGGGGGGAGATATGTGGGTATATGTTTATATATAGCTGATTCACTTTGTTATACAGCAGAAACTAACACACCATTGTAAAGCAATTATACTCCAATGAAGATGTTAAGAAAAAATTTTTCTAATGATAAAATTTATTTGGATATGTGATTACTGATATAGACCTGATATAAATATAAATATGTAAGATATAAATATGATGACCTATTAAACTTTGAAGAAAACAAAATAAAAATTAATCTTGAATTTAAAAAGAAATTTATAGTAATAATCCAATTTTGTTCCTGGGATGAATTCAAGTCAACCAGAAGACTTTATAACAATATTAGCCTAAAAAAAAGCTAATATTAGGTAGATGCTTATTTGCAGTGAAATATGTATGAATTTTGTGGTTTCTCCCTTTAAAAGTTCAAATATTTACACAGCATTTTCCTACAGACAATTCCTTCAGGAAATCCTATATATAAGAATGACCACTATTAGATGCCTGATGATGAGTTATATTTAAAACTGAATTTAACATAAACAAGCTTCCCAAACTTTAGTACACTAAAGTTATTCTGCAGTGATGAAGTGCCAGTGAACAACCACAACAATTAAGTCTAAAGGCTACGTAGTTTTCTATCCAATACCAACCACATATATATCAAATACATTTGTGGGATTTTAAACAGGACGCCTGTAAAACTTATAGCAGTTTTACGGTTTTATCCTTAAATGAAATGTTTAACATTTAAAGCAAGCACTATAATATTTCACATATGGCATGCTGATATTTAACCTAAAAATTCCATTAAAATAATTTAACAAGAGAAATTAAACTACTTTAATATTTAAGGTTGGGTATTATCTTTAAGGAAATATTATTTTCAAGTAAGTTAAAATTAAGAATTTGTCCTGTCTTTCTTATATGAACTCTATTACTGGGTAGCTGCTGAGTAACCAAATAATAGGTGAAGGAAAGTCTTTTTTTTATAGAATATTCCAACTAATAAATGAAGCAAGAATGGTAGAATCATTAATATCAACATTTTGCAACCCCCTTCTAAATAATAAATCTAAGCAACAATCATCAACAGCTGATGATGTTAGCATCATAAAAAAAGATAGAGAATTAAATGTTATGTCTCTTAATGGAAGAACATAAAACCATTTGTGAGTTATAATTTAAAAAAAATTCAAACCTGAATTTAATGAAACTTCTAGATTAGTGCCTTTCAACTGAGCTTTCAGCAATGATGGAAATGTTCTTTCTGTACTGTCCAATACGGTAACCACACGTGGCTATTGAGCATTTGAAATGTGGCTAGTGAGACTGAGGAGGTAATTTTTAAATTTTACTTAGATTTAATTAATTAAAAATTTGATGTACTTAATGACGTCTAGCTCATAGCTACCATATTGGACAGCAAAGCTTTAGATTGAACTATGAATTTACAGGAAATCAGAGAACAAAGAAACATACTGCACTACACTGTGGGGATTTTGTCAGTCTGTGGGAACACTAATGGACAACTAACCTAGTTTTTTCAACAGAGAAGTTAAAAGAGAGAGAAAATATAGATTACAAGAGACTTAAAAGCTATACCAACCAATTACAATGCATAAAACTGATTTGGATCCTGATTTAAACAAGACAAAACAATGTAAGGCATTTATGAAACAACTGAAAACTTGAACACTGACTGGATACATAATGAATTAAGAAATTACTATGCATTATTTTAATCTGTGATTATGGTATTACCATTATACCTAAAAGGAAAATCTTATCTCTTAGAGACAGATGCTGAAATATTTGGAAATGATACATATCTGGTGTTTGCTTCAAAATAATAATTGACAGAGGTAAGTAAGCAGGTATATAGATGAAAGAAGATGCGTTATTGGCTACGTTGTTGTTGAAGCTCTCTAATAGGTGCCGTCATATTTATTACTTTATATTATTGTCTTCTTTTTTTTACTGTTATCTGAAAATTTTATTATTTTTCGTTTCTTTTTTCTCTTTGATAGGTCTTTAATGTGAAGCATAATTGCTTCACAATACTGTGTTAGTTTCTGTTGTACACCTAAGTGAATCAGCCATATGTATACTTATCTCCCCATATCCCCTCCCTCTTGAGCCTCCTCCCATCCTCCCTATTCCATCCCTCTAGGTCATTGCAAAGCACCAAACTGATCTTCCTGTGCTATGCTGCTGCTTCCCACTAGCTAACTAAACTACATTCGGTAGTGTATATATGTCGATGCTACTCTCACTTCGCCAAGCTTCCCCCTCCCACCCCGTGTCCTCAAGTCCATTCTCTATGTTGACTTCTTTACTCCTGCCCTGCAAGTAGGTTCATCAGTATCACTTTTTTTTTTAAGATTCCATATATAGGCATTAGCATACGGTATTTGTTTTTCTCTTTCTTACTTCACTCTGTATGAAGTAAGGTGGATGGACCTACTTCACTAGGTCCATCCACCTCACTACAAATAACTAAGTTTCGTTTCTTTTCATGGTTGAGTAATATTCAATTGTATATATGTGCCACATCTTCTTTATCCATTCAACTGTTGATGGACATTTAGGTTGGTTCCATGTCCTGGCTATTGTAAATAGTGCTGCAATGAACATTGTGGTACATGTCTCTTTTTTTTTTTTTTTTTTTTTTTTTTTCTTTTTGCGGTATGCGGGCCTCTCACTGTTGTGGCCTCTCCCGTTGCGGAGCACAGGCTCCGGACGCGCAGGCCCAGCGGCCATGGCTCACGGGCCCAGCCGCTCCGCGGCATATGGGATCCTCCCAGACCGGGGCACGAACCCGCATCCCCTGCATCGGCAGGCGGACTCTCAACCACTGCGCCACCAGGGAGGCCCACATGTCTCTTTTTGAATTATGCTTTTCTCAGGGTATATGCCCAGTAGTGGGATTGCTGGGTCATCTGGTAGTTGTATTTTTAGTTTTTTAAGGAACCTCCATACTGTTTTCCATAGTGGTTGTATCAATTTACATTCCCACCAACAGTGCAGGAGCATTTCCTTTTCACCACACCCTTTCCAGCATTTGCTGTTTCTAGATTTTTTGACAATGGCCATTCTGACCGGCATGAGGTGATATCTCACTGCAGTTTTCATTTGCGTTTCTCTAATAATTAGTGATGTTGAGCATCTTTTCAGGTGCCTCTTGGCCATCTGTATGTCTTCCTTGGTGAAACGTCTATTTAGGTCTTCCACCCATTTTTTAATTGGATTTTTTCTTTGATATTGAGCTACATGAGCTGTCTGTATATTTTGGAGATTAATCCTTTGTCTGTTGTTTCATTTGCAAACTTTTTCTCCCATTCTGAGGGTTGTCTTTTTGTCTTGTTTATGGTTTCCTTTGCTGTGCAAAAGCTTTTAAGTTTAATTAAGTCCCATTTTTTAATTTTTGTTTTTATTTCCATTACTCTCCGAGGTGGGTCAAAAAAGATCTTGCTGTGGTTTATGCCAAAGAGTGTTTTTCCTATGTTTTCCTCTAAGAGTTTTATAGTATATGGTCTTACATTTAGGTCTTTAATCCATTTGGAGTTTATTTTTGTGTATGGTGTTAGGGAGTGCTCTAATTTCATTCTTTTACATGTAGCGGTCTAGTTTTCCCAGCACCACGTAATAAAGAGGCTGTCTTTTCTCCATTGCATATTATTGTCTGCTTTGTCATAAATTAGGTGACTGTATGTGCATGGGTTTATCTCTGGGCCTTCTATCCTGTACCAATGATCTACATTTCTGTTTTTGCACCAGTACCATACTGTCTGGATTACTGTACTTTGTGGTATAGTTTGAAGTCAGGGAGCCTGATTCCTCCAACTCCGTTTATCTTTCTCAAGATTGCTTTGGCTATTTGGGATCTTTTGTGTTTCCATACGAATTATAAAATTTTTGGTTCTAATTCTGTGAAGAATGTCATAGGTAGTTTGATAGGGATTGCACTGACTTTGTAGATTGCTTTCGGTAGTATAGTCATTTTCACAATATTGATTCTTCCAACCCAAGAACATGGTATATTTCTCAATCTGTTTATGTTATCTTTGATTTCTTTCATCAGTGTTTTATAGTTTTCTGAGTACAAGTCTTGGCCCTCCTTAGGCAGGTTTATTCCTAGGTGTTTTATTCTTCTTGTTGCGATGGTAAATGGGAGTGTTTCCTTAATTTCTATTTCTGATTTTTTGTTGTTGGGGTATAGGAATGCCAGAGATTTCTGTGCATTAATTTTGTATCCTGCAACCTTACCAAATTCATTGATTAGTTCTAGTAGTTTCTGGTGGCATCTTTAGGATTTTCTATGTATATTATCAAGTCATCTGCAAACAGTGACAGTTTTACTTCTTCTTTTCCAATCTGTATTCCTTTTATTTCTTCTTCTTCTCTGACTGCTGTGGCTAGAACTTCCAAAACTATGTTGGATAGGAGTGGTGAGAGTGGATATCCTTGTCTTGTTCCTGATCTTAGTGAAAATGTTCTCAGTTTTTCACCATTGAGTATGAAGCTTGCTGTGGGTTTGTCATATATGGTCTTTATTATATTGTGGTAGGTTCCCCTCTATGCCCATTTTCTGGAGAGTTTTTTATCATAAATGGGTGTTGAATTTTGTCAAAAGCTTTTTCTGCATCTATTGAGATGATCATACGGTTTTTAGTCTTTAATTTGTTAATGTGGTGTATCACATCGATTGATTTGCGTATACTGAAGAATCTTTGCATCCCTGTGATAAATCCCACTTGATTGTGGTGTATGATCCTTTTAATGTGTTGTTGGACTCTGCTATTATTTTGTTCAGGATTTTTGCATCTATGTTCATCAGTGACATTGGTCTATAATTTTCTTTTTTTGTGCTATCTTTGTCTGGTTTTGGTATCAGGGTGATGGTGGCTTCGTAGAATGAATTTGGGAGTGTTTCTCCCTCTGCAATTTTTTGGAAGAGTTTAAGAAGCACTGGTGTTAGCCCTTCTCTAAATGTTTGACAGAATTCGCCTGTGAAGCCATCTGGTCCTGGACTTTTGTTTGTTGGAAGATTTTTTTTTTTTAAAGATGTTGGGGGTAGGAGTTTATTAATTAATTTATTTATTTTTGCTGTGTTGCGTCTTCGTTTCTGTGCGAGGGCTTTCTCTAGCTGTGGCAAGTGGGGGCCACTCTTCATCGCAGTGCACGGGCCTCTCACTATCACGGCCTCTCTTGTTGCAGAGCACAGGCTCCAGACGTGCAGGCTCAGTAGTTGTGGCTCATGGGGCTAGTTGCTCCGCGGCATGTGGGATCCTTCCAGACCACGGCTCAAACCCGTGTCCCCTGGATTAGCAGGCAGACTCTCAACCACTGCGCCACCAGGGAAGCCCTGTTGGAAGATTTTTAAATACAGTTTCAATTTCATTACTTGTGATTGGTCTGCTTATATTTTCTAATTCTTCTTGGTTCAGTCATGGAAAACTGTACCTTTCCAAGAATTTGTCCATTTCTTTGTGGTTGTCTATTTTATTGGCATATAGTTGTTTGTAGTAGTCTCTTACAGTCCTTTGTATTTCTGCCATGTCAGTTGTGACTTCCCCTTTTTCATTTCTCATTTTATTGATTTGCACCCTCTCCCTTTTTTCCTTGATGAGTCTAGCTAAGGTTTCTGAATTTTGTTGATCTTCTCAAAGAACCAGATCTTAGTTTTACTGATCTTTGTTATTTTCTTTGTTCCTATTTCATTTATTTCTGCTCTGATTTTTATGATTTCTTTCCTTCTACTGATGTGGGGTTTTTTTTTGTTCTTTCTCTAGTTGTTTTAACAATATGGTTAGATTTTTTATTTGAGATGTTTCTTGTTTCTTGAGGTAGGATCGTATTGTTATAAACTTCCCTCTTAGAACTACTTTTGCTGCATCTCATAGGTTTTGGGTCATCATATTTTCATTGTCATTTGTTTCTATGTATTTTTTAATTTCTTCTTTGATTTCTTCAGTGATTTCTTGGTTATTTAGTAGTGCATTGTTTAGCCTCCATGTATTTGTTTTTTACCGTTTTTTTCCTGTAATTTATTTCCAATTTCATAGCACTGTGGTCAGAAAAGATGCTTGATACAACTTCCATTTTCTTAAATTTTCTGGGGCTTGATTTGTTACCCAACATGTGATCTATCCTGGAGAATGTTCTGTGTGCACTTGAGAAGTGTATTCTGCCACTTTGGGGTGGAATGTTCTATAAATATCAATTAAATCTACCTGGTCTATTGTGTCATTTAAAGCTTGTGTTTCCTTTTTATTTTCTCTTTGTATGATCTGTCCATTGGTGTAAATTGGGTGTTAAAGTCTCCAACTATTATTGTGTTACTGTCGATTTCTCCTTTCATGGTTGTTAGCATTTGCCTTATGTATTGAGGGGCTCCTATATTGGGTGCATAAACATTTATAATTGTTATATCTTCTTTTTGGATTGATCCTTTGATCATTATGTAGTGTCCTTCCTCATCTCTTGTAACTGTCTTTATTTTAAAGTCTATTTTATCTGATACGAGTATTGCTATTGCAGCTTTCTTCTGATTTCCATTTGCATGGAATATCTTTTCCCATCCCTTCACTTTCAGTCTGTATGTGTTCCTAGGTCTGAAGTGGGTCTCTTGTAGACAACATATGTATGAGTCTTGTTTTTGTATCCATTCAGCCAGTCTGTGTCTTTTGGTGGGAGCATTTAATCCTTTTACATTTAAGGTAATTATCGATATCTATGTTCCTATTACCATTTTCTTAATTGTTTTGGGTTTGTTTTTGTGGGTCTTTTTCTTCTCTTGTGTTTTCCACCAGAGAAGTTTCTTTAGCATTTGTTGTAAAGCTGGTTTGTTGGTGCTGAATTCCCTTAGCTCTTGCTTGTCTGAATACTTTTGATTTCTGTCGAATCTGAATGAGATCCTTGCTGGGTAGAGTAATCTTGTTTGTAGGTTTTTCTCTTTCATCACTTTAAGTATATCCTGCCACTCCCTTCTGGCCTGCAGAGTTTCTGCTGAAAAATCAGCTGATAATCTTATGGGGATTCCTTTGTATGTCTTTGTTTGTTTTTCCCTTGCTGCTTTTAATCTTTTTTCTTTGAATTTAATTTGTTTTAGTTTGATTAATATGTGTCTTGGTGTGTTTTTCCTAGGTTTTATCCTGTATGGGGCTCCCTGTGCTTCCTGGATTTAGGTGCCTATTTCCTTTCCCATGTTAGGGAAGTTTTGAACTATAATCTCTTCAAATATTTTTGCAGACCCTTTCTTTTTCTCTTCTTCTTCTGGGACCCCTATAGTTCAAATGCTGGTGTGTTTAGTGTTGTCCCAGAGGTCTCTGAGATTGTTTTCAATTCTTTTCATTCTTTTTTCTTTATTCTGCTCTTCAGAAGTTATTTCCACCATTTTGTCTTCCAGTCTACTTATTCATTCTTCTGCCTCAGTTATTCTGTTATTGATTCCTCTAGTGTATTTTTCATTTCAGTTATTGTGTTGTTCATCTCTGTTTGCTTGGTCTTTAGTTCTTCTAGATCTTTGTTAAACATTTCTTGCATTTTCTCAATCCATGCCTCCATTCTATTTCTGAGATTCTGCATCATCTTTATTATCATTACTCTGAATTCTTTTTCAGGTAGATCGCCTCTTTCCTCTTCATTTATTTGGTCTTGTAGGTTTTTACCTTGCTCCTTCATCTGTGACATATTGTTTTGCCGTCTCTTTTTTTTTTTTTTTTTATGAGTGGGATTGTGTTCCTTTCTTACTGGTTGTTTGGCCTGAGGCTTCCAACACTGGAGTTTGTAGGCTGTTGGGTAGAGCTGGGTCTTGATGCTGAGATGAGGACTTCCATGAGACCTCACCTCAATGAATATTCCCTGGGGTCTGAGGTTCTCTGTTAGTCTAGTGGTTCCAACACACAGCTCCCACTGCATGAACTTCAGCCCAACCCCCGGCTCATGAGCCAAGATCCCACAAGCCACATGGAGTGGCAAAAAAAAAAAAAAAAAAGAGAACAATAACAAAGTAAAACATAAAATTAGACTACGAAACTAACAGATATGTTAGAAAGAATATAAAAATAAAAATATTTATGAATCAACAACCAGAAGGTACAATAGTACCATAATAGTAAAAAAGAGGAGGGAAAAGAGAAAAAAAAAGGGGGGCGGGGAAGGCCTTGGCTGTGGAGGGTGGGGCCTAAGCAAGGGTGAGGTTTGGGCAGTGGGTATGGCCTATGCTTAGGACCCACAGGGCTGGAAAAGGCCCTGGGGGCTGTTGGCAGTGGGGCTTAGGCTCAACAGAACAGCAGGGGCCCAGGCATGCCCTCCACCCCTGGTCTCAGAGGGTGGGGGACCACACCTGGCAATGCAGCAGGCTTCCTGGGCTTGAGTGGGCAGGGCAAATGCCCTCCTCTCCTCTCCTGCTCCTCTGGTCCCAGAGGGCCCCTCCCACCTGGCTCTCCTGATTTCCCCTTGGCCTCCTTCCTATGCCCCCAGGGACCTACATGGCCTGGAAGGGGCTTTTCAAGGCAGGGGATCTGCCTGGGAGCTCAGCCTGCTCCCTGGGGCCCAAGTGGGTGGGGCAATCGCCCTCTTCTCCTCTCCTGCTTCTCCTGGAGGGTCCCTCGCACCTGCCTCTCCTGATCTTCCTGGCCTCATTGGCACCAATCCTGTCTGGCCTCCACTTCTCCCCCCTCAGTCCCCCCACATCCTACTGGTTCACTTGGGGGTTCCTTCCGTCTCCTTGGGCGTCAGCGTCCCCCACCAGTGGCCAGGAGGCACCCTAGTTGTGGGGAGATGCTAACTCAGTGTCTTCCCCTATCACCATCTTGATTCCATCTTCCCTTTACCTTCTTTCTAAATGTTTAAAATTTTTTGAAAAAAAAATAACGAAAATGTTAAAGAAAAAGAAAATAAGGCCTGGTGGATTTACTCTCAGCATATCCTATCCCCACAAAAGCAGTGATAAACCTGGAGAAACTGTCAGAAACAACTATCTTGGGGATCTGGAAATTGATCAAAGGTATGTACCAAATTAAGAAGTGGTTACATTGAATACATGAAAAACTACTGAACTTTGGGAGCCTGTGGCATTCTTGCCTGCAGCTGCTCCCATATCAAGGCAGGGGAAGCTGAAAAAATCACCAGTTTTATTGTTAAAGAAGGCTGACTAGATTTGGAATGAGCCATGGAAAAATCTCCACATCCAGGTGGCATGGTCAGTACCAACTGTGATTTCCCCAGCAAATGAAGTGAGAAGACCAGGGACTCAGGTAGCCTGAGGCTGAAATCCCTGTTGGGTGAAGCAATGGACTGTCAGACTAGCTAGACATATAACAGGAGACCCAGAAAATGAAACAGCATAGAACCAATTGATAAATTCTACACACATATATGCAGGAGACACCAGAGAGGGCCCAAGCTAGCTACACATTCCTGACAATGGTAAGCCTATGCAGATAGGACACAAAAAGGAATAGTATCTGATAATTAAACATTTTATATTTACTATAAAATCAAATAATCAAGATAATGGTACTGGAGTAAGAATAGGCATATAGGTCATTTAAACTGTTAGAATTAAGAGTCTAGAAATAAACCTTCACATTTATGGCCAATTGAATTTTGACAAAGTTTTCAAGGCAATTAAATGGAGGAAAGAATAGTTTTCAACAAATGGTACTGAAATAATTGATTATCTATGTGCAAATGATTAATTCAAATCCTTTCCTCACACCATATACAAAAAAATAACTAAAAATATATTACACCACAGACTTAAAGTAAGAGCTGAAATGATAAAACACTTAAGAGAAAATACAAAAGAATACCCGAATGGCCTTAGCTTAAAAGCACCACCAAAAGCACAGTTCATAAAAGAAAAAATTGACATATTGGACTTCGCCAAACTTAAAAAATTCACACTTCAAAAAATACCATTAAGAAGATTAAAAGATAAGCCATGGACTAAGAGAAAGTATTTGCAAATATATCTGATAAAAGACTGGTATACAGAATATATGAACAATTCTTGAAACTGAATCATAAGAATTCAAACAACATAACTAAAAAGTGAGTATTACCAAAGAGAACATGAATGGCTAATAAGTACATAAAAGACGCTTAGCATCTTTAGTCATTAGCAAAATGCAGATTAAAACAATGAGATTCCAATACACACTTACTAGGATATCTAAAATCAAAATGTCTACAAGTGAGGTGAGAATGTAGAGAAAGGGAAACCCTCATTCACTGCAGATGGGGATTTTAAATTGCGTAGTCATATTGAAAACAGTTTGGTAAGTTCTTTAAAAGTTAAGGATAAATTTATCATATGACCCAGCAATTCCATTCCTGGTACCTATGCATGAGAAATGAAAACACATGTCCACACAACTTACATGTGAATATTCATAGCAGCATTACAAATACTAGCCAAAAACTGAAAGCAATTTAATTTTCCATTAATTGGTGAATGGATAAACAAAATGTGAGATACCTATATAATGGAATACTATTCAGCAATGAACAGGAATAAAACACTGATACATGTACAACATAGATAAACCTAGAAAACACATTATGCTAAGAGAAAGAAATCACATACAGAAGACTACATATTAGATGATTTCATTTACATTAAATGTTTAGAAGAAGCAAATCCATAGAGACAGAAAGCAGGTTAATGGTTGCCTTGGGTTGGGGTATGGAAACAGGGCAAATGGCACAGGAAAACTGGTGGATGTAAAAATGTTCTAAAGCTAGATGGTGGTTGATTGTTCAACTCTATAAATTTACTAAAGTCACTGAATTGTACACTTACAATGAGTATTTTATAGCACACTGCCATTTATACCTCAATAAAACTATAAAATACAAATAATTAACTAGGAATTCCCTAGTTGGGGAACCATCCTGCATGCCGTGCAGTGCAGCCAAAATACAAAAATAAATAAATATCAATAAACAAATTTTAAAAATTAAAAAAAGAAAGTCACTAGGTCTAGCCCACATGCAAAGGGAGAAGATTACAAAAGGGCAGGAACACTAGAAAGCAGAGATCATTGGGGACCATCTTAGAGGCTGTCAAATGCAATATGTAATGGGTAATTGGGTTAGTTACACTATTCCTTCTACTTTTGTGTATGTTTGAAATTTTTCCCTATAAAAATTTCAAGAGAGAAAGTATTATTTTCAGAAACTAAATGCAAGTAAACATTTCTTATTTTTAACAAAATTTCAGAAGTTTCTACAAAGCAAAATAATGAAAATGTCGTTAAATGAAAAAACAATAAAATGATTATTTTAACATTTTTTGACCACTTACCACATACCAGATACTGTTTTAAACTTTTAACATGTATTAGTGTAATTTAATTTTCACAACAATCCTCTGCAGTAGGTATTACTAATATCCTTCAGATGAAAAAACTAAGGTACAAAGAGTTAAATAACTTGTCCAAGGTCACATAGCTAGTAAGTAGTAGAGCCAAAAGTTCCATGGGTGGCAGGGAGGGGGATGGGGATTGAATGGCACATGGGGAACACATCAAAAGTTCAGAATTAGGAATTCTTGGAGAAGGGGATTAAGATTTTTTGTGTTGCCATGTGTTGTCTTATTAATGTTTACATCATTACTACACAGTTCGGGTGTCATGATATGTTATTATGTCAAAATAACTAAATGGTCTTATTCTCCCTTGTCAACCCCATTACAGGATCAGGTCATTACAAAGACAAGTTTATTCTATGGTTCACCCTCTGCTCAAAAGATCAGCATGGATTATTTTTAGATGTAAGCAATATTTAATAGCTAATGTAATTTCTCATTTATACATATCATAAATGTGGCCAGCTGTTCTTTTCAACTCTCTTTTGTTCTTCTAACAAATCACATGCCTTCATCGGTCTCTGATCACTTGGCAGGGCAAGACTTCCTTTTCTCATGCTTCACTCTCCCTCTGTCCAAGTCAAATGTCTAAAAACTGTTTGGATAGAATATTTCTGAATTTATGAAGTAATTTCATGTATATTATCTTATTTGATCCTTCTCACACTAGCCTGTAATTAAATTGACAGTTTACAGTATTGCTCTATTTGGATTACAGTAGTATGGTAAGTAAGTGGGGAATTCAAAACTCACACTGGAGCTCCTGCTTCTGAGTCCAGGGCCATTCCTAGTACCCACTATTCTTCCCTAAATGGTTCTGGAGTTTAGGAGACCACAAATCACTAGTTAGTTTAAGTAATTAAATATTAGTTTGAAAAGAACAAAAAAAGAATAAATTGTACATTATGTAAAATAAAGTTGTATAGGGCTATGAAAGAGATAAAAATGATGAGGAAACGAAATTATAATCAGGCAAGGGAATTTAAAAATCTGGTTGAGGGCCATAGACATTTTAATTCAGAAAAAAATGAGACTCTGAATTTTATTAATATTAAATTCCCTAAAAATACAAGATTGATACTGCAACTCTGTGCATAGCAAGCTATAAAATCACCTAGCATCTTGGAATTTCAGTCAATGAATACAGTAAATACATACTTAGTTGTCTGTCCAGCATCTCTTTTGTGCAAAACACCCACCTACCATCCATGTGGTAACCACAACTATTTTTTACAAGATGATTTGGTCCCTGTGGAAATAACTAATTGTTCAAAACTGGGCACTCCAAGCTGGCCAACAGTTGTTTCTCAGAAATTTGAAATTGAAACTAATAGATTTCAATCTCAGGCTAAGACGGACTCTTGAAAAGGGAGTTACAACCTTGAAAACTAGGAGCAGCCATGTTTTCTACCACGTAATCTGGGGATCTGAGAAAACCAGTCTTTTCAGAGAAAACAGAGTGGATTTTTAAAGAGAAGCAGAAATAAGAGAGAAGAGTTTTGAAAGTACTCCAGTCCCTTGCTCTACAGTTTTATGACATTGGCTTCCCTTCTGTCCTTAAAACATTTTTTTCTAGATTAAAACAGACCCAACTAATACATCATAAATAGAATAAGATGCATACTAATAAATATTAACTAGAATTACAACCAAAACTTATTCACCAAACTTTTGCAGGAAAGGGCCCATATGTTTCTCATGTTCATATTACAGTGTACAGAGAATAAGATGCTTTTCGTATAATGAAATATTAAATATAAAAACCATTTTTTCTGGTGCAATATATAAAAACTATTAAATGTTTTGCTTTGGGGGGATGGAAAACAAATTCTATACCTTCATGTGCAATTCTATTTGTCTAATAATGTACTATTTTTTAGAATGTCAGCAAAGGTTATCTGGGTATGGGATTACAAGATTTTTTAAACATTTTTCTTAATTAACAACCTAATAACGACACTTTTAAAAAGTAGCAAAAAGCAATAAACTATTTTTGGCAAGCAAACAATTAGACAAAATTACTGAAAATGCATAAGCCCTGAAGCAATGTTCTTCATGCAGGAGGTGCACCTAAACTTAAAACACCCAAGGCTAAAAGAAGACTGAGCATTTATCTTTGTACTTGGACTAAATCTACTCTAGAATCACTGGCCCCTTTTCAACTGCACCTCAATTCTTGGGTGAATCTGCACTTCACTAAGTCTGAGATTTCTGTGGCTCCCACTTAGTCCCTCTTAAAGGAAAATATATCCCCCGAAACCAGAAAAGAAAGCAGCCTGAATTGTCAGTTATAAAGAGAGATTTGTAGTGGATCAAGTGAATGTGGAATATAGTTAATAAATGAACTATGTTCCATCATTGTAAAACAAAATACCCTCAGTCTATTTGACTAGAAAAGGAAAACTATTATAAATTATTATGTGTATGTGACCACATAGAGCCATATAATGATAGCAATCTGTTGTGCCAAGCTTTCACTTTCTTTAGGTCCAGGAATGTACAAAAAGAATATTTTCTTATAATAAATTCTTGTGTGCCTCTTCATTCATGCTATTTTATTTAGAATTTTTCTTTTCTGAGATAGCCTCCTGGGACACGCATCTCATTTTCATGAGGGTTCCTGAGAGACTTGAGCATACAGTATTTACTTCAGTACAATGTCAACAACATATTGCAGAACATTTCATCTAAAATAATAATAGAAAATGTTGAGCCATCTTTCCATTTGGAAAAATATATCTGGAAGAATGTGATGTCTGACGAAATCCACAATGCTTAAACACACTGTGCCATCTCAGCTTGCTTTGGGAATTTAAAGATACATATATATGTATATATATTCTTTTTTAAAGAATAGAAAAAAGACAGATAAAAGGCTGCACAACATTAGGGAAGAGAAAATTAATGGATATCGATATACAGTGCCTGGCACAGAGTCAACAAGAATGCCATAAGGTTAGTTGACTACCTTGCTTGGTCAAAAGTGAAATGACTGAATTCGTAGATAAAGAAAATTTTTCTACAAAGTAAACTGTTACTGAAATTAATGTCCTAAACCAAGTTCTTTCAAGTTCTTCCTATAATCACTTTCTCAGTGGCATTTTCAATTAATCATCTGAACTTCCATGGTCAACATCAAACATGCGGCCAATGAAGGAAGACAATTAAATTCACCTATTATGTTATTCAAGTTTTTCACTCAGAAAAAAGAATATTTGCCAACTAACAAATGAAAATTGTTTATCATGTGGGTGCTAGAAGGTAATCCACAAATTTCCCTCCCTCTTTATCAGTAATAGTAATCTATAGGAATAAGATTTCCTAAAGTTCAGAAACATTTTCTCACTAAAGATTATTTCCCATGGCCTTCGCTGACTGAGATTTTCAAGTCTGAGAGTATTGCTAACAATCACTGAGGTGTTAAATAAGTGCATGCTCTTTGCTAAGGGTTTCACATGTATTATCTTATTCCATCTTCATTATAACTTCATAAGGTATGTTCCTTTACTTTTGATTTTACTAATAAGAAAACTGAAGCACAGAGGGATTAAGTAACTTATTCAAGAACATACAACTACTAGGGCAGGTTGGCTCCAGAGTCTGGGCTTGTAACCACTACACTGAAACATCAGGGCAAAGGTATAGAAAAAAATGAATAATGAAGTCCACTATTTTGGTTTACTAGACACAAGACAGAACTTTACAAACATAGTTCCAAATGTGTGAACTACTTTTATCTGATTTTTAGTGTCATCTTTAACATGGTTCTATTTTCTACCTTAGGAAGGTCACTAACTTTTAAGTTCTTTATTCAGAAGTAGTAGATTCATGCTGATCTACCAAGGTTCTCTCATCCGTAGTCACAAATAAAACATGTGAAGTCGCTTGAGGTAGGAAGGGGAATAATTGGGCAGAGAGTTAGACAAATGGTTTAAGAATAACAGGAGGGGGGCTTCCCTGGTGGTGCAGTGGTTCAGAGTCCGCCTGCCGATGCAGGGGACACGGGTTCGTGCCCCGGTCCGGGAAGATCCCACATGCTGCGGAGCGGCTGGGCCCATGAGCTGTGGCCGCTGAGCCTGCAAGTCCGGAGCCTGTGCTCTGCAACGGGAGAGGCCACAACAGTGAGAGGCCCACATACCGCAAAAAAAAAAAGAATAACAGGAGGGAGAGGAATCATGTACCTAGTAAATGCACAGGGACAAATAATGAAGTCATAATGCAGAGAACTCTTGTATTTCAGATGAGGGTATTTTAATAACATTTTTATTGTTCCTGCTATATTTTTTGAGTCTGGGATTAAAATGTACTACTACCTATTTTAAGATTCTATTTTAAAATTGAAGATTTCTATCCCAGCCTAACATAGTCTTCTAGAGAAAACTCTGGAGCCAACTGCCTAGGTTCCAATTATGATTCAATCATTTATTAGCTGTGCGGCCTGGCAAAAGTTACTTGTCTTTCTGTGCCTCAGTCTCCTTATCTGTAAAAAGGAAAGATAAAACAGTAGTATAGAGTTAATGTAAGGAGTATATTAATACATGTAAATCACTTAGAAGAGTGCCTGATCAAAAGTAGGCAATTTTTATTTGCTCAAAAAATATTACCTTTAGTTATTATTACTATTACTACCTTTAGTTATTATTACTAATAATTACTATTATTATTATTACTATTTCTATTACCATCATTACTACTCCTTGTCATCCATCTATTTCTTTTTTTTTTTTTGAGAGTTATAACTTTATTTGGTCTCATATGCCTTTTTATTTATTTATTTATTTATTTATTTATTTATTTAATTAGTTTCTGCTTTATAACAAAGTGAATCAGTCATACATATACATCTGTTCCCACATCCCTTCCCTCATGCATCTCCCTCCCTCCCACCCTCCCCATCCCACCCCTCCAGGCGGTCACAAAGCACCGAGCTGATCTCCCTGTGCTCTGCGGCTGCTTCCCACTATCTATCTACCTTACGTTTGGTAGTGTATATATGTCCATGCCTCTCTTTCGCTTTGTCACAGTTTACCCTTCCCCCTCCCCATATCCTCAAGTCCATTCTCAAGTAGGTCTGTGTCTTTATTACCGTTTTACCCCTAGGTTCTTCATGACATTTTTTTTTTAAATTCCGTATATATGTCTTAGCATACGGTATTTGTCTTTCTCTTTCTGACTTACTTCACTCTGTATGACAGACTCTAGGTCTATCCACCTCATTACAAATAGCTCAGTTTCGTTTCTTTTTATGGCTGAGTAATATTCCATTGTATATATGAGCCACATCTTCTTTATCCATTCATCCGATGATGGACACTTAGGTTGTTTCCAGCTCCGGGCTATTGTGAATAGAGCTGCAATGAACATTTTGGTACATGTCTCTTTTTGAATTATGGTTTTCTCAGGGTATATGCCTAGTAGTGGGATTGCTGGGTCATATGGTACTTCTATTTTTAGTTTTTTAAGGAACCTCCATACTGTTCTCCATAGTGGCTGTACCAATTCACATTCCCACCAGCAGTGCAAGAGTGTTCCCTTTTCTCCACACCCTCTCCAGCATTTATTGTTTCTAGATTTCTTGATGATGGCCATTCTGACTGGTGTGAGATGATATCTCATTGTACTTTTGATTTGCATTTCTCTAATGATTAATGATGTTGAGCATTCTTTCATGTGTTTGTTGGCAGTCTGTATATCTTCTTTGGAGAAATGCCTATTTAAGTCTTCTGCCCATTTTTGGATTGGGTTGTTTGTTTTTTTGCTATTGAGCTGCATGAGCTGCTTATAAATTTTGGAGATTAATCCTTTGTCAGTTGCTTCATTTGCAAATATTTTCTCCCATTCTCAGGGTTGTCTTTTGGTCTTCTTTATGGTTTCCTTTGCTGTGCAAAAGCTTTGAAGTTTCATTAGGTCCCATTTGTTTATCTTTGTTTTTATTTCCATTTCTCTAGGAGGTGGGTCCAAAAGGATCTTGCTGTGATTTATGTCATAGAGTGTTCTACCTATGTTTTCCTCTAAGAGTTTGATAGTTTCTGGCCTTACATTTAAGTCTTTAATCCATTTTGAGCTTATTTTTGTGTATGGTGTTAGGGAGTGATCTAATCTCAAACTTTTACATGTCCCTGTCCAGTTTTCCCAGCACCACTTATTGAAGAGGCTGTCCTTTCTCCACTGTACATTCCTGCCTCCTTTATCAAAGATAAGTTGGCCATATGTGCGTGGGTTTATCTCTGGGCTTTCTATCCTGATCCACTGATCTATCTTTCTGTTTTTATGCCAGTACCACACTGTCTTAATTACTGTAGCTTTGTAGTATAGTCTGAAGTCAGGGAGCCTGATTCCTCCAGCTCCGTTTTTCATTCTCAAGATTGCTTTGGCTATTCGGGGTCTTTTGTTTTTCCAAACAATTTTGAAATTTTTTGTTCTAGTTCTGTGAAAAATGCCAGTGGTAGTTTGATAGGGATTGCATTGAATCTGTAGGTTGCTTTGGGTAGTAGAGTCATTTTCACAATATTGATTCTTCCAATCCAGGAGCATGGTATATCTCTCCATCTATTTGTATCATCTTTAATTTCTTTCATCAGTGTCTTATAATTTTCTGCATACAGGTCTTTTGTCTCCTTAGGTAGGTTTATTCCTAGATATTTTATTCTTTTTGTTGCAATGGTAAATGGGAGTGTTTTCTTGATTTCATTTTCAGATTTTTCATCATTAGTGTACAGGAATGCCAGAGATTTCTGTACATTAATTTTGTATCCTGCTACTTTACCAAATTCATTGATTAGCTCTAGTAGTTTTTCGGTAGCATCTTTAGGATTCTCTATGTATAGTATCATGTCATCTGCAAACAGTGACAGCTTTACTTCTTCTTTTCCAATTTGGATTCCTTTTATTTCCTTTTTTTCTCTGATTGCTGTGGCTAAAACTTCCAAAACTAGGTTGAATAAGAGTGGTGAGAGTGGGCAGCCTTGTCTTGTTCCTGATCTTAGTGGAAATGGTTTCAGTTTTTCACCATTGAGGACAATATTGGCTGTGGGTTTGTCATATATGGCCTTTATTATGTTGAGGAAAGTTCCCTCTATGCCTACTTTCTGCAGGGTTTTTATCATAAATGGGTGTTGAATTTTGTCGAAAGCTTTCTCTGCATCTATTGAGATGATCATATGGTTTTTCTCCTTCAACTTGTTAATATGGTGTATCACATTGATTGACTTGCGTATATGGAAGAATCCTTGCATTCCTGGAATAAACCCCACTTGATCATGGTGTATGATCCTTTTAATGTGCTGTTGGATTCTGTTTGCTAGTATTTTGTTGAGGATTTTTGCATCTATGTTCATCAGTGATATTGGCCTGTAGTTTTCTTTCTTTGTGACATCCTTGCCTGGTTTTGGTATCAAGGTGATGGTGGCCTCGTAGAATGAGTTTGGGAGTGTTCCTTCCTCTGATATTGTTTGGAAGAGTTTGAGAAGGATGGGTGTTAGCTCTTCTCTAAATGTTTGATAGAATTCGCCTGTGAAGCCATCTGGTCCTGGGCTTTTGTTTGCTGGAAGATTTTTAATCACAGTTTCAATTTCAGTGCTTGTGATTTGTCTATTCATATTTTCTGTTTCTTCCTGAGTCAGTCTTGGCAGGTTGTGCATTTCTAAGAATTTGTCCATTTCTTCCAGGTTGTCCATTTTATTGGCATACAGCTGCTTATAGTAATCACTCATGATCTTTTGTATTTCTGCAGTGTCAGTTGTTACTTCTTGTGTGAATGACTTCTACACAAAAAACTTCAAAACATTAAGAGGAATTAAAGAAGACTCAAATAAATGGAGGGATATACTACACATTCATGGATTAAAGATTCAATATTGTAATGATGCCGGATCTCTTCTATTAATTTATAGATTCAGTATAATCCCAATCAAAATGCCAGTGGGTTATTCTTGTAGAAACTGGCAACCTGATCTAAAATAGCTGGAAAAAAAGCACAGCACTCTTAAAAAAGAAAAAAGTTGGAGAAATTACACTACCAGATAGTAAACTTATTATAAAGCTGCAGTTAATTTTAAAAGTGTTCTAATGGCACAAGAAGGAACAAATGAACCAACAGAAGAAAATAGGGAATTCAGAAACAGATCCACATGTATAAGATCACTTAATTTACATCAAAGATGACAATGTGGTATAGTGAGCTCTTTTCAATATATAATACTGGGACAAATGGATATCCATTTGGGACAAAAAAATGAATCTTTACCCCTAGTTCACACTATACTCAAATCAATTTCAAGTGCACATCTAAATGTGTAAGTGAATAATAGCTTCTAAAAGACTGTATAGAAGAATACTTTTCTGACTTTTGGGTAGGTAAAGATTCCAAAACCAAGATATAGAGATGCCTTATCTAATAATAAAGAAAAAAATTGATAATTTAAAAATTTTAAGCAGAGTAGAAGATATTTTTCTACCACAGGAAAAAAAATATTTGCAACTCATCTATCTAACAAAGGACTTAACAATATCAGAAATATAAAGAATTCCTAAGTCAATATGAGAGAAAGAGAGGATCAAACAGAAAAACTGTCAACAGATTTGACAGGGCACTACCAAGAAAGGATATCGAAATGGTGCCTTCCCTGGTGGCGCAGTGGTTAAGAATCCACCTGCCAATGCAGGGGACATGGGTTTGAGCCCTGGTCCGGGAAGATCCCATATGTTATGGAGCAACTAAGCCACAACTACTGAGCCTGGGCTCTAGAGCCCGTGAGCCACAACTACTGAAGCCCGCACGCCTAGAGCCTGTGCTCTGCAACAAGAGAAGCCACTGCAATGAGAAGCCCGTGCACTGCAACGAAGAGCGGCCCCCGCTCACAACTAGAGAAAGCCTGCGCACAGCAACGAAGGCCCAATGTAGCCAAAAAGAAAATAAATTAAATAAAATTTTTAAAAAAAATCGAAATGGCCAAAAGACATATAAAAACTTTTCAATCTCAGCAGAGAAATGCAAATTAAAATCATAATGCATAACATTATATAACACCAGAATGACTAACATTTTTTTTTTTAAGTGGCAATGCCATGAGCTGACAAGGACATGGAACAACTGGACCTCTCATATATTACTGGTGGGAGTATAAATTGCAACAACCATTTTGGAAAACTATATGGTAATATCTACTAAAGCTGAACATATGCACACCCTATAACCTAGCAATCTGACTCCTATACACATTTCTAATGGAAATGAGTCTACAAGTACACCAAAAGATATATACAAAATATTCTGTAACAGCCCCAAACTAGAAAGAGCCCAAATGACCATCCATAGTAGAATGAATAAACAAAATATGGTATATTTATACGTTGGGATACTATGTTACAATAAAAGTGCACCAAGTTACTGCTCTGTGCAAACACAGAAGTATCTCATAGACATAAAACGGATCAACAGAAGCCAGATATAAACTCATAAATATTATGATTCCAATTATTTTATGTTTAACAATAGACAAAAATAACCCATGGTGATTGAAGCCAGGATAGTGGCTGCCTTTAGTGAAGGGAGAGTGGTAACCAGGAGTGGATATAAGAGAATTACTAAGGTGCTCTTTTATATAAAACTTTGGACCCTTCTAAAATATTCTCTGAAGTGAACCCAAACAAATTTTAAGCAAACTTTTTAATTGAGGTAGAATGCACATACAGAAAAGTGTATCAAAGTGGACACCTTGATGAGTACTTACAAATAAAACCACCTAAGTAAATTCTACCCAAATCTACCTACTTCAGCCTCTTCACATATCACTCTCAACTTTCACTCTCAGCACTGCAGCCACACTAGCTTTCTCTCAGCCTCATACTACGCACCAGGCTGCTCTCCTGCCTGCTAGAGGCCTTTGCTCACAGCCATCAGTGGGATGGAAACGCTCTTCCTTCCCAGCACTTAATCAGATACTGTTCAACTGGAGAAATTTCTTACACTCAAACCTCACTTCAAGAAAGCCTTTCATAATCTTTGACCAGTTTAAATTCCTCCTTATGGCCTCATGTACTTCTCCTTTGTAGTACTTGTCGTAGCTGCAATTTTATGTTTTAGATGGTTTATTTCATTAATATCTGTAGACACTAACAACTAATTATGTAATTAATTAGTAATTAACATAGACATTAATTACTAGACTGTAAGCAGATGCTCACCATTATACTCCTAGCAGTAAGCATAGGGCCTGTCACACAGTAAGTACTCAATGAATATTTGTTAAATAAATGAATGAAATTTAATGAAACTGAAAAATAAAATATTATGAAATCAAGAAACAGATATTAGTGAGTTCTTCCTTATACAGCAGTTTTTATTCTTGCTATTGTTCGGGAGTGAATTTACAAATATTTACACATTTTGGAAACCATCAATGACACCAAGATACAAAGTTGTCTAGTAGAGTTGGAATCAACTTTATTCTCTAAAATGTGTTCCTTTTTCACATAGCAAGTTTTCTTGTCCTGGGAAGGGTACTGCTAAATTTTTTGTAACCATATCCATAGTCAGAAGTTGAGAAAGTAGAGCTCAATAATATGGTTAACTACTGACAGTAAAACCAAAATGAAAACCAAAACAACCTCAAAAAACCTCTTTTTTAATCAATCTCTATATTTTGGGGGTGGGGGTCCGGGGGAGGAGAGAAAAGAAAAATAATACTAACCCTGTCAATCTATCAAAATTTTAATCAACTCTAAATACAATGGAGAGAAAAAGATAACTCAAAGTCATAGTTAAAAGTAACAAAACCAAGACACAAAACTGATCTTCAAACTTATTTAGTTAATATTATCCACTGTCATTCCAAAGCCATTACTGCAAGTATGAGGTATTTAAAAAAACAATTATTATTCTACTAACATTACCCAATAGTGTAAAAATCATATAACAGTTTAGAAACACCAAATACCACACAAATGGAAGACCACAGAACAAAAGATTACCATCTGTTAAAATGGCCTATTATTGTTGACTGTATAGAGCTGTATTTTTTCAATACTAGAAGGAAGCCTATGCAACATGAGTTCATCACTCCGCAAACCATCCTCTTCACTTGCTATAGGTTGAGCAGATACAAGATTCTTAAGCCCAGCACCACGCAAGACCATAGTTTAATAGTTAGTACTTTCTCTCTCTTGAGTTTAGAGACGTCCCTTAGTTCAGAAGTTTAAAAGCCCCTGCCCCTAATACTATCTCAAATGTCTTTCTAACCATGCTCTTGGATGTTTATAAGTTCACAGACAGGCTTGTCCCAAATAGATCTAGAATGATAAAATGTTTAAAATACAAAACAACAACAACAACAAAAATCCCCTTTCAGTCTCAGGTCCCTCATTTTTAACAGCAAAGTCATGAGCTTATATGAGTACTAGAGTCTCTCTTCCCCATCCCTCATTCACTCCTTTCTCCCAGCTCTCACTTTTAAAAATAAAATCACCTCTTGGGAGAAAATTAGAGAATCCTCTTATTCCTTGTCTACCATAAGACACAGATATTTTGCACAGGTTGTCACATGGATATCAAAGCATAAGGTTAAAGTTATTTAGAAATTTTCTACTCATTCCCCTCACCTCATCCCACATTTCCCCACTTCCCAGGAAGTAGAGTTAAGAAATGGCCACCAGTGGGAAGTACAGGCTTCGCTGTTGACAGGAATGGGCCAGCCTACTGTGGGAGTCAATACAATTTGATCTTTTGATCTTCCCTTTTAGTCTCAATTCATACAGTTGTTTTTATATAGATGTTGTCAAAGTATACGTGTAATTTTCTATCTTGTTAAATCATATGCATTTTTATGTGTTAATATGTAGACTTTAGCACTGAAATATCCCATGGGAATAATTTATTTAACCATCCCACAATGTTGTAGCTCTCAGAGTAGCAAGTTCCAGTAGTTTGCTCTTCCCTGAGAAAGCCACTCTATACTTTTCTATTTTCCTAAATTTGTCTCTTGCCAGTTCTAGAACACTAAATATAGAATGACCTTGTTCTTCCTTCTCATACTCCTTTCCAATTCCCTTTGCTCTTGACAAAATTTCTCTTGAGATACTACAACCAGAACCAAATGAAACAGTCTAAGTGCAGGACTTATAGAACTTACACCAAGGCAGAATCCTCTCTCCCCTCCTCCCTTCCTCTGTCTCTTTCTTTCTCTTCCCATCTCTCCTTCCCTCCCTCCCTTCCCTTCCTTTCCCCCCACAAGTTATTTTTCTGATGATTATGAGACTTAACTTACCTTTTGATTACAAATGCATTTTAGGCTGATATGTGTACCTCCTCTGTTCCAACCTACCAAATTTTACTAATGACACAGAATACAAGAATATCTCTGGCCCCAAACCTACACCCATGGAAATCTGGGGAAAGGTTTAGATGTGAAATAGTAATTTTTCCACTGTGTGTTTTAGGAGGAAAGGGAAGATAAAGAGGGATGAGTTAAGAGAGATGGTCTGCTGGCTACTGCTATAGGGATAGAGGCCCCAGGGTCCTAATGTGAATAGCATGTTTGTCATAGCCAAAATCATTTTATCAATAACTGAACGTGTTTAAGTATTAAAGAGAATAACCAGTCACAGCAGCAAAGGAAAATCACAGGTTCATGGGTCTAGCAGATGCTTGCTCCACTACTTTCTGGCCACTGTGTATTTGACAGGTGTGCCTGGCGGGCATAGGTGCAGAGGTGTCACGATGGTGAGCTTCCCATTTAACTCAGGAAGTACCTTGCCAACAGCTGCAGCAGAGTCAATAGAAAGAAGCAGGAATAAGGTTCCTGCAATAACATACCCATAACAACCAGCTTGCTAAAGCAACCATTCAGTCTTCTGAATGTCAACAAGGTCACAGACTGTAATGCGGCTTGTTTTCCACTGGGCAAAGAGGTTAAGAAGTTGATAAGAGGTGAAGTTAATAATTTTAGGGAAGTTGTCATATTTTTCTAGGTTCGCCCCTATTCTGAATATGAGGACATTTTTTGGTCCTATCCTTTAAGTAAGTCCTCTATTTTCCAGGATAATGAATGTATCGGTGTATGCCACAACATAATCAGTATCATAACCACTCCATATAATGCTGACGGTTAGGAAGTCAGTGATGGGCTCTCCCTTGATTAGAAGCTTCCTATTCTCAGTCCTGAATCTTATACCTTCTATGAGTCAAATGATATTGTTACAGTCAATGAATAGATCACTGATGGCTATACTCTCCACCTTGCAAATGTTTTCAGCATACTAACAAGAAGCTCAATATGATCCAGTCAATTTAATTTGATATTCACTACCTTTTCTCAGAACTGCATCTGCTGGCAATGTAATCTAGTGATCAAGGAGAATGAGAGTGCTAGGGCTATTTTTATTAACAAGCATATATTGATTTGGGGGTCTTTGTTGTGATTTAAATAATAACTCAACCTATCATTCTACAAGCAGTGTAGGTTATTTTACTACATACTTGTTCACGTGAAGGCTAAACTTCTACTGCTTTGTTCATTGGCATTTACTTATTCATTTAAAAAATAACTGGGGTACCCAAATATGAACAAGGCACCATGCCCACTCAAATCTGGTATTGTCCAGCATTTTGTTTGTACTAGGAATAAACTGCAAGCCAGCAGATTTTAACATGTACTCTCTTTTCATGATAATTTTTAATGTTAAATAAAATGGGGCTTAGTTCTATTTACGCATTATATGAATTTCTCCATTCAAACGACTGTCCGTGTATTTCTTCCCTTTTTTCCCTCTCATTGCCTATCCTCTTTCCAAAAGATATTTCCCCTAATTTCATAAAGACAATCAACGACAATAATAATAACAACCTAAGATATGGAAAAACATTAGAAGCTTCCTTTCATAGTTATATCACTTTCTGTTGAAAACCATGGCCTCTTAGCTTGCTTTTTCACTTTTCAGCAAAGTGACTCTCCTGGATGCCAGAGCAGCCTTCCTGTTAGCATGAGTATTTAGTTTAGTCAAAAACTCAATTAGTCCTCTAAACTGCTAACATGGGTCAATTTCTAACAAGAGTAATTCTTCCTAGAAATATTCATCATGTTTCACAAAAAAGATAAAAAACACAGAAAAGTTAGCTGCACATTACAACTTTTCTTCAACTTCCTAGTGAAAAACAAAGGCTTGGTCTCTGTTATACACAGAGAAAACATTTTGGGAACCACTGAGTTGATTTGTGTACTGGAGAGTCAGTCTGGTTGTTTGTTTCTTTGTTTTTTTAACATACAGAATAAATATGTTCCTGAAAAGTTAACCCTAAAATAAAACTCTGATCACACTTTTGTTCCTTCATTAAAAAACTTCCAAAACTCAAGTTTTTACATTTATCTTCTAGAGAAAAAGTAGGAAGTCATTCTGATTTTAATTTTGTTCATATTCTTTTAAGGGTGGCTATATTTTAAAATAGTTCTCAGAGATTTCCTAATCAAGGTAAAAAGGACTACACAATGGGTCAAAGACATTCTTAAGCCAGACCTTAACCCATCCAATTTAAGTTTAGCATGGAACATTCTCAAGGTCAGTTCAATCCTTACACCTAGGTGGCAAATATTCTTTTTTTTTTTTTTTTTTTTAGAAACTGTTTATTTTCCATCAACCTATTTCCATTTTAAGAGTTTGTGGAAGAACAGTTTAAGACCACTCAGTGGTTGTTCCTACCCACTCAGTGGCCTGAGCAGTGGGAGCTGCAGACCAGTCTTCAGTAGCAGGCTGAGCACTCCAGTCTTCAGTGGGGAACTACTGAGTAGGCACAGAGGGCACCTGCACACCTTCGGACCAGTCCACCATCTCAGGCTGAGGAGCAGTGAACTCAGGAGCTGGAGTGGTCCATTCACCCTGAAATTCCTCCTTGGTCACAGCCTTCTCAGCTGCCGCCTGCTCTTCCTTTTCAATCTCTTCAGGATCTCTGTAGAAGTAGAGATCAGGCATGATCTCCCATGGGTGTTCACGGGAGATGGTGCCACGCATGTGCAGAACTTCCCGGGCAAGCATCCACCACATCAGACCCACTGAGTGAGCTCCCTTGTTGTTGCGTGGGATGGCAATGTCCACATACCGCAGAGGAGACTCTGTTACACAGAGCAATGGTAGGCAGGTTAACGTAAGAGGCCTCTGTGAGAGGCTGGTGGTCAGCCGTGGGATCAGCAACCACCAGAAGTCTTGGCTCCCGGAAGGCTGCCTGGATCTGGTTAGTGAAGGTACCAGGAATGAAGTGGCCAGCAATAGGAGTGGCTCCAGTGGCAGCAGCAAACTTCAGCACAGCTCGCTGGCCAGTATTCCTGGAGGATGTGACACTGACATCAGCTGGGTTTTCAATGGCAACAATGGCACGAGCTGCCAACAGAAGCTTCTCCCAGGTTCTCTTCAGATTTATGATGTAGATGCCATCACTTTTCCTTTTGTAAATGTACTGTTCCATTTGGAAGTCAAGGTTGGTGCCACCTAAGTGGGTTCCTGCTGTAAGGAATTTGAGGACATCCTCCTCCTTCATTTGTAGGACATCAAGGGCTCCGGACATTGTTAAAGTTTCCCTTTAAGTTACGATGGGAATCCAGAACAAAGCCGTATGGACCCTTATCTGGCGTGGTAAGCGGTGGCAAATATTCTTGACTTCAATCTCTCATTTGGTAAATAACCTAGAACTATGATGCTTTAATTTTCCTAACTGGAAAACAATAAAAACGATGGCTTTAAAATGCTCAGTCAGAGGAAAAACTTACTCCTTCGAAGTCTTTTTATGCAAATTGACAATTTTAAATGCTACTCTGAAGTTTTCTATATCTATAATTAAGATACAGCTAATTATACTGGCACCAAGACATCATATGAATCTGTATACTTTATATGAAGCATTCCATGAGTGGAAAATTATTGAATCTGGGAGACAGCTATATGGGGATTCATAATGCTATTCTCTCTACTTTTATACATGCTTAAAATTTTCCTCATTCTAAAGTTAAAAAAGAAAAAGAAAAATTAAGAATTAAATAGCCACCAGAGTGATAGGAAACAAAATACCACCAGAATCTCTACATTACTATTTCCAACCACTGTTCTCCTATTGACAAATAATTGCCCATTCAGTTTGTTTGTTTTCTATTGGTGAATCCAAACTATAAGCTGCCCATTTCTCAGCAGTTAAAGAACAGTAAGTAGTTGACATTGGGATATTTATTCATCCTTTGTAGTATAAATTAATGTAAACTCAGCGACAATATTTTAAAGATTATTCTCAATTATTAAAAATGAGACTACTGTTTTATAAATTAAATACAGGATAAACATTTAAAGAGGAATATTTGAAAAATAAAAAAGCTACTTGGAATAACTCTTGAAGCAATTTATACATAATATAGAAAAATTGCAACACTAGACTGTTATGCAGACATTTATTTAACTTATTTGTGGATATCTTTTTTTTTTTTTTTTTTTTTTTTTTTTTGCGGTACGCGGGCCTCTCACTGTTATGGCCTCTCCCATTGCGGAGCACAGGCTCCGGATGCGCAGGCTCAGCGGCCATGGCTCACGGGCCCAGCCGCTCCGCAGCATGTAGGATCTTCCCGGACCGGGGCACGAACCCGTGTCCCTTGCAAAGGCAGGCAGACTCTCAACCACTGCGCCACCAGGGAAGCCCCTCATTTTGCTTTTAATTCACTTAAGCAGGCAGTTTAGGCACCTATTTCTATTTAGGATCATTATTAATACTAGAAAGAGAGGACTATGTTTGAATCTATGAACTGTTTTCTGGTATGTGATTCTTTCATCACTGACATAGTTAAGTGACCATCATAAAGTGACTGTATCATCTGTTGCTTGTTGCCCAGAAAATATAATCTTTCAGCAGCTGTATTCACTTAAGTTCATACTAATGCTGTATTCTCCCCTCTGAAGTATGGAAGATTATTCTCATAGAAATTTTACTTAGCAATTGCTATCTGCTATGGTTTCTGGAATGCTTTAGTTATATATTCCATAATAAATTATATTTACTACTTACCTTTGATATAAGTACCTAAGTAATCTGCTTCCTTAAAAGTGATCTTACTTACCAAACATCCCTAAATCTTTTCAATTTAAGTGAAAGTTAAATTTTAAAAACTATCTCCTTTTCAAATTTCTGATTTCTAACCACACATGGGCTCCGGGCAGTTTGGCAATCAGTCCCCTTTTCTTTTCTCCAAAGGGATCATTCCAAATGTTTAAAATTCTCCTAAAATCCCTTAATTACTTCCATCATCTCCACCCACTTGAGGTAAATGGTCTTGCCTCCAAGACCACAGAAAAAAAATAGCAAAGGACACATAGTCCTTTATCATTCCATTTCTCCTTTCTAAACATGTCTATATTCTTCTGTCCAGAGCTAACCCACGATCCTGTGCTCTTCACACCATCACCTCCGTATCTTCCTGGATCTCATTCAGCCACTTGACTTCAACAACTTCCTCTCTATGGACTACTTTTTCTTAACTTATAAACACATCCCAATCTCTCTCATCTTATAAAATGCATTCCTTCTACTGGTTAGCCATTTTTCCTCCTTATCAAAACACCTCATGGGAAAAAAAAAACGACTCTCAATTCTAAATAATAGCATAACATTAATAATAATAATTAACACAACATTAACTTATTCAGTCCTCATCACAACTCTATAAGGTAGGCAGTATTTATTTCCATTTTATGGAAAAGTAAACTGAGGCACAAAGAGGCAAAGTGACTTGCCCAAAGTCACATAGCTAGTAAGCGGTAACTGAGAAACCAGGTACCAGAGCCCAGTTCTTTCCCACTATGCACCACTTCATCCCCTGGGTAAGGATATTTACTCACATGACTTTGATTATTAATTATACACTAATAATCACTACCATCAATCTATCCAGTCTTGATTTTTCCCTATTTAGTTTCATTACTTCCTATTTTGAGATACCTTGATTTCAACATATTCAAAAGACCTAGCCTCCATCTCTTTTCTCCCTATGCTTCCTCTACACTGCTACAAAATCAAATCTATCCATTATGCTTTTTAACTTACAAACCTTCAATGACTCTCCATCACCTACAAAATAGGGTCTCCAAACTCTTCAGCAAGGCACACAAGACTCTTCATAACCTGCTCCAAAATTACCTTCTCACTTCTACTCCTGCAATTACTTACGCATATCCTCTAATTATCAAACTCTGAGAAGTATGTACCATGCTTTGTCACATCTTCTGCTGCACACAGAATGTTCTCTCAGTTTGGGAAGTCATTTTTCATTCTCTCTTGATGAATCATTACTCATCTGTATTTTCCAAACCACCCATTCTGCACCCTCCCCAGGTAAAGCTAATCTCTCTCCTACTTCTACATTCCCAAAATATTTGTTTAAAAAAAACCCAACTCTATCATCACAATATAATATTGTTCTGTCATTAGTAATATAGACTATGAGCTCTTAGAGAACTGGGACATTCTCTTACTGATATTTGTTTCCAGTACCCAGAACACAGCAGTCACTCAGAACACATTTGATAAATGAATAGATGTAGCTCTTCTTTACTATTCAAAATCAATGTGCTCTGGACATGGGAAAATAAATGAATATATCATAAGAGACATCATAACCTTAATTAGTAATTATTTGCCTATAAAATGGCTAAAAACCTGGCAATATGCAGAGAATATTTTTGTTTAAATAGTAATACAAGTATAGACTCTTCCTTGAAGTTCCAGTGAACAAAGAACTCTACCATCTACACAAGCAATCTTTAAGTAAACAGTAAAATACATAAAGGCAATAAGAAGTCAGAAATTTTAGGCCTGTCTCCAAGCCACAAAAGTTGATCATGAATAGCCATCAGATTATAAATATTACAAGATATCCACATGAACCAAACAAACACTGAAGTTTTAGTCTCAATAGTTTTTCCCGCTACTCTAATTCCTACATGTATAAAATATTTTGGCACTGGTATGACACACCATGGAATTTACTAAATGGTTTACTAAATTACACTTATAAATCACAAAGGCATCAGCTTACATGCCCAACTGCATATAAGTGTGAGGTAGACTGAAGCTGTCTCACTCAGCCTTAAGTGGGGGAAACTCACAATACAGTTTTTGCTTGTAAGAGAAGAGGTAAACTGCCTTTAAGTAGATCTTTAAAGAAAAATGCAACCATTAAGCAATGTGGTTTCCACCATGTTTTAAACGGTGGTTTCCTCTGCAGGCAGTTCCTCTTAATTCTATTGAGAAAAAGAAAAAAAAAAATGCAAAGGTTACAAAATAAGGTGATGAGAGAAATGCAAAGTAGCACAAACAGAGCAATGATGAAATACTCAGAGCAGTTTAGTTACTTAAGCTACAATGAAGTCAATTAAATGTGTCTTATTTCTTTAAAAACTATTGAGTATCTCACTGAGAGTTTTTTCCTAATTTATATTAAATTCTAATGTCAACATTCATGGATTGCATTTAATAATATGAGTGGTCTTGAGTGATTCTGATCCTGAAGTTACTGCCTTGTTTATACACTAAGGTTCACACATGGGCTGGTCTAAAGTTCAAAGTTCAAAATAATTCAACTTTTAATACATATAATGAAAAATTACACCTAAGTCACTCATCAGAACACAAAAGCAACATTAATATTGCTGTTGTAGACTAAACAAAAGCAGGAGTCGGCAGTCTTTAAAACTTTTACTGTTTTTCTAGCCTCCAACAGGAAGAGCATTTTGGAAATATAGGGCTCATTAAAGAAGCCCTTTAAACTACTGTTGGAACTTACGATTTTTGCCTTATAGGTGGAACTCTAAGCAGAGATTTAATGATCATTCTTATTTATACTTGTCAGTATTTTAAAATTTGATACTCTGCAAAGGACAGCTGATGTTTGACATCGCAAGTTCATTATTAAAACCATAGTATGTCAAGCCCAAGACACAAAAAGAGAAATAAAACTAATTTGTTAAGGAAAAACCTTATCATGTACAGTTTACTTTCCTTCCTGAATCATCAAGTCTGTATTTTTATCTTACCTGCAATTTATGGCCTAAAAATTAAATGAATTAAAATTAATTAATTAAAAATAATGTAATGCAAATATTAAATCACCAAAATACTAGAACAAAAACAATCTCTAGGAATGCTTAAACAAAAATTCTGGAGCTTAAAAAAGAGCTATTTGCAAGCTTTCCTGCATTAACAAAAGGGCAGGTAATAATGATGGCTTGTATGACAATATTGTCTTTGTTAGTTTAGCCCCAACAGAACTAAAGATTTCCTGATTACGACTTGGTAATCTAAGTCAACTGAAAAGATTTCTAGGGAAGGGAAACAAAGAGGAGTCTGAATGCTAGCATTTAAGTGGAATATATTACCTAAGTTTACTCTTCAGTGTGGGACACTGTAAATAAGAGGGACTCCTACTTTGACAGCCCATGCTAGGTCACGACCTAACTCACTGTACTGATGTAAAAGAGAAAGTTCTGCTGGAGTCTCAGATATGCATGCTTCTCTGCTTCACCTTCAGGATCTTGTAATCACATAGGGCCTTACAATGAAGTGTTCACTCTGTACTGTATCTCATTGTCAAGATTTTTAAACAGTGGCTTTTTTATTGTAATGAGCCAATTATGAGCCAGTCACTCAAGCAGTCATTAACAATAGATTTTTCTAATTGCATTTTTAATGAATTTTATTTTGGATAAAAGCCCTTAAAAGTACCTATGGCAAAGGGTAATCATACATTGAATTAACAGAAAAATCTGTTTAATAATGACTTGTCTTTTATTTACTACAACAAAATAAATTCCAGTGAGAACGCTAAAAAATTGACAGTGTCAGGGAAAAAAGGTTGCAGGGCGGGAGAGGGAGTCGTATTCTACACTGTTAAAAAAAAAAAAAGAAAACATGCCTTATTCTTTCCTAACTTTAAGGTACAAATGAAACATTATCTTATCAACATAGACCTTGCTCTATATTTAGAAAATAATTAGTTATTAATATTTTACCCATAAGCTATTAATAATGCTTAATATAATTATAAAACAAGCTAAATGGACAAGGGAAAAAAGGCTCATTTCAAATTTAATGCACTCATTTCTACAGATGAATATACAGATGTTAAAAGTTATTTTTAAAACTGTGTTGTAAACAAAACACGACAGTGTAAAAATCTTCATTCACCTCAAAATACTTTCTATGCATGTATGAATGGAAATGTCCTTGCTGAAGATAAAAAATGGTCTTAATGAAAATGTGAATGTATATAGTTTGTGATCAGTCAGATATATAAATGTATTTTTTAGGTTGACTCTACTGAAACTTCATAAGTCTTAATCATAATTAAGAGCTCACTACTCACTGTGATTTAATAAATCATTAATTAGGAAGTTTTAAAGATGCACAGTGACACTAGAAAAATCCTCTCTTTGGAGGCTATACACGTCATCCTCTGCATGGATTAAAAAAATTTTAATCCATTTAAATCACTCATTGGTGCAAAGAGACAAAAATTATAAATATGTATATATACATATATATATACACATATATATTTATATATGTATAATAAAACTATTCCCGGAAAAACTGTCACTATACACTCTGATTCTGTTAAGAAAATAAGAACTTTTTTGAATGTTCAAGGTTTTAAAAACCTTGTATTTTCTGCCTCAAGAATGGGCTGACTGAAAGCATGAGGCTCTGCAGCCTCTGGTTAATTAATCTGCGGCTGAATGACAGCGTGCCTAGGGGCATGGCACTGGCATCCCACACAGGGTCCCAACACGCTTTAAGCCTTGGATAGTTACATTCTGCACGCCAAGACTTTACCCAACAAATAGCAGAGAGGCCTTCAGAGCCTTTCTTCTTCTGTCTGAGACATTCCATTTAATTAATGTAATCCCTCTTTATCTTAAAGGTTTAATAAATTTAGGTGAGGCAAAACCAACATATCTATGGCACTGAATGCTGTAACTAGTTGCTCTAACACTTTTCTTATGTACCCCAAAGGCTTCTTCACAAGGCATAAAGAAAATGAAACCAAAAAAATGTTCTAACAGGTTTAGAAATTTTCAAACATGCTTCTTGATCTATTGAAAATATGTATATTTGTACAACCCAACGTTTAAGAATTCAATTAAATGAATCTGGCGATTTCCATTTCACTAGACTTATTTTATGTTATAAAAATATAAATCATACACCCACCCCAAAACACTTTGAAAATCACTAATACCTAATCTTGAGCAAGGTAAGGCTATTTTTTTAGCAACAGGATACAAAGGACATTCTTCTAATCCCTTTCACTGACAGAACAAAACATCTTTCAAATCAAGATAAAATCGCTACATCATGAATGTTAATATCATTCTGAGAAAAATAATACCTTACGACTAGAAAAGACCATCCCTTTAGGGAGAAATGTTGTGTTAAAGTGGATTATTCTTTTAGTAGTGTAATAGAATGGCTTCTACCTACTCCCAGATGGAAAATCAAAATCTGCATTTAAATGGAAATATTTTAAAACAGATAGGACAAAAGGCTAAAACCATAAGGAATATCTCCATCCTTACATTTTAAAAATCCAAAATGCTTCATAAGAACTTTTCTGTACGGTATGGCTTTAAGATTTTGTTTGTATGTTTGTTTCATTTTTATGAAGAGCTTGTAGTGCAACGTAATTTCACAGTTTTGTGATTAACACATACTATTTGTGGCTATTATAACAAATTCACAAATTGGATGAAGAAGTAGGGTTGCAAAATTTTTACTATTACAAGAAACATATTTACTGTTTAGGCTTGTGCAGAGTTAAGAATGAGTCCTGTATTTTCTTCCTATTTTTAACTATGCTATTTTATATGTAATTCTTAGAAGGCAAGAGCAGTTTGCTGAAATCAAATAAAATCTGAGTTTCTTCAGCATTGACTCAAATCACCACCATGGTTAGAGTAAAAAGAAAGCAAAATGCTAGGCAGTATTGTAACAACTGCTCTTTGCAACCTGAAAGATTATTTTCAGTTCTTCAGTAGTTGGGGCAATTTTCTTAAATCCTGAAGGAGCCTGACAGCACTGCACATTTCTTAATGCTTGCATTTACTTTTACATTATAAAACAATAAAACAGCAGGATAATGTTCATGCAGTTTAGAGACTTGTAACATTACCACAAATAATTCTACTGTATTATGGCAAAACATAAGCTTTTTAAATGTAGGCTGACTAAAGAAAGGGCAATCTATATTCACTGAAAGTACATAGACAAGTAAGGTTGAAAATATAACTTAAATGTTATACCTAGTTCTAAAATAATGTTTGAAAAGGGCTGAAAAAGCAAAATCCATGCTGGATGAAATCTTTTTTGTTGTATATTAAAATACAATTAATTTCAAGTGCAGTGCAAGGGAAAGGCTTCCCACCTTTCTTCCTTGGAGTTTATAATAGAGTACATGGCTTCTGCCACCTCAGAAACCAACTGCATTACGTAATTTGATCATTTTCCTCAACAATGTTGTAAACCAAGATACTCGACAATTACCAGCTTCAAAGATGCAGGTGTTTTGATGGTAGTCACATTTGACTACTGGACTGCAAATAATGGGCCAATCTGAAAAACTTGGCCATATCATCTCCTTTCTAAAATCAGCCCATCAGTTCTGAAACATCTTTATTGCTAGAAGCTGCTGGCTTTTGTACAGGAAGCTGTGTGGATCTCTTTATTAAAAAGACATCTTATTCAAAAGTGTAATGGGAAAAAAACTCTTGCATATGTACTGGGTGGTTTTCTCACTTTCAACAGGTAATTCATTTCAATCCAGTTGTCCGTGATTCTCCTAGTGATAACCATAGGGATGAAAAAGAATAAAAGCATTTCTCTACAGTAACCTAATTCTCATCTACACTACAGCCTCCATGCCTGCTCCCAATTCCCCACCCCTAACCTTCACTCCCAAACCTCCCAGCAGAAAAAATTTCAAATATCAGTGGGAGATGATATACCATAAAATCTAATCATCAAAAATAAACCTTGATACATATCTTCATTAGTCTACACTAAGTAGCAAACTAAAATAGGGAAGCTGTATATGAAACATCACAGAAGATCCAAGACTCATGGATATTTTAAATCACCTGCTTTACAATTGCCTAAATTAGAGAACAGCTGTAGAAACACGGCAAATTATGATTTAAAAGAAAGTACTTCCCTATCCTTGTGGATATTAGACTTTTACAGCTAATGTGTGAAGAAACTGACTTTTAAACTCAAATATTCCTGTTCTAAATGAATGGTACTCTCAGCAGAGAACTCGTCTAAAACCTCACATTTCTAAGTGTGGCCTCAGACCAGTAGCAATGGCATCACCTGGGCACTTGTTAGAAAAACCTCAGGCTCTACCCAGGCCAACTGAATCAGAACATGAATTTTTAATAAGACTCCCAGATGATTCATCTGCACTGAGAAGCTCTGGTCTAAGTTTTTCTAGTTCCACCATTTATTCCTCATTGAGAGACATAAAACAGTGAAGAACAGAACAGCTTGTACTCATAAAAACACATAATATTACAGATGACCACAATTTAAATAATGAAAAACAGGGAGAAAATGTTAGCAAAACTTAAGTAATTAAATTAGATCTAGATCCTGCAATCTTTGTTTTTAATACTTGAAAATTCACTTATATGTGTGTATGTGCATGCACAGACATGTGAGAGGTGAAAGAGGAAGACAGAAAGGAAAGGTAGAATAAGAGTGAGAGAAAAAATAAAAGGGAGAGAATGGAACCGTAAGAGTGTACATAGGGTGTATACATAGATGTATTTAGGGCCGAAAAGTAGAAGAAACAAAGTGAGAACCCAGCAACTTGGAGAAGAGCAGCAATGTCCCTTCTCAACCACATTCCCACACACTCCCTCTTTTACATGCCCAAGACAGTGTGATGGGAATACTTTTCATCTCAGTAACAAGAAACTACCAAGAAATAAGCATTAAAAGCAAAATTTGTGACAGAAACCAGTATTCCCTAATTGTATTAAACAATACAAGTAAACATGGAAAGATTACTTCTGAGAAAGTAAAGAGACCAACAGCACAAGGTAATTAAAACACTAAAAAGGTGATTTAATATTCTTTTTCCAAAGTCTAAATAATCATTTAGAAATAGTTACCATAAAATAAACATTATTTGTTTTATTCTTACAAATGAACGTACTATTCTTACTGTTATTATTACTATACTAAGAGACTAAATTCAAAATAGTAGCACTATAGCTTTGATTGTTCTTAATGACATCATAAAATAGCTAACATTAATAACATGAGCTCAAAAAAAAGGAGAAACATATTTTCTATTGGACATAAAGTAATGGCCTAAACCTGCAGTAATAATTTGCAGAGTGTGAAGTTTACCTAAAATGTTACATTTGACTTTTAAATATATATATACACCTAAAATGATTAATCTACCATGATTAATCCAATATTTTATCATTTGTTTAATGAGAGAAAATTAGAAATCATTTATAAATACTGCCAAACTTAATGATACCAATAGAAAATATACCAGTTGATATCTAGGAAAACATAATGGTTAACCAGAAAACAGAACTTACTGGAAAAAAATGAATTTTAATTAATGTTATATTGTACCTGTTTAAAAAATAATATATATGTGTATATATATATATCTGTATATATATCTGTATCTGTATTCATCCACATGGCACATTAATAGAATACAGTGTAGTAAAATTCAGCTCACTTTGCAGCTGACCATCTATGGAATGTAGCTCCATTAAATCACTGGAGACTGACTTCTCACAATAATAGGAGAAAAAAAATCACCCTGTATCTTGCTTGCATTTCATGACTGAGCTTCCCTAATACATATCTCTGGTTTTGCTCCAAGAAAAAAATGCAGTCAAAGATGGGCAGAATGCTACTCCCAGCTTGTATTCACCAAATGCCAGGAATTGTAAAAATAGGATTCCAAGTTGAGGTTTCAGATACTTATTAAACAAAGACTTAAAATTTCCAAATATAAATAATATTTGCATAAACAGGTTTATTACTTATGGAAGTCAACTAGGCAACATATATCAATGGCTTCAGAAATCATCATATACTTTGATCCATTAATTCCTTAGGATGGATTTGTCTGAAAATCTATCCTAAGGAATTAATTTTTTTTAATGTAGACAATAATTGATGTACCCACATCAAAGTGCTATTATTTATAGTAAAAATTAGATTCAACCTAATTTACAAAATTAGGGAATCATTAAGGAAATTATTATACAGCCACATGATGGAATATTAAGTAGCCATTAAATTATATTCATAAAGACGTTTTAGTGACATGAAAAACGCTCCTGATATTTTAAGCTAAAAAAAAAAAAAGCAGTGTATAAAGTTATACACACAAAGTGAGTGTGTATATCTATGTATGTGTGTTAAATATATGGGTGTGGAAAATATGTCAAAATGTTAACTCTGAATGACTGAATTTTGAGCAAGATCTTTTCTTATACTCTTATATATTTTCTTTAAGAATCAATTGTTTTAAGTATCAAAGAAAATTAAGTAATAATTTAGATAAAAGACAAGGTATGAAGAACAAGGGTGAGGATACTGCAAGGTTACAATGAAGCTATTCCACTGAATAAAGAAATTGTGTGTGTGTCTGCAAGAGGAGTACCAAGAACCTAGTGCCAGAAAAAATAAGCTCTTTCTTCTGACTACCTGAGAGGTAAGAGACAGATGAAACAGTTAAGCAAAAAAACAATAAAAAATAGAAAAAAAAGAATGTAGAAAAGTCAGATCTATTAGAATCTAATAATTGGACAAAGAAAGCAAAGGGGGCTTCCCTGGTGGCGCAGTGGTTGAGAGTCCGCCTGCGATGCAGGGGACACGGGTTCGTGCCCCAGTCTGGGAAGATCCCACATGCTGTGGAGCGGCTGGGCCCGTGAGCCATGGCCGCTGAGCCTGCGCTCCGCAATGGGAGAGGCCACAATGGTAAGAGGCCTGTGTACCGCAAAAAAAAAAAAAAAAAAAAAAGAAAGCAAAGGGGATATCATCAATGCCAACGTGATATTTTACTCTACAAAAGTACCAAATAGTTTCAGTAAATAAGTTAAGAAAATAAATTATAATAACACTTAGTTTTAGAATGTTTATTCCAAGTCTTGGACTGAATACAAGGAAAGAAACTAGTTACTATTAAATAATAACAAAACAAATTTCTAGAACCTCATTTTGTTTTCTATGAAGTTGACAGATACAAAGACTGCTGTTTTCATTTCTTTTACAAAACACAGTTAAAAGACAACTTTAAACTGTCTAGATGATAAAAATTATGTACTGAAATGTGTACAATCCACAAGCTATCTCTTTTATAAAACAATATTTTAGCTACTATGTTAATTAGTAACAGTAAGTTGTAACTTACTGTGTTTTCCCTTAAACTTTTCTTGACTGTAAATGCTTCATAATCATTTTCATTTCAGATTGCTTGATTGATCTGTTGATTCCAAATCAATAAAAACATGGAGTAAAGAGTAGTCACACTAAATCCATTATATAGAACAGGGAATTCAGTGAATGTACTGATTTTATACACAGTAGGGAATCAGTAATTATCAAATAACCATAAAGTATACAGAAAGCATCAACCTAAGTTTGGCATCTTATAACTCTGTGAAATCTTCACAAACTAGATTAGTTTTACCTGTTATACATCACTGTTTTGTCTAAAATATATAGAAGTGACAGTCTGAGAAGAAACTATATATGCTCAATAGCATGAAGGAGAAATCAAGCTACTCAAAGCTGAAGACAAAATTTCTACATGAGCATAAATGTTCGTGAGCTCCATCTGAAAACAAGGCCCCTTAATATTAACCTAAAATTAATGTTTAAATTACCTAGTCTTTGAAGAAACTAGTCTATGACAACCCTAAAGAATATCTGAAATTAATATGATGATGCTTCCATAAATAAAGGGGAGAGGTGGTTTCTGGCTTTCCAAAGCAACTAATTTAAAACAGTAAGAAGTGTCTAATTAATGACCTCAGGATACACTGAATTGGAAGTCTGACCTAATTTAGTACAAAATCACACTTCACTTTGGCAAAACTAGTACTGTGGTGGAGGCACTGAAAAACTGTTAACATGTAATTATCCACTCTCCATTGTGGAGGACCAGGACAAGGAAGAAGCTTAGAGACTCTAAGACTAAATTGGTTAAAAATAAACTACTAAGTTATTTGAAGGTATTAATCAAAATTATAAGCTAAATCAAGATTCGTAAGTGTAATCCACAAACAGGCTCAGATGGAGCAATACTGAGCCTTAAAGACCACAGGACTCTTAGGAGAAACTCAGTGACAATGGCCAGACAAGGAAGGATGAATGCAAACTCATGGAACAAAGGTACACTACAAGAAACATGGAATATTTTTAAAAGAGCAAAGATTTCATCACAAATAATAATTTTGATGAATACATAGCAGTAACTTTTTCCCTTAAAACTCAAAGTGCTAAGTCCTTGAGACAGGCACTGTGCCTTAAATCATCTACATCTCTAGCAACTAGAAAAAAAAAACAAGAGAAAAAATAAACGTATGTTAATGTTCTACAACTCACAGAGCATGTGTAAACATTATGAATAATGGTTATATAGTATGTGACTTCCTATCTTTGCACCTCTTGCATTTATCACCTTATTGAAGCTCAAAGAAAAAAGCATACAGAATAAAATCATCTGAAGAATTCCTCCTCACATTGTTTTCTCACATAAATTTTTCAAATTCTACTGATGTGACCATTTTCTGTCTACAAAGCTTTTCCAGTTAATAAGATTTTAGTAGGTGGGCACCTGCAAGACCCTTTAGAAAAACTGAACCCTGGAAAATATTCAATTAATTCCAGCAATATCAAGCTAAAGCAAAGTCAAAAACACACAGAGTGAAATGCATAAGCTTTGACATCATATTCACCAACGTCAAAGAAACTGATACCTGAAGCACAAAGAGGAAAGACAATTAAAGACAAAATAAGGAGTAGCACAATTTCTACCACACTATGCCTGAAGACACAGAAGAGCATGGTTAACTGCTCTAAGAACCAGATCAACAGGTAAACCAGGACAGATAACAATGATCTTAGATAACAATGATCTTAAGTTAGTTAACTATGAGCAATGCTCTATTGCTCTAATGCAAAAGAAACATAATACTTAGTGACTAAAAAAAAAATAATAATAATGATAATAATGTAATAGTTAACATTTATTGAGGCTTCCTTTATGATCTATTTTACTGTCCCATTAATGCTCATGACAATCCTATGATGTAGGTACTATCACTAGCCCCACTTTACAAATGTGAAAGCCCCACTTTATAAATGTGAAAGCTAGAGAAATTAACTAAACTAAGGTCATACAGCTAGCATGTGGTAGAGCCTGGAACACAGACAAGTCTGACTCCAGTCTGACTTCCAGAGTCCCCACTCAGCCCTTGGAAACAAACAAAGAAATCCCCAACATTTCTTGTTACATACAACCTTGGTTTTCTGAACTATATGTAATTATGAAGACATCATTGCTTGGGCTTCCCTGGTGGCGCAGTGGTTGAGAGTCCGCCTGCCGATTCAGGGGACACGGGTTCATGCCCTGGTCTGGGAAGATCCCACATGCCGCGGAGCGGCTAGGCCCACGAGCCGTAGCCACTGAGCCTGCGCGTCCGGAGCCTGTGCTCCGCAACGGGAGAGGCCACAACAGTGAGAGGCCCACGTACCGCAAAAAAAAAAAAAAAAAAAAGATATCATTGGTCATAATTAAAGTAAAAGGTGAAAATATACAGTGTAACAAGGGCTATCAACCTTTTTTTGGTCTCCAAGCACTGACAACATATTATTCCTCATCACAACCCAGTGATGGAGCTAAGGAGGAAATACCACCCAGCTAATCCTGATATACCCACCTTGAGAATTCCACAGTATACATACACACATCTTTTTTCGTAAGCAATACTACTTATGGCTCCACCCAAATCTTGCTTGTAGCTCCAAAAGATTTTTAAATAAAATGTATATTCAAAGATTTTTGCCACATTTCTCTCATGCAAGACTCACAATAAAAAAATTTCATCACATATTTCAATATCAACTTATAATAAAGAAAACTGAATTAGTAAAAAAATAATAAAATGCTATTTTCTTCTCAGGTTTCATTCTTCTTCATTCAGCAGTGGTAATGATCTCATCTCACATTCTACCACCCTGAAGAAATTTAAAGAAGGATTTTTTTTTAGAGGACTGCTATAAAATTATCACTGACATTTTAATTAAAAAAAGACATGTATGTAGAATAAACAGGACATTTCCTCTAACAGTCTGCAGTGGCTGCTCCATTGCTTCTTTGTACAGTCTGGGTAAATCATGCAGGCTCTAACTAGACAGAGCAGCTGTATTTCACTGTCTTCAGTAATGTAATCTACATTTATCACTATTTTAATTAAGGGGATTCCTAATTTGTTACTTCCATTGCAAAGAAAAAATACTTTATTCGTTTTTTTTGGTAGACAGCATCTTGTCAGTCTTGTAAACCAGAATTTAATTTTAAACATGTTTCCTACTGCAACTGGCCATTATTTTAAAAAGAACTACCATATTTGGTTTATTAAGAGCTTGTTCATTTTCAATCTAAAGGCTTAAACATTGATTGCTTCTTTAAAATGATTTAAAAAGATGCTTTTGCAGTTCTCAATGTTAACCCAAGTGATATACTAAAAACAATATGTGCTTTATTATAATATTAAATTCAAGGTTATTCAAAATCAATATGAAGCACAAGTAAGAACCTTACAAGAAAAACAATGCTTTACAGAATGTAGAGAAAATTCAGTTCAGTAGTTCTTAGAGAAAGATTATGTTTATCATCGGGTTATGTGAAATGCCTGAATATTTAGCTAAATCCATCCCTGTGGAATAAAGCAGCTTTTACGTTTTGAAGACAAGTTCTGAATTTTAAAAAATTCATTTCCCATTATTATTTGTAGTTAGAACAATTTGACTTTAAAGAATAAGTATATGAATTACTCTGAAGGTGTGCTTGTTTTAAATGGTTCACAGAGAAACAATTACTGTAATATTAGGTCACTACATTAAATTGTGAATTTTAATACATATGATATCTCGAATCTTATATATCAATAAAAAAGGCCTGATGTTAAAAAAATTTTGTATTCAGCACACATTAATTGAGCATCTTTTATGTGCCAGGTAAAGAATTAAGTGGTCTGTATTCAAACCAAAGTAGAACAAAGCCTTTGCACAAAAGAGGGTGTATGTGTGTGTGTCTGTGTGTGTGTGAGTACACACATATACATTTACAGTACAGTACCAAGTGATTTTTAAACTTTGTTCCTTCGAAGGGGAGGGTCTTTAGTGACCCAAGTCCACTTCGACCAGAAAAGCTCCACCTTCATCTATTTTTACACATGTCTTTTTTGCAGCCAGGTGAAGAAAGCAAAAGCCGCTTACCTAGAAAGTAGAATAAGGGCTCTAGACTACCTCTAAGAACACAGGTAAATGAAAAGTATCCTAACTGTTCCCAGATATACTGAGGGAAAAAAATAAAAGACTCCCTTTTATTTTGAGTTTCATTTATTATCAGTTTCACATGTTGCCAAATACTGGTTTGTGGGTAAATGTCTACTAAAGTAAAGTTAATAAACATGGCCTATTTAAGAAGTTTGGGGATAAGGTCTGCAGGGAATTGAAAGTTAATGCACCATCTCACTTTGTCAGTCCACATTACCAAGGAACGCCATGCCAGCTTTCAGATTCACATAAATCATCAGAAGTTATGAGATCAGAATTTTTAAAGAAATCTATAGTGCATTAAATGTGTTCTAGATTTATATTAAAACTTCCCTATGTAAAACAATACCACTTACCTTCACACTGATTTTTGGACTGCAGTTACCATGTGAGCATCTATAATGACTTGGCCAATTAATACACATTATCTCTCATCCCTTACAAAACCTCAAAAGATAAGCTATTTTCACTCCCGTTTGACAGATGAGAAAGCAGGCTCAGAGGTTAAGAAATGTGTTCAATATTACATACTGAATACAAGGAGAAGCTAGGATTTGGGCCCATGCTTTTTTTATTAAAATACTTTAAGAAGTAAAATAAACTTAGCACATGAAATTTTTCTCTTCTAATCACAGCTAAATATGATGCCTTCTATTACTATCATTTAACAGCTGTACATAAAGTTGTTTTACAATGAAAAATTTAGCTATCGACATATATGACCAAATAGGTTACCAAAAAAGAGAAAGGAAAATCTGAAATTTAAATCAATGCTAATTAATGACAAATACTTTAGTCATTATGTAACTCCCTTAGTTTGAATTTAAATAATGTCATGTATAAAGCCTGGGTTACCCAATTCAGGAACAAGTAAAAGTTAAGTTCTAGGCAGCCCACTCAGGCTCTAATTAAATAGAAGAAATGAGTACAAAGGAACTAAATTATTTTTTGAAATACTCCTATTGGAACTCAACTTCAAAAAGATATTTCATGAAGAGACAGTAAAGCTTGTAAGATTCCTGCTATCTCAAATTACTCTGATGAATGTCTGATAAAACTTGAGATTTACCACTGGATAACAACAAGAGGTAGCCAATAATTCTAAATGAAAACTCAGAATGGTCTTTTGTTCCCTTTGTTTAAAGTAAAGCCACTAGTGAAAAACAAGAATGTCTGCTTAGGAAAAAGGAGTCTCTTGTCTGAGCAAAACTTAAATTTAAATATCCTGCTTCTTACCTGAATATTCCAAATCATCTACATTTATCTACTGTTCACTAAAAGACTATAGAGGGCACTGTTGCATTAGCTTTGAAGCTTTACAATAGAAGCTGAGAAAAACGTCTAGAATGTGTAATTTCTTTAAAGAGTCAAATGCATGGTAATCTACTAAGCCTAATAAAGGGAAAAAACCAAAATGTATGTTTTTCTAAAATAGGCTGAACTTCAATGGGGCAAAAAACTTAACAAAAACAACTGTCAAATTGAGAACACAGCATTGCACACATTTTGCATTTCCCTTTGTAGTGCTTTCATGAGAAAGGTAACTAATCATAGCACCTCCTTATCCAATGGAAACAGTACCCCATTGCAAAATCCCCTTCACAATCAATAGGAAAACGAATGTGGCACCTCATGCAATCCTTCCATAATTCTATCAACAGAAAGAATGCAGTCTGTTTGCATACTTTTGTCTAAAAGGCCAATTCCATTTGTCCCCTCTTTGGGAAAAATGACAGCTACAGATCCATCACTCTCACATGAAAGTAAACACACTGCAAAAAAACAAAACAAAAAAAGGATCAAAATTGAAATCCTCACCTTTTTTAAACAAAATTCTATTACATGTAAAAACTCAAACTCAAAGCAAAATAGAAAAAACAAGTTTTTCTTCAGAGGTATGAATTTTATGCTATTGTGCAACAGTTCTGGGATATAAAAGAAATAAGTTATATACAACAATATTCACTAATCGTATAATTACATACAGATAGCATTCAAGCTTTCCATGTATTTTCTGTCCTCTCACATCATTCCTGATACAATTCTTTGCAACTAAATTCGATTAAGTACAGTGCCAAAGATCTTTTTTAATATATATGTTTGCAATGTATTACAATGAGGCTAGTATATAAAATACAAAGCTTCTTATTACCCTACCACTTAATTTTTTTTCACTTGTTTATTCACAAAAAATTAAATTTTTGACACAAATAATATAAATGGAAAAGGAAAATTAAATTATTTATTTTGGTAATTTAAAAATAATGTCCTGAACTGCTGAAACACTATATAGCTATAAGAATTAAAACATCATGACCAGACTACTAGAGATATGTGAAATGAGAAATGCATTAATATATATCAAATCATAACACCACATTAGAAGTTAGAGGAATCAACATTAATAAAGGTACCATCATAAAACTAAGGCCTTGGGAATTCCCTGGCGGTACAGTGGTTAGGACTCTGCACTTTCTACTGCCGAAGCCAAGGGCCTGGGTTCAATCCCTGGTCAGGGAACTAAGATCCCACAAGCCGCACAGAGCGGCTCAAAAAATAAAATAAAATAAAATAAAACTAAGGCCTCTAATAAAGACTCCCAAATTCCCTAGAAAAACAGTATACAAGTAATTTTGTCACTCTCAAACTTCCAGAGAGATCAGCACGTTCTCTGAAATCAAAGCGCAGAACTGTGAAAGTGTTAAAAATTCTTCAATAATATGTCAACCTACTCATAAATCAAAAAGAGGGGAAGGGGCTTCAGATGGTAGGTAGATTTCATTTTATTACAAAAGCCCCAGTTTAACAAGTTATTTTCAGCCAATAAAAGTCAAAAGTAAAGCATTGTTGAAGTGGCCAGCACTGACTCTAAGGCTTTAACTTATTAACTTAACCAAAATGCTACTTGAGTATTGCTCCCTTAAATTATTAATTTATGAGTTTTGCTTAGTCTCCTCCTGAGGCAAGGCAGTTTGTAGGTATATTGAGTGCATGTAAATAAACAGAAAGCTTTTATAACAGTCTAATAACACACTAAACATAATAAAACAACCTCTTTTAATGAACATTGAATGCACAATCCTATAAACCAAGTTTATATAAATGGGCCATGTAATTTAAAGAAACTGTAAGATCCTCTAGGAAGTAAATGCACAAAACCAGAAAAATTAAACATAAGCCTATTGCTTTTCACTGATCTGACAAAATGCATACAACAGAATCAAAGTGCTGCTGTGACTATGAAGAGTATGTCACACGCAATTTCAAAGAAATCTAAGAGAAATGTCGTGAACTATGAGAAAATTTATTTGCAATATTGTTCTTCATTTACCATAAGGATGACTGAAGAAAGAAAGAAAGAAAGAAAGAAAGAAAGAAAGAAAGAAAGAAAGAAAGAAAGAAAGAAAAGAAAAACAGGTTATGTCTTTAATATTCAGGATATTTAAGTAGATATTTTAGTTTCCTATTATAAAAAGAAATGTAGCATACTAAAATCAATTTTGGTTAACTCTAATTTATGCAAAGCTTGACTGTGAGCAATAGCTGCTAAAAGGATGCAGCATTGTTGATTCATATACAAGCATTTTACTTAACTACACTGGATAATAGCAGTGCTCCTAAAGGAGTATAAAAAGCAAAGTGATTAGCAGTCATTACTGTTAATTAGGGCTCACATTACATTCCTTGGGGTGAATCTCCTTTAAGTTGAATACATGGAAAGTTTATTTTTGAAGGACTGCCAAACCTTGCCTAGGTAAGTAGTGGAATAAGCCGTCAACTACCAGTAAGCAAAATAAAAAACAGGGACAGATCAGCATCCAATTAGTATGTCTAAGTTTTTAAACAGGAAAAGGGTTGAGGAGAATGAGTAAAACTGGAAACTCATACTTCACATTCTGCAATCTCACTGATAAAAGGAGGAAATGGTGTGTTTATCAAACTTGCTGTGAGCACACAGTTCATTCAGAGTCCTGTAAACAATCGCCTGGCTGCCCACTTCCAAATGCATGTGAAAATCTTTGAGATTCAGAGCGTCATATTCAGCAAGCAAGGTCACTCTAGTGATGCCCTGGAAATGGGAAATTAGGAAAACGTGGCAATCAGAGGTTTAGGGCTGACTAGAAAAAGCCCTGAGGCTGGCTCACCATCTTTCACCACCAGTCAGGCTGTCTCTGCCTATTCAGTATTAACACAACAGGGCTGCAAGTGAATGAAAAGAACCCCACACACCTAACTGGGACATTGGCTTTCTTGTTTAGAAAATGATAGGCATTTGTCACAGAAGGAAAAAACAAACAAACAAACAAACAAACAAAAAAAACCCTCAAACACAGCTTTCAAGAACCAGCTCTAAAAAAAAAAAGAAAACAGGCTCCTGATGAAGCTTCAGTAAAGGACCTGGGGAATGGCGACATCCTGTTGATGATCAGGTTTCCTTGACTCCTATACATTCTGTGCATTTTAAGATGGAAGCCAAATCTTCAACAAAGAAGCTTCAAAAGCAATGCATGCTCATTACAGGAAAGAATCAAAAATTCCAATGTACAAAAATTACACCAATGCTCTTAATAGTTTCCATATACAGACTTAAAAATTTATCCTTCAGATCTTTTTCTATGCATATATTTGTACAAATACTTTTACAAAAATGTAATTATACCATACAGAACATTTGGTACTCCATTTCCTTCTCCTAATAATATATATAGATATATTTCTGCAACTTCAGTTTTGATCCTATACAGTATTCCACTGTATGGATACACCATAATTTAGTTTGCCAGTCATTTCTAAATCTTTCAGTACAATTTTATTTCCTTAGAATATATCCCCCAAAGTGGAAGGGCTGGATAAAGAGACAGTGTATTTTTTGTTGTCTGATGAGTTCTGCCAAATTACCCTCAGAAAGGCTGAACCAATTTCTACGGCTGTTGGCAGCACATAAAAGTACTCACTTCTCCAAAACCAGTATCATTTCTTAATCCTGCCCAAGTGACAGCTGCATTTTTGAGTTAGTGAGGTTGAACATTTTTTGGATATTTGAATTTCTTTCTCTGTGAAATGCCTGTTCATATCCTTAGCCCATTTCTCTATTTGCAGACCAGCTTTTAAACATCCAAAAAAAAAAAAAAGTGATAAAAAGAACTCATCAAATGCTACTTTACGGGATCACCAGAAAGAGATTATTTTAAAGACAAGATGGCAATTGTATGGACACTAAAACACCCTATTAGGATTGGTAACTGAACACATAGTTACTTTACAACATATTATATTATAGAAGAAGACTTCCCAACCCACCTAAAAAGAAAAAGAAAAATTAAAAACTGAACTGGTTTAACAGATAACTAATAAGAACCTGATGTATAAAAATAGAATAAAATTCAAAAAAATAAAAACTGAACTGGTTTTGCAAATATTATTTCAATGAAGCTACCTTTGCTTTCCATAAATGTAGAAGCTATCACACCAAGGTGGCGTCATCAGCAATGTTCTGCTGCTGTTGTTATCTTTTTTGCTTTTCTGTTATTCCAGGAAAAAATTTGAACACAAAAAAATTTGAAGTACCTTATTAGTTACTTTGATAAGTCAAGGAAGGAGGTTGTAACTATAAATGATAGACAAGTTCCTCATGCTATTATCCTGGATCAAGTAATCAATAAAATGTGTCTTTCTTGAGAAAAGTACTAAATATAAGAAAAAAAAAGAAAACTGCCCTCCTTCCCTAAAAAGTCCATTCAATTTAGGGCCTTTTCTCAAAGAATCGAGAAACTTGACAGTGCAGCCAAATATACCAATTCCTAATTCATCTTCAGAACCAGGTTTAGATTAGAATGTAATTTTAAGCTACAGATCATATCTTTTCTTTTTCAAACAATAGCCTAAAAACCTGAAAAGCTGTTATCTAGACCAGTGCTTCTCAAACCAAGTTAAGGACCACTTTTTAAAAAAAGATTTCCAAACTACAAAGACCAACACTTTTGTAAAACAGAATTAAAATGAATTACAAAAGAAAAAATTAAGAAGATAAAAACCACAAGGCCAAATTTTTATTATTAGATTCAACAAATATAAAATTACTCTCAAATTACTATAAAAGTTTCTAAATACTTATCTTCAATTTCTATAAATAGCTGACCTTGCACCAACAGCAAACACTTCTTGGACTAGCACCAGCCCCTAGACCATACTCTTAGTAGCAATAATCTACAACTATTCTGAGAGCTTTGAAATGAGATTAGATCGCAGATGATAGATCATTTTAATCCAAGACATAGTAACTCCACCTCCCCTTATCAAACCACATACCTGCCCCTCTGTCTCACAGCTAATTCACACATGCCTTATTGGTCTATATATGTATTATATATGTATTGTTATATGGTAATATCTGCATGAATTAACACATATGTAATGCTGGGACACAGTGATTAAAAGTACATGTTCTACTTTCTAGCTGTGTAACCTTGGACAAGTTACTTAACCTCTGTATCTCAATGACATATCTGTAACACAGGGATAATAAACCAGGGTTGAGGTAAGGATAAATTAGAATATAATGTGTAGAGATTAGGACAGTGCCTGGCAGGTAGTGCTACATGAACAATAGCAACTATAATTACAATAAGACAAAAATAATTGAAAAAAAATCACATGGCTCTGGGCTTTCTAACAATCAATATAAAGAGGAAACTAAAATGAGTTGCGTGATTTAGTGTTCATACAATAAAAACCGTCTTAATAGTTATAGTAAGGCAAACCATTATAAACACTAAGTCCTGAGAGAAATTTCACCCTTGGATCGTTATAAAGTTGAACATGTAATATGGTGAAAATCTTCAACAGCATCCCTAGGGCAAATACACAGTGACAAATTCTGCACACCTCTTATGGACAAGGCACCATGATGAACACTGCAGAGTATCCAAAGTTGAAAAACACAAAGTTGTCCCTTCAAGAGGCTATAAACTGACAAGGAAGATATAATACATATGCAAATAATGATGTAAAACAAGGCATAATGTAATAACAACCCAAAAGAGTTACTAAACACAATAGAAATTCAAAAAGAGAAAGCTACATTTGAGGAAATCAGGAACACTGCTTTTTGTATCCCTATCCTTTTCTCTTTCAACATAAAATCCAAAGGTTTATTAAGAACCGTCCAGAACACACACAAGGTCCAAGCCTGTTGGCCCTTCTCTGGTCATCATTTCCTACCTGAAATTATAAGATGCCACTTTTCACTCTATTATTTTTGAGATCTTAATATTTTTCTTGAGAAATGCCTGACATCCCCATCTGCTCTCAGGTGCCACCTCCATGCTACTTTCCTCTTCACTCTTTGGAAGCCACAGAAGCTCTCTCTGATCTCATAGCACATAGCTCAGTGGACAATAGATTCCTAACCTGAGTAGTCATGTGCACCCCTAGGCTAAAAGGCTTTCTGAAATTGATGGTTAAAATAGTAGTTCTTAAACTTTTGAAAAGAACAGATCACTGTGAATCTATGATAAAAATTTGGACCTCTCCCCAGAAAAATTTACATTCACAAAAAATTTGCACAAAATTTCAGGGTTCAAAAACACCTCTCCCCTCTAAATTAAGAAATCCTGTCTTAAAGTATCAAGTTATCTTGCACTGAAGTCCACTAGCCTGATTCTTACTAGCTTTCTGTGATCAAGCCTAGGTTATATGACCACTCAAAATCTGTACAACTTGGGTGAGGGTTAAGAAGTCACAAAAATGACTGTGAAACCAATAAAAATCATTAAAGGAGGGAAATTGTGAAAGGCTCAAAAGGGAAGACCACGGGTTATGTACAAAGTGATGATGATTCTTCCTCCTCTCCTCACCACCTTGCAAAATTAGTATGTAGGAAAGAATCCACAAGGGAACTGGTTTTAAAAGAGACCACAGACCATTTCAATGGCTCTAGAACTAATCTTAGAGTAGGCAGCAAAGTATTTTGCACAAGGAAGGGAAAATAAATGTCTGATAAATAGTTCTGCCTCTTCTGATTTGTCTCTATTTTTATAGAAATCTATAGGGATCAATATTAGCTAAATTTTGTAAAGGTTAGATAGACTCAGGTTAGTAAGTCTAATTTAACAACTGCTCATTGAGTACCTACTCTGTGCAAGTACATGAAGTGACCACATGCCTCAGCACCATAGATTCTATGAATAAGGGTAGGAAAATTCTGCTGGCATTGAGAGGTAAATTGCTCTTATATACAGGAGTGCACATAATTGTCCCATTTTACTGCCTCTGGACATTCTAAGAGCCATCTTTTAAATCTGTTAATTCTTTACATACTATTTCAAAAGTCAAAATTCTCTAAATTTAGTTCATTAACCCTCAATGAAAGTCCTTGCTTAAGGCTTTTTACAAATGAGTTAATAGCAAATATACTGCTTCAATTTTAAAAATAAGCATAGTTTAACCCTAAAAGAACATGCCAAAATAATTTTTAATGGAAAAAAAAGCATCTATTAATAAGAACCTTTGTTATCTTTGGGTTCACTTCTTTATCTTCTTTTGAAACAATCCATGCCTCAGTTTACTCATATAGGAAACTAGACAGAAAACATTATTTCCACACATCTCTTGGAAGGTTGAATTATCTGACTGAAAGAGTCTAAAAAAGACTCAGAGGGCCAAAACTTAAGGCAACAAATGTAGTAGAATAAATTCAATCCAATATATAATATAAATTTGCCCCCATTAAAACCTCTTTCACAATTTGAATGATTACCATTCTTTTTCTTCTCTGCATTAATGTACTAATAAAGTCAAGAGGAATTACACTCATCTCCATGCCAACTTGCAGCTACTACTTAATATTAATATACTAGTGGAAATTTGTATGCAATGAAAAAAATTGACTTTATTTAGCTGTACTGGATTATTTTGGAAGCTAGGGAATAAAGGAGAAAGAAAATCTGAGACTGACATGAAGTTGACAGGCTTTAAAAAAAACTAACTTCTATAGCATCTTTTTTTCTAGAAACTTAAAGAGGCTCTCATATATTTTCTCATTTATTCTCAAAACAGATAAAAAGGATAAAAGGAAGATATATCCAAATTTTACAGATGGAAAAACTGAATTCCAGAGAACAGTTGAACACAATGCCTGTGTAGTCCATAAGAAATAAAAAAGAATGAAATACAATCCTTGCCCCTTGAAGTAATTATAACCTTTAAACAAAAACCCACAACAAAAACAAATTACACAACAAAACAGAGCCAGCAGCTCTGGATATCAAGACAGATTAAGTGCTATAAGAGAAATACAATGTTACATGAAACGTCCAGAGAGGAAGATATTACATTCAGTGGGGGCATATCAAGGAAGACATCAAGAAGGAGATGCCATGTTAAAGAAGGAATTGGAGAGGAAAGGTTATTTCTGAATAAAACATAGCACTCAGCAGGAAAGATAAGGACTATACGGGGAAGAATGAGTTCTGACAATAGTCTAGTGCAGGTGGAACACAGGTTCTATATGGGGGAATACTGGGAAAATATGAAAGATAAGATGAAGTCATATTGTAGAGCACCTAGGGGGTCAATGGTAAACAGCAAAGGTTTTTGATGAGGAGACAAATGTGACTGGATCTACACTCTAGAAAGACTAACCTGGCAGGAGTTTGCAGGATACATTATAGAGTGTGAGAGAGTGGAGAAAGACCACGGTAATTTGAATCCCACCTACATGCATGACTATTACGTTAAAAGCATTAATATCATACATTGTACTTCCCTGTAGGTGCTTTTATTTAGAGTCAAGAAATATGATGGACTATTTTAGCTGACTACATATAACCCTAGGAAGAAAATGTAAAAGGACCATCAAGACTAACATTTATTAAGAGTTAATCTTGATTAAATGAACCCAGATTGATATGAAGCACCTTCTATACCATCCTGTACCAGATTAAAGAGATGACAAAGATAGGGTGCTGCAAAATTGAGGATCACGATATTTGTAATAGATAGCTATTGTAATTCGTTTGATTATCAAATGAAAATCTACTCAGTGAAAGCTGAGTAGATTAGCCATGGAACTGTCAGTTTACAAGGTACCTTACATAGACTCCTTGTCACTTTTTATTTAAATATTACCATCAAGCCCTATCAACCCACCTCTTCAATGCCCTCTCTTCAACTTTCCCACTGGTACTCCCCCAGTTCAGGTCCTCAGAACCTTTCAGCTAGCCGAGTATCTCAGTTTTCAATTTGAACTCCGCATCTCCAGAATTCCACTTCCCTAATCCATTTCTTACATTATTAGTGGTTCAACCTAATGGCCTTCAACCATATAATTCTATGTCATTTCTTTTGCAAAATCCTTCAAGGTAGTGGCCTTCAAACTTGTTTGACCATGACAATTTGTTTAACAGCAAGAAACACATATATACATGTAATGTTAACAGCCTAGCATGCACATACACACGCGTACATGTTTCCCAAAATAATAATTAACCTTACTACATACACTTCATTTTGATATTTTCTGTTTTATTCTAGCCTCTTTCATTTAAAGGAAAAAAATGTGACCACTAAACTGAGTTTGGAAAATACCGCCTTAGGGACTCTTCACTGCCTGAACTTGGTCTAAAATTTAAGACACTCTTTTTTGTGGCTTCAACCTACCTTTTCAGACGTATTTCCCACTACTCCTTGAACTCTTGAGTTCTAGCCAAATTGAACTACTATTTCCCTAATATATCTCATGATTTCCAGCTTCCATGACTGTGGCTAAACTATGCCCTTAATTTGCAACATTCTCTTAGTCATTTTCCATGCCTGCCTTTGTCAAAATTGAAACAACCTTTAAGGATATCAAATGTAACTTCGCTGTAAAGCCTCTCCTGATTCCCCAACACAGGGGACTTGTTTCTCCTCTGAATCCCCAAGCCTATTAAATGCACACTTTAATGGCAACTCTACATTATATTAGTTTCTTTGTGTATGTGTCTTATCTCATTAGGGTCTGTGAAGGCAGAGACTATATCTTGTACATTTTTTTACTCTACAGTAGTGGTACATTATAAGCATCCAATTAATGTTTGCAAAATGAAAGACATAAGAAGTCTCTAAATGGTAGTAGTATAGGTTAAAGTTAACAGGAAAAGTCAAGGTCAACTAACATCCCTTTGATTCACTCAATTTTTTCTCACATGTCACAGAACAAGCCCCTATTAAATCATTTCTTACCAATAAAAAAGATAAGCTCTAAATATTTATTGATATTACCATTGATTTTATGGCTACTTTATGATTTAGGCACTACAAACTTGCTGAATGAAGACATTCCTTACTTAAAAGGGAAAGTTGACATAAAAAGTTCAGTTCAAGACCTATCATATTATTGTGTGACCACCAATAAAGTCCTATGTAACAAAAAATGTAAAGATAACAATAAAGGAATGAAGTAATTTATACTTATAAATCTTTGTACTGTGTTCTCAGTCATTTAATAGAGAACATAACAAAGACATGGTAAACAACAGGTCTAGAAATGAAATAATAGACTGTAGGACAGAAACATACATGTAGCATCTTAGACAACACAACTCCAGAAGTAGACATCAACAAAAGGTTTCTTTAAAAATAAATAGTAGCATAGTCCAAAAAGTTAATAGGACATAAACATCAGAGGTTGAAAAGCATAAAAGCAAGAAATTTGAAAGACAAGACAAACATACCCAACATACTTTAAAATATATAGAGTAGATGATAAGATAGAAAGAAATCTATAATTCTTAGAAGGAATACAAGGACATAAAAGTTAGTCTGTTGGTAAATTTATAGAGAGGCAATGAATCAGGCAAAAGATAAAAAGAAAGAGTATATAAGTGTATGTGTAATATACACACACATTCATTGATACTAAGTGGAGAAAAGTTCAAAGTTGAGGAGACAGAACGATAGTTTTGCTAGAATGAAGGAGTCATGTTTTCCAGGCTTTAGGGGAAATCTATAGATGAAGATTCTAGACCTGTGATAAGTTTACAAACTGTAATAATTGATGAGTATGATCCAACGTTTTATTTCCAGACAGATCATCCACCATGTACTTTCTCATGCATATTGACCTTATCATTAAAAGGGCCAGAGATGGCACAGCCTCTATAAAGCCACACCTGGGAGTTAAAATGACACTGGCCTGTGTTAATTCAGAGTTTTCCTATTTGGAGTCCAGAATCAATACTAGCAAAGCATTTCTTGTGCCAAGGGACTAGGCTTAATGTTCAAAACCTTGGGAACCAACAGGACTTGAGGCAAGCTGTGCAATGTTGAAGAGCCAAAAGCAATCTGTACAGGACTATGGGCCTGTTTAATTAGCTCTATGGGTTCTTCCTGAAAATCTTAAGGCCATCTTATATGTGCCTCCCGCTCTAAACCCTTTGGATTTGCCTCAAGCCACCCAATTATCTAGGGTTTTACCCTGAGATTCAAAGTGAAAAGAGATCCACAAAGTAATTTCCACCATAATAAGCAGGTTTTCTAAGATATATATACCAAAAATAACTTGAAAAAGTGTCTGCTTAGCATTTTTATAAAACATTCTGCAGCTGGAAATTATTCTTGGTACACTTAGTGGTGACACTGCCAAATCTGATAGGACACCTATTTTGAAAAGTTTCACTATGATGAATAAAAGTTTCACTTCTATTTAAGCTTCTAAATGAAAAAACAAAAATAAGATGAATTTGCCAACGGTTTTACATCATATTTTTAAACAATGTTGTGGCTCCCCTGCATTAGATAAATTATTATATAAAAAATAATTTGTTAAATTTTGGACTAATTTGTTCAACTACCCTTTAAAAGTCATCCATATGCCAGGAACATAGCTGGACACTAGAGATATAAAAATGAAGAGTACTGAGATTGTCTTTGAGGGCCTCACAGTCTAGCAAGAGACAATCATATAAACAATCCTACTACTGATAAAATCCTAAGAAGCACAGTAGAGGTATGGACAAGCTGCCAAGGAAGAGACAGGAAGGTGAATTAGAGCCTATTCCACAGAAGGGTATGAAGCAACAAGAGATTCTTCAGGAGAACAAACAGATAAAGGCATAGAAAAGCATAGGCAAAGACTCAGATATGAAGAAGCAATCTCCTGGAAACCTAATTAGTTCATTATAACTCAAACCCAGAAGCTTGTGTGGGAATGGCAGGATCAGACAGGTAGGCTTGCAAAGGCCTCTTCCTAAAGAGTCTTTTTTTGCCAGGCTAATGTGTATGGACTTTATCTTAAGGGTGGGTTATTTAAGTATGTATGCAGATCAGCTGATGACAATGTGGTAGCAAGGCTGGAGGGTGCACAAGGCAATATTGAAGGCAAGTGGGCCAGTTAGAAGACTTGCACAGTATAGATAAAGAAACCATTTATGGTGGGAATGAAGTCAAAGGGTCAACTTCAGAAGTAATAGAAGTGATATCAAAAGGTCTTGTAGATCAAATGGTTATGGTTGGGGTGGGAGGCAACTGAGAGAAAGTGGAAGTCTGGTAGTGAGGCCCCAGGTTAGACTTAGGTGATGGGGTAAATGAGTTTTACGTAGTTTTCAACTAAGAGGGAAATACAGAAAAGGGAGCAAGTTTGTGCAGAAAGATAATAAGTTTGAACTTGTTGAGTTTACCATGCCTACAGGATATTAAGGTGGAGAAATCATGAGCGACTGAATATACAGGTCCTAGAGTATAAGCTTACTGTTGTAGCTCCAACGGTCAACTACTTTTGAAAGAAGCCAAGAAGGAAGGAAAAGAGGGAGGGAGGAAAGAAAAGAAAGGGGGAGGGGTGGGGAGAAAGGGAGGAAGATCTCAAAAGAAGAACCATTTAGAATGGTTCTCAAGTTTGTAAGCAGTTGGAACCTATTTATTCTCAGGAAACTTGTTACTCTTTACCCTCTGCCACAGTTCAGCCTTCTACCGGCAACAGCCTGCTTTATATTTGGAGACCTATCCTTCCAACAGTGGGTTCTGTTCTTCCCACAGATCCACAGTAGATGTGGTTACAGCAATCACGACTCAGTCTCTTGCTCCACGAATGGCACAGGATCTAGGCCTGTCCAATCAAATGAAATCATTTTCTCCCAACAACAACACGTTCATGGATGATACATGTCAGGCCACTGAGTGACAATGAAACATAAGTGGATTTCCCCTTTAGCTATTTAAGATTAGAGCTTTTCCTACTAGGTAGGAACTAGAAAGAATGTAACTGTGAACCATCTTCTAACTACAAGGGTCCAGACTGAGAATAGAATCAAAAGAAAAGAAAGGCAAGAGATAAAAACAGCCCAGCAGGCGGGTTGGTCACATAGTTTGTATCCTGTTTCTAATCTACTTGAAGCTAAACTTATCTTTAGGTCATTGTCAGTAAATTCTCTTTTTATTTAAACTAGCTTGAACATTACTTCCTATAATCAAAAGAATTCTGACCAATACAAAGAGTAAAGTAGCAATTGATGTTTTCTAAAAATTTTAAATTAAAATCCAGTTTTAAAAAATAAGTTTTTCACAAGCCTGTCTATAATAGTAAATATTCTACCTAAAAAAGAAAAAGATTATTCACTTATTGTTGTATTCAAATTACAAGTGTCCACTAGGTAACTTAACATCATATTTAACATCATCAATACCAAGATAAAATGCCTAATGCAAAAAGGAACATGAAAGAAGAAAAGTACCAAAGATTAGAAGAGGAAGACTAAAATTGAATACTCAACTTAGGGAAGAATATGAAATGAATTCCATTGTAATGAAATTAAGACAGATTTCTGGATCAAGAGATTCCATTAAAATGAAAACAAAGTTATAATCTTCAAAAAACAAAGAAAACAGGGGGGAGACACCAATGGAAAAGGAATTTCATTTAGTTTTCTTGAGTCAGAAAGCAGAAGAATAAGGAACAACAACTGATAAATCAACAGAGGAAGCTGTAACCTACTGTGTGTATGAAAGAGAAGAAAGCCAAGAAAGGAACCAAACGAGGCCACATTATTCTGAACTCTAGGTATAACAAGGGTGAAATGTGAGGCTGGAAAAACTCTAATGTCAAAAGCATTCACAGTTAGCTTTCCTCTTGCCTTATGCTTAGATATGAACAAGCAACCGAGACATTTGAGAAAAGCCTACAACATGAAACAGAGAGAAATGAGAAAAAAAAAACCAAAGAAAACATGAATATTTTAGGGAATGAAAGATAATGTTTAAAATCTCTAATCTGTATTTTTAAATGGATGTAGGGACGTTATATCTATAGAACAAAAAACAGATTGTTATTAAAAAAGGAACAACCAATAAACAAGTTCTTGGCTACTGAAAATATGATTGCTAAAATAAAAAGAAAATTTCAACAAGAAAGTAGGGCATTTAAAGTGGAAACCTCACAGAATGTACAACAAAAAGATACAGAGATGAAAAGTATGTGAGAAAACACAAGAGACATGAAAATTCAATCTGGGAGATTTAAAGTCTGACCAGTGAGGGCACCAGCAAAAGGGAATAAAGAAAGTCAAGGGGGGTAAATCATCAAAAAAATAATGGGAGAGCATTTGCAGAGCCATCCTCATACTGCAATTCTATGGACTCTGCCATTTTTTGTGTTTCATATTTGATAGCACGTTCTCTTCCCTGCCCGCCCAAAAAAAAGCCACAAGAGTTCTAGGTCTCATATCCACACATCCCTCTGTACAGGAGAAATACCTTATCTTCTGCCAACAATCCATCATCTTAGGCTTCATTCTATTTGGTACAATGCAGGTTAACAAAACCATCCCTGACCTAATGGCTATAGCCAGAATGCTGTCTTGTGACTGACTTTCGCCTGCATTAATGCCACCCTACACCATCATTAAGAGAAAGAGGACAGAGATATGCTGCTACTCAATAGGATGTTGCAGAAGGGATACAGGGGAAACAACCTTCAACATCCAGTGCACTGTTGTGACATTTCAGCATGTCAAACATAAAGACACAATCATAAAAGATAACAGAGAAGAAAAACAAGTCAGCTGGGGCTTCCCTGGAGGTGCAGTGGTTAAGAATCCGCCTGCCAATGCAGGGGACACGGGTTTGAGTCCTGGTCCGGGAAGAACTCACGTGCCACAGAGCAACTGAGCCCGTGCGCCACAACTACTGAGCCTGTGTGCCACAACTACTGAAGCCCGCATGCCTAGAGCCTGTGCTCTGCAACAAGAGAAGCCACCACAATGAGAAGCCTGCACCCAGCAATACGAGTAGCCCTCGCTTGACGCAACTAAAGAAAACCTGCGTGCAGCAATGAAGACACAACGCAGCCAAAAATAAATAAATAAATTAATTAATTTTTTAAAAGAGTCAGCTTAAAGGAACAAATATCATATTAGCATCAAACTTCTCACTGGCAAAATGCTAGGGGACAATGGAGCAATGCCTTCAATGATTTGAGGAAAAATAACCTTCATTCTAAAATATTAAATTCAACCAATTTATCAATCACATATGAGGGCAGAATAAGAACATTTTCAAAATGCAAGGATTTGAAAGTAACTTCTCTATGGAAGTCTCTTAATGATGGACTCCACTGAAATTAGGGAATAAACCAAGAAAGAGGGCAATATGAGATCCAGTAAGAAGTGGCTCCCAACAAGTGGAGAAAGAATACATGATCCCTAAACATATTCTCTATAGAGATATGTTTAGATGTATTCTTCAGTAACTATTTCATTGCTTTATGTGAATTAAAAGGAAAACACCCACACAATTTGAAAATTACTATATTTTCAGGAAATAATACAAGTTATCTATATACCAAACTAATCCAGATGAGAACCAAAATGACATTTTAATATGTCATTTATGAGACATAAAGGCTTATTGCATTTCTATTAGTTTTCATGACTTCTAGAAAATAGTTAGGAAACTTAATTCTGTAAATTCTTCCAAGTCTTTCTACTTATTTTCAGCAATTAGTCAATTAAACTCTTTGCAAAAACAAGTACCTCCTACTCAAAAATTAGCTCTAATACTTGGGGGGGAAAAAGAGTTTACAAAAACAAAAGACTGACATACATATGAAAGTCACAAAACTGCAACCTGTTATAAATGAATGTTTAAAATGAAAATGAATCTAAATGCTTTCAATTCTTCATTAATATTCAAAGGATTAAAAAAATGCAATTCCATCTTTTCCTTAGAACAAGTGAAGTCTAACTTGAAGAATTATAGCTCCTCTCAATTCGTTTTTTCCATAATTACTCAATTATTCATTAGAATATGTAAGACCTCTATTGGAATCTTTGCACCATGTTTTATAAATGGATTTAACTATAAAAGCCTGGTTATACAATCTCTTCCATAAAAGCAATATATTTCCAATATTTATGTCCTTAAAATATCCTATAGTAAAATTAATATTTTTGCACAGGAAAAGAAGGAACTATTTAGTCCCTGACAACCTGATAACATCTCTTTCAGCTATAGTTATAATTATCATGTACGAACTTCCAAAGCAGAAGTTGTCAAGATTTAACATTAGCATTAATTTATGTCGTAACTGACGGTTACTATAAAGATAATGGCAAAGCATCCATTTCTCCAAAGACAGCATGGATTGAAAGGGAAATTTCTTCTTAATTACTACTAATCAGCCCATTTTTAATTAAATTGATTAGTAATTTATTATCTTTCCCTTTCTCGGAAGCCTGTTATTATCACATAGTTTCTCCAAAGTTATCAGTTACCAGTGATTTTTAAGCAATCCAATTACCTCTAGTGTTGAGTCCCACCATTCTGTAATACTGGTTTATGCTAAAAACTTAATACACAGTTTCTCTGTACCCTGAGAAAGAAATTTTGAAAATGCAGAATTTGTGCTCAGTATTTCACACCTCAAAGTGAATGCTGTCAAGGTTTTAGTTGTGCACATGGGAAGAAGTGAAAACTTCTTTTATGCCTTCCCCTTTGTTTGATAATCAAAATAGTTGTTATTAGCATGTACATCCCCAGAGGGAAGAAATCAGGTCCCTGTGATTTCCTTTGAAAAGTATCTACTTCTTATGCCATCCATAACTAGACAGTAAATTATGTAACAATTCTAAGTGTTTTCCCTACCAGTTTCTTTTTTAAGTAATTGACTATCAATGAGAATGAAAAGATAAAAGATAACTGCTTAATATAAAAGGATCTCTATTAATTAACATTTACTAAGTATAGTACTTACTAGATATATGAGTCTCATACTTTCTCTCCTAAATTTTCTGTCTAGAGAAATTAATAATGAATGCACAATGACTGCCAAACTCTTATATACAGGGACTTAAGTATTAAATTCATACCTCTTACTAACTTAAAGTAAGGCTCAGTCTCTCCCTTTCTTTAGGTCTATTTAAATTTCACCATATCAGAAAGGTCTTGCTTAACCACACCCTGCCATCACTCGTGATCACCTTGACTCTGCTTCATACTTCTTCATAGTACTCTTCACCACCAAGCATATAATTTGTTTGCTTACTGTCTGACTCCTTCTACTGGAAAGTAAGCTCCAACAAAACAGGACTTAGTCTGATCTGTTCATTGCCCTATCCTCAGTGCCTAGAACAAGCACATAGTAGGCATTCAAAAAGTACTTGCTAAAAACATGACTGAAAGGTCATCAGCTCCAATTTCCTAAGGAGAACTTAATTAAATATCATTTGATAGTTATGGGTGCCAGACTACACCAAAAGTTCTATTTTTAAATACTATGTAATATAAAGGCATAGTAATCGTTTTCTAACCAAAAAGACAAAATATCCTTTCAAAGGACAGTTGGGCTACTAGCAGTTGTAAATTATTTATTACTAAATAATTCAGTAAATGTAATTTACTAAATTACACACTAAATTCAGTAAAGGTAATTAGTCACTCTGCATACCTTAACAAGTTTCAAAAGCTCATAAAGATCTTCAACCTCATCACCTTCACATTTGGTGTACACTCGTCCTGTATCCATGCTCTTTCCTCTTATGGTATGGCGATAGAGGGGAAGAGCCATTGCTTCTGCATACAAATCAATGGCGTGATGACCCACTGTCTGATACATGTAGCTATCCAGCTCATCTGACCCCACTGCAACAATTAAAGTGGAAATAATCAGTCAAACAGAGTGAAAAAGAGTGGATTTGAAAGTCCACTGAAGTTTTACTGCTTGGAGAGCAGTCAACACAATTTAAAAGCTTACTACACTATATCTCTCTTCAGTTTTAAATGAAATAAAATATATAAGAGTTGCACATTTGTTCAAGCTGCACCCAGTTCACATCAGCTCTGGTCATTTCTACCGCAATTAGAAATACAAGTATACATAAATTTTTAAAACTATATATAGAACGTTTAAAGAGAAGAGTAATGTATCCAGCAAATTTTGAATAGTTTATTCGATTAAAGATTTTATTACATAAATATTCTTTAAAATCATTCAAAGTTATTCATGAAGTCACCTAGAGTTGTAGAAGAAACTCTTAATTAAATACGTACTTAGTTAATAAGTGACAAATATTTGTAAGAAAAAAATTTAGATGCTCTTGATATATCCTATATTCTTACTTCAATAAAACATATAAACATATATAAATTCAGTATTGTTAGAGCAGTTACAAATGTGTATAGAAACATAACTTAAGCTAATAAGTAACACAATCACTGGTTGTCACAAGATTCCAAAAATATCAATATGAGTAAAATATTCAAAACATATGAGTCACATCAGACTTTTTGGTGATACAAATAAGCTTAGAAATATATTGGAATATGCTTTCTGATTTCTTAACACTCTTTTTTTTTAGAAAAAAGAATCATGAATATACACAAAGATTATTTGCAAAGATGTTCATCACAGCATTCTTTATAACAGATTAAAATTATAGGGCTTCCCTGGTGGCGCAGTGGTTGAGAGTCCGACTGCCAATGCAGGGGACACGGGTTCGTGCCCCGGTCCGGGAAGATCCCACATGCCGCGGAGCGGCTAGGCCCGTGAGCCATGGCCGCTGAGTCTGTGCGTCCGGAGCCTGTGCTCCGCAACGGGAGAGGCCACAACAGTGAGAGGCCCGCGTACCGCAAAAAAAAAAAAAAAAAAAAAAAAAAAAAAGATTATAGTATATTCACATAATAAAATACTATGCAGCCATTAATACAATTTTGAAGAGGAGTATTTTCTAAAGTAAGTTCTGCAGAATAGAAATTCCATGAGATATTAATAGGTATTGGATAAAAAAAAGGACTCTGTGGTCAAATCAATTTATAAAAAATGAGGATAAACCATATTAAGCAGGTGTTTTAACTGCAGTTCTTCCTCGGCTAATCTGCTTTAAGGTGCTCTAACAAGGGGAGAGTGTATGAATTATCTCTCAAAGTTATCTATCCACAGAACACTCATATTTTCATGGTATTTGTGTTCCAAAGACAGTATCTAGAAAATGCTATGGTAGAATACTACTTAATGACAGGGAAAATGTTCACAATACATTATTAAGTTTTCAAAAAATTACAAAACAATGTTTGACATAGATGTTTCTATATGCATATATGCCAAGCAGGTCTAGGCTTTCCACTGAATGTGAAAGAATTCTATCAAAAGGCATGAAAAATGATATTGTAAGGGCCCTTCAATAATCAAAACTGCCACCATATGCTATCAGATTTTGGCTCACCAGACTTCTGAACCCACAGAACAGACTGGCTTCCATGTACTCACATCATTATTATAAATCTATCTAGTCCTGGCCCCAGTAGGAAGGAGAGATATAGCCAAAGTTACCTAAAAACCTTTCAGATTACCTTCATTTCAAGTTTAAACTAGATCTTTAAATGTATTAGTTTTAAAGGCAATTAATACAATCGAATTAATATATTTAAATAACTTTGACCTACTTAGCAAGAAATTTCCTGATGTTAGCCTAATAATTAAAACACTTTACTGACTTCAAAAACCTAGAAGACAATTTTCCTTTAAGGCTCCATTTAGTCCCAACCACAATGTAACTTTTATTAATGGAAGCTACATAGCAACAATGGTATGAGAGCAAATAAAACCAAAAGGCTCCACTGTTGCCTGAAGCACCTCAATTAACACGCCACAAGTTCCTACTACAAATTTAAAGAGATGGCTTTGTGAATTTTATGACAAGTTCACATTTATCCCCATTAATGGGGATAAAGTCTTTTCCAGACTACCCACTGAAAACTCAGTGCTGTGAATTTACTTTAACCAACTTTGTACTGGAGTCATCTCTACCAGTCATTCCTCATTAAGATTCCTTTTACATGGTTGGGGGAAAAAGTCAGGCAATGATTCATTCAATAATCACCAACTTCCTGCTGACTTTAAATCACGATTAGCTAAACCCTCTCCATCTACCAACCCACAGCCATCTATTCTCTTCCATTACAATGAGAGTTGCAGCTGATTTTTTCCAGCTTTTACTTTGTAATATTCCAATTCCATTTACTACTAAATTTTTTCTCACTAACAATATTCTAAATAAATAGCTCCATTCCATATGAGGCGTAATGTAAAGATATACTTTGCGTGTCATCTTACCACTCTGCTAGTGAACCCCAAGCACATGGAAGGTTATAAAGACAGTCCTTAACTTGGTTAAGGTTAGGATTTTTGGTTAGATGGTTAGATGTAGGATTTTTCAACTTTACAATGGTACAAAAGCTATACGCATTCAGTAAAAACTGTACTTCGACTTTTGAATTCTCTTTTCCCAGGCTGTGGTCGATACACTGTGTGATGCCCAGCAGAGAGCCACAGCTCCCAGTCAGTCACACGATCACAAGGGTTAACAACCAATATACTTAGAACCATTCTGTACCCATACAACCATTCTGTTTTTTACTTCCACACACTACAGAATTCAATAAACTACATAAGATATTCAACACTTTATTATAAAATACGCTTTGTGTTAGATGATTTTGCCCAGTGGTAGTTCTAAGCACAGTTAAGGTAGGCTAGACTAAGCTATGATGATCAGTAGGTTAGGTGTATTAAATGAATTTTTGACAGGATATTTTCAACTTATGTATTTCAACATAACCCTACTGTAAGTCAAGGAAGCTCTGTACGTTAATGATTCAGTACAAGGTAACTGTAATAATTCATATAGAAAAGCTGTAGAAACTCCAGGGAATGAAATTATATCATGTACATATTAATTATATAATACAATCTGCTTTTTAAACACCAACACCTCTAAAGACAGAAAGCTTAAAAAACTCACTTGCCTGACTGGCCACAAGGGATAAGAAAATTCTTTCCTTTGGTAACAGAACACAACCTGCAAGGAAATTCTGCTTCTTCTTTTATAATATAGAAGTTATAGTGTAGTTCCCACTCACCCTTAGTCAAAGAATTTTCTCTTTATTATTTAAAGTCAGAAATAGGAGGTTATTTTCTAAACATATCACTTCGATAAAGCTAATATCATTAATCATCAGAAGCCCAGTACAAAATCCTAAAGTGTATGTTTACCCCTGACCCTCTACAGGACCTCCACAGGACCTGTTCTATTTCTTCCTATAAAATATTTCTAACCTCTATCTTCCCCACTTCACTTCCAGGATTACTTGGGTCTTAATCAGAGAAGGAAAGAAAATTCAAATATCTGACTGAAATAACTGCTCGCTCTTGCAGGGCTAATTCTAGTTAGTTCATTATTCATCTGTCCATCAATAAACCTTGAGTGAATGCTTATCAGAGGCACAGAGCTGTCTGAAGTGCTGAGGAACAATTAAAGGAACACAAAAGATATGACCTCTCCCCTCAAGAAGCTTACAAACAACCTATTTGGGCATAAAGAAAAAAAAGAAAAAGACAAAATAAATAGAAAACAACTGTAAAATGATATAAAAACAAAAATTTAATATACTGGCAGCACTGAGGGAGGAAGGAAGGAAGGGAGGAAGGAAATATTTAGTGCTAGATCCAGATTCAACTAAATTTACTGGGTGCCTACTTCATGCCAGGAACTATGATTAGGGTTTTCACTAATAATTCATCCTAAAATAATAGTAGAGCAAAAGCATGGAATTTTGAAAGAAGTTGAGTAAAGGGGATGATAAAAAGATCTTACTAGAAAAGTAGTGATAGAGTTAGACAAGTGTTAATCTCGTCCTATTACATTTTAGCAGTTACTATCTATGATTGTATGGGTATAATAAAAAGAGTATAAAAAGCAAATCAGTGAATATTTTTCTTTTTTTAAAAGTCTGGGGAAAAAATAATTATGTGTGGTGATGGATGTTAAGTAAACTTACTGTGGTAATCATTTCACTATATATATATATTATATATATATATATATTATATATATATAATATATAATATATATATATACCAAATCATTATGTTATATACCTAAAACGAATACAGTGTTAAACATCAATTATATCTTAATTTAAAAAAAGATATTGTTGCTGTTTGAATTGTGTCGCTCCCAAATTCTTGTGTTAAAGTCCTAACATCTAATACCTCAAAATGTGACCTTACTTGGGAATAGGGTCATTGCAGATGTAATTAGTTAAGATGAGGTCATTAGGGTAAGGCCTTTATCCAGTATGATTGGTGTCCTTATTAAAAGAGGAAATCTGGACACTGACATGGACACAGAGAAAAAAAGAGTTCTAAATGGGGAAATTTCATTGGAGAAAAACTGAAAAAAGTAGCTAAAATAAGGTCTATGGATTATTTGTAGATGTCCTTATTAACACAGACAAATAAAAAGTAGAAATACATTGCTCTACAGCTCTCTCAAGTCTCACACATTTAGCTTACATCTAAGGTGGCTAAACTAGATGCTTTTAATAACAAAATTCTTATATTATCATTTATTAATATATGTCTTACTTCCCAAGCTCCAAGAAGCTGTATCCTATTTAACTGTGCATTGCCAACGACACTTGGAAAAGTGTTGTAGTGGAACAGCAGTGCACTCTGAAGTAAGAAGATTCAAGTCTCAGCTCTGCAAGTTTATTCTAGCTATTTCACCTTGGACAAATTTATAAAACTCTAAGCTTCAGTATCTTTGTCTAATAAAACTTTCTAGGAGTTCTTACGAGGATAAAGGATATGTAATTGAAAACACTTAGCACAGAACACAGCAGGTAACCAGTGCTAAAGATATATGAGTTCCTTTTATTGTTTGCATACTACATACAATAGAATGCGATTATGAAGTTGGAGTTTCAGTCATTTAGAGCACTTTCTGATAGTTATACACTTACGTTGGTTTTCAGGTGGTCTTAGATTTGCTAAAGCAACAATCTGATGCCCAGCAGCAATGCACTGCATCATATTATAACAGCTGTCCTTCCCACCACTAAAAAATAAAGAAAGAAATAGATAAGACAAATATCAGGTTACTGACCATTATCTGACATAGACTCATTAGACACAGAGATAGAACACATTTTTTCAGCCTTTCAGAATATCTGAGGGACTATTTTACATTAGAATGCAAAAAACACATGTAATTTCCATAGCATACACAACTGATCAAACAAATCTGATTACCTAAGGCTACTACTCACAACGGCTTATGAAATTATATGCCATTATAACAAAGACTACGCTAAACAAAAAATGGCAACTCTTCGGTTTGCGATAGTGGCTTTGCTTAATATATAAAGTGTTTTGCAAATAAAATATGATTGAATTTTACATTTCAGTTGAACTATTATATATACTTCTCAGATGAAATTTTCTATGAAAAAGCAGAAAAAAAACATCTGTTCTGTTCCACTTTAAGAACTCTAACAACGGTCACCATCACCAATTAAAGGATCAAATTAAAGATCTGAGATCCAATCAAATGACAAAGTTTGATGTACTTGGTGGGTTCAAATTCTGTAGAGGTTGAAAGCAAAATGCTGAATTACACTGATAAAGTTAAACATCAGTACTATCAGTACTTCATCTTTCAGCCATCACTACATATGATGGCAGGACAAGGCCTGAGTCATAAATCTAATAAACAGATTGACAGGAAATTCTAAATTCTGGTACCTATTCTACCTACCTGGCAAATCACTTATTCAAGACCAATAGTCATTCATCTATAACAAGGTTGAATGGCAACCTCTATACTATTTCAGTTTAGTACTCTCTTGCATGTTTCTTCCTTTCTTTTATCTTTGTCTCTCTTCCTTTGTTTTATTCCTGTTTCCCTTCATTCTAATCTTTGCTAAAATCTGCAAAGGTACCCCCAGATAATGTTTAGACCTATTTATAAGCAAAGAAACCAAGAGACTAATTATCCTAGAAGTTGGCCCTTTTGCCTTTTATTTTAGTTCCCAGCATTTGTCAGCCTCTACCATATTCTGATCAGTAACAACTGTCATTCCAGAACTTCTCAAGGGGAGGGAGATTGAAAGGGGCAAAGTGAAGTTACACATCATGCTCTCTCTCCTCAGCTTCTGATGTTTCCCCCAAGTACCTCTTTCACAACTTCTCCTACTGAACCTCACTGTTTTATTTCCCCAGGACAAGACGATCTAATTCTTTAGAATATTTAGAATATTAAATATTAAAGGGTATACATCCACAATCAGAACTTGTCCTTTTATTTTAAAATATGCTAAGATTTCAAATATGATTTTAAAATAGTATTTCCCAAATTGTGTTCTGTGGAACACTAGTGTCCAACAAATACTCTAAGAACAAAAGGTTTTCAAGGTCATATTAAGTTTAGAAAATGCTGAGTACCTTACTCACTTCTTAGAACATCACAAAGTACATCAGCATATGTTAGGGGAGACATCCTTCACAAGATTAGAATTTCAGTTCCCAATTCTGGAATACCAAACTAAGTTACTCAATGTGCTTGGGTTCACATGATTCATTATAAAATTAGAGAATGGTCTAACTAATCCTCAAGGTGTCATTCAACTGTAAAATTCAATGATGCAATCTTCTGTGTATTAGGAAAATATGTTCTTCATGGTCTAAAGATAATGTAAGAATCTTGGTTTCACTTATTCCCTAGAACACACACACATATCCCATCTCTCAGTGCACACACTGCTTGCTTATTGCAAGCAGATTCACTGTATTAAGTTTAAATCCAAATACATTCAAGTGTATATGCATACAAATGTATATATGTATTATGTATGCATTCATATTTGTATGTACATATTATGTTCTGTACTCCTACTTATGTCTTCCAACATTTATACAGATCTTACATTTTATTTTATTTTATTTTATTTTATTTATTATTATTATTTTTTTTTTTGCGGTACGCGGGCCTCTCACTGCTGTGGCCTCTCCCGCTGCGGAGCACAGGCTCCGGACGCGCAGGCTCAGCGGCCATGGCTCACGGGCCCAGCCGCTCCGTGGCATGTGGGATCTTCCCGGACGGGGGCACGAGCCCGTGTCCCCTGCATCGGCAGGCGGACTCTCAACCACTGCGCCACCAGGGAAGCCCAGATTTTACATTTTAGCAACAATTTTCCAACATTGCCTTTTTTAAAAAGTAATTTGTTTTATTATAAAAGTAACATATGCACATTACAGAATATCTAGTGTAATGGATTATACCAATCTTCTCTCCTTCCCTTCAACATTTCTGAGACTTTAGTTAAGCGTCTAACTTTAATGGTTAAACTTTTGGTAAACTGCATGTGGATATGAATTACTCATTTCCTGGACTGCTTTTTGTTCTTACTTATCTAGATCAAATGAAGTCCATAATGTTGGAAGCTTAATCACATTGTTTACAGAAGAAATTCATTGGAAAAAAAAATTATTTTAGCATTATAGTCCAGTATCCTAACAATGGCATTGAAGTAAAAGATGTTATATCGAGTCCTTAATAGGTCACACTACTGTCAGCCAGTGTTAATTTCGTAGGTCACTAAACAAAAACTTTCATGAAATCTTCAATGGGCTTCGCATGGTTGCCCTCTATTCATCTCACTCTATACAGATCCAAAACTCATCAAACAAATGTTCAAGTAGTCTGAATTCCCTTTTGCATTTTGTTGTTTTTTTCCCTTTTGCTTCAGTTTACAGATTGAGTATGGAGACATTTAAGCTGACCAATCTTTGGCCGTCATAGGACTTAATTTAGACACCTAAAAACATGATGGGTTACTAGATTTCAAACTCCTTTTGGAATATGGAGTATGTTACCGTAAGGTCACTTTTCTAAAAGCAATCATGAGTGTGCAAAGCAATGGCAACTGGATCTAAGATAAAACAGGATAATTCCATCTCTATCCTTGGGCACCAAAGTAAAACACATCTATGCCATAAACAGTCCAGTCACTAATGGGACGGCAGGCGAGGGAGAGGTGGTCTTTTGCGGGAGGGGGCGGGGCTGGTAACAACCTAGGGAACCAGGCAGGGCCGGAGGACCGGCAGAAAGACTGAAGGGAACTATAAAAGAGGATGAAGAAAGAGAGAAAAGGGTGGGAGAGACTCAGTAAGTGGCGTCAAGCAGTGCCCCTCAAACTTCACAGCCCATTACAGTTTTTGAGAATCCGACCCCGAGTCGGGTTGGAGTAATTTAACCAGCTCTCGGGCGGTGAGACCCAGACATCAGTAGTTTTAAAGTGAAACGAATCTGAACCCAAGTTTGGGGCCCAGAAGACCAGGGAGGCGGCGACGAACAGAAAGGAGGAGCGCCAGCCCGGGACCGGGGACCAGCCGGGCCGGGCAGTAGCCCGAAGGCTCCGCCTCTTCCTGCTACCGGGAGGAGCCGCCGAGCCCCCGACACGCGGCTCCTGCAGGGACACCGTCAGTTCGGCGGCGGCGGCAGCTCCCGCCGCTCAGAAGAAAGAGACTGGAGGCAGGCAGGGAGGAGGAAGGCGGCGCCGGGGCGGTTACCTGATCAGAGCCGCGACCCTCATGCTGGGCGCAGTGCGCATGCGTGCGGCGCGCGCGGGCCGCCGCCTCCGTGACGTGCGCAGGTCCTCGCCCGGGTGTTCGTTCCGCCGCCTGTCAGGCGACCGGTGCTGCGGCCCCTGCGGCCGCCCACGGGGCACCTGGACGCGGAGTACGCGCCACGTTGGTGCCTAGTCCCTGAGGCAGGGATGTCCCGGCCCGGAAAAGAACGCTGTTTAGGCGCCGCCTAACCACCTAAGTGAGGGCACTGAAGCTGACTGGGGAAGGGCAGGGCCCGCGTCGCCGCGCTCGCGCTCGGAGCCCTGGATTTGTTTGGGTAGGAGAATGTTCAAAGTTCTTTATGCCGCCCATTGAAACACTTGTGGACATGCAAAGGGAAAGCAAGTTGGTCTTTACTTCCTCAGCCACCCACCCACCCCTTCCCCAGAAAGAGCTGCACCCTTTAGTTTTTTAGCTTTTGTCTCCTCAGCGCTTCCAACTTACCTCTGGGGCCACTCCCAGGACCGCTAGGCTCGCTGAGGTTTGGGCCCTTTGTGTAATAAAGAAGCTTAGAAGCTGATTAAGGCTCATGTCCTTGCAGAAAGAAAATCTAATTTCTAAATTTATTCACCAAGTATTTATTGAGTGCCTTTTATTTACCTGGCGCTGTTTTAGGCTCTTGGGATACATCCGTAAATAAAACAATCGCCTCCCGTGGGAGATTGCCGGGTGTGCTTTGCAAGGATAGAGCGGCAAAAACAAACCAAAAAAACCCACCAATCACCTCCCTCCTGGAGTTTACATGGGGGTGGGGAAAGCAGACAGTATACTGCCAAAAGGTTACATAGCAGGTTGAAACATGTTAACTGCTATGAAAAAGAATAGAGCTTGAGAGGAATCAGGAAGGAGGTTGTCGGCCTGTTGGGAACTGGGCTGTACAGCGAGAGGTGAGCGGTGGGTGGGAGAGCCAGCCAGCAGAGCAAAGCTCCATCTGCCACTCCCCTGTTGCTCGCATTACCGCCTGAGCCATTCCCCCACCCCCAATCCGTGGAAAAATTGTCTTCCACAAAAACCAGTCCCTGGTGCCAAAAAGGTTGGGGACCGCTGCTCTAGGCAGAAGAAAAAGACCAGAGCCGAGACCCTAGATGCATTATGTGTTTGTGGAAAAACAAGGCTGGCCAGTGTGGCTGAAGCCTCGGAGTAGTGGGAGATGAGGTTCCAGTGATGCAGGGAGGGAGATCATATAGATGTTATTGATACCAACCATGGTTCTTGACCTTGCCGAATCAATAGAAGGTGACAAGAGGCCAGACAAGAAATTCAGGCAAGCAGTGAGGAGCAAAAACAAGTAATAGTTTCCCTTGATAACAAGTAACAGTTTCCCTTGCTTGCTCCCCGGGGGGGTCGGGGGGCAGCTGGTTCCTTATATGGGGTGAGGGTAGGGGGGTGTCCAGGGGTTGGCTGGGAGTGGTAGCTTAGGTGGTTTGCCCACCCCTTTGGTGGTGTTACATGCAGGAGGCATGCACAGCACCCTGCTTTTGCTCCTGACACCCTGTTTTTGCTCCCAGCTCTTTTTTTTGGTCTTTTTGTATCTTGTTTTGTATAATTTGTCCCAACTGAGCATTCACACAGTTATTTTTAGTCCCTTATAGTTTCTTTGTATTTTGTTGCTCAAGGAGCCGTTTGTCCATGTGAAAGTACTGCAGCAAAGTGTACCACGTCCCAGGTCCCAGCCTGTCTTATTATTACCAACCCTTTCAAGTTGGGCTCCAACAAGGGTCCTCCTGCCTGGTTCGTTCAGAAGCAAAGCAAAGCTTTATTCTTTGGTCAAAGAATGGAGAGGTGTGAGTTCTCGCTCTAGGAGACAAGCTCTCCCCAACAGGCCATGGGCAGGGCAGCTTTATGAGGTTCTTGTCAATAGGGTGGGGCACAGTTGTGTTCCTGGGGGCACTTTAGACTTAAATGCTGGGTGCAGCGTTTCTGCACAGGGTATGTTGTCCCCATCTTGAATTGAGGTGTTGTGCGCTAGGGCTTTTGCCCACAGCCCAGGCAATTTAGGGTGTCGGGTGCAGCAGTTTTGTGCTGGGAACTCTAATTCCACGTGTTAGGTGCAAGGCCTCTGCACACAACCCCCTATAGGCAAGTGAAACTAGACTAAGCACAAAAGAAGTTAGACCTTAACACCTAGATTCCATCTTATTTTTCCGTGGAACCCCAGTGGGCTTTGCCAGTGACATAGGTTCTTGTAGGCTGCTAAGGACTTCATCTTTTCCTTTGAAGTGAATGACCGTTGCGGGATTTTGAACAGACGTATGACTTAAAACTTTGAAAGAATGACACTGGGCTGTGTTGCGAATACACCTATTAGGAGGCTTTTACAACAATCCAGGAGAGAAGTGATGGAGCCTGGAATCAGGATGGTACTGGTGACTTTGGTGAGAAGTGGGAATGTACCAGATCTATTTTGAAGGTAGAGCCAATAGAGTCACATAGACTAAACATTGGATGTGAGAGGAAGAAAACCATGAAGGATGATGTCACCATAATGAATTAAATAAATAAATATATGTAAGGGACTCGTACCCAGTAAGCATTCAATTTTATTATACTATAATGTTCTCATTAACTCTGCTATTCTTAGTATGGATGACTAGAGCAGTGACAGTCTGCATACACATTTCAGCATCTAAATGCAGTTTTAAAGTTCTGTGATTGTGGATATTTACGAAATGAGTCAAATATTTAAAGAGCTTGCAGTCTAGTTGGGGAGATAAGACAACTGCATGAAACAAATATTCACAATACAAGAGGGCATATTTTGAAAGTAACAAGTTATGTAATGCATATGGCAAGAGTCCCATGAGTTGAATCCACAGGATAAATTCTAGAAAAAAAACAGGACTTGAATGATGGGCCAAAATGAACAGGAGGAATAGGTAGACCTTACAAACAAAGACAGATGAAGGAATTCAGAGCATGTCACCCCAAAAGTGCCACTTTGGCATATTGATTAAGTTAAGGGCACTTGAGAAATAGCAGGTGCAATAAGGGCATTCTGAACTCCTTTTTATTTCTGAAAGCAGGAGATAAAAGCCCAATGTAAAAGGTGCCTTCTCTGTACTTAGGAGAAAAAAAGATATTCTCGTTGCCAGAGATGGGAAATGGGGAATCAAGGCCAAAAGAAATCTGTGCAAACAGAACTTGTTAAAAATATGGATTCTTATCTTCCTTTCGCCTCTCCATATAGTTTAGTTACTTTTCTACAATTACCTCTCTTCGTTCAACCTACTATAAAAGCATGTAGGTTCTGCCATCTTTTGGGGGCTGGTGGGGAGGATCTTCATTCTGTTGTGAAGGCTCCCATGTCCATGTAAGAAATTTTAGTAAAACTTGTATTTTTTTTTGCCAGTTAATCTGCCATAGGCGAGTTTAATTCTTAGCCAGGGAACCTAAGAGGGTAGAAGAGAATTTTTCCTCCCCTACAGGAATGAGTATGGTGTGTTCAGCAGTAGTGGGCAAACCTGCCTGATAAGTTGTAAGAGTATGTAAGAGAGAAGGGAAAATAATTTGGATGGATAAAATGATGCCAGATTATCCAGTGTCATGGAAAGCCAAAATGAGGAATTTCAACACCAGTATTTTTAAGGAAATGCTTTAATTTACTTTGAAACAAATATACTAATCCTGAACATAGTAACATACTAATATTGAAACTTCACAAAGTATTTTTAAAAAGACTCACAAGTTAATAAGGAGAACTCATTTTTAAGTAGTCAATCCATTTGTCGATAAGTAATTTGCCCAAACTTCAAGAAAAGTTGGCTTAGCAGGACCCCTATATGCATAGCGTTCTACATGGATAGTGTAAAGGTAGCTGCAACCCAATCAATGTCAACAAGATAACAGATTTTATATCAGCATAGTCTAAAGTAATTCTTTTTATAATATATTGAAATGACTTGCCCAAGATTCGCCTTTCAAAGGCATTGTGAGCTCAATTCCTACAATCTCAAACTGTTATAAATGACTATGTATTAGTTTATAAAGCCAACAAAATAGGTGAATGGAAACTCAGCCTCAAAAAATCTCAGTTCCTTGCCAGTTTTCTTAGGGGAGACTCTTCATAGCCAAATACTGTTGCTGGTAATAAAAAGTTGCAAGCTGTCACTGAATTCTGCTTCCTTGGCAACACATCTCAATGATGTACTGATTGATAAAGATTCAGATGATCAAATCAAAAACCCTATAGGTAGATACTCCTCAGAGATCTTGAGAGGATTTATCAATACAACTCAAGCCAGTGCATCTCTCTGAAGTCATGCCATGCAGGGAATCATTGGAAGATTTCCTGGTGAGGATTTAGAAAAAAAGGAATTAAGTGATTATTTGGAAGATTTAAGGGCATCGTTACATGAGTGTCCAATGCATTTATATTAATAATGACAACTTATATGGGCCAGGCACTCTCCTAAGTGTTTTAGGTGTAGTGACATAACTATCGCAGCAAATATATGAAGTAGGATACATTGTTATTCCCATTTGCAGATGAGAAAACTGAGCACAAAGAAGTTAAATAAGCTGCCTGTTTTAGTCAGTTTGGACTGCTTTAACAAAATACCATAGTGTGGATGGCTTAAATAACAGACTTTCTTACAGTTCTGGAGGCTGGGAAGTCTGAGATCAGAGTGTCAACATGGTCTGGTTCTGATGAGAGCTCTCTTCCTGGTCTGTGGATGGATGTACCTTCACGTGGTGGAGAGAGCCTTTTCTTATAAGAGTACCAATCCCATTCACGAGGGTCCAATGTCATGGCTTAATTACCTCCAAAAGTCCCCACCTCCAAACACCATCATATTGGGGATTAGAGCTTTAACATATGAATTTTGGAGTAACACAAACATTCAGTCTGCAGCACTGCCTTGAATCCTAGAGCTAATAAGTGGCAAAATCAAGGTTCAAACCCAGGCAGCCTAGCTCTTAACCACTGTACTATATCTGCAACTGAAAAGGCCAGCTTGTTATTTTGGCAAATATATCCTATTTCCAAAATATGTTTGGAAGGACATTACCATCATTCACTTCCTGAATTTCCGTTTTCTATGCTTCCAAGCTGACCAATACTTTTTCTGAAAGACACATTTTTTTTTAATTGGAGTATAGTTGCTTTACAATGTTGTGTTAGTTTCTGCCGTACAGGAAAGTGAATCAGCCTTGTGCATACATATATCCCCTCTTTTTTGGATTTCCTCCCCATTTCGGTTACTACAGAGCATTGAGTAGAGTTCCCTGTGCTATACAGTCAGTTCTCATTAGTTATCTATTTTATACATAATGTATATATGTCAATCCCAATCTCCCAATCCATCCCACCTCCTCCCTTCCCCCCTTGGTATTCATACATTTGTTCTCTATGTCTGTGTCTCTATTTCTGCTTTGCAAATAAGTTCATCTATACCATTTTTCTAGATTCCATATATATGCATTAATATATGATATTTGTTTTTCTCTTTCTGACTTACTTCACTCTGTATGACAGTCTCTAGGTCCATCCACATCTCTGCAAATGGCACAATTTTGTTCCTTTTTATGGCTGAGTAATATTCCATTGCATATATGTACTACATCTTCTTCATCCATTCCTCTGTTGATGGACACTTAGGTTGCTTCCATGTCCTGGCTATTGTAAATAATGCTGCAGTGAACATTGAGGTGCATGTATCTTTTTGTATTGTGGTTTTGTCTGGGTATATGCCCAAGAGTGGGATTGCTGGATCATATGATAGTTCTATTTTTAGTTTTTTAAGGACCCTCCATAGTGACTGTATCAATTTACATTTCCGCCAACAGTGCAAGAGGGTTCCCTTTTCTCCACACCCTCTCCAGCATTTATTGTTTGTAGATTTTTTTGATGATGGCCATTCTGACCAGTGTGAGGTGATACCTCATTGTAGTTTTGATTTGCCTTTCTCAAATAATTAGTGATGTTGAGCATCTTTTCATGTGTTCGTTGGCCATCTGTATGTCTTCTTTGGAGAAATGTCTATTTAGGTCTTCTGCCCATTTTTTGATTGGGTTGTTTGTTTTTTTGATATTGAGCTGCATGAGCTGTTTGTATATTTTGGAGACTAATCCCTTGTCAGTTGCTTCATTTGCAAATATTTTCTCCCATTCTGAGGGCTGTCTTTTCATCTTGTTTATGGTTTCCTTTGCTTTGCAAAAGTTTTTAAGTTTAATTAGGTCCCATTTGTTTATTTTTGTTTTTATTTCATTACTCTAGGAGGTGGGTCAGAAAAGATCTTGCTGTGACTTATGTTAAAGAGTGTTCTTCCTATGTTTTCCTCTAAGAGTTTTATAGTGTCTGGTCTTACATTTAGGTCTCTAATCCATTTTGAGTTTACTTTTGTATATGATGTTAGGGAGTGTTCTAATTTCATTCTTTCACATGTAGCTGTCCAGTTTTCCCACTTATTGAAGAGACTGTCTTTTCTCCATTGTATATTCTTGCCTCCTTTGTCATAGATTAGGTGACCATAAATGCATGGGTTTTTCTCTTGGCTTTCTATCCTGTTCCATTGATGTATATTTCTGTTTTTGTGCCAGTACCATACTGTCTTGATTACTGTAGCTTTGTAGTATAGTCTGAGGTCAGGGAGCCTGGTTCCCCCATCTCCGTTTTTCTTTCTCAAGATTGCTTTGGCTGTTCAGGGTCTTTTGTGTTTCCATACAAATTGTAAATTTTTTGTTCTGATTCTGTGAAAAATGCCATTGTAATTTGATAAGGATTGCATTGAATGTGTAGATTGCTTTGGGCAGTATAGTCATTTTCACGATATCGATTCTTCCAATCCAAGAACATGGTATATCTCTCCATCTGTTTGTGTCATCTTTGATTTCTTTCATCAGTATCTTATAGTTTTCTGAGTACAGGTCTTTTGCTTCTTTAGGTAGGTTTATTCCTAGATATTTTATTCTTTTTGTTGCAATGGTAAATGGGATTGTTTCCTTAATTTCTCTTTCTGATTTTCATTGTTAGTGTATAGGAATGCAAGAGATTTCTGTGAATTAATTTTGTATCCTGCAACTTTGCCAAATTCATTGATGAGCTCTAGTAGTTTTCTGGTGGCACGTTTAGGATTTTCTATGTATAGTATCATGTCATCTGCAAACAGTGACAGTTTTACTACTTCTTTTCCAATTTGGATTCCTTTTATTTATTTTTCTTCTCTGATCACCGTGGCTAGGGCTTCCAAAACTATGTTGAATAATAGTGGTGAGAGTGGACATCCTTGTCTCTTTCCTGTTCTTAGAGGAAATGCTTTCAGTTTTTCACCATTGAGAATGATGTTGGCTGTTGGTTTCTCATATATGGCCTTTATTATGTTGAGGTAGGTTTCCTCTATGTCCACTTTCTGGAGAGTTTTTATATAAATGGGTGTTGAGTTTTGTCAAAAGCTCTTTCTGCATTTATTGAGAAGATCAGATGGTTTTTATTCTTCAGTTTGTTAATATGGTGTATCACATTGATTGATTTGCGGATATGGAAAAATCCTTGCATTCCTGAGATAAATCCCACTTGATCGTGGTGTATGATCCTGTTAATCTGTTGTTGGATTCTGTTTGCTAGTATTTTGTTGAGGATTTTAGCGTCTATGTTCATCAGTGATATCGGCCTGTCATTTTATTTTTCTGTGATATCTTTGTCTGGTTTTGGTATCAGGGTGATGGTGGCCTCGTAGAATGAGCTTGGGAGTGTTCCTCCCTCTGCAATTTTTTGGAAGAGTTTGAGAAGGATAGGTGTTAGGTTTTCTCTAAATGTTTGATAGAATTCACCTGTGAAGCCATCTGGTCCTGGACTTTTCTTTGTTGGAAAATTTTTAATCACAGTTTCGATTTCATTACTTGTGATTGATCTGTTCATATTTTCTATTTCTTCCTGGTTCAGTCTTAGAAGGTTGTACCTTTCTAAGAATTTGTCCATTTCTTCCAGATTGTGCATTTTATTGGCATATAGTTGCTTGTAGTAGTCTCTTATGATCCTTTGTATTTATGTGGTGTCAGTTGTACCTTCTCCTTTTTCATTGCTAATTTTATTGATTTGAGTCCTCTCCCTTTTTTCCTTGATGTATCTGGCTAAAGATTTATCCATTTTGTTTATCTTCTCAAAGAACCAGCTTTCAGTTTCATTGATGTTTGCTATTGTTTGAAAAACACAAATTGTATTACATGAATTAATATGTTGCATGAGGTCATGGGTAAGCATTATAGGCCTGAGACTCATTCTGTCTCTTTTAGATATCTTTTTTCTTTATTCCATAATGGAGAATGGCGAATTCAGAAGCTATGGGAGCCAGTCAGATAACATAGATGAGTGCAGTAGGTTGGTATAAGAAAATTTGGAATGGTGAAGACTGTGGCAAACCACACTACTCACTCATCACTTTGCTGTAGCTGCCCTGTGCAAATGTGAACCGAGTGTTACCAGATCTTCCAATTTTCCAAGAGATGATAGAAATCTCCATTTTAGTTAACTCCTTTTTTCGGTGTTGGAAACTAATTTTAAAAGTTTTAATCACTATGCACAGCAAATAAAACATATCTGCTTATTATTAATTTTTTAATTTAACTTTAGAGAACAATCTTATTCCTTTACTCAACTAGTATTTATTGATGGCCTATTATATGTTTATTTATCAAAATTTTAAATGTTTACATGGCTACAGAAATATTTTGCCCTTATATATGTGCAAAAATATATAAGAATGTCCACTGTGGCAAAATGGAAATCTCATCAGGACAGGGACTTTTAAATTATTATATATTAAATAAAAATAATTATTATATATTTATATATAATATTATTTATTATATTTATTAACTGATTTTATTATTCATTTATTGAACAGTCCTTGTATATAGTAGGTACTTAGTATATATTTATTCACATACATATATATGTAATTAACCTAAATTTCATCAACAGAACTAGTTAAATAAATTATGGTACCTCCACACAGTGAAATAATATGTAACAGTTAAAGAAAAATGAAAAATTATTTAGGACATATTTTCAAGTGTAAAAAGCAAGTTGCATAATATGTGTTCATTTATATCAAAGGAAAATTAAGCATATATATGCATAAATATATAAGTAAATATTAAAGGCTCTACAAAGTTATATCCTGAACTGTTACAATGATACTTCTATGGGAAAAATGGGAGGTGGGACTTCTACTTTCACTTCATATAAGTCTGTATTGTTTGACTATTTTTGATGAATATATATGCATTACTTGTATATTTTAAAAGACAAACAATTTAGCTCCAATAACATGCAAATGAAATAAAATAACGTGATATAATTTCTTAACTTTCAGGTTAGCAGAGATTACAAAAAAGCCAAAACTGGTGAGGATAGAGACCAATGCTGGCAGGAATACAGGGAAAGGGAAAATCTCATGCTCAGTTGCCGGAGAAGTAAGTACAACTTTTCTTAAGGGCAATTTGGGACTACATATTAAATCTTTAATGTGCATACACTCTGACTAAGCATTGCCATCAGTAGGAATTATCTTAAGTAGATAATTGGACAATAGTACAGAGAATGTTCTTTGCAATGTTGTTACTAATATTGAAAAACAGAAAACAACTAAATATCGATATTTAGGGATTGGTTAAATAAATGTACCATGTAAATATAACCATGAGATATACTATGATTGCATTAACATACAAAGAATATACACACACATATACATAGGCACATATATGAGAGATAGTACAGAAGCATGGTTAAGTACTTGCAGTCTGGATTCAGACTGCCTTAATTTGAATGTCAGTACTGCCACTTACTAAGCTTTGTAATTTGAGACAAAGTACTGAAACATTTTTTTCTTTAGTTTTATTATCTGTATGATGGGGTTAAAATATGATCTACTACACATAGTTGTTGTAAGAATTAAATTAAATAGTTCATTTTAATAAAGTCTTTTTATTTTACATAAAGAGAGATCTGGAAAAAATTCATTAACATGTTGATGGTGGTAGTCTTTGGGTGGTAAAACTGAATGGATTTTTTTTCTTTCTTATATATATCTTTCTATATCATTTTAATTTTCCCAAACTAACACCTATCTTTGTAAATAGAGGAGATATTCGGAAGAATGGATGATTGGGAGAGTGGAAGGAAGGAAGGAAGAGAGGCAGGATACCCGACTGCTTCAGGCTAGGTCTCACAGGTTAGGCAATACTCTGATGAAATTAAAGAAAAGTATAGGAACTAGTTTTCAGCTCCATAGATTCAAAAAGTCTTTACCATTCATCCAGTGTGGATAAGACTGTAGGGAACTGATAGAAGCTACATAGCTTCATGGATGACTCAATAATAAACCAGAATGTATGTAAGTCAGTTGTTTTTTGCCAATAGGAAAGCACAAATTGGAAATATAGCTCTTTCATTGAAACATTGCCTAACAAATTAAAACCACAATGAGATACTAGTACATAACCACTAAAATAGCTAATGTAATAAAGACTGAGTGTAATAAGTGTTGACAAGGTTATGGAGCAACTAAAACTCTAGTGCATTGTTAGTAGGAATGCAAAAATGGTACAGCCTCTTTATAAAACAGTTTGGCAGTGTCTTATAAAATTTAACACATTTTACCTTATGATCCGGCAATTCTACTCCTTGTATTTGCTTCAGAGATATAAACACATATATCCATGTAAAAATGTGTAGTTGAATATTCATAGCAGCATTATTTATAATAGCTAAGAACATAAAGCAACCCCAATTTTCAAATGAATAAATAAATTATGGTATATTCATACCATAGAATACTTCTCAGCAACACACACAGCAACATGGATGAATTTTAAAAGCATGCTAAGGTGAAAGAAGTCAAACACAAAAGACTATATTTCATGCAACTCCATTTTTTTTTTTTTTTTTTTTTTTTTGCGCGGTACACAGGCCTCTCACTGTTTTGGCCTCTCCCATTGCAGAGCATAGGCTCCAGACACGCAGGCTCAGCGGTCATGGCTCACGGGCCCAGCTGCTCCGCGGCATGTGGGATCTTCCCGGACCGGGGCACAAACCCGTGTCCCCTGCATCGGCAGGCGGACTCTTAACCACTGCGCCACCAGGGAAGCCCCATGCAACTCCATTTTTATGAAATGCTAGAAAAGGCAAAGCTACCAGGTATTGAAAGAGTATCAGCATTGCCTGGAGTCAGGAATGAGGAGAGGTCATCAAGGGCAAAAGGCCTGAAGGAGACTTTTTTAGGGTGAAGGAATTGTTCTAATACATCTTGATAGAAGATGTGGTTACACAATTATATGCAATTATCAAAAGTCATCAAACTGTACACTTAAAATTGGTAATATTTATTGTATGCAATTAATATCTTAATTAACAAAACAGTTATTGGAAAGGATAGAGTCAGGTTTTATTATCTGATAAATGGTATCATTCCATTAGGTCTCTTTCTCAATATATATATATTATATGTATGAGTATATGTACCATAAGAATTAAAATTTGAAGGAGACTGGAATATCTACATTCATTGGTGGGGCATCCTTTTCCCTTTTCCTTTCATTCTTTTTCCCAAACAATAGGAGTTCTAGAATCTCTATATAAAAAATGTTTTAGGAGTGGCTATCCAGTTAAAAATGGAGGCAAGAGATTATAAGGGGGCTAAAGCCTCCAAAACCATCTTTAGTGGCAGTTGCATTTTCAAATACTATAGTGATTTCAATCAAGCACTAGTCAGTCATAAATATATGAAAGGAAATTTGCACTACACATTAATATTATCAGTGACATATTTTAAAACTTTGCCTTAAGGGTAAGGTTTACTTCTGCAGATAGCTAATTTCTTCATTGTTCTGTTTTACTATAGTTAGCTTCAAAGAGAGAGAGATAACAGTACCATATTCTTGAATTTATTTCCAAATTCTGGCAATCCATTATGTTTAGACCCTATATCTCTTTGCAATCTTCACGTATATATTCAATAATTAAAAATGTAATAACAATTCAGTTTTTAGCCTATGTCTTTTTTATAGACTTCTGATTATATCAAGGTTGAAAGTTATTATAAAAATTTCCTGATATTACAATGTATGTTTTGGAGTCAGGAAAACCTGGGTTTGAATTCTGGTTCTGAGGCATTCATTTGTAATTTCAGCAATATGTTTTTCCTCCATCTGTGAAATAGGGATAATCACGTTTACCTTATGAGGTTAGGATTTTATACATATACATACACACACACAGTGGTCACAGTATCTGTCACATGTAAACCCTGAAGCAAACACTAAAAGATTATGAAGCAAAGATTTATAGCTAAAAAGCCAAAAAGGAGTCAAGATGGAATCATATAAAAATACTGTATTAGTCCAAAAGAAGGCAAAAAAAGAGAGGAAAGGGGGGGAAAATGAGACAGAAAACAAATATCAGGATGGTAGGTTTAAATCCAATAATATCAATAATCACATTAAATATCAATGTTTAAATACCTAAAATGAAGGTTGAAAGATTAGACAAGGAAGCAAGACCCAAATATATCATGTTTGCAAGAAATTCACTTTAAATATGAAGACACAGACAGGGTAAAAGTAAAAGGGTGAGAAATATAAATATGTACTATGCAAACGCTATTCAAAAAAAAGCTGGGGTGACTATATACATATCAGACGATGTAGATTTCAGAGCAAGGAATAAAATTAGTCTCTCTCCTTCTTCAGACCCCTAGTCCTCCAGATCATTCCTGTGAAGCAACACATTATCCACTGTTCTGTATCTTTCCAGAATGACTTTATGAATATATAAGCATATATCACTTTTATTTTTCACCCAAGGGAGCATACTATATTCACTGTTGTGTACTTTGTTTTTCCAAATATATCTAGGGCATTATCTTGTACTGTTATATATAGATCTATCTCATTCTCTTTTTCAACTGCATAGTAAAGAATAAAGTTTATTTTTTATCATCTTTATTGGGGTATAATTGCTTTACAATGTTGTGTTAGTTTCTGCTGAATCACAAAGTGAATCAGTTATACGTATACATATGTCCCTATATCCCCTCCCTCTTGCGTCTCCCTCCCACCAAGAATAAAGTATTCTTTTTTTAAGGTCTCCATCAAAAAAAACCAGGGTATCCAAATTCTAGCTAATGTGGCTAGGTGAAGCCCCTCTAAAATAAGATTGGAATGTAACTAATTTAAAGAATGCTGGACACCTGCATCTCCAGCACATTCAAAACTAAGGTCAATATTTTAACATGTCACACTCCTACACCATTACACCAACTCACACTTCTACCAATTTATTGTTTTTTGAAGACATAAGCTTCCACCAACTTAGTCTCCAAGGTAATTCTTAACTTCTCCTTCTCCCTTATCCTTCCCCAAACTGTAATCAAGTCATAGATTACACTCTCAAGATGTCCCAGTAAGTTGGAGATGGATGATGAAATTCTTTTTGAAGTTCATTGCTACTGATTCAATATACTGCCAATAAGACTAATATGTGCATCCAATTTCAGTCTCCATTGCAAGACGTTTTGTCTGTAAACTTGCATCGTAGAAGAAACTTAGAGTTATTTAGTGACAAATTGATATTTCTAATATTCCATATTTAAAAAGTTTCTTTCCAGATTCCTTCTTTATAATTTTATACATTGTTCTTATTTATGAAAATGTTTCTGGTCTGGTGGAATATATAGTGTTGTATAACTATAATGGGGATTTGTGGATCATCTTTCATTTGACGAGTGCCAAGTATTTTAACAAGTTCTGTTTCATATGTCCTAATAATATCCCCCTTGAAATAGGAAGAAAATATTGTCTTTTCACTTTATTAATGAAAGAACAGAAACATAGATATATCAGGTAATTAGTGTTTGCCTACAAAGTGTGCTAGTGACAGAGCTGGGACTAGAACCCAGGTTTCCTCACGTTCAAGCCAGATTATAAGTTTCAGAATCATAAAACTGTCACCTCTGCAGTTTTGCAAAAGTAATAGCATATACTCTCACACATTCTTAATTTCTAGAGCTTAATAATAATCCATTAAAAAAGAAAAAAATCTTCCTTCTAATCTCATTGGAAAAGAACATTTCTCAAGAAATGTAGAGAATACGTATTCAACCACTGATTCTCTTCATCAAGAACTTTGTTGTAAAATGAGCTTAAAATGTGATGACATCAGGCTCAATGTTACACCTATTTTCATTCTTCTAAATTATTGTCTAAACATATAAATGCCCTAGACTCTAAATCAATCATTTGAAACTGGTCGACTACAGCTTTGAAAATATTGGGCGCATCATAAACATCATGCCCATCTCTCACTTCTCTTTCATCATGGAACATATATAGTCTGTACTCATTCATAGCAATATCTCATGGCTCTGGTAAAAGCTTATGAATAAACTTCTCTGTCCAGCTATGTATTTCTGAGTAATTAGATGAATTAAATAGTCCAGCAAACTAAATTCTAAACAGTGACTCAATGGCAACAGGAATAGTTGAATAAATGTGTTTGTTTAAATGGAAAACCTATATTTCTCTGAAGTAGAGCAATTTGCAAGAAAAACTGAAAAAAACAGTCATAAAAAGAGAATTTACACTTGGTAAATTTTCATTGTAATTATAGTAATATGTTAAAATTTGATCAAACAACATTTTAATTATGGTCATTTTCTCTTTGAGCTTTCATTTCATAGATTTCTGTACATTGGCTTTACTCTTTTTGTAGAACTCAATAGATTGAATTTTTATTGTGTTTAGCAATGTGTATTTTGGATTATGTGTGTACATAATTCTAATATTGTTTTTCATTTCTCATCTCTGTATCTGAGCATGTGCACATGCTTGGAGAATAAGTGATATCTGAGAACTATTCGGCTGTGAGGAAGGAGAGCATATAGTTGACATGATTTAATTTATCTACAGTAAAAAACATGATAGAAATGAAATAGGTAGGATTTTTAAGCAAGCAAAATATACTATGTAAGCATTAATGTAATAAAAATAATGGGAGATTTTGATGATAAATAATAAGCAATGAACACTTTAAATTATTCATCACACAATTGGTATTATAATTCTAGAAATTAAACAAAAAAATTCTGTATCTCCTTACCAATATTAATTTTAATTTTCCACATTTAATTTTGTTTGTACATATATACAAACATAATTTTAACATAATTGTTATTTTGAGGGGATGTAATTTTGTGTTCTGACTTGGGAAAATGAATACTTTTTATAGATAAGAAATTCTTTTAAAAAGTACAGTGGATATTAATTGCATTTGATATTTTAAAATATTGAAAATAAAAATAATGAGGAAGAATCGTTCTCTAAAATCTCCTCCAATTTTTTTAAAAAATAAAACGTAGGGCTTCCCTGGTGGTGCAGTGGTTGACAGACCGCGTGCCAATGCAGGGGACACGGGTTTGTGCCCCGGCCCGGGAAGATCCCACATGCCGCGGAGCGGCTGGGCCCGTGAGCCATGGCCGCTGAGCCTGCGCGTCTGGAGCCTGTGCTCTGCAACGGGAGAGGCCACAACAGTGAGAGGCCTGCGTACGGCAAAATAATAATAAATAAATAAATAAATAAATAAATAAATAAATAAATAAATAAATAAATGGTGGAGATATAAATCTATAAAGAACAAATAATTAACCTACCTGATTTGTTTATAGGATTTTCTTCGTTTTTCTTCATCACTGACTCCTTTTTCTCTCTTAGGCAAAAGGAAATTTATACACCCTTAATTCTGCTTTCTTTCGAAATGCACAATAATTGTTGTCCAATCAGTTGAAATATTCTAATGCTATTAGTGCAGAACACTGATGTGTGGATGGCTGGGAACATTTTGCCCATATCAGTCCTAGTTAAAAACTCAACATTAACTTTGTATCTTATGGAAAAGACTTTTGCTTCCTAAGACTTATCAAGACTTTTCAATTATCAATGGATGATTTCCCATCCATTGGCAAGATCCCATCTGGTAAATGTAGTAGCTTTTATTACTGTTCACCAAATATTCTGTTTTTCTTCCCTTTGAAGCCCCTTGCTGAGAGACCATTAATCTCTCAGCATGAACCCAAAGATCATGTGGTTTGTTTCGACCAATTAAATGAGCAGAGGTGACAGAAGTCTCTTCTGGCAAGAAGTTTTAAGAACCAGTACATCGTTCACTGGTTCTCTTTTTCTTCTGCCAAGGGACTGGTAATCAGATTGCTCATTGCTCTACTAGCTTAAGTCCTAAAACAAAGCCCCTGGCTGTCTTGGGATGGATACTTAGAATGATTAAGAAGTAAACTTTTGTTGTTGCAAACTGCTGAGATTTTAGAGGTCACTGAAATTCGAAGTCCACCAAGTTATCTCAGGGAGGAGATAATCCTGCCAATTTGCATGAGCAGCAAACTCGAAAGAGGCAAAGGAAGGAAATGGGGTCATTGGATCTTTTTAGATACTGGAGTGATGGAAGAGGGGTCAGTCACTCAATAGGAGCCATAGTGATAGAGGAATCCGGTCATTACCATAATAGTGCACCAAGAAAGAGAAATCACTGATCTCTTTCTGCATCTGCTTTGCCATCTCCTACCAGTGCCTCCCACTGGCTGAATTTCACAGGAAGAGGATATGGAAGCATGTGGATACAGTTCATAGAGATCAGCCCTTTGGGGTTGGCAGAGAAGGCAGAGTAGGATGAAGGGCTGGTCTTGGAAGGGCAAACAGAAGAACCTGTACACCTCCTTATTGCTATATTCCCAATTCCTGTTTGTTTGCCTGGTGCATAGGGAATACTGAAAGATATTTAATGGATGAAAGAATGAAGAACATAGACATTAAAAGCAAAGTAATTAATCTGGATGCTAAGATCAGGCTGCATTTCTTGGCTTTTTTAGGAAATTAGTTTACTTCAATAAGTTGTCTTGTCACTGAATATTGTCATGAGAGGGTTTTAGCTATTGATATTGAATACTTTTAAACCACATTTTGAACTCCTATGAAGAATACTAAAAAGTAAAGTAACTGGGGAAGGAATTGTGAAAGAGATCGTATTGGTATGCAAAATTGAGGTGACTCAATTTGAACAAGTTTATTGAGTAGATAATTAAGTGAAGAAGGTGAGTCAGAAAATGTAATTCATGGCATGCAGTTACACGCAATTACTCAAATTATCACTGGTATTGATATTTGGTGGAGTGTCAGCTGGGGCAAGGCATTAGGAGATCATGTGGTTGTGACATTTGATCACTATGGCAACAATGATGATTAAGAGACTGTGGGATGGGCTGATTATCTCTGTGTTGTAAAGCTTATAAAAAAGAAAAAAATAAGCTTAGTGCTTGAACTCTTAAACCAAAGACATGAAGAGAATATCAGAAAGCTTCTATGGAAGCTTTAAGTAAGGTTTCCTAACCTAGAATCCACATTAAGAATTCATGTTTCTTATCTAAGGTAGGGGCACTTGTTGGGAAGAAGTGAAAACTATTATTTGAAGTAGGGACATTTGGGCAGGCATAGATGAGGCTGAGAACTTAGAAACTCAAATTCCTTTGAAGCTGCATTTACAATGGAAGATGCTTTCTCCCACTGTCCAATGAAACCAGTCTTTCCTTCCAGAAGAACTTTTCAATAACTTCGCTTGGGGCAGTTGCCTCTCAAGGGGCTACCTGTTCTCCTCAAGACACTCCTGTCCCATTCACCATGCCTTATTGCCTCCAGGACCATAATGAGAATTAAATCCCAACATAACCATGAGACCCAGCATAATCCTGAGAGAAAATTGCAAGGTCTGCTCTGGGAGATCATCTTGCCAATTTATATAAACAAGAATCTGGCAAGCATGAATTAGATTGAATGCTAAAGAGATTAGGTCAAGGTGAATGAATTGTAAGATTTAATTGGCCAGTGATTCTCAAAATGTGGTCGTTGGACCAGCCAGCATCAGCATCACCTGAGAACTTGTTAGGAATGCAGATTTCCTAGATTCCATCCTAGACCTAATGAATCAGAAATTCTAGGTCATGGGGCCTAGAAATCTGTTTTAACAAATTGTCCAGGTGATCTGGTACATGCTAAAATTTGAGAACCATTGGAATATGCTAAATGTATGTATGTGGCCTCTACTAGAATATGAGATTTTAGTATTTTAGGTAGAAAAATTGGGAGTGAGTCAAACAGTTGGCTGGTAAATGAAAGCCTGGACTCAACAGTTTCCTGTAGTTAATGAGTTTAAGATTACAGAACTACCTTGACATAATGTAGAAAAGGAAGCTCGATGGCTTAGAGAAATAAGAATGTTAGAACAGATTTAAAATGTGCAATTTGCTCCACACCCTCTCACCTTCCTTACTCCAGAACATCCTGGAGGACACCTCCTTCATTCAAAACATACTAAAATGCAATGGGTTAAGGAAGAGAGCACCCTTGAAAACCTCTGTGGTGGCATCCCTAAGCGCTGAGGATGGACATGAGAATGTTGCCATGAAAATGAACTCCCTGAGTAGCAGGGCCAAGTGGCTGCTTTTAACTGTCAGAGACAAGGTGGGCACAATTATCCCAATATCCTTATTAATAATAATATGTTATTATTGAGAATAATATATTTTATTAATAATATCTTATTAGACACAGTTTACAGAGTGGTAATCAGAGTATTTTGACCAACATGGATGTGTGCCAGTGACTAATTGATCACAAGGTCACTGGCAATTAAATATATGGGCAATCTTGTAAGGTGTTTCTTGACTTATATAAAATAAAAACCAATTTAAGGTGTCAGTGAGAATTAGCCTCATGCCCAGTTCCCAATTCACAGATCTGAAGTCCTTTAATTAAGGAGCAGGCCAGGTCCCTTTGAGGAAGAATGTAGCCTGAAATATGGCCACAAATTGCATCCATGGCTTTTCCAGATTAACCTATGGTCATTTACCAGGATGATTTTTACTGGGGAAGGGAAATCCCCAGTCCTTCTGGGGGTTTTTAGATAGTGAATTTGAGATAATGATAGTCCTTAGGAGACAAAGCACTATTATGGCCCAGTGGTCAGAGTATGGACTTAACGGAGGTCAAGTGATAAATGAAGTCTTGACTTCATTTAATCTGACAGTGGATTCAATAAGTCCACAGACCCATCCTGTAGTTATTTCCACAGTTTCTGAATATATTAAAAAATAGACTTTTTTTATCAGCTGAGGCATCAACTTAGAAACAACAACTGGTGAGTTTAGGTTGCTATGCTATAGAATGTAGTATATGCCTTAAACTAACATTAGATATATAGTGCCCTTTTAGCCAGAATGCAGAGATGCAGGAATCAAAGAATGGAGGTGGGAGTTACCTGTCTTAGTATCTCATATTTCAATTAAGTATTCAGAAGATTTAGAAATCCTAATTTCCAAGGTAGAACAATTTCTGCCAGGAAACATAGTCATTGTTCCATTAAATTAAGAGCTGAGTCAATCTTTTGGCTATTTTGGGGCTTCTCATGCTGAAGAACCATCAGGAAGATCTTACTCTATTGGCTAAGGTAATTGCTATGTGGAAATTGGGTTACTGTGATACAGTAGAGGCAAGAAAAACACGTGTGGAACTCGGGGGTTTCACTGAGGAACTTCTTACTGTTCCATAAGAATGGTCCTTGGGAAACTGTGAAATCTCAATAAAGTCAGCACCACTAAGAATTTTAAATTGTGGAAATAAAGGTTTAGGTCACCCTTCCAGGTAAATAACCCCAATCAGAAAAATACATGGAAGAAGTGATGGATATAATTTTAGGTCTCATAACCAGCTACAAAAGCAGATATTATAGTGGCTGTATCTTATGTTAATTTCATTCCCCCCCTTTTTCTGCTACTGAATATAAAAAGGTCTGATGGGAGGTTAATTATAATTTAAGTTTCAGGAAGGGGCATGAATGAACTGAAATCACTCCATATTTATGGAATAGCTGATGTCACTTTTGTGTGAGGGGTAAGAGTTTTTTCACGTGATGGAGAGGCAAAAATTAATGCTATGAGGCAAAAATTGTAAACTAAGCTGTTTATGCTCTGTCCTGCCCACCTTCCCATCTATTATGTCATAACAAATTACTTCCCAAACCTAGCATCTTTTTGTTGTTGTTGTTGTTGCTTTTGCGGTACGCGGGCCTCTCACTGTTGTGGCCTCTCCTGTTGCGGAGCACAGGCTCCGGACATGCAGGCTCAGCGGCCATGGCTCACAGGCCCAGCCACTCCGCGGCATGTGGGACCTTCCCGGACCAGGGCATGAACCTGTGTCCCCTGCATCGGCAGGCAGACTCTCAACCACTGCGCCACCAGGGAAGCCCTCAAACCTAGCATCTTAAAAGAACAATATTTTATTATCCCATAATTTCTGTGGGTCAGAAATCCAGACATAGCTTAGCTAGATACTCTGACTCAGGGTTCTCTCGGAGGGCTGAAGCCCATCTAAAGACTTGTCTTGTAAAGGATCTACTTCCGAGCTCACTCACATGGCTATTGGCAGGATTCTGTTCCTCAGGGTTGTTGGACTGAGGGCCTCAGTTCCTTGTTGGGCTGGAGACTTTTCTCATTTTTTTGCCATGTGGGACTCTATAGGGCAGCTCATAAGATGGCAGCTGGCTTCCCATAGAGTAAGGAAGTGAGAGAGCAAGGGATGGTGTCCAATATGGAAGCCCATGATGGAAGCCAGGATGGAATCATAACATGGAAGTGACTTTTCAACACTTTTATCATATTCTATTCATCAGAAGTATACGACTTTTCCAGTCTCACTTCAGGGGGAGAATACACAAGGAAATGAATACCAGGAGGCAATGATCATTGGGAGCCACTTGGAGGCTGCTTCTCATACCCTCAATTCATTCTCTACCCTATTCTGCCCTGATATGGATTTCAGTTGGACTGCATCACTCAGGCTCATACCCTCTGGCTTTCTGTTGGGTTTTACCAATGGCAAGTCCAGGCAGAAGAATAAAAGATGAAAGAGAAATAGAAATATAGTAGAAATATTTCTTTTCCTGCTTTTTTTCTGCTTTCATGCTGTGTTTCTGGCAGTAGCTGTGCTCTTCTGCCTCATAATTCTGCTCGCCTAGCTCCAGACTTCACTAGGTGCTGGTAACACCATTTCCTCCTCTTCCCTCTTCAGGCTTAGGAATGATTTAGGCTTCCCACAATTGCCAGTCCCTGAATACCTCAACATCTCTTGCTGATTCTTTAATTCTTCACACACATCTACAAATGTTTCTTTCATTAAGTTCTTTGGTTTCCCTAATAGCACCTTGAATAGTACACATTTCTTAAGGGAAGAGATTATGTGTTATTATTTCTTTAGTCCTAGTGCCTAACATGGTAAGCATTTAATCAGTGTTGGATGATTAAGTGGATGGGTGGGTGGGTAGATGGGTGAACCTAGTTTGAGTAATACAAAAGAAAGGAAAGATAAAATATTTTAAATTATACGAAAATTCTTCACTGACACAGAGACATTAGGCCTCTATGTTTTGTCTGAGACGAAACAGAGAAAAGAATTAAATCTCTAGTGAAAAATGACAATTTTAAAGAAGTAATTTTCTTTTGATAGAGAAGGAAAAAAAGAAACTTATTTAAATTAAGTCAACAAGTCCACAGTAGTGTAAGAGGAGATTTTTCAGAGGGTTACCCAGTTTATGGAAGCAAAATGCATACTGAATTGGCTTAATATTAAATAGCCATAACCAAAGGGTGTGGTTATTTTTATACCATTTCTAAACAATTAAGTTTGTTCCAGCTATGTGTGTCATGAAAAAACTTTTGTCGGTGATTTTTAAATTTAGGTTAATGATCAAGGGAAATTAAGCTGATGTTTGAAAGTATTTGAGTTTAAGGCATAACATGCTCCACATAAAATAAACCATACTGTGTTCTAAATATTAATGTACAATTAGTAAAGAACTCTGACCCCTTGAAGAAAGACAACTAAAAGTATTTACTGTTAGATAACTTCATTCTGCAAGATGTAATATTGTAGAAATATGGCATTTTCACAATTTACTCTGTTACGGTAAGGTACCATATTCTCTGAGATTTTGGCTTCTATCATTTTGCCACCATAGTAAGAAATGGCTTTAGTGTTCTGCGTTAGAATTGCCCTGTCAGTATAAGGCAAATTCTAAGGACCATCTGTTTTCTCTCTGTAAAGTGTGTTATAGCAGCCTTTCAAATAATTTTCAAAAATTGACTTGTTCATTGTTTTCCCTACCTGCCCTCACCTCAGGAGAAATATATTTGAACAGTAAATCCATAGTCTTTATTACTCCTGAAGCCCCCATGGTTACTTGCAATGGACAAGTGAATAAGGGAATATTTGCAAGACTGGTACAGAGACTATGAGGAAGAGTAGAGTTTATAGGTAGAATCCATTTGACTCAAAAGCATTTTATTAGTGAGAAATTTATATTTTAATGTATTTTTATACAGCCCAACTACCTAGCTAATTTATGTTTTAAAAAATCTCTAGGCGTACCTTTTCTTGTCTTAATTGGCAGTTTTATTGGCATAGCGCTGACAACAGTCCTCATTAATACAACATTCATCACACTTAAAGAAACCTAAGATGGTGTGCTGGAGGGGGTAAAAATATCTCAAACAACTCTGCACCTTCTTCCCAACATTTGCAATCAGTATAATCAAAAAGTTGAGAGAAATTAATAAAGTGACAGAAACCAATCATGTTCAAAAAGGAACTCTAACACTAAAAGCCTCAACTCCTTAATTACATCCTCTCTTCCATTTCAAACACACACATGCACAGACCTACATATACCTTAATATCAGCATATTCAAAAATATACTCACTTTTTCAGGCTTGAACTACCTTACAGATCCCCAGAGAGGTGCAAGGTCTAGGAAATTGTTCAGTTAATAGAGAACCAAGAGTTCTTTTAACTAAAAATATTTGTAATCAACCTCCCAAGTGGTTAATAAAACATGTGACTGAATGTGAAGCAGGCCAAAGAAAAAAGTGACAAATCCATTTATTTCTTAAAAATCAAAACATTATATTGAGAAATCTGTTACTCACTCACCTGCCAAGTTCTAAGATTAGAAATCTTTGTTTTCACTGCAACAGTTGATGCTACTGCAAACTGCTAAGTCACTTGAGGAACCTGCTCCCTGTTCTATTTCAGATGTTTCTTCTTCAGTAACTTTTTAATTAAAAAGCTTTACAGAGAACCCTAAACTTAGAGTCATAAGAGCAATGCTTTTAGATTTCCCCCCTCTCTTATGTGTGTATATATGTCTATAATTCTCCAGATTTATTAAAAATAAGTGCTGTCCTACAGGCTGAAATAAAGCTACAAATACAACATCTGTCTCATTTCTCTAATTATCTCATGGATATCTACCAATGTATTAATTAACTTCTAAATTTCATGACTCTGTCAACCATACAGTTCCTTCTCTCAGTATCATCTGCTCTCAGTATTGTTCATAGTTTTAAAAATTAAATTAACCTTTTTCTATAGGTTTCATTTGAGTATGACTTGACCAATCATTATAGAGCTATTTAGTCCACCATTTTATTAAGACACTACCTCTTCATGCATTTATAGTATCATGGTATATTTATTCTTTTGTTTGCAATAGAGAGAAATGTAATAAACCACTAATAGTATCATGGGTTAAGAGGTGCTAAAAGGCCAGAGTCTACTGTAAACCGTTCTTCTTCCTACATGGTGTGGTGTATGAAACTCTCACCATTAGTGTCACTGTTTTTAGTTAAGTTGAATAGGTCACGACAATTATATAATCTAATAATGTTACAAGGAAGTACTTTAATATCACAACAATAACATGCTTGATGTATCTTGAAACCTATCTAAACAAAATAAAACCCATAATCCTTGCCAGTGGGTTTGCGACCAAACTTAACTTTTCACTGAGTCTTCAAATTCTACAACTTTTCCACTATTTAAGATGGATCCTTCAAAACTCCAGAAAAAAATTAAAGAAAAAAAAAGAATCTTCTTTTTCCCCACACACTATTACATAGCTAAGGTTTAGAGAAAGCTCCAAAAGTTGAGGAATGTGTGTAAAAGATCTTGAGCGACAGAGCTGTTTTTGTTCACTCTCCCTCCTTTGCTACAAAGAAAAACAAGAACATGGGTGACCTATAAGGATAAGGGAAACAGATTTCCATCTGTAAGCCTATAAGGGGCCATTGAAAACAAGGGTATGAAAAGAAGTTTTAAAAGTTATAAGGAACACATTCAGAGAAGAGTTTCAAATGAAAACAAGCAATTAATGAGGTGGGTAACAACAGGAATTGAGCATATGCCAAGGCCTGCCCCTATATCTCATGCCTCTTTGGTGAGAGAAATTGCTTTTTTTCCCTTTACTATGTAACCCTATCCTGAACTTTGTGACCTTTAGAAGAAAGAAAGATACTCAGGAAATAAAATTAGGATTATCATTGCTGGTAGCAAAATGAGAGACTAGCGGGTTTATCATTTAGAAACCATTCTAAGAAAGAATACCAAAGCAAGGAAATTAACGTTTGTCTGAAAATGATACAAAGAACACATTGTGGCTGCAAGTCTATAAACTGCTTAGTGTTCTAGAATAACTACATGGGCAATATGAAATGATAGTTTAAGGAGTTTGCTTATATATGCAGATACTTAATCTGGATAATTTAAAGAAGTAGTTGTGACCTTGGGCAAATTTGATAATCTCTCTTTGTGTGCCTCAGTTTCCCCATCCTTAAAATAGAAATAACAAAGAACCCATCTCATAATTTGTTTTGTTACTAATAACCTATATAATATATTTAAAATATTTAGAGCTGTGCCTGACACAAAGTAAGCACTCAATAAATATTACTACTCTGCCATTAAAAGCATAGACTTTTGTTAAAATATCTGAATAAATACTTCAGTTCTCCAGTATACCTTAAAAAGAGGTTTTGTATGAATGCCTGTAATAGGCTGAATAATATCCCCCAAAGAGATCCAGGTAAGTCCTAATCGCTGGAACCTGTGAATGTTACTTTATATGGCAAAAGCATCTTTGCTGATATGATTACATTAAGGATCTTGAGATAGTGAGACTTTCCTGAACTATCTGGATGGGCTTTAAATGTAACCACAAGTGTCCTTATAAAAGAGAGGCAGAGGGAGATCTGCATACAGAAGAAGGCCATGTGATGCCTATAGCAAAATGATTACTTTGCTGGCTTTGAAGATAGAGGAAGGAGCCACAAGCCAAGGAATGTAAGGAATGCATCTCTTGAAGCAGGAAAAGGCAAGGAAACAGATTCCTCCCTAGAGTCTCCAGAGGGAGCAAGTCCCTCCTGACATCCTGATTTTAGCCCAGTGAAACTGATTTTAGACATCTGTACTCTAGAACTGTAAAAGAATACATTTCCATTAAGTCACTAAGTTTGGGGTAATTTGTTACATCAGCAACAGGAAACTAATGTAATGTCACACATGTTAATTAATTAAATTAACCATGTGCTATGGTGTGAAATGGTTATGGGAAAGTATTATTATCTGGTTTATGTAGTCAAAATAGGGATCTGTTTGCTTAAATTTTACAAACTGATAAGGTTTCTCCACCCTCCTCCTCCCCATCCCAGTGTCCAAAACTGATTTACTGCTCCATTCTCAGGCAGTGAGTGGAGACTTGAATTCAGACAGAGCTATGGGCATTTAGTGGGAGACCCTTTTAGCTTTCGTTCTATGCTTAATTTACCACTTCAGACATGCACACTTTAATTTGCTAATCTGAGGTAAGATGATACTACTTTTTAGGTAGCTGTCTTAAATACAAGCATAGAGACCTGCCACATTTTACAAAGCAAAAAGTGGATGGATCAGGCAGGGAAACTCTTGGTGTTGTGGAAAAGTACTGGCTTTGGAGCCAGGGAAATGCAAGTTTGAATCCTAGATCTACTATAAACTTTGAGACCGTTATCCTCTTTGGATTACAGTTTCCTCTGGCATAAAATAAGAATTTTTTTAAAGGGCCATTTGTGATAAAAATGGTCTCATTTTATTTATAACCAGATTACAGTGCTCCAAGTCCACATTGCCTTTAGAATCAGGAACTCCTATCCTTTTTCCAGAGGCTCCCCTCATTGAATGTTTCTGAGAATTCGTCTCCACTCACTGCCTGAGAATGGAGCAGCAAATCAGATGGTGCCTCTAGCTGGATTTCAACACTGCTGGCCCATTATAAAATGTTGGTATCTTCTGGTTCCAGAGGCCCTGGTGCTACCTCCGCTGCCTGCAGTACTTCTGAGGCAGGCTGCAACATGCTCTGGTGCCCTCTGAACATATCTACACTGGGTCTTCAAGAAAAAAAAAATGGCAAGAATGGATTCTTGAGGTGAATGGCCAGGCAGAAGGTGAAAGATGTCCTTCCTTCTATGTTACACTTAGTCAGGGTGTGTTCCATAGCAGATAGCTGGCCACAAAGAGGCATCCTGAAGATTTTATGTTTTTAAGCTCTTTTGATTCTCCCACACGATTATTTTCCCCTGGGCATTATCGCCAGTACTGAATTTGATGAATCCAGAAGGATAATGCCAAGTAAAATTTAGATAAACCCACAGTTGACAAATCCAAGTATTAATTGGGAGATGTCAGCTCTATTTAGAAGAGCTTCTTCATCTCTTGTAGATTATATCAAGAAAGAACTGTGACCTTCTAAGAGCTATCCAACAGTGTCACTAAGACACAGCACTTAGCCCAGATCAGAAATGTAATCTCTAATGCTCCTCTCAGCATAAAATAGAATTCACCAAATTTGCAGACGTTTTCCTTAGAACCTACCATACTGCAGATTCTTTAGAATTTATGCGATCCTTATGAGCCCAGAAGCTACAAACCAGTAAACGGTCTTAGAAAACATTTGGTTACCAGAAAACAATGGTTTATCTTGTCCTCTGACAAAATTTGCACATGACTTACTCACTGAGTCAAGCATCTCACTGTGGACCAGCCAGATCATTCCTTTGATGGTAAATGATTGTCCATCTAAACCTGTTAATTAAAATATACAGCATTAGATTTTTTTTTCCATTAGAGAATATCTCTATTGCCTACTGATTGGTCAAATAGAAACAATACCCCAGTTCTTAAATTTTGGAGATGACACACTCCTTCCCATGACAGTGAATGTATGCAAAGCCCACAAAATGTGGTGTATAAGAAATATCAAGAGGCTTTTGTGGTCTGTGGACCCCAGGTTAAAAACTATTGAGACACAAAGAATTTCAAATATGAAGCAAGATTTTCAGACATTTGTGTGACAACACAGAGCTTAGGGCGTCAAATTGGATTTTTGTTGATAACTTATAACACTGAGTTGATAATAATTAGTTGTATTGTGTGTCTTTAATGCATTTGGGTGGTAGAATTGGACAAAATAAATATTATATTTGATTTGGTGTTGCAAATAGATTTTTATTAAAATTTTCTGTTTATATAGGATAGCATATTAGTTGTCTAGGGCTGCCTTAAGAAAATACCTCAGACTGGGTGGCTTAAGCAACAGAAATTTATTTTCTCACTGTTATGGAGGCTGGAAGTCCAAGATCAAGGTGCCTGTAGGGTTGGTTTCTTCTGATGTCTCTCTTTGGTTTGCAGATAGCTGCCTTTTTGCAGCCTCTTCTTATGATTGTCCCTCTGTGGGTTCACACTCCTAGTGTCTTTTCATATGTCCAAATTTTTTCTTCTTAAGACACTAGTCAGATTGGATTAGGATCCACCATGTGACCTCATTTAATCTTTATGACTTCTTTAAAGGCCCTATTTCCCATACAGTCACATTCCTAGGTATGGGGGGTGGGGGGATGGGGGAGGTAGGGCTTCAACATATGAATTTAGGGGGAGACATAGTTCAGGCCATAACACTAGTATATGAATTTACTTGCCTTTATTTGCCCCTAAAAGTGTTATTTCAAATTCCAAATTTTCATACTTGAATTATCCTTCAGAAACATTACATTGTATAGAAACTGCACCTCATTTTCTTATGTTAACCTGATGTCAATAATACTGGCAATGGTTAATTTGTGGCCCAAAGAAAACAACCACAGACAGAAGGCTTTATAAAGAGAAAATAGTAATAACTGTAGTTTGAAGAGCTTTTCTTGGTCTTAAATGTCATCATGGAATAAGTAATGTAAATAATTAATATGTAGTTTTGAAAACATTTATAATATTTGTTTAATTGTCATGTTTGCTTTTAATGTAGAAGAATTGGTGTACAAGTTATTCTTGGCAACGGAAAGACTATACAAATTATATTTTAATTCTCACCACACTACTGAGTTTGCTATGTTACAAACATATCAATAATATATTTGCAAATCTGCCAGCTGAGGTTGGAAATTGCAAGGGAGAAAGAATTGGTGGGTTTATATTACAATAGGCTAAAAGAGCAAACATTAGACATTTATTTAGAAATAGTACACTTATTGTTAACCTTCACTGTTAAACTAAACTTCCCAAATAAAATATCTTATATTGGTGTGCATGCAGAAATGACAAAAGGTGAATACAAAGAGGTAAAAATAATACAGCTGAAGCATGGACACAAATCCAAAGCAAATGAAATTAATATTGTATATTAAAATGGTAAATATTTAGGCAATAAATCTTACAATATCAAGGTTATCAGTAGGTCAGCTTCCACATTTGTGAAAAAGGCCTCAAAAACAGACCAGTCTACTTAGTCCTTCTCCCTTACCAAAAGTCTTTTTTACAAAGAAGAAATCAGTATTTTGTGAGAATTGGATCTTTTTTTTTTCATTTTCCAATGAGCAACCAGTTTTAAGCAATATTAAAGACATTCGAACCCAGAAAATATGCAAAATATAAACAAAATTTTAACCCTATTGCATGGTGGGTCAGATGAACAACAGAAATAATTGCTGTCAGTTTGTGCTTTTTTGACCAATAATTCTCTGTATTTCCTACAAGTAACTTGAGTGATGCAAATGACCTTATTTTTACAGCATGCTTTTATTAAATAGTTTATTATTTTGGCAGACTAATAAAGATTTTGGTATTTGCTTTTATTTGCAATAATATTACCACCACATAAAAAAGGATTTTATGTTCTTTTTGAGGAACAAGGAGGATAAAAGTGGTGATGGATAGCGCAACTGAGGCATCAGCAATGAGCTGGAAATGAGACACATAAATATGAAAGCAGAGCTAAGAAAACAGAACTGCACCCTTGGCCTTTCTTAAAAGAGCATGCACACTTCATGGTTCATTCACACTGTTACAGAAACTCCTTTTGTTTCCAGTGAATCAGGGAATGTATGTAAAGTCTGAAACACTATTCTTACTCCTAGCTGACTGACTTCTTCTATTTAATTAGACTCATTCCGGGGAAATATTTCCAAGCTTTCTGAGGATGTTTAGACTTGAGGAAAAAAAATAATCAATTGACTAAAAAGTTGGTGGCTGGAGGGACGGAAGGGGAATCAAAACAGATTTACTATTTTTATCATTAATTAGCACAGTGCACAGAAATGAAAGCATTCCACACTGTAGCATCTTAGAGTCAATAGAGCAATTGTGTAGTATTTAAGGATATTCGATGTAGGTGGCTAGGCAATTGAATGTGTCATTAAGGACAAATAATATTATATATGTATATAAACATTGAGTAGACCACATTAGATGGAGGCTTTGGGAATTATAGCATTATATCTTGCCAGTGATGGTACGCGTTTATTCAAAAATTATAATTGTTTTTGTGTTGCATGTTTTCTGACAATGTCAGTATGTAAATTTTACATGTCAAATATTATATATTTATTGTCACCAGAGTAAGTTTAGTATTAATTTTATCTTTTTCCATTAATAACATGTTTCCTTGTAGCATCATTTAATTGTTACCATGAATGAAAGCAGATTGTGATGAAGAAATGAAGGGAAGGTAAATCTTTTATTCAGGGCCAGAACCTGAATTGGCAGCTCTTAGCTCAGTAATATTCAAACGTGGAACTATTTTTCTTTGCACATGAAAGTGCAGCCAATAGATGAAAGTAGGAAGAAGTAATATGTTGTGAGCTGAGAAATCCACTGCTTTCATTATTGACATAATTCTTCAGATCTTACAGAGGGAGAGAGCTCTACCATTTGGACTCTTGCTGCAAAGACTTACAATAGACATGATTCTGACAAGAGGTTGGTGGTAGCTGAACAGACTTAACAATTAATGGTATGCCAAGGCTGAGTTCAGAGAATTGCTTTACCCAATGCCAATCATTCATTCCTGGCAGTAGCACTTCACATCTTTCCTGGGATGCCGTCCAACCACAGTGGCATCTAAAATATATCGAGCAGTGTTACAGTTGGAGGTGAAATTGAAACTTGCGCCAAACAGAAGTGACAAATTCACATGGCTGAGTGTTGCCTAGCAATCAGGTCCAAGGGGGATGTGGCAATTCTGCGTTTACCCATGGGGGTGTGTAAAGGGGGAAAGAAGTATTTACATTAGAGCTTAGGTGGTCTGACGAGTAGAGCCAGGTGTATGAGAGACTTCATTTCACTTCCAGAGTGTTAGGAGGTAGGAATTGAAGTGGCATAGGGAAAGGAGGGCAGCAGCTGAAGTTGGTAGGATAAGCAGCTTTCAAGTCGGAGGTTCTCAGCAATTAATATGGGGGAGGGGGAGAGCAGCAAGATGCCAAGATGCCAGACTTGCTTCAGAAATTCATGGCAATTGGCCATCCTGCTGCCTTTTGACTGCAGGCCTCTGATGCACCTCTGTTCAGCTGACACTTGGCAGCTGGGTGGCCCCAGGGTAAAGCGAGCAAATGGTGGCCTTCTCTTCCCAGAAATCCACCTGGGAGCAAAGCTCCCACTGGGCAGCCAGACTCAAGAGGTTAGTGGGAGAAATGGAACACTCAGACTGAAATTCTAACCTTGTGCCCTCATTTACTGTTTCTTTTGGAGGTTTCCCATTCCACCTATTTTTTATTGGTCTTTTCTTTATCTTGGAGAATGCTACTCAAACTCCCCCTACCCTATACTCTATAGTATGAAGTGACTGTCAGAATCAACGATCAACATACGAAACAGCAAGTGGATACATCAAAATATCAACTCTGGGGAAAGAGACACAGTGCTTGCCCTATAAAATTTTCTCAGGTCACAACCTGAGAAATTTTGTGCAAATAATTTTGTCTTGGGTTTTCCACCCCTCCTTATTTGGAAGAAGAATAAAACTGTAAATTTGTAGTGTAGATTTAACTGTTTAGTGGAGGAACTCATGGAGGTATTACAGCCACCACACCGTAGATTGTTTTCTTCTTTGCCTACTTTGTTGTTGTTCTCTTTCTTTTGAACTGTTAGGACCTCATTAACCTGATGAGTCTAGACTTCACAGCCCTGTGTGAGAGAAGAGCCCAATCTAGACTGAGACGGTGGACATTGTCATTCCCCCATGTGGTGCTCACTAATCCATAGACTTACTCTTAATGAATCTCAGGCCTGAGTGAGTGCCCATTCCCAATGTTGCAAAACTTCAATACTATGTCTAGGGTGTTTGGCTAAATTTGTATGTAATCTGTTGTTTTCTCAAGACTATAACTTCTAAGGACAGGAACTTCTAAGTAGGGTCAGATAAGATAAAAACGTGAAAACGTAAAGTGCTATGTAATTGTAACGTATGTTTGTTATTTCTATTATGTGTGGTGTGCTGCTCATTTCACAATAGATGTTTAATAAATGCTGGTGGATCAGTGGACGGACTAGATTCATGGATGTATTGATAATGACTGATGAATGTATAAAACCACACATACATTTAAGAGATTCAATAGATCGGGCTTCCCTGGTGGCGCAGTGGTTGAGAGTCCACCTGCCGATGCAGGGGACACGGGTTTGTACCCCAGTCCGGGAAGATCCCACATGCCGCAGAGCGGCTGGGCCCATAAGCCATGGCTGCTGAGCCTGGGCGTCCGGAGCCTGTGCTCCGCAACGGGAGAGGCCACAACAGTGAGAGGCCCGCGTACTGCAAAAACAAACAAACAAACAAACAAAGATTCAATAGATCATAAAGCTGGCTAATAATAATAACAACAACTAATTTTATGGACTGCTCATTTTATGTCAGCCTAAATTCTTTACATTAATTAACTCATTTAATTCTCACAACAATATGAGGTAGATATTATGATTCTCATTTAAAATGAGAGGGTTGTTGCACAGAAAGGTTAATCAGTTTTCCCAAATTGTTAGTAAGTGAGAACTTCTTTCTAACTGGACTTCAGAAGTAACCTCCATTAATGGTATTAATTACCCATATATATTAAAATTTGGATCTATTCTATTTAATTTCTGTAAGCATGAAAAGCTAAAGCAGAATGCAGTCAGTACACTCTTGTGGTAGGCAGAATAGGACACTTCAAAAATAACCATATCCAAATCCCTGGATCCCCTGAATATATTAAGTTGCATGGCAAAAGGGAATTAAGATTGCAGATGGGATTATGGTTGCATATCAGATGACCTGGATCTAGGGAGAGGTTATCCTGGATTAATCAGGTGGGTCCTATGTAATCACAAGAAAACACAAGGAATAATGAAGAGAGAGGCAGAAGAGTCAGTGTCAGAGGAATGCACTGAGAGAAAGACTTGACCACCATTATTATCTTTGAAGATGGAAGGGGACCATGATCCAAGGAATGCATACAGTCTCTAGAAGCGGGAAAAGGCAAGAAAATGGACTTTCCTCTGGGCCCTGCCCATACCTTGATTTTAACACAGTGAGACCCATTCTAGACTTCTGACCTCCAAAACTGTAGGATAATAAATTCATGTTGTTTGAAGTCGTTAGGTTTGTGGTAATTTGTTACAGCAGAAACAGGAGACTAATACAGCTTTCAAATTCCAAGATTACAGAATGAATTTTGATTTCTCACTAATCCAATGCTGGAGTTTATTGACATAACTTCAAGAGTCAAAAATTGGAAGTCTTGGCCTGATTTAGATTCATTATTATTCTTATTTTCATTTGAACTATGTCCGAGGAAAATCTCTCTACATAATCTATAATTTCTGAACACTTTTTCTCTAAAACGAGCAATGTCTATTTTTATTCCATTTTAAGTATATTATGATCATTAAAATTATAGACATAGGCACCCAAAATTACCTGGAAAAGAGAGACACCACGTTCCATGGTCTATGATTTAAGCTCTTCTGCCCTGTTACTTCACTTTCTTTGTTCTTTGTCTCTCCTCTTCTTTCCCATCTTCCTTCACCTGTGCTTTGTTTAACTCTCAAAACAATGATCTCCTCAAACCTGATACTTCTCTGGCTAAAGATCCATTAAGAATGCATCCCTTTTTTAAAACCTCAGTACCCTAATATTTCTATTTCTCTTCTTTTCCCCTTTAGTAATAGTAGTATTAATAATGATAATAGATGGAATCCATTAAGCACTTCCTATGTGCTAATATTGTGATAAATGTTTTACATACATTGTATCATTTAATCCTCAAAAAAAATAAGAGGTAAGTACTCTTATTATTTCTGTCTTTCAGATAAGAAGAGGGAGGCATAAAGAGGGTTAGAAACTTGCCCTAATTCCGTTAGCTCAAAAGTGGAAGAGCTGGGATTCAAATCCAGAGAAGTGTCCACTTCAGGTGAGCGATCTTAACCTCACATTCTGCTGCCTTCTGGTTTAGTTCCTCCCTGGAAGCAGCTACTAGACTGCCTCCTATGCAAAAAGTACCTGAATTATGCATAGTGCTCAAGATAACAAAAGATAAAAGTGTTAAGTGCTCTGTCCTGAGGAGGGCCCTAGGTGGTTAAGAAATAAACAGAGTAAAAATGGGGGAAGTTAGAAATCCAGGCAGGTGTTGTGCACGCAAAAGCCAAAGTTACCCACAATGGAAAGTAGACCCTGAGAATATCAAGGCAGGGCCCTTGGCTTATTTAGTTTCATATTTTGAGCACTTAGCACCAAGCTCAGTGTACAGTGAGTGTTCCACCAGTGATTTTAAACCTGGGTTTGCTGCACCACCAGGGATGTGATGATAATATTGGAGAATCCATGTGTTTTACAGTCAGTATTCTAAAATGTCAAAGAAAGTGATCCATCTACAATGATAAGACTGCACAGACTGTTTAAAGAGATGAGTTTCTAGGCTGTTGGCTAGGATTCTACCAGTTCAGTAAGATTATATCCTGGTTACTTCATGATGACCAGAAACTTTGATTAATAGATATGTATGTGTAATAAAACAGGAAACCAAATATTGCTTAAAATAAATTTTGTTTGCTAAACAAAATATATCAAAACATAAGGACTGTGGAGTCTAATGAATTAAAAAGCTTTACTTAATGGTGAAAAATTTGAGAACCGTAATGTGTACTCAAATATTAATTAAAAGTTGAGTGAATAGGTTCAAATGTTGTGTCTCCAAATATCCCCAGTTATAATCTAATGCTTCTATTAACAGATTAATGAACTACTTCTTGTAGTCATCATACTTTAGTGCTAATTGGCTTATCAGCTGAACTTCTGTGACAGGTGACATGTAGCTGAGATCTGGGCACAGAAGGAATGTGAGTTTTAATCAGAGGGAAGACAAATTTTCTGGAAAGGGCTACATAATTTTATCTAGTAGGAAGTACTAAGGGGCTAATTTCTTTTGGGCTGGGGGGTGTAGGTGTAGAAGAGAGTAACATAAAAGAGGAGAAAAAGTATGGAAAGAAGAGATAATACAGCCAGAGACAAACATTATCTATTACACAATTTGCCTACTTCTGGTACTTTCAACCAAAACAGAAGCAATTAATAAATAATTTCTGGGCCTCTACATTAAAGGACTGTGCCATTCAAAATATGATTCAAAAAGCAAACAAATAAAAATATGATTTTTTTTAAAGGGACAACATTTATTCCTTTTCCAAGGGTTACAGTAAAACCAGGTGGAAGAGAATGGTTTTAGCAGTTAGAAAAAAAAAAATTACAAATCTGGGGTTTGGCCATTAAAAGTTATTTAAAACAATGGGAGGGGAAAAAATAGACAACAAGAAGTTGTGTCACATTACATACCTCTCCCCCACCCCAAAGCTTAATACTTGCTTACCAAGTCAAAAAAGAGACACAGTTGATTCACAAGCTGGAGGTTTGAACTTGAGTAAGACATTTATAAAAACCTAAATGGGGGCAGTGTCCTCCCTAGCCCAGGGGCCACTAGGCACAGCACAAGAGACTAAAAACTCAACAGGGGAAGGCTGGACACTCAGGGTTTGGGAGTGTAGGCACCCCTAGATCTGGCTCAGGGATTTGGGGAGTAAACAAAACCTACTTGGAAAAGAATTGGGGAAGAAAACCAGCAATTGTCTTCTGCACAGGTGGGAACAGCGAAGGAGATAGGGACAGGGCCAGGAGCATTTCCCATCACTAACCTAACTTGGGAAACTGCAAGGGACCATCTTCAACTGGCCTTAAGAGGAAGACCAGATGGATGAGTGGAGAATCCACAGGAGGAAGAGGACGAGAGGGAACGTGGCTAGGGGGCAACAGCCCCTTCCTTTCTGGGCGCAGGAAGGCAGCCAGGGCACCAGGTCCAGGCAGTGACCTCACAAGGACAGCACAGTTTTTGCAGCTTAAGGTCACCCACCTGCCCCCACCCAGCTACTCATTCTGCCCACCCGCTGGTGTAGGGCACCTCTCCGCCCAGAGCGGTGGATGGCTCTGTGCCTGGGGCCCTGCCTCTTCTGTGTCTCCTCCCTTGGAGGCAGCACCAGCCTCTGCCCCTGTGGCCTGGGCCTCCTGGCTCTCAGGGGTGGCACATTGCCTTCCCTTCCCGGGCAGTGCCTTCCTCACTGCAGGCACCGACCCCCCCCACCCCGCTCCTGCCCTTCCTGTGGGTGAGGAAGCAGACGGATCCCCCACCCCCCCTTCCGATTTCTCTTGAAGGACAGGCCACTCAATTTGGAAGCCTTCTTGAAAGAGAATTTCTTCTTCTTGGGGGTCTCCTTGGGGGAGACCTCCTCCTTGCCCTCAGCGCCCTGGCTAGGGGGTGCCGGCTCGATGACATCGCCAGTGGCCCGGGCTGCCTCCTCTGTTCCGTTCACGGGGGTGGGGGTGACTCCCTTCACCTTTGGGGGATAAGTCTGCATTGCTTTTCACGTGGCCGTTCTCCTGTCCGTTGATCTTAGCGGGGGAAGCGCCTGCTGCCTCCTCCGCGTTCACGTCGCGCGGGGAGACTTGGAGCTCTGGCTGCCCATGGCAGGGGTTCTGCTGGGGGGCGCCCGCAGCCACGCCGGGCTCGCGCCGCAGGGGATAGTTTGGTCAGGGTGGGCCTGGCCGGCGGAGGGGTGGGGCTCGCGCCTGAGTGAGAGGGGTGTGTGTGTCGGGGGGGAACCGAGCTCCAACCCCGCTCAGCGCCAGACCCGCTAGCTGCGCGCCAGAATGCCTAAAATGTGATTCTTGTTCTTTGTCCTCAAGGGGAAATAAGATTTAAGCACCGGGCTGGCACTAGGATGAGGAGAGTAGGGCTCTTCATTTAAGCATATGAAAATGTATATAGTGACATAAAGTAAATCATCATTTCATTTAACAATACAGAGATATCATCAGGTAGTACAGGAAGAATTAACCGGGAAATGATAAAAATTTGGGGGGAGGGAGCCATCATTATGGCCTGGACTCCAGAGGTATTGAACCAATGTACTGGGGTCTGGAGGGGCATCTATCTGACTTGCCCTATACTCCTAGACATGTACCACACTGGATTACTCTTCCTAAAATAGATTTTTTCACTCTCTCTTCTCCTAATAAATAGAAGAGAGCAACTGAAGCTCAAGGCACCCCTTTTTCTTCTCATGACAGCCCTAAGATTCTCAACCTAGCTGGCAAATGCTATAGCACTAATCAGAGTGCTGGACCCATAGAGCCACTCAATAAATACCTTCTAATTATATGGTAAGGAATAACAAACATGTAACTTGGAGAAGATCTCACCAAATGGCAACCCTACCACTTCCTAGCAGTATGAACTTGGGTTAATTACATATTGATTTTATTTTTCTTATCTGTGTAACGGGATTGCTAACTTCTACCAAAAAGGTTAACCAGTCTATAAGCGTAACTGAAATAACATATAGACATATCTGATGCTTATTAGACAAATGTTGACTATAAATTTGAAAGGTGACTATATTGCTATAGACAGATGGAGGCTAACACCTTTCATTGAGGGAAGTTGTGTGGTATTTAGAAATTGGGCCCTGCTGGTCCTTGATTTTTTTACCTACAAAATAAGGCCTTAAAACAAGTAGATTTGGAAGATCACTGAAATTCTAATGGTCTCTGTTTCTGAGAAGCAACCATCTAGTCAAATTCTTTCTAGGCCCTAAAGCACTGATACAATGTTGAATGTAAAAAGAATAATGGAAAACTTAGCACCAATTAAAGAGACAGCATACCATCTCTTTCCTCATCGTGCACATGCTTATATCTTGGATACGTATCAGTTGGGGTTAGTGGGTGATGATAGTATTAGTCTGGCAAAAACAAAAACAAAAATAAAAAGTAGTGAAAATTTTGTTTAGCCAAATTTATTCAATTTAATAAGAAACTACATCTTTTTTTTTTGATGTTGGGGGTAGGAGTTTATTAATTAATTAATTTATTTTTGCTGTGTTGCGTCTTCGTTTCTGTGCGAGGGCTTTCTCTAGTTGTGGCAAGCGGGGGCCACTCTTCATCACAGCGTGCGGGCCTCTTACTGTCGCGGCCTCTCTAGTTGCGGAGCACAGGCTCCAGACGCGCAGGCTCAGTAATTGTGGCTCACGGGCCTAGTTGCTCCACGGCATGTGGGATCCTCCCAGACCAGGGCTCGAACCCGTGTCCCCTAAATTAGCAGGCAGATTCTCAACCACTGTGCCACCAGGGAAGCCCCAAGAAACTACATCTTATTCAGGGGTTCTTCCTACAATTTTGGTATCAAATTGTCTTTTCTTTATACAACGGTGATAAAAGATAGTACTTGTTTATTCAAATTACCTTTCATAGGAAATGAAAAGTTGGCAGCTTTATATCACTTTCCCAGTTTTTTCTATTGTTGATTAATTTTTAGGTTCATAAAATTTGAAAATCTAGAAATCCCTGACCTATAGCACCAACCAATAAATAGTTTTTATTTTTATCATTAACATTGGCATTGTCATGAACACTGTTAAGAGGAAACTTTCTGAAAGGAATATCTGATTGTTTATTGAAAAGTACCAAGTTTTTAAAGCCTCACTGGCGTTTCTCAGAATCAAAGCCTAACCAGCCCTTCCCCCAGCTTCCCACCCCAACTCTGAGGAGGAAAAGATGTGAGAAGAAAGAAGAAGCAAGAGTCAGATTTTTTTCTGCTCCTGTGGGATCCTACTATCTGAAATATTTACAAGTGTGGAAATGAGACAGAGGAAGCCCACTTACTGCTGGAGTAGAAAGGTCGGAACTGGGCTTGCAGCATCCTCAGTGAGCCAGCTCAGAAGGCTTCTCTGCCCTGACCTAGCTCCAGGCAAGTAGCTATCAGGCCTGTTTGGGGTAAGTGATGCAAGGAAGATAAAACACCAACAGCAGTTTTAATGTCAGAACTGCTGCTTGAGTTGCCACACTCCCAGCAGAATAATACAGCCACATTTTAGAGGATTTTCATGGGATGAAATTTTAACAGGTATATTAGGAAAACTGAGGGGAGTAACTCTATAAAAGTTTAGAGTCTATGCATAGTGGACTTGGTGGTAGATTTTTAAATCCACAGTAAGGGCTTGGTTTTGACTACCTTCTGACTAACTTTCAAAGACATTTCTATTGTAAATTAATAATAAACTTTTATAATGACTGGAGATATTTTCTGACTTAAGAACTTAATTGTGAAATTGTGAATCTATAAATGATTTGCAAATGTAAAAAACTGCTATTGTTGCTACTATTTTTTCTATTTACCAGCAATATTTTTCATATTCTTATCATTGTCTCTCTATTGAATTTGACTTGAAAAGTAATATTTATTTGCATATGTCAACTTTGAGTGTTATGATGAGTTGTATCAGACCTGCTGTTCAGACATATTGACATTAAGTAAAGAAGAACAAAGGAACCTAGGAACAGACTCTGAGAGCTCACCAGATTAATCTGTTATCAGAACCAAGAACATATATTTAGAAGTTTGGTTTGCTCAAACGATATCAAGCCCCGTACACAGTCCCAGGTACTTATTTAGTCTGAACAGAGATTCACATATAAGGAAGTATGCCAAACAACCTCATGTCAATCAATGACAGGAATAGTTGCAATAATACAAATAGACTCAACAACAGCAATGATAATGTATATTCCCTAGAGAACGAATATGCTCTCCAACATGGTGGCATTACCTGGTCCTCAGTTAAGATTTGATATTTTCCTGCTTCGGAGAGCATCCCACCCTTTGACCTCTTCTTCTGAGTTGAGAATTATTATTCTCTTGTTGTGATTCTATTTATCTCTTAGAGAAGACGGGAAGGAGTTTCATCTCTTTCCCATTTTTATGCATCATTTGTGACTGGATAACCTATATTAAAATGATTACAATGTGTACCAGAACGCCATTCATGCATGCACCTGTTTTCTTCAGGTTTATTCTGACCGAGTATGTGTGTGTTTGGTAGTGTTGGAAGGGAAGATAATAAGTACAGCCAGGTATATTTTGACAAAACACTTGAATGTCATAAAGCAAAATTTACTATTTTTCTTTTGTAAGCCAAAAAAAACCCATTCATCAGTTAATCTATTAAAGCTGAATTGCCTAGAGAAATATGTTTATTTTCTTTAACTGTTTTATATTGTATTTTGATTTTGAAAATTATTCTTAAATTCTTCCCCAGTCCTCATATGTCTGTAATTTTTAAAGATAGTCTCACCAGTCAGAGTGGATCTCCAGGTATATGAGTGTGAAATCTGGGGGAAGGTGGCACACACAACTTTAATATCTCTCCTGTCTTTAGACTTGTGGCAAAATCCTTTAAACATAATGTTGTGTTTTAATCACATCATTAAAAAAAGATCAGAAATAGAAATTTTAAAATACTTTTTGTCAAAACTAGAGCACTATGGTCTAAAGAATATTTATGAACTCATGCTACCTCAAGATTGCAGGTCAGGCATGGTTATTCAGGTGTGGCTCCCTGACCAAGTCATGCAGGGAAGGATTTTTACCTGTAGACTTTCAGACAAGAACTTTTAGAGAATGAACATGTAGCTTACCTCTAAATTAATTTCCTTTGAAATCAATATGTGTTATTCTGGGAAAGTAAAGGAATATATAGACTACATTAATGTATAGGATTTGAATGGACCACCCTAAGAACAAGGCATATATTTGTATGTAAGGATGCGTGTGTATGTACACACACGTCTAATAGTCTAGTAAAAAAGAGCCCATAGACCTATATTCAAACGTAAGTACACATATTCATACTTCATGCTCAAGCACAATTCTGACATCATTGACACTTTGCATTGGAATAAGACAAGCTGGTATCACCAAACAGGAAAATTAATTCACTCAATCCTTAGTATGCTCATGGAAGCCGTACAATTCATTATAAGCATATTGCCAATAGAAATACAAACAAACAGCATGTGTATCCTATTAGATCTAAATCATAGCAGGGAGCCGAGCTGGTGGAAATATAATGCATCCAGCCTTAAGCATTCTGAGTTGTACTCATGAATGACTTACTCTATGCCTGGATTCCACTCCAGTTCCTTATAATTTACACTGGGTTATTATATGTTGTGCCTCTTCCCATATCAGCTGTCTCCATAAGGGACTCATGCATTATGGAGTCAGGGAAACACTCAGGACCAGTCCAAGAATGCTTTGTCCATTGGGGAAAAGTCAAAGTAAAAACTATTCCCTATGTAAATGCACAAAAAAATTCTGGTTCCTAAACATCAGATGCTCCTGAAACCCCGCCTAAGTAAAGTCTAATAGCTGGTCTCAGGAAGAGTGTGGCTGGCAGTTTGGAGTAGATAATTTAAGCTGTCATGAAGTTGGGGAGCCTGGCTGGTTAAATCTTTTGCAAGCCTATTGCTTCTCCAAACACTTCCCACAGTATCTAACACACAAACATACTTTATTGAGCATCAGCAAAAGTTGTTTTTCACCCACCCCTACTAAATTATTCAGACTAATATAAGAATTAAGACCAATGAAAGGAAAAAAGTAAAACCATAAGTGTCTAAAAGTCCATTGTTCAGACAAGATTTTTTTTTTTAATTTGGAAATTGCAGCACTCATTCATGGATACCCTGCTTTTAAATTTCAATATAACATTAGTAATACTTTCCACTTTTAAACACTATATTCTTGAACCTATATTGAAGGGATGTTTTGAGTTCTATATGTTACCAGGCTAACCAGTTAAAAAGTGAAATATTCAGTTAATGCTATTCCAATCAATGAGCATGTTTCTTAGAAAAAAAGATATTTTTATGGAAACTAGATATATGCTCTAATAACAGACAGATTTTATATATTTTTCTCACTATTGTATTGCTAGTGACTACACCATAGGAGGCATTCAATACATATTTGTTGAATGGGAGAAAGAAATCAATGGTTTGTGACATGTCAGAGAGAGAACACAGCTCTGAACAGGTGATGTGTTTATCACAGTGGAGCTTATTTCTCTATGTTAGTATGCTCAGAAATCCAGAGGAGAAGACTTGAAGCAAGTTTTAATAAAGGGTGTACTAATATCTGTTCTGATCTGATATTTGTCTATGGTCAGAACAGGGTCAAAGGGCTCTGTTAAAGATGTATTTGGCTACAAATAACAGAAGACTACCACAGTGGCCCTAAGAGACCAGGATTTGTCTTCTGCAGCAAGAAGTTTGGGAGTAGGTAGTACAGGGTAGGTGTGGCAGCTCAGTAATTCTACTAGGAACCTCAATTCTTTCCATCTTTTTGTTCTGCCAAACATAGTTTGCAGGCTCTTGCTTTCAAGCTTGGCATCTTATGATTGCAAGAAAGATGCTTGCTGCCATGTCTTATGCTAATATTTTATCAGACAAAAGGAAAGATAAAGTGAAGAGGGAGTCAGGCATGGATGGTGACTGCATCAAGAAGCAACAGATTTCCCACCAATCCCAGCAGATGTCTACTTACGTTTCATAGAGCAGGACTGTGCCACATGATTAGATTGCCATGGAGTATGGGAAAGCAAATGATTTTAGCTAGACAGTTTGTTACGTCTCCAAAAAGCCAGGGTCCTATTAGACAAAGCAGAAGTGAGGAAAGACATTGGGTAGGCATCTAGCCATGTCTGCCCCAGGACTGAAGTGAAGAAATTAGTCTGTCATAACATAAAATCTGAACAGCACTTCTCTGATTTCACCCTTCTAAAAGTAAATTCAGACTAAAGTAGTTCTATGGGGCAACAGTTTTAGCGCACATTTTTTCATGATAGAGTTAATTCAGACCTTGTTGTTTTCATAAATAGCTTAATAAGTGATGACTTCTTGATGAATTTTCATCCTGTATTTGTGGCCTAGGGAAAAAAAAATCCTTTCTACTGCCCTGAACTTAAAGTCTTCTATTATCTGGACCAACTTCTTCCTTATTTCTCCTTTCAAAACCATTTTCTCTAAATAGCTCTCTGAGAAGGAGTATTATAAAGAAATTCATACCCAAATGTTAATGTTTGACAGTGTCTTTCTATATTGTCCTGTATGGGGGCTATTTGAGGTTTAATGGGATAATTGCCTAAAAGTCTAGCTCTAATTTCAGAAAGAGTGGCCAAGAGGGATATTTTTGAATTCAGGAAACTTAACCTTAGTTATGTAGTCACCCATCTGGGCAGTTGTCTTTCTTATCTAAGAACTGAACTTTGTTTTTATTTACCAAGAGTGGTATAAAGGTAATAATAATCTTTTTCTCTTTAATACTTGACAATGTGCCAATGGAACAATGATTCCTTTAGCAGGTGACCTATGTGAATCATGTAATTCTATGACTCCTTGCTCATAGAAACATAAGCAATTTAATACTTGTTAGGAGTTGGAGATGCTCAAATCTTTGTTAAGGTTCTGGCCCTTTCCTTGGTTTCATTACTTTTATAATAGGCCAAGACTTTTATTAATATAATGTAGGGAGATGTTTGGCAGAAAGGTATAATGTAAGCTGATCCCTTGTAAATTTAAGAAAACTAGAAAGAGGGGAGGGAATAAGTCGTTCATGACTAAAACAGTGGATGCTGTCGTTGCAGGTGTTCATGAATGTTGTATGTGCACCCAGAAAATCTTTATAGTCTTCAAAACAATTTGTCTTCACCTAAAAACCACACAGACTTATTATGTATTTACTGCTCACCACCCCGCTTGGTCCTGTAATTTTCCTTTTTTGCCTGCAGGCTTAACATTCTTGGCAAAGAAGAAGGCTTATGGGAAATATTCATTGACTTCTTATTGAAGCAGTGTTGTTTCTGCATGGGAGCCAGGCTCAAGGAGTTTAGCTACAGATCCCAGAACAACTTCCTTGATTTTACAAGAAGGGCTCTGAGGGACCCTTATACTGCAATAATATGAACAGAAACTCTCATTCTAAAGTTTCACAGAAATGCACACCACCCTCTCCTTGCTCATATTGCTAGAAGACCTTGCCTTAGAGAATGAGAACCTGGGCTCTAGGTGTATCTGGACAAGAGACATCTGAATGGGCATTGTCTCTTCTGTTATTTGCTCTAGGACACCCTCTCGTCTCTGTCCTAGTATCTCCCATGCAGGCCTCCTTCTGAGGCTGTTTGGGGTCTTCCTCTCTGTTGGACTATGTAATAGCCCCAAACTTTCTGCCCTTGGGTGGGAGTGGGGGATGAGAATGTGTAGAATAAATGTAAATGGATCTTTTCCAATACTTGTCAAGGAACAAGAAACTTTAGAGAAGAATTTCTTTGCCCCTACATGGAGCACATTGTCCCTGACTGTTCAAAATAAGTGTCTCAGTTTCAGAGAATCCCATCCCTCAGGAATGCCACAAGAATAGCCCCAATTAGCAGAATGTAATTACTTGAGTCGGAATCATATACTTAATGATGAACCTTTCCTCCCAAATGGCATGAAGTCTTGAATAATTTAGAAGGAAAAAACAATTAAATATAAGGGGACCCTCCTTAGAATTAGGGATGCTTGTGGCCATGCTCATGCATATGCATGCTGTAAGGGAGGGCTAGTACTAGAGAAGTTTAACCAGCTTTAAAGTGGAACAGAGTTGATATTTTCAACCTATAAAAAGCTCATTTAAATACATAGAATGACATCAAGATCCCATATAGATAAATGGACAAAAGTTACTGAGATAATTATTCAGGAGAAAATAAAACCAGGAAATAAAGAAAATGTTCACCTTCAGGAGGAATCCAAAACATGCAGATTAAAACAGCAATAAAGGCCCATTTTATATCTATTAAAGTAAGGAAAACTTTAAAAAGTGATATTATATAATGCTAGTGAGATTGTGGAGAAGCCAATATCTGTATTTATTGCTGGCTGCAATGTAAAACTTCTGGAAACAAATTTGATCATTTTATTATATCAAAAGCCTTGAGACAGGTTTATGACCAGTGATCCTAAGAAATAACTAAATAAAATCTTAAAAGCTACATGAACTAAGAGTAACTGCTATATTTTCTATAAAAGCAAAACTTAGAAGCAAATATGAAAAAAAGCACAATAGTTACAAATTATAAAATAATAGTTCAATGGAATATAATATGTCTTTTACAATGGATGATTAAAATACACTAGCATGGGCTTCCCTGGTGGCACAGTTGTTGAGAGTCCGCCTGCCGATGCAGGGGACACGGGTTCGTGCCACGGTCCGGGAAGATCCCACATGCCACGGAACGGCTGGGCCCATGAGCCATGGCCACTGAGCTTGCGTGTCTGGAGCCTTTGCTCCGCAACGGGAGAGGCCACAACAGTGAGAGGCCTGCGTACCGCAAAAAAAAAAAAAAAAAAAAAAAAATGCTAGCATATGATACAGGAAATAAAAAGATTCAAAATTTAAATTACACTGTGGATATAGCTATGTAAAATATGTAACTATATGTGTAAACACTAAAAGGATGTTTATAAAATAGTATCAATGTAGTATGATTTTCAGGGATTTATTTTTATTCTAAAATTTGTTTTAATATGATAAAATTTTAAATCTGTAATGAGTTTATTGAGGAGCTTCAACTTGTTAGGGATAAACATGAATTAGATTTATTTCTCTGATAACTCTGTACTATGCTGACCTCTCTATTTTTTGCTGAGGTACTACTTCCAATTCTATTACTTAACAGTCTTTTCAGTTATCAGAACAGTCTTTCTAGTTTTTTAAAACTCAGTCCTGTGTGTTTTGCAACTTCAATCTCACATTCAATTCAAAACTTTCCCATTTCCCCCACAGCTCTAGTTAGATTTATGACTTGCTATAGACTGTATGTTTGTGCTTCACCAGAATTCATGTGCTGAAACCCAAACCCACAGTGTAATGGTATCTGGAGGTGGAGCCTTTGAGAGGTAATTAGGTTTAAATGAGGTCATGAGGGTGGAGTCTTCACGATGGGATTAGTGCCCTTATAAGAAGAGGCCTGCTCCATGCAAGCATGTGGTGAGAAGGTGGCTGTCTGTAAATCAGGAAAAGGGGCCTCACCAGAACCCAACCATACTTGCACCTTGAAGTTGGATTCCCCACACTTCAGAACTATGAGGAATAAATTTTTGTTGTTTAAGCCACCCTTCTATAGTATTCTGTTATAGCAGCCCCAAATGACCAAGACAAGACTCATTTCCCTTCCCTCTTTCCTGTACTTCTATTCTGATGGACATGGTTTCTTATATGTTTCTTTTCAACAGGCTAATCTCCATCTAATGCTGATTGGCCATCATTCTCCTTTGGTTTCTTGGAGGGCCCTAGGAATGCCCCTTCTATAATCTCCTGGAATGGGAGATCCAAGTTGGCTTTAATCTTTTCCTGCCAGGTCAACCCTTCTCACAAGCCACCCACTCTATATATTCTTACTGCTGGGATCCTCTTAGTTAATAGACAGCCTTCCTGGGGTTAATACCAGCAAGTCAGCTCAAGCCAGCCATCCTACTCAGTGTCTACATAGGAAATCATGGATCGAGGTCCACATTTAACAGTGGAATGCAGGCTGTTTCACTGACCTCTCTTACATGCCATCTTCTTCTTGCTCTTTGTCCACACTCAGTATCAGACATTCTGCTGGCCTAGTAGCCTGGAAATTTTTAAATAAGGAATGTTCAGACAGTCACTGAGAGTAATTCTCCTGGAGCCCTTCTCTCTCTGTTTTGGTAAGAAGTATGCCATCTCTATTCTTCCTTGGGAAAGCAATAGCCTTGCTTTTCAAATTTATAACTCTTGAACTCTCTATAAAAGCCATGCCTCGTTTCCCAAACCCAGTCTTTCTCTTATATTGGTAGTGATGGTGGTGATCTTTATGGTTATGTTGAAACAGTGCCTTTCTACAGGCCCTATGTGGAAGATGATGCTGGCTCCAATTACTGGCATTCCTTTGAGCTTAGAAGGTGGAGTATTTAGATGCCAGTTCTGGCACTCAGTGTCGAGCACCACTTAAAAACAGGGAATTATCATTAAATGATAGTTTGAATGTAATTAATTTATAGAATCAGGGGAATAAAAAAGATACCCTCTTACTAGTAAACATAGTTAATGCCATTGATATTTATTGACTGAATTATTAAATGCTTTTTGGAAAAGATCAGGGCAATAATTCAAAATGTTTCAGAAAGGATTCCTGAAGCATCCTAACACAATCACATAGATGTTTTGTTTTCAGAGTTACTGCCGTAGAGTCCTATCTGCTTAAAATCCTTTCTCTCTCCAAAATACTTGTCTTGTATACATCTTCTTCTACAGAAGATGAGTTAAAGTTGTCAGTATTATGGGTAGAGGAAGGAGAGTGGAGTGAAGAGAACTGGAGTGATGGAGCTGATGGGGAGATTGGACTTCTAAAGCAAACTTTACTTGCTTTATGTTTTACCAGCACTCACATGATAATCAGCAGGAATTTTATGTTTCCTTCTCAAATCTATTTATGAGTACTTATTAACTCACAGGCAATTAAAGGGCTTGAGGGCACAAATTCTCTGTCTTGTTAGTAAAATGCCCAGGTATTGCCTAACACTAAATAATATGGACACTGCTATTTTGAATCTTTCCTTGAATTAGAAGAAAATGGTACAACTTCAGATACATCAATTTTTCAGAGCTAAAAATGGAAATACTAGTTAGAGTTGACATGAGAGAGAGAGAGAGAGAGAGAAGGGAGAGTATCTTATATTGTTCCTGTTTATGAACTTTTGAAAGTTAGAAAAATGTCATGGAAACTTAAGTCTTTGGGATGCTTTTGAATTTAAGCCAAAATATTGTTCTAGTGGAGTTATTTATCTAGATTCCAACAAACACTGTCCATTTTTTTTCTTATGGATTTTGCTCGAGATGTGCATCATAGATATATTTTTAAATTGATCAATTTGACATAGTAGTTTAAAATACATGTCCCTTAAGACCCAACATCTTTGAAAATGGGAAGCTTGAAGTTGAATAGCTTAAGGCAGAGTTTGAAAAATGGGCTATATTAATATCAGTAAGCTTGTTTTGCTTTTGATCATGCACAGACAGAAAATCACATCTCAGAGGTGAAATTGTTGAGTATTATCAACATGCCTCTCCATTGTTCTTACATTCTGCAGTGAAAGCTGCTAATGATTCTTTATTTAGAGCTATGTGTTCAGTTTTATTAGACAATCTTTAAAATAACATGTAATTGGTTATAATAGACACAGTAAAATGTAAAAAATTACATGCTAGATGAATCTATAGTAGCTGCTATGGTAAATTGACTTTGGAAAGACAAGAGCTAAAGGGTCTGTTGATTGTAATTTTGGTCTATACATGATGCCTGCCTCCCAAGAAACAATAGCCAAACAGCATATTTAAACGTAAGATTCAAATGAGCCAAGTAAACAAACATTTGACCTTTCTTGAAAATTATTTAGGCTCAGTCTTATATGTTATCACTATTTAGCATTTAACTGCAAACTGTTTTGTCTTCTGTTTAACTTTATATGTATAAATGTATGTATATGCAAAGCTTTTCTATTATATGTCTTTTCTATTTCTACCCTGTGACCACTTTGCATCTTATCAGAAAGATAAAGAATATGGAAGATAAATCCCCTAAACTACAAGATCAATCTTTTCTTGTGTTGTTCTGCCTATCTGTGTTGTACTTTTAACTTGATACAATATTTGGATGCTTGATTTTTCCTTCCTGCAAACTTGTGATATCTCGTTACAACTTTGCTAAACTTCTGGTACTCAGGCCTCTCTCCTAGTTTCAGCCTCACTTGCATTGTATTGCTCACCCCATACCTTGGAGTAACAAGTAACAATTTAGTAGCTAATTGATTAGGGATAAATACTGGTAGTCTCACTCATGCTTCTTTTACTAGAGTCAGGAGTCTAGAAGTAACAGACTAGAAGTAGCTCAGTTTTGTCAAATGATTTGAGTTGATTCATGGTAAATGAAATCTGATATTTTCCCACTTCCTACATGGTTAGGAATTTTGGTTCTCAAAAGGTATTGAATTTAAATAGTAAACTAGTGGAAGCCACATCTATGCCTCTGAGAACAATGATTAATTATATAGGTTCTTGAAAATCCAGTTCCAATCTTTGTTACTAAAGAAAGCTGCTAAAATTAGATTTTTTCCTACTTCAAGAAATTAGTCCTGAAATTCCAAACTTTTATAAGTCATGGTCTTCTTTGAACCACATTTCCCACATGTTTTACATTGTCACTGCATGAATTCTCTGTTCCTTTGATCTAGTCAATAATTTATTACTTTTGCATTTTCACAGATCAAAGAGCAATAAGAAACTGACCATTCATTTCATATGATTTGGGCCTAAAATATGATTTAAAAAAAGTAAAAATAGTCATTGTATCAAATTACTTTACAAAAGGTGTTCTTTATAACAAAGCTTATTCCATTCAATGAGCTTCTCTATAAAAGAATGATCTTGTTATAACAAATTTTATATAATGAATACTTGTTCTACAATAAAATTCCGCTTATCTCTATTACATAATCACTGTCACTAAGCAACAGACTTACTTGCTGCTTATAATAATGAGCTATGGATGAATTCATTTCAATTGCTTCATCCTTCCATCAAACACTAATTACACATCACCTTTCCTGAAGTTTTCACTCCTTTCTTACCAAAGCCAGTTTAGCTAGAGAAAAAGACCCCAAATATTTAAAGTTTGATAGCGGCCATCACTAAACCCAAACAATTATGGTAACTAAAGCTCAAAATGGTGGATATAACATAGCATCTCCCACTTTTCCTGATCACAAAACATTTTTTTTAACTCACAAGCTAACTCAGACTAAGAAACCTATCAGATTCTTTTCATCTTTATCACCTGTGGATGACAAATTAAATTTCAAGTAAGTACCATTATGAAGCAATTGGAAAGCCTCATGCAGTTTTTGTTTTGTGTGTTTTTAAGCTACAGAACCTAGCAACATGGGTAAAAGCCCGTTATAATTCAGTGTGTGGGGGGGTATGTGTGTGTGTGTGTGTGTGTGCATGTGTGTAATTTTGTGGTCCATGGAGAGAAGTGGACAAAGATACTATGTACTTCTCCCCACCAAAAGTCAGAAATATAACACCTCTCTGCAGTCTCAAAAATACTCATACTTTCTATGAATCATTAAAATACAATCACTCATCTGGATTGATATAAAACATTTTAAAAGACTAATATTGGAAAACATATCAGACCGTATTCTCTTTCAACACTTAAAATAAATAGGATGGAGGGAATATACCAAGGCACACAAAAAATTGTATTTTATCAAAGACAACCACAGCTACCTACTTGGAGATAGGCATGAATCTATTACTCTTGAATGCTTTTTCACTCCTAATATTTTCTAATACTGAAATCCCGAGCAACAGAAGGCAACCATGATAAGGGTCTTAGCATTCTTTAATTACTGTTAGATATTCTTTCCTTTTTGTTATGACATTTAAATTTTTTATTTTTGCCTTTTTAATATAAATTACTAGTTATTGTTACTTTTCTATGGACAAGAGTTACTTTTTGTTACTATAATTTTATTGGTTTTTGTCCTCACACATTTTGTAGCACATATATTCCTGTGGGGTTCACTTTCCTTTTTGCTGAAGTGCATGTCTTATCAATGTTTATGGTGAGGATCTGTGGGTGGCAAACTCTAAGTCTTTGTAGGTCTGATGATGTGTTTACTTTGCCCTCATTCTGAAGTAACACTTTAAGCAGATATAAAATTATAAACGGACAATTTTTTTTCCTCAACATTTTGAAGGTGTTGTTCCATTGTTTTCTGATTTCTATTGCCTTAGATGAGGTATCATTGTTAATCTATTTTCATTCCTTTGTAGATTTTCAGATGGCTTTTAAATTTTTTGATATTTTACATTTAATATAGGTTTTGATGTGGGCTTAATCTTCTTGTTATTTTGGATACATTCCTTATTTCATGTCTGTCTTCAATTCTGGAAAATTCCCTTCAAATATTTCTTCAAATATTTCTTATCTTTCATACTGTCTATATTATTCTTCTGTGACTTTTATTAGATGAATGTGAGAGTTTCTCAATTTGTCTTACATTCTCAAAATTGCTCTTCCTATTTAAAAAAGCTCATTGTCTCTGGCATACTGGATGGCTTCCTTGCTCCTTTTTCCTACTGTCACTAATTCTCTCTTCAATTATATATAATTCAGTTTAATCCAACCATTGCATTTTTAATTTTAATGGCTATATTTCCTATGTTTCTAATTGGTCATTTTTGATATAAATAATTCTTCCTTTTACATAATTAATTTCTAAATAGAAGTTATTAACTCACATATCTCTATGAGCATTCAAAATATACTTATTCTGAAGTCTGTCAATCTTTTATAAGAAATTAATTTCCTATGAAGCAACTTCATGTTCTGATTGTTGTTTTATGTTTTTTTCTTATTGGTAAATTTCTTCATATGTTTAGAAACATTGGTCTGCATATGTGGGATAGCCACATTTTCTATCTTATTGATGGGTGTAAAAAGCACTGAATTGGCAGAGATACTAGATGGAATCATCCCAGATTCCCATATCACTGCTGGAGGACAGCTGTCAAGGAGAATCATCTGACCTGCATGGATGGTGATGTGAACATGGAATAAATTTTTTTCCATGTCATCTAAATCTGGTTATATTTTGGTTTAATTTTTTACTGCAACATAACTTAGCCCTAGCTGATATACACATGCCAACCTACCCTTTTCCCCAACCTCTATCCAGAACTAGGTTATAAAATGATGATTCAAAGTTCCTACCCTATTATGATATTTGAGATATTGAAGATTAATCCACCAAGCCAGCAGGTGGATTAGTTCAGTTCGTATTAGAAGGCTGGTCTCTATACTCCCAATTCCATAGGTCTGAAGCCTTCTTTAGTCCCAGGCAGCAATCACCATAAGTTCTCCAACCTCTGGCTACAAGTTGTGAAGCTGACTCTTATTCTTCATCTAGAATACCTTATGCTTCTGAGGCTGAACTACCTCCTGCCAATCTTTTCTGGACTTGATACCCAGCAAGTCAGGAGCTTCAGCCCCACGTACCACTATGAATTCTGGTTCACAGAGATGCTTATCTTTTGGGAAAAAATGCCTATTTTTTTTCCTTTTCAAACTTGCTTATGTTTTTAGTAGAGGGGTGTGTCAAGTCATGAATTTACTAGCTTGACTAAGAAAACGTTCGAATACAGTTCTCCAATCTGGAGTTTAAAGATTGGAATTCATGAAAAACCATAGTGGTTCATGTAGGCCTTCTCAGAGCGCTGTGGGGGTAGGAGAATGTGCAGTTGTTTCCAGCTGTGGCTTCTGGAGTCATAATGGGCTTTATGAAGTTGTTGGCTTTTGGTATGCATTCACTATCAATTGTCCATTTCATACGCTGACAATTTTTATAATGGTTTTAAGAGATGTTTTGGAAGCTGTGGTAGAAGCAGTGAGCTAGGCTAGTGAGTCTCAGATCTGAATGATATATGGCCTTCATTTGAAGGAGAAAAAATTCAAGGACCTCCTTAGTGTTGACTGACATTATTATTATTATTTATTTATTTTCTTAAATAATGTACAAACATGAAACTAGGTATACACTTCTTATGATTAGAGCTTAGATACAACCATAAACAAAAATAACTTTATAAATTAAATAAAATGAAACTATAAAACCAATCAAATTCAGAGTAATATATTTATTTCAATGTGACAGATGTTGTTTTGCTGAAACCAAATTGACGCTTGTAATACGAACAGAGTACTGATCATTGAGATTCATTGTATCAGATGAATCATGGTGGAAAATGAAAGACATTTATTTTAGCTGTATTTGAAGAGGATTTAATAAAAGAAATATATAGAAAGGTGTAGACAGGCTCAGAAGAAACTAAAGAGTATTGAGTATTTTAGTAGTGAAGAGCCACTAACACTGTGAGACTGTAAAGGTAAATGAAGAAGTGATCATCACAGCTTGGAGAGAGTGGCTGCAGTTATAGGAGAACAATGTAGAGAAGCTATGCTCTTTGTTAGAGGGATACAGTGAATTTGCAGGAATCCAGCAGGGAGGAAGACATCAAAATAAATACCTTGATCTTACCCTTCTTATTCTTCAGCCTCCTGCTACTAACTCCCATTTGCTGAGCCCAGTCAGAGATCAAGGAAACCCCTTGATGAAGGTTATGGGCACAGAATAGAATGGAGAAGGGTAGAGAGAGTTGTCTAGAGAGGTAAAGAAAAATATTTATTCAAATTATTTGGAGTTCAGTATGTACTATCAGGTACTTTGTGATGACATAGTTCTCCCATAACATTTTTTTTAAAATTCAAATGAATAAAAAAGATTTGTCTTTCCCTTGGCATGAATACAAATTTACATTTGAAGTCCTGTTTTTTTTTCTTAGTAGTCCATGACAATTTAAATTGTAATTAGTGCCAACATGATGATAAACAGAAGGAAGACGTAAGCACTGAAATTTGTGGCATATTTAATTATGATATGTTCATCTAGCTGAACATAAATTGTATTTTAAAATTATCATCAGTGGAGAAAAGGGAATCCTCCTACACTGTTGGTGGGAATGTAAGTTGGTGCAGCCACTATGGAAAACAGTATAGAGGTTCCTCAGAAAACTAAAAATAGAATTACCCTATGATCCAGCAATCCCACTCCTGGGCATACACCTGGACAAAACTATAATTCAAAAAGATACATGCACCCCTATGTTCATTCACCCCTATGTTCACTCACACAAATCATAGCTTTTACCCATAGCATTATTCACAATAGCCAAAACATGGAAACAACCTAAATGTCCATTGACAGATGAATGGATAAAGAAGATGTGGTACATATATATATAATGGAATACTACTCAGCCATAAAAAGTAACAAAATAATGCCATTTGCAGCAACATGGATTCAACTAGAGATTATCATACCAAGTGAAGTAAGTCAGAAAAAGACAAATACCATATGGTATCACTTATATGTAGAATCTAAAATATGGCACAAATGAACCTATTTACAAAACAGAAACAGACTCACAGACATAGAGATCAGACTTATGGTTGCCAAGGGGGAGAGACTGGGAGTTTGGGGTTGGTAGATGCAAACTGTTACATTTAGAATGGATAAACAACAAGGTCCTACTGTAGAGCACAAGGAACTATATCCAATCTCCTGGAATAAACCATAATGGAAAAGAATATTAAAAAAGAATGTCTCTATGTGTATAACTGAGTCACTTTGCTCTACAGCAGAGATTGCTACAACATTGTAAATCAACTCTACTTCAATTTAAAAAAAGGCCATTTCATGGCATGCAGTATTACATGAATCAAAAAAATTATAATCAAAATAAATAAATATTCAATATTTTTTTTTTTTTTTTTTCTTTTTGCGGTATGCGGGCCTCCCACTGTTGTGGCCTCTCCCGTTGCGGAGCACAGGCTCCGGATGCGCAGGCCCAGCGGCCATGGCTCACGGGCCCAGCCGCTCCGCGGCATATGGGATCCTCCCAGACCGGGGCACGAACCCGTATCCCCTGCATCGGCAGGCGGACTCTCAACCACTGCGCCACCAGGGAGGCCCTATATTCAATATTTTTAAATGGTAAAAAACAAATAATAACAACAGAAAAATCCTCAAAAAGAACTTAAAATTGTGCCTAGACATCCACTGAGTTCATAGACCTCATTTGAGAATCATTGAGCTAAGCCATTTCAAGCTTCACTCTGGAAACTTTTTCCACCTTCCAAAGCAACCTGCACAGATCTGCTGGAAAAATCTACTGAAGCTCTGCTGTGATACTGTTATTCTCTTTGTAAAAATCCTTTAATGGCTCCTCATCTTCTACAGAATTAAGTATAAAGTCCTCAGCCTGGAATTCAAAGCCTCCACTTACTTTTCAAGCTTTATGTTCATGACTGTTCCCTTAGATACAGCATATACTCTAGCTAAACTAGGATGTGTATTGTAGCCTGAATATATCCTATGTTTTTCTACTTTCTTTTCTCAGTGTCTCTGCTTGGAATGCCATTTGCTTCATTTCTGCCTTTTAAAATCCTAAACACCTCTCTAAACTCATTTCAAATTCTGCCTCTTCCATGAAGACTGAGTTAACACCAAGGATCAGATTGTCAAACAAGACTCACACAAATCACAGCTCTTACCCAGTATCAAGCTTTTGATACAGTTTCAAGAATAAAAGCACTCAAAAGACACAGGCAGGGCAGAGAGAAGGTTGAGACATCCCACAAGATTCCCCATGTCCCTTTTTTGGTAGATGTGCTCTCTAGCCCAGAATAATAGGTGAGGTCTCTAATGCGGACTGCAGGTCACCTCACACAGTGGGAAGCATTTAAGTTAGGAAACATCTCCACATTACGCTCCAGAGAGGTGTTTAGCTTATATCACATTCTACAGGGAACCAAGCATGATAAATCCATAGATTATGGGCTTTTTCATCCTAAGCAGTCCTAAACCAGAAACATCCTACATCATTAGTCTATTTCCCCAGAATTCCAGTAATCATATTTGCAAGAATATTAGACTGAGTCACTGCCTTCTTTCTTTTTCTAGAGGCATCCCTATGGTAATTGAGAAAGAAATGGATCACTGGTCAACTGCTTTCAACTTCCTTTCTCCAAAAATACTTTCCTGATTGCTCCAATCTTATATAATCTTTCCCTTCTAACTCTTTGTGACTCTATCATAGAATTATTTTTCTGCTTTGCATTATACTTATATAAATTATGTCCTCCCCTCTTGCAACTCAGCAGAAGGGACATGATTTATTCATTTTGAGGTCACTAACAGCACTTTAGAAAGTGCCTTGCATATAACTGTTTTACATTTCATAAATGTTGGAAGAAATTAAGAGAAAGATAATTTTCTATTCTCATTATTTCCCACAAATACCACTGCTGAGTCCCGGACAGTGGAGAGGAAGAAGACCAAGTTCAACTGAGTCTAAATATCTGCTTGTGTAGATAACTTAATAACAACCCCACAGAATTATGCAAAATTCTATAGTAGGTGAAGTTGTTTTCATGGTCTTTCCTTCTTCCTGAGCACTATTTCCCTCTCTACTCAGGTGCCTATATCTGGATCTTGTTTGGGGGATGGACTTTGCCCAGGTGAGATGCTGGCTAGGAGAGTGCTTCAGTATTACCAGGGAAAGTCCTAGGGGATGTTATCTGGAAATTCACCCTTGGAGTATCAGAATAAATGGTAGGAAAAATAAGAGCAATAATGGATCCATGCTTGGAGGTGGGGAAATTGGAAGGTAATCAATCAACACGTCAACTGGAAGGATAAGGCAGAGACATTAACCAGGACAACACAATGAGGAAGAGAGAGGACAGGGAAATGTGCTAGCTGTTGAAGTGAATGATTCAATATCCAGGTCTGAAAACCTGTAGTATCTTTGGCGGTGTTGCTTTAATGCAGATCTTAGAAAGCTTTGCTAGGTTAAGAGCATAGACTTAAAAGGATAGAGCTGACCTAACAGGTTCTTATGCTCTTCTTGACTCATATAAAATTTCATTCTCAATAAGTGAAAATGTTGACAATAGTTTAAAATATTTTCCTTCTGAGGAATATATACATATGCCTAGAACCCGAAGTCTTAGGCTAAAATGATGAAGGGTGTATTTCTGTCATTGAGTTGAGGAGTATTAGTGCCATAGGAACTTTCCTAATGCTGCTTAAATTACTTTGTTGGATGTCATGTTGTGCTACTCTTTTTTATTTGGCTCCCTAACATTGAGAACTTATATACATTTCTAAGCCTTACTTCTCTAATTGATAATAAAATAAATTTCATGCTATTTCTTTTTCCCTGCAGAGAGAGTAAAAATGCCCACAGCTATACTTAATTCACATTTTTGTTGTTTGCATAACCATGTTTTCCCTTATCTGTTTTAAACAGTGTACTTCTTGGAGGTTTTATTGTTTTTCTATTACTGCATAAAAAATTACCACAAACTTAATGGTTTAAAGTGACACACATTTATTATCTCCCACAGTTTCTGTGGGCTGAGAGTCTGAACATGACTTAACAGGGTCCTTGGTTTAGGTTCTCACGAGGTGGCAATCAAGGTGTTGGATAGGGTTGGATTCTCACCAGAGGCTTGACTGGAGAAGGATCTATTTTCATACTCCTTAGGTTGTTGGTGGATTCATTTCCTAGCAGCGGTAGGATTCATGGCAGCTTGTTTCTTCAAAATCTGCAACAGAGAGAGAGAGAGACTCGAGCAAGTTGGGTGCTATGCTAGTATGTAATCACATACATCTCATCACTTTTTCCATAGTCCATGGGCTAGAAGCAAGTCACAGGGCCTATCCATACTCTAGGGGACGAGATTACACAAAGATGTGAACACCAGGAGGCAAGGATCTTGGAGGGCTGTCTTAGGATCTTTCTGCCCCAGAGGTATAATGCTGTTTATATAAATTCAAAGTACAAATCAGTCTAGACTAGGCTATGTAGTGACAATGACTCTAATAATGATGAAGATCATGGAGATGCAGGGCCAGATACCAGAGATTTGTGTAAGGGCTCTAAGGAAGAAAGAACAGCTTAAGGTTACAGACCTTCTCCAGCAATGGTGACATGTATCCTGATAAAATGTTTTATAAACAGAAGCTAAATTTCCATCCTATGCATCTCATAAGCTTGCAGTTTTTAAATATTTTATTCCCTCCACAATGTTTTGGTGACTTAAGGTGTCCATGTCCTCTGCTGTGATTTAGATATATAAAGTAGATGGTTAATATATCTTGGCCTTTTTATATTCTGAAGTCATGGAAAGGAAAACAATCACTCTGGTAACTTGTGGCTGTTTGGGGTTTTGTAACTAACAAAGCTACAACAGGAAGGCTGTCACTGCTTGTCAATGTCTAAGAATTTTATACCCAGCAAAGGACCACTTGAGAAGACAGACTGTTGTTTCTTCACTGCATCAAGAACTTTTCATGATTAACTGTCTTGTTTATCCTAAGTCTATTCAAAATAAAAAAGAAATATGGGGAGGAAGGGCACAGAAAAAACTTCCAATTTAGACATTTACTATGAGAATCGTTTCAAGGATCTGTGTTTCAGATCTACTCAAAGAATGTCCTGTCACAGCTCATCGCCAAGAGGAAATGTGTCCTGTAGGAGGAAAGAGCAGCACCTGATTTTCCAAACTACGTGGGCCCCAATGTTTTCTTTTACTACTACCTTTTACCTATCATATGATTGCTAAGCAGGGCTGTCAACTGCTATCTGTGCATGACCTACATTTTCCTGCCCTTTCTTGCCCCACTGAAAGTGTTCTCTCTGCTTCTACTGCTATTCTTCCTCTAGTCTGCCCTTAAGGCCTAGATCAAACACCATTATCTTCTTTAGTGTTCTGATTGCTCTAATTCTCACAGTGCTTGGCAACTTTCTTATGGCTCATCACATTGTATTGCACACACTTTTTTTAGGTAAAATTAACATAACATAAAATTGACCATTTTAACCATTTTAAAGTGTACAATTCAGTGACTTTAGTACATTCACAATGTGTAACTATCACCACTTTCAAATTCCAGAATATTTTCATCACTCCCCCCTGAAAAAAACCCTGTACCCATTAAGCTGTCTTTCCCAATTCTCCTGTCCCCCAGCTCCTAGCAACCACTAATATGCTTTCTATTTCTATGGATTTGCCTATTCTGGTTATTTCATATAAATGGCATCATATAATATGTGGCCTCTTGTCTGAATTCTTTCAGTTAGCATAGTGTTTTCAATGTTCATTCAAGTTGTAGTCTGTGTCAACACTTTATATGGCTGAATAATATTCCATTGTATGGATATACCACATTTTGTTTATCTACTTATTAGTTGGTGGACATTTGGGTTGATTCCACTTTTTGGCTGTGGTGAATGATGCTACTGCTATAAGCATTCATGTACAAGTTTTTATTTGAATACCTGTTTTCAGTTCTCTTAGGCATATACTTAGAAGTGTAATTGCTAGGTCATATGGTAACTCTATGTTTAACTTTTTTTTTTTTTTTTTTTTTTTGCGGTACATGGGCCTCTCACTGTTGTGGCCTCTCCCGTTGCGGAGCAACAGGCTCTGGATGCACAGGCTCAGCGGCCATGGCTCATGGGCCTAGCCACTCTGTGGCACGTGGGATCTTCCCAGACTGGGGTACGAACCTGTGTCCCCTGCATCGGCAGGCAGACTCTCAACCACTGCACCACCAGGGAAGCCCCTATGTTTAACATTTTGAGAAACTGTCAAACTGTTTTCCATAGCAGCTGCACCACTTTACACTCCCACCAGCAGTGTTTGAGGGCTCCAATTTCTCTACATTCTCACCAACATTTGTTATTTTCTGTGTGTATATATTTGTGTGTGTGTGTGTTTTAATTGTAGCCATTCTAGTGGATGTGAAGTAACATCTCTTGTGGGTTTGATTTGCATTTCCCAAATGACTAATGATGTTGAGCATCTTTTCATGTGCTTGTTGGCCGTTTGTATATCTTTGGAGTTATTCCATAGACTTTTATGTTCATTTCTTATCTCTCCTCTGAGACTACAGGTTTCTTCAGGATGGAATTATTATTAATCTTTTAATCTCTCAGGGGACCTGTTAAATTGATTTAGGCACACTGAGTGCTCAATAAATGCTTATTGACCTGAATTTAGGAGTCATAACAAAAGACTGTATTGCCTGAGTCAACCCTGAGATGAAGTCCTCATATCATGTAATTTCAGTGTTAAACCATTCTTACTCAGAACATCAGTAAACTGTTTGTTAATAAATCTATTGGATCTTTCAGTGGCATCTGAACTGTTGACCATGTATTCCTTGAAATATTTTCTCTCCCTCCTTCTAGGACACCACACTTCCCTGGCTTTGCTTCCTAATTCTCCATTAGAAGCAGTCTCCTTTGTGGGTTCCTCTCTGATGAACCCTTAAAGATGAGTGTTCCCTGGGCGTCTGTCCTTGGTGTTCCTTTTCACCAGTATCAGTGTTTCCCAAATGCTGGCCTGTAAATGATATCATTTCATGATAGAGTCATTTTGTGATAAAGGACAATGTAGTGAGCATTTTATGTGCCTTAATTGGTTAATTAGAAAAATTATCCTTCTTTTTTTTTTCTTTTTTTCTTTTTTTTTTTTTTAAAGAGAACTCAGATTTTTAAGGGAGGATGTTTTTTTTTTAAAGAAGATGTTGTTGGTAGGAGTTTATTAATTTATTTATTTATTTTTGCTGTGTTGGGTCTTCGTTTCTGTGCGAGGGCTTTCTCTAGTTGTGGCAAGTGGGGGCCACTCTTCATCGCGGTGTGCAGGCCTCTCACTATTGCGGCCTCTCTTGTTGCAGGAGCACAGGCTCCAGACACGCAGGCTCAGTAGTTGTGGCTCACGGGCCTAGTTGCTCCGTGGCATGTGGGATCCTCCCAGACCAGGGCTCGAACCCGTGTCCCCTGCATTAGCAGGCAGATTCTCAACCACTGCGCCACCAGGGAAGCCCAATTATCCTTCTTTTTAAGACTATGTTATCCATATTTTTAAAAGCTGAAATGTCTTCTACTTCTTCTATGAAATAATAGTGATAGTACATGGCTACTTATGTATACTTTTAATGTCCTTAAAAAAGTAAAAATTTAACAACCATTTATTGGCTCTCCCTTCCAACCATTTAAAATTATACTGGACATTGATAAACTATTCTTCAGTTATTCCTGGTTTATTTCATTTATGGATATAACTTCAGTTATCACTTACATGATGGTGAGCTCCAAGTAAAAAATGTCTATATTAAGCTCAAATCTATATATCCAGTTTCCTACTGAATAAATCTCCTTGATGTTCACAAACCTTTTGATTTAGCACATCTAATCTTGAACTCATTACGCACCAACTCACCTACTTCCCCCTTAACTGTGTTTCTTATCTTATTGAAAGGCATTATCTGGTCACGTAAGTCAGAAACCAGGAAATCCCTCTATTCGCCCCTCTTTTTTTTTTTTTTTTTTTTTTTTTTGCGGTATGCGGGCCTCTCACTGTCGTGGCCTCTCCCATTGCGGAGCACAGGCTCCGGACGCGCAGGCTCAGCGGCCATGGCCCACAGGCCCAGCCGCTCCGCGGCACGCGGGATCCCCCCGGACCAGGGCACAAACCCGTGTCCCCTGCATCGGCAGGCAGACTCTCAACCACTGCGCCACCAGGGAAGCCCTATTTGCCCCTCTTCAACATATTTTCTACATCCAATTACCAACTTAAAAAATTTTTATCTTTATAATAGTTCTATAGACCATCCACTTTCGTCAATTCCCATCTTCTTGCTAACTTATTTAAGACTACCACCAACCATCCATCATCCATTCAGCATACATTTGCAAAGTCCATACTATGTACCAAGCACTGGGAGTACAACATGAGAGCTTATTTTGAGGGAACAGTTTTTGGCATTATAACCTAGTTTAGGTTATTGCTGATTTTCAAATAATGAGTATTTTGAGATTTTTTTTCCTATGCATGGTGGGTGCTCTGTATACGTTAGAGATTCATATTGGAAATCTTTTGACTTGGGGAGATTTAAAGTGAATTACTTACGTTGAGCAAAGAAGTTATTCCCTGAACCTGAACTGTAGCCTAAAGAAATTCCCTTAACCTCTGTTCCAGTTTCCCATTTGGGAAATGGAATAGTTGTGTAGGAGGCTAAGATAAGTTGGTTGTTTGCTGTGGTTCAAGAACTCTATGGATCAAAATTTAAAGTACAGATTTCTTATTTATTCATTAACAAAAGTTTTAGCTGTGAGTTTCATGTTCTGGGCACAATGTGTTATAATCATTAATGCATATTTAAGTTCATTCAAATGTTGCCACTTATTATCTTACCAATGAAAGGAAAATCAAAGCATGACACTAGGAGTTGGTTAAAGGGATTTGGCCCAGGTAGCATATAAGGCTCATAAAAAATTGGGACCAGAATCTCCATCTTCTTTACTGTGATTCAAAGCATGGGCTATTGGAAGCTGCTGCTTATCCTATAAGTAGGGCTTGCAAAAAGTGGAGGTTCCAGACACTAAGGGGAAGGGTCAATGTCCTGAAGAAAAAAGGAAAGCATTTGGCTGGGATCCAAGGAGGCGATCAGAAAAAAAAGCAGAACTGACTATCTGGAATGGATGATGACACCATCTGCCTTCATAGTCTTACCTTGGGCAGTGTCCAGTACTTGATGTTTCAGGAGAAAAAAATCCCACTACCTTTTATATTTTTCACTTGGTAAATTATTGAAATCTGGAAGTTATCCTTCCTACTACCATTATTTTGGCATTTTTTTCCCTTTGATACTTGGTTCTTTCAGATTTATTAACTGGACTAGAACTTGAAAAATATTAATGATGGTATTTCTCTTGCTAAAAGGCTGGGATGCATTAGTATTATAGTTGCTTTGCCAAATTCAGTGTTTTAGAGAGTGCCTAGTCAAGGAAGGTTTGCAGAAAGAGCAAGCACTTCACATGCCCTAAGGTCCTGCGATGTACCACTAGGACTTAACAATTTTAGTTGTTTCTTGATTTTTATTAGCTATTTCAGCTATATTCTTGGTAAAGAAGTGGACAGAAGAAATCAAGAAGTGGAATAAAAGAAATGCGTGGAACAGTTTTGTTTATAATCCTTAACTCTTGGAGTGGGCATGAGGGAAATTGCTATTATGATAACTAAGATGTTATAGATTCAGAAAGTTACCCTTAGCACTTCTTTAGGGTCCCCAAGCTAATGTTTTACTTCTGAATTGACAGTCTGGGACAGCATGCTTTTGAACAACATTCTCCAACCTGGATCAAAAGAGCAGAGTTCATTGTCAATAGTTGTTAGAACATTTTCAGGTACACCTCCTCCATGACTTTTGGGACATTTTATAGAATCATCGGATTTTTGTACTGAAAGAGACTAAGAGATAATAAAATCAAAACTCTTCAATTTTGAGTCCAATCTTTGGCCTCAGAGGTTTCAATTCCGTAACTTGTTCATGATTACTAAGTTGCTAATGGCACAACTGTGACTAGAACAAGATACCTCCTTGTTTTCTAATGTTCTTTCCTTTTACCTGATGCCTAATGTTCTCCTTTCTTTTCTGATAATTTTCTCCAAAACCTCCTCTGAAGAAACTGAACAAAGCCAGTTTAGAATGGCTGCTTGCCAAGTTTTTTCTCATGTGAGCTCCATTCTTATTCTTTCACAAGAGTAAGCTCCTCTGATGAAAAGAATCATAAAATATTAGAATTGAAAGGGGTTTATGGATTCTAATCTCCTTATTTACAAATACAAAAACCAAGGCCGAGGGAGTCAACTTGCCTGAGGCGACACAGACATTGGTAACACTGGGATCTGAACTCAGCATTTCTCTGAGGTTAGTGACTTGCAGAGAGCTTCACTACCTTGGAAGAGCCATCTCTTCTTCTGAGCCAGATGCATGATGGTTGAACACATTATGGCTATTAATTTAAATTAAAGACAAGGAAGGCTTAGGGCTCCAGATTCCATGAGACACAGCTGTTCTAGTATACCATGTGTCTTAGAGAATTAGTGAGGAAAGAAAATAGCAAACATTTAAACAAAATTATAAATAAAAATCAATATTTAAAATGGAACTTAAAGTGAAATTCCATAGATAATAGTGATTTGTGCTTTTAACAATTATGGGTTCATTAATTAGCAGCTTTCCTGATGTTAAAGACTAGTGTCCAATATTTTTTCTTCTGGAAAATACAAAGATACCAGCTTGTTCTAAGGCTCCAAGCCATTCCCTGTAGACTGTTCTTGGCCTCTGCTGTCACAGACTATAACTAGAAAAAGAAAATTGACAGACAGAAAGAAAAAAACCTTAACAGCTAGAGCTTTAATTTACCTACATGGGAAAAAATATTTCATTTTCCGAGATTTCTCCTGGGTTGCCTGATTTGAAGGTAGAAAGAGAAGCCAGAGGAAAAATCACCAAAAAAGCTTTTAAAAGAAACACTATGAAAAGAGCAAATCCTGAGAATTGTGTTTAATAACAGCAAGGATGAATTTCCTGGCAGTCTGTACTGAGCAGTTAAAGACCAACCAGCATGTGAGAGAGGCTGAATTAGGATGGTCTAGAGCAACCTAATAAAGAGTGCCAGAAGATTTATTCTCTCATATGTATAATTTTGAGATATGAATGATTCTATATTTAAGAAATGTGTTACAACCATCACATTAATTTTTACTAAGAGCTTCTAGTTTGACTCAAATCAGGGTCTGAAAAATGGAAGAACAGTGCTTTGAGCCACCAAGTTAGTGCCCCACAGAATATTTTAAAATTATTTAACACATCATCTCAGTGTCAACAACTCATCACAGATAAACTATCTAATTAACAGAACCCTTCATAGTATTTGATAACTGAGTCTTGGCTCAGTTTTTATACCAGAAGGGCAATCCTTGATAAGCAGAAATTATAAAAGCAGATTTTAAAAGCATTAATTCAGAAATAAAATCAAATTGGGTCCAAATTAACCCCCTATTGGTATTTAAAACCACTTGGCTTAAAGATAACACTTGGAGAGGCTGCCTTTGACCAGAGTCAGGCTTTGTCTAGATTGTCAGCCTCTGTATTTTGATTCCTTTTGTTGTGTACCAGCCTCCCCATGCCCAGGGTAATTGATATGGGTCCTGTGCGAGGGACAGATGAGTTTATCCTGTCATTGAAGCCCTTTACAAGATGCCTTAATTATTAGAGTTAATTCGAGGATTTGTGCTCTTAGGAAGCTCGATTGTTTTCTCTTTCTAATTCCACGTTGGCAACATTTCCAATGACAAATCCAATAAAGAATTAGCAATTTGGCTCCCTGTGGTTGTGGAAAAAGGACAGTAAGAATGAGCAACAATAATAATTTCTGTTTATATAGTATATTTTTTTTAATATGAGAAAGTCATTACTGCTACAGTTTAGGGACAAAGCCTCATGAAAAAGTAGGAAGGAATTTGAATTTCTGTAAGGATGGTAAATTTTGATCCTTTGATCTCTGCTGATAATTAATATCCATTTTGCAACTAAGTGGGAAATTGTAGTTTCCAATGGAGAAAATTGGAGATAAAGAAAAAGTAAGACATTGACATTAAAAATGGTATCCCTATGTTTAGAATACAAGGTGACAAGGAGGAAAAGACACAGTTCGATTGTGGTTGTTGTAATCAGATAAATCAGGTTACCAAACTCTCAACATACATATTTGGTGTAAGTGAACTCTTTTTCGCTAGGAATCTACTCTTACATTTCTTTGGGACCACATGTTTAATTAAGGCTTGCTGAATTTCATCCTGCATAATAGCTGGAACAGCAGAGGCATCCATATATTACCAAGAGAATGTACTTCTCAAGATCACAAACAATATGTACTGCCTGCTTCCATTTTGGTGTTATGGATGGGTCAGCACATAGATGGTTGATACCCAAGTATTAATTGTAATTATCTCTGGGTGGTGGAACTATGAAAAATTTTATTTTCTTTTGGTGTGTGTGTGTGTGTGTGTGTGTATGTGTGTTTAACTCTATTTTCTAAAATGAACATGCATTACTTTTGTAATAATAAAAGTTATTTTCAAAGTGCCTGCTTTGTGATTTTCCTTCAGATGCAATACATCCTGATTTCCAGCATTCAGTTGGGGGAAATCAGGGTATACAATAAGAACAAACCCTCAGCTGTTTCATTCTTGCTATCTCACTGGTTTCTAGGGTTGATTATTAACTAGATTTTACCCTGGCACATACTCTTGCTACCTGGAGGGATCTTGTTTCTGACACACATAAATTCAAACAGTTTAACAACTTTTCCTCATCTCCCTTCTTACCCACTACTCTTTGCTTATAAGTAGACTGACAAAGAGGAAACTATCATTTTGTAGTTTTTCAATATTACATTAACATTGTACAACTTAACACAGGGACAGAAGGATATAGATTGTTTGTGTAGGAATTTTCTGGACACCCAATTTGTGAATGGGCACTTCTTGGCAAATGGACTTTGATGTCACTATTTGAGCTTCATAGAGTGGGCCCCTTGAGTTTAATCCAGGGGTCCCCAGCCCCTGGGCCATGGACAAGTACCAGTCCATGGCCTGTTAGGAACCGGGCCACACAGCAGGAGGTGAATGGCGGGCAGGCAAGCAAAGCTTCATCTGTATTTACAGCCGCTCCCCATCGCTTGCATTACCACCTGAGCTCCGCCTCCTGTCAGATCAGTGGCACATTAGATTCTCATAGGAGCGTGAACCCTACTGTGAACTGTACATGAGAGGGATCTAGGTTGCCCGCTCCTTATGAGAATCTGATGTCTGATAATCTGAGGTGGAGCTGAGGCGGTGATGCTAGTGCTGAGGAGTGGCTGCAAATACAGATTATCATTAGCAGAGAGGTTTGACTGCACAGAGACTATAATAAATCAATTGCTTGCAGACTCATATCAAAACCCTACCAGGGAGTGGCAAGTGAAAACACGCTCAGGGCTACCACTGATTCTGCATTATGGTGAGTTGTATAATTATTTCATTATATATTACAGTGTAATAATAATAGAAATAAAGTGCACAATAAATGTAATGCACTTGAATCATCCCAAAACCATCCCCCCCAACCACAGTCTGTGGAAAAATTGTCTTCCATGAAACTGGTCCCTGGTGCCAAAAAGGTTGGGGACCACTGGTCTAATCCAGTGGTAATCCTTTTTCTCCCTTGGAGAAAACTTTAAGTTCTCTAGATTATCTTCTTGTGGTTAGGATAATTTTACCTACTGAGTGACAATTTATCTTAATGAGCATTTGAGAAGATTTCACAACCTCATTTGGAAGCTGACTATCAAAAAGGAGGTTTATTTTTTTTAGCCTAAAATTCTCATATTTATTTTTCCATTCTTTTAATTTACTGCATTTGTGTCCAGATCTCCACATAGAGATCATTCATGCACTTGCAGGCCAATATTAATAGATCCCTCTAGGTCTAATTTCCTTTAGAAAATATATGTCTTTTAAAAATTGAAATATATTTGATGTACAATATTATATAAGGTATAGGTGTACAATATAGTGATCCACAATTTTTAAAGGTTATACTCCATTTATAGTTATTATAAAATGTTGGCTATATTCCCTGTGTTGTACAATATATTCTTGTAGCTTATTTTATGTATAATAGTTTGTACCTCTTAGTCTCCTATCCCTGTGTTGCCCCCACCTCACTTCCCGCTCCACACTGGTAATGACTAGTTTGTTCTCTATATTGGTGAGTCTGCTTCTTTTTTGTTATATTCACTAGTTTGTTATATTTTTTAGATTCCACATAAAAGTGATATCATATGGTATTTATCTTTCTCTGTCTGACTTATTTCACTTAGCATAATGCCCTCCAAGTCCATCCATGTTGCTGCAAATGGCAAAATTTTATTCTTTTTAATGGCTGAGTAGTATTCCATTGTATGTATATACCATATCTTTTTTATCCATTCATCTGTTGAATAACACTTAGTTTGCATCCATATCTTGGAAATTGTAAATAATGCTGTTATGAACATTATGGTGCATGTATCTTTTCGAATTAGTGTTTTGTTTTTTTCGGATACATACCCAGGAGTGAAATCGCTAGGTCATATGGTAGTACTATTTTTTGTTTACTGAGAAATCTCCATAGTGTTTTCCACAGTGGCTGCACCAATTTACATTCCTACCAGCAGTGTACAAGGGCCTAAGGAGGTAAAAGACCTGTACTTGGAAAACTATAAGACACTGATGAAAGAAATTGAAAACGACACAAACAGATGGAAAGATATACAGTGTTCTTGGATTGGAAGAATTAATATTGTTAAAATGACCATACTACCCAAGGCAACCTACAGATTCAGTGCAATCCCTATCAAAATACCAATGGTGTTTTTCACAGAACTAGAACAAATAATCCTAAAATTTGTATGGAAATACAAAAGACCCTGAATGGTCAAAACAATCTTGAGAAAGAAGGACACAGCTGGAGGAATCATGCACTCTGACTTCAGACTATACTGCAAAGCTACAGTAATCAAAACAGTATGGTATTGACACAAAAAGAGACACATAGATCAATGGAAGAGAATAGATAGCCCAGAAATAAATTCATACACCTATGGTCAATTATTCTACAACAGAGGAGGCAAGAAAATACAATGGAGAAAAGAAAGTCTCTTTAATAAGTGGTGCTGGGAAAACTGGACAGCTACATGTAAAAGAATGAAAATAGAACATTCCCTAACACCATATACAAAAATAAACACAAAATGAATTAAAGACCTAAATATAAGACCAGAAACCATAAAACTCCTTGAGGAAAACATAAGCAGAACACTCTGACAAAATCGTAGCGATATTTTTTTGGATCTGTCTCCTAAAGCAAAGAAAATAAAACTGAAAATAAACAAATGGGACCTAATTAAACTTAAAAGCTATTGCACAGCAAAGGAACCACCAACAAAACAAAAAGACCACCTATGGAATGGGAGAAAATATTTGCAAATGATATGACCAGTAAGGGGTTTTTATCCAAGATATATAAACAGCTCATACAACTTAACATCAAAAAAACAAAAAATCCAATTAAAAAATGGGCAGAAGACCTGAATAGACATTCTTCCAAAGAGGAAATGCAGATGGCCAACAGGCACATGAAAAGATGCTCAACATTGCTGATCAGGGAAATGCAAATCAAAACCACAATGAGACATCACCTCACACTTGTCAGCATGGCTATCATCAAAAAGAACATAGATAACAAATGTTGGTGAGGATGTGGAGAAAAGAAAATATATGTCATTTATTCTCCATATGACTCTTCTATGGTTCATTGTGGAGGCCATGAATACAGTATAATAAAATTCTCAAGTTTTTGTTTTTGAGAACTTAAGGCAGTAATTCTCATTAGTCATGGTTCAGAATGACATGTGGAACCCCATCTTTGGAGATACTAATTTTTTAGCTCTTGAGTAAGATATAAGCTTGCCTTTACATTTTTTAAACACTGTCTTTCAAAGAAGAAATTTTTAACTTTAACAAAATATGATTTACCAGTTTTTATAGTCTGTAATATTTGAGTCATTTAGGAAAACTGCTTGGTCTAAGATGACTAAAATTTTCTTCTAGACATTTTATAATTTTAGCTTTTAAATTTGGGTCTATGATCGATTTGGGGTCAATTTATATATATAAAGGTAAGGGTCCAGAGTTGTGGTCTTTTTTTTTTTTTTTGACATGTGTATATTGTCCTAGCACATTGTTCTAGCACATTGGAAATCAATTTTCTACACTGAATTGCCTTGGCACCTTTATCAAATTTCAACAGACCACATATATATATTGGTCTATTTCTGGACTCTGTTCCATTTGTCTATATATTAATTTTTGTACCGATGTCTTGATTATTATAGCTTTATTATGCCTTAAAATCAGGTATGTAAATCTCACAATTTTTTGTTTTCAACATTTTTTTGAACATTCTAGGTCCTTTGCATTTCCATATACATTTTAAAGTTAATTTATCAATTTCTGAAAAAAAAAGTCTGTTGGGTTTTGAATGGGGTTGCATTGGATCTATAGATTAATTTGGGGAACACTGACATTTTAACAATATTGATTCTTTCAATCCATGAGTACAGTATATATCTTTAATATCTTTAATATCTTTATTACATCTTTAATATCTTTTAATAATGTTCTGTAGTTCTCAGTATAAAGGTCTTACATGTATTTTTTTAATGTAATTTAATTTATTTTTTTATACAGCATGTCCTTATTAGTCATCAATTTTTTTTTTTTGCAGTACGCGGGCCTCTCACTGTTGTGGCCTCTCCTGTTGCAGAGCACAGGCTCCGGATGCACAGGCTCAGTGGCCATGGCTCACGGGCCTAGCTGCTCCACAGCATGTGGGACCTTCCCGGACCAGGGCACAAACCCGTGTCCCCTGCATCGGCAGGCGGACTCTCAACCACTGCGCCACCAGGGAAGCCCACTCATCAATTTTATACACATCAGTGTATACATATCAATCCTAATCTCCCAATTCATCACACCACCACCACCACCCCCATCCCCGCAGCTTTCCCTCCTTGGTGTCCATATGTTTGTTTTCTACATCTGTGACTCAATTTCTGCACTACAAACTGGTTCATCTGTACCATTTTTCTAGGTTCCACATATATGCGTTAATATACAATATTTGTTTTTCTCTTTCTGATTTACTTCACTCTGTATGACAGTCTCTAGATCCATCCACATCTCTACAAATGACCCAATTTCATTCCTTTTTATGGCTGAGTAATATTCCATTGCATATATGTACCATATCTTCTTTATCCATTCATCTGTCGATGGGCATTTAGGTTGCTTCCATGACCTGGCTATTGTAAACAGTGCTGCAGTGAATATGGGGATGCATGTGTCTTTTTGAATTATGGTTTTCTCTGGGTATATGCTGAGTAGTGAGGTTGCTGGATCATATGGTAATTCTATTTTTAGTTTTTTAAGGAACCTCCATACTGTTCTCCATAGTGGCTGTATCAATTTACATTCCCACCAACAGTGCAAGAGGGTTCCCTTTTCTCCACACCCTCTCCAGCATTTGTTGTTTGTAGATTTTCTGATGATGCCCATTCTAACTGGTGTGAGGTGATGCCACATTGTAGTTTTGATTTGCATTTCTGTAATAATTAGTGATGTTGAGCAGCTTTTCATGTGCTTCTTGGCCATCTGTACGTCTTCTTTGGAGAAATGCCTATTTAGGTCTTCTGCCCATTTTTGTACTGGGTCATTTGTTTTTTTAATATTGAGCTGCATGATCTGTTTATATATTTTGGAGATTAATCCTTTGTCCGTTGATTCATTTGCAAATATTTTCTCCCATTCTGAGGGTTGTCTTTTCGTGTTGTTTGTGGTTTCCTTTGCTGTTCAGAAGCTTTGAAGTTTCATTAGGTCTCATTTGCTTATCTTTATTTTTATTTCCATTACTCTAGGATTTTTTTACAAAATTTGTCCCTTTTGTATTTCATATTTTAAAGGCTACTTTAAATTGAATTATTTTCTGTGTTTTTATATCTCTTTTAGTTATTTTTTCCACCCATTTATTGAGGTATAATTGAAGTACAACAAAATGCATATATGTAATGTATGCAATTTTATCAGTTTTGACTTATTTATGCACTTATGAAACTATCATCACAATCAAGACAAAAAACATTACCATCACCTTTCAAAATTTCTTTATGCATTTCATTTTATTGCTCAGTAGTATTCTATTGTAAGGCTACAGCAGGATTTGTTTCTTTCTTCACCCATTGATGGACATTGGGTTGTTTCTAGTTTACAGTGGTTACAAATAGAGCTGTGAATTACATTGGTGTACAAGTCTCTGTGAGGACATATGCCTTTGTTTCTCTTGGGTAAATACCTAGAAGTGGAATGGCTTGGTTGTATGGCATGTGAATGTTCAATTTTTAAAGAAACATTTTTGTGATTTCATATTCTGATTGTTCAATCCTAGTGTACAGAAATGCAATTGATTTTTTTTTCAATTTGCTAGTATGTAGAAATACAACTTATTTTACATTGTATCCTATGGCTTTGCTATACTCACTTATTTATTCCATAGCCTTTTTTGGTAGGTTCCTTAGGGTTTTCAATTCAGATGATTGTGCTGTCAACAAATATAGACAGCTTTACTTCATTTTCAATTTGTAAGCCTTTTATTTCTTTTTCTGGCCTGATTGCCCTGGCTAGGATCTCCACTATATTATTGAATTAAAGTGATAAGAGTGGTCATTTTTATAATTTGTTTTTCTGGTTTTTGTATCAAGGTAGGATGGTCTCCTTGTTTGAGTTAGAAAGAATTCTCTCCTCTTTTTTTTTTTTTTTTTTTGGTATGCGGGCCTCTCACTGCCGTGGCCTCTCCCTTTGCAGAGCACAGGCTCCGGACGCGCAGGCTCAGCGGCCATGGCTCACGGGCCCAGCCGCTCCGCGGCATGTGGGATCTTCCCGGACCGGGGCACAAACCCGCGTCCCCTGCATCGGCAGGCGGACTCTCAACCACTGCGCCACCAGGGAAGCCCTCCTCTTTTACTTTTAGGAAGAGTTTGTGCAGAATTGGTTTTATTTCCTTCTTATGTATTTTGTAGAATTCACAAGTGAATTAATCTGGGCCTGAAGTTTTCTTTGTAGGATGTTTTAAAGTAATAATTTAATTTTTCTAATAGATATATAAGAACATTCAGCTTATCTATTTCTACTTTAGTGGGTTTTAGTTGTTCGTGTCATTCAAGGAAACTGCCCATTTTATCTTTGTTATCAAATTATTTAGCATATAGTTGTTCATAAATTTACCTTATTAATCTCTTAATGACTATAGAATCAGTAGTGATGTCCTGTTTCTCATTCATGATAATGGTAAATTGTGTCTTCTCTTTTTTCCTGATTAGCATGACTAAAGGTTTATCAATTTTCTTGTTCTTTTCAAAGAAGCAGCTTTGATTTTCTCTAGTGTTTTTCCATTTATATTTTATTGTCTTCTGCTCTGATCGCTATGATATCAATTCATCTCCTTACTTCTGTTTAATTTTCTCTTCTTTTTCTAATTACTTAAAGTGGAAGCTTAGATTGTTGATTGGATTCTTCCCAACATAAGTATTTAATGCTATAAACTTTCCTCTAAGCACTGCTTCAGAAATATTGTTATATTGTATATTAATTTTCATAGTTACAAATATTTTCTAATTAATGTTGTGATTTCTTCTGTGACTTAGGATTTACTTAGCTGTGTGTCATTTAACTTAAAATATTTTAGGATTGTCCAGATATTTTTAAAATTTGATTTCTAATGTAAATCAGTGTGATCAGAGAACATACTGTGTATTTTTTCAATCTTTTAAGTTTTATTGAGTCTTGTTTGAAGACAAAAAATGCTCTATCCTTCCTAAATGATTTATGTGCACTTGAAAAAAATATGCATTTTACTATTGCTTTAGAGTATTGTATAAACATACACTTGGTTAAGTTGGTTGATAGTGTTGTTCAAGTCTTATATAGCCATACTGATATTCTCTCTAACTTGTTTATCAGTTATTGAGAGTATTAAAATCTCTAACTATAATTATGGATTTGTCTAATTCTGCCTTTAGTTTTATCAGATTTTGCTCCATGTACTTTGTATCTCTGATATTAAGTACAAAAACATAATAATTAATCCCTCTTGAAAAATTGACTCAATCATCATCATGAATTTCCCTCTCTATCCCTGGTAATATTCATTGTTCTGAAGTCCACTCTGTCTAATATTAATACAGCCACTTCTGCTTTCTTTGACAAGGGTTTCCGTGGTATATCTTTTTGGTATGCTTTTACTTTAAACATATTATAACTTTATATATCAAGTGAATTTCCTTAATACAGTATAAAGTTGGCATTGTTTATTTTTCATGTAATTTAATAATGTATGCCTTTTACTTGGAATATTTGGAAATTTATTTCTAAGTATTTTATATTTTTGAGACTTTTAAAAATTACATTATTTTCTTTCTTTTTCTATCTTCTTTCATTACCTATTTTACAAATTTATTGAGGTATAATTGAAGCACAATAAACTGTACATATTTAAAGTATACAATTAGATCTTTTTTGACTTATATATGCAGCCATGAAAACATCACAACAGTCAAATAATAAAACTTTCCATCACTGAGCTATTGTATTATATGAGTATAAGCTATTATATGAGTATTGGTACAGTCAGGTTTAAATCTGCCACCTTGCTATTTAGGATTTATTTATCCTATCTTTTCTTTGTTTCTTTTTTTTCTATGTTACTTTTTCTAGTCAGATTACTTTTTTTTTCTAATATATCTATTTTATTCCACTATTATCATGTTAGCTATGTGTCTTTATTTCATTTTCTATATGGTCAGTGTAGAGTTTACATTATATACTTTTAATTTATCACAGTCTGTTTTCAAATAATGTCATATCATTTGGCATATGATGTAAGAAACTTGTAATCATGTATTTTCATTTTGTCCCTCCCAGCCTTTGTGCTATATTTATAATACGTTGTATTTCCAGATCTACAAACCCCACAATATGTGATCATTGCTTTGCTTTAAGGAGAGAAAAAAAATCTTTTATATTTTGTCACATACTTACCTCTCCTGTGATCTTCATTTCTTTGAGTAGATCTACATTTCCATCTAGATTTATTTTCCTTCTGCCTGAAGAACTTCCTTCAGTATTTTCTGTAGTTCTAGTCTGCTGGGGATAAATTCTTTCAGCTTTGGTAAGCCTTAATAGCTATTTATTTCATCCTCATTTTTAAAATATATTTTGCTAGGTATAGAATTCTAGGTTGACAGGTTTTTGGGTTTTTTTGTTTTTTGTACTTTAAAGATATTCCATTGTCTTCTATGTTGCTTTGCATGGTTTCTTATGAGAAGTGCATTCTTTTCCCTTTGCACACAATGTGTCTTTTTTTCCCTCTGGTTGCCTTTGTGACTGACCCTCCCCCCCTAAAGTTTATATTAATTTTATTATGATATGCCTTTGTATAGTTTTCTTTTTTTTTTCTGCTTAACTTTTGCTGAGCTTATTGGATTTGTGGATTTATGTTTTTTTATCAAATTTGGATTATTTTTCAGCCATTATTACTTCAAATATTTTTTCTGCCCTCCCAGACCCCATTCTGGGATGTCAATTACCCTTATGTTAAGTTTTTTGTTATTTTCTAACAATCCACTGGTGCTCTTTTTTATTTTAATTTCACTCTTTTTTTCTCTATGTGTTTCATTTTGTGTAATTTACATTGCTCTGTTTATAAGTTCACTGACTTTTTCTTCTGTAAAGCTTATTCTATTCTTAATCTCATTTGGTGTAGTTTTTATTTCATATATTTTATTTCTCATCCCTAGAAATTTAATTTTTCTTTTTGATTTTCCATTTCCCTCTCCAAAATATTCATGATTTCCTATAGCTTCTTTAACATATGGAGTATATATATTTTAACTGTTTTAACATTCTATTTTTTAAACTAATTCTATTCTCTGTGTAATTTTTGTTTTGTTTCTAATAGTTTTCTCTTGGTTTTAGGTCATATTTTCTTGCTTCTTTGCATGTTTGGTAAATTTTGATTGGAAGCTAGCTAGGATTTTAGGTTGTTGTTTTGTGGATTTTGGGGGGGTAATACTTTGAATATTTGGGAGCTTGGTTCTGGGATAAAGTTAAGTTACTTGGATCCAATTTTATCCTTTGGGGTTTCCTTTCAAGATTTGTTAACATGAGTGCAGATAAATTCTAGGTTAATTTGCTGTCATTATTTAGGTAGTATACTTCTGAAGACTCTACCCCATTTATGTATTAGGAAGTTTTTCTACTATGTTGAGAATGGAACCTATTTCTGGGCCAATTTAGCCTTCAAGGATTTGATTTGCTTCTTCTTTTCTGGTGGTTTCTTTCCTGGCCTCACATGCATGTGTAGATCAGTACCCAGCCAATGACTCAAGAATAATTTTTCTGGAGCTCTCCTGCGTTCTTTCTGTTAGTGGCAACCTCCTCCTTCTTTGGTTCTTTGCTCTGAAAATTATACCCACTTTGGCCTCCCCAAACTCTGAATTATTTCTCTGAAACTCAGCAAGACTGCAGTCTCTTTTTGGTGTCCCCTCCTTGTGCGGTGACCTGGAAAATCTCTTCAAATAGTGAGCTAAAGCATTTATTGGGATCAAATATTTTTTTCTACTCTCTCAGGGATCACTGTCTAGTGCTTCCCGTTGTCCAGTGTGTGTGTGTGGTTTTTCTTTTCTATCTCTTTTGTCTGTTTTTTTTTAAGTTGTTTACTGATATGGGGTAAATCGAGTAGCTAATATTTTATCATGGCTGGGCATAATATGTTTTAAATGAAAAATAAAAGGGAAGGGGGAATTTATGGTATAGAAGGGCATATAAAAAAACTCAAGGAAAAGAATACAACCAAGATTTAGGAATAAGGAATTTATAACCTTCAGCATCCCAGGCAATACTTCCTTTCCCTATCTCTTATCTCTGCATCTTTCTGTCAGTCTCTGTGGACTGGCTTTCTCTGTTTCTCCATTCTGTATGGTTAAATGTGTCCACTCCACAGTTGCCAGATTTACATATTATTGTTCCATTGACTTGTAGAAACTTCTTTTTTTTGTAGTATTTTCCTTTACAAAATGAATTTATTTGCAAAACACTTTGAGATTACTAGAAAATATATTATTAAATATTATTGAAACAATATTATTTTACCTATTTTCAATAATATGCTTAATGCTATTAAATCTTGATGAACTTAGATAGTGCTTGGTAGGTAAGAATACTAATTTGAATTCACTATTTGATATGGCAATATAGTTAGTATCAAAATATTCTCCACATTATTTTTTTTTACCATTGCACAATCTAAAGTCCCACTCACTTTTAAAGACCACTGTTATTATTGTTTTATTGATTGACTTGTAGTGATGTCTATTTGCTCTTGAATGATTACAATTGATTTAGAACCCACATGTATACAGATATAATTAAAAATTTTCTGCCATTGTGTATTACTTTATGTTCATCTGGTCTCAATTTTGTTTCATTCCATTTACTAATTGACATTATCAAGGCTTTTCTGGAAGCCATCATATCTTCTCAGTTTTGCCTCAACTTAATTGCTTGGTGCTGTCAATAATTTTTACATTTGAACAGTTTATTAAATACATAACATATCAATTGTCTTTGTAGTAAATTATGTCATCACTTGACACCTACTACTGACCTTTTTCCATCACAAAACAGATACTGCTCCTTTACCTCTAACAAATTATGAATTGCTTTGGAACAAAACTGAAAGTTTTTAACTTTACATCTTCTGTGGACTTAATGCAATGTAAAAGAAATCCATTGGTTTAAGATTGATGTAAAACTACATCATTAAGCATTTTGGAATGAAAGTGAGACAGGTTATGCCCAGCCTGTAGTAATTGTTCAAAATATTGGTTGAATGAATAAATGAATAAATATTGAATGCAATGTGAGCTATCCCCATTCATAAGTTAACCATGAATCTCACTGAATTGGAAAGAAATAGATCATCTTCAAATATTTTATAATAAAATATGGGATTATATTCACTGTTGTACAAGCTGACTGTCTTTTATAATATTTTCACTTTGTAAAGCTTCCTGCTTTTTGATTTAAAAAATAATTTGTATATGCTCCATAAAAACACATACATTGTTGATTTTATACCTTCCAGGACTGTTTGAATTTTATTTTTACCTTGTACATATACTAACTTGTAAAAGGTAAAATAAAATTCTTATTACACATTCAAAAATGAAAAAAAAAGTCATAATGAAAAGTGATTTCTCAGACACCAAAAGCACAATCCATTAAAACAAAAATTGATAAGTTGGACCTCATCAAAATTTAAAACTTTTGCTCTGCCAAATACTCTGTTAAGAGAAGGAAAAGACAAACTAGACTAGGAGAAAATATCTGCAAACCACATTTATGACAAAGAGCTTGTATCCAGAATCTATAAAGAACTTTCAAAACTCAACTGTAATAATGCAAATAATCTCATTAGAAAATGGGCAAAATACATAAGCAGACATTTCACTGAGGAGGATAAACAGATGGGCAAATAAGCACATGAAAAGATGTTCACCATTATTAGCTGTTAGGGAAGGGAAATTAAAACCACAATGAGATATCATGCACCCCTTTCAGAATGGCTACAATAAAAAATAATGATAACACCAAATCTTGGCAATGGTGTAGAGACACTGGTTCACTCACTCCTGGTGCAGATTTAAAATGGGACAGCCACTCTGGTAAAGAGTGTGGCAATTTCCTACAAAACTAAACATGTGCTAACCATATGACCAAGTGAATGCACTCTTGGGCATTTGTCCAAGAGATATGAAAATGTACATTCACACAAAAACCTATACATGAATATTCAAAGTAGATTTATCTTAATAACCAAAAAAGTAGAAATAACCCAAATGTTCTTCAGTGGATGAATGGTTAAACAAACTGTGGTACATGCTTCCTATGGAACACTGCTCAGCAATCAAGAGAACTATTGCTACATCCTTTGGATGGATTTCAAGGGAGTTATACTGAGTGAAAAAAGTCACTCTCAAAAGGTTATATACTGGATGACTTCATTTATATAACAGTCTTGAAATGACAAAATTATAGAAATGGAGAATATATTAGTGGTTTCCAGGGTTTAGGGAGGAGAATTGGAAGAAACACTGCTGTGGTTATAAATGGTAGCACCAGGAAGCCTTGGGATGGAACTGTTCTGTATCTTCACTGTTAGGGTGATCACACCAATCTACATATGTGATAAAATTGTATAGAATTACATACATACACAGACACAAATGAATGCATATAAAACTAATGAAATCTGAACAAGATCAGTGAATTTTATCAATCTTAATTTAGTGGTTGTGACATTGTACTCTAGTTATGCAAGATGTTACCATTAAGGGAAACTGGCTGAAGGGTATTTGGGACCTCTCTGAATTACTTCTTAAAAGTGCATGTGAATCTACAATTATCTCAAAATAAAAACTTAGAAAATGATTATTCACTACCATTATGAATCCACTACAGGAGTGTGTATTACCATTTCTGCAGACACTAGCCTGAGAATGATATCAAGTGACTGATTGGATCAGGTCATAAAGTGTTGGGAACTCTGCTGAAAGGAGTGATTTACTGTGAATCCTGAATGGATGCCAAGATTAGAGGCTGGAGTATTCAGTCCAGTTGGAGGACATGATCAAGTGGTAGCATTCGTGTCATAGGTCCAGGTTGAGCAGAAGGGCACTGACAATGAGCAGAAGCTTGACTGTAGGCTAGGCTTTCTGGAAGCAGATGATGAGATGGAATTTAGGGTGTTTGTTAAGGATTGACACCTATGAAAGAAAAGTGAAGGATTGAGTAGACTCAAGCTCTGGATGGAGTATTGCTTTGCAGAGTCATCCTCAGCTGTACCCAATGCCCTTACTCAGTCATCAAATGTAGACAACCCTCAGAGGGCATGACCTCAAGTGAAGTGGCTCTCTGTAACTGAGACAGATCCTGAAAAAGCTGGCAGCTTCAGGCTCTCTGCTGACTGCATTCCCCACAGCTGGGCAGCAAGTCCTGCCTGGAAGGAGGATTCAGGCAGTGTATCTTTGTGTTGACACAGTTGGCATACAAAGACCCAGGTCAGTGACTGAGCTAATATTGAACTCAAATAAGTAGTCAAAAAATGTAATTTGGAGAATGAGACTGAGAACACACATGCAGTTCACAACATGATTGGATGTAATTTCTTCTAAGAACAAGCGTGATGCTGAAAGGCATTGGCTTCTCTCTGCAAGCTGAAAAAGATATGCAGGGAATATGACATAGGCTTTGGTCTTTTAGGTCTTGCCTTTTTAAAAATACCTCATTCTAGATAGTGCTTGCAATTGTTGGATTACTAAGCAATACCAGATGAAGTGATGCAAGAGCTTTTATTATAATGGATATTTTGGCTTTGCAGAAAAAAAGTTTCAACCCACCCACTTCCAAATTTGAGGCAGCCTGCTACCTATCAGTTAGTAGTATAAAATATTGACAAGGCCTCACTCACTGAGGGTGAACTTATTTCACCCTCCATTTGAGCAACATGATATTTTACAAATATGAGTGTTTATCATCCAATTAGAACTCTTCCAATGCATTCATAAGAAGATGGTTAGAACTGGCATATAACACAGGACACCTCTTCAAAGGAGCCTCTTAGCATTTCCTTATTCCTGCTGAATGGAACCTGAAAAAAAGCTATTGTTACATTTCTTATGGAGTTCCGCAACGCCTCTTATAAATGAGCCATATTTAGTTTTAAACAAATTTCCTGAAGTAAACAGTATATTTCCCTGATTTTCATCTCTCTTGGTGAGCTTCCAAAAAACTTGGAAGTGAATTAGTGTGCAATTTGCATCCAAATCTTAGCCAAGGGGATGTGGTTTATTATAATACATGGTCCTCCTAATTATTGAACAGCCCAAGAAAACTCGGCCCAGTGTGCATCTGTTCTTGCTTGACCACACTGCCAAACATAATTTGGCAAGCACAGAAATGTACATTGAGCAGACCTACAGTCTACTTTGCATTAGAGTTTGTGGTAATTATATGAAAGCTATAACTGAATGAACTTGTTCTCTCTTTTTAGATCACTTCATTTCTGAAAAATAAACAATAAGCAAACCCCCAAAGAATTTCCCTTTTTATGTGTCTTTGAGGTTTCTCAATGTGATTTAATCATTGCCCAAGAGTTAGTTCTACTTATACGTGAAGAGAAAACCTCTTTCCCACATATTTCACGCAGACTTTCTTCTATTACCCCTGATATCTCTGGGTTGACTGTGCATGTTTCAATATATATTTGATATCATTGCTCAAGAGAGAGAGTTAGGCTACTGATGACCAGACGTCTGCATTATTTGGGAATTTGCATCCAAGAATCAGTAAATAGATTCTTCCTCTAATTGTTTAAGGAGTAATAAGGAATTGTAGAAACAGCTGTAAACTAGAAAGCACAAACTTCCCCTTGAATTGTTATCTTTGCTGGGCTACCTTAAATAAATCACTAAGTTTCTCTGAGTCTCAGTTTCCTTATCTATAAAATGGGGATATTCATGCCTGCTTTATTTACATCACATAGTTGATGTGGGTGCCATTGGAAGAGAAAAAGATTTAAAAGTGTTTTGGAGTGAAACTTATAAAAGACAAAGTTGTTTAAAATGAGATTATTATTAGGTACATACCAATGCATACATGGAACTTCTAGCCAATAATGTGGCGTACTTTAAGAACTACCCTCAGAGACCATTAGGTAATCTGAAGCTCCAGCCAGGGTGGGAATTCTGGGAGTTGAGAGTGATTATGACCTAAGTGCTCTATAGCTGCATGGTCCAATATGGTAGCCACTAGCCACAGGTAGCCATTGAACACTTGAAATGTAGCCAGTCTAAAATGAGATATATTATAAGTGTAAAAGATGCACAAGATTTCCAACTTAGTATTGAAAAAATGTAAAAAAATCTCATTAATATTTTTATGATGATTGTTTTCAGTATATTGGGCTAAATGCAATGCATTACAAAGTTAATTGTCTCTGTTTCTTTTTACTTTTTAAATGTAGTGACTGGAAATTGGAAATTTTATATGTGGCTCACATTGTATTTATCTTAGACAGTGCTATTCTGGGGCATGGAGCTATGGGATATCTGAATTACATCCAGGGCTAAAGCCAGAGTTGGGAACTAAATAAGCAATTGAAACACAAAGCAGGAACAAGGCAACAGGGTAGTGACTAGGGACACCAAGCCAGAGCTAGTGGATTTGGAAGGGTGGATAGGAAATAGAGCTTAGAAATATTTTTTGGAACATGTATTGGAATTGTGGTTATAGAAAGCACTTGGCCTTGTTTGTGGGTAGAGAGGGAGCTGTTAAGGGCACCAACCAGTTCAGACATACCAGTATTATTCTTCAAAAACAATTATATTTAATAAAACCACAATAGTCTAGAGCCTTCAGGGAATGCATGATTTTTTTGCATTTGGGCATTCTGGTTATTTTAGTGTTTATCCTTTAAATATCAAAGCTAAGCCAATATGTGAAGCATTTTGTATGGAAATATTTCTTTAAATATATTAAAAACTTTCTGCCTTCTTTTAAAGAATATACTGAACATAATTTTTGTGACATCCTATTTATACAAGATAATCATCATGGATGTAAATTATAGTTTTCTATAATATATTAATGATCCACATAATACTATGGGTTTTGAATTTCAAGTAGCTGCTTTCTCCAACATTAAATGGCCCCAGGTGGGAATATGGTTCAAGTTGTTTTTATATTTCTTTACATTCCCTCTTGTTATCAGACCACTAACACATTCGTGTACTTTCAATGTGTCTGCAGATAGCAACTATCACCCATTAATTTGTTGTATTTAATCGACTGTGGGACTGGAAATGGGGGAAAAAAAGCCTCTTTTGAACTGTAGAAAAAGCAAGTGTAAATATGTTCTGAGGATTCTCATCTATGCATAAGTTATAATGATGGATTTGGGGACATTTTGTTTAATCACGGGCATTTTTTTTGTTTTTTTTTTGTTTTTTGTTTTCATTCTTATAAGCTGTGACCTAAGATTGTTTGCCTGATAACTAAAGTTTCAAATATCTGAGATCTAAATATGATAAATTTCACTGTGATAACAGAGTCAGAAATAATGGACCTGTTCTGGCTTGCCAAACAGGAATTCATCTCTTTGTATTGGGAAGAGGCATAAGGCTTTCAGCTTGTTGAGATTCAACACTAAACTATCTCTTCCAGAGCACCAAGCTCATGAATCAATTTAGAACTCAGGTGTCTTCCATTATTTCACACACTATTTCTTAACATGGCAGTCTGTGCAACGTAAGGGGATGGGAGTGGAAATAATGACAAAATAACTTTGCCAAGTGCTTAGTAATGTTACTTTATAGACTTATTTAGCCTATAGCACTCTGTTAAGCATAACCATGTGGATTACAAAAAATACCCATGTTAAATGTGAATTAATAAATTTAAAAGTAGAGAGTCAGATTTCTGGTTAGGTCAGTGGTCTTGGATGGATATTTTTTATCTATTTTATCATATTTTATTGTTAATTATATGTTTATTGAGGCATTTCATCTAAACTTTATAACCAAAAATATAGGTTCAACTACTGAAGATTAACTTGCAACATGTACCAAAAAATGTTCAAATGCACTGCTTTATCTCTCTCTGTAACACTTGAACTTGTTGGAGCTGCACATGCCACAAATTACAGTCACTAATCATTGAGTCTGAAAGGGCAGTTTGTTATCTCTAGGAGATGCCCATTTATTGTTTAGCCACCGAGGGTTCTGATTCCTTTGAGGTGACAGTTCAGACATAATCCCAGGAGGCAGTACAACTGGGGTTAAGGGCTTGAGAGATTGGAGCTAATCTTGTTTTGGCTGTGTAACAGCTGTATGATGCTTCCTTTCTATTCTACACTCCTCCCTACTCATCTGTGATGTAGAGATAGTAATAATACCTACTCCCTGGCACTAAGTTAGTGTAGCTATTATTATTGTTGTATTTTGGCCCAGTGACACTTTTTAAACAAAACTGAGAAAATAAAACACGAATCTTTATCTATAGTTTTTCCTTCTGAAAAAGAGCAACATTCAGGTTTATTTGATATTGGGTTTTAAAGTAATTCAACTAAGGATAAGGTGGCCAGCTTTACAGAAAGGCATCTATGGCTTGTGAGGAAAAGCAGTGACAGCATACATAATGAGAAACCCTGCAAAGAGCTGATAATATTTCACACCAGAAAGAAAGACTATTAATTTGGTCAATATGAAGTACTACATATTCATGTACCAGAAAAGATACATGTAGGAGGATGGATAAAATGTAAGTACAATGAGTCCAGGACTTTTAAAAGGAATACTATTGGATTAGTAGAAATGATCAGTAAACTTTCTGCCATCATTCTTTATATTTCCCTAACATTACCATCAACATTAAAGAAATAGAGGTTCCAAAATTGAAAAAGAAACAATTCACTACAAATCTAGTGAAACAATTATTGAATTGCTTTAGATATGTTGTTGGAATATTCCTTAAATTAAAACTTATTATCATTGTTTGCATTGTTATTTTAATATATGGCCAGTGCCTTCTACAAGTGTTGTTTGTTTAATCTTTACAACACCTCCTTTAGTATCCCCATTTTACAGATGAAGAAATTGAGGCACAAAATGGCTTATTAAATTGTGTTAGGTTACCTAGCTAAAAAGAGGCAGAGGCAATATTTGAACACAGGCAGGTTGCTCTTTGTGTGTGTATGTGTGTTTTATTGAAGCATAGTTGATTTACAATGTTTCAGGTGTACAGCAAAGTGATTCAGTTATATATATATACATATATATATTCTTTTTCAGATTCCTTTCCATTATAGGTTATTACAAAATATTGAATGTAGTTCCCTGTGCTATACAGTAGGTCCTTGTTGTTTATCTATTTTATGTACGGTAGTGTGTATCTGTTCATCCCAAATTCCCAATTTATCCCTCCCCACCCCCTTTCCCCTTTGGTAACCATAGGTTTGTTTTCTATGTCTGTGAGTTTGTTTCTGTTTTGGAAATAAGTTCATTTGTATCATTTTTTTAGATTCCACATGTAAATGATATCATGTGATATTTGTCTTTCTCTTTCTGACTTACTTCACTTAGTATGATAATCTCCAGGTCCATCCATGTTGTTGCAAATGGCATTATTTCATCCTTTTTTATGGCTGAGTAATATTCCAGTGTACATATATACCACATCTTCTTTATCCATTCATCTGTTGATAGACATTTAGGTTGCTTCCAAGTCTTGGCTATTGTAAATAGTGCTGCTATGAACATTGGGGTGCATGTGTCTTTTCGAATTAGAGTTTTCATCTTTTCCAGATATATGCCCAGGAGTGGAATTGCTGGATCATAACTATTTTTAGTTTTCTAAGGAACATCCATACTGTTCTCCATAGTGGCTGCACCAATTTACATTCTCACCAACAGTGTAGAAGGGTGCACAGGCAGGTTGCTTATAATTTTCAAGTGAGGGCAGAATGATTTTGATAGCTATTTTAGCTTAATCATCAGGGATCAGTTTATATGACAAAGACTTGGAAGTATCATTGTATTAATTGTTCTTCCTTACAGAACACATAGACTGATTGGTTTTACCCAAATTGTCCTTAAAATATTTCACAAAGTCATCTAATACCTATAGATAGAAGAATTCAAATCATTTTTTATTGTTATTTGTATCCATAGGAAGCATACCCCTGGATCTAAATAAGAACAAATCCTGTCAAAGCTAGAGAACTTCCTGAAGATCTTCATTTTTTTTTAATGAGCAATCTGTGGGGTCTACACTAATCATGCCAGATCTTTCTTTTAGTTTGATGTCTTAGTCTATTCAGGTTGCTATAATAAACTACCATAGACTGAGTGTCTTATAAACAACAGATACTCATTTCTCACAGTTCTGGAGCCTGGAAATCTGAGATCAGGGTGCCAGCATGGTTGGGTTCCGGTGAGGACCCTCTTCCAGGCTGCAGACTGCCAGCTTCCCATTGTATCCTCACATGGCAGAGAGCAGAGAGGGGAAGCAAACTCTCTGGTGACTCCTATAATTGCACTAATCCCATTCATGAAGGCTCTACCCTCATAACTTCATCTAATTCTAATTATCTCCCAAAGGCACCACATCCTAATGTCATCAACTTGGGGTGGGTAAGGTTTCAACATATGATTTTTTGGGGGTACAAAAATATTCAGTCCATAACAGTTGAGTATAACTATAATCCATCTATCAGTTCCTAATTCTAACTGTCCCATCAAATGGCCAAATTCTTTGACATTATCACAGTAAATTACCTATGTAAAAGCATTTTGAAAACAACCACTATACAATTAGTTATATTTTTATTTTGAACCCCTATTTTCCTTAGCCATGTAATCCATAAGTAAGGGTTACTGTTTTAATTTTAGGCTTCCATATCTGTCCACTTAGACTCTCTGAGACTCCAGGTCCATCAAATCCCTATTAGGAAATGTTTATCCCTCTGTTCAGTGAGGCATACAATATGCCACCAGATAGCATAAGCTCTGATGGTAGCATGAGGGCCTGAGATTTGGAGAAAGTAAGAGTTGTCCTTGTCTGGAACTCCGTAAATTATGTTAAACTTCTTGAGAGTAAAGACTAAGATCTTATTTAACTTGTGTTCCCAGCATAAATGTCTGTGGAATTGAACTCCTTGTGGTGACTCCATTGGTCTGGTGGTAACAGGGAGGGAGAGAAGCTGTGTGTTGAACACTGTGTTCCAGCCTGGCCACTGCCTCTGTTTTCAGCCTTATATCCTGCACAGGGTACAGGCTAAGGAATTCTGTTTTGGTTTAGAGTGAGGTGTTTATGCTCCTTAAGGGTTCTATAAAAATCCTGTAACCCACTATTTGAATGCAGGTAACTAGGGGGCAATGGGCTTGGTAAACAATTCCAGTTGTTCTTTACATGTAATTCCTCAGAAACCCCAGTCCTCCTGACCTTCAGCAATATGGGGCAAAGAAGCATCAAGGCTTATCCAGTCCCAAGAAATATCAAGTAACGATCTCATAGCTGTATGAGATAAGTGTGCATAACAAAATTCTAATCTGCACTGTTATTCCTATCAATAATAATACTTTCGGGCTTAGCTGGTGGTGCAGTGGTTGAGAGTCCGCCTGCCGATGCAGGGGACACAGCTTCGTGCCCCGGTCTAGGAAGATCCCAAATGCCGCAGAGCGGCTAGGCCCATGAGCCATGGCTGCTGAGCCTGCGCATCCGGAGCCTGTGCTCCGCAACGGGAGAGGCCACAACAGTGAGAGGCCCGCGTACCACAAAAAAAAAAAACAAAAAAACTTTCCATTTCTCTTTTTGAATTTATATTAAAGATGTATATGCTTAAATTAATAGGAGTTCTGAATTTATTCATGGTGTATTAATATGCTTCCTTTGACACCATTTTGATATTTAATCTTTGTCTCATATGCACAGTATTTTATGGTGCCATAAAATCTATACCAGAGAAACACACTGAAGTCTAGATTACTTAAGGTCAAATTTTATTTTTAACCCCATAAGTGTTTAGAAAATTGAGATGAAAGAGGCTGAAATTTTGGATTTGATATCACTCAGCAATACCCTGCAATAAAATCAACTTTCCTTTGTGAAGCCCAAAAGTAAACACTAGTATCCGAATCTTCTACTGAATCTAATATCAAAGTAATACTTAGACTGGGCTTGAGGCTGGAGGGGATGGAGAAAGAGGAACTCTTCTTTGTACACAGACTGTAACACTCTAGCATTTCTCACATTTCTAGAAAGACTTATTTAATCTACCTTGTCATGTGCTGACATTTAATAAACACCTCATTCCTCCCCAGGTATTCTTAACAGTGAGCTGCAGAATGCTAAATCCCTGGCCAGTTAACAAATATTGAAATGACCAAACATTCTTTCTTGAAAAATAAAGTTAATAGAAAAAATTTCTATTTTAGTATGATTTTTTTTCATTCTATCAGCTGTATACATGTGCATACCTGCAGTGTACGTTGCTTGCTATGAGGGAACCATACTCTTTTTGTGATGATAATGATGCTTCTGTTATATTATGCATATAGTTCCATTTGAATGACATATAATTCATTACTGTCTTTCATTGGTTAGTATTTTTATGAGAATTTTTTCTCCCTAGACCAGTGTAAAATGTGCCTCCCTAAGCATTGTACACATCTTCAAAGAATGCTACTACTTTATAAATTTGCTGGCTAATGTGTAATCTGCAGATAATATCCGCCTCATCTGACAAACCCCATCTCAGCTCAGGAAGCCACGTTCAATCAGTCTATCAGATCTGACACTGGTGGTATCCACACAACCCTTCCCAGCACACACCCTGCCTTTAAAGGCCTTCCCATCCCTGTTATTGGTCTCACAGATGATAGAGTATGACACTCCATAAACAATGAGCTAGGCCTTTTGTAGGCTGCTTTGCTTTTCTTGGCTTCAAACTGCCACTGAATGTCAAATCAATTTGGCTCTCATTAGAACAGCTTTATATGTGCAAATGTATTTGGGTCTGGTTGCCACTTTTTTTTTTCCTATTTTTTTCCCTCCTTTCCATTTCTCCTCTTCTCTTCAAGATGATGTAATTTTTCTCTAATCCATGCCAACACCTGTTTCTTTAAAAGAGAGAGGAGAAAAAAATTAGAGAAGAGAAAGAAGAGTGAGAGAAAAAGCTGTGTGCTGCTCTTTATCACAATCAGCATGAACACCAGGCTGGCACATTATGGCTCAAGTTTCCCCAGAACAAAGAGAAAAGGCCTTGTTGCCATGATATTGTACATCACAGGGCCCAGATAAAGTCCAGAGTCTATGTAAACCTTGGTTCCTGATGTCTGGAGAGACGGCTGTCAAGATAGAGCAAGGTGTGTAAGCCGGTTTTATTGATAAGTGATGAAGCCAGCAATAAATCTGATGCAGTGCTTAAGAAAGTCTGAGCCTGAGCACCATGTTTGATGGAAGACTGTTTTCCTCTTGAGCTGGGAGAAAAGAGGCAGCGGGAAGCTGAACCATGCGCAGACAGCCGGAGAGAGACAGATGAAAATGCAAACTAGAGTCTGACCAGTCTTTATATGTTGACCTGCATATACTTTTCAGTTTATGTGAGAATATTTTCCTCCCCATAAATGGACTTTAAGGTCTCTGATTCAAATAAGTCATTTTACTACTGAAAAGAAAATGTTCAATGTTACTGAGTGCCTTTTAAAGGAATGTATGCAGCTGGATCTATTTTTTCACTGCTAACATACTCTTGTCGAATTTATTGATTAAAAAGAACTATAAAGTAGGGTGGGTTGAATCTAAACTCATAAATCAGGTAATTATTATAATTCTTAATAGTGTGTGATACTCCTGAGAGATTCAGGTGTTATAAGAGTTCACAAATGTATGTGTGTTTACATGCATATTTATTCATTTATTGAGCATCTCTTATATATACTGTTTCTAGGTGCTTGAGATACATCCATGCATGAAATTTAAAATAATCCCTGTCCTTGTGGAGCTTATATTCTAGTGAAGGGATACAGACAATAAATAATGAGCCTAAAAAACAGTTGAAATATAGTTTGTTAGAAAGTGATAAATGTTACCTAAAAATGCCGAGTAGTGTAAAGAAGACTGAGAATTCTTGACTGTTTGGTTATAATTTTTAATAGGGGGATCAGGGTAGATATCATTGAGAAGGTGACTTTTGAACAAAAACTTGAAGAAGGTAAGGGAGTAAACTGTCTGAAAATCTGGGGAAGAAGGCACTAGGCAGAGGAAACAGCCAATGCAAAGGCTCTGATATGGGTGCAAGACTGGAAGGCATTGAAGGGCAGTGTGGCCAGAGAACATGAGCCAGGGAGAAAACAGTAGAAGGGACTACCAGAGAGGTAAGGGAGGTGGCCCAGGTAATGTAATGCCCTCTAGGTTATTGGAAAGCCAAAAATTTTGTACTTTGAGCAAGATGGAGATTTATTAGAGAGTTTTGAGCAGAGGAATTATATGATGTGTATGCCATACATTTGTTTCTACAAAAACATGTTTGCTCAGATTGTGACCAATGTGGAGTTTGTAGAGTTTCTCAGGAAGCCTGGCAGATGAAGAAGAGTAAGATCAGCACACTTTAGACCTTTTGTGGATTTCTATGAAGGACTGCTATGAGGGTGAAAACCAAACCCATATCAGAACTCTGTTAGGATGTCAGAGCCAAAATCTTGCTGAGTAAGTTACTGAACAATTAACTGAGAAATTAGAAGTAATGACCTATTTATGATCCTAGAAGTAGTAGCACAGAATTTGTGTAGATTCAAGAAAATGGAAGTAAAATTAATATTCATTCCTGTGCAATAGACATTGCAACTAGACAGACTTAGGTTTCTACCCCAGCTATGCTATGATCTGTGTGATGTTAGGCTACTTAATTAATATCTTTGAACCTGTGTCTCCTCATTATAAAATAGGGATATTGATAACAGCACCCTCACACAATTGTTTTAAGGGTTAAATTATATATCCTATGTGTGCTTGGCATAAAGTATTGTATATGTTCAACACGTTGTAGTTTTCTTCCTCTGTATCCTCTATGGAAGTCATACTCAACAAATATTTTCAAATTATCTGAGAGATGTTAGTGACCAATTTAAGCAGTGGGGAGAAAAAGCACAATGAAATAGAATACACCTGATTAAATCAGGCTCCCATAGTTGCCTAGGCAGGTGATGCATAAAGGTTCACTCACCTACACATTTCTTAGGCATCCCAAACCCTAAAAGTCACAATGCAATCCAATATACTAGAGATACATAAACAAAGGGGGCTTCTTTTGGTGGACATCTCTCTGGCCAGTTCATGGACTGCTGTAGATTCAACTCAGCAAATATTTGTTAAAAATGGCTATGTGGGCTCTGAGGTAGAATAAAACATTGTCCTTGCCCTTCAGAAGTTTCTGATCTGGGGGAGAAGTTCCTAGTTGGATGTGATTATCTGATTCTTTCTCCTCAGACATAGAGTTTCAACTCATTAATATTTTGTATTCTGGATAATAATGTTATCATTTACTCCTTCCAGAAACATTCCTTTTTTTTTAAGGGTCTGTGTATTTATTTATTTTTGGCTGCATTGCGTCTTCGTTGCTGCACACGGGCTTTCTCTAGTTGCAGTGAGTGGGGGCTACTTGTTGTGGTGTGCGGGCTTCTCATTGCTGTGGCTTCTCTTGTTGTGGAGCATGGGTTCTAGGCATGCGGCTTCAGAAGTTGTGGCACGCAGGCTCAGTAGTTGTGGCTCATGGGCTCTAGAGCGCAGGCTCAGTAGTTGTGGCACACAGTCTTTGTTGCTCCGCAGCAGGTGGGTTCTTCCCGGACCAGGGATCAAACCCGTGTGCCCTGCATTGGCAGGTGGATTCTTAACCACTGCGCCACCAGGGAAGTCCCTCCTTTTATTTTCTTGTTTGACAGACAGTTGCTATTTTGTAAATGAAGCAGGAATGAAGGGATGGGGAGAAACATTTCTGTTGTTATGTCAATGCACAATTACAGAACTCATCATTCTCCAGAAGATTAATTTTTCAAGGTTAGGGTAGTTGTACTCAAGGGTGGTGTCTGGAAGGAAGGGGGCAAGAGTTAAGACACTATTCTGTCACTGATGGTAAAGAACAAAATACTTGAATTCACTATTTTCTCTTAGCTACAAGCCAAAACCCTTCTAGAATTGACTTAATAAACTGAAGAGGAAAAATGAAGTAAAACTTTTAAGCCCTGAAGATTCTTAAAAATAGTCTTTAAAGGATAGAGAAAAAAGCCAGAAAAATTCCTTTAAATTCCTGGGTCCCTCAAATGAGATTTTAGTAGTGGCAAGTAAAACATATTGATTGGCACCAAAGTATAAGATCTTTGTCACCATCTGTTTCCTGATTGTGTCAGCAAGTATTTTTTCCCCATGAGAGTGTGAGAATACACCATAGCCTAAAAGTATCAAAGTGTCAATTATGCACCACATTTAAAAGTTGGAAGCCCAGTTCATGAAAGTCAGTGACAAAAGTCCTGATTCCTGTTTCTTCCTAAAGTGAAATCCTTGTACTTCATTATTTTGTGACCTACAATAAGACCAATGTCTCATGGCTCGGTGGGATGGGGAGCTATGACAAAAGAAGAGTGGAAAAAAGTCATCTTAAATGAATATTTATTGAAAACCTCCCCCATGCAAGTCACTTTGCTAGGGTATGAAGTTATTATGAATGTTATATGCAAATAATTTTAACAAGTATGGGTGACACGGAGGAACAAAGAAATGAAAGGAAAGAGGATCTGGAAAGGGAGAAGAGAAGGATGGATAAACAGGCAAGCATTTGGGAGTTTGGGCTAGGAAATTGAAAATAAGAGGCACTGACTGAACTAGTTGAAAAATTAGGCCACAGATGATGGAAGTTGGAATATCTTTCAGAAAGATTCAAAATCCAGCATTTTCAGACCGAAATTAAGATTATCTCCACCTGTCTTCTCTTTTATCTAGTAATTTTCCTGTTGTTGTTTAAATTTTCCCTCCTATTATGATCACTGCTATTGCTAATCACCGTAGTGGCTAACTATGCTGATTTTCTTTGAGTTCCTGCACGTGTCTCTCTGTGTTCTGGGTAGGGAGAGGAATTCTCTTACTTTATCTGCTCCGATTATTTTTTGATGTGTCTATAGCCAATAATCAGTGGGGCTATCAGCTTCTATGCATTCTTTTACCCAAGAGTATTGCAATAATGTGTTGAGGCCATTCCTGCACCAATAGAGGAATGACCTATGCTCAGGTCAGGTGGTCACAGATATCATCTGTCTGCTCAAGAGTTTCTTCCTTTTGTGGTAAATCCTGGGGAGTTGTTTCCCTGGGTTGGTGTACATCCTTTCTTAATTTTAGAGATGGGAGACTTGGGTTCCCATAACACACTCAGTTTTGTTAAAAGATAAACTGAGACATATAAAGATTTTTAAGAGTTTAAGCAAAAATCAATTTAAATCAGGCAGTGCCAAAACAGAATCAATTAGGACACTTCATTGACAGGAGCTGGGGATTTATACAGAGAAGGTATGGAAGCAGAGAAGAAATTATTTAATTGGCTATAGTTGTCTGTTTGTGATTTGTTGTCCTTGGGTTTTGCTTTCATTACCTTGAGACATTTACAGGCTTAGATTTTGGTTTGCTTAAGCAGGCCACCTCAGTCTAATGGCCTTCTTGTTAGCGCCTAACATCAAAAGTCAACATTAAAACACAGGAATTTGTGTTCTCACCAAGGGGTGTGTAGACTTATAAAGATGGAGTCCTGGATGGAACAATTAAAAGCTTGTGCCAGTCACAACAAAAGCATGCCACTCTGCTTTCTTGTACTCACCTGGGTTAACCTGTGATGTAGTAGGAATACCTTACCTGGTGGAAGGACCAGCTCGGCATTGCAACCAGCCATGCCCTCAAGTCTGGGGCTTCAGATGTAACAGGAGAGTAAACAGTCAAGTTCTCTGTTCAGATTTGATTAAATAAAGTTTTAGAGCCTGCTAGATGGGTCTTTGGTACACTCTCAAATCATATGTAACCATAGTTCAAGTTAAACTTGTTTGTGTGAGTCTGGAAACCATGGGATACATTAGGTGTTGTGAGTTTGATTTGTGTTTGAATACACTGATTCTATGAGGAGAGGAGAAAGTGAAGAGTCTTTTGTCAGAGAAATATCAGATAAAGTATCAGAGCCATCAAAAAACATGTCATTCATTCATTTATTCAACAAAACTCAAATTGAGTACCTACTATTTGCAGGATGCCATAAAAAACACTGGATACATAATATTAAATGGGTTATCTGACAGCTTACTTTTTACTGAGGGAGAAAAAAATAAGTACAGAAATTAATAAAACCAACATAGTATTATAATAATGTTATAAAGGAAAAAAGCAAAGAACCTAGATAGAGAGGGATAGGGACAGTAGTATAAGGGGGTAAAAGTAGTGTACCTGAACTGATAGCAAACTGAGACATGAAAGATAAGATATCACTATTTTTTTTCAAATATTTTCAATGGCTTACCATTGCTTTCTTTATAAACTACTTAGATTGAGAATCAATTATCTGACAATATCCTTTTTAAGATTTATTTATTTATTTACTTATTTATTTATTTTTTGGCTGCCTTGTGTCTTAGTTGCAGCATGTGGGATCTTCATTGTGGCACACAGACTTCTCTCTAGCTGTGGCCTGCATGTTTTCTCTATCTAGTTGTGGTGTGCAGGCTCCAGGGAGCGTGGGCTCTGTAGTTTGCAGCATACAGTCTCTCTTGTTGAGGCGCATGAGCGCAGTAGTTGTGACACGTGGGCTTAGTTGCCCCATGGCATGTGGGATCTTAGTTCCCTGACCAGGGATCGAACCCATGTCCCCGGCATTGGAAGGCAGATTCTTTACCACTGGACCACCAGGGAAGTCCCATCTGACAATATCCTTTTTTTCCATCTTTATCTTTCTCTACTTGCCCTTATTACATATTGTACTTGAAAGAGATGGAACTACCTCTTGCTTCTCATATACACCCTGTACGTTCCTGACTCAGTGTCTTCACTCATCATTCCCTCTGCCCATCAGGCACTTCTTCAGGGCTTTCAGATGCCCAATCCTGTTGCACCTCGAGGTCCAGCTCCAATGTCACCTTCTTCAGTTCTTCTGTCCTGGTCCTCTGAGCTCCCTCTTTTGCCTCTCATATTTGTAACTTTTTTATTACTCCAATTTTATATACTCTAGTACAACTTTTTACTTGCAGCTCTTATTTCTCTTTCTAACCTAAGAATTCCATGGTAATATAAAATTGCTGGTATTCAATGAATATTCTCTGAGTAAAAATAAATCAAATCCAATCGGCAGAAAGCCTGGCAGTTGAAATCACAGAAATTTTGTGTATGAGTAAAAGACAGGGTCTTAAATTAGGTCTCCTCCCCCCAACCCCAAAGCAAATGTTATGACAATGATTGGGTATAAGGAGTTTTTTTTGGAAAGTTACCTTAGGAAGCACTGTGAGTGAGGAAGTGAGAGATGGAAGAAAGGGAAGTCAATAAAGAGTACAGTTTTCCCCTGATGTTTGAAAGTAGAGCATTCCTGTGAAACATTTCTAAGCTGAAATGGCATAAGGCAAAGAAGATGCAAGTACCCTAGGACACATCTTGCTAATGGATGTATAAAATAAATCCAGATAAAGCACAGTTGCTCACAGAACTAGTTCAAAGCTATGGTGGCCTGATGCTGAGATGCTGAGTGTAGTTCCCGGGAAGGAGCTTGGGGGTGCCACTTTCGCTGCTGCTCAAGGAGCTTGATGCCTCTATCAGGGCTCACTGCAAAAAAAGGCTGGATGCTATTTTTACTTTTTGCTTTTTTTGCAAAAGTTAAAATCTTTTCGTATTTCTTTCAGTTAGCAAGAAATGTACTAATGTAGGTCTTTTGTAAAAGTGAAACGGTGTAAAGAGAATTTTTAGAAAGTCGGGGTAGGAGGGTGGGAGTGGGAGGTGGGGAGGCCTGTATATTAATAAGTGAGTTTTCACTGTGGGCAACTGGGCTTAGCCTTGCTGGGGAACTCAGAGATGATGTGAAATATGATTCAGAATTTTCCCTATGAAGTGTGAGGAAGGGTGAGGAACCATCCTTTGTTGGTTAGAGCTTGTTTTGGTGATATTTAGCATTACATTTACCCTAATTTTGTCTATTCAATACCCTTTCTCTTCCATGACTTGTGCTTATTCTCTAACAGCTGGGCTGGGGAGGTGCTATCTGACCACTTAGGGGTCCATTTTCCTATGGGTGGTGGGGCTCTAAGAATAATCCCAAAGTTGTGCAAGAGCCCGTGCTCTCTGGCTTAGTGTTTTTTTTTGCTCTATGTTTACAAAAACAATTCTTTAAAAGGGTCATATAGCCTGCCAGTGGTAACAGAACCTGCTAAACTCCCTAAAGGGTGTGCCTGAAGGTAGTTAAGTAAACCTTCCTCACATGACACAGAGTTCTTTAAGAAAATGGTTTTGAGATAGTACCCATATGAATGTGGCAATAGTGCTTGAAGTAGAGGGGACAGGTAGTAATGATATAGTGGGCCTCTTTGGTGCTCTTTGACATCATGGTGATCCAGCCCAAAGCCCTGGGATGAGGCATTCTATAAGTGTTAGAGCTCTCCCCTGTTGAACCCAGTGTCTATAAAGGAGTTTATGCTCAAGTCCTCTTTTCGCTCCTGGAAAGGAAGCATTTGAACCTTGAAGAGCATGCTTGGATGAGATGCTTCAGGAGGGGCAAGTATCCATCACTTAATATCTGAAATGTCCCACAGAGAACCTGGGGCCATCGCAGATGTTATATGAACTCTTATGCTTGATCCAGTCTTCCTAAAGGAGCAGTGTTTCAAGGCCTCTGAAGAGATCACTGGGAGCATTGAGAGTACCAAGGCTATTATGGCGCTGATTACATTTCAATAAGAAAGTCTCCAGCTGTGAATGGCAATAAAAGAAATTGCTGTAGACAACCTTAGCAAAAGGAACTACCTCTAGCTTTAAGATATATCCATCAAGCCTGGAGTCAAGAGTTCTGCTTAACGAAGTGTGTGGAAGTCTTAGCTACCTGCAAAGAAAGCATGGTCCCTCAGATGGTAACTTTTGATTGATGAAGATTATAAGAGACTAGGAAAATCTTTCCAAAGAATGAAGATTGTTGGTAAGGCTCATCCAGAATCAAGAAGTTAGCCATGAATGTAGCATCAGAAGGGAGTCACAGATGATATATTCCCCCTTGCTCCCCACTGTATCCCAAATTTCAGAAGGAGAAACATTTATAACTAAGAAACTTGATAATTTTGTCAAAAATACATGCAGGTCAGCTGCATAAATTGTGAAACAGGTCATATTTGTTCTTCGGTTGTGTAAAAATATAATTGTTTCCATCAAGATAGGAAATGAAAACACAGAGAAGCTATGGAATCTAGATGAAATTGGACTCTTTACTAGTTATTAATGACCTAGGGTTAAGGGAAAGAATTATGACCTGGATGCCTTCTAGGTTCTATCAATCACCCTCAGAGTTAATACTTTGTGCCTATGTCTTAGACCTTAGCTTTTTACTGTCATGTTCACTCATAGCTGCAATCCATGAGAAGATATTTTGGGACGCCTAGCCTTTGCTTATTTGCTACATTGGCTGAGTGACAGTGTAAAACCTTAATTTATTTTGTGCTTCCTTTTCATATTTATGGCTAATCCACATGTGTCCATGCTCTCATCATGGAAGCATGCATAACCCAGAAGATTAATCTGATTTTTGAAAGCTTTATCCACAGACCAGCTCTACTCTTTTCATAGCCTTTCTATTCTGAAGTTTTCAAAATGAAAAAGAAATGAAAAGTTACTCATATCCCTAAGTCTTTTTTAAGTTTTATTTTTCAAATGATCATACAGTAAAATCAACTTTTTTTCAGTATGAAGTTCTGTGAATTTTAACACACAGATAGATTTATGTAACAACCACTACTATTAGGAAACAGAACAGGTCCATCACCACCAAAAGCCCTCTGTGCTATCCCTTTATAGTCACATCCTCCCCTTCCTTTAGCAGCCACTGATCTGTTTACTATAACTACAGGTTTGTCTTTTTGAAAATATCATATGATGGAATCATACAGTATGTTATCTTTTGAGACTGATGATCTAGATAGACTAGATAATAAAAGGCAACAGAAAGTACATTCTAGATTGTGTGACATAGAAAAGAGGTAGAAAAGTTTCATTAAGGCAGTATTATTATTGAAATAGAATTGGCCTGGATATGTCTCATGGAAGATGTCAAGCGTGGAGATTGGGTCTCAGAATCCAGGCATCTTTGTTACTCTCAAAGTGGAGAGCAACATGAACAAAACAAGAGTTTTTGAAGATTAATTAGCAGAGATACATGAGAAGTGTTACCTGGCATGTAACATTTGGAAGACAAAAATGATGGTTGAAACCTCAAGAACTCTGTGAAGAAGAGAAAGCAGAGGGCAGTTAGCATAGGGTCAAAGACTAAAACTTGAATGACAGCTGGGGGATGGGGAGGGAAGGGAGACCTCTAGAACTATTAAATGAGGAACAGAGAAAGAGCAGTTATAGAGGTTAGATGAGAACCAATTTTTTTAAAGGGAGGCAGGTGATCAAAACATTAAATGTCATACAGAATTTGAAAGAGTATGATGTAGAAGAAACTATTGATAAGCTTGGAGAAATTTAGTTGCAGTGGAATTATGGGGATAAAGGCCAGATTGCAATGGAGTTAAGTGGTTACACTGAAGGTGAAGAAGAAGAAATTAAGGCAGATTGGTTATGAATTGGTCCCATATTTAGAAGGAATGGCAGGACCAAGGCAAAGGTTTACAAGTTGAGTGATAAGCATAAGCACTGAAGGCAGAGAGGAGATGTAGTGAGTAAAAACAACAGAGCCAAGAAATTTCCCTCAGAATCCATAGCTTATGAGGAGCGACTTTAGTCAAACTACCTCTATGCGTATTTTATCTCATCAGGTTCACAGGCCAAATGGACTGCCAATAGCTTTCATCTGCTTCTCTCATCACTACCAAAAGCAGTCCTATCACAATTGCTATGTTACTTAAGCTTTCAGTTGTCACAGAATTTACTCTCATCTATCACAAACTCTGATCGATTGAAAAAGAGGACTCTACTAATTCTGAGCAAATGAATTAATATTGAAGTAAACTGATAGCAACTATTTATGAATGTAAGCACTTTAATTTATGAAGACTTTCATAAAGATTTTAATTTCACCTACTAGTAATATTTAGAGTGATAATAAAACTACTACTATGGTATAGCAGTATGTGAATCTTTTCCAAACCTCATTATAAAGACAACACAATTCTCTCCTGGAACTCAACTATGTCAATCACACAGTCATATCCCAAAGCATTTACCTCCAATTTTCTTGAATCGAAGAATGTCTCATAGTTGTTAGTATCTAGCAAACTGAAATTTTAAACAAGGCTTCGCTTGCAACCAAAATTGATTTCTGTTATTCTCTCTAGCATGGCTTTTCTGACAAGGCTATTTCTAGATTACCCAGCATTTGGACTTAGTTCATGCTGCTTATGCAACTTTAATTCTTGGCTCTAAGCTGCAACCTGGTCCCTCTGCCAATCACAGCTGGAAGCATCCTCCCAAGTTATGGACCTTTTCATCAACTGGGCTCTACCAATCACTACTATCGATCCTTTGCTCCTCATAAAATAAAAACAGAGATTTCGAGGGCTTTTTGACAGTTTGCTGTGGTTCCCTGAAGACCCATCTAGGACACCCCCATGGATCTGCTTTACTCTGTAAGGATGATGTATTTCACAAAGACCTTACCATAACTCAAGGTAATCTTTAAAATAAACCTTGCAGGATAGGCTAGGGCATATTGATTACCTCTCCTCTACACTCTTGTCCTGGATGGAAGCCAGCCAGACTCCTGTGAATTCTGGAAACTTATAACTTTCTATTAAAGAAAGATAGTGCTGTGGTAGAGCTAGCACCCGGGGTTCAACCAGAGTTTAAAACTGTTAATTCCTGAGGCTCTTCAGGTGCCATTTTCTCTTAGGCTGAAGAGCAGGTAAATTCGGCTCTTAATATTTGCAAAGGGCAAGGGTTTTGCAAAAACCTTATAAATCTTTATTATATTCTACCTGGAATTCACACCCTTTCTACTTTAGTATATCTTTCTAAATTTATTGAACATCAAAATGTGGCAGAGTTAATAATTGGGAACTATGTTAGTCAATTCTCTGTAGTTAATTATTGTCCACATTCCATAGAGTTCAAGGTATACAGTGATTGAAACTGGGCTCTGCTTTTATTTTTGCAGAGGTAATAATGAGCAATGGGAAATGGGCTGCCTTTCCCTGACAGATGTGAACTCCTTAGAAGATGAATGTCTCTTTAGAAACAAAGTGAAACAAGGCCTTTTCCAAATTGGTCTCTGGGTTAAATCTCTATGAAGATGCAAAGATCAGTCACCTACATGGCACAATTGCCAGTCACCTCGGCTTCCAGTTCTTCTCCCGAAACACATTTAAGGGAGCCTGAATTTCCCAATGAAAGTAATATATTTGAATAAAATATTACCTTCCTTAAGCAAGTTCTCTTACAACAGGTAACAATATAAGTCAATAACATATTAATACAAGTTAGCTTATCAGATTTATCTTTTGCCATATTAAGAGTGATCTTAGGTACATGGGAATGTTGGGTTTGAGGGAATGGCACACGGGCAAAGGGGAAACAGAGTTCATTCAGAAAGAGGGAAACAGTGAGAGTTAAGCAGTTTGATAAAATGTGCTTTGGGCTGCTTTTACTAAACTGATGGTGATTGATTCTGTGCTGAAATGTCTCTGACACCTTTGCAGACATGGCCATTGCAGTACTATGTGGCATGTCCCAGTGAGCAATGGAAAAGGGAGCAATACTCTGCTTTGTGAGGGAAGGGAAGGCAGAACAGACCTTCAAAGTCATCAACATTATTTGCCTTATGTAAAGGAGAAAACAATAATTCAAAAATTCATCAAATTAGAATAAATTGTCCTACAATTTATTATTATAGTGGGAGAACCCATGTTTATTACACAGTGACTCCCTTGCTTATTACTTTGTAAAAAGTGAAATAACTTCAGGGAAAGTATCTAATATTTCAGGAAATAGAGAAAACCGTCTTCACAAAAGGCCTACTTAAGCTAGGTCACCATTTTTGGAAGCAAAGAGGTCAGGAGAGAATAATGTCAAGAGAAAAACTGTTTAGTCTATACTGAAATCCGAAGGGACCGTTATGCAGGGAATAGCTACAGGGCTTTAGTGCTCAAATTGAATTGAAGAATAAAGAATCATGCATGGATGCCAAGGAGAAAGGTCAAGTGAAGCAGGAGAAAATGAAGGATTTACCAAAAGGCCAAGAGCATCTCCGAGAACTAAGAGGCAGTGGACATTTGAAAAATAAATCAGAACAGAGGTCAGTGGAGAATAAAGCAGTACTGCTGTGGTAAGAGATCTGTTCTAGCAACGAGGGTGGGATACAACCAAGGGAAAATAAAATGTTGGGAAAGTTGGATTCAAGGCTGCTTCCCGAAGGACCCTAAAATAGATGCTTAACAATAAGTGAAACAATCTGCTGGTATGAAATTGTAAATGACATACAGGAAAAGGGAGACAGCTGAATAATTTACTGTTACTGCATAGGAGATCTCAAATGAATCCATCCTTCCAACAATCATTAGCCAAAAAAAAATTACATGACTAGGGATCAATATAGAGTTTGGCACAAATCAGTTAGAATGAAATAATATATTTTTAAAAAATTAGAATGGGATCAGGAAACTAAAGGCAGAGGGCTGGAGTCAGGTAGGAATGCTGGTGACCAAAGAGTTTGGTTTCAGTTATGTTCAGAACAAGAAAACTAAAAAGGCGTTGATCTTCTGCTAGGAGCAAATGGAAGAAGGATAACAGATAAAACAGAGCCAATTAATCCCAATTTTGTTTCCCCTCTGTCAAGAAGGGATGAACCTACCACAATTAAGAGAGAAATGTTTCTGTGAAAATGGTTAGAAAACAGTAAGATGCTCTCAATATCTACCTAGTATCCTTAAGAAGAAATGAGTTTTTCTGGATGTGATTTTATGCTATGATCACAATGAATGCTAATAGCTACTTTATTTTGACATGACTTCACACATTTTCTTTACGATAACTGCGTGTCAGTTATTTTTAAACTTCTTGACCCTGACCTACAGTAAGAAATAACTTTAATTGTACTCCAATATATACGCACACACGTAACTAAAATTTTTCATAAATATCTGTCTTTACTACTTGAGTTATATTTGGATCTATTCTCTTCCTTTTCTCAACAATGCAACCCTGTGACCCACTAAACTGATGTCATGGCTCACCAACTGGGTGGCATTCCACAGTTTGAAAATCACTGGTCTAGATTATGGACAGTTTATTGGCTAAATGGATTCAGTCCTGTCATTCGTTCCTTTGTTACTCAAATACATTTTGCCTTGTTCTTCTTATTGAAAAGAGTAGTTAGTGTTTCCTTTTTCCTTTGGTAAGATAAGTAGCTTCATGAGACTCAATATCATGTATAATAGCTTGATTGCAAATATCTGAGCTAAACCCCTTGACTTCCAACAAAGTACTGACCTTCTTTAGGGTTAATTACAGATGAAGCTGAACAATGTTGCCAGGGATAACTTGCAAGGAAGTGCTTTGCAAACTACTTTTAGAGGCTTTAAGTGAACGATTTAAACATAGAACTATATTTAAATATATCAGGAAAAAACATTTAAAGGAAATAGTTGCTAAATGTTTGTAAATTGAACAACCACTCCTATGGTTCAATTTTCTTGTAACTTTGGCTTTTTTTTTTTTAACAAGCTTTCTAAAGAGAACCACTAAAACGCCTACAAGAGCCCAATTATCTATATTCATTCCCTTTCCAAAAGAAATGTTTTCAATATAATCATAAATAAGTTATAAATATGTATAAATTATTTTTCTAACTGATTAGACAATATATCCTGTTTGGCTAATGCACCCAACCCAACACTAAGTTCCTTTCATATCTTTGAGTTATTTGTCATTCATAGATGCCTAGGGCTCACAAAATTGGCCGAAGTTTGCTATACCAATTTCATGGTCTATACCTTTTAGTCTATATAGTTTGACATTGCCATAATGTTGGGGCACTTATTTTACAGTGGTTTAGTGCAGGAATTTATACTTTGTATTTTCCCTCCTGATTTATTTTGAGACAGGACTTTCACTCAAGATCTATATCTAGAGTAGGCTGGAATACAGCATCAGGAGCCAAAATTACCTCTGTGACCTCTAGGTTGCTACTTTTTGTTCAAAACTTTTATCTTAAGGCTTCCCTGGTGGCGCAGTGGTTGAGAGTCTGCCTGCCGACGCAGGGGACACGGGTTCATGCCCCGGTCTGGGAGGATCCCACATGCCGTGGAGCGGCTGGGCCCGTGAGCCATGGCCGCTGGGCCTGTGCGTCCAGAGCCTGTGCTCCGCAATGGGAGAGGCCCGCGTACCGCAAAAAAAAACAAAAACAAAAAACAAAAAAACTTTTATCGTGTAGGTTGCAGATAGTCATTTAAATTTAAATTTCTGAATCTTTTGCTCCAAACTTCTCTCACAGTAACTTTCCTAGACTGATCTTCTTGTCCTACCAGGTTGTTTGACCTAGTGATTCTCAAACACATTTTGCATTTGTCTATTTGTATATATTTGATCACAAAGGTCTCTATCAGACATGACCTTTTTCACTGTCCAAATCTTAACTGTTTCTTCAACCAAATCCCACCACCTTAAAATAAAATAAAATAAAATAAAATGAAACAAAACAACATAATTGCCTATGCCAGTACAAGGTGGTTGCTTCCATCTCTTAAGTATGTATGATCCGTATAATTTACTTGTCAGTTATGTGCAATATAAAATGGTATAGTGTGTTTTTTTGTATTTTAAGGTAATTTTTCATTTATGCATTTTTTTATATTTGTGTAAATCATTAGTTCCACTAGCATTATTTATTCTTTGCTATATTTCTCAAAAATTTATCGAGTGTCTGCTATGTATTAGACTTTGTGCTGGGAATTAGCTTATATGTGGACATTAATATTCTACATTTCAAAATATGAAGTAATACATTATAGGACAATATCTTTGATGAACATAGATGCAAAATTCCTCAACAAAATATTAGCAAACAAAATCCAGCAATACACTAAAAGGATCATACACCATGATCAAGTGGAGTTTACTCCAGTGATTCAAGGATGGTTCAACATTGGCAAATCAATCAATGTGGTATGTAACATTAACAAAATGAAGGAGAAAAATCACATGATCATCTCAATAGATGCAGAAAAAGAATTTTATAAAATTCAACATCCATTTATGATAAAAACTCTCAACAAAATGGGTATAGAAGGAATGTACCTCAACATAATAAAGGCCATATATGACAAACCAACAGCTAACATCACTCTTAACAGTGAAAAGATGAAAGCTTTTCCTCTAAGATCAGGAACAAGATTAGAATGCCCACTCTTTCCACTTTTATTCAACATAGCATTGGAAGTCCTAGCCACAGCAGTTAGGCAAGAAAAAAGACTAAAAGGAATCCAAAATTGGAAAGGAAGTAGTAAAACTGTCACTATTTGCAGATGACATCATACTATATAGATAGAACCCTAAAGACTCCACCAAAAAACTGTTAGAACTAATTAATAAATTCAGTAAAGTCACAGGATACAAAATCAATACACAGAAATCTTTGGCATTTCTATACACTAATAATGAACTATCAGAAAGCAAAAATAAGAAGACAATCCCATTTACAATTGCATTGCAAAGAATAAAATACCTAGGAATAAATTTAACCATGGTGGTGAAACACCTGTACACTAAAAACTATAATACACTGATGAAAGACATTGAAGAAGACACAAATGAATGGAAAGATATTCCATGTTTATGGACTGGAAGAATTAACATTATTAAAATTTCCAAACTACAGAGTCAATACAATCCCTATCAAAATTCTAATGGTATATTTCACAGAACTAAAAGAAATAATTCTAAAATTTGTATGAAACCACAAAAAAGATCCTGAATAACTGACCAAAACAATCTTGAGAAAGAAGAACAAAGCTGGAGTTATCATACTCCTGACTTCAGACTATACTACAAAACTACAGTAATCAAACAGTATGGAACTGGCACAGAATTATACACATAGATAAATGGAACAAATAGAAAGCCCAGAAATAAACCCACACATATATGGTCAATTAATCTATGACAATGTGGCAACAATATACAATGAGGAAAAGACAACCTCTTCAATAAGTGGTGTTGAGAAAACTGGACAGCTACATGTATGATGATGGATGGTAACTAGACTTGTGGTGGTGATCACTTTAAAAAAAGAAAAAAAATGAAGTAATATGCTCACTCATATATCTCTTAGAAGACTGTCAGGGATTACTTTCTCACACCATATACAAAAATAAACACAAAATGGGTTAAAGACTTAACTGTAAGATCTGAAACTATAAAACTCATAGAAGAAAACATAGACAGTTTGCTCTTTGATGTTGGTCTTGGCAATATTTTTTTGGATATGTCTTCTCAGTCAAGGGAAACAAAAATGAAAGTGGATATAAACAAATGGGACCACATCAGACTGAGAAGGAAACTATCAACAAAAAAAGGCAGACTACTAAATGGCAGACGATATTTGCAAATGATATATTCTATAAGGGATTTATATCCGAAATAGACAAAGAACTAACAACTCAACATCAAAAAAACAAATGGACAAATTGAAAAATGGGCAGAGGATCTGAATAGACATTTTTACAAGAAAACATACAAGTGGCCAACAGGCACATGAAAAGATGTTCAACATCATTAATTATTAGGAAAATGCAAATAAAACCACAATGAGATATCACCTCACACCTGTTAAAATGACTATAGTCAAAAAGACAAGAAATAATGAATGTTGGAGAGGAGGTGGAGAAAAGGGAACTCTTATACACTGTTTGTAGGCCTGTAAATTGGTACAGTTACTATGAAAAATAGTATGGAGTTTCCTCAAAAATGAACTACCATATGATTCAGCTATTACACTTTTGCATATTTATCCAAAGAATACAAAAACACTTAATTTGAAAAGACATATGCACCCCTTTGTTCATTGCAGCATTATTTACAGTAGCCAAGATATGGAAACAACCTAAATGTCCATTGATGGATGAATGAATAAAGAAATTGTGGTATATATACACAATGGAATATTAGCCATAAAAAAATGAAATCTTGCCATTTGTGACAACATGGATGGACCTCAAGGGGATTATGCTAAGTGAAATAAGCCAGACAGAGAAATACAAATACCATATGATTTCACTCATATGTGGAATCTAAAAACATAAAACAAATGAACATACAAAATAAAGCAAAAACAAACTCATAGATACAGGGATCAGATTAGTGGTTACCAGAGGGGGATCTGTGGGTGGGTGAAATGGGTGAAGGATGTCAAATGTATGATGATGGATGGTAACTAGACTTGTGATGGTGATCACTTTAAAAAAAGAAAAAAAAATGAAGTAATATGCTTATTCATATATTTCTTAGAGGACTGTCAGGGAATATTGGTATTTACCAAAACTTCATTTGCTCCTCAGTATTTCCCAGTTCCCATGCATTTGTGTGGGGTGTTTGACAAATTCTCACTAATAGAATGTGAGAAGAAGTAATGTCATTCTGGTTGGAGGCAGGAGAGAGTAAGGGATACATTTAACCTCTGGGGCTGGAATTGAAAGACTTTGAGATGACAGTTTTAAGTTGGAAGCAGTCTAGTGCTCTGAATTTCCACTTGTAGAGACCAGCACAGAATAGGCATGCAACCTGTATCAGATTGTAGCATGAATAAGAAATACATCTCCATTATTCTCCATTATGTTAAGCCACTGAAATTTGGGGGTTTATTTGTTACTAAAGCATAGCCTATTCTATCCTGATTATTAGGGTAATGATTTTATTTATGTGTTTTGATGATCAGATCATTAAAGATGATTGAATGATATTAACCCTGACTCAATTATACTATCCTTGAGAGTAGATTAAACATGTTTGAATGATAATAACCTTGACTCAATTATACGATCCTTGAGAGTAGAGATTTTGTGTTCATGTATACATTTTTAGTGTCCAGACCAGTGCTAGGTATATGGCAGGCTTTCAATAAATATTCACTGGATAGATTAATACACAAACTCAGGGTAGTTATAAGGAGAAAACATTAGGACAGAGCCAGAGGAAATAATTAGTGATAAAATCCAGAAATATCTAATATACATTATCTAGAGTTAGAAGCAGAATTTAGCAAAGAGGAGATTAAAGATTATCAAATGAAAATTGCTATTAAATTTGCAGAATTTGAACTCCCTTAGTAGTGTCCAGTGGTAAACTGTTTTTTGTGATTTATTGGGAGCAGGAAATGGGTATGGGCTAATGAGGAAATTTTGTCAGCTTCTCAGTTATCTCTTGGGGAGTCTCTATCTAGCTGATACTTCCTGACTCAAAGGACATCTTCTCCATAGAGTTGGTAGGATCATAATAAACAAAGTACAAGGAAGAGACACATTCTCCCTATTGAAAAAGCAGAAATTATTTCTCTAGTCATTATTACCTTCCATTCTCTGTCATGTGACCAGGGCCAATTCTTTCTATTTGCTCTAGGGCAAACCAACATTCCAGATCCTTGATGGAGGATGGGTATTGTGGCCAGTAGATGTTTAGCTAGAATATCAGACTGTGAAATTGTGAACACACTAATTAATTAGTTTTCTTTTAAGGATGTAAAATGACAGGAGTTATCTATCTAAGATTGATATATCTATATAGTTACCTAGATATCTATAGATAGATCTACGTATAGATATCTCCTGTCATATCAGGACTTTTACCTCAATACTGTTAATGAATGTTGAAATTAGTATGCAGAATAAATTAAGAACAGTACACTGAAATTACAGAAAAGGCATCTATGTGCCTGGTATATAGATTTAAAAAAGAAAAGAAAAAGACAATCCTTGAGTATATATTTACTACAAAAAAGAAACTAGTATTATTGAATGATGTGCCTCTTATATAAGAATAAATAAGCCAGACAGAAAAATGTAACAGAATTGATAAAGTACATTCAGCCTCAAAACAATTTCACTCTGCATTTTACATAGTCTGTTTATTTATTATAAAGTGTTATCTCTTTAAATCTTTTTGGCAGTCTCAGAGAGTAAGATAACTAGGTTTTATCATCTGCAGATTGGAGACAAAGAATTTTCACCCCAAATCCATGGTCTGCTTGCTCAGGGCCAATCGGCTGCTCTGTGGTCAGGCTGGCCCAAGCTCAGTTCTGCTGACTCCTAGTCTAGGGCTGTTTCCACTCGGTCACATTTTAAGATGTAGGAAGATCGTTACTCTAAGGCCAGTCATAGATATGACAGCTAGGTGTGGGAAGGGGGACAAACCAGCAGACTTTGCCACCATGGTTCACTGACAGCCCGAGATGCCCTAATATCTCATTCAGGGCCGTGCACACTTGAGACACAAAGAAGCACAGTTCAGCTCCATCCCTTTGATGTCTTTGGCCTGGCCCTCCCAGACAATCAGGTATAGCACCCTCCCTTGCATAGCTGATGGCCTTTCCTGAAGGCTATCAAACATATCTGCTGAGATGGCATTAAATAAAATGGCTGTCACCAAGCCATCTGGTGCATTTGAGCTTTTTCCTCCTCTAAGATGCAAGTTTTTAGTTCGCACAGCACTTCAAATTCTTAATACACTTGACTAAGTCATTAATATTTCACTTTCATTACCATGTATTAATAACACAAGAATTTAGAGTGATCTTGTTCATCTAACTCCTAGAAAACAAATAATAACATTTGTGTATATTGATTGTCAGATAACTAAAGATGTTTAGCCTGGAGCTATGAGAAATCCACCAGCAGGCCCAGTTTTGGTTCTTAGCCATGTTCAAAGTATATCAAGCTGATATCTCTGAAACACTAGAGACAGCAGGAGAGGAGTTCTGGGAGTTATAAGGTGACCCCTAATGTCCCCCATATAGGTCCCCACAGTCCTTTATTAGGTGGTTTCTTCAGCAGGGAGTTGGAAATCCTGAAGGATACTCAAGGGATAGGCTAAAAATTTTGTCCTGGGAGGTTTGTTTCATCTTGTTTTATTTTTTGGTGTGCAGAGGTGAGGACTCATTATCTTCCCTTTCCTTCTCTTTGTCTTGATGTTAGGTTCTGATGGTGGGAAATTGCCTTAGACATTATTCAATGATTCAACATTCAGTCAAATAAAGAGTTAGTATATGTTTACCAAAAGCTGGGTACTGGGCTAGATCACTGGCAAGTTAATGTGGACAAAACAGTCCTATTTCCTGCTTACTACTGGGTGAGAAACAATATGCAAGTGAGCTAACTTTTAAAAATTCCTTATGACTGTTATTTTCCAGCTTTATTGAGATATAATTGACATATAACATTGTATAAGCTTAAGGTGTACAATGCAGTAATTTGATATACATTTATATTGTAAAATGATTACCACATTAAGATTTGTTAATATCTGTTACCCCACATAGTTACCTTGTGTGTGTGTGTGTGTGTGTGTGTGTGTGTGTGTGTGGTAAGAACATTTAAGATCTACTCTCTTAGTAACTTTCAAGTATACAATACAGTATTGTTAACTATAGTCATCATGCTGTACATTAGGTCCCCAGAACTTATTCATATTATAACTGGAAGTTTGTATCCTTTGACTTCTATCTCCCATCCCCACCACCTCCAGGAAACTGGCAACCATCAGTCTACTTTCCTTTCCATCAATTTGGCATTTTTAGATTCTACATATAAGTGATATCATAAAGCATTTGTCTTTCTCTGTCTGACTTATTTCACTTAGCAGAATTCACTTAAGTTCATCCATGTTGTTGCAAATGACAGAATTTCCTTCTTTCTTATGCCTGACTAATATTCCATTGCTTATATATACCACATCTTTATCCATTTATCCATTGATGGACACCACTTAGATTGTTTCCATGTCTTGTCTATTGTAAATAATGCTGCAATGAACATAAGGGTGCAGATATGTCTTCCAAATAGTGATTTCATTTCCTTTGGATATATCCCAGAACTGAGGTTGCTAGATCACCTGGTAGTTTTATTTATAATTTTTTGTATTGTTTTCCACAGAGGCTTTATGAGTTTACATTCCCACCAACAGTGTACAGGATTCCCTTTTCTCCACATCCTCTTGTTCACTTATATTTTGTCTTTTTGATCAAAGCCATTCTAACTGGTATGAAGTGATATCTCATCGTGGTTTTGATTTGCATTTCACTGATGATAGCTGAAGCTGAACATCTTTTCTTTGGTCTGTTAGCCATTTGTATGTCTTCTTTGGAAAAATATCTAGCCAGGTCCTTTGCCCATTTTTAAGTGAGATTATTTGGTTTTTTGCTATTGAGTTATATATTTTCCTTGTAAATATTGGATATTAACCCCTTATCAGATATATTGCTTGCAAATATTTTCTCCCATTTCATAGGTTGCCTTTTCATTTTGTTGATTGCTTTTTTGCTGTGCAGAAGCTTTTTAGTTTGAGGTAATCACATTTATTGATTTTTGCTTTTGTTGCTTGTGCTTTTGGTGTCATATCCCCAGAAAAATCATTGCCAAGACCAACGTCAAAGAGCTTTTTTCCTACATTTTCTTTTAGGAGTTTTGTGGTTTTGCATCTTACATTTAAGTCTTTAGTCCATTTTGAGTTCATTTTTGTGAATTGTGTAAGGTAAGGGTTCAATTTCATTCTTTTGCATGTAGTCATTCAGTTTTCCAAGCACCGTTTATTGAAGAGACTCTCACTTCCCATGAGTATTTTTGGTTCCTTTATCAAATATTAGTTGACTGTATATGCATGGGTTTATTTCTGGACTCTTGATTCTATTCCATTGGTCTATGGGTCTGTTTTTATGTAAGTGAGCTAACTTGATAAACAAGATAATTCCAGACTATGATAAATACTATAAAGAAAATAAAACAGGCTGCTCTGTGTGTGTGTGTGTGTGTGTGTGTGTTTGTGTGTGTAGGGGAAGATACCCTTTTTTAGATGGGGGTCAAGGAAGACCTGTTGTAGAAGAAGATGCTTGGGTTAAGATGAAGGATGATAAGCCAGGCATATGAAGAACTAGGAGAAGTACATAATGGGCACAGGTAACAGCAGTAAAAGGTCACAAGGCAGAAGAGTGCTTAGCTGATTCTAGACACAAAAAAAGACCAGAAGACAGAAAAACAACACAAAATAACATGAGGTGATGTTCAAGAGATAGGCAAGGGGCAAGGTCATGCAAACCTGTGTAGGCCATGATAAGGAGTATGGATTTTCTTCTTTTAAGTGCAGATTATTAAGAAAGGGAGTAGCATCTGAGGTGAGAGAAATGTGGGAACAATTTTCTGGCACAGTCACCTGGTAGATGGTGATACTAACCATTAAGTTGGAGAAGGCTGGGGGGAAGAGAGGGAAACAGAGAACCCAGTGAAGAGAGATCAGTTAGGAGGCAGCCTTTTAAATGCTGGTGTCATTTAAGTAGTGTGATTATTTGTTTTTGCTGTTCCCAGGACAGTCTAATTTATGGCTATTGTCCCACAATTACTAATTATGCCATTTTTTACTCAAAAATATACCAGTTTGGGCACTAAAGCATCTGGGCATGTTAACTACCAATACTTCTCCAGTTCCGTTCCTGGCTTCATTATGTCCTCATGGCAGAGAGGAGAGCTCATAATCCTAGCAGCTTGCTTTCCCCGCCATTTTCTAGCCACGTCTCTCCTTCCAGAGTGGGTAGTTGATAGTTTAGTCCAGAGGAGCTATACTCCCTCCTCTTGCCTTCCCATGCTGTTCATCACTGCCTGCTCCCCATTACTAACTCCCAATTAAGTTATGAAGTTTCTTCCATATACCAGTGGGCACTGCTTCACTGGGGGAAAGTTCACTATACCACACTATGAAACTTTCTTTCTCAACCCATTCTCTTCCAGGCAGTACAAAGTAAGGTTGTAGATAGCAGCTGTGGTTTGGGTGGAGAAGACTCCATAAGGCTGATGACAGCTGAGGTTTTTCAGGACTCCTGTACTACTGGATACACAGCCCATATAAGGAGTTTGTGCCAAGATTACTCTCCTTTTTGAGTCTCCAAATCAAGGCAGCTGCAACAACTTTTCTTGCCCTTTCTTGTTGTTTGAAGTGAGATCTTCCTCAAACCAAGGGCATCAAAATTGAACTTCAGGACTTACAAGCCAAATCAGTCTTAAATAACTATGAGATTTTTCATAGTCTATATTTTGTCTTCCTCCAGTTCTCTTTCATTTGTTTCTTGCTTCTTCTTTATTCATACCCTAAGCTTTAAAAATATCAAGCAATTTATCCTTCTATAGATCACATGCTCTTAAACTACCCCTGCATGTGGACTTTTTTTTCTCTGCCTGTAACTATCATCTGCCTGATCAATTCCTATGCATCTTTCAGAACTTTAAGTGTATTGTTTTCAGGGAAACCTCCATCTTATTAACATAATATCTGTATTGCTGAGATTGGGCAGAGATGCAAAGATGGAAAATAAAGTACCTGAATCTGTAAGGTTAGGTGGTGGTGAAATAAGGGAGATAGGGCCCTCAAGATTTATCCACTGGCTACATGGGCAGAAAAAGCAGCTTCAGGCCCTCAGGTGTGTGACATCCTCTCTTTCTCTGAATCCACAGGAGCACCTTCCACTCCTTCTACAAAGGCCACTCAAGTTCCAAACTGTCTCATTTGGAACTGGAAACCATAGCCTTTTCTCCTTCCCCTGAATCTGTGGAACTGGCATAGAGGATTCACCATGCAAAAAAGCTGGCTAAGAAGGGAGGAGAACACTCTTTTTAATAAGCAGATGGTCTCTATAGATGAGGGAGTGTTAACATTAAAAACATATGCTTAGTACTAGGGAGGGAGAAACACAAAAGAGGATCATGTGGCACATGGTCTCTGTAAACAAGTAGTCTTTGTGGAAGTTTCTTATGTGTGGGAAACAGCTTTACAGGGTGGTAAGAAACTTGCCTGAATAATTCTGACTTCATCTGCAAGACTGTTTACCTGACATGAATTATAATAGCACATTACCAAGAAACGACATCTGCAGAGATGATAGCTAGATGAGCTTGTGTTTACTTGTTTGGTTTTGTTTTCCAACCCATCTGATGAAATAAAAACATTAGGAAATAGTCACGAAGATCTTGCACTCAATTTCTGTGTCTGTAGCAGAGAAACATAACTGACATTGTGTCAGCATTTGATATTTGCTGTGTAACTATCTAACACATATAGAAGAAAACAAAAGTAGGTATTGAGACAGTCCATATTTGTTATTACTTTAGTGATGTAATTCTAATTAATGTGCTACTTTGATTTTAGAGAAGATGGAGAGAACTGAGTAGACAATAAAGCACCTTCATGTCAAAGATATTTTATTGCTTATGGATTAAGTTTAGCCTGGTTTATCTTATTCTTATTTCACTGAGTTGAAATTGATACAGAGGCATAACTTGTATTATGATCAGGTTAGTGTATTTTTTCCCCTTTTTACATTAAAAGATAACAGAACACAGAGAAGTGATGAGAAAGATGATGAGCTAAAATTCTTGTGTAATGAAATGAGCACGGGATCAAGAATTAAAAGATTTTTGTTCTGCCATTAACTAGCTGGTGACCTTGGTTAAAGTCATGTTATTACTACTGGTTTCATTTCCCAGACTATAAAACAAAGACGTTAATCCAAGTAAATGGTAACAAATTCAAATTTCTACATGGTCCAGGTTGGTATCATACATGAGTACATCTGCCCAGGTGTAAGCTTGTAGGTGGTGGTGGGGCTTGTGATGAACTGGAGAGAGCATGTTTCCTTTAAAGGGGCAGCTGCTACCAAGCTCCAGGCAAATATTGCTATTTGGGAATGGAAGGACACCTGTTTCCAAAGCTTCTAATTTTTCAGTTTAGAAATCTAGATTTTGTGTAAAATAGCTCAGTTTTTCAAGGAGGGTAATTCATTCAAATTTTTTTAAAAAAGAAAAGAAAAAAATGTGTGGATCAAATAATCAGGTTAACAGGCTACATAATGCTCCATGAGCTAAAAATGCAGACTCTAGACTAATGGATCTCCAGGGGGTCTTCTGGTTTTAAAATTTGAGGACTCGAGGACAGAAATTGCAGCAAGAAGAAATTTACTTCTACTCAAAACACACTATGTCATTAACGATCTGAAAAGAGAAAGGCCTGCCAGAGATGGCGGCATGTTAATTCAAGGATGGAGATGCTAAAGGAGAAGCTAGATGGCCATTGCTGCAGATATGGTAGAGGGGATTTTCATATCTGAGATGTGTGCATGTGTGTGTGTGGGGGCATGAAAGTGTGTGGTATGTGTATGTGTGTGTATTTGTGTACTGGTGAAAAGAGTGGGAGCTAAACTAAATTATTCCATCAGTTCTTTCTGGTTCTGTGAGTCTATGATATGATTCTTGCTTTGTACTCATTCTCACTTCTCTATTTGTCCTTATTCTTACTTATTTATCTGTGATTTTTCAAGTAAGGGGTCTGGGTATTTAAAAATCTGGGTAGGAATAAAAGAGGGGCAATGAATTTGAAGGAAGGTGTAAAGAAGGAGGGGAAGGAGGTAAAGGGAGTTGAATTACCTGCAGATATTGTAGTTGGGAAAGTCTGTTATTTCAAGCTTGACTTACCTTTACTGTGGACATAAAATATGATCAGGGAGTGTGATGTCAGTGCATCTACTCTCAATAATTGATATGATGAATAATCTCAACCTTCCAACACCTCCTGTATCTCCCCACATCTCAAGAAACTTCATTCATCAGCCACGTTTGAAATGTTTAAGTAATCTCAGTGATGTATGGAACCCTGACACTCCCTTGTTAGAAATTCGTGCTACTAACATTCTATCAAATTAAAAAGCCACTGAGCTCTTGTGCATAAAATTATCATAAATTACCTTCTGAAGGTTCATTGCTGTTTGGAATGTTTAATTGCTCACTCAGCTGAACTTTAACAGCTCAGTATTATTAATCAACTTGTCAAACGTTTTTTCATTATGTAGTCTTTAGATAAAATTGGGCAAGGTACAAATTTGTGCTTAAGTTAGTCTGATTATAGCAAATCACCAATAAATCTTGATAGAGTTTGGCATCTTTTGTTCATTAATTATGATATTTTTACAAAAGATTCTTAGGTAAACGGGGTTCTCCTATAGTCTTCAATAAAGAAAATGAACTCCTTTTTAAAGTAGAGAATTGTATTGGCTATTTAAGATGCAAAGAAGGCAGGTGAATAATTGATGACATCTATGAGTGATCTTATACATTCCTATTGAATTATGACAAGCATGATGGATAAACTTCAAAATGTTATCTACGTTTCTGTGATGGCATGTAATGTGATTTTATAGTAACCTCCTGATTAAAAACAGTGTTTGGAAGAATGGGGTGTTTTAGATCACTGAATTGTGTTCAGTACACCTTTATAATGAGGCCAAGGTTGTCTCATTTCCCAGAGGAATGGAGTTTTTTTCTTCATCTAAGTTAGCAAAGCCACATCACAGATTAAGAATTCTTACTGAGCTCTAGTTCCTTCGACTTTCACCTCCTAAAAAATTATTTATAGGTCAGTGGACATGGTCACTACTTTCATAAGCTCAGGAATATGAAAATACTTCCAGAAAACTAAAATAATTTGGCATTTACACTGTGCATAATTATTCCCTGTTCTTCTCTTTCTTTCTCAATCTCTCTTTCTGTGTGTGTGTGTGTAATTTTTTAAGACAATTGTGCACATATCTGAAAAAATTAACATGGAATCATGTTTCTCCATTAACCATGTATTTTCACATCTATAAAGTACGTTTGTTCCTAGAAACCCAAGAAATAAATAGCATCCACCAAAGCAGTTGGTGGTGTTTATGGGTTATGCAGGGGTAGCATTCAGAAGGGTAATACTCTGATCCTACTGATAATGTTGCTGAATATAAAATTTTTGCAAATGCCTGCTTCCTATGGCCACAAAAATAAAAACTGGAATCTCATTTTGATGCTGTCACTGGAATTGAAGCTGTAGGACCACCCAGTGGATGGCTAAACCTACTAAAAAGACCTTTGGTATTGAAAATGAATCCTTGGTCGGGAAAGAAACTGTCTTTGTCAGACATTCTTCTTTAAAGAAATAATTTTGAGTGAGGTTTTAGTATACTTGTCTCATTACTTTTCATGTGGCAAAGAATGGAAACAAGACACCCACAGAAAAATAATTCAGATGCAGCTGGATCCTGAGATGACTAAGGATTCTTCTCCCTACCCACATCCCCCTCCACCCACCCAAAGCCAGAATGACATAATTTCATTCAAAATACCCATGAGCAAAGAGAAGTCTGTGCACCGCAATGAAGAGTAGCCCCCGCTCGCCGCAACTAGAGAAAGCCCGTGTGCAGCAACGAAGACCCAATGAGGCCAAAATAAATAAATAACTTTATAAAACAAACAAACAGGGCCTCCCTGGTGGCGCAGTGGTTGAGAGTCCGCCTGCCGATGCAGGGGATACGGGTTCGTGCCCCGGTCTGGGAGGATCCCATATGCCGCGGAGCGGCTGGGCCCGTGAGCCATGGCCGCTGGGCCTGCGCATCCGGAGCCTGTGCTCCGCAACGGGAGAGGCCACAACAGTGAGAGGCCCGCATACCGCAAAAAGAAAAACAAACAAACAAACAAACAAACAAAACAAATGGCATTTATAACTTTGGATTGGGACCTCCCTGTGGAGGGACCAGGAGATGGCAGGTATGTTGCTGCATGTGAATTCTTAAAAAACAAAACAAAACAACCCCAAAAAACCAAAGACTCTGTAATTTACCTTATGCCTTCTCTCTTGCCATCACTGCTTTGGTAATTTTCTGTCCCCTCCTGGACTGAGAAGAGTGGTGAAGTTAGAGAGGGAAAACAACTTACAAATTTGAGAAATATTTTGCATTAATGAAAATGATATAAATGGATAATAGGTAGAGTACTGACTGAATATTTCCACTAAGATGGGAAGACTGGTGCTGGATGTACCTCATTGGTAGAAGTCCCACAGTAAATACCTCATTATAATGATCATGATATCAATTATAATTGTGCTGGGCTATAAGTAACAGAACACTTGATGAATGACTAAAACAAGGTTTCATTATTTTCATATAATGAGAAGTCAGGAGACAGGCTATTATAGGTGCTGGTGCTATTGGTCAGTTGCTCAAAGATGCCATTGAGGACTCAAGCTCTTTTTCTATAGTTTTGGTCCACTGTCCTTGCTGTGTTGATTTTTTGTTCACTTGCTTGCTACTACATGGTTGGGAATGGAGATTTTCATGAGCCAATCAACTGTTTCAGCCACAAATTAATCAACTTTGTTTAGTGATCATAAGATTAAATCTCACTGTTGATGGCTCTACTAATTTTTTTTCGGTCAAATTTTTACTCTAGCTCCTCTATGTTTAACAGAAAGATTTAAACTTACAAGCAAGGTTGGAAAACAAGATCTAATGAAAGTTTAAAAAAAGCTTATTAAAGAAAAGTTGAAACAGTCTTTTCTCCAAGTATAGGAAAGATGATTAGAAATTTGTTGGCCAAATACATTACTTATCCAATACAAAGGAAATGAAAAAAATCTATTATCACATGCAGAAGAATTTATTAACAGTAAGGATATGGGGATCCTGCAGTGGGTAACTTCTTTGAAAGCTGAAGAATACCTTACAAAATAATGTATTTGAAATAGTTCAAGCAAACTTGCTTGAGTCAGGCTGCATGAAATGATCTCTTGGGGTCCTGTTCACTTTGATGTCTCTCTGATTCTGTGATGCTAAATTTTAGTGTGATTGACTAGAATGCCTTAGGACTAAATTTCACTGAATGATCCCAGTATCACATAAGAAAAACACCTAAAAATTACCTCTTTATGCACCATTGCAGCAGCTGGCTTTTTTCCTCAAGCTTTATAGTGATGCATATTGGAGAGTAGAGTGGAACTCATAGTGTAAATTTTCTTTAGTGCATGGATTATTGATTTAATAGATCATGACAATCTATTTTGTCAGACCTGCTACCACATGGGTTCTGATTCAGCAGGAAGACAAGCCCTATAAAATATTTGCTGTAGAAAAGCCACTGCATAAGATGAAATTAAAGCTCAGTTATAGTCAGTTTTCAGATAAGTAAGGTGATCATAACCCAAGAGCCAGAACCATTAGAGGAAAATAAAGTAATAATTTTGCTTTTTTGCTTTTGCTTCTGTCACCTGAGTGACAAATTCTGACCCAGAGGAAGAAAAAACAAATTTTGGATCATTTAAGGATGTATAATATAAAGGATGGAATTATATACAGTTGGATTCTTGGTTGTCAAAGACAAGGTTCCCTGGGAAACAGACTGATTTGGCTATTTGGTTGCAGGCAGTTTACTGAGTAGCAAAGGAAAGTGCGACTGGACAGAGGGAGGAATCAAACTGTGATGCAGCTGCAACAATAGCTTCAGCCAACTCAGAGAGAGTTCTGAAGCTAGAATATCCCTTCAGAGATGTCTCAAGTGGAGGCAAGGGGATTGAAATTTTGTATCCGTGCAATGATCAGTCATTGGATGTGGTCTGTCTCTAGGTCAAGCAGCTCCCTTTGGCCAAGGGCAATTCTTGGAGAGGGTTACAGTTGAAAAAATAAATGGCTTGGTCCTCGGGGAAATATGAAGGGCACACTACAGAATCCAGTACAGTCCACTCCCTCTACCACTCAAATCTGTTTGCTTCATATAGTAAATTCAACCCATCTGGGAAGACCTACTTCATTCTGGATGGTTTCTTTTCCTGGGAAAACTTTCAAGAGAAAGTTAAGAGGAATTCTAGCCCCAGTCAGGACAGCTGGTCTCAAAGCTGTTCCTGATACTCACCATCTCTGTCCTTAACTATACGTTCTAGATTTCCCCTCACCCTTGATTAACAACTCTGCTGGTCCACGTGGCTTACCTGCAAGGGTGACTAGACTCTCATCCATGAGCCTATGGTCACCATACTCTTCTTAGGCCATGACTGAGGTACTTGTCCATTTGCCATTAAAACTGGCCATTAGATTGCCAAGAGATGCCCCAGTGGATCACCTGGACACAAAACTTATTCTTCCTTGTCCTTTTTGTGTGAAAATAGACCCACATCTTCCTGATGATCAGGGTCAATTGTCTCTGTTAGGATGGAGACTCCTTTCTCTATCTGCTAATCTCTTGTTCATAGGAACCCAAAGTAACCACGAGTCACCTGAAACTTAATGTTTAATGAGACTCTGGATGTATCCAGAAATGAAGATTCCACTTTAGAATCTATCCCACTGGACTCTTGTACTAACCATCACAATTCAGGATCCTGGGGAAATAGACTTGAGACTTGGAGATTTGTATGCAGGAGATTTATTGAGGTGCCTTCTCAGGAACAACACCTGTGAGAGGACAAAGGTAGCAGGAATGGGCAGCTGAAGAAACTGAACTGTAATGTGGTTGCAATAACAGCCTCAGATGATCCCACTGGGAGTGTTGAAGCTGGAATGATCCTTTGAAGATTTCCCAAATTGAGGCGAAGGGCCCAGGCTTTTTAATCTTGCATTGACCAGTCATTAGATACAGTTGGACTCCAGGAAGAAACATAATCTTGGGCCAAACAGTTTCCATTGGCCAAGGGCAATTTCTATAGGAGGATGCAGTTGTGATCTGCGAGTTGGGAGAAAGAATGCCTCAGCCCTGTAGGGGGACCTGGGTGCTGCACCACAGCATTCTCTGCTTTCTGAATTTACTACCTATACATTTAAGGTAAAACTCTGGTCTTAGAGTCAGATGATGTTTATTCCTTCATTATGAATACTCAGTATCACTTTTGAATAAAAGAATAATTGAAATGATTGCGTGTTTATGGTATGCCAGAACTCTTCTATATATGTTCTGGTAAAACAAGTATGGGAGGCAGTCACAGTCTGCCTTGGAGTTATTGATGAGTGTCATTCCTCTCTGCCCCTTACTGAAAGAAGATGTATGCAGGCAAGTTATTTAAAATCTTGACCTGTTTTCTTATCTGTAAACTGGAAAAGAATGATGTTTGGCCTGTTCACCTCAAGATTATAATAATCAGAGCAGTGTGTGGAAGCTCTTGGAAGAAGTAAAAAGTGTTTCATGACTCTGTATATAGAATCATTATTATAAAAGTTGTAATATTTAACATATAATTGACAAGTGCTTCACTTTATGTTGGCTGGAGTTGCCCTGAAGTAGACCTTGAATATTATTTGAATACTTTGGGAAGGATGCTGTTAGAGGTACCCACTTGAGAATGAAAGTTGCAGTTTAATGCCCTTTACTTATAGCTTACTGGATTTCATTTCATTGTTACTATTGTATCAAAACAGTGAATCACAATAGGCATTTGGACAATTTAAACACTTGGATAAAATATATAATTGACAAAATTCCATTGTATTACTATTTTAGTCTTTTCAACAGTTAAATGTATTCAGTTTCTTACTATTATAATATCAATAATTTTCTTCATTTTCCTCCATTTTTCTTTCTTAATAATTGTTTTTTGATATTTTTCAAATTTCATGATAGACAAATATATATTTATATCAGTATGATAAATTTAAGTTGAGAATTTCATCTGAAAACTGAAGTCTAAAAACTTATCAATATACAGAGAGAACTGATAGAGGCGCTTGGTAGTGCCACTGCAGACCACACCTGTCTCCGTACCACAAGACTGATCAAATATGAAATCAATAACAATTACTGTACACTTAAACCATACAAAGCTCTGGGCCAGGTGATATGAAGACAAACAAAGATGAATAAGATATGATCCATGGTCTTCAGGGTCTCATGTTGTAGTGAAATATGTTCACATTTGATCAGGCATAAATAAGAAAAATGCATTTTCCCCATGTCAGTCCAGTGGAAGGAGGATGGAAATAAATCGCTTATTATTCTAATTAGAATAGCTATTTCAAGAAAATATTAAAAATGTGGATTTTTTTTTTTTTTTTTTTTTGCAGTACGCGGGCCTCCCACTGTTGTGGCCTCTCCCGTTGTGGAGCACAGGCTCCAGACGCACAGGCTCAGCGGCCATGGCTCACGGTCCCAGCCGCTCCGTGGTATGTGGGATCTTCCTGGACCAGGGCACGAACCCATGTCCCCTGCATCGGCAGGCGGACTCCCAACCACTGCGCCACCAGGGAAGCCCCCAAAAATGTGGATGTTAATGACTTATTGTGGTGATCATTCACTATACATACAATTATCAAATCATGTAGTACACCTGAAACTCATGTTATATGTTGCTTATACCTAAATTTAAAAAATCAAAAACATTCTTTTTCTCTTCCAAATTTTAATATTCTCAGGAGGAATTGGCTTCTTAGAGCTTCGTTTTCTATCTTTAAACTATTTATTATCTATCTATCTATCTATCTATCTATCTCTCTATCATCTCCCAGAGTATTAATTGACACCAATCATAGACTAAGACAGAAGAATAAAATTAGAGCCCATCCTTCATCCTTTGTATCACACAATGGCCAACAACTCAGACACTTTCTTGCCATGAAGATGGAACTGTTTGGGAGGAAGGGGTCAGGCCATAGCTTTTTGATCTGGGTGCACAAAGCCATCCTGGTCCAGATGATTTACAAATATCTGCTTTGGAAACAGTATACTTGGCCTAGATCTATTTTTTACCAACTAAATTTCTCTATAGCTTGGAAGGTTGTTTGGTTTCTACACCACCTTGCCTGCTGAGGATTTGTGCATGTTCTGTTGCTGAGGCTGTTACACATATCCTAAGGCCAAACATGGCAGCAGAAACCAGAACTGCCGAGCCTACCCTCACTGTGTATGGTAAGTAACATGGTGATCCACAGGTTCTTTTCAGTTTCATAGACCTTACTGGGTTTGGGGGGAGGAAAAACTGTCTCAGGGTTGGTAGAAATGAATTAGTGCTTAGGCAAAGGAAATGCCTGTCATGAATGCATGGCCCTCAGAGGACTAAGCAATATTCCATCCTTGTCCTTAAGTAAGTCTTGTAAAAGTCAAAAGGCAATAAAGTAAAAATCTAGAAGCAAAGTCTTGGCCACCCATACCATTAATATTTCCCAGTGTTTCTATGAAGTAGTTTAGTTATCTATTAAGCTGACAAGGAACAGGTTTTATTTTACCAGGCAGAAAAAATTTTCTAAGGATATCAACAATGAAACATGCACTGCAGAATTAAATAGCTTAAAGTGAGCAGTTGGAAGGCAATGTACAACACCTGGTAGATAGGTAAATCTGTGCATAAAGAGGTATAAGGAATCTTAAGCATCTATTCTACAAAGCAAATCCAAAACCTGGACTGGAATGAGAACTTAAGGACAAAACTCAGATATTTCGTGGGGTGTGGTGACAAGCATATTCAAATTAAAAGCACAATATTTGTAGAACTAAGTATTGGTTACAGTTTACTGGCACTACATATTATTTAGCATTTATAAGTGAGAACCTGTCAACTCTGAATTGTCCACATGAATGCAATGGAAGCCTAGGCATTGATTTTAGACAACTGATTTAGAAGATCATGCTTAATTTTAACAAATATGTATTGAATTCTTATTTTGTTGAAGGAACTGTGCTTGGCCTGATAGGGTCTTTCTTCAAGGAGGGGGATAAGACAAAGTCAATCCACTAGTAGTACATTTACCAGGTACAATGTAATGAATGCCACAAAATGGATGCAGAGGAGGGAGACGGTTTATCTGGAGGGGCAAATTATAAAAGACTTCATGGAGGAGACAGTGGTAGCACTTTGACAATCAACTGGGGGTTGGGGTGGGGTGGTGTATAGTCAGGCCACTCAAGATGGCTGTTCTCTTGCTCTCTGTCCATCCCCTGCCAGATCAGTGCCTGCTTCACCTATACCCAATGCACATGACTGACGTTCCTATGTACTTGCCCCAGGTCCCAGCTAGTGGTAGCTTATCAAAGGGGTGGTGAGGGGCATGACCCTCTGCTGGTTTCTCTGGTAACTAATGAGCCAACCTGAAGTCAACTCCCCCTATAACTGGCAATCTCCCCTCCACCTTGGGAGCAAAGACTGCCACCATGTCCTGCCTGCCGTGTGCTGCACATGGTGGGGTGTTGTTCCAGGACCTTGCTTCAGACGTGTAAGCTCCCCTGCTATCCATTAAACCATTGATGTCTCTGTTGCTGACTCCAGGCTCTTTCTTTGGTCTTGAAGCTGGGCAAGCACAGGACTTAAAGGCCTGTGGGGTGCAGCCCAACAGGTGGTGAGAAAATGTTCCTGGGTGAGAGAATAATATTAAAAGTAAGATTGGTTAGGTGGAAAGTAAGAGATATATTTGGGAAATCAGGAATAGGTTGTTTTTGCTTGGTCTGTAGAAGACTTGCAGGGCTATAGGAATTTAGTCTGGAAAGGAAGTTGGGCAATATTTTGAAGAGCCTTACATTTCAGGGTAAGAGATCCACTTGATGCTGTATAGCACAGTTGCTGAACCTTGCCACTATGGATATTTTGGCACTAAGAATAGAAACCAGATAATTCTTTGTTGTCAGGGCCTGTCCAGCCTAGTGGCATTCTTCTCTTTATCTCCCTTTTTCTGATGACCAACAATGTCTCCAGACTTCACCATATTCCCTAGGGGGGAAAATTGCCACCACCACCACCCCCCCGCCTCCCAGGACAATGTTTAAAGAATAGCATGTGTCAAGTGATAAATGCAAAATATTTTATGTTGAAATGGTTCATAGTAAATTATTACTTTAGTTTCTGGGTACTTAAAATCTCTACTGTAGACAATGGGAATCAGGGCAGGTTTCACCAAGCCTTCATATAATCAAAGAAATGCTTTTCCTTCTTTTCTACATATAAGCCATCACCAAGTAATCTAAACTCTTCCTAAATATCTCTTGAATATTTTCTTTGTATCATTATTGCTACTGACTTAGGAAAGGCCTGCATCATTGCCACAGAGATCTCTGCCATAGCATCTCACCATCTTTCTCCTTCAGGCCTTGCCACCTAAAAACCATTTTTCATAACCTTTCACACCCTTTTTCAAAATACAAATCTGATCTTGTCATCACTCTACATAAAGAGCTTCAAAGACTCTCCACTGCTTTCATGGTAGAATCTAAATTATTAACGTGACTTCTGTGGCCCATCTTACCTGTATAACCTCATCCCTCCTGTCTTAGAATCACATATTCCAGCCATAATGGACTACTGAAGTTTCTTGAAAGTGTCACATTTTTTATACTGCCATGTGTTTGTATATGGTATTCTTTCTGCCTGGAACTCCGGTCTCCCTGATTAATGGCCAACGCTGATCCAATTTAAAACTCAGTTCAGGTGTTATCTCATCCAAGCATCAGAATACCTTCCTACCACCATCACCCATGCCCCTCACATACTTCTGTAACCGCTGTATTTTGTGTTATTCTCTGGCCAAGGGCCAATTATATTCTTTTGTGCATATTTTTACCTCCTCCACTGGAATGTACTTTTATTGAGGGCAAATATTAGTCTTACTGCTTTTGTATATCCATGGTAGACTCTCAATAAATGGTTAAATAGAAAAGGAAGATGAATGTAACTATAATGTAGATGCAGTACAGTGGCAAAATACTAAAATTGGGGAAATGAATTCAAGACTAATGCAATAATACAGGAAAGAGATGATGAGGATCTGAACTAGAGTACAGGAAAAGGGAAATGAAAAGAGGTAGTGGATGGGAAAATATTTAACAGATAGATATACAGGATTTAGTTAACTAATTTTAGGAATGTGAAATAAGGAAAAAAGAAATAAGAGGACCAATGATGCTTTACTATTTGGTGGTAGGTTGAGATGTCATTATGGGGTTTAATGAGTCCATTTCTGGCATAAGCCTCAGCTGGCAAATGGAAAAATTAGTCTTGAGTTAGAATAAATAGCAGTGTGGATTGGGGAGTCACTGGTAAAAATACTGATGTGGTAGGGTAAATGAAAATGCAAAGAAAGTTTGAAAGGATAAAGAATAGACAGGGTTGAGGACAAAAGATAGTCAAATACCCAAATTTAGGGGTGAGTGAAAGAAGAACAAATGGATTAATGAACCAGAGTCAGACAGTTAAGGGCAAAAACCAAAATGTTGAATATCAATCTCATCACTCTGGCTTGCCTTAACTGCTAATAGCCCAAGAGTTCACTGAAGTGATATTATGAAATCTAGTGATAATTCTCATTACTTATTGTTTAGAAAGTATTAGAAACTCAGATCCCACTTTCAGCCAGTGACCTGGCTGTAAAATTTTGGGTACTTATAAGGTTGTCAGCTGAAATACAGGGTACCCAGTTAAATTTAATTTCAGATAAACAACGAATAATTTTTAGTATAAGCATGTCCCATGCAATGTTTGGGACATACTTGTACTAAAAATTATTTCTCACTTATCTGGAATTCAAATTTAACTGGGTGTCCCTCATTTTGTTTGCTAAATCTGGCAAGCCTACTCATTATCACTCTGAGACTCTCTATTTCCTTAAGGAGAAACAAAACAGCTTTTTTTTTAATTGAAGTATAGTTGATGTACAATATTGTGTTAATTACTGCTGTACAGCAAAGTGACTCAGTTATACATATATACATACTTTTCCATATTCTTTTCCATGATGGTTTATCACAGGATATTGAATATAGTTCCCTGTGCTATACAGTAGGACCTTGTTGCTTATCCATTCTATATATACCAGTTTGCATCTGCTAATCCCAAACTCCCAGTCCATCCCTCTCCCTGCCACCTCCCTCTTGGCAACCACCAGTCTATTCTCTATGTCCCTGATTCTGTTTCTGAAACAATGTAGTTTTGACTGATGGTCATTGAAAACCAATACATTCTCTAAGGAGTTGGCCTTCTAAGGAGATTTACACATAAGGGCTTGCTGGCCTTTGGGATAACCTCTGCTTTTCCCTACTTTCCAGAATGAGAAGAATCTACCAACTGCCAACAGCTGCTTAAATTATATGGGCTCATTAATATTTATGTTTTGTGAAGGAATTCTATTCCTATCTACTAGTAAAAACTCAATCTGCCAGCTGTATGATTATTTCTGTCTTCACTTAGACAATGGTCCTTAACCTGAGGCCCTTGGAATTCTAGGTGTTCCACATAGGTTTGTGATCTTGCGCAGTTGTTTTCTGAGAAAGAATGCATAGTTTTGACAGATTTTGAAAGGGCTCAGAATTCTAAAAATGTTAAGAATCATCTTATAGAGAGCACCCTTTACAGAGAGCACCAGATCTCAAGTAAAATTTGGAATCTTTGCTTCTTGTAGAATCTACTTGCCAGTTATCAAAAGGTTCTTTGACTACAAACACAAAGGAAATGTCTGAATGTGGTAAAAAAAAAAAATCAGACATGATTAAAGTGCTAGTTTAAAAATAAGGGCAAAATGCCCTGGGTTCTTTTCTCTCTTTAAAAAAAAAAAATAGAAGAGAGAGAGAAAGAAAAAAAGATAAGCTGAGATGCTGAATTTTCTGGAAACAATTTCAGCATCTGTAAAAGTCTATACGGTTTTTGAGTGCTGGCTACTCCCAGGTCTGACATGTGCCACCTTAATCAACACTTTGGTGCAGGCGTAATGGAAAACATGTTTCCTCTGCCATAACTCTAGCATAAGTTTCTGACATCAGCCAAATGGGACAGACAGTCTAAGTCCTGCGATAGACAGGCCTTCTGACAGCTAAATAGAGGACACCCTGCTCATGAAAGATAGCCTTTATAGATACCACAGCCTCCAAGTGGAAAACCCTCTCTTGGAACAGAGAAATTTGGCACCACTTTTCCCAGAAACTATGTGAAAGATCTTTAATACTAGAGAAAGTGCTTATAATCACACACTCTATTGGTTGGTCTACCAACACAAGTGCTTGGTGCTTTTCCACCTAATCAGACTTGAGCATGGAAACAGCCCAACGTTTCCTTGGGTGTTTATATTATTTCAATGGCACTTCCTTTGATTTACCTAGGGGATGTTTTGTTTTAATTAAAGTTTATGACCAAAGACGGGCTGAAAAATATTGAAGTGGGTGTACATTGTTTACGGGTTTTGAATACAATTATATCAACCATAAAAATAGACCAAACAATTTTGCTCATCTGCCAGCAAATTCCTGATCACGAGATTTCAGGTCTTCATTTTGTTTTCATTTAAAGTAATAAAAGGTGCTTGCTGATCATTAACTAGAGAAAACTGTAAAGTGAGTGAATCTGGAAACTAACATTTATTAAGTTTCAATGGGGAATGCAGTGAAGAGATCTGATGTTGGTTAAATTATGGACTCTTTCCAATTAGTTGGCTCTCCCTCCAAAGCAAATGTACTAAAAATAAAATGACTTCCTTTTTGATGTCAATTATAAAGTGTGTATTTTTTTTCCTCTTTTCGTCTTTTAGGTTTTGATAAGATTTGGGCAAGATAGTTGCTTATGAACCTATCTGACACCTGCCTCAGAAATCATGCCAAATGTCATAAGGTCATGATCTATTTCCTTCACACTCTCTGTGCTTTTATGTACCAGATTCTTAAATTAGAAGCAAGAGAATTGATGCACTAGCTCATCCATTTTTATTGAGGACTTTTATTAAAACCAAACAAGCTCTCCTGAGGCAAAATATTAGATAAAAATGGCTTCCAAAATATACCCATCAACTTGTTGGCAGGTCATTGTACTCCCTTGATACAGAACCCTGATTCTTAGAACAAGATTTCCAACTACTGGGGCTTTCCCCTGTGTTTGGAAAGACGTTGAGGAACACAATAGTCCTGCTTCAAGGTCACCAGATACATGTGGCCTCAGGTCTGCAGGTACTTTGTGTACTCCTCACACAAATCAGGGTTGTGGTCCTCAGTCTCAAGACCCTCCTTGGGCACTAATGTGAGTGTTTCAAAGAAGACATTAGCATAGTGATAATATCAATGTTTTATTTAATATATAAAAATGCCTTGCTTCAGGCATTTTTACTCCCCAAGATGAGTTTTGAAGTTGGGATTTAGGAAACAAAGGTATTATTTGTGAATATACAAATCTTATTGGGAAGGTTTGATTTAATAAAACATTAAAGTTTTCATTTTAACTAAGAGCAGGGAATTTGAAGTAGAAAATCTGAATTCCATTTCTAGTTTCATTTTTTATTATTGTATATTCTTAGTCAAGCCATTGACAACTATAAAGCAGGGATACTAATAATTCTTTGCAGGAGAAAGAAGCTGAGGGCTTTTTCCCTGGAGGATTGCTGCTGTGAAGTGTTTGGGTTCATTTTGTTGACACAGCACTAAGAGCTCTGCCAGATTAAAGACTGGCTCACACTTGAACCTGGCCCTTTTAGGTCCCCTTTCCCTCTCCCCACGAGCTTGGGTAAGTTATCTGTAGGGGGAACAGGCCATCTCTTGGGTTGTCACATGGATGATGAAATGAGAGTGACTTGGAAGACTGAGATCTAGGGCAGCCACTCTCTTGATTTGAATTTCTACTATGGCCTAATGGCACATGCATTCTAGATTGGTCTTTTCTTCCATTGGAATGGTAAGATCTGATAGTCAGGCTTTGGATTGCAGTGGTAAGAAGCAGTATAGGCCTTTAGAATTGCTTTGACATTGCTCTACTTAAGTCTACTTTGCTAGGGCAAAATAAGTCTTCCACATGGCCCATACCAGAAGACTAGAGTCCACGTCAGTGTTGGGGTCAAAGCCCCAGATAGTAAGATAATAATAAATTGCTCTTTGTCTCCTTGGGCACTTTTTTTTTTTTTAAATTCAGGGAACTTGTGGAGAGATGACTGGTGTAGGACAGGATTTAGGAATTTAGAATCTTATTTCTTGGCCATTTATCTCTCAATAGATAAGTATCTACTGACATTACATTTTGACATGATTTGCGCTTATCGCACAAGGTGGTTTACAAGATTAGTTGAAATAATATATGTCAAAATACATGCTTTGGGCACTATAAATAATTCTACAGATATTTGTTATTTGTTATTATTTATTGCAGGCATACTGTATAGGTATAGTTCTGCTTATTATTTATTACAGTATATTGTACTAGGGAGTCAACAATTGTTTATTAGTCACAGGTCAGTTCTCTAGCTTCTTCCTTCTCTTAACTGCATTCATATTTTCCATCTTATTTTTTTCTGCTTCTATGCAGTTCATGTGTATATTTTGTGGACTTTCAGATTCTCTTTACACTTACTCAGTGACTAGTTATTATGTTTCAGGGGCTTTGTTGTCCCAACTACAAAAAGGTCTCTGGACTACATTTTTTGCTGTTTTTCTCTGAAGTATGATAATGTCTTTTCTCACTCTCTCTTTAACCTCTTTGTTCTTTTCACATTGCTGCATAGGGTACAGATGTCTGACTGGTCTTTTCTCTGCCTTTAAAGTTAGCCTGCCCTGCCAACAGCACATTTTCCGGGGAAGGTAAAAACCAATGGGGAACAATGTCCCATTTACTCAGGAATTTACTCAGCATAGCCCTCCTACTTCATCTCCTCTTGCTGTCTCTGCTGTCATCTCCATGCCTCATTTTTCATTAGCTACTTCTGATTCCCTCAGTTTGGGATCTCATTCACATTTTTTGCAGGATGAGTGTTGCACAGCCTTTATCTGCTGGGCTAACTCCTACTCTCCCATTTATTCCCCACTTAAGAGTAGAGAATTCACTACATTTTGAACATTATACCTATCCTTAAAGGACCAGTTAAAAGCTCCCCTCCACATCAATGTTAATGTCTTCCTTTGCCTTCCCTTCACATCTTGTTTGTATCTTCTTATGCCACCTACCACTGTTTTCCCTGTATTTATGTATGGCTTTGTCTCTTTCACTGAATTGTTAGTTACTGAAGAGGTGACTTCCCCTCACTCATCTTTGTATAGTTCAGAATAATCACATCAACCTTTGTATATGAATAGTGTGTGAATAGGGATGTATGGAGTTTGGTATTGAAATACTTCTTCTGTCTTCACACACACACCACTACCTCTCCCTGGAAGACTCTTCATCTTCCTTTTATCTACTTAATACTTGCTCATCCTTCCTCTTTCCATCTAAACACTGCTACCTCAGGTATCCCCTGGATTAGGTTAAAGTTCTTTGAGGAATGCTCTGTTAGCATATGTACTTAATAAGATTCAATACACTTAAAATTATCTGTTCAGTATCTGTTTTCCCTCGTACATAGAAAGTTACATGTTGACAGAGGCAAGACATGCCTGCCTTGTTTACCACTTTTTACCTAGCATGGCACAACTGTCTGTTGATTTGTGGATTGAAATAAACTCATTTTTTCTTCTTCTATTTTGTTTTTTTTCAGAAGCTATCCCTTAATGTATAGAGTACAAGGGCTAAAATCTAGCTATAAGGATTTGTGTCAGCTCTCTCACTTATAATTGTATACCTTTAACCTCTCTGTTCCTCAGATTCTTTGTGCTTAAGATGGGTATTTTAATGGTGTCTATATACTGTGGTCAGGAGGGATGTGGTCAGGAATAAGAGAGAGAATGTGGATTGCTCGGCAAAGTGCCTTACACATGGAGGTAGTCAATAAACATTAACTATTATCACCATCCAGCCATCCTTACTGAAGGGAGAACAGAAGCAGATAATATAGAAAATTATTAAAAACTCTCTCCTTTCCAGCTCTGGATTCTCATCTATTCAAACCAAGCCAAGGAATCACTCAGAAATGAATGTGTTAATTCATTCATGCCAACCTTCACTCCTGGGAGGGTCAGTATTCCCATGAGCTGCCTTTGTGAGACTGGGGCCTTGTGTGGGTGTGCAGATGTGAGCAGGGGCCTCCCTAAGACTGAAATCCCATGATAAAAACAATGAGTGTCCCTCCTGCTTTGTGCCTTCCCTCTGAGACCAGGTCTCCCTCAGAAGCACTGAACTAAAATGGGCTAATCAGTGCCTCTTTGTTTCCAGGGATGCATATTAGAGCTGATGTAGCAGCATCTTTGAGCAAATAACTATAGATGCATAAAATTCTCTCTTATAGTACTTTTTAAGAACCTTCATCCAAGTTGTGCTGGGTTGTTTTCATAGCTGCAGCCAACACCAATACCCTTCTGTTTCTTCGTTTTCTTGACATTTTACCCAATCAATTATGAAGTAAATTGCTCTTTGCTCTCAAAATGGCATGGGTTTCTTTCTTTTGAACAAGCTTATGAAAATGTCAGAAATTGTTAAAGGAAGTGAAGTAACAAAAAGCCACAGAGGAGAAATGTGGCTTTTATGTTTAATTGACATACAGCCTGTTGTTTAGCCCTAGTGATTCAAAATTGTGTGCGTTAAGGGTAAGGGAAAGTCCATGGTAATTATTCACACGCCTTTTCTCATTTGGTCCATGTAACAGCCCTGTGATGTGGAGGGGCAGTTATTTTAGACCCAAGTTAGAGATGAGGAACCTGTAACTCAAGTGACTCACTCAAGGTCTTAGGCTCTAAATTTTCAAGTTCCCTGATTCCTAACCCCAGCCCCACCACTTACTAGTTCTATGACTTTGGGAAAGATACTTTGTCTTTTTGTGTCTTAGTTCTTTCATCTGTAAAAGTTGGGATAACACTTCCATCTTAGGGTTCTTGTTAGGATTAATTTAATTAGTTTTCTAAAAACTGTGACATGCACGTAGTAAGTGGTCAGTGTCAGCTATTAACACAATAGTGTAAAATAATATCTACCTTTTAGGTTTAAATAAGATAGTTCATGAAAAATGCTTAGACATTTCCTGGCAAAAAAGAAGCAATTAGTGTTTGGAGTCCTTTCAATATTATTTTTATGTTTATTCTATGCCATCATGGTGATGAAATATACACTCAAATGAGTTATTGGTTGGAGACTGAGACAGGTTTAGTCCTTCCTTCACATGAATGCTGGTGACAACTCTCTCAAAGTACTTTTTAATGTCCTTTATTATCATATTTTAAAATAAACTGTTAAATAAACTGTGTGGATTAAAAATGTAAAAACTTATTAGTTAGATAAATTGGTAAAAGTTAATCATTTGGCCATGAATACTATTTACCAATTCAACAACTGCCATAAAGAAATAGAAGTGTTTATTATTTTCTATCATTGTTGGGTATTATTTTATATGTAGAAGTTTTAGAGAGCACTTGAGGACATATGAGGAGAAAGGCAGCTGGTGATAACAGACTTTGTTCTTGGCAGCATTGCTTTCAATGTATAGCCTTCTCCTCCTCCCTGCTACACTTTTCTGAGGTTTAGCTGCATAGGCATATCCTGACACTAGGCTTGTCCAGGAAGTAAAATGTTTTAAACCAAGTGAAATTATTGACAACATTATTAAATAAGCATTTTAACTTTGCCCATTATAAACCACCTAACTCTAAGAAACTGATTTCATAAAAGGATGCAAAAGCTAGTAACATTTTTTTCAAGTTTGGGTTAGGTTTTCAGAGCTTGAGCTCTTTGTCTTTTTAATATCAAGAAGTTATTCTGATAAGTAAATATACATGAATAAGGTTTTTGACTGTCAGTCTTTTTTTTTCTGGCTGCGTTGGGTCTTCGTTGCTGTGCGTGGGCTTTCTCTAGCTGCGGTGAGTGGAGGCTACTCTCCATTGCTGTGTGCGAGCTTCTCATTGCGGTGGCTTCTCTTGTTGCAGAGCACGGGCTCTAGGTGTGCAGGCTTCAGTAGTTGTGGCTCGCGGGCTCAGTAGTTGCAGCTTGTGGGCTCTAGAGCACAGGTGTGGTAGTTGTGGCACACGGGCTTAGTTGCTCTGCGGCATGTGGGATCTTCCCAGACCAGGGCTCGAACCTGTGAACCCTGCATTGGCAGATGGATTCTTAACCACTGCGCCACCAGGGAAGTCCCTTGACTGTCAGTCTTAAGCTTTCAGTATTTCAGAAAGAAATTTGAAAAGCCACACTGTCCTTGCCTGAGGTGTGAAGTGTGATTAAGCAGCAATATAACATACCTCATCAGTCTTACTACCTAGCTCAAAGAATAGTGATTTTGAATATCTCTAGTAAGCCTAATCTGCTTGGGTGAGCAAAATGGATTTAGCTGCTAATTTGGATGTGCAACTGTAATATCCTGTGCCTCTCTAGGTTTAAATGTCTATGTCTTAAATTCTCAGGTTTGAAGAACATAAAATGATATCAGGTCTAGTTCTGCAGGATAACTAGAAAAGAGAACTTTCTGGCCTATGATATAATTTTAAATATCTTAGATTTGAGTCTGAAACATCTAGTGCAATTGTCCATACAGGCCAAATTCTTCAGGTAATTGTCAAAACACAAGCACTATTTGTGGTATGTAGTAACCATTTCCAATACAATATCACCATATTTAGAGGGCATCTTTAATATCTCAACCATGGCAGCCTATTTGTCTGAGAATCCAGCTGTTGAGTGGAAGTTTACATGGGTCTTCTCCCCAAGGACTTTCAGAGTAGTCAGTATAAAGTCCGGAAAAAAAATGAAGGGTAGATTGTTCTTGGCATGCAGGAAGGAAGTTGTCAGGCGGAAAGAGGATATAGGTCTGTTTGCATGCGAGGGTCAGTATTTGTGGGTTAGATGTTTCCGCTGTGTCCACACGACAAGAAAATCTTCAGTTTCCTGTGCTGGACAAATAGCAGGAAAGGGTGTGAGGGTTATTGAATGACATTATCATGTTATAGCCTCATGGGTGAGGAAAGCCTGCTTATCAAACCAGATAGCAGCACAGGGTTTGTTTGGGGAGGAGACCCAAGGTGCTGGAGTCACTTCGGGCGTTTTTCCTCTTGGGTGCTTTGGATCATTTGGCTTTTTCAAACCTGACATTCTTCCTCTCAGATAGAAGAGACTGTTCTTACTCACTGGAAAGTTACTATCAGTTCCATTATTTGCCATCTCTTATTCAGCAAACAGTCCAGGTGCAAAGGAAATAAGAAACAGCCTGATTGGCAAAGTAGAAAATATCAAGACCTGAAACTTGCCCTGTGCCCCACAGCAATCTTCTTGTGTTTAGCCATAGATACTCATGTATGCTCAGCCTTACTTAAGTTTAGATTTTTTGTTTAGTACAAAGCTCATTTCCAGTAACTGCTGGTGCAATAGCTTAAAGGAGCATGAGAATTAAAAGTACAATTCACTCTGCCACTTTAAAGAGTCCAGGTGTAAAACTTGTTTCTTAATTTCTAACTCTTCCAGTTGGAGAAATACACAGGTAATGTCTACATTCCTGACCTCTAAATCTATTCAGATCATGATTTAGAAGTGTAATTGGGCATTTATTAATTTGCCCTACAATTAATTAGTATTTATCACTTTTAGTAATTACTGCAACCCCAAATCAAGCAATTTGATATAAAATGAGTAACTGTAGATGCTTTCTTATCAGCAATCTATTTTCTACAACAAGCAGTTTTAAAATTAGCATTCTGGAAATCTTCAAAATTGGAAAACACCACAAATAAAACAATTTGGTTAGAGTGATAATATTTGTATTTACTGAAAGGTATTCTGTTTTTTAATTCAAATTCAACTGCAAACTCTCTCATTTCCAAGCAGAAATATTTAAGTCCAATAAGAAAGGAAAGGATCAAGGCCTATTTTCAAGGAAAAATCTTGTTCTAAAAATAAATAATGGGAAAAATTAATCTTCTGAGAAACACATTAAAGAGAACTGAATTAAATCTTTAAAGGAAATAATAAAATGACTGACAGAAAACTTTGCAGAATATTATAATGCCAATAGAAGAGACTTTCAAAAATATTCTTCAGAAAATATATCAAGTCTTTAATGACACCCTGGGGATGAGGGTTGTAGTTTATCTTGAAGTCAGGAAATCATTTATTCTTTTATGTTAATTTGGAGGTACCCTTTTCTCTTATAGATTTATCAAGTAAAACATTCTACCTGGGCCATAAGTACTTCCAAAAAACTTACAGCCAAGATACATAGTTTTTAAAAAATTTATAATATGAAGAATAATCATGATTATAAATTTTTAAGGTAAAATTACTCATATTAAGTACTCATATTAAGTAAATGGTAAATTTCTCCATTTCACCACTGAAAACAGTGATGTTTTAGATACTAATGGTATGAAAAATACTATGTATGGTTATTTGTATATGTTCTAAACTTAGCTGAATCAACCAAAAGTCAAATAAATGTCTTTAGATTGCTTGTCTTAATTTTATTGTTCTTCCTATTTGGGGAAAAAGGCTGGTTCAGGCTTTTAGTAAGTCAGTGAGATGTTTTCTCATCACTATATATCTACATGTTACTTTTCTGGGGCTTATGTCTTCTCAGCAACATGTGGGGTTACAGATAACTCTATTTACATACTGGAATGTAGTGTGTTGTTGATATACTCTGCTCTTTCCTTGGGGCTGGATCCTTCCTACTTCTAGGTCTGTGGGAATTCTGGCAAGGTGGTAAAGAAGAGGCATAATATGCTATAGAAGAAAAGGGCCTTCTACTGTTTCAAGTGTGTTTGTGCATTCAGTAACTGGTTCCAGAATGCACCAAAATGCTTAGGGTTTCTTGCTCTTGGAGTCACTGTCATCATTTTTTCTGTTTAGCTTGATTCCCAACCTCCCAGCCTCCTTCCACTTCAAATATTTTCTACACACTTCTCAGAATTATTTCGCTTTCCGAGCACTCTGACCATGTCAGTCTGCTTTTCACAGGCCCCCAGAGGCTTCTCTTCACTCTTTAGCTTGGATGTTGACTGCTGCCTTCAAAACTCTCTCACACTGTTCCCACATTACCTATCTGTCCTTCCCTCCCCAAAGTCACAGCAATATGTTGTGTGAAATGGCTAAAAGGGCTCAGGGAAGAGGCTTTGGCTGTGCACTTCTTTGTAAATCTGGCCACGTCCTCCCTGCTTGTTTTCACCTATTCCCCAGGTAGTTGCAAGCTAAACGAGGAGCTCTGAGTCAGACTTACTTGGGTTACAGGCCTTCATGTGATCCTAACCTTTGTACACAAGTAGAAGGAATACACACGTTCGATAGACATTTTCATAAGCAATTTTTCTCTTTTTTAACTTTAATGTCTTCCCATATTGCATTCATCTGCATAACAGTAAACACATGCCCTGACAGAAAGTTGCAGGCAGGGATATTTATTTATAACAGATGGCACAAAGCAGGAGCATGATGAATTGGTGTGTGGCTCCTGAACTAGCAGGCCCATAAATAAAGTATCCTCAAAGCTACTTTGGGGATCTTGCTTTCTCAGAAGGAAGAAAGGAAAGATGATGCTTACAGTTTTGTTGCCTTATATAATATAATCCCAAACATGTGCAATCCCACATGCAACCATAATTTTATAACTTTGAATTTTTTCATTCAAAAATCTGTTCATAGGTACAGTTTTAGACCCATGACATAATTATAGCAGTAACAATTTTCCTTCCTTAGTTCCTTCTATGCTTGTTGATCTAATGACTTAATGCACTTTAAAAATCATATGACTGCAAACTGATAATGGTCTAAACAAGACATAGACCAATAACATTTATATAACCCTTTGCTTAAAACCCTACGTATTGATAGCTAGAATAATGAGATTATTTCCAAGAATACAGTTATCAAAGACACAAATGTTATTCCTTGAATTTTAAATAATTTTGTTGATTTTTCAATATATAAGGTATACTAGGATAGTAAATATATAAGCCAAGTTCAGCAGATCTTGTGAATGCAAATTATTCACTTAAAGGATTCAGAGACTAAGCATGTGAATTTGTGCATCAACTTTGGGGTTTCATTTATCTTGTCATTATTTGTAAAGTGTCTTGAGGTTGAAATTTACCAGTTTTATGAATTCTGGAGCACATGTAGTAAGCCAATATATATAATACACACATGTAGTTTATGTGTGTGTATTATAAAGTAGTCCCCCTTTATCTGTGTGGCATACCTACAACTTCCAAGACCCGTAGTAGATGCCTAAAACTGTGGATAGTACTCAACCTTATACATACATACCTATGATAAAGTTTAATTCATAAATTAGGCACAGTTAAGAGATTAACAACAATAATTAATAATAAAATAGAAAAACTGTAACAATACACTGTAATAAAAGTTACATGAATGTGGTTTTTCTCTCTCTCAAAATATCTTATTTTAGTGTACTCATCCTTATTCTTACAATGATATGAGATGATAAGATGCCTACCTGATGAGAGAAGCGAGGTGAATGACATAGGCATTGTGAGGTAGCGCTGGCTACTACTGACCTTCTGACGTGTGACTTATGAGAATTATCTGCAGATAAGTATCATATGCTTCAGGTGATCCTGGATCATAGAGCCATGATGATGTTGATGGTTGGATGTCATGAGTGGACGACGTCAATGGTTGGAGATTTTGGGCTGGGTGGACAGAGTGGGATGGTGTGAGGTTTCAACACGCTACTCAGAATGGTGTGCAACTTAAAACATGAATGATTTCTGGAATTTTCCATTTAATAATTTTAGTCCTTGGTTTACTGAGGGCAACTGAAACTGTAGAAATTGAAACCATGCATAAGGGGGGCTGCTGTACACACACAAGCATGTATACATACATAAATATACATATATGTTTACATGTATATATACATATTTGTATATATGTACATGTATGTATACATATATCTATAAATGCTTGTATATTTTAACATTGGAAAAACTACCTCTGTTATTCTGATAATGGAAAAAAAAACTGATACAGATAAGTCTTAGCCAATGAGGAAATATTTTCCGCTTTTTAGACATATAATCTGGACTTAAGTTGTGCTTTATGAACAGATAATATTTACCATTGTGTTTGAATTGGCAATTCCTTAACTGAAACAAGTAATGTGACTCAACATCAAATTTACTATTTTCGCTTTTTTTTCTTCAGTGAGGGGAAGGAACATCAGAGGCTCACCATCTTTATAAATTAAACAAAATATGCTAACATCTTGGAGGTGAACCAGTCCCCACAATCACAAAGTCAAATTGCTGTTAAGCCCTTTTCAGATTTTTATTAGAAAAAATTTTACTAGAGACAGAAATTAAAGACAGTATAACCCAATGAAATAATTGTAGGGGAAGAACAAAGTTATTATAGAAAAAAGTTGAAGACAATTTTTAAAAGGTTTCTTTGTTTAATGGACATTTACTGGATACTTACAACAATGTTATATGAAGTATGCTAGGTACCATTATTACAAAGATGCATAAGAAAATCTTGTTGGGGAAACAGACAGAGAGATAAGTTTAATAGAATGTGGCAAGAGATATGATGGAGATGTTCAAAAGTTGTTCTGAGAGCACAGGAACAATATCCAATCCAGCTCAGTGGGCAGGGTGGAAGGAAGAATGTCCTGACTTGAAAATACTACATAGAACTGGAATATGGCTAACTGCCTCTTACTGACATTTCTTGGGAAAAACATTTTAAAAATGGCTAAGAAGTATTTACTCTTTGAATTCAAATTTGATAAGTATTTAAGAATGATTTGTGGTGTGTTTTTGAAACTAATAGTTTAAAAAATTCTTGGGTGCTTTAAAAAGACTAAGGTTCCTATTAGATAATGCCTTATAAAACACTAAGCATGGGGAGCAGAGACTACCTTGTCCCCAGGGGCTACATCTCTCGTCTGAGGGCTTCCTGAGGGCACCAGGCAGGAGCGATCCAGGAGCCACCAGTTGCCACCAGTGCATACTCGCAGCCATGAGCAGCCAGCCATGAGCAGCCAGCAGGATAAATCGCCCAGCAAAGAAAAATCCAAGACACCAGTAAGATTTTTGTCACAGTTGTCTACACTGTGTGGCTGACACGGTCCTGGTGCTCTGCCTGGGTGTCAGGCCAGAGGCTCTGAGGTGGGAGAGCCGAGTTTAGGACATTGGACCACCAGAGACCTCCTGGCCCCACAATATACCAATTGGTGAGAGCTCTCCCAGAGATCTCTGTCTCAATGCTAAGACCAAGTTCCACTCAATGACCAGCAAGCTCCAGGGCTGGACGCCCCATACCAAACAACAAGCAAGACAGGAACACAAGCCCACACATTAGCAGAGAGGCTGCCTAAAATCATATTAAGTTCACAGACACCCACAAAACACACGACTGGACACAGTCCTGCCCACCAGAAAGACAAGATCCAGCCTCATCCACCAGAACACAGGCACCAGTCCCCTCCACCAGGAAGCCTACACAACCTACTGAACCAACCTTAGCCACTGGGGGCAGACACCAAAAACAACAGGAACTATGAACCTACAGCCAGTGAAAAGAGGACCCCAAACACAGAAAGTTAAGCAAAATGGGAAGGCACAGAAATACACAGCACATGAAGGAGCAAGGTAAAAACTCACCAGACCAAACAAATGAAGAGGAAATAGGCAGTCTACCTGAAAAAGAATTCAGAGTAATGATAGAAAAGATATCCAAAATCTTGGAAATAGAATGGAGATTATACAAGAAATGTTTAACAAGGACGTAGAAGAACTAAAGACCAAACAAACAATGATGAACAACAAAATAAATAAAATTAAAACTTCTCTAGAAGGAATCAATAGCAGAATAATTGAGGCAGAACAACGGATAACTGACCTGGAAGATAAAATAGTGGAAATAACTACTGCAGAGCAGGATAAAGAAAAATGAATGAAAAGAATTGAGGACAGTCTCAGAGACTTCTGGGACAACATTTAATGCACCAACATTCGAATTATAGGGGTCCCAGAAGAAGAAGAGAAAAAGAAAAGGACTGAGAAAATATTTGCAGGGATTATAGTTGAAAACTTCCCTAATATGGGAAAGGAAATAATCAAGTCCAGGAAGCACAGAGAGTCCCATACAGAATAAATCCAAGGAGAAACATGCCAAGGCACATATTAATCAAACTATCAAAAATTAAATACAAGGAAAAAATATAAAAAGCAGCAAGGGAAAAGCAACAAATAAAACAGAAGGGAATCCCCACAAGGTTAACAGCTGATCTTTCAGCAGAAACTCTGCAAGCCAGAGGGAGTGGCAGGACATATTTAAAGTGATGAAAGGGAAAAAGCTATAATCAAGATTTCTCTATCCAGCAAGGATCTCATTCAGATTTGACGGAAAAGTTAAAACCTTTATAGACAAGCAAAAGCTAAGAGAATTCAGCACTACCAAACCAGCTATGCCAAAGGAACTTCTCTAGGCAGGAAACACAAGAGAAGGTAAAGACCTACAATAACAAACCCAAAACAATTAAGAAAATGGTAGTAGGAACATACATATTGATAACTACCTTAAATGTAACTGGATTAAATGCTCCAACCAAAAGACACAGACTGGCTGAATAGATAAAAAAACAAGACCCATATATATGCTGTCTATAAGAGACCCATTTCAGACTTAAGGACACATACAGACTGAAAGTGAGGGGATGGAAAAAGATATTCCATGCCAATGGAAATCAAAAGAAAGCTGGAGTAGTAATTCTCATATCAGACAAAATAAATTTTAAAATAAAGACTATTACAAGAGACAAAGAAGGACACTACATAATGATCAAGGGATCAATCCAAGAAGAAGATATAACATTGTAAATATTTATGCACCCAATATAGGAGTACCTCAATACATAAGGCAAATGCTAACAGCCATAAAAGGGGAAATCAACAGTAACACAATCATAGTAGGGGACTTTAACACCCCACTTTCACCAATGGACAGATCATCCAAAATGAAAATAAATAAAGAAACACAAGCTTTAAATGATACATTAAACAAGATGGACTTAATTGATATTTATAGGACATTCCATCCAAAAGTGACAGAATACACTTTCTTCTAAAGTGTCATTGAACATTCTCCAGGATAGACCATATCCTGGGTCACAAATGAAGCCTGGGTAAATTTAAGAAAATTGAAATCATATGAAGTATCTTTTATGACCACAACGCTATGAGACTAGATATCAGTTAAAGGAAAATAACTTTAAAAAATACAAACACATGGGCCTCCCTGGTGGCGCACTGGTTGAGAGTCCGCCTGCCGATGCAGGGGATGCGGGTTCGTGCCCCGGTCTGGGAGGATCCCATATGCCGCGGAGCGGCTGGGCCCGTGAGCCATGGCCGCTGGGCCTGCGCGTCCGGAGCCTGTGCTCCGCAACGGGAGAGGCCACAACAGTGAGAGGCCCGCATACCGCAAAAAGAAAAAAAAAAAAAAAAAAATACAAACACATGGAGTCCAAACAATACGATACTAAACAACCAAGAGATCACTGAAGAAATCAAAAAGGAAATCAAAAAATACCTAGGAACAAATGACACGGAAATCACGATGACTCAAAACCTATGGGATGCAGCAAAAGCAGTTCTAAGAGGGAAGTTTATAGCAATATGATCCTACCTCAAGAACCAAGAAACATCTCAAATAAACAACCTAACCTTATAGCTAAAGCAACTGGAGAGAGAAGAACAAAAACACCCCAAAGTAAGCAGAAGAAAAGAAATTACAAAGATCAGAACAGAAATAAATGAAAAAGAAAGTAAGGAAACAGTAACAAGATCAATAAAACAAAAAGCTGGTTCTTTGAGAAGATAAACAAAACTGATAAACCATTAGACACACTCATCAAGAAAAAAAGGGAGAACACTCAAATCAATAGAATTAAAAATGAAAAAGGAGAAGTAACAACTGACACTTCAGAAATACAAAAGATCATGAGAGATTACTACAAGCAACTCTATGCCAATAAAATGGACAACTTGGAAGAAATGGACAAATTCGTAGAAAAGCACAACCTTCTGAGACTGAACCAGGAAGAAGTAGAAAATATAAACAGACCAGTCACAAGCACTGAAATTGAATTTGTTATTAAAAATCTTCCAACCAACAAAAGCCCAGGACCAGATGGATTCACAGGCGAATTCTATCAAACATTCAGAGAAGAGCTAACAGCTATCCTTCTCAAACTCTACCAAAATATAGCAGAGGGAGGAACACTCCCAAACTCATTCTACGAGGACACTATCACCCTGATACCAAAACCAGACAAAGATGTCATAAAAAAAGAAAACTACAAGCGAATATCACTGATGATCACAAATGCAAAAATCCTCAACAAAATACTAGCAAACAGAATCTTACAGCACATTAAAAGAATCATACACCATGATTAAGTGAGGTTTATCACAGGGATGCAAGGATTCTTCAATATATTCAAATCAATCAATGTGATACACCATATTAACAAATTGAAGGAGAAAAACCATATGATCATCTCAAACATGCAGAAAAAGCTTTTGACAAAATTCAACACCAATTTATGATAAAAACTCTCCAGAAAATTGGCATAGAGGGAATCCACCTCAACATAATAGAGACCATATATGACAAAACCACAGCAAACATCATTCTCAATGGTGAAAACCTGAAACACTTCCTCTAAGTTCAGGAACAAGACAAGGATGTCCATTTTCACCACTATTATTCAACAGAGCTTTGGAAGTCCTAGCCACAGCAATCAGAGAAGAAAAGGAAATAAAAGGAATCCAAATCGGAAAAGAAGAAGTAAAGCTGTCATTGTTTGCAGATGACATGATACTATACATAGAGAATCCTAAAGATGCTACCAGAAAACTACTAGAGCTAATCAATGAATTTGGTAAAGTAGCAGGATACAAAATTAATGCACAGAAAGCTCTGGCATTCCTGTACACTAATAATGAAAAATCTTAAAGAGAAATTAGGGAAACACTCCCATTTACCATTGCAACAAAAAGAATACAATACCTAGGAATAAACCTTCCTAAGGAGACAAAAGACCTCTATGCAGAAAACTGTATGACACTGATGAAAGAAATTAAAGATGATACCAACAGATGGAGAGTTATACCCTGTCCTTGGATGGGAAGAATCAACATTGTGAGAATGACTCTACTACCCAAAGTAATCTACAAATTCAACGCAATCCCTATCAAACTACCAATGGCATTTTTCACAGAACTAGAACAAAAAATTTTGCAATTTGCATGGAAACACAAAAGACCCCGAATAGCCAAAGCAATCTTGAGAAAGAAAAACAGAGCTGGAGGAATCAGGCTCCCTGACTTCAGAGTATACTACAAAGCTACAGTAATCAAGACAGTATGATACTGGCACAAAAACAGAAATATAGATAAATGGAACAGGATAGAAAGCCTAGAGATTAACCAACACACATATGGTCACCTTATTTTGATAAAGGAGGCAAGAATATACAATGGAGAAAAGTCACCCTCTTCAATAAGTGGTGCTGGGAAAACTGGATAGCTACATATAAAAGAATGAAATTAGAGCACTCCCTAACACCACACACAAAAATAAACTCAAAATGGATTAAAGACCTAAATGTAAGGCCAGACCCTCTAAAACTCTTAGAGGAAAACATAGGCAGAACACTCCATGACAACAATCACAGCAAGATCCTTTTTGACCCACCTCCTAGAGAAATGGAAATAAAAGCAAAAATAAACAAATGGGACCTAATAAATCTTAAAAGCTTTTGCACAGTAAAGGAAACCATAAACAAGACGAAAAGACAACCCTCAGAATGGGAGAAAGTATTTGCAAATGAAGCAACTGACAAAGGATTAATCTTCAAAATATACAAGCAGCTCATGCAGCTCAATATCAAAAAAAGAAACAACCCAATCCAAAAATGGTCAGAAGACCTAAATAGACATTTCTCCAAAGAAGATATACAGATTGACAAGACATGAAAAGATACTCAGCATCACTAATTATTAGAGATATGCAAATCAAATCTACAATGAGGTATCACCTCACACTGGTTAGAATGGCCATCATCAAAAAAATCTACAAACAATAAATGCTGGAGAGGGTGTGGAGAAAAGGGAACCCTCTTGCACTGTTGGTGGGAATGTACATTGATACAACCACTATGGATAACAGTATGGAGGTTCCTTAAAAAGCTAAAAATAGAACTACCATATGACATAACAATCCCACTACTGGGCATATACCCAGAGAAAACCATAATTCAAAAAGAAACATGTACCACAATGTTCATTGAAGCACTATTTACAATAGCCAGGACATGGAAGCAACCTAAGTGTCCATCGGCAGATGAATGGATAAAGAAGACATGGCACATATATACAATGGAATATTACTCAGCCATAAAAAGAAACGAAATTGAGTTATTTGTAGTGAAGTGGATGGTTCTCATGTCTGTCATACAGAGTGAAGTAAGTCAGAAAGAGAAAAACAAATACCGTATGCTAACACATATATATGGAATCTATAAAAAAGAAAATGGTTCTGAAGAACCTAGGGGCAGGACAGGAATAAAGATGCAGACATAGAGAATGGACTTGAGGACATGGTAAGGCGGAAGGGTAAGTGGAGACAAAATGAGAGAGTGACATGGACATATATACACTACCAAACGTAAAATAGATAGCTAGTGGGAAGCAGCCGCATCGCACAGGGAGATCAGCTCGGTGCTTTGTGACCACCTAGAGGGATGGGATAGGAAGGGTGGCAGGGAGACGCAAGAGGAAGGGGATATGGGGATATATGTATAAGTATAGCTAATTCACTTTGTTATACAGCAGCAACTAACACAACAATGTAAAGCAATTATACTCCAATAAAGATGTTAAAAAACAAACCAGGGGGCTTTCCTGGTGGCGCAGTGGTTGAGAGTCCGCCTGCAGATGCATGCGACACGGGTTCATGCTCCGGTCCAGGAGGATCCCACATGCCGCGGAGCGGCTGGGCCCGTGAGCCATGGCCGCTGAGCCTGCGCGTCCGGAGCTTGCGCTCCACAACGGAAGAGGCCACAACAGTGAGAGGCCCGCGTTCCGCAAACAAACAAAAAAAAAACAAAAAACCAAAAGAAACAAAAACTAAAAACAAAAAACAAAACACTAAGCATACTGACAGCACATGGTAATTCCTATAAATCTAAGCTATTATTATTATCATCATTATTACTATTGTTACTATAATTGTTAATCTTGTTACTACTTCTACACTAATACTTAGCTTACTTCACATGTTTGTGGTTAGAAACAATGAGGGGAAAGTGTGTAAAAATAGGAGACATTTTCATTAGTTAGGAGTGTTTTCAGCTTTTAAGTACCAGAGTAAACAATACCTCAAAAAAAAGGTTTGATTTTTTTTTTTTTTTTTTTGGTGTTGCATACAACAAAAGTCACAAAGTGTTGCTTCTGGCAATGATGTAGTAGCTTTGAACTACCAGGGTCCACATCTCTGGGGTTTTCTTCATCTTTATCTTACTGTGTTAATTCATTGGTGTAAGGATGACTATTGAACCTCCAGGCATTTGTATTTTCAACAGGAAAAAGGCGAAAACAGTACTTTGTGATGCTTTGCCCTTTTGTTCTGCAAGGAAAGCCTTTTTCAACAGAATTCTGCCTCTCTCCCATGGTAGAGAACTATCACATGGCCACCTTAGTTACAAGAGAGTCTGGGAAATGGAATATTCAGCTTTCCAATATTTAGAGTAGAGGAAGGTAAGGAAGAAAGATTTGGGGGAAAAAGTTTTGAGTCGACTAATCTACACTGTCTGGCATGATGTTGTAATTAATATTGCAGTGTATCTAAAATGCCAGTTTATATTTTCAGAGTCATGACTAGAGTCCAACATCTGGAGTAACTTCATTGACTCTGGTCAGGTCTCTATGAATGTTTTCTTTATACTTGTGAACTCTTTGTTAGATAAATTAACGAGGATCTTGGACAAACTGTAATCTCTTTGATATGCTTTATTTTGAAAGAAAATCTAGTAATAAAATAAACATATTTTTCATAAAAGAAACTTACAGAGTATGTCCATGCATTACATGCATTTATGGCAACCTGTTATAACTTCTTAATCTGCAGATCTATATGAGGTTGCTGATATTCAGCTTGATAGCCTCAAGTCTTTACAAAATCTGGATTGAAAGATTAATGGAAGCAGTGTTGCCAAGTATTTGAAATGGGAGCTGTCCCAGAAAATCCAATATCCATGGTTACTGTAACTATATTTTACTTCTAGAACAGTAAAGGTCCAAAAGCACATTTTGGAAAGTTTTTAAATGATAAAAATGTGTGTGTGTGGTGCTTTGCCGATCCCCACCGCCAAGCTAAACACATATGACTGAAAAAACGGAATTAATTTCAGTCCATGCTAATTGCCTAATGGTGCTGTTTAATGGAATTTTCGTGCATATTAATTTACACTTGCTGATAATCCATCACACCAGATAAGTCAGTTCATGTGTGTAGGTATTCTCCTCCCAACTAGATTATAACTCTGTGATTTCTTTCTCCTTTTCCTCCCCCACACCTAGACTGATGACCCCAGCCCTCTTTAACCATTCTGCATGCTTCTTGCTCTTTTTTGTTTTTCATTGTCTCATAGTACTTTAGCTCAAGGTTAGCTTAATACAGAAATAGCACGATATACTTTCCTGGGAAGAGCAAGCTGGTGCTTTTATTTATATATATTTTTTGCTCAGTCTTATTTGCATTCCCTCATACCAGGAAATAGCATAGTTTGTATACACAATTGCCATTTATAAATATTTAGCAGAGTCTCATCTTCCTTAGGCAGTAAAAGAGAGTGTTGAGGTGATTAGATATTTACGACTAACAAATGGCCTAAAGAACATGATTTACGACCAAAGATTCAAGTCAGTGCATTGACACTTGTTCTCTCTTATCCCTTCAGCATATATTTCTCTCTTATCAGGAGCTAAATTAAAAAAAAAAAACAGTTCTCAAAAGAATAGCATTATTATAACATCTTTTAATCAGACAGTATGTTATTTTGGCTCTAGCCACAAATGCCTCCGTTACAAAAATCAGTAACTTTCAGGTAATGTAAAAATATCCAATATAGATAAACAGTTTTCTTTCTTTGCCTCACACTTTGAGAATCCATTCAAGAAGAAGAGACCTAGCCTCAAGTGGATCTCCTTATTTGTAAACTTAGCAATCAAACCTGGGTAACTAGAGAAGACTCCTAAGGATGGAATTAAATTTGCAATAGGTAGTCATCAAGACAAAGAGGGTCAGAAGGAACAGATTTATTGTTCTGTTTTTGCTAATAACAGAGGCGTTGAATCCTAATGTGTGACCCTGGTTAAGTCATTTTACTCTTTTGAGTTTTTGTTTTCCTATCTAACACGAGGTATTTGTATTTCCTTTGCTATTCTAAAGTCTGTTGAGAAAATAAAAGTGGAAATCCTTTTTAAATACAAAATACTCTGAAAAACACTTTGGTTACAGTCACAAATTTCACCTCCTAAAACATGTCAAATATTTGCCATCTGTAATCTTTCAGATTATTTCTTCTAGTACCATTATTTGCCCAAATAGATTGTACAGGTTTTTAGAAATTTAATAAAGAAGACAGCAGTTTTTTTTCTTTGTGGTCCACATGTTAGTCTTCTGTACCTCAGTGGGTTAAGTACTTAGGATTTCAATCTAATTTGACATGCTCAGCTGTTTTTTCCTTTTTCTCAGAAACTATTTAGTCATTCCAGTGCTCTGATGGTCTGTAAGAACGTTACTCTGTCATGGACCCCCTAGGCATAACTGCTTAGAGAATTTGCCTGCCTGCTCTGTACTTGTCAGCTAAATTGGGAAGATTAAACCCCAAAGCAGCAAGAAAGTATGATAATAACAAGTTCAGAACAGGTTGAAATGCTTCTGATATTGAAAACTGTTCTGATGGAGGGAAATTCACCATACCCTTTGGAATGCTTGTGTTGCAGCTATTTCTTGGGATATAAGCAAGGGTAGGACAAATGTTATAAGAAGGTGATTGTGAATGTGTGGTGGCAATAGAAGAAAGATTTTCATCATCTAAAAAGTGATGCACACAGGTGATTTCAGGGAAACAAAACAAAACATGTCTCCAACCACCCTCCCCCTCCATTGTTTATGTCTTTTTATCTTTGCTAATTTTGCTTTGGATCTTCAGATACCTACTTATTTTTTGCATTTTTAAATCAGTTCTGATTTCTCTTTTCTCCAGAAATCCTATGTATTAGCCACTGACATCCTGACATCTAGTATTAAATATAGAGCACAGAGATCCATCAAGTTCTACTAAACTCTAAGTTTTTTTAGGGAAATTACTATGATCTTAATTCATTGTTATATCCCAGAATCTAGAATAGTGATTGGTACACAGTTTTTGTGTTAAATAAAGCAAGTTAATCTTTATATAATCAAGTCTTTGTTAGCTCTTTGAAGACTATTTCAATGTGAGAATAATCCAAACCTGGAGAATAATCCAAACTTACTCCAAAGGGCAAATTGAAACTGTATGTATATAGAACATACACACACCTAGCACTGTTTCTCCAGACTACTAGTCTGAACAACTTGTTTGCTCTTACATGCATATATAATTGACGCTTGAACAATGTGGAAGCTAGGGCACTGACCCCACACAGTTGAAAATCCGAATATAACAGTACAGTCTGCCCTCCGTATATACAGTTCCATATCAGCAGATTGAACCAGCAGTGGATAGTGTAGTACTGTAACATGTATTTATTGAAAAAAAATATACTTGTAAGTGGACCTGTGTAGTTCAAACCCGTGTTGTTCAAGGGTCAACTGTATATAGATTTTTGTGCATTTATATTTTGAAGTTTTTGCTCTAGAACTATTTTCCAACATGACTTTCAAATTTACCATTTCCCCTTCCACTCTGAATTAAGTATGCAAGTAATATATGAGTATATTCACAATATAAAAATACTCAAACAGTGAGTACGTAGTCCAAAACTTGAACATCCCCTCTATGTTCTCCTCACTTCCATTCTTAATACTTAAGAAATAAAATATTTATTTATATAAATCTATACCTAGTCTTAGAATTTGATATTACATAAATGGGTTTATGCATAGGAATTACTAGAAATCTTGCTGTTTTACCTAAAAAATGCCTCTTAGAGATCATTTCATGGCACTACATACATGCATAGTTATATATCACCTAAGTGCATGTGCTGTGGTGTAAGAAGGCCTCAGTTTGAATCCTGTCTTTGTTGCTTACTCTGTAACTTTGGGCAAATTAGTGAAGTTCTGAGATCCAGTTTCCTCATTTGTAAAATCATGATAGTAGTCAACTCAGTGGGTTGATTGTTCTGAGATTAAATGAAAATATACAGAGCATTAATGTTGAATTAACATTACCTATTATATTTGTCTCATGATTTTTATTGCTAGTTGGTATTCCACAGACCATATAGTTTCTTCTAAGTACTGCTTTAGCTACACCCTTCAATATTAATGTGCAATATATTCATTGTTTTTCAGGTTTAAATTTTGCTAATTACCATTACGACTTCAGTTTTGATTCATTATGTGTGTGTTTTTAAATTTCCAAACTTAAGTGTTTTTTGTTTGTTTCTGTTGTTTGTTTTGGTGCAGGGACTATCTTTTAATACTAGGGAGTAGCTATCTTATTGATATAAATTTCTGATTTTTCTCCTTTTGTGCTTTGTGGTCAGAGATATAAGATGGTAGGTATGGTATAATTTCTTCAGTACTCATTGGTACTTTGTTTTGGGCTAATTACATGATCAGTTTTGTAAATGTTCCAATATAAGCTTAAAAGAAATGTGTATACATCAATGTTCAGATGCAGAACTCTATATATGTTAATTAGATTAAATGTGATTATATTGCTGTTCACATCTTCTATATCCTTATTAATTTTCAGTCTTTTTGATCAATTTGTGTGGTCCCTTAATACCGCTCATTGTAATTATGAACTTGTAAATTTTCTATGTAATTTAGTCAGATTTTTTAGAGTTGTTTTTATTAAGTAGATATAGGTTTGACATTTTTATAGCTTTCTATGACATATTCATTTTTCATAAGATATACTGGTTCTGATTGTTTTAATTGCTCTTAAACTTAGAATATATTTTCTATTATAGTGTAGTATTATTGGCTTTATTTTTGTTTGTACTTGCTGAGTGTGGTAGTTTGATTATATTGATAATTCCAGTCGATGGCCTCTATAGATGTCCATGCTCTTTGCCATGACTTTGTAGCTCCTCTTGTGAAAAGGTGGAGTCTATTTCACCACCCCAAGTTGGTTTGTGACTTGCTTTGGCCAAAAGAATGAAGTAGAAATGACAGAGTGCCACTTCTAAGTCTGGGCCTTGAGAGGCCTTTTGCGTTTCTTTTCTTTCTTAGAATCCTGCAACTATTCAAGTTACCCTACTGGATGATGAGTGATATGGCCCATTTCCTTCCTTGCCTCATCCAAGAGCTAGCATGCAGTGAAGCCGTCCTAGGCCAGCAGCCTCTGGCCAACTCCCTAGCTGAATATAGATGCATGGGTGAGCCAAGTCACAGACAGCTGAACCTGGTCCATATCAGCACAAGTTCCCAGCTGATTTGGGACTTGTGAGCAAGTATAAATACTTACATTTTTAAGTCACTGAATTTGGGGGTGGTTTGTTACAGAGCAATAGCTAACTGACACAAACAATATGCCTTTAAAATTTTTCCTTTGTCACTTTAATTTTTAAATTACTGATAATATTCTTTTTTTTTTTTTTGCGGTACGCGGACCTCTCACTGCTGTGGCCTCTCCCGCCGCGGAGCACAGGCTCCGGACGCACAGGCCCAGCAGCCATGGCTCACGGGCCCAGCCGCTCCGCAGCATGTGGCAACCTCCTGGACCGGGGCACGAACCCGTGTCCCCTGCATCGGCAGGCGGACTCTCAACCACTGCGCCACCAGGGAAGCCCTAATATTCTTTTTTAATATGCCATTTTACCATTAGTTTTCTATTGGTCTTACTTCTGCTATATTTTTGAGTTCCTTTAAAATATCATATAACTGTAAATCCGATCTGAGCATATACTATACTAGTCTATATACTTTCATTGTGATTATGTTGTCTGTATGTGTGTATGTACATAGCATCTTTTGTGATTTCTGTTGACTTTTTTGTTGTTATCCATTGTTTATTCTTCTTTGCTTTATATTGAATTGACAAAGTTTCTTATTTTCCTGTTTTCCCCTCTATTAATCCGTTAGAAATACTTTTGATTTCTCTCAGTAGTTATCCTGACTTTTTTTTTTTTTTTTTTTGGTACGTGGGCCTCTCACTGTTGTGGCCTCTCCCGTTGCGGAGCACGGGCTCCGGACGTGCAGGCTCAGCGGCCATGGCTCACGGGCCCAGCCACTCCGCGGCATGTGGGATCTTCCCAGACCGGGTCACGAACCCGTGTCCCCTGCATCGGCAGGCAGACTCTCAACCACTGTGCCACCAGGGAAGCCCCTATGTTCCTTTTTAAGCAATGCAAAATCATTAGAGTATTTTAACTTCTATAACCATCTCTATCTAGCATGCTTTTATTACCTAGTATTTTGGTACAACCTTGGCTTTAGTTCCTCCATCTAAATAAGTGATCATTACTTCTTTTATATATCCTGCTCAGGACTTGTGTTTCTTGAATCTGGGTATTCTTGACTTTCTTTGATTCTAGAAAAATCTAAGCTATTGCATCTTTGAATACTATTTTTATTCCATTTATTTTATGTTATCCATTAGAGATATATTGGTAATTCTTGGTCTATCCCCTAAGCTTTTAACTATTTTTCATATTTTTCATTGATTTTTTTCTTTTACTGTCTGTGCTGTATTCTTAATAGTTTCCCAAGATTTATGCTTTTGTTTACTAATTAACTCATGTTTATGTCTAAACTTCTGGTTAACTCATTTACTAAAGTTTCAATGATGGCAATTTTTATTCTGTAACTTCTATTCATTTCTTTCTATATATGCCTTTTCTTTTGCCCATAGGTATAGCTCTTGGCTTACAGTTTCTATCCCTTCTTTCATGTCTTTAACACTGTTAAACGTATTTGCTTTATATTCTTGTTCAAATTGTTGTTCTATTATTTTACTAGCTCTGGTTTCTCCAGAAGTCAACCTTGAGAAAATTCATGTGCAAGTGGTTTATTTGGGAGGGGAAGGAAATGTGTGGGAAACAGCTAGAATACTTCTCAGAGTTATCACACCTCCCTCCCTTGCCCAGGAGCAAGGGTGCTGGGATATTTACATATTAGTCGTTGGTTGAGGGCTTCTCTGAGTGTGTTAACTCCTTGGAACATGTAGCCTGCTATGTGCAAGGACAGAGTGGCTTATGCTGCTGCTTTTTTTTTTATATATATATCTTAATTAGAGTATAATTGCTTTACAATTTTGTGTTTCTGCTGTACAACAAAGTGAATCAGCTATATGTATACATATATCCCCATATCCCCTCCCTCTTCAGCCCCCATCCCACCCTCCCTATCCCACCCCTCTAGGTCGTCAACAAAGCATCGAGCTGATCTCCCTGTGCTATGCAGCAGCTTCCCACTAACCATCCATTTTACATTTGGTAGTGTATATACGTCAATGTACTCTCTCATTTTATCCAGCTTCCCCTTCCCACCCTGTATCCTCAAGTCCGTTCTCTATGTCTGCATCTTTATTGCTGCTGCTTTAGAAACAGCCCTCAGGCAGTCATGCTGGTACCTGCAGTTGGGAGTTGACAACAAACATGAAGTGGTAAAGTCCAAAGCCAAAAGCATACTGGCAGGGCAATCAACATTTGCTACAGGCAGTTAATCCTCCCATTGGTTTGTTGCTGACTTTTGCTTATGTGTGTTTTGTCAGTTTGAACTGTGAGCTCATCTTTAGTGGTGCTGTGTTGGCGGGTGTGTGTTTTGTGTGTGTGTGTGTGTTTGTGAATTCTCTGCCTTCGGATTTAAGAAGTATCCCTCCAGAGTGGTTTTACTTTTACTTCTGCTTTGTGTCCCTAGAGAAAAATTAATTTTTAAATTAATTTCTCATTTTTAGGGGAATCTTGAACTATGAAGGTGATCTAAGTTCAGTCTCTAAATTTGTGCATGTTGCTTGAGATTTTTATCATTTTCTTTTCCCTAGAGTTCATAGACAAACTTCCTTGTAATCTCCCTTGGGTGGTGGTCTATTTTCTTTCTGTTATCCTTTACTCTGAGGGTGTGGCTTTGAAAGTTCTGACTTTATGCTCAGTTTCAGTTCTAATACCTTGCATCATAAAGGCCCAAGGTTTTGTCTCCTGTGTTTTGTAAACCTAAGCCTCTGGCTGTTACCAAACTAAAGGACCCTACCTCAGGGCAACTGCAGAGTCAGCTCATGTGCTTACAATTAGGGCTTTTAGTTCCCTGGTTTCTACCACCTGGGACTTTCCCTTTTTTCCTTTCAAACTTGGACATGCATTAAAAATTTTGTTGTGTTTTTCCATTATTTTAGATGTTGGTAGCAGGATGGTTTCAGATTTATCCAAGTTTGCTTTTCTTGCTGAAATTGACTATTTAGATTTTAAATATTTAAAACATGCATGGAGTATTTAAAAGTAACGTGAATATGTATGCTTTTAGTAAGGTATTGTGCTTTTCGAGTAAAAACATTCCTGGGAGTTTGGACACTCTGTCCTAATTGTGAATCTTCTATTAAACTTTTTATGACTTAGTTTTATCATGTAAAAAAGGCAGTAGATATTTGCTATGGCCCCTTGAAGGAATAAAATTCCACCAGCTAATTTACAATCTGGCACACAATGCTGATATAGCCAATTTAAGATAGTTAATGTAATTTATAAATTAAGTCTATTTGCTACCCTTTCCACTAGATTGTGACTATTTTATGGGGCAGGAGAGGATGGGTTTATGTCTCTGCATACCCAGTGCCTAGCACCGTGCCTGGCCCTAACTCCATCAAAGCTTGCTGGGAAATTTTTGGATGTGCTCCATACAGGGATTCTAGTGGTGCAAAAATGACTGTTTCTTTCTTTCTTTCTTTCTTTTTTTTAATACTTTCTCCCTTCCTGTTGCTTCCTCACTGTAACTGAAACCACCAAGTTTCTCTCTAACAAAACAAACTGTTGAGAGCTGCATCTTTTGTTTTCTGCTACTGCCCTTTCTCATTTCTTCATGGACAAGCTCCATGAAATCATAATCTTCCTCCTTTTATAAACTCTTCTCCATTTTCTTTTCTAACCCTGATTTCCCGTCCTACTTCCATTTCTCTGATTTTTCTTTCTCAGTCTGTTTCATGGGTTCTCTTTTAATTCTGCACCTAATCTTTTAATATGATTGAGGGTTATGTTTCTTCTAATTCTACATACTATTTCCAAGTAACATCATTTAGTACCAGGGGTTCAATTACAACCCATGCTGACAATTTTAAAAACTGAAATAATATATTACTATATTTATATGTCTTAGTCTCTTTAGGTTGCTATAACAAAACACCATAAACTGGGTGGCTTCTAAACAACAAGCATTTCTTTTTCATAGTTCTGGAGGCCAGAAAGTCCAAGATCATGGTGCCAGCAGATTTGGTGGCCGGTGAGGGCCTGCTTCCTGGTTTATAGATAACATCTCCTTGCTGTGTCCTCCATGGTGGAAGGGGCAAGGGAGCTCTCTGGGTCCTCTTTTATAAGGGCACTAAGCCTTTATAATCACTTCCCAAAGGCTCTACCTCCTAATACCATAATCTTGGGGATTAAGAATTCAACATATGAATTTTGGGGGACACAAACATTCAGACCATATCAATGTATTATTTATTTATTTTATTTGTTAGCCTGTCTCCCCTCTTGAATTTAAGCCACATGCAAACAGGGGCCTTATCTACCTTGTTCACCACTGCATCTCCAAAGCTTGGAACAGTACCTGGCATGTAGTAGGCACTCAACAAATATTACTTAAATGAATGACCAATTTTAGTATGTGATGCCTTACCAAAGCACGATGTTTGATTCTTGTCAACAGAGAAAGAAAAGTATTCCTGAAAAAAAGGAATCTCAAAAATTCAAAAGAATGTCAATCAGGGATGTTAAGAAGATGGAGATAGCATTGGCAGTGCAGTTTTTGGAATTTCCTTTATAAAATCTGTATAAAAACAGAGAGAAAAGATAGCTAAATAAAAACCCCATAGATAACCCTTAAGATAAAACTAGGTGATAAGGTATCCTCATGAACCCCAAAAGACAAGTGGATAGGGGCAAACCACGTACAGCCATAAGAGCTGCATGCTATTGATGTCAGTGAGAGAGAAAGTGGAAAGAAGCAATGGGGTGAGAAGAATAGAGCCTCAAAGTAGACAAAAGGTGCTCCCTGCAATGTGGTGGATCAATTTAAGAAGCAGCTCAAACTGGAAGAGGTTTTGCTTACTCTAAGAGCTGAAAAGTTCAAGCAACCCATGGCCCTTGCTTAGCTCCCACATACCCTCGAAACTGATGCCACGGCTCCCTTGCAGGACAGGGTCCCATAATGAGGAGGAACTGCTGGAGGTAGAATTAAAATTTAATGGAAAAAGGAAAGAGAAAGTCAATTAAATGTAGGTGGCAGAAAGCAGAGCAAAGAAGTATCAAAAGGCAAGCCACTAGATTATTTTTATTGGGATATAATTGGCATACATAAATTGCACATATTTAAAGTGTGCAACTGGACAAGCTGTGACATGTGACACCATCACCACACTCAAGATAATGAACATATCCATCATCCCTGAAAGTTCCCTAGTGCCCTTTTGTGATCTCACCCTCCTGCCTAACTCAGCTCCCCTCCAGGCAATCACTGATCTGCTTTCTGTCACAGTAGATTAGTTTGCATTTTCTTAGAGTTTTATATAAATTGCATTATAAAGTTTGTTATCTTTTTCTATTTTTTTTACTATTTTTTTTTCTATTTTTTTTATCCATGTTGTTGCATGTATATAACATTAATTCATTCTTTTTTAATGCTCAGTAGTATTCTAGTGTGTGGATATGTCACAATTTGTTTATCTGCTCACCTGTTGTTGGATATTTAGGTTGTTTCCAGTGTGAGAGTGTTATAAATAAAGCTGCTATGAACTTTTGCATACAAGTCTTTGCATGGACATATGCTTTAATGTCTCTTGTGTAATGTCTCTTTCTAGTAGAAAGACTAGATCATAGGGTAGGTGTGGGTTTAAGTTTTTCAGAAACTATCAAACTGTTTTCCAAAGAAGTTGTAATATTTTACATTGCTATCAGCAGTGTATGGAGAGTTCCAGTTCCTCCACATCTTCACCAATATTTGGCATGATCAGTGTTTTTAATTTTAGCCCTTCTAATAGGTGTGTAGTAGTATCTCATGGTTTCAGCTTTGTATGTCTCTAATGACTAATGATATTGAGCATCTTTGTATCTTATCTCTCTATGCATGGAATTTGCCATCTATGTATCTTCTTGGTGAAGTGAAACGTCTGTTCAGTCTTTTGCCATTTTTCAATTGGATTGCTTGTTTTCATGGTTTTGACTTTTAAGAGTTCTTCATATATTCTGGATGCAAGTCCTTTATCAGATATTATATATATATATATATATATATAAACCATACACAAAAATAACATAAGTGAATTCTCTGTGAAGGTAAAAAGGCTATGTAAGCTAAGCCTCCATCTAAAAGTTCAGGAAAACTAAGTGCATAAATATGAGCAAAAAAAAGTATTGAGCTCAAATTTTATACAAAGTTACTGTAAGAAAAAGAGGATTAAGGAGTTTCTAGGACCCTGCCTGATACATAGGACAAATCTCTCTCCTAAACAGTATAGCTAGTTGCATTATAAAATCAAAAAAAATTCAGAAGACCAGTTGCTGAAGCCTGCATTTCCATCTTATATTTATTTCTTTGCCTTAATAATACTAAAAAGAATATACTATCAAAGGGATGATGTATTAAGTTACCAACAGTTCAATGAATGTAATTTTATATGGTCTTTTGAAATGTGATAGAGAACTGAGAGAAACTTCTCAGACAAATGATCCACCCAACAGAGGGAAAATAGAGAGGGCCATCTATCACGAAAGAAGATTTTAGTGAAGAGTATCTCAGGCTGCGGGTGTTGTACCCTGCCTAGTGGTAGTGTTGGGGGCAGCATGAAGTCTAGTTTCCTGTAGAAGAATAGAAGAAAGGTCTTAAATAAAAGGAGGCAGAGTAATAATTGCTCACAATTTCACTTGATGCAATCATGATTCTACCCTCCACATGGAAAAATAAATAAGATAATACAAATGCTTGGCTCTGAGGAAGGTAAGATATAGGAAGACTTCTTATTGATAAAATGTTTATGACTCAGGAAAAAAAATACAAGGAAGAAGGCAGATGGAGAAATGGAAGCCAAAAAGTGGTGTGTATGGAGTGGGGGGAAGGGATGGCTAGAAAGAGAAGAGGGAAGAAAAAAGAACACAGAAAATTAAAACAATCTTTTAAAGGTTTGCTCTCTCTTTCTGAAAAATTTAAAAATATTGTCAGCAAACAACATTGCTTCTTTCTTGGTTTTGTTTTGTTCGGTCTTCCTTTCTACACTGTTGTCTGTTCTTTGTTTTGCATCCTAGTTTTGCAGGGGGAATTCTGCCTAACCAGACACCAAGGGAACTGCCAGCTTTGTCAATCAGCTGTCATAACTAGGGCCAGAGACCAAAAAAGAACAGCATAAGCCAAAGAGGAGGAAAAAAATAAAAAAGAGACAGAGATGATGTGTGGGAGTATGTGGTGGGGGGCAGGGCGAGCTTGCGGTGCTGGGAAAATACATTTTACCCATTTCTCCCAAGTCACTTCAGCTATCCTTTTTTTTTTTCCCTCAGTTCTGTGGGAAATCAAGAGCAAAGGCTCAGCTTATCAGTGATTTCACTGAGCCAGGATTCAGAAAGCTGAAGGGACATCCTGTACCAAGCTCCGAAACACTGACCTCAATAGAATCCCCACCCTTAAGATCTAATGGGAAAATATTTGGCTTGTTGTTTGTGGTGGCTCTGTAAGATATGTAGGCTGGAGAAGACAGTAGGAAAAATTTACAGTTAAATATTGACTTCAAATAAAATTTGGGCAAAGCAGTGGACCTATTTCTTATATGAAACGTGGTATGCTTAAAACTTTACTAAAACCAGCCATTTGCCTGTGTTTGGATTAGTCTTGGGAGGATCATTAGACCTGCATTTCTGCCAAACACAGTTAGGATTTGCCCATGCTGAAGCCCAAATATAGACGTGGAGTTCAGTGTTGTGTCTACCATGTGCCTTGTCTAATTCAGAATGGGCTTGTTTGTCATGCTCTTTCCAGACATAACATAAAACACCAGGACAACTGTAATTAACACTGAGAATACTGAATAGCCTTTGGCTAGAGTTATTTTGGCTCAACAGTTGAATAAGACATCTAGGTTCATAACCCTAGCCGAGGTCTGATGCCCTCTGTGACATGTTTTTTTGAAGCCAAATGAGTTCTATGTCCAAGAGTCCTGAGTTGCTTAATAAAAGTGCATTCAGATTTGCTCTTTTTGTGTATAACTTATTCCAGTTGCTGGCTTCAATTTTCACTCATTAATTATGATGATGTGATGTGATATTAACCTAGATTTAAATATGCCAGGTTTGATGGAGAATAAGAATATATGAAATCCTGTTACATCCTTTTTAACATTTGATATCTGTACCAAAAGATAATCCAATTCAGCTAAATAATAAATTGGACTACAAGATCTTGTTATTAATGCTAGTAGATATTGGAAGTATAATATATATTCTTTGGGTAATCAATATATTAGAACCAATTATACATAAACACTTATGAGGTTACTTTGTAAGGTCCACAAAAAGATGAATAATATTTCTGATGCCCAGATTTATCTTTAAGACTTTGACTTAACTGAAATATAGATAATAAATTAAAATAGCCACATGACTATCTGTACATCATTATTGAAGAGCACGCATTTTAGCAGAGGTTGGCAGTAACACTCCTAATGTGTCTCCAGAGTCACATCCCTCATATACTTTATCTGAAATATTTTTATCAATTTCTGGCCAAAACTACTTTTGATCCAAATAAAATCCATTTTTTAAATTTGTGGCATCTCTTGGGGGAAATTCACATCTATTTGTGATTATTAGGTTCAGGGCAAGCTTTTTTAAACAGCTACTTCCAGAGCATTCAAAATCAAGCTAGCACAGATCAGAGGCAAGATTTCTCTTAATATGCAGTTCATCTTGAACAAAGTTGCATTCAATATATGCACCATAACAGGAAATTGTGTGCATGCAATAATATTTTTACAAGGAGTAACATCTTGTCATTTGTCAACACGTTTGTCTTTTATATCCCTCTGCAGCTAAATTTGGTTAGAAAGAGCCTATGTAAAAAGACATCTATGTATTTATGTATTTCTAGTGCTCATCTCTGAAAAGTCAAAGCCCTTGACAACCTGGCTATTTTAACACAAAATGATAACAAAAGGAGCAGATACATGGGGAGAATATTAGCTTTTTTGTTAAATTCCAGGCTTCTTTGAAACTGAAAAATTTTCACCAGCTCAGGCCAAAGACCAATATGAAAAAAGAGTAGCTTGCAGAGATACAGTGATGGCCAAGATCCATCTTTCTGTTCTAAGTTCTTAGTTGTATTTCTTGAGGTAAATTGATTTTTAAATAAATTATATTCACTTTCTTTGCAAGTAAGTAACAAAACTTATTTGATATTCAGAACCTAATACTGTGACTTGGTGTGCTGAATTCACAAAGTGGACACAGGGAAAGGTGTAGGGAGTAGTGGTAAGGAAAGATTATTATTGAAAATGTATAAGGGACACAGGTTCGTGCCCCGGTCCGGGAAGATCCCACATGCCACGGAGCGGCTGGGCCCGTGAGCCACGGCCGCTGAGCCTGCGCGTCCGGAGCCTATGCTCCGCAACGGGAGAGGCCACAACAGTGAGAGGCCCGCATACTGCAAAAAAAAAAAAAAAGAAAGAAAGAAAATGTATAGAAGAGGAAGGTAGAGAAAATCCTTTTTTCTTTCTTTTTTTTTTTTTTTTGGTGGATCCTAATTTCTGTAGTAGGATCATACTCAAATAAGAGACAAAGTTAACCATACCCGTAATTAATATAGGTGGGCATTTTTGGATAAGAAAGGAAAAAGGTGATTGTCCAAGACTTGAGTTATTTTTAGCACTTCCCAATTAAAACACACACACACACACACACACACACACACACAATATTAACTTCCCAAAGCCTAAAATTGGAAAAGTTTGTGCTTAACACGTCTGCCATAGTCCTCCATTGGAAGAGTTTTTACCTAAATTCCAAATATTTGACTCCTTTTGTCATTCCATAAAATGTTTGGAAAAATTTTCCATAAGCTTTCTCAGAGGTCAGTTAAAAATGCCCTTTCAATGTCCCCTGTCTGTCACCCTCCCATTTCCTGTACACACCTACTTCTTGGACAGCTGCTTTTAATGCTAGGTTCATATCCTGACTCAAAAACTATGATTTCCAAAGATAGGAAAATTTGAAGTGAGAGATGCTTTTATTTGCATTCTTAGAAAAGAATTTTTTTCCTTGGAATGTTGGGTAAGAAGCTGGCAGATCAGCCTCCAAGTCCAGAATGAGAGAATTTGATTCTCTCTTAAATTTCCTTTGCTTGTTTTTGGAGTGAACATTCAATGACCATTCTTTTCAGAAATGCATTTCCTCCATATGAACAGGAACTAGGAAGAAAAATAATGACTCACCTTAATCCTAGAGATAGCAGCATCTTTGATGAATGTTCAGAACATCCCTAGGCATATTTGACCTTATAATTCCTGGGATTTTCCATAAAGTAATATTGATAGAAGGGGACTCAGTGTTAAAATTTCAGCATTTCCCTATAACACAGCATGATTTTTTCTGATGAATCTGCTCTCTAGAGGTGATAGTTCTTGGAATAATATAAATTCGTTCCAGCAATTGTGCTGCGTGACAGGGTCAAGTGTGCAGTCAAACATCTGACCTGATGTGCCTTCTGATGGCTCAGGTGTGTGTGTTGGGGGAAACTCTATTTAGAGCCACTCAAAATTTTCCAGGTTTCCCTAGTTTAACTATTCTTTTCATTTCTCTTTAGCTATCTCTGGGCTTTGAAGTTTTGTGTTATATTGTCCCTTGAGTACATCCAGCAGGACCTCAAGTTCATGGTTATCGTTAACAAGGTGAACACTGTTAGCAAGGCACTCTACAGTAAATTCCTAGAGTCCATAGAGATGAATGGCATTCACAGGACAGTTATGAAGACATAAGGTCAATTTCTGCTGAGCTATCTGATCAAGCATAGACAATTGTTCAGGTACTTGCCTAAATTCTTTGGGCCACACCTTTTAGTAAGTTGTGAGGTTTGTCATAATTTTTCCACATTTATTTATGGGAAACATTCTGAAAGATAAGTAAAAATGATGCTTGTCTCTTTTGCACAACAGTTACAGAAATGTTGTTGCTTATATTGTGATTTTATCATTAGTAAAACAACCTAGATTATAAAATTCCACTTTAGACTGCAGGCTTTAAAAAGGCAGAAAATATTAGCCATATTTGTGTCTTCCATAAGAGCTGACACTGCTTTGTGCACCATAGGTGCTCAATACATTTGTTTTAAAAAATTAAGACCATATTTAATTTTCTCTGACAGTTTTCCTGGAAGGCTCCTAAAATGTTTTTACCAAAACAGAATGTTACCAAAAATTTCTAGGAGTAATAGATCAATAATAACCCCATTTCATTGAAGAGGAAATTGAGACAAAGTATGGCCAAATGACTTCAATGGGGCCATAATATTGAAACAAGCTATTAAATTCTAAATTAACTTTGTGGTTTTTACCTAGAGCCACATATAGTTTGACTAATATAATCTCTTCTGGCATGGACATATGGTTATGTAGGGAAGGAAGGGGAGATGGAAGGAAAGACATTGGGAAAAACCTAGAATGACTCATCTGGTTTCTTTTTAGGAATTCAATTCAAGTTTATATTTGGCACCTATTACCAGATCTATACCATGTTAGATGTTGTAGGATGTGTAGAAAGGGTTAAGACATATTCCTGACCTTCTGGAGTATAAACATTGCCTCTAGAAGGCTTCTTAAAATGCAAACCTAGTTAACTGGACAAAGTAATGAATTAATTTATCAACACCACTAAATACTTATCATTTTATCAGCAAACAACAGGGCCCTAAGGTAAAAAGACTTGGAAGGATAAATGATGATGGTGGAGGATAGTGAAGCCAAGCACACTGGGCTTTGTCCAGGAGAAATGTGTGGGGGGTGGAAGTGGGGTGAGCCACAGGGAGGATCCCTGGTCAGTAGAGGTGGTGTGAGGATTCTAAGAGCCTATCTTGGGAGAGGATACTAAAACAGAGCTCTGCTTCACAACTTAGCTTGGACTTGGTCCTGAGCTCATCTATGATGATGGGGAATTGATGGAGAGTTGTTAGGAAATAAGACATGGGAGGGGGAGGTGATGATTTGGTGTCTTTATGACCTTCTTGAGGAAACATGAAATTAGTGATTATTCAGAAAACATCAGTCTGATTGTAAGGATCAATGTCTCTAAAAGTGTTATTCCTGATGTATTTGCCTGACAATGGGCAATGTACGTTGATAGTCCAATGAAAATGTTCAGTCTTCTCATAGATATTTTCTTCTCTTCAGACCTGTACATGAAATTAGTGAAATCAACTTTAACCATAGTCAGTTGTTTCTTTACTCAAATTTACTTAGGAATTCTTATTATAAAACCAAATTTCTTTTATAAATATTTTATTTTAAATAATTGTCCCATGCAATTATATAAGCATATTTTTGCTTTACTAATTATTTTAGAAAAGCAAACTACCATATTAAATTATATAAATATTAGCTTGTAAAAACATGAAGTAACAATATTATTTCAAGTCTTACTTAAAGTGGGACTGCTCTGATAAGTCAATACACTAGGTGTTAGGCAGCACTGGAGATCCCAGTGGGTACTTCCTTAAATTTAATTATTATTTTAAAAGCTGCTAGGAGGAATCTGATTTTAGCTAACTGGTCTTAAATCCTGTTTGAACTTGACCATGCTATTCCTTTGACAGATCCAGAGGGTGAAAATAGATATGGACAATTTTGGATTCACTCTTAATGCTTGGGGATAGGTTGGTTCTGGAATTAGATGGTCAGGAAAAGGAGACATTTTTTTCTCACGTGGAACTACTGGGAAAATATTCAAGTCCAGGACTTAAGTTTAGTTAAGACTCTTTGGTTACAAGCAACAGAAAACAACTCAAACTACTTAGGAATTTATTATAGGAATACAGGGATATCGCTAGGTACCTGAGGGCAAAAGTGCAGCCAGTGTTTGGAAAGGAATTGAAGTAGTGCCTATGAAAGCCAGCTCCAGCTATCTTTCTGCTTCAGGTACAGAAGGACAGTACACAGCTCTCACAGGAATTTGTTATACTTCCAATCGCATGTTGAAACTAACTGAACTCTCTGATAATCTAATTCCAAATTCCTGGGAGAAATGGATTGACCCAACTTGGATCAGCCATCGAACCTTGATCGAATCACCTCTTTATGATAGAGATGGGTGGAGTGAGTGGGGAACTGAACTAACGAAGACTAGCCAGATGACCACCTGCTACTTTGAGCAATTTCCAAAGCGGGGTAAGTCAGCTGAGTTGGATAGATGCCCAAGAGTGGTAGCGTAAAGTTTGAAACGGGGTTCAAACTTTACAACAGGGTAGGGAAAAGTGAAAGGAAGATGTAAAAGATAAAAGAAATAAAAGGCAGTAGAGGTAAAAGTAACTTTTTATCAACCAGGATTAGAGTCAGCCATTCTTACACTTCTGACTGAGAATATTTCCTCTCCTTTACCAGCATGGAGGTGGAGAGTGCTGTGAGAACTTCACCTCTTACTTAAAGCATTTTCTGACTAGTCATTTCTCACAGATGCCTTTAACCTCTAAAAGTCTATAATTCTTGTTGTATTCTTGCTAATATAATATCTCATTTTAAGTGTTGTGTTATGCAGAGAAATGGTAAGAATATACATTTATACCTTCTTCAGAGTAGGATTCATGTTTTTGTTTCTTTATGACCCACCTTTTCCCAAGAGCACTGAAGGCAGTGATTCACCCGGAGATTGGGCTACTTAAGGGCTGTACCCTTTCTTTACTCCTCAGCATCTATTATTAACTGGAAAAATCAAAAAATTGTACTGGATGATCTCTCAAATGTCTTCTAGCCCTAACATTCTCTGATTCCAGGGTCTAAGATATAAACTCTCCCCAGTGAATGGAAAATTTTGTGACAAATCACAACCATGGGATGTTTGTGACAATTTTAGCCTGCAGGTGCTGCTGTGGTGTAAGAAGAATTAAGAGATGGGGAGGAACACATCAAACAATAGCGAGAAAAAGATGTTTTGAAAGATTCTGTTTACATCCCACATGCAGAAGTAGGTTTCCCTGCTTCAGCATCTCTCTGTAAAAGGACTGGGGTCGGTTTCCCGAACTGGGCAAGAACTAGTGGGTGTGTGTTCTTACCAGCTGGACCTGGATATCTGAAAGGATGTCCTGTTTACATTTGGCACCAGAGCCTAGTGATTGCACTGCCTGAGTGCCCCAGAGATGAGATGAAACTCAAAATGGATTTTTCACACAAGTTTAAAAAATAACACTCAGCTGACCCTGTCATTATGCCACCTGGGATTGGTTTATCAAGGGCTTATATTTTAAAAGAATGCTTACTAAGAAGGGTGAGGCCGTGGCATCCATGGAATGCAGTTTTTGGTGGCATGGAAGATTTTCTTTATCCTTTCTCTTCCTTTTTTTTTCCCCCTCAATACTTTTTTTTTTTGAACAAAGAGAAAAGGGAGAGGCAGAAGCTTGGCTGACAGCCAGACTCATTTCATGAAATGACCTGCATAGGTAACTGAACACTGTACAGTGTAATATTTTTATAACTAAGCATTCAGTAAAGAGAAAATGAACAGAGCAAGTATATTTTAAGGCCAGAAAAGTTTTTCTTTCTCCCTTCTTTCCTTCCTTTCTCTCCCTCCTTTCTCTCCTTCCTTTCTCTCCTTCCTTCCTTCCTTTCTTTCTTTCTTTCTTTCTTTCCTTTCTTTCTTTCTTTCTTTCTTTCTTTCTTTCTTTCTTTCTTTCTTTCTCTCTCTTTCCTTGCTTCCTTCCTTCATTTTTTCTCTCTCTCTCCCTCTCTTTCTAAAAACACAATTTAAGAGAAGGTGTGGGAGGTGATGGTGGGAAGCCAGAACTAAGAAGAAGAAAGGAATGAGAAAAGAAAAAAAAAGTTACTCGTGAAAAATCATTGTAAAAAACAGAAACTCTTAAATAACTGAGTTTGATTCCAATTCACAGTTGGAATTCTGTGACTGTGAGAGTTGTTGCATATTTGTTCATTGCAAATCTTTATTAAGAGAAGACATTTTCTTATGACACATTCTCAAAAGGCTCCTGTCCTTTCTGACAGCTTGCCTTTCTGACCTTTTGGTTTATAGTTAGTACTAAATACTGCCATCTTTTATTGTTGGCTACCATTCTGCCTTAAATCGTTCTGGCATTAAATAGGTGGGAAAATACATACATGGGTATGGTTTCAGGGGGATGAATTCTGTCTCCTTAATGAGATTGTAAGCGTCCTCAAGGTAGGTCGCCACAAAGTTCCATTTTTAGACATTATAGTGCCAACACAGAAATGAATCAGGGAAGAACAGTACATCTAGAAGTCTCTAACGTTTGGTCTTCCCCCAAAATTTGTACCACATTTCATTATTTCTTTGTTTATTCTATATCAAGTATGCCTAACAAGCTTCAAATATTGATTTGTGTGTATTTGATGATGCCAAAGCTGCTCTTGCAATACGTGGAGCCAGAATTAGCAATTGAATAGCCAAGTAAATAAAGACCAGGTACTCATAACCCACCATTTATCATGGGTTTGCCAGACAACTGCATTAATTTCAATCTACGTGTGAGAGAATGTGACTAGCAATCAGGTCAGCACTATGAACGTTGCACTGTATTTATCTTTAGTCCCTAAACATTGTGTGTAATCAAGGAAGTGAGATGGAGTCATAAAAAACCATTATAGAGTCCTGAAAGCCCTCAATTTCATATTTACATCTTGGAGCCAGCTCATTCTGACTTCATAACTCCTTAATTAGAGGCAAAATCGTTTTCTTTTCTGTAGGGCATTTTTTTCACCCTCACAATACAAGCATACTTTTGGTAACTAATACGAGCAATTAGCCTCATCTGCTATGTAAATGAGTGTAATTGCAATTAAATACTTTAGTAGGCCCAAAGGGAAAACATGCAATTATTACAAAGTAAGTAGGAGAGCATGGCTAAGGGACATTTAGAAGTGTTAACAGAAATGCCTTTTCCCTCTGGTGTCAGGAGACTTTTCTATGGTGAATTATTGCAATGGAAGCCCTGGAACTTGACTTGCATTTCTTGTTCTATTTTCCTACAGAGATCAGGAGAAAACTGTCCTTTTTTAGCATTTCTAAGGGTTGATTAGTTTTGGTAAAAATTAATTTAAGAAATAGTTTCTCCTCAGCATGGATTCAGGGCTTAAAAATATCAACTTTCAGCTACTTTTGTTGTACAGGTTGGAAAAACAGCACTATACTCTCCAAAAAGATATCAATATTTACTTATTAGTAGACCTTATGGCTGAGAACTGTTGAAAGAATGTTAGCACACATAGGAGAGAAAGATGGCCTACTAGGGAGTCAAGCAGGACTGGCTTACAGCCCAGGCTCTGGAGCCAGAGTTTGGGTCTCCAGCTCTCACTAGCTGCATGCACTTGGTCAAGTCATGCACCTATTTCCCCCATCTGTAAAACTGGAAGACTTAGTATGTATCTCACAGGGTTGCTGAGGATGAGATTGGTTCATGCACATAAAACTCCTAGAATACAGCCTGGCAAAGAGTAAGTGCTCAATCAATAAATCTGTGTTGAAAGATCTTTAGTCCTTCCATTCCTTCATACAAATTTTCTCCCAGATAAAGCCAGACCTCAAGGCTATATACCTACATGGAATCATTTTGGTCTCTAATAGGAGTGAGCTTATTGAATTTTCAGCATTATGCCATAAGACTGTTTTAAGGGACATGTTCCCCATGGAACTTACTATTGTAGGTATGCATTTACTCTAGGAGTGATTCACACTGTAATGCAGGGACTTCTTAATGAGAATCTGGGTAAAAACTGGTGTTTTAAAATCTATGGACAGTGAATATGTAACAGATAATTTTTTTGTTTGTTTTCATTGGTTGCTAGGAGTCTCAAAGGCAAATCTGTAACCAACGCATCTCTAGTTATCTACACAGGACTCTTGCATCATAGACTTTTGTTTCTCCCTCCTTTAGTTTCATAAACATCCATGTCCTTATCTGTAAAACTTATTTTACTGTATTCATATTGTAAACCACATCAATTATTCTTTTATAATTGTGCACCATTGAGCAAGTCATTTTGCTTCTTTGAGACACAGTTCCTTCTTAAAATGTAAAGCTGAGCTAGGTGATTTTTACATTTTTTTTCCAGCTTCAAAATGCAGATTTATAATTTAAATAAGTTCTTCTTGAAGAATGATAGCATGGATAAATGAAGAGAATACTCTTCAGGAAACAAGTGATGCATAATATTATCAGAGCCAAATGATATAGGAAAATCTTTCAGATCTTATCACTTTGGATATTTCTTTTCTCTCTCACTACAGATTTACCCAAAGAATTTAAAGAAATGATTATGAGTATTTCAGTCAGTTCTTGGTTCCTTTCTAACAGTGAAGGAAAAGCCAGAAGGCTTTGTGTCTGGCTGTGGAGATGGGTAAAACATTTTACTGACTTTCTCTGTGTTTTGCTTATATCCTATTCAAGGGAAAGGGAATAATGAGACCTCAAAGAATAAAGAAAATAAGAGAAGACTGTAAACCTCTTTTGCCAATTTTGATAGAAAGGAAAGATCTAGAGTTCTTATCTCTTTCTCTTGTTCACCTACCACTTAAGAGTTACAGGGAGACCTTCAAAGGCTTAGCATTGTCCACCCTATTGAACTACGTTATCAGAGAAAAGACTGCCAGATGTTTAGCAATCAAACTTGGTGCAGAACATAACTTTAATGGAAAACAGAAGGGCGTTTTGTTTCCTTCCCACTGTGCTATCTATCTGAGAGACTTTCAGGAGCCCATTTTCCTTAACCTCTTTGAAAAGCACACACACTTTCTGAAGTGCTACAATTTGATCCAATCTGATATAATAATATGATGAATCTTTTCATATACCTGTGAAATAAGTAACTTTGCATCCTTAGGGAAGGAGTTTATAAAGCCTGCATTTTCTAGTGTTAAGACCCCTTTAGAGAGCAGTTAATCAAACCTAAATAGGAACATTTGGTATTAAAACCACTCCAAAGGGATCAAATCCTATTTTCTCTGCTTATATCTGGTGAGCCCCCATGGGACCTCAAATTCAATACCATATATATATATATATATATATATATATATATATATATATATATCCTTTTTTTTAAAAGATCTGGTAACTTTTTAATGGGCTAATTGGGGTAGAAGTGTAGGAAATGTGTTTCTTAGAAAGAAGGAGAAATTTAACTATTTTCCCTTCATTAAGATGCCTTTAAAAAAGAAAAGGAAATATCCATTACTTTTAGACTGATTAAAAAAGATATGTTTTCAGTAGATCATTTGGATCCTTTTGACAATGAAAGAGACACTGCCCCAAACACTAAGATATTATCTGAACTGACTGAGGTGTAAAATCTCCTTATAGCTGAAGAAAACAGAAGGTGTTCAACTTATTCAAAACATTTATTTGCTTGAAGTGAGACTGCGTGTTTTTAAAAGGTTTGTCCCATAACCTAAAGTTTATTCTTTACAAACATCTCACAGTTAAGTGCTCGTCTGTGGGTTGTAAAACAACTCTAAGACAACTAGCTATAGTAGGGCCATGGATAAGTTTAATGAAAATTTGATTTCCGTGGCTACTTCCTCTAGATGCTATACATTCTGACCCTTTCTTATACACACAAAAGCAACAAAAATATAAAATAAAATAAATGGAAATTCAACTGTGTAATAAAATAATTTATAGATTTTGTTACTTTTTATTTTGTTAGATTTTAACTTTCAGATATAGTGAATCTGGGAAGAAAAAACCTTGGTATGATTGCAATTTATAGAACTGATTCATTGAGCAAATGTTACTCCATTATTTATGACACAGTTCCCAGCCTCATCTCAGGTCTCTTGATACTCTCCTTCCTCACCCTGCTTGTCTTATTTTCCATTGAATTTCCAGTGTTTAGTAAGCAGAAGAGACTCAAAAAATAGGCACTGGGTATTGGGTTGGATGCTACTCAAGCCTACATAGGGAAGTTTTCTTTCACAGACCTTTGAGTATGCTCTGTATGCCCAACTTGATTGACAAATGGTGTTTGGAAAGGGAAATTGTTCAGAAGGGAATAAAAATATCTTTGTTTATAGTCTGACTGCAAAACAAAGTGAAAAGGTTCTCAGGCCCAATTTCGAGTTCTCTGGTCCAGAGAGATCACCCAGACTCTGTTGGGCCTCACTCTGTTTCCAGTTTGCCCCTTGAGAGGCAAGCTTAGGCTCTTGAGGTTAGGGTCACCAACCAGATGATTCTACCCTCCATTCCTCTGCATTCCTTTTTAATAACAATGCTTTTCCCTTGTTAGACTGCCTGTGAGGGTCCTTAGAGTAACCTCTGTGTAAACGAATCTTTTATTTTCACTCTTAAAAAACTGCCTCAAAGAGAAGTCAAACTTTTGGCCTGATCTCTTTTCCCAAGTTCGTGGTCATGATTCCAATTAAACAGAAGTTCCTAGATTGGATTCCAATCACCTATTTTAGGTATCACCTCTTTTAGACAGCCAAAGAAGGACTTGGCTTTTTGGGAAATGTTTAATATAAAATATATGTTATTTTTGAATTATTACTGTTAAATATTATGTATGCTTATTTTTCATGCTCATGTAAAACAAAATCATGAAAATTTCCAGAAATTAGGTATATTTTAAAAGGGGAGCAACTTAAAGGAGGAAAAAAGAGATTGGAAAGGGGTTTTTTTTGTTTTTTCATTTTAAGGAGTGATTTATTAGATACTTATTTTTACAATCATTATCTTAAGAAAAAATAAATGTGGAATGGCATGAGAATGAGTTGACAGTAGAGAGCTGATCACTAAAGAAGGAATATTTGTCTGATGAAAGAAAACTGTATTTTAAGTCATCTCAGCTATATACTTTGATATATGCTAGTTCACAGGTATAATTTTTTTTCTTTAGATTAACAATTTACATTCCTGAAATGCATTAATCTATGACTGCTACTGGAATACTTCCTGTTTGTTAGGCATAGAAACCAAGACAAAACAAATTTCTTTAAAAATTGTTAAAAAAAAAAAGAAAATTCTAAGTGTACAACCCATGTTTTTAGGATTCTTTAGGATTTTAAACAATAAATCTTGTTTCTTTGTTTGCTTTTTTGGTTATGATAACAAAAATGCTTGATTTATGACCAAGGGGAAACTGGAGGTAAATCAAACTAAAATTTGAGAACTTAGGAATGTAGTCAATCCGAACTACCACTTTACAGTGGATTTCAAAGGTCTCCAAAGATGATGAATTAAGAACATAGAACCAATATCAGTATTAGAAAAGAAAATCAAAAACATCTTCCCCACTGATGGGCAGGTAGCATCATGTTTGTGCTACAAACCACATAGAAGCAGAGGCTTAGTGTTTAAAAGAAAGGAGGTTGGGGTGATGGTACTAGAAGACTGTTGATTCAGGCTGTACGATCTTTTCCTGTAGTAGTACTAAACTAAAAAGGTGATTCTTAGAGATTATATCTGCCCCAAACTACAATTAAAAGGTTAAAGCAAAGCACTACATATACTAAATACTTTAACAATTCAATAGTTGAGTCTTGAATGCCCATTGTGGCACTGCTTTGAAATAGGGTGTCACAGAGTTGGGCTTAAGCTCTATGAGTCCAGAGACCTTGTCTGATGTTTATGAAAGACACTTGCTCTTCCTGGAATATAGTAGGCACTTAGTAGATACTTGTTCAATGAACGCGGTAGAAAAAATAATGCAAAGATCTGTAAGATGAATTCTCTGCCCACAAGGAGCCTATTGATTCTAAAAGCATTCGTGGAGTGCTTGACAGTTCATAAATCTATTGACCTACATTATTTTTTTTAATAAATTTATTTATTTATTTTTGGCTGCATTGGGTCTTCGTTCCTGTGGGCGGGCTTTCTCTAGTTGCAGCTAGCGGGGGCTACTCTCCATTGCAGTGCATGGGCTTCTCATCGCGGTGGCTTCTCTTGTTGCGCAGCGCATGGGCTTCAGTAGTTGTGGCTTGCGGGCTCTAGAGAGCAGGCTCAGTAGTTGTGGCGCACGGGCTTAGTTGCTCCATGACATGTGGGATCTTCCAAGACCAGGGCTCGAACCCGTGTCCCCTGCATTGGCAGGCAGATTCTTAACTACTGTGCCACTGGGGATGTCCCTGACCTACATTATTATCTATAGTAGTCAGTGGTTCCAACTCTGGTTTGTATCACCTGGGTAGACTTTTTTTTTTTTTTAATATGCAGATGTTTGCAACCCAACCTGACTTAGAGAATGGAATCTTTCTGGGAATCGGTATTGATGGTAGGTGTACAGTATCAGAATTCATCAGGTTATTCTGGCACACAGCCATATGCTAACAGAATGTGTCCCTAGTGAAGAGAACAGGCTGCTGCCTCTCAACCAAGACTGGGTTTCAAACCTGGCTCTAGCCCTTTTTAGCTTTTTAACTTTAAGGTTAACTTCTCTGAGCCTTAGTTTTCTCATCTATAAAATGGGGAGAATAAAAATAACTACCATCATAGGACCATTGGGTGGATTCAAGGAGATAATCCATATAAAATCCAGGAACTCTGGTCTGAAGTAAACCATGCAAGGCCTCTGAATGCTGCCCTCTATGGGCAAAGTGACACTAGACTCAGCACAAAGGGAAAAGAAAAAAAAAGTCCCTCAAAAAAAAAAAAGTGCACATCCCAGGATGTGGTGCAGAATAGGGATTCAATAAACTTTGCTATTGCTAACCATCAGGGACTGTGGCTTATTTTATTTTTAGTACTAGATTTAGGCTGAAGAACCGCATTCCCTGGTCTCTTGGATGAGGCTGTCATATCATTTTCTCTCATCTGTTTAACCACAAAATGGTCTGTGAAACTCGTTCCTTCTAAATCTCAGTAAGGACAAACTAGACATTTGGTGAGGTCAGAATAGAAGAGACTGGCATTTCCGATCCCCACTGGACTTCCCTCTAGGATGAACATACTCATGTTGTTTCAGGATTTCAAGCTAGGCCTGTCCTGGAAACCAGAAGCTAAAGTTACCCAAAGCTGTAAGCTCAGGAACTCCATGAAATGTTGATTTGGATCTAGTTTCAAAGGTTATCAAAGGTTCAGGAGCTGAGAAAGGGATGGAAGTTTAAGTGTTGGTGGGAGGGCATCTAGCGTTTTACCCATAGGGGAAAATTATTCTGTAGAGAGGAAAACAAGTTTTGACTGAAATAGTGTCCAAGAAAGCAGGTAACTTTAAATTAATGATAAACTATAATCTGAGTCTCTAAGATAAACAAAATAAGCAGCTATAATAGAATGAAGTTTATCAGAGTGCGATAGGAAGGTCAGGCGTGACAAATTGGGAGACTGGAATGTTGAGCTGGCTCATGACTATTATGTAACTAACATCTCCGCTAAATTTAAACACGAGCAGCCTTCTCTGGACTTGTGTGGGTGGAGAGGTGAAGGGGCAGATTGAAAACAATGGTCTTTTTTTTCATAATGAACTTTAATTTTAGGCCAGTGTTGGAGGAGAAATTTCAGCTAACAGTATACTTTTTGGCAGTTCTGTGTTTTTCTGAACTGAGGCTACCCTTGGCCTCATAGCACACCCCTATTTTTCTGTCAAACTACTATATCCAGTGCATTTTTCTCTGGCCTCCCTGGAAGTGGGATTGTCTCGTCTTTCCCCTGCAGAGCGCAAAACATAAACACAAGGGCATTAAAATGGAAACAGGATCTTGGTTCTCACTGTTTCACCAGGCTCCTTAGCACTGACCTCTGACCCCCATTAAGATCCCATGGAAAGTCTGGGCATCTGGGGTGTGTAGCTCACTGTGGGAATTTTTTTGTTGTTATGATTGTTGTTTTCCTCCTCCTGGATTATTTTGGCTTAACCTGGGGCTATGATGTAAAATAAGCCACTTTCAAGAGCTTTTCCTGACCTTTGGGGATGGGGTTAGAGGATGGGATTTGACTACAGTTGCTGTCCACTCAGAGAATCCATTTTCAAGTCTTCACCTAAAATTCATGTGAAAAAATAAAGCATAGCATTTCTTACATTCTCTTGCATTAATGAGAGGTAAGTCCTTGTTTTTGAACACCCATGTAGAATTATTGAAGATACTGCGAATTCATGATTTTTTTACTCACTTGTTACTTTTTTTAAAGTAGGCCTCTGGATCAGATACCCTCTCCCACATTTTTTTGATTTATACTGTATCGCATCATACTGTCATTAAAGAAGGCATATTTCCTGATCATTTTATGGGAAAGATCTAAGAGAAGTTAGCTTTTTTTTTTTAATGGAATTCTTTGTTTTTCCTGACTAGTTTGAGAAGCTGAAGTCCAGAAATATAATTGGAAGGAAATTTTAACTATTCTGGTTGAGTGGCTAATTTATGTATACATTTAGCAGTAATTAGTAGAGCATTTAGAAAAATTTCAATAAAAGCAGAAGAGCAGTCATCCACGATGAGGTAGAATAATCCTCTCTTCTTTGGTTGGATACCTTTTTGCACATCTCCGGGTCATAGACTTCCGTTCAACAAGGGCCAAGTTTCATCTTAGGCTTTTCTTATCTATCGCAGACTTTCTTATGGCTCAGTTCCAGCTGACATAAGAGTTAACTATTATGAAAATGTTGTGCTCAAGGAAGGCTGATAAGTTTTTTTTTACAGGTATTTTAGATTTTGTTTTTCAGACAGTATTAACAGAAATAAATAATCTTTATAGTATTTTTTCTTTTATGAAGAATTCAATATACTCTGTTGTAAAAATTCTGGCTAGCACAAAGAATTTTTATTTTGAAATAGAAAAACTGAGATTCAGGAGGGTAAGTGACTTGCCAAGGTCACCAATTCTCATTGTACACAAAACTCACATTTTTTACCTCTAGTGCTGGATTGTATCTATGAGAAAAAAAAAATGCCCAACACAACCCTGCTCTCCCTTGGAAAAGAAAAGAAAAGGAAAAACTAGGAACATATATGTGTGTCCATTGAAGCTCGCTGTGTTAAAAAAAAAAAAATCATCTTTTCCAAGAAGCCCTCTTTATTGGAAGGGCATATGTGGAATATTTTAAAATCTTCCTAACAGAGTTCATTTTTTGCTTTAATTTTATTTTAGGATTTATGCTTCTAAAAGGCAGATATATATTTAATCTCTACAGCAGTCAAGACAAATGTCAGGAGGAGAAGCAAGGGGAGAATATATGATTGCTAGATGAAACAGGCAACTGCAGGAGGCTATGGACTAGGTCCTTGCTGTCCATACTATTCTTTCTCCCAGAAGATGCCATTCCCCCTTGTACTCTGCTATTCCAGGACCAGACCTTTTTAAAAAGTTGCCTCTTTAATTAAGCCTCCTTTATTGACATAGTTCAGTAATCTATGAATACCTAGATAGCTTCATTTCACCTCATATATTTTTCACATCCCTTCTTTAGCTCTTTGATGTGTCTATTCAGTTTTTTAATTACACTCCTCTTTTTAATCACTTTTTTTTTTAACTCCAAAGGGCCTAACATATAGCTCCATACAGAGCAGGCAATAGATATAAACTTGACTGATCATAATATGACATGAATCATGGGCACGATAAATTATTTCACAATGTATAGGATTAGTACAACTCTTTCTTCTCTGTGGAGATGGGATAGAACCAGAAGAGGAGTGCGTCTAGTAGCTCCTGTAACCTGTTCAGGGAGCGCCAAATGAGAGCATGATCTGACCCGGCAAAGTTGAGTTATCTTTATTAATAACAGTTCTTTGGAAATTCAAGTATTTTTAATATATATTATCTCATTTGATTCTCACAAGAAAACTGGGAGTCAATATATTGATTCCATTTTATGGCAGAGAAAACAGAAGCTCCCAAGGATTTAGTGATTTGTCCATATTCACATCTTACAAGTAGTCGAACCTTGAACCCAATGTATTGTTTTGTTTTGTTTCTTTTTACCTCTGGGGTTCATGCTCTTTCCAACCCACCAGGCTGCTTCTCATTCCATAAAGCTATCACTGCAATGCTCACAGTTTGTGACTCATCCCGAAGTAACAACCCTGCCTCGAGTGATATTTGCAAATACTGTTAACCAAGAGAGCCCCTTGACTACTATATGCTCGGTAGCTTCTAGCATAATAAAATTGTAATACTGAAATAAGAGGCCTTAAAGAACTGAAAGTTGCATGAAAAAGAGCCACATGTAGCTCAAACATTGCACTCTGAGCATATTGAGCACTCATGCTTCATTTGACCAGCATGATTCTGGCTTTAGCTCAAAAGGAAGTTTAGTGTAAGCTTCTGGGCCAATTGACCCACCAGGGGGAAGATTAGAACATCCTTTACCTTTTTCGCAGATACCTTTTTCTCAGAATGAGGAGGGTACATTTAGTAGCAACTTTCTTAAAGAGAAGAAAGTCCAATGTGTACAAAATTGTCAAAGAAAGATGATCTATTAATACAAAATAGTCATTTCCATAATGTGCTTTTAGAACAATGTGAACAATCACAAAGCATTAGTAAAACTCCAATTAAGCAACATAGAGATACTGGTGGATTAACTCCTTCCCACCTACCCCCAAACAACAATACCACCTCACCATCTGTGGTACTTCCTGTTTGTTTTGTTTTTAAGCCTTTGTTTGGTCTCAGCTAGTTTAGATTTGCTAGTCTCCAATCTCTTATGAAGCATAGTTGTTCTGGCTCAGATCTTTCCATTGAACCCCAATGCATTGCCCACCCCCAGCTACACAGACCCAGTCTTCCAGATTTAGCAGAGATCATTACCATCCATAAATTTTATGTGCATTAAAGGTAGTTTCCCCCTCTTGTAATCATTATTAATATTTGATGGCCAAGGTATTACTCTTTATCGATAATTTTATAGATCATAGTTAATTTAGAAAGAAAAAAATCAGAACTGTAATGCAAAGTAGCACAGCTCCACTTTAAAAAGCGACCTTGTCAAAGAGATGCATTTTTGCTTCAATTAAATTCAAAATCAGTCAGTCCCATATGTAACGTTAGCAATTATAAGAATACTTTGCAAAAGTAGTTAAAAAACACTCAGAGAACTTTTATGTGATGCTAGTTTTTAAAGCAAGAATGACTTTCTTCTAAACTTCAATTCTTCATGAGATCATTTTGGAGTGTACTGTTACATAAAACATGAGGTCAGTAACTAAGGCTAATTAAATTTTAGTAGGAGCAAAAGTCACCAAAAGGTTTTTGCATTCATCCTACCAATTCTAAAACAGTGATACAATACACCATTAATAGCCTTAGAATTGCTAATTATTTCAACATGAATAGCGATATCAATGCTGTCAGTTTAATTTAATACACTCAGGAGAATTCCTGCAGAATGCATGATTTCTCTATTATTTCCTGGTTTTCACAACCATTAAAAGCTATAAATTCTCTTTCTTTTCTTCAGAGAGAGAGATTAGTAGTCTAGACCCTCTCACCCTTTTGAGGAATATTGTAGTTGTTATTTTTTAAAGAAATAGGAAGTAAAAACAAAATAGAAATTCAGGAATTGGAGTAGTCTAGGTTTAATTCTGTGATCTAGTATGAGGCAAAAATGTTCCTAACTCTAAAAGAATTAAAAGACTCATGCCTTCTATTGGCTTAATGAAGTTCCTACTTAAGGAATGACCTTAGACTTGGGGTTGAAGTGTCTTCTTTTGGGAGAGGAGCTAAAATGAGAGTCTGGAGGAGTGTAAGTGAAAAGAAATTATTTGATTGAAGAAATAAGTAGGTTTTATTCATTAGAAACTTCCAAGTTGAAAGGAAGGAGTAATCTACTCATTTCACAAAATACTTCATTTAGAAGGCAATAGAGAATAATCACAACTTTCTCATAGGGGACGAGTGAGTTAAAATTTATACTACAAAACAATAATTCGATAGTAACTAATTAAAAAGTATTAGATTAGTCCCTAAAATCATGGAATCTCAGGGTTGGACAAAACCTTAAGGATAACCTATTCTAAGTTTTTAATGCATATGATCCCTCTACAATATCCCTTAAAAGTGATTAACCAGGGCTTCCCTGGTGGCTCAGTGGTTGAGAGTCTGCCTGCCGACGCAGGGGACACGGGTTCATGCCCCAGTCCGGGAAGATCCCACATGCCGCGGAGTGGCTAGGCCCGTGAGCCATGGCCGCTGAGCCTGCACGTCCGGAGCCTGTGCTCAGCAACGTGAGAGGCCACAACAGTGAGAGGCCTGCGTACCGCAAGAAAAAAAAAAGGGATTAACAAATCTTGACTTGCATATCTTTAGTGAATGGAAACTTACTACCTAATTTTCAGAACCTTCTAATTGTTTGAAAATTCTTCTTTCAACCAACCATCCTTGGATTTTCACTCATTTGCTGGTTTAGTGTCTTGCAAAATGTGGTATTTGACATGGTTTTAGGTGACATACGGGAAATTGTCTTTGAATTTTAATGGTACTATATGTTTCAACATACATTCAAAAAATATACTAGTGTACCAAACTCATGATTTCACAGATTATTATTGCATAGGATGAAGTTAAGGAAAGAGAAAGTGAGTCTTTGTAAGGCTGAGTTGATAAACTATTAAGTAAATGTTAAATGTATGTAAATATGAATATGACTGATGCTGTGAAGGTGATTACAAAATGACCAAGTATGAAAAACAATACCCTAGGTCTGCACTGTGGGAACCAGAACAGATGCCATACTCCTGTATAATGGCAGACTGTACTGTCATGAGATTAGTCAGGAGGTATATATAGATAAACTGTGGTAGAGAGAAGAGGTAGAAGGCTACTGCAATAATGGAACAGATATAATGATGGCCTGAACCATGGTGGAGGCAGCAGAAATGTTGAGAAAGACGTCTATTAGTGAAGTGACATGGAAAGAACACTGTCCCGCATCTCAAAGGATTCAGGTCTTAGTCCTACCTCTCCTCTAACTAGACCTCCCCTTACTTCTCCAGGCCTCTGTTTTCCTCATCTGTGCAATGGGGATGGTTTCCTATGTGATCACCTAAATTCCTCCTAGCTTTGAAGACTTTAATTACATGAAAATTATTGTGAATATATGGGCTGGGCAAAAGAATAGAAATATAAGGAAGGGAGAAGAAAGAATCAAACATGGTTTGAAGAATGGGTGACTAGTGTCATTCACAGACAAGAGAGTCAAGCAGAGAGAACAATTTGGAATCAGTGGGCAAAGAAAGGTTTGGATCTGTTGCAATAGAGAGGCCAATGACATCTTTTTCTGATATCTGATAGCTCCTTGGAAACTTGAGACAGAGCAAGACTCCAGTTTCTCATTTGCAAAATAGAAATGAGATGATCTATAGAGATTTAGGGTCACTTACATAGAGATAGTAGGTGAAGTCATGAAATGGAAAAGACAAGACTCAATAAAAAAGACAGGAGAGAAGATTGGAGTTAAGGGAGTTAACATTTATTGAGAGGCTACTCTGTGCTAGGCATGTTATTTACATCTCATTTAAAGTTCACAAAAATCTTGTGACATATATATATAATTCTCCCCATTTTACAAAGTAGAAAATTGATGCATAGCAAGGTCCAAGATCACACAAGAATGAACACACAACTCAGATTTGAACCTGTCTGTCTGACTTCCAAATCTATATGATGCAGGTCTTAAGAAGATGGAGATGTGTGAAACACAGACAATAAGGGGAAGGGATGAGGACACTGCATGCATGTCCTCCAAGGGATAGAGGGAGAAAACCCTCTATGTTGTATGAGGCAAGTACAGCCAAAGCTAGAGAGAAGGAAAGGAGGGAACAATTACATTAAATGTGGCAGAAGAGAGGGGTGAGAACTTAAAAATTTGGGGTGAGTGGCAAGACGCCCCATGATGCCACCTCAGAGAGTTTTCTAATATGTTGATTGGGGTGGACCTCAGATTGTTAAGTATAATAGTAAATATATACTGAACTCTTAACCATGTGCCAAACACTTTTCTAAGTGATTTACATGTATTAAGTCATTTAATCCTAACAACTGGCTTATTGAATGGACTGGGCTCAGTAGGGTTCAAGGCAGGAAATAATTTTTCTCTTCCTAACACAGCCTTTCAATCTCATTCCCTTAGTTCTCCATGACTACCCCTGGTCAATATATTGAGCAGATCCCCTAACTTCTCTTGATCACTTTTCAGGTACTGTATTAGAAATTGTAATCCATGCATTAATATAATGGGTACCATGTGGTGGCAAAAAGAATGAAGATGTTCCTTATGTACTGAAACAAAATATTAAGTGAGGAAAAAAACAGGAGAGTGAACATAATAACCTACCAATATGTAATAAATGGAAACATACATATTTATATTTAATTATATGTGTATTAAATACTACTTGGGATATCACCAAGGCACTAATAAAAATATGTGCCCATGGGAAGGTGAAGTTGTTGGCTGGGGTAACTGTACAGGGAAGGAAACTTTTCACTGATTGTCTTTTTATTCTCTTTGACTTTTAATCTACTTGAATGTATTGCTATTGAGCTCAGTCAGCTATTTCCACAATAATGATGCATAATAACAATTACTCCCAAACTCAGGGCCATAAGCATTGACTCTCATGCTCATAGACAAGTGGTTCGGCTGAGTGGCTTGCTTCAGGCTGCAATTGTGCAGATTGCCTGTGGTGGCTCTATTTCATTTGTCTTATTTTGGGGCCCCAGCTGGAGGGGCAGAGACTTTCTGGGACATGTTCTTTTTGTAGTAGGCCAGAGTTCCCAGAGAGGTGACAAAAAACACTCATGCTTCTAACTAAAGGTCTAGGCTTGGAATGTTCACACAGTCATTTCCAGCCAACATATTTGAATAAGTAGAGAGGCGTGCTCCTCCAGGAGGTAGAGAGGGTTGAATCTTTGCTGGACAATCATCTATATACTATTAAAAAAAGTTAGCTCCAGTTGAGTTTAATATCACATTTCTAATATCCTATCTAATCCTAAATTTCTCCTTTCCCCACTGTAGTTTAGGCTTGATCCATATTTAGAAGTCTGTAGTGGGGAAAGGGAGCATGGCCAGTTTCTTTTCCTCCCTCCCTCCCTCCCTCCCTTCCTTTATTCCTTCCTTCCTTCCCTTTCTTTTTTTCTTTCTTTCCATTCTTCTCCTTTCTTTGCTTTCCTGCTTTCTAACTTTATATACTATTTCTGGCTTCTTCAAAGTTGAATGCCAGAAAGAAGGGTGGTTAGAAGGAAAGAGCAAGTTCTAATGTGGCTAGTCTTCTGTAATATAAATTGGGGTCCTATGTATAGCACATGGCAAGGTACTGGCCCTTTGTATCATGAAATATCTTGTGGATTCTTTTGAGATTCCTGGCAGGGACCTCTTGCTTAACCATTCCTTGGAACAGATGATGTACCTTCTGCATGACCACTCCTGGCTCCTGCTTCTGGTGATATACTACTCACAGAGGTTTTCAGCCTATCAGATCTATTGGGTAGGATTCTTTCAAGTACTCAAGTTCTGCTACTATATGCCACTTAAGAGAAAGAAGCACATTTACCTGCGGTTGATTAAAGTGTTGCATCTATTGTAGTCCTTATTCTCTGTTAATAGAGGCAGCTACTCATCATTAAACTTTTCCAGGTGAAGGACAGTTCTAGTATCCTCAAGGTTTTCTTGAATCATTTTGTCAACTTGGCTTGATCATAAGGAAGCACACTTTCCCTTCAAATGTGTAACTCTAATCAACTCTTTCCAAAGAAATCCTGACCTCTTTTCTCCCTAGTCTATACAAGCTTTCTATTACATAGGTTGGAAGAGGATGGTGTGTTAAGGAAGTGAATGGCATTTAGAATCATGGATTCTAGACGCAGCTCTGCCACTACTGTAGAAGTGACATGAATGAGAATCTAGTTCAACACCATTTTTCTAAAGAAGAGGAAACTGGGGCTCATACACTTTATATAACTTGTGCTCTTCAATCTGATAGTTAGTGACAAAGCTCTGCCTAAATCTGTGTTTTGGGGATTATAGTACAGTGTTTTTTTCCCTGCTGAATCAAAGCAGGAAGTCTTTCCTTATGATTAAACCACCCTCTTTTTGTGATTTAGATCCTTTCGTCTTGTTCTGGTCTTGGCAAGGATCAGACCAGGAGAACAGCTTGTCACCATTTTTTGTATGTGAACCTTATAAATAAAAAGCCTTCCAAATCTGCTCCAAGAGTTAGGATTTCTTTTAGAGTCTTAAGCCTCAGGGACTCATTTTAGTCCATTCAAACTACAAAATACTTTGGTTCTGAAGATCTTCTGAAAGGCCCCAGTAAAGATCTCTCTTCAAAGTCCATTCTTCAATTAGTCCCTCTGTAGCGGTAGGGGGAGATGTGCAAAGCCAGATGAACTTGGAGCTCATTATTCCTAGAGTAAGGTATATTTTAAACCTAATACTTAGATTCCAAACTCTTTCCTCTGTACAAGTTATTTTGCTTAAGTAAAATGACATTCTTAACTCTGAGTATAGAGTTCTTAAATAGGAACATATATCTTCTTTTCCCCCCTTTTTTGGAAACTTAAAGTTCATTAAGTAATTAACCTTTGAAAGTTTCTATCCTCCCACTTCATAGTCTGTCATCCGAAAGCCTCCCCTCCTCCTTGTCACAGCCTCTCTCCCTATAAGGATGCATTCTCTTCCTTTAGTGCTGCTTTTTTCACACTTCTCAACATTATTGCCCTTTCTCTGCCTATCTTTGAAGCCTTGTGAATATGCGTGTGTGTACCCCACATTCACACACACAATGCAGATAAAAAACCAAAATCTCCTGTCTTCGGAGAAGTTCTAACTCTCCTCAGGTACTGTAGATGTCTTGTTTCATATTATTGATTTAAAATATAAGAGGAGCCCTGAATTGTAATCTTGCATTATGCCTCAGAGCAGACCTTCTTAAAAGTACAATTCCTTCCCCAAAGGAAATGAGAGAGCTATTTAAAACAAGCAATCAATCCATTTAGAACTCACCACAATCTGAAGAACATTCCTCACAGTGATGAATTGAAGGAAGAGAGGCAAAGAATTTTTAAAAAATGGATTTAAAAGGAGATTTTGGACCCATCAGCATTCACTGAGTCCAAACATAGAAATTCAGTTCAATTTATCATGTAGAGAAAAAGATTACTCACTGCAGAGATCTTAAATCAGTGTGCTGCATTCAAAGTTGTTAAATGAGAATCATTTTTAATTACTACTATCTGCTCAGTATTAAACTTTTCTACATGATTTGATTGTCTTGCTGCAGCATGAGTTGCCTTTAGCTCCCCTCTCTTTCAATCCCCAAATTAGCTACCCCCTGACATTTTTTTCAGAGGGTTCAGATTCATCCCTTCTTTTGAAAAGTCAGCACCTCCCAGGAAGTGACTACTTGACATGAATGCATACTATTCCAGTAATCGATTACCCCACTATTGGTTTTATCTTCTTTACTTTTTTGTCCAGTACACAAAGTAAGGATCATCTACTAGAAGTACATGGCATTTAGGGAATGCCATTTCCATGTGCAGTCTACCTACTATACCTTCTAGTTATTTGTTAAGCCAAATATAAACTCAGTCTTATGACTACAGGATTACATTTCTATTGCTGGTTTTGGTGGAACTTTTTTTTACCACACAACACTCATTTCTCCTGGTAACATTACCTCAATTTTGCTCTATTGCATAAAATCTACTGAAACTGTCAATAAAGGTGCCCTGACCTCCTTTGTCCTAGGCAAAAGTCCATGATCCAAACCTTTTCCCTGAAATTTGGCAGAGCAGAATGACAAAAAGCCTGAAAATGATAGGAGCTCATTCACCCCAAGGAGGTTGCCCATCTGCCCCTGCTCCCTGCACCTCCAATGTTGCTGTACCTTTTATCCTTGCTGAGTCTGACTGTTCAGCTTTCTTCACGATGATGTGAAGTACTCATTATCCTTCCAATAAACTTCTGTTTAGTGTTGGTTTTTGTTGAATAAATTAGAGTTGGTTTTTGTTGATTACAAACCAGAGACTTCCAATTGAGATATAATGGAATTGGCCTCAAATATCCTCCAGTGCAGTTGGTTTTCCCACCTCTGGTCAAGAGCAGGACAGGCTCTTTTGGGACTAGAAATTTACTCTTTGGTTTTCCTAAAATTTCTTCCTTCCTCATGCTACTAAACTTTACCTTTTCATCCTTTATGGTATTTATTCAAACTTCACTTTTTTTCGTGAAAACTAACTTCATTCAGCGTTCCTCCAGAATTTGCTTATCAGTAATTTGCTATTTGCCAAACATCAAAGGCTCTCCCTGCACAGAGGAGATCCCTTATCATTTGCATCAGAATAAGCCACCAAATGTTAAGCAAATAAAAAATTAAGACACTCCGTATCCACTCCTGTACTTTTTAATGAAGTAAACCAAAATAACTTACTGGTTAGACCAACCCTGAATCGCTATTATACAATGTAAATTATCCATAGGGAAACCATTATCAAAGTTCTGTCTCCCTCAAAGAGCAGGATATAAAGTACAGCAGAGATATGGTCAAATCTAGGAGATGGTTTATGCACAAAATTTACTTTTGATCCATAGCAGCAGAATAGGCTAGCAGATCCTAAAATTTCAATGACTTAACACAACAAAATTTTATTTCTTACTCATACTTCATATCTAAGATTGGTTACCAGAGATTCCTATATGTTATAGCCTCTCAAGGATCTAGTAGGTAAAAGTATCCTGCTGATGAACATGTTTTCTTTTGCTCATATTTCATTACGAAGCAAATAACATGGGCACAATATCTTTAGTTGGGCAAGGAAATTAAATCCCTCCATGTGCTTGGGAAAGGAATAAATACTTGATAAATAGCACTATTGATTACCCTAGATGCCTCACTCCTTCTCTATACTTTTCTTTCCCTCACCATGATCAGCATTCATCAGCTTAGAACTACCCACCTCAGTCCAGGCATTTTTCTACGTTTTGCACTTGATTTAACTGAGCTATTACTTGATTTTGATCGAGATATTAATTGATAATGATAACATATTGAATTGATAGAGACTTTATAGTTTACATAGCATTTCTATTTAAAATATCTCCTTTGACCCTCACAACCACCCAGGGACATATGTAGGACAAAGAGTATTAACTCCATTTTATACAGATGACTAAAGTGAAGCATAAGGAAGCAAAGTGCCTGATTCTAATTCCCAGTGATAGAGCTGAGACTCAAAATCATATCTTTCCACACTAAACCCATTGCTATGTTTATTTTTTCCCACACTATACTTAATACAGTGAGCAAATAAAGCATGTAGCCCCTACCAATTTCATTACCATAAAAAAGAGGACCCCAAGAAGATAGAAATTTTTTTCCAGAACCAAAGAAATGAAGCTACAGTGATAGTAAGGGCAGCCCCTCTGGACTGCCTGAATGGAGTTATTCTAGAATTATGACTACTACTGGAAGAAGGTTTTTTCTCCTTTCCTTTTACACAGCACAGAGGTGGCTGCCTGCTTCTCTACCTACTTCTAGAAATAGCTTGAGGTAGAGGACCAGGGGGTATGAGTGTGTCTCATTGTCAGTTGATTAAAAAGATGGGAGATGGTCATGTGTATGAGAATTGCTTCAAAGGAAAGCAAAGAATCTCTCAATGTTGCTAGTGAAAATGAGTGGCTAAACTAACCTGAATGCATAGTAACAGTTTCTACATTTCTATCAAAATAATAGCATCATATACATTTTTAATATACACTTTTCAGGTTAGGAAATTGGCCTAATGTAGGTCAGTTTAATCACTGAGTCACTAAGAACTAGTTTGTTGTAAAAAGTTATGGTCATTACATGTCCTGGAATTCCCCGTTTCAGACAGGTGTCAGTATATCTCAGTTTTTGGATTTGAACGTATTTGTCATCACCAGGGGAAAGGGAAACAGTATGGCTGTGATCTTGGGTACCTCATGCCCTTCACTTCTCTTGTCAACCTCTCAAAGGCATGAGTGTATTACAGGAGCATGTTGTGGATAGTATAGGAACTTCAAGGTGACAGGAAAGGAACAGATGACATGTAATTGAAAACTCCACTAAAAAAGCCTATAAGACGGATGAAAATGTGAAAATGTCTAGCAACATTTGCCCCTGAATATCAATCACTGCCAATCACTGATAAACTTTTCCAATAACTCAACCTCATATTCCCCATTTCTCTAGGAGGGGTCATCATCTCCTGTGCATGCAGCACACCTGCAGGCAGGCCTCTTCTGGCGTTTGCCTATAGGCAGGTCATTATAAGGCAGAACAAATTAGGACAGCTTCCCTAGCAGCAGCAATTAACCTTCAGGAACCTGGCAGTTATAGGTATATTTTAAGACTGCAGAAACCATTAACCTTCTTGTTATTTAAAGAAGTGAACAGTTGGAAGAAACTCTAAGATCTTCTTCACCACCTCTCTTTTCACTTCCCCCTTCTTCATCCACCCCGGCCCCTTCCCATCCCACCCCACCATACTCTTCCCCTCGGTTTCATTTATGCTATAGCTGTCTTTGAGATGTGTAGAGTTCCCTACTTACATGTGGATGGCAGCAGTTGTAACTTGGTGCCCATCTGTAAAGTCTCAATGTGGGCAGCCCTCAAGTAGGTCACTTACACATGGTTATGTGACGTCTTTTCTGCTCTGGATGGACCCTGAGGACCAAGTCTGGGGGGACTTGATGCAGGTCCTAAAGCCTTCTGGCCTGGTTCCATGTGGTGGAAGGTGCTACTGATGCCTGTCACACATACAGCGCCCCTGCAGGTACCTCTTAAATACCCATCCATCTCCTTCTCATCTTTTTCCCTCTGGCTCTCTAGAAAAAAAGGAAGCTTGCCCTCTCCACAGGGGAGAGCAAACAGCAAGTTGGCTCATTCGTCATTGCCTATGTCAGGTGCAAGCTGTGGATGAATTTTCAGAGACTGACACTGGTTAGAACTTCCATAACAACGCCCCTTTTCCCTGAGAGCTAGGGGTTTCTGACTGGGAAGAAAATAATATCTACATCATTTTAAATGTTAACATTCAAGAAATAGCATCCCATTTTGAATAACTGCTAATCTGATGTCTATTAGCTAGGGTAGCTTACATTTGGATTCTAATGTACAAAAAATAGAATCTTAGGGGTTTAATTTCATTTTCAACTAATGATGCTTTATTCTAGAAAAGCTGCAGTGAATATCAAAGGAAAAGCATGGGACAATAGTCTTGAATCTCTTATATCAAATATCATTTATGCACTTATTTAAGAGAAAGAGAGGAAAAAAATTGATTTTATTAAAGAACTAGGTGCTATTATTTCATTTAAAAATAATCCCTAGGTTATTAGGCAACATTGTGAAAATCTAATCTGGCAACATGTTTATGATTGTCACAAGAAGAACCTATGAAGAAATTCGAAGGAAACAACTGATTCAGTATTTGATGTGTCTTCTGGCAAAGTGAAGAGATGCGAGGACTGCCTCAGCCTCTGAGAAAGCCTCTTTAATTTAAATGTGCATGCTGAGATGCAGCTGTGCTGATGAATGCATATTTATTGGACCTGGATAGGAGGCAAATGCATAACTAATTAAACTATCCTGGTTTCAGATACTCTGGCCAATATCCACTTAAAAAAAAGCATCACTGTTTAAAGTGCATTTTGGAAGCAAAAAGTTACCATTCAGAACTGTTTAACAAATAATACATAAGAAAGAATGCTAAGGTGATTTTTTTAACATCTTTATTGGAGTATAATTGCTTTACAGTGGTGTGTTAGTTTCTGCTGTATAACAAAGTGAATCAGCTATACATAAACATATATCCCCATATCTCCTCCCTCTGACATCTCCCTTCCACACTCCCTATCCCACCCCTCTAGGAGGACACAAAGCACCGAGCTGATCTCCCTGTGCTATGTGGCTGCTTCCCACTAGCTATCTATTTTACATTTGGTAGTGTATATATGTCCATGCCACTCTCTCACTTCGTCCCAGCTTACCCTTCCCCCTCCCCATATCCTTAAGTCTATTCTTTACATCTGCAACTTTATTCCTGTCCTGCCCCTAGGTTCTTCAGACCATTTTTTTTTCAGATTCCATATATATGTGTTAACATATGGTACTTGTTTTTCTCTTTCTGACTTCACTCTGTATGTCAGTCTCTAGGTCCATGCACATCACTAAAAATAACTCAGTTTTGTTCCTTTTTATGACTGAGTAATATTCCATTGTATATATATGCCACATCTTTATCCATTCATCTGTCAATGGACACTTAGGTTGCTTGCATGTCCTGGCTATTGTAAATACAGCTGCAGTGAACATTGTGGTACATGACTCTTTTTGAATTATGGTTTTCTCAGGGTATATGCCCAGTAGTGGGATTGCTGGGTTGTATGGTAGTTCTATTTTTAGTTTTTTAAGGAACCTCCATACTGTTCTCCATAGTGGCTGTTTCAATTTACATTCCCACCAGCAGTGCAAGAGCGTTCTGTTTTCTCCACACCCTTTCCAGCATTTATTGTTTGTAGATTTTTTGATGATGGTTATTCTGACTGGTGTGAGGTGATACATCATTGTAGTTTTGATTTGCATTTCTCTAATAATTAGTGATGTTGAGCATCCTTTCATGTGTTTGTTGGCAATCTGTATATCTTCTTTGGAGAAATGTCTATTTAGGTCTTCTGCCCATTTTTGGATTGGGTTTTTTGGGGTTTTTTTTATGCATGAGCTGCCTGCATATTTTGGAGATTAATCCTTTGTCAGTCTCTTCATTTGCAAATATTTTCTTCCATTCTGAGTGTTGCCTTTTCATCTTGTTTATGGTTTACTTTGCTGTGCAAAAGATTTTAAGTTTCATTAGGTCCCATTGGTTTATTTTTGTTTTTATTTCCATTTCTCTAGGAGGTGGGTCAAAAAGGATCTGACTTAGATATATGTCGTAGAGTGTTCTGCCTATGTTTTCTTCTAAGAGTTTTATAGTGTCTGGCCTTACATTTAGGTCTTTAGTCCATTTTGAGTTTATTTTTATGTATGGTGTTAGGGAGTGTTTAATTTCATTCTTTTACATGTAGCTGTCCAGTTTTCCCAGCACCACTTGTTGAAGAGACTGTCTTTTCTCCATTGTATATTCTTGCCTCCTTTATCAAAGATAAGGTGACCATATGTGTGTGGGTTTATCTCTGGGCTTTCTATCCTCTTCCATTGATCTATGTTTCTGTTTTTATGTCAGTACCATACTGTCTTGATGACTGTAGCTTTGTAATATAGTCTGAAGTCCAGGAGCCTAATTCCTCCATCTCCATTTTTCTTTCTCAAGATTGCTTTGGCTATTTGGGGTCTTTTGTATTTCCATTCAAATTGTGAAATTTTTTGTTCTAGTTCTGTGAAAAATGCCATTGGTAGTTTGATAGCGATTGCATTGAATCTGTAGATTGCTTTGGGTAATATAGTCATTTTCACAATGTTGATTCTTCCAATCCAAGAACATGGTATATATCTCCATCTGTTTTGTATCATATTTAATTTCTTTCATCAGTGTCTTATAGTTTTCTGCATATGGGTCTTTTGTCTCCATAGGTAGGTTTATTCCTAGATATTTTATTCTTTTTTTGCAATGGTAAATGGGAGTGTTTCCTTAATTTCTCCTTCAGATTTTTCATCATTAGTGTATAGGAATGCAAGAGATTTTTGTGCCTTAATTTTATATCTTGTTGCTTTACCAAATTCATTGATTAGCTCTAGTAGTTTTCTGGTAACATTTTTGGGATTATTTATGTATAGAATCATGTCATCTGCAAACAGTGACAGTTTTACTTTTTCTTTTCCTATTTAGATTCTTTTTATTTATTTTTCTTCTCTGATTGCTGTGGCTAAAACTTCCAAAACTATGTCAAATAACAGTGGTGAGAGTGGGCAACCTTGTCTTGTTCCTTATATTAGAAGAAATGGTTTCAGTTTTTCACCATTGAGAAAGATGTTGGCTCTGGGTTTGACATATATGGCCTTTATTATGTTGAGGTAAGTTCCCTCTATGCCTACTTTTTGGAGAGTTTTTATCATAAATCAGTGTTGAATTTTGTTGAAAGCTTCTTCTGCATCTATTGAGATGATCATATGGTTTTTCTCCTTCAATTAGTTAACATGGTTTATCACATTGATTGATATGTGTATATTGAAGAATCCTTACTTTCCTGGGATAAGCCCCACTTGATCATGGTGTATGATCTGTTTAATGTGCTGTTGGATTCTATTTCCTAGTATTTTGTAGGGGATTTTTTTTTTTTTTTTTTTTTTTTTTTTTTTTTGCGGTATGCGGGCCTCTCACTGTTGTGGCCTCTCCTGTTGCGGAGCACAGGCTCTGGGCGCACAGGCTCAGAGCCATGGCTCATGGGCCCAGCCGCTCTGTGGCATGTGGGATCTTCCCAGACCGGGGCACAAACCCATGTACCCTGCATCGGAAGGCGGACTCTCAACAACTGCGCCACAAGGGAAGCCCTTTGTTGGGGATTTTTGCATCTATGTTCATCAGTGATATTGGTCTGTAGTTTTCTTTTTTTTTTTTTTTTTTTTGCATTACGCGGGCCTCTCACTGCTGTGGCCTCTCCCGCCGCAGAGCACAGGCTCCGGACACGCAGGCCCAGCGGCCACGGCTCACGGGCCCAACCGCTCCGCGGCACGCGGGATCCTCCCGGACCGGGGCACGAACCCGCGTCCCCTGCATCAGCAGGCAGACTCCCAACCACTGCACCACCAGGGAAACCCTGTAGTTTTCTTTTTTGTGACATCTTTGTCTGGTTTTGGTATCAGGGTGATGGAAGCCTCATAGAATGAGTTTGGGACTGTTCCTCCCTCTGCTATATTTTGGAAGAGTTTGAGAAGGATAGGTGTTAGCTCTTCTCTAAATACTTGATAGAATTCTCCTGTGAATCCGTCTGGTCCTGGGCTTTGGTTTGTTGGAAGATTTTTAATCACAGTTTCACTTGCAGTGCTTGTGATTGGTCTGTTTATGTTTTCTTTCTTCCTGGTTCAGTCTCAGCAGATTCTGCTTTTCTAAGAATTTGTCCATTTCTTCCAGGTTGTCCATTTTATTGGCATATAGTTGCTTGTAGAAATCTCTCATGATCCTTTATATTTCTGCAGTGTCAGTTGTTACTTGTCATATTTCTTTTTTTTTTCTGCTTTATAACAAATTTAATCAGGTATACATATATATATGTTCCCATATCCCCTCCCTTTTGCATCTCCCTCCCACTCTCCCTATCCCACCCCTCCAGGCGGTCACAAAGCACTGAGCTGATCTCCCTGTGCTATGCGGCTGCTTCCCACTAGCTATCTACCTTACGTTTAATAGTGTATATATGTCCATGCCACTCTTTTGCTTTGTCACAGCTTACCCTTCCCCCTCCCCATATCCTCAAGTCCATTCTGTAGTAGGTCTGTCTTTATTCCTGTCTTACCCCTATGTTCTTCATGACATTTTTTTTTCTTAAATTTCATATATATGTATCAGCATACAGTATTTGTCTTTCTCTTTCTGACTTATTTCACTCTGTATGACAGATTCTAGGTCCATCCACCTCATTACAAATAGCTCAGTTTCGTTTCTTTTTATGGCTGAGTAATATTCCATTGTATATATGTGCCACATCTTCTTTATCCATTCATCCAATGATGGACACTTGGGTTGTTTCCATCTCTGGGCTATTGTGAATAGAGCTGCAGTGAACATTTTGGTACATGTCTTTTTTTCAATTATGGTTTTCTCAGGGTATATGCCTAGTAGTGGGATTGCTGGGTCGTATGGTAGTTCTATTTTTAGTTTTTAAGGAACCTCCATACCGTTCTCTATAGTGCCTGTACCAATTCACATTCCCACCAGCAGTGCAAGAGTGTTCCCTTTTCTCCACACCCTCTCCAGCATTTATTGTTTGTAGATTTTTTGATGATGGCCATTCTGACTGGTGTGAGATGATACCGCATTGTAGTTTTGATTTGCATTTCTCTAATGGGTAAAGATGTTGAGCATCCTTTCATGTGTTTGTTGGCAGTCTGTATATCTTCTGTGGAGAAATGTCTATTTAGGTCTTCTGCCCATTTTTGGATTGGGTTGTTTGTTTTTTTGTTATTGAGCTGCATGAGCTGTTTATAAATTTTGGAGATTAATCCTTTGTCAGTTGCTTCATTTGCAAATATTTTCTCCCATTCTCAGGGTTGTCTTTTGGTCTTGTTTATGGTTTCCTTTGCTGTGCAAAAGCTTTGAAGTTTCATTAGGTCCCATGTGTTTATTTTTGTCTTAATTTCCATTTCTCTAAGAGGTGGGTCAAAAAGGATCTTGCTATGATTTATGTCATAGAGTGTCCTGCCTATGTTTTCCTCTAAGAGTTTGATAGTTTCTGGCCTTACATTTAGGTCTTTAATCCATTTTGAGCTTATTTTTGTGTATGGTGTTAGGGAGTGATCTAATCTCATACTTTTACATGTCCCTGTCCAGTTTTCCCAGCACCACTTATTGAAGAGACTGTCCTTTCTCCACTGTACATTCCTGCCTCTTTTATCAAAGATAAGGTGACAACATGTGTGTGGGTTTATCTCTGGGCTTTCTATCCTGTTCCATTGATCTATCTTTCTGTTTTTGTGCCAGTACCATACTGTCTTGATTACTGTAGCTTTGTAGTATAGCCTGAAGTCAGGGAGCCTGATTCCTCCAGCTCCATTTTTCGTTCTCAAGATTGCTTTGGCTATTCGGGGTCTTTTGTGTTTCCATACAAATTGTGAAATTTTTTCTCTAGTTCTGTGAAAAATGCCAGTGGTAGTTTGCTAGGGATTGCATTGAATCTGTAGATTGCTTTGGGTAGTAGAGTCATTTTCACAATGTTGATTCTTCCAATCCAAGAACATGGTACATCTCTCCATCTATTTGTATCATCTTTAATTTCTTTCATCAGTGTCTTATAATTTTCTGCATACAGGTCTTTTGTCTCCTTAGGTAGGTTTATTCCTAGATAGTTTATTCTTTTTGTTGCAGTGGTAAATGGGAGTGTTTCCTTCATTTCACTTTCAGATTTTTCATCATTAGTATATAGGAATGCCAGAGATTTCTGTGCATTAATTTTGTATCCTGCTACTTTACCAAATTCACTGATTAGCTCTAGTAGTTTTCTGGTAGCATCTTTAGGATTCTCTATGTATAGTATCATGTCATCTGCAAACAGTGACAGCTTTACTTCTTCTTTTCCGATTTGGATTCCTTTTATTTCCTTTTCTTCTCTGATTGCTGTGGCTAAAACTTCCAAAACTATGTTGAATAAGAGTGGTGAGAGTGGGCAACCTTGTCTTGTTCCTGATCTTAGTGGAAATGCTTTCAGTTTTTCACCATTGAGGACGATGCTGGCTGTGGGTTTGACATATATGGCCTTTATTATGTTGAGGAAAGTTCCCTCTATGCCTACTTTCTGCAGGGTTTTTATCATAAATGGGTGTTGAATTTTGTCAAAAGCTTTCTCTGCATCTATTGAGATGATCATATGGTTTTTCTCCTTCAATTTGTTAATATGGTGTATCATGTTGATTGATTTCCGGATGTTGAAGAATCTTTGCATTCCTGGAATAAACCCCACTTGATCATGGTGTATGATCCTTCTAATGTGCTGTTGGATTCTGTTTGCTAGTATTTTGTTGAGGATTTTTGCATCTATGTTCATCAGTGATATTGGCCTGTAGTTTTCTTTCTTTGTGACGTCCTTGTCTGGTTTTGGTATCAAGGTGATGGTGGCCTCGTAGAATGAGTTTGGGAGTGTTCCTCCCTCTGCTATATTTTGGAAGAGTTTGAGAAGGATAGGTGTTAGCTCTTCTCTAAATGCTTGATAGAATTCACCTGTGAAGCCATCTGGTCCTGGGCTTTTGTTTGTTGTAAGATTTTTTATCACAGTTTCAATTTCAGCGCTTGTGATTGGTCTGTTCATATTTTCTATTTCTTCCTGATTCAGTCTTGGCAGGTTGTGCATTTCTAAGAATTTGTACATTTCTTCCAGGTTATCCATTTTATTGGCATAGAGTTGCTTGTAGTAATCTCTCACGATCTTTTGTATTTCAGCAGTGTCAGTTGTTACTTCTCCTTTTTCATTTCTAATTCTATTGATTTGAGTGTTCTCCGTTTTTTTCTTGATGAGTCTGACTAATGGTTTATCAATTTTGTTTATCTTCTCAAAGAACCAGCTTTTAGTTTTATTGATCTTTGCTATCGTTTCCTTCATTTCTTTTTCATTTATTTCTGATCTGATATTTATGATTTCTTTCCTTCTGCTAACTTTGGGATATTTTTGTTCTTCTTTCTCTAATTGCTTTAGGTGCAAGGTTAGGTTGTTTATTCGAGATGTTTTCTGTTTCTTAAGGTAGGATTGTATTGCTATAAACTTCCCTTTTAGAACTGCTTTTGCTGCATCCCATAGGTTTTGGGTCATCGTGTCTCCATTGTCATTTGTTTCTAGGTATTTTTTAATTTCCTTTTTGATTTCTTCAGTGATCACTTCATTATTAAGTAGTGTATTGTTTAGCCTCAATGTGTTTGTATTTTTTACAGATCTTTTCCTGTATTTGATATTTAGTCTCATAGCATTGTGGTCAGAAAAGATACTTGATACAATTTCAATTTTCTTAAATTTACCAAGGTTTGATTTGTGACCCAAGATATGATCTATCCTGGAGAATGTTCCATGAGCACTTGAGAAAAATGTGTATTCTGTTGTTTTTGGATGGAATGTCCTATAAATATCAATTAAGTCCAACTTGCTTAATGTATCATTTAAAGCTTGTGTTTCCTTATTTATTTTCATTTTGGTTGATCTGTCCATTGGTGAAAGTGGGGTGTTAAAGTCCCCTTCTATGATTGTGTTACTGTCGATTTCTCCTTTTATGGCTGTTAGTATTTGCCTTAGGTACTGAGGTGCTCCTATGTTTGGTGCATAAAAATTTACAATTGTTATATCTTCTTCTTGGATCGATCCCTTGATCATTATGTAGTGTCCTTCTTTTTCTCTGCTAGTAGTCTTTATTTTAAAGTCTATGTTGTCTGATATGAGAATTGCTACTCCATCTTTCTTTTGGTTTCCATTTGCATGGAATATCTTTTTCCATCCCCTTACTTTCAGTCTGTATGTGCCTCTAGGTCTGAAGTGGGTCTCTTGTAGACAGCATATATATGGGTCTTGTTTTTGTATCCATTCAGCCAATCTGTGTCTTTTGGTGGGAGCACTTAGTTCATTTACATTTAAGGTAATTATCGATATGTATATTCCTATTCCCATTTTCTTAATTGTTTTGGGTTCGTTATTTTAGGTCTTTTCCTTCTGTTGTGTTTCTTGCCTAGAGAAGTTCCTTTAGCATATGTTGTAAAGCTGGTTTGGTGGTGCTGAACTCTCTCAGCTTTTGCTTGTCTGTAAACGTTTTAATTTCTCCATCAAATCTGAATGAGATCCTTGCTGGGTCGAGTAATCTTGGTTGCAGGTTCTTCTCCTTCATCACTTTAATTATATCCTGCCACTCCCTTCTGGCTTGTAGAGTTTCTGCTGAGAGATCAGCTGTTGTCCTGATGGGGATTCCCTTGTGTGTTATTTGTTGTTTTTGCCTTGCTGCTTTTAATATGATTTCTTTGTGTTTAATTTTTGACAGTATGATTAATATGTGTCTTGGCGTATTTCTCCTTGGATTTATTCTGTATGGGACTCTGTGCCTCCTGGACTTGATTAACTATTTCCTTTCCCATATTAGGGAAGTTTTCAACTATAATCTCTTCAAATATTTTCTCAGTCCCTTTCTTTTTCTCTTCTTCTTCTGGAACCCCTATAATTTGAATGTTGGTGCGTTTAATGTTGTCCCAGAGGTCTCTGAGACTGTCCTCTGTTCTTTTCATTCTTTTTTCTTTATTTTGCTCTGCATCAGTTATTACCACTATTTTATCTTCCACCTCACTTATCCGTTCTTCTGCCTCAGTTATTCTGCTATTGATCCCATCTAGAGTATTTTTCATTTCATTTATTGTGTTTTTAATCGATGCTTGATTCATCTTTAGTTCTTCTAGGTCCTTGTTAACTGTTTCTTGCATTTTGTCTATTCTATTTCCAAGATTTTGGATCTTGGAAATAGAATCTTGGATCATCTTTACTATCATTATTCTGAATTCTTTTTCAGGTAGACTGCCTATTACCTCTTCATTTGTTAGGTCTGGTGGGTTTTTATCTTGCTCCTTCTCCTGCTGCGTGTTTTTCTGTCTTCTCATTTTGCTTATGTTACTGTGTTTGGGGTCTCCTTTTTGCAGGCTGCAGGTTCGTAGTTCCCGTTGTTTTTGGTGTCTGTCCCCAGTGGCTAAGGTTGGTTAAGTGGGTTGTGTAGGCTTCCTGGTGGAGGGGACTAGTTCCTGTGTTCTGGTGGATGAGGCTGGATCTTGTCTTTCTGGTGGGCAGGTCCACGTCTGGTGGTGTGTTTTGGGGTGTCTGTGGACTTTTTATGATTTTAGGCAGCCTCTCTGCTAATGGGTGGCATTGTGTTCCTGTCTTGCTAGGTGTTTGGCATAGGGTGTCCAACACTGTAGCTTGCTGGTCGTTGAGTGAAGCTGGGTGCTGGTATTGAGATGGAGATCTCTGGAAGATTTTCGCTGTTTGATATTATGTGGAGCTGGGAGGTCTCTTGTGGACCAGTGTCTTGAATTTGGCTGTCCCACCTCAGAGGCACAGCACTGACTCCTGGCTCCTCAATTTGGGATGATTTGTTGTCTATTCATGTATTCCACAGATGCAGGGTACATCAAGTTGATTGTGGAGCTTTAATCCGCTGCTTCTGAGGCTGCTGGGAGAGGTTTCCCTTTCTCTTCTTTGTTCTCACAACTCCCGGGTCTCAGCTTTGGATTTGGCTCCGCCTCTGTGTGTAGGTCGCCGGAGGGCATCTGTTCTTCGCTCAGACAGGACAGGGTTAAAGGAGCAGCCACTTCGGGGACTCTGGCTCACTCAGGCCAGGGGGGAGGGAGGGGCACAGAGTGCGGGGCGAGCCTGCAGCGGCAGAGGCCAGCGTGACGTTGAACCAGCCCGAGGCGCGCCATGCGTTCTCCCAGGGAAGCCGTCCCTGGATCCCGGGACCCTGGCAGTGACGGGCTGCACAGACTCCCCAGAAAGAGGGCGTGGCCAGTGACGTGTGCTCGCACACAGGCCTCTTGGTGGTGGCAGCAGCAGCCCCAGCGTCCCACGCCCGTCTCTGGGCTCCGCACTTTCAGCCGTGGCTCGCGCCCATCTGTGGAGCTCCTTTAAGCAGCTCTCTTAATCCCCTCTCCTCGTGCACCAGGAAACCAAGAGGGAAGAAAAAGTCTCTTGCCTCTTCGGCAGCTCCACAGTTTTCCCGTACTCCCTCCCGGCTAGCTGTGGCGCATTAGCCCCCTTCAGGCTGTGTTCACACCGCCAGCCCCAGTCCTCTCCCTGCGCTCTGACCGAAGCCCGAGCCTCAGATTCCAGCGCGCCCGCCCCGGCGGGCTAGCAGACAAGCCTCTTGGGCTGGTGAGTGCTGGTCGGCACCGATCCTCTGTGCAGGAATCTCTCTGCTTTGCCCTACCCAGGTACGTGGGGAGTTTCTTGCCTCTTGGGAGGTATGAGGTCTTCTGCCAGCATTCAGTAGGTGTTCTGTAGGAGTTGTTCCATGTGTTGCTGTATTTTTGGTGTATCTGTGTTACTTCTCCTTTTTCATTTCTAATTCTATTGATTTGAGTCTTCTCCCTTTTTTTCTTGATGAGTCTGGCTAGTGGTTTATCAATTATCTTTATCTTCTCAAAGAACTAGCTTTTAGTTTTATTGATAGTTGCTATCGTTTCCTTAATTTCTTTTTCCTTTACTTCTGGTCTGATCTTTCTGATTTCTTCCCTTCTGCTAACTTTGGGGTATTTTTGTTCTTCTTTCTCTAATTGCTTTAGGTGTAAGGTAGGTTATTTATTTGAGATTTTTCTTGTTTCTTGAGGTAGGATTGTATTGCTACAAACTTCCCTGTTAGAACTGCTTTTTGTGCATCCCATAGGTTTTGGGTCGTCATGTTTTCATTGTCACTTGTTTTTAGGTATTTTTTGGTTTCCTCTTTGATTTCTTCAGTGATCTCTTGATTAGCATGTTGTTTAGCCTCTGTTTGTATTTTTTGCCATGTTTTTCCTGTACTTGATACGTAGCGTCATAGCATTGTGGTCAGAAAAATACTTAATACGATTTCAATTTTCTTAAATTTACCAAGGCTTGAGTTGTGACCCAAGATATGATCTATCCTGGAGAATATTCCATGAGCACTTGAGAAGAAAGTGTATTCTGTTGTTTTTGGATGGAATGTCCTATAAATATCAATTAAGTCCAACTTGCTTAATGTATCATTTAAAGCTTGTGTTTCCTTATTTATTTTCATTTTTGATGATCTGTCCATTGGTGAAAGTGGGGTGTTAACGTCCCCTACTATGATTGTGTTACTGTTGATTTACCCTTTTATGGCTGTTAACATTTGCCTTATGTATTGAGGTGCTGCTATGTTGGGTGCATAAATATTTACAATACTTATATCTTCTTGGATTGATCCCTTGATCATTATGTAGTGTCCTTCTTTGTCTCTTGTAATAGTCTTTATTTCAAAGTCTGTTTTGTCTGATATGAGTATTGCTACTCCAGCTTTCTTTTGATTTCCATTTGCATGGGATATCTTTTTCCATCCCCTCACTTTCAGTCTGTATGTGTCCCTAGGTCCTAAGTGGGTCTCTTATAGACAGCATATATATAGGTCTTGTTTTTGCATCCATTCAGCCAGTCTATGTCTTTTATTTGGAGCATTTAATCCATTTACATTTAAGGTAATTATCAATATCTATGTTCCTATTACCATTTTCTTAATTGTTTTGGGATTGTAATTGTAGGTCTTTTCCTTCTCTTGTGTTTCCTGCCTAGAGAAGTTCCTTTAGCATTTGTTGTAAAGCTAGTTTTGTGGTGCTGTATTTTCTTAGCTTTTGCTTGTCTGTAAAGATTTTAATTTCTCCATCAAATCTGAATGAGATCCTTGCTGGGTAAAGTAATCTTGGTTGTAGGTTTTTCCCTTCCATCACTTTAAATATGTCCTGCCACTCCCTCTGGCTTGCAGAAATTCTGCTGAAAAATCAGCTGTTAGCCTTATGGGGATTCCCTTGTATGTTATTTGTCACTTTTCCCTTGCTGCTTTTAATGTTTTTTTTTCTTTGTATGTAATTCTTGATAGTTTGATTAATATATGTCTTGGCATTTTCTCCTTTGATTTATCCTGTATGGGACTATCTGCACTTCCTGGACTTGATTGACTATTTCCTTTCCCATATTAAGGAAGTTTTTAGCTATAGTCTCTTCAAATATTTTCTCAGTCCTTTTTTTTCTCTTCTTCTTCTGGGACCCATATAATTGGTATTTAAATATTGTCCCAGAAGTCTCTGAGAGTGTCCTCAATTCTTTTCATTCTTTTTTCTTTATTCTGCTCCATGGTAGTTATTTCCACTATTTTATCTTCCAGGTCACTTATCTGTTCTTCTGCCTCAGTTATTCTGCTATTGATTCCATCTAGAGAATTTTAAATGTCATTTATTATGTTGTTCATCATTGTTTGTTTGCTCCTTAGTCTTCTAGGTGCTTTTTAAGCATTTCTTGTATTTTCTTCATTCTATTTACAAGATTTTGGATCATCTTTACTATCATTACTCTGATTTCTTTTTCAGGTAGACTGCCTATTTCCTCTTCATTTGTTTCATCCGGTGGGTTTTACCTTCCTCCTTCATCTGCTGTGTCTTTTTCTGTCTTCTCATTTTGCTTACCTTACTGTGTTTGGGGTCTTCTTTTCACTGGCTGCAGGTTTGTAGTTCCTGTTGTTTTTGGTATCTGTCTCCATTGGCTAAAGTTGGTTTAGTGGGTTGTGTAGGCTTCCTGGTGGAGGGGACTAGTTCCTGTGTTCTGGTTGATGAGGCTGGATCTTTTCTTTCTGGTGGGCAGGACCACGTCTGGTGTTGTGTTTTGGGGAGTCTGTGAACTTATTATGATTTTAGGCAGCCTCTCTACTAATGGGTGGGGTTGTGTTCCTGTCTTGCTAGTTGTTTTGCATAGGGTGTCCAACACTGTAGCTTGCTGGTCGTTGAGTGGATCTGGGTCTTTGTGTTGAGAAGGAGATCTCTGTGAGAGCTTTTGCCATTTGAAATACATGGAGCCAGGAGGTCTCTGGTGGACCAATGTCCTGACCTTGGCTCTCCCACCGCAGGGACTCAGGCCTGATACCTGACTGGAACACCAAGAGCCTTTTATCCACATGGCTAAGAAGAAAAGAGAAAGAAAGAAAGAAAGGAAGAAAGGAAGAAATGAAGGAAGAAAGGAAAGAAAGAAAGAAAGAAGTAATAGAATAAAATTAAAAAGTTATTAAAATAAAAAATATATTATTAAAAAGAAAAAAAGTAATAAAAAAAAGAAAGAAAGAAAGAAGAGAGCAACCAAACCAAAAAACAAATCCACCAATGATAACAAGCGGTAAAAACTATACTAAAAAAAAAAAAAAGAAAAATGGACAGACAGAACCCTAGGACAAATGGTAAAAGGAAAGCTATACAGATGAAGTCACATAAAGAAGCATACACATACAAACTCACAAAACGAGAAAAAGGAAAACATATATATATATATAAAAAGGAAGAGAGCAACCAAATCAGTAAACAAATCTACCATTGATAATAAGCTCTAAATACTAAACTAAGATAAATATAAAATCAGAAATAAATTAGATGCAGAAAGCAAACCCCAAGTCTACAGTTGCTCCCAAAGCCCACTGCCTCAAGTTTGGGATGAGTCGTTGTCTATTCAGTTATTCCACAGATGCAGGGTACATTAATTTGACTGTGGAGATTTAATCTGCTGCTCCTGAGGCTGCATGGAGATATTTGCCTTTCTCTTCTTTGTTCGCACAGCTCCTGTGGTTCAGCTTTGGATTTGGCCCCATCTCTTCATGTAGGTTGCCTGACATGTCTGTTCCCTGCCCAGACAGGACAGGGTTAAAGTTGCAGCTGATTAGGGGGCTCTGGCTCACTCAGGGCAGAGGGAGGGAGGGGTACAGAATAGGGCAAGCCTGCGGCGGCAGAGGCCAGGGTTATGTTGCAACAGCCTGAGGCATGACGTGTGTTCTCCCGGGGAAATTGGCGCTGGATCACAGTGCCCTGGCAGTGGCCGGCTGCACAGGCTCCCAGGAGGGAAGGTGTGGATAGTGACCTGTGCTTACACACAGGTTTCTTGGTGGCTGCAACAGCAGCCTTAGCATTTCATGCCTGTCTCTGGGGTCCTCACTGATAGCTGCAGCTCGCACTCGTCTCTGGAGCTCATTTAAGCAGTGCTCTGAATCCCCTCTCCTCGCGCACCCCAAAACAATGCTCTCTTGCCTCTTAGGCAGTTCCAGACTTTTTCACGGATACCCTTCTGATTAGCTGTGGTGCACTAGCCCACTTCAGGCTGTGTTCATGCAGTCAACCCCAGTCCTCTCCCTGGGATCTGATCTCCGAAGCCTGAGCCTCAGCTCCAGCCCCCACCCTCCCCGGTGGGTGAGCAGAGAAGCCTCTCAGGCTGGTGAGTGCTGGTCGTCCCCAATCCTCTGTGCGGGAATCTCTCCGCTTTGCCCTCTGCACCCCTGTTGCTGTGCTCTCCTCCGTGGCTCTGAAGCGTCCCCCCCTCCCAGTCCCCGTCTCAGCCAGTGAAGGGGTTTTCTAGTGTGTGGAAACCTTTCCTCCTTCGCAGCTCCCTCCCAGAAGTGCAGGTCCCATCCCTATTCTTTTGTCTCTGTTTTTTTTTTTTTTTTCCTTTTGCCCTACCCAGGTACGTGGGGAGTTTCTTGGCTTTTGGGAAGTCTGAGGTCTTCTGCCAACGTTCAGTAGGTGTTCTGTAGGAGTTGTTCCTCATGTAGATGTATTTTTGATGTATTTGTGGGGAGGAAGGTGATCTCTGCATCTTACTCCTCCACCATCTTGAAGCTATATGCTAAGGTGATTTTACTAAGATTAGAAAAATAGAGTTTAAGAATGTCTTTAATTTAAAGGTGACTTTATAAAAGTTTACTTAATGAAGAATGCTGATCAATTATCTTTGCTTTCTAACTGAGACAACTTTCTTCTTATTTTATGAGAAAAAAATGCTGAATTGTCTAGAAAAGGTACAGAATGGCATGTTAGTGCACATCTAGTCTACCTGTCCCCTTTACTGCTGGGATATAAACTAAGTTTCTCTGTTTCTTAGCTGAGAGTTCTTCCATTGCATTACTGTAAGCCAGTGAAGAATTTTATAATGCTAATCTTAAAAGAAATGGAAATGGTTAACAAAGAAAGTTCTTGAAATTTGTTTCAACAAATCTGGAGAAGATAAGTGGCCCTGGCACAGATGGAAGCAAAGAGAGGGGACTGGTTAGTGTCAGAATGCTGGAGTTCTGTTATGTCCTACACTCTGCAACATATTAAATGATTCAACCTAGGCATTTATTTCATCCATACTATGCACACTTTGGATTTTCATTATCTCATGACTAAGTATCTATTGATAGATCTAGGTTGAGGAGAATATTCCAATTTGGGGGTTTCTGAGGCAGTGTAATAAATAATGCTTCTCTACCTTGCCCAGATTCTGAACTAATCAAGTAATAAATCAGCAGTAAGCTAATGGAGTACTGAAAGATCACCTTTATTACTGATAAAATTTGAACAATATATCTTAGAGTGCATTCAGATGGGCTAGAGCTGAATCCCAGAATCCAGTGGGCTTCATGCACTAGTCACAGGCAACAGTGACCTATGGCAGGTGGGCAGGACTGCTCCCAGGGGCAAGGGGAGGGGTGGGGTCCTATCACATTTATTAATCTGATAAGTAACTCCATTTGCCTCTTATGTTCTCATCTTTGCTGGTGAAATGAAAGGAGAGCAAAAGGTCAGTGTTACTGTCCTTGAACTCCCTCACAGAAAGACATAGGAGGGGGAAGAAACATTGCCTCCTAACAAGGGTGCTTGAATTTTGGTGGATATTGCCTTTTATGGTTTTTCCTTTCAGTTGGCCATGAAAGACATGGAACCTAAGATTTTTTGGAAGCACCTTCCTTCTTTATGAACTTTGGGGCCACTAAATGTGTGTGTGTTTGTGTGTGTGTGTGTGTGTGTGTGCACGCATGCACGCATGCATGTGTGTGTTTGAATGGCCTTCTTTCTGTGGGCTGAGGGAAATATCTCCCTCTGTGAGAGGTGAGAAGAGAGGAAGGAGGAAGGATTTAGACTCATTAGAGAAGTGATACAAATTTTAAAAAGTTAACATTCAGTTGCTGATATTCGAATAAGGATTTTGACAAATAAACTCGAAACTAGGTGAGAAGAGGAAAGAGAGAGAGAGATTGAGAAAAGATTTTCTTCCTTTAGCATGGTGAGAGCCAAGCCTAGAAAGTTCACTTCTCCCAAATATTTATTGAATGATGACTATGGATTAGAGACCCTTCTAAGCACTGAGAATATAGCAGTGAATAAAATCTATTGATAAATCTCTGCCCTTGCTGAACTCTTATTCTAGTTGGGGTAGAGTTGGGATCCAGTGGGCCTATGATGGGATGGTATCTGCTCTGGTGAGGTAAATCAAAGCACAGCCTGAATGCTGGATGCCCTTATCAAGTCAACAGTAAGAGTCAGGGGGTTACCATCAGACCCCAATCAAGTTGGAACGGACCACCCATCAAGCACACCAGTTACTGACTTCAGACCTGAGTGCCAGCAGAGGGAATAGCAACCAGGCAAAAAAGAAATATGATAGCAGAGTTACCATCAGCTCTGAGGACTCCTTCAGTCCACTGACACAAAGACCTGGTAAGCCCCTTCCCCAACATATACCCAGATACCATTTTGAGAAGAGAAGGGAGAAGGTGGCAAAATTTGCCAAGTGCAGATATCCAAACGAGAGTACTTGAGTGGATCTTGATTAAAAATGAATTATCAGTGAATTAAATGCCTAAACTAAAAGGCAGCTTTACACTGGAATGACTGAGATAATTTATTAAATTTAAATTTACTTCATTTTTCCTGATATCTGCCAGTAGGGAGTTTTGCCAGAGTGGTGTGGGTAACTTCATGACCTTGCCATATGATGCTGTGGAAATGATATCATAAATGATACAAATGATATATAAACACCAAAGGCACTTGGGTGCCTCACTGTTAACCCTTTGTCCCAGAATAATTTTGAGAAAAAAAGAACTTTTTTCCTTCCTCTCTTTGAAGCTAGTGATCTTTGGTAAACTCTATCTACTGGAGGCAGATGATTTGTCAGTGATTTCCACTGTACACTTTACTCTAAAGGTACCAGAATGTTCAGAGGGTAGTACTGAAATGAGTGTGGTCCCAGGACCTAGGACTACACATTTTCTTAGGTATAGACACTTGGGTTCCTTCTGCATAAGTGAAGCGGTACCTCAGTGGGATAGAAAGGGAGTTGTTAGGTCACAGCAAGCCTGGACCAAGGACTGCCTAAGGATTTATGCTTGTTTTACTTGATCCAGTGGGTCTCTTTAATCTTTTTGTGAGGTCTTCACTTACTCCCCTTCCTACTCTGAGTTCCACCCCCAGTTTTATCACTCAAACTGCTTTTCCAAATGTCAACAAAACCTCCAAATTATAAATCCAGTGGTTCTTCCAACAGCTCATCCACATTCTTCCCATTACATTCTTGTTTCTGGGCTTCATTACTGAAATTCTACTTCTTTAAGATTTTGAGAGTGCAATGCTAGTTCTTTCTATCTTTTTGAAAATTCTTTGTCATTCTCTCTTATGGGCTGAACTGTGTTCCCCCCAAATTAATATGTTGAAACCCTAACTCCCTGGATCTCAGAATGTGACTATATTTGGAGATAGGGTCTTTAAAGAAGTAAATAAACTAAAATGATGTTATTAGGATTGGCCTTACTGGTGTCCTTGTAAGAAGAGGAAATTAAGACACAGACATTTACAGAGGGAAGACCATGTGAAGATACAGGGAGGAGATGGCCATCTATAAGCCAAGCCAATGATAGAGGCCTCCAAAGAAACCATCCCTACTGGTACCTTGATCTCAGACTCCAGAGATCAAGGAGTCTGAGAAAATAAATTTCTGTTTTAAGCCATCCAGTCCATTTACTTTGTTACAGCAGCCCTAGCAAACAAATACGGACTCTTTCATTTTTTTCTCTCTATCTACTCATCTCCTAAATGTAGACATTTCCCAAAGTATAAGAAAACTCAACTCACCATAATCTCACCAGCATGGATTATTACCCTTAATTTAAAAAAAAAACAAAAACTCTGCTATTTTAATAATTGAAAATTCATATTTTAATACTATTTATCCTCTTTCATTACTGGTGATGTTCCTTATTTATATTTGTCCATGAATTCTCTGTACATAGCATTTGGTAGCTGTTTTTCTCATCTAAATATCTGCATACTTTTCTAAACTCAAATGAGACAGATGCAGGCGCCAGCTTCAGAGCCAATCCGGTCACTACCTCAAGATGGAATGTGAAAAGATTACTTTCATCCTTAAAGAGGCCCAGAAGTTCTGGGAAGCAATGGAAATGGATCTCCTCATTGTTGTTTGTAGGTGCTACGGTGCTGTTGCTCATGTTCCAGGGACCAAATTTATCCATTTAATGGGGAAGTGTGCTTGTCCTACTAGCATTCTACTTTATAAAATGTGTAAGAGGAAGGGCAAGAAGCTTCCAATATGATACTAGCATTGAGGAATACTGCTTTATTGTTCTCTATTGGTCAATTACTGGGACAAATGGCTGCAAGAAGTTCTCCCCAATCTATTTTCTTGCAGCCTTATTCTTTTATTCTTACCTTCGTTATTGCAATGCAGACAACTCCTAGGACCATTTGTTAACCTGCTGAATTTAAACTGAAGAATTCTCAATATTCCTGACAGACATGCTTTTTAACTACATAAAATTTGAGGAATAAATTGTTTTCTTCCCAAATGGTTATAGTCAGCTACACAAGTCACCAGTCTTTCTTAATTCATGAGCACAATTTGAGGAAATTAATGGATAATGATTATTTACAAAAGTGCTACAGCTCTTGACACACAGTAGGAACTGAGGATGATTCTGAACCGAGTTTCAGAGCAGAAAATATAATAAAGTGTGATCCCATTCAGCAGCCTCTTTTCTAAACCTAATAGTTGTAACACACACACACACACACACTCAGATGCAGAGTGCTTCTGGGGAGCCAAGATGGATACTGAGACACTGATCACTAGGAATCATGCCCTTTCTTATCATTCAGAATGATTAGTCTGCTGGTTGTGGCCATCTGGGCAACCTGGGAGGTGGCTTGACAAGGTTACTTAGGTCAGAGCAGGATAACAAGCAGCAGAAGAAAGAGCTATATGCTATTTAAGAAAATAAATAAACAGCCGTGATCATGCTCCTAAAGCCGGCAGCTTCACTTTGCAGTTGAGTAAGCTGTACTTGTCTTCCTTGTTTCTCTTTGTTTATGAGGATTTCTAAGTCCTTGCCTGTTGATGGTGTAATTTGCTTAGCCAGACAAGCAGGTACTGTACACAGTAAGTTATTCTAAGTAAAAGGGGTGATTAATCAAGGAAAATCAAACTGTGAGCCCTAGTATCACTCCTTCCTGGCTGGTCCCAGACTCCCAGCTTGTTTATTTAGTGTCACCCATAGTCTGTCATGGCTGACCTGAAACTATCAGGAACAGCCACAATGGCAGCCAAGCATAAACAAAAATCTGAACTGAAGGTGCAGAGGGACTGCCATTCTACAGATAAGATCTATTGCTGTAATAGCCCTTGATTATGAAGACCAAAGGAGAAAAAACACCAAATACACAGACACTTTTCTGTTTATTTATACATGAAGAAGGAGGGGGAAGCAAATCATTTACAAAGAGGAGGGGAAAAAAGGGAATAAGGTTTCATTACATGTCACTGTTTCTCAGTTTATACAACAAGATTTTGTGATAGCAGAGGTTTGCTTCTGGTCTCCTTTGTTTGTGTATTGACATTTTGCAATGCTTTAAAAAAAATTGCACACTGGGGCCAGAGATAGTAGAGAGAAAAAGGAACCGAGGCAGGAAAACCTACTAGACTGTTACCTAGGGAAAGAACGTTTTTCTTTTCTGTGAAACTATTCCAACTGAGCTATTATAGACTTAAGCCAAAAATGAGTAGATTGCTAGATGATCTATCATGTAAAATGATGTGTTAGGAGATGATGCTTTTCAGATGAACAGGATCCCTTAATTATTGCACATGTGCATGATGCATTTTTACCATGAAAGAAGCAGTCTTTGGTGAAATCCTCACTTTTCTGTTTGCCATGGTATTCTTTCTGCAGTGGAACCCTTTCACTCTTTCCATCAGCTTATTTAATTATGTAAAGTTTGGGAATTACTTGGAAAGAAAGTCAGCTGGAGATGCTTCTTATCAGAATGAGACAGATGCAGGCGCCAGCTTCAGAGCCAATCCGGTCACTACCTCAAGATGGAATGTGAAAAGATTACTTTCATCCTTAAAGAGGCCCAGAAGTTCTGGGAAGCAATGGAAATGGATCTCCTCATTGTTGTTTGTAGGTGCTACGGTGCTGTTGCTCATGTTCCAGGGACCAAATTTATCCATTTAATGGGGAAGTGTGCTTGTCCTACTAGCATTCTACTTTATAAAATGTGTAAGAGGAAGGGCAAGAAGCTTCCAATATGATACTAGCATTGAGGAATACTGCTTTATTGTTCTCTATTGGTCAATTACTGGGACAAATGGCTGCAAGAAGTTCTCCCCAATCTATTTTCTTGCAGCCTATGCAGTATTACATTTCACTCCAAAGAGTAAAACTCTGATGCTTTATCACATTCCAGTGCTCAAAAGGGAAATTGCTGGTAAGGTACTTAACACTAAATGCATCCATTTTGGTATACTGACATTGCCTGGGACTACAGATAAATTTCAACACTTGTACACTAAGGAATTGGGGTCTCATTCTCTGAGGCACTGGGGGAAATAGAAGGCTCTGCCTAGGGAGGGAACAAAATGAGGGTTGGTGTTATCAAGATACTGCATCAAAAAGGTGAAATGTTCTATCACTCCTATGAAAAACCCCAACCGTGTTCACTGGCATGACTACTGAAAATTTATTTTCTTTTCCTTCTTGGATGTTTTGTGGCAAAGAAAAACATCTGGGAAAGCCTGGCATTAGGACTAACACAGGGTACGCAAAGAGTCAGAGAAACGTCATGTGGTTAGCACTAGACTAACATCCAAATTTAGATGGATACTTCAGTCCATTTTCTGCAAGCTGTTCTAAATTCGTATTTCTACTTTAGCAGTCTTCTAATGCAGCGGCCCCCAACCTTCTGGGCACCAGGGATCGGTTTCTTGGAAGACAGTTTTTCCACGGACTGGGTTGGGGGTTGGTTTCAGGATGATTCAAGCACATTACATTTATTGTGCACTTCATTTCTATTATTATTACATTGCCATATATAATAAAATAATTATATAACTCACCATAATGCTCACAGGAGGCGGAACTCAGGTGGTACCATGAGCCATGGGGAGCGGCTGTAAATACAGCCCACTTGCCCGCCGCTCACCTCCTGTTGTGTGGCCTGGTTCTTAATAGGACACGGACCGGTACCAGTCCATGGCCCAGGGGTTGGGGACCCCTGTTCTAATAATTTAGGATCCAAAGTCCCAAAGATGCTTCTGGAGTGCAACACTATTTTTTTTTTTCTGGGCCTGCTTACAGCTTACACCATTCTCTTTCTCTGGATCCCTCCCAGTCCTTTCCAGTGTGGCTCCCACTCTACCCAGGAAGTGTTGTTTGTGCATGGTGATTATTTGTGAGGGAATGCTTCTGTGCACACAGATTAATAACTGCATTGAGTCCATTTTTAGCATGAAATATGATGACCAGAATCAAATGATTTATTATCACATGCATTGGTTATATTCTACCTAATTTTCTCATCTGTAAAAAATGTTTTCTCTCATATAAATTTTCAAGTTGAAATATAATTCACATACTATAGAATTACCATTTAAAAGGGTACAATTCAGTGGGTTTTAGTATATTCATAAAGTTATATAACCGTCACCACTACCCCACTCTAGAACATATTCATCATCCCCAAAAGAAACACCATACCCATAAGCAGTCAGTTCCCTACTCTTCCCTCTTCCCAATTCCTGGTAACTACAAATCTACCTTCTGTATGAATTTGCCTATTCTGGACATTTCATGTAAATGGAATTATACTATATGTGGCCTTCTGTGTCTGCTTTCTTTCATTTAGCATAATATATTAAGGTCCATCCATGTTGTAGCATGTATCAGTATTTCATTCTTTTTATTTTTATAAAGACTTCATTTTTAGAACGATTTTAGGTTTACAACAATATTAAGAGAGAGTTACAGATATTTCCCATATTCCTCCTGCCCCCACACATGCATAGCCTCCCCGTTATCAACATCACTCACAAGAATGGTGCATTTGGGGCTTCCCTGGTGGTGCAGTGGTTGGGAGTCCGCCTGCCGAAGCAGGGGACGCGGGTTCATGCCCCAGTCTGGGAGGATCCCACATGCCACGGAGCAGCTGGGCCCGTGAGCCATGGCCGCTGAGCCTGCGCGTCCGGAGCCTGTGCTCCACAGCAGGAGAGGCCGCAACAGTGAGAGGCCCACGTACGGCAAAAAAAAAAAAAGAAAAAAAAAAAAGAATGGTGCATTTTTACCAAGGATGAACCTACATGGACACATCATAATCACCCAAAGTCCAGAGTTTACATCATGGTTCACTCTTGATGTTGTACATTCTATGGGTTGGAACAAGTATGTAGTAACATATTTCCATCATTATACTATCTTACAGAGTATTTTGACTGACTTAAAAGTCCTCTGTGCTTTACTTATACAGCTCCCACTACCACTTCTGTTAACCACTGACTTTTCATTGTCTCCATAGTTTTGCCTTTCCAGAATGTCATATAGTTGGAATAATACAGTAGCTTACACAGGTTGGCTTTTTTTACTTAGTAATATGCATTTAAGCTTCCCCTTTGTCTTTTCATGACTTAATAGCTCATTTCTGTTTAGTGCTGAATAATATTCCTTTGTCTGAATGTACCAAATTTACCTACTGAAGACATCATAGTTGCTGTCATAGTTGCTGACAATAATGAATAAAATATCTATAAACATTTGTGTACAGGTTTTTGTGTGGACATAGTTTGAGTAATACCAAGGAATGTGATTGCAGGATCATATGGTAAGAGTATGTTTAATTTTGTAAGAAACTGCCAAACTATCTTCCAAAGTGACTGTACCATTATGTATTCCCACCACCAGCAATGGATGAGCATTCCTGTTGCTCTACATCTTTACCAGCACTTGGTGTTGTCAGTGTTCCAGATTTTTGCCATATTAGTAGGTGTGTAGTGGTATGTTATTGTTTTAATTTGCATTTCCCCAGTGACATATAATGTGGAACATCTTTTTATATGCTTATTTCCATCTGTATATTTTCTTTGGAGAGGTATCTGTTAAGGTCTTTGGCCGATTTTTAAATTGGGTTTTGTTTTCTTATTGTTAAGTTTTAAAAGATCTTTGAATATTTTGGATAATTGTCCTTTATCACAGGGGTCTCCAACTCCTGGGCCATGGACTGGTACCAGTCCGTGGCCTGTTAGGAACTGGGTCACAAAGCAGGAGGTGAGTGGCAGGCGAGTGAGTGAAGCTTCATCTGTGGCTCCCCATCACTTGCATTACCACCTGAACCATCCCCCCTCCCACCCCCACTCCTGGTCCATGGAAAAATTATCTTCCACAAAACTGGTCCCTGGTGCCAAAAAGGTTGGGGACTGCTGCTTTATCACATGTGTGATATTTTCTCCCAGTTTGTGGCTTCTCTTCCAATTCTCTTGGTATTGTCTTTCATAGAAATTTTTTAATTTTTACTTTTAATAAAGTTCAGTTTATCAATGATTTGATGTTGTATTTAAAAAGGGATTGCCATACCCAAGGTCATCTAGTTTTCCTTCTATTTTATCTTCTAGGAATTTTATAGTTTTGCATTTTACATTTAGTCTGTGATCCATTTTGAGTTAATTTTTTTTAAGTGTGTAAGATCTGTGTCTAGATTCATTTTTTTGCATGGTGGATGTCCATTCGTTTCAGCACTATTTGTTGAAATGACTGTCTTTTCTCTATTGTGTTGATTTTGCTCCTTTTTCAAAAATCAATTGACTATATTTATGGGGATCTATTTCTGGGCTCTCCATTCTGTTCCATTGATCTATTTCTCTATTCTTTCACCAGCACCACAATGTCTTGTTTACTGTAGCTTTAGAGTAAGTCTTAAAGTTAAACAGTGTCAGTCCTCCAACTTTGTTCTTCTGCTTCAACATTGTGTTGGCTATTTAGGGTCTTTTGCCTCTCTGTATAAAATTTGAATCAGTTTGCTGATTATTTCCTTCTTTGTATGGCTGAATAATATTCCATTGTATGAATAAACCATGTTTTGTTTATCCAATTATCAAGTGAAGGACATTTACATTGTTTCCACATTTTGGTTATTTTGAATAATGCTGCTATGAATATTCGTGTACAAGTCTTTGTTTGAACAACTGTTTTCAATTCTCTTGAGAACATACTTAAAAGTGTAATTGCTGAGTCATATGGTAATTCCATGTTTGACTTTTGAGGACCTTCCAAACTGTGTTCCAAAGCAGCAAAAATATAAGTATTTATAAGTCAATAATGTATAATTGACATTCAACAACTGTCCTATTTCTATCAATTTACCTATGCTTTCTTTTTTTTTTTTTTTTGCGGTATGCGGGCCTCTCACTGTTGTGGCCTCTCCCATTGCGGAGCACAGGCTCCAGACGCGCAGGCTCAGCGGCCATGGCTCATGGGGCCAGCTGCTCCACGGCATGTGGGATCTTCCCGGACTGGGGCACGAACCCATGTCCCCTGCATCGGCAGGCGGACTCTCAACCACTGCGCCACCAGGGAAGCCCTCCTATGCTTTCTTTTTACTTTAACTTCTCTGTTCAAACTATTCCTTGGTTAGAGTTCCATTTTATGTATTGGATAGTTAAGTTGAATTTAGTTTAAACACCCATTCCTTGTTCCTTAAACCTTTCTGACTCAAAATTTTTACTATGCCATTGCAGCCAGTATTAGAGACAAACCAAAAAAATGATTATATTAATAATTGATAATCAATGTTACATAGTTGATTATAGATAGATAGATAAATAAATAGCCATTTTTAGGAATTACATTGATAATAGTTATTATTTATAGTTATTATTTACCCTTTTTTTTTGTTTATTTATATAATACCCCATTTTCCTGAAAAGATTACCTGGACCCATATCCTAACTGTGAAATGTTCTATTTTATTTAAACATATTTATAAAAATCAAACACGTTTTAATTTACAGTAAGGAAAGAAGACTTAAATAAAAGAACACATCACAATTAAAAGAAAGAAACTATTAACCTTGACAGTACAATAGTAAATTAATGGCTTTCCCAACTGTTCTCTAGATATCTATAAATGATTAGCTAATTGATTGTTTGAAATGTTAGCCTGAACTGTGTTGTTGGGACCAGTAAAAATTCGGAGGTTAGATACCTTTAAACCATCTGATGATAATTGAGAACTTTTTCAAAGGTAAGTACAAATATTGGAAATAAATCCTACTGTTTGTGTATTTAGTAAAGGAGAAATGACTCTTTATTCTGGGTCTTGATTGTATAATCATTCTTTTTTAATAAATTAAGAATGGCCTTGGGGGAGAATAATGGTCTGCATTGTCTGCTAAACTTACAATATTGCCTTTCTCCTACCTTTATACTTAGGATCCGTTTATCCAGCTCTCCCAATTTATAGCAAGTTTAGATATTCTATTCTTGTATACCATTTTGTGATGAGAATGGGATTAAAGACCCATGAGAAATTGAATAGGAAAAGAGAAAAAATCCTCTGGGAGAGAATATGAGGTGCATTTTAGAAAATATTAAGTCAAAAAAATTCATAACTAAACATTTCTAAAGGTAAATAATATTAGACAGGGATCAAACAAGCACCATTATGGTCAGTAGTCAGGTTAGAGACACTTTCCCCAGCAAGGACCTTGTGGCACCAGGGAAACCAACACAAACTCTGTTAAGGTGTTGAAATTGCTATTCATTTAGAAGAGTGTCTCATATAGAAGATGTACTACACTGTTTGAGACTACATATCCCACTCAGGTGGAGAGTTACTTGCAGGCTTAAAAGGCTGATGTGCTTTTGTGGAGTAGCAGATCAATTTGAGTGTAGCAAATTATCAGTTTAGACCTACACAGCATGCTTAGGACAGGTAAGAAAGCCTTCTTGAGAAAAGCTTGAAAATTTTGTATGTAAAAATAGTTAGTAGGTGATTCCAATTTTAAAATGGCATTCATTGTTCTGCTTGTCTACTATTGAGATTTGTAATAATAATGTCATCATTATTCCTGTTTCAAAGATGAAGTTTCTACACAGAACCATATTAGAAAATTCCTTGTTTTTGTTATGAGTCACAGTAGCAAGTAACATAAAGCAATTCTAGTAAGCTTAAGTTGGCAAGAAGAATACATTATAAAGATACAAGGAGGGCTTCCCTGGTGGCGCAGTGGTCGAGAGTCCGCCTACCATGCAGGGGACACGGGGTCGTGCCCCGGTCAGGGAGGATCCCACATGCCGCGGAGCGGCTGGGCCCGTGAGCCATGGCCGCTGAGCCTGCGCCTCCGGAGCCTGCGCTCTGCAGCGGGAGAGGCCACAACAGTGAGAGGCCCACGTACCGAAAAAAAAAAAAAAGATACAAGGATGTCTCATGGAATCTAGTAGTGGGAAGGAATTTGGGATTAGGAAGGAGTTGAAACCAAGGACTAGAAAACTTTTTTTTTTCCCTTTCGGAAGACTGGTTTCTTCTGCATGACAAATGAAATCTTTCTCTCACATTTCTAAGTATACATCTCACAGGTCCAGACACACTTAAAAGGACTGCCTTTAAGTTGTAAATTCAGCTTCTGAGAGAAGGGAGTCTGTTAGGCTGAGATTGAGGCAGGTGCACATCCTTGGTCCCATCAGCATGGCCAAGGGCGTGGGTTTATAAATAAAGTGACAGCTGATGTGTCTACCTTCATGGATGGAGTGGCAGTGGATGTAGAGTGCCCAGCAGTGTAATATAGCATGTTTGTGTGTGATGTGGGCAGAAACTGATGTATCAGCTAGAACTAATTTCAACTAAGTCACATAGAATGAGAGTGTGAACAGAAACCATTTGTCCCAATCTTCAACAACAGTAGCTATATTGTATTACTGTCCCAGAAAACTCTGCATGTGGTTATTATACAAAGAAAACAAATATTGACTTATATATATTTTTTCAAAGTACAAATCAAAGGATGCATTCTTAAGGGAGAACATGGTGGATATTGTTTACCACTTTTTTGAATACATACTCCAACCAGGGGGAAAATCAATTGCTTTTTAGTTGTCTTTATTAAAAGTCTTGTGAGGTCTTCAACAAAGAGCTGTCGGTTCAAGAAATTTCAGAGCCAAGTAACTATTTATTCAAGGGCAATATATAAAAGTGCAATTGAACACAGCAATTGGGAGGTTGCTAGAGTGACTGCTGAAATACTTACAGTGCACAGTGTTGTCTTTTCCCCACACCCTTGAGGAATAAAACTCACATAGTTTTTGTTATTAACATAGATGTTTTAGGGGTATCCAATATTCTATAAATACTCAAATAAGAAGCCATAATAGTATGTTAACTGTTTTCCAGGAAAATTTTGCTTTGGAATTTTTATATTTATTAAAAATAAAAGAGAAGTTCTAGTTTTCCCTTCCTTTATCCATTTTGCCTTTATTTTTATAGGCACATGTTCAACTATATGCCATTTTAATCACACAATTCTCTATTTGCAAAAACATAGACAAAAAAGAAAACCAAAACCAAAACCCAGACATATATGACTTTACAACAAAGGTGTATTAAGAGGTGCTTGTTGCTAATTCTAAAGAAGTATTTTTATTGTAGTAGGCAGAAACTTCAAAGGAGGGAGGGAGGGATCCCCTTAATTTGGGGAGCAGGAAATCAGAAAATGTCTTCATGAAGGAATGTGAATTTAAAATTGTAAGAGGAAGAAATTATAGGGTAAGGAAATATCAATCAAAGTCACTGGGTGGGGAGGGAGTAGTGTAAATAAAATTTCTTAAGCCAATATCATGTGGCAGAGATATTGCTAGGAGGTATAGAAATATTTTAAATTGGTGTTAATAGTGAATATTTGACTGGGATATGGAGTATACAGGATAGAGTATAGGCTGTTGTAGTTTTGCATAGTAGTGTGGGATCATAAAAATGGCTGTGCAAGCTGAAACCGTGCAAAGTGAACTAAATAATCAATGGGAAAATTACAATTGTTCAGTGACTTTTAAAAAATTACTGTCAGAAGAGTAAAAACTGTGTTGTTCTCAGTTATAAATATATAGGGAAATTAAAACATTGAAACTATTTAATACACTAATCAAATACATGAGAAACATTGAACATTAAAATACATTATTATTTTTGTAAAAAACCTATCAAAAGTAGTTTTAATGGTACTTGTTATTTTCTTGCCTATAATTTATGATAGGGAGTGAACACTTTTCTATGCACTAGCATATTGTTATACTCCTTTCTAAGTTTTGATTAATTTCCAACATTTTATTGTTTGTGCTTTCAATGTTGCAAAATATTTCTGAGAGCTCCTTTAATGTTGAAGTTGTTTGCCAGCATCGTCTCCTCTGGGACATCTTCAATCTTTTTGTCAAAACCACTTTCCTCATGTATGTTGATAAGTTCACCTTTACTAAGTTCCTTTGGCTGTATATCCTGAGTCTCTCAAATGGTAGCCCTGTCAACAATCCCATGGTCAGCTATTTCTTCCATAACTCTATTTACATTGGATTAGAATTTCACTTTTGAAGTTATCACTTTTCACTTCTTTGCTAGCATTTTTATATTTGTTGGCCAATTCCCTCTTTCACTTATCCATGCTTATAGAATGGCATGTGAGTTTATCACTGGGGAACAACACAATTGTATGCTTCCCTGTTCATGCTGGAACTGAGTATCAGATGTGCAGTCTGCACTGGCAGACTTTGAAAAAGTGATGTGATCGGTCACTGATTCTGATGCTTGGCTGTTATTTACATAGTGATTTGTGGACTGAAGACCTAGGTACGAAGTTTGTACTTCATGCAATTACTCATAGTAAGTATACTGTGGTTACTGAAATTGGAGCCATTTTGTTGGGGGACTGGTATAATTGAACTTAACTGCGGTAACTGAAATTCACACAAGTGCTACACAAGGTGAGGACTGCCTGTATAGAATAAGGATATAGTTTCCAGAGAATATTAAAGTAAGGATGGAAAAGGGCCATTTTTAATATCTTTTAAAAAATTAAGGCGAAATTCACATAACATACAATTAACCATTTTAAAGTGTACAATTCAGTGGCATTTAGTGTATTCACAATTTTGTATAACTACCACCTCTCTCAACTTTCAGAATTTTTCATCACACTGAAAACAAAAAATCCTGTACTCATTTAGTAATCACTCCCTATTTTCCCTCCCCCATTCCCTGGTAACTAACAATTTATTTTCTGTCTCTGTGGATTTACCTATCTGGATATATCATATAAAAGGAATCAAACAAAATGTGACCTTTGTATCTGGCATCTTTCACTGAGCATGAAGTATTCAAGGTTCGTCCAAGTTGTAGCATGTGTCAGCACTTCATTACTTTTTATGGTTGATTAAGATACCATTGCATGGATATACCTCCATTTGTTCTTGCATTCATCTATGGACATTTGGGTTGTTTCTACCTTTTGACTATTTTCAAAATATATATTGTATAATGCTGCTATATACTTTTTCAAACATGTTTCTGTGTGGATGTATGTTTTTATTTCTCTTGGAGTGGAATTGTTGGGTCATATGTTAATTCTATGTTTAACTTTTTGAGGAGCTGCCTGTACATAATTGTAGTGCACATATGTATGCATTTCTTTTGAGTGGAATTGGTGGGTCTTAGAGTTAGTATATGCTCAGCTTTAATAGATGAGGCTGAACAGTTTCCAAATGCAATTGTACAATTTACTGCCCCAGCAGCAGTGTGAGAGTTCCAGTTGTTCCACAACCTTGTCAACATTTGATATTGTCAGTCTTCCTAATTTTAGCAATTTTAGGCAGGTATGTTGTGGTATACTGTGGTTTTATTTTGCATTTCCCTGATTACTATTGAGGATGAACACATTTTCTTATGATAATTTTCTATTTGCATAGCCTTTTGTGAAGCATCGACTCAAATCTTTTCCTGTTTTTCTATTGGGTTATCTGTCTTTTATAAATTGATTTATAGGAGTTGTTTATCATTCCAGAAATGGGTCCTTTGTTGATTATATTTACTCTGAACATTTTCTGCCATTCTGTGGCTTGCCTTTTCTCTCCCTTAATTGTGTTTCTGATGAAAAGAAGTTTCTAATTTTAATGTATTTCAAGTCAATCATTTCCTTTATGATAAGGTTTTTTTGTGTCTTGTTTAAGAAAGTTTTTGCTTTACTCCAAGCTAATGAAAATATTTCCTATCTTCCTAAAGCTGAATTGATTTTCCTTTCACATGTAGATCTACAGTCTAACTGGAATTAATTTTAATGTATGATATTAGGTGTGGAGGTCAAGATGAGTTTTTTCTCCGTATAGATCACTGTTTGACTCTGAAGACCGCCTTTTTCCTTATCACACTGTCATGCCACCTTTGTCATAAAGTAGGTGTCTCTATAAATACATGAATCTGTTTCTGGTCTCTTTTGTTCTATTGATCCTTTTGGTTATCATTGTGTCAGTACCACACATCTTAAATATTACAGTTTTATAATAAATTTACATATCTAGTTGTATAAATCCTTCACTTTAGTTCTTTATCTTCAAGATTGTCTTGGCCATTTTTGACATCTTGCAGGTCTATATATGCATTTTGGAATTTGCCTGTTGATTTCTACACACATACATACCATGTATTCCCAAACAACACCAAAACAAAACAAAAATAACCACCTCATTTGGTCAGATTTTGATTCACTCTATAGATCAATTTGAGGAGGATTAAGATCTTTAGAACATTGAGTCTTCCAATCCACAACCATTACATATTCCTCCAATGTTTAGGTCTTAGTTTTCTATTAGAGGACTTGTACAACTTTTTGTTACATTTATTCCTAGGTATTTATTGGTTTTAATGCTATTGTAAATGATATTTTTTAAAATTTTGAAGTTTTGTTTTTAATTGTTTTTGCTGATATGTAATAACTTTCTGTACATTGCTCTTGTATCCAGTGACCTTGCTAAATTTGTTAATTCTGAGAGTGTATGTGTAGGTTATTCAGCCACAGTCATGTCATCTGTGAATAATGAGCTCTCAAGTCTTATAAACTCTTTGTTTCTTTGTTTTTGCCTTTTTTTACTCTCCAGGACCTCCAGTATAGTGTTTGATGGAAGTGGAAATTGCAAACATGGTTGTCTTGTTTCTCATCTCAGGGAGGAGGTGTTGGTGATTGTGCCATGCAGGTGATCCATACACTCAGTCTGCACTCACTTTACTCAGATCTCTACCTCTTAGGACTTCAGTGTTGCTCTTTCCTGCACTTTTAAGGTACACAAACATATAGAATGCCAGTCAGAACGGGGTGACAATATTTGAAGTAACAAGTGTTTTCTTATGTAATCTGGAGCTCTTTGTAAAAAAAAAAAAAAGAAAAGAATACTCTCCAAGTCAGGCAGGAAAAAGTGATGGCTTGCATGGTCAGTCCTTAGGCTGGTGGAAGGGAGGGAGAAAAGGAAAGCTGGGCATAATTGCTGTTACCACCATGTCCTCATATGCAAACATCAGGGATCACTAGCCTTGTGTGGGCTTAGCTCTGTGCTTTTTTTTTTTTTGTAATTTTTGAATTTTATTTCATTTAATTTTTTATACAGCAGGTTCTTATTAGTTATCCATTTTATACATATTAGCTCTGTGCTTTTGAGAATGGCTTCCAGTGAGAACTATCTGGCTGAGTGATGTGAGTGAAATACGTAACATCTACACTCTCTGCAGGTTGGAGGTCCCTTCCTAGCTTTACCATGAATCCCTTCCTACAGTTTGTTGGCCATCACCAACCTTCCTTCCACCAGGGATACTCCTGCACACCCTCAATCCCTGAGCCTAGAGGAAATTCCCAGAATGCCTTGACACCCTGGCTGTTTCACACTTGCTTACCTTGGAGAGTCTAGAGAATTGCTGACTTCATGGGATTTGCCCGGAAGCCAGACCAGAGAGAGCAGAGGGGAAAGGCAAGGAGAAAAGGACCATTTTGTAAAGGGTCTTAAATGCTAAGCTGAGACCTTTGGACTTAATTGGGTTTATGGTAGAGAGCTGCTGAAGGCTTTTGATCAGATGAGTAAAATGATCAAAGCTATATTTTAGAAAAATCAATCCTATGGTGGTGGGAAAGCTGGTTTGGAAGGGGAGAGATCTATTAGAAAATGATTTTAAGAATCCAGCTGAGAATTAATGAGAGCCTGACCAGTGACTGTGGGCATGGGAGGAAAAAAGGCAAATAGGAGAGACATGGTTCCAGGCCCTAACCCAGTCCTCTGCCCACACTGGGTATTCATTAACTGCTGAGGTATCAGGTAGATCCAGGACCACAGCGCCGTTTATAGCTCTGTTTCTAATAGTAAAAGAATGCTTATTAGATTATCCTATCACTGTTCTCCATCCTACTACGAGGCCATATGTAGCTGGTGCATTCTTGGCAACTTTACAGGATGGAGTTGCTGCCTTGTGTACATCTGTATCCAATATAGACTGCACAGGGTCTTTTTATTTTCATTTCCTGGTATAGGGTTCTTGACACTTTCTCCCCAGCCCCCCCCACCCCAGCTCCTCCCATTCATTATTCAGAGTTTGCCTGAAGCGTCAAGACCAGAGGGAGAAATCCTAGGAACGGATAGTATGAGAGCACCAAATTATAAAACTCTAAGGTGGTTGGTTGTGGCTAAATTTTCTGTTATAAGATGCACTCCATTGCACTTTGGAAAAAAATGCCATGCTGAGCTACTCGTTTAGAAACTCAGTGCTTACCTGCTGCTCAGTCATCTCAGCCAAATTCTAATGACTCCATAAAGCATAAAACAGGTGCAACTAAAAGCACCCAGGGATTCGATACTTTGACTCCCCTGGGAGTCTTGCTGCCAAAGGAAAATCTTGAAGAAATGGGTCATAAGGCAAGGTAAGGCGAATCTTTGGCCTAGCAAGCAGCTTAGTGCAAGGAGAGTGAAAGGAAACTGTCTAATAAGAACAGGCTCATGTGGAGCCGATGCCAAGCGTTTGGAAGACCAGAGGGTCTATAGTGTATGAGGTGAGATTATCTGGTTGGGAAGTTTCTGTAATGAAAATGTAAATGTTGCTACTGCAGAAACCCCTGAGACTCTACAGAACCAGCAGATGTGAGTCCTTATATGAGCCAGGCCTCCAGACCTCAGGCTGTTACGAGGCATGGAGATCAGTTAAATTGGAGGAGGATAAGAAAAAAAAAAACATGTGATTTTTGTTAAATGCAAAATCTTTAGAGTACTTGGTAATATCACAGCATTGGGAAGGCATATAGATGTTCAATAATCATTGTTGATTCTTGCAGTACAAGATAGGCTCTCAAGCCTTGCCTTAGAGCTACTTCTATAGATAAAATTCCTATTGTCACTGTGGGTTATCAAGAGTTAGAAAGGACTCTTGGTTAAAATACTTCTATACATTTAGAAGTGTTTTAGAAGTCTGGGTAAGTAACTAATTGCCGTATGCTTTAATTTCCTTAACTTTATAAATTATTTTTCATTTACTCAGTTCCATTTTAAAATGTCTTGAAATCTCTCTACCTAGACACTGTCTTTGAATTTCCTGGGTTCTCTGACAGCACGCTATAGATAAGGAAAACTCTTCAAGATAAACTATTCAAATTTAGACTTGACATCTTAGTCACAAGGCTTTCCTGGTGAGGTTTCCACTTGACTTCATTTTGGATTATAATAACTAACTTATTGCACACAACACACTCTTGTGGTAACAATTGCTAGTATTGTCTTCATTTCACTATGAAGAAAGTGAGGGTCAGTGAATTTGGGAATTTGCCTGAGGCCATTTGGCCTCTGAATGATGGAGCCCTGGTTCTCTGACTCCAAATCCCTCCTCTTTCAATTTTACTATCACATTATGAAAATTAACTGTTTACTTTTTTCATTCTTGACTTTATTGCTTTGAAGGGTTTCAAGTCTCTTTTGTCCCCAATAGTATCTATTTTTCCTCTCAATGGGATTTTATGCTTCTCTAGAATAAGAAGAATGCTTTTTTACTTCCTTAATTCTCTTGAAGCAAATGATATCATGCCTCTAAGCCTTTAGCAAAAGGTTTTAGTGGGCTATACTGTCTCTTCTAGTTCTTTCTTTAGAGGGCTGAACAGCAGGTAAGCATTGAGTTTCTCTCTTCTTGGTTGATCAGTCAGTACTCATTTACTTGGTGATTGTCTTATTCTTTTTATCACTGATCTATTGACTTCTGGTGTATGAGACTGTTATCATGAAAGTGGTCCAAGGATACAAAGTATTGTCTTCATAGGCATGTGTAAATTACCCATATCTTTAATATAAATGCCTATATAGCCTTGCCAATCATTTCATACATGTGGGTATAGTCCTTCAACACAGTGTAGCAGAAAATAGTGACAAAGAGGAGAAAGACAACATGTACTTGTCATTGATGGATTTAAAACAAAATCTGAGGTTGCCAGAATCATATTTTGTCTATGTTAGCATTTCCTCTTGAATCCAGAAGGCAATCTTTTGGGCAGCCTGATGGCTTTTGGCTACATTTTGACCGTGAATCTCATGGTTTGCTGACCCCTAATGTGCAGAGCTGTCAAACACAAAGAGTATGGAATCTCTCCTTACCTACTTTGGCTAGCTGTGTGGCCATTCTTTCCCTCAGTGTCTCATTTGTAATGTAGGAATAGTACTGATGCAGTTCACAGGACTGTTTTACAGGCTGCTACAAAAAAAAAAAAAAAAAAAAAATGGAGTATCAGGCATTAGCAAAGCTAGATAGCACACATTAATGAAATTATGGGAAGCAGAGAAATAACTCTTGAAACTCTCACTGTACCTGCATACTTAAGGCTACAGCTTCTGATTCTCATTTCCTACTGGATTTTATTCCTCCATTCTATTTACACATGGTACGAATTTATATGCTTACATTTTTCACGTGTAGTTTGGTAAGACTAGAAAGAAAAGATTTATTGAATGTATTATTATCATTTTGGGGGGGCTTGTACTTTTCATCACTACTGTCCATATTTAGGGTTTATGACTTGCCTATAAAATATTTGCCCAGACTGAAGAGCAGAAGATGAGATCTCAGTCAGTTTTGAAGTGTGAATTAGTACAAATTTTCAAAACCAATGGAGTGCTGTGTTTAATATGAATGGGGGTCTAAATTATGGTAAAGTATAGTTCAAAATAGTCTGCTTTAACCCTAACAGGTTATGGCAATATCTTTACAAATATGTTCTAATGGGTAGATGGCATCACTTCTACTGGGGGGATCTGGTGGGCTTTTCAACTATGCTGGCTTTTATTCAGTTATGCAGGTGTATCACCATTTTCAGCTTTATCATATGCCTAAATGGTTTCACTATATATAAATATATATTCACCTGAAGTGGGAGAACAAGAACCACTTCATTTTATTTTTTGGAAGAATTAAAGTTTTAGAAATTCTGTCTTCCTTCTCAAAGGGACTTAAGGACACTGTATTCTAGAATACTCTGCTCTATTTACTAATTTTGCCATATGCAAATTGAGTCAGGTTAGTATTGATAAATTTTTTTTGGTTTCGGGTTTTTCATTTTGTTTTTTGGTTTCAGGTTAAAATAGCACTTTGCTCTAGGCTGGCAAGATACATTTTTGAGGTTCTCTGATGCTTCAAAGCATCACTGTCATGTAAGGAGTCATTTTTAGTCCATTTTACAAAAGAGAAAGGAGGTAAGATCTAAAGATTTAGGAAGTCACTTGATGGAAAGGAATTATTTAAATATGAGTGTTTATAATCAGGTATGAAAACACATTTCCCTCTGTGTGTATGTTTACTATTTAATGTTTTCTATTTACAAGCCACCCTAAAAATGTCCAAGACACCAAGAGGAGTAAAAACATTTCCTCTCTCCTTTATGAAAGGAGGTTGTGTATTGAGGATTTGGCACCTTCTACTTCAAAGAAGGTAAATAAATTACATGTGGCTGAATGCTGAGGTCCTTGCTGACACTCTCTTTCTGATGGGATGTTAAGTCCTATGGGGAGAAAACAAGTGGGATGAAGGATAAAGATAGAGGAAGTGCAAATAAAGCAAGGAAGCTCGAAAAATAATGAGAGGGGGACAGGAATGTTTGGATGTGTCCCCCATCCCTGAAAGTTATCCACTAAGCAGCCTGCAGTCAAAAGGTGCTGTGGCCAATTGCCTGGGAGAAGAACTGCTATGAAGCTAAATTCTCAAGTACCCAGGAGCTATGTAGAAGAGAATCAGAACCTGCCCCAAAATAGAGGCCAAAGGAGGATTCATCCTACCAGCATATTGTCCAGTCATTACAGGAGGGAATCAGTACTATTTGGGGGCTGAATGTATGCTTACTTGATGTTTGGACCCTTGAGGAATATGATTATTTGTGCCCCAGGAGACCAGGAGACTTAGAATCCCTAACAGGACCTTGGACCCAGTAGAATGGAGGGAGAGACACTCCTGTGCCTGTAGTTTATGCCTGTACTTAAGTATTTCAAACCATCCACAGCTGGGATGAGCAGCAGGTAGACATCCCTGGCACAAATTTCTTAATTAACAATACAAGGATGTTGTAAAGGAGATTTCCAGCTTATTTTGTTGATCTTACATTAGTGCGTGCTTTCCCTTTATCCATGTTTTATTTGGTTATGTATTAAGGTTACTATTAAAATTCAATTATGTTCATTACAATCATATTACTTTTGGTATTCTCTCCCCTCCTTTTTTTACAACATTAAAATTATAATTAGAAATATTAATCATTCAATTCTTATAACCTATGTCAAGTAGAATATTGACTATGGTTCTGTTTTTTTCTTAGAAGTCACATTCAATGGTTATTTAATTTTTTTCTGCAAGGACGTTAAGAACAATTTATATCCAAAGTAACATCTTTGTTGTCATTTACCTACTTTTGGTTGCATTCTGAATCTTTACCATGCATTTAAAATCTATGTTTACTAGATGTTCACAAATTTGGAATTATATTAGAGCCAAGTACATTCTTGTTTCATAAACAACATTACTAGAAGAATGAAGATGAATATAACAGCTACCTTGGTCATAAAGAAAATATCCATGAAAGGGATTTTTAATTTCTTAATAATCTGATAACTACTAGAACATCAATCTTCAAATGGACTAGGAAACCTTCTGAAAAGCAACATTTCATTTCATTTGAGAATCAAGAGACACCCAAGGTACTTTGCATTCTCTTGTTATGCTCCTTTATCCAATTTTATTTATCCTTTAACCACTGCTCCTACCACAATCACTGTTACTCTTGGACTCTTACATAGGCTTTCTCCTTCAGCTCTACTGCCATGATTCATATTCTCAGGCCTCCCTCACTAACAATGACTAACACATTGCTAATGGCATCCGGCCATCTCTACTCCTCTCTGTCCTGCATCTCCCTGTTGCTACAGATTGCATGGAGGGATTTTGAGGTGGAATGGAATAGTAAAAAGCTACAGCATCATCATCTTTCAACTAAGTGCAGTAAAGCTTACTAATCCATGAGTTCCTCCATGTATTATATTTAGGGCTGGAAATTCTTTGACAAAATTATTTTCAGCCTCTTTGGAAAACCAGTATAAAAAAACAAAGAGCTAAATGTTCATCGTCCTTCCTGGGCTGTTATTTGCATCTTATGGTGCTTCCATCCAATCAAGGCAGGAAGGCTGCTAAAGAAATATTTGTTTCCATTCATAGATTGACCTTTCCTTAAATTGCCCCTCTGAGGAGAAATACCAGACCTGAGGCAAACCCAAATGTGTCACCAGAAAATAAAATCTGGCTCAGGGTGATTAACTGCATCCAATTCAAATTCATTGTCTTACCTCCAGGTCCATCCTCCTTTAACTCCTCCTTTCCTGCCATCTCAGGCCAAATATATATATATAAAATATATAGTATGTCATATATATATGACATACAATATATAAGTATATGAATAATTCTTAATCTCTTACTTTCCTTCCTCCATCAGCAAGTGAAATTATATCACAAATTTACCCATCTCTCCTCTATCCCTAATACTGCCATCCTAGTACAAGCTACAACCATCTTTCTCTTGGATTTCTGTATTGGCTTCCTAATCCATTTTCTTTTTCTTTTTTTTTCTTTTTTTCTTTTTTTTTTTTTTTGCGGTATGCTGGCCTCTCACTGCTGTGGCCTCTCCCGTTGCAGAGCACAGGCTCCGGACACGCAGGCCCAGCAGCCACGGCCCACGGGCCCAGCCGCTCCGCAGCATGCGGGATCCTCCCAGACCGGGGCACGAACCCGTGTCCCCTGCATCGGCAGGCGGACTCTCAACCACTGCGCCACCAGGGAAGCCCCCTAATCCATTTTCTTGCTTCTACTCATGCTCGTCTTTAGTCTATTCTTCATAAAGAATAGCCAGCGTGATTTCTGTCCCCCCGCTTAGAATCTCCCAAAAGTTCCCCATTGAATTTGGAATACAAACCTTAACTCTTTACTGTGGCCAAAAGATCCAGGGATGATTTGACCTCTGCATACTTTTTCAACCCTTTCAGTTTGAGTGTCTGCTGTCTGCTAGGTATTGTTCTAAGTGATGGAGACACAGCTTCTAAGATAGACAAGATTCTTCTTCAAAAAGCATATGTTCCAGGAGATGAAGATACACCATAAACAGAAAGTTAAAAAGAATAAATATAATGTGCCAGAATGAGCAGGTCCCATCTTGGATTGAGCTATGCAAGAAGGCCTCATTTAGAAGGTGGTATTTAAGTGGAAATCTGAGAGACAAGATGGAACACATCATATGGATATCAGAAGGAAGAGCAGAGGAAAGCTGTTGGAGGGTTTTAAAAGATGACTCTGGCTGCAGTGAGGAGAATGGAATTGAAGGAAGCCAGGTAGAAGCAGGCAGCCCAGTTAGGGAGCTATAGCAGTAGTCCAGGCAAGAGATGGGTATAAGTTGGACTGGGATGGGGAATAGAAGAGGAGTGGATAGATTCAGAATAATGTGTTCCAGCTAACAGGGCTAGTGGATTGAGTGAATGCGGGGTGTGAGGGCCAAGAGAAATTGAGTACAACTGCTATCTTTTCATCTTGGACAGTTGGGTGGAGGTAATGTGAATGAGACGGAGAAGGTTGGTGGGTGGATGTGAAAACAAAGACCCTTCATTTTGGACTCACCACACACCTGTTCCTGGTGCATACATACTCTGGTTTCTCCTAAAAATATTTTGTTTGATTTTCCACTACTACAAAAACTCCTTGAGGGCAGAAACAGGGATACCTCCATTTTGCTCATCACTGAATTCATACCACCTAGTAGATAATGGTACACACTAGGCATTTAATAAATACTTTGTGAATGATTGCATCACATAGTTCATTGTGCCAGTTTATTCGTTCATATGACTACCCGTAAGTTGTCTTATTTCAATTGAATAGACTTAAAAGAAATCAAATTTTATGTGTCTCCCCTTGGTTTATACACTGGTACAAAACTGTAACGGTTTCTTCGGGAAATAGGCTGCCCTTCCCCCTATCTTTGAATACCCAGTGCCTAGCTCATGGTGACATGGAAAAGGTGTTTTACTTTTTCTCTCTAAGTCTCAGTTTCATAATCAAAAACAGATATAAACATCACCCCTACTTTAAAGAGTTATTGTGAAAATTAAATGGGATAATTCACATAAAGTACATAGCACAGTTTTAAGTATATTGTAAACACTAATGTGATGATTGTTATTGCTATTGATATTCATTGCTGAAAAAACAGGAAGTTTGTGACATTTAGGTCCCTTAGAGGTGAACAAGCATGCTGCTATTCATTCTTATTATCCATAAATAGAAATCGTTAGGGTAATATTCAAAATCTGCATTCCAAACAATATTTTACAAGTGTATGCTCTTTCAAGGTAATCCTCAGAACTGGTGCTTAAGTGATTTATCTTAATGATTCTTTCTATGATTTGAACAGATTTAATTAAAGGACAGCCCTCTTAAGCTTCATGCTTAAAAAGGGTTTAGTGGTATTAGGCTTTTAGAAATTCTAAAATGTAAAAAGAAAAACCTTTGACTCCTCAGATACGTGCAAGTGATAGCAAACAACTATATCTAATAAGTAGATTAAAAGCACCACTGAACATTAGCTTAATATCCTTTTATTTTCAAAATGAAAAATACCTCTGACTTCCACATAGCAGGTTACTTTTTGATGTGCTTGTTTTTCCTCAGTAATCATCTATAGTTTTGATGACATTGTGTCATCATCAGGTAAAGCATCAATATGCTTAAGGACCCAGCATTGTGAAAACACACATTTTTAATATTTAAAAGGTTTGTGCAACTGTAAATAAGACAGTGCACCCAATATCAGATCATGCTTCATGAGAAAAAGATGCTAAATTTCCTTGACCTACTTTCATCTTCATGTTTGGGAAACAGTGTCTAAGAAGTAAACAAAGTAGTTGTGCATCACGTAGGATATGATTATTGTTTGAATTTATGATTCATGCCTTGAGCAAAATTTTTTTTGTGGCCTCATTTGCAACCATAATTTACAACTTTACCAGGGATATGCTGTGTATTTGGGAGGTAATATATCAGACTTGCTTTGTACCAGAACAGTTTTCTAGCTCTGGGTGTAGTATTTTCTGTGTTTCTGTTAGCTATAAAATTTCTAGGCATAACATTTATTGTAGCAAATATGGAAATTTTTTTAAAATTGTATTCTCCTTAGGAATGTCTTATTGTATTTATATTCTTATTATAGCCAAATCCAACTAGTGTTTAAAGAAGTTGTTAATCCTGCAAATATCTGGTTGCAAAAGAAGAAAGAATTAACCTTTTCAGATTTTGTGAAAATAAGGATTGCCTCATTTTTGCATTTTATGTACCTCTTGTCTAAGATATTAATAAATAATATGTGACTTGGAAACACTGTGTGCCCTTCAAATCTAGAAATGTTTTTTTCCTATTGCAAATAATAAGTAGGCTGTACTACTGAAAAATGAGTTTTGCCTATTCTCTTTGATCTATGAGTTAGTGAAGAATTTCCCACAGTACTCACTGGAAGTTTTATTGTTTGTTCTAATTTCAACTGTCTTAAGCAATAGATCTAGAAATACTGAGGATTTTTAAAACAAAGCAAACAAATAAAAAATAAAACAACTCCAAGTTGCCGAGATTCTCAACTGAATGTAACCTTCTGCCTAGCGCTGACATTTGTTTGCATCTTTCCATTTTGTCATTTTTATTAGAATGATCTTTTATTAAAAGTAATACTTATTTCCCAAAATAAACATTTAAAAATTAACTTTAAATCCCCATTAGTTTGGGGAATTTAAAGTAGCTTGATTTGAAAGTATTCATTTTCATAAGCACAAATAAGTATGATCCCAAGCTGTAATTTTAAATAACTAAAATTATAATTTTGTGTCTGATTATATAAGTTTAAAGCATAATTAAAACTAGGAAGTACTGCCATCTTTTCTGTCTGCTTGATACAATCAGTGAGAAAGGAAGCTAAAAGCCTGAAGGAAGTTTAAAACTTTAGAAAAAAGCTTGGTAAGGAACCTAACATGTGCTTACAGCATAAAATACAGACTCCTCCAGGAATTTTCTCCCCTCATCAAGTTCTTAGCAGAGTTTTCCTTGACATACAGGTAAGCAGACTGAATAGTCTGCTGAGGAGGGAAATGGTGACTTTTATTGGTAGGCACAGTAGGGTAAGGAGAAGTAGGATAATGCCTTTAGTCACAATGCTGGGTCTTCAAAACAGAATAAAACTTTGTTCAGTGGTAACACAGGCTCAAGAATTATTTCAGCACTATTACATGCTTTTGTTCTTCTCGCGGTAAGTATTCATTCTGCTTTTATAACTAACCACAGTAATTTTCTTAGAACAAAGGAGAGCATGGCAACAATAGCTTTAAAAATGACGAAGTTTAAATGCCCAAGATCAGAGTGTAACATTTTGATTTCCATAAGTATTTCAAATGCTACAGGCTTTATATAATAATTTTAATGTGAAAAATATGCAGGCCACGCTTCAGTGCTCTTTGCATATACTGCAAAGAGGAAAAAAACCTTAAAAATTGCTTAGCTTTAATTGAGCAAAGGGATTCACATGTGATCTGAACTTGTGGCTCATAATTCCTTTAGACAGCCTCGGTTGCCGTGTGATGATCCTAATTAAATTATGTAACGGCACTGAACTAGCTAAGCCAGAGGGCCTGTGCTTTCATATCACCTGGCGATTTAACTCTTTGCGGGATTCTGAGTTTGGGGCTCTGGTCTCCTACCACGATTTGACATGTTTTTCATTGTAAAGCGTCGGAAAACAACATTGATGGAATCCGCCTGGAAAGTTTTGGCCTGTAGGTGGCAGCATTGTAAGGTTTTGGAAGTCTTGAGCTCTGAGGTCTTCGCCTGTTCTGCTTTTCCTGCACCCCTCAACAACAGCCCACACCCCCCCCCCCCGCACCCTCCGGCCCCACCTCATCATGCCGAGCTAACATCATTACACACTCAGGTCAGGTAAAACTAAAAGGGAGAGAAATGTCATAGCCAAAAAATTAGGCTTTGTTCACTTCGGTCTGTGTTTCATTATATCTCTGATAATATGGTACATTTGTAATTCTGACCCGAGATTCAGCTAACGGAGGCTTCTCTGTAGTCCAACGTTAACCCATTGCAAACCATACACCTTCAAGATAGACATTGTACCAAGTACAGGAAGGGAAATTAAATTTTGGGAGAATAATTAATTTAACTTAAGCATACCTATTTTAATCACTTGGGAACAAGTCGGAAGGCTTCGAGAACACATATCAAAACCACCTCATGAGGTCCCCACAGCAATCTTAGGATCCTGACAAAGTTTCCTCTTTCTTTATTCTTTCTTTCTCTCTTTTCTCTGTGCTTGGCCACCTGTTTCAATTAAGTTCCAAGATTACTTTTGTGATTTGACCAGAGAAGGAACAAAGATTTACCAAATTTCATATATATGATTTAAAAGTCATGAATCATGTGTCTTTTAATAATGTATTACTTTACGCAAAACTAATATTGTTTGAGCATATAAATCAAAGTATAATAAATAATAAATGCATATGTACAGATACCAGCATGGATTTCATTGACTGTGATGTTTTTTCATAATATCCACAGAGATCTTGCAGTTTCATCTTGTACACTTCTCCTCCATGAATGTTATACTTGAAAAACTTCCCTAGGTGATAATGGAAATAGTGTAGTGTAAGGACATTGGTATCAGGCCTTGTATGAAATCTTTTGTTAACTGAATCCTTGGGGAAATTGTTTCTGAGGTCAAGATTGACAAAATTGTTTAAGTATTATTGAAAATATAAAACAAAATTGTTTCCTCAATAAATATAATTAGCTGTATATACTGCAGTTTCGAGAGCAAGCACTGATATTGGGACCAGCTCTTTAAATAAAATAGGACCTCTGTGGTCTCTGGAGGGAACATGCATAAAGCAAAGTAAATGATTTTCTGTCAACACTAAGTAGACAGGTGCTTACATTGAACAGCATTCTAATATGTCTCTGAATATTTATGTCTTCTTTTTCAAATGCATTGCCCATGAATGTCACAGCTGTCAAACGTCTGTACACAAGAAGATAAAAAATGAAATTAATAAAAGGCAGATCAACATTTCGTTTGTTTGGAACACTTTTCCACCCTGCTTCTTTCCTTTTCCTTTCTTTTTCTCCCCCACCCCCCACCTTTTTTTTTTTTTTAACTCAGCTGTTTTTTAGGATTTTGGCACGTCTGCATTTTCTAAAAGGCCAAGGGAAATGTGAGTTGACTAGTTGTATTTTTGGCTGGCACCAGGGCCTGTCTCAGTATTTAAACACCAAAATCATCCATGGAATTAATGACCAAGAGAACCAGGGTCTAAGGATTTTTCTAGCCATTTCCGCTGTCCATGTGCTTGGTTTGCTTGGGTGCCACAAACGAGATTCTGACAGGTTGTCACTGCCCCAACCTGAAACTCAAGTTTGTGAGGTGAGAGGCTCTTAAATCTTTCTGCTTCTGTAGCCCAGAGTTTTAGCTCCACAGAGTTAGTGCCAAAGCAAGCCATCGTGTGCCCTCAGAGTTATGGAGAAACTCGGTTTTCAGAGCAGAGATGACTAAATAGAATTGGTCGTGGATCAAAGCAATGGGAAAAGGGTCTTTTAATTGTCAGATCCCTGCCTCTCTGCTTCTCATGGTTACTGAAAGGACCATGTGTACAAAGAGTGTACATTGGGATGAGCTCAGCAGTCACTTGACAAGCATTTATTTATTAGGAAGCAGCAAATTTTGGTGTGTCTGGTTATTATTATTACTAACTGGTCCTCAGCAAAACTATCCCCCCCCCCAACAACTACTTCTGTATCCACCCTGAATTGTCTGAACAAACCATTTGGCCACAGGAAAGAATGTAATTTAAATGCTGAACCAGGGAATTTAAGCTTAGAAACTTTCTCCCTGTGTTTTGCCTTTGATGAGAATTTCTAAACAAAAACTCTCCAAATGGTCAATAGTCGCTGTAAAAGCCTCAGTTTACTAAGACTTAAAATTTATTGTTCAAATTTTGGTGACCTAATGGGTGTTTTATTGACAACCACAGATATGAACCAGATGTAATAAATATCAGTTTAGCTCAGATTTGATTTTGAGAACATGCTGATTGCCCTGATTTTGTTATTTTTATAAAAGTAAGAACAATCAACTGTAATGTAAACTGTGGACTTTGGGTGATTGTGATGTGTCAATCCATTGTTCATCAGTTGTAACAAATGTACCATTCTTGTGGAGGATGTTGACAGTGAGGGTGGCTATGCGTGCTTGGGGGCAGGGGGTAGATGAGAAACCTCTGTACCTTCCCCTTAATTTTACTATGAACCTAAAACTGCCCTAAAAAAAGAAAGTCTTAATAAAGAAGCCCACATAGGTTCAGTTCTAATTTGAAGAGATTCACTCTACTCATTTTTTTCTTTTAAGAAAATTTCAGTTCAGTAGGCAGTCTGATTAAACAAATATTTGAGTATATTTATAATTGGAGTTCTACAAACAAAATTTGTACATGGCTCAGTTCAAGTCCCTTTGGTTGGCATTGGGCTATTGATATGGATCACTTCTTAGACAGAAGTATTCTTTTCTCTCCTCTCTCTTTACTTAACACTTTGTATGTAGTTTATTTAAAGTAATTATCACATTTGCTTTGGATAATAAATAGTTGTTTATGTGTTTACTTCTCCCAATGTACCATGAGCTCTTTGAAAGCAGGGGATTTGTTTGTTTTAAAATTGTATTATCACAGTTACAGTATTCTTGTTTGCTGATTACTTATAAATGTCAGGGCTTTCAGTGTTGGTTGGATGTTGTTGCTTGTTTTGTTTATCAGTTTGTATTGGTTGGAATGGGTAATTTGGTAGGAAAAAGGCTTGTAGCTATGAAATATCATCTAAATGCTTGCTATTGAAAACATTCTAGGGCATTTCACAACATAGACATAGAATATCTCAAAAATATGCAACCATTATGAGCAGTTCACTCTTAAGTCCACGTTTCAAATAGGTTGCATCTGTTTCTAATCAGGTAACAATGATTAGCAGGAGAAAACATATGATTAGAAAGCATGCAACTCTTGCTGATATGTATTATTTTTAAAGCTCTCCCAAGCTAAGGTCAATAAAGAAATAGTACATGTAGTGAGAAGAGCTAGATTAGAGGAAGAGTTTCAGCTGTAAACCCTTTGTGAGCTGTTGTAAAAACAGAACTAATTTAACTGATGGGTTGAGGTATTTGGGACTGACATGCAAACTAAAGAATGTGAAAATAGATGAGAAGAATGGTAACTAGTAAAATTATGAGTGCTGTAGTTGGAGGAAAAAGAAGTTTACTGGATAGAAAGTTACTGAACAGATGATTTCATTCCTTTTTATAGAGCCATACTTTAACTCAAAGAAAGCTAGTAAGAATAATGGGGAAAAGCCCCAAGCATGATAAAACAACATAAACAGGGACTATTATAAATAAGAAATGTTGGAAAGGCCTTTGTTTACTTCCATTATTAATGAGAAAAATGATTTTTTGAGGTATTATATCACTTTAAGATCATACTTATCTCTTAGCTTAATCCATCACACTCCCTTTTTGAACAGTTTTACACCACAGAGCTTGAAGTTCACAGAAGGAAAGAACAAAAAGCTCTGTTCTCTACTCCTGATTTGAACCAGACACAACTTACTTCAAAACTGCATGCTGTCCTTCAGTTAATTACTCTCCTGAATTCTATCAGATGTCCCCTTCTCTGTAAGCTACAGACAGCCGGCAATGTAGAAAGGCATGATGAAACTTGCTTTTGGTGACTTGCGTTTTGAATTGACTTGGTATATTTTTCCCAGATTTATTACAAAGACTAGCTATACTTTTCTGTAGACCATCCTTACTCAACATAGTGGAGGCTCACTCACTTAACAGCACTTAACGTCTGAGAATACTAGCATACCTACACAGAGATTCAGATAAGAAGAAAATTTTGGTTTGATGTGAAAGTCCATTTTACACACAATGCCTTATAACACTGGGTTTATTATTATGACTTTTTAAATTGGAATTTGAGACCCAAGTGAGACTCAGTGTTCTAAGTTCAAAGAAAGCCATGGGGCTTTTAGCCTTGGGAAAGAGCCTTGAGCTCTTAGCCTTGAAGCCATGGGGCTCTCAGCCTTGGGAAATTTTCAGAAATCTTGGAGGGCATGGACCTTTCAAGGGACATGGGGCAGGGACCTTGAGCCAATTTTAATTAAATTTAAAGGACAGAATGACCTCACCTGACACTGGGTTTACTTTTTATCATTATTTCTTTTTCTTCTGGATATTTATAAGCCTACAATTTAACTACATGGTATAGTTTACATAATTTGAACAAATTATAAGTCATAGTAATAGTTTTCCTGAAGCCTATGCTGATCAAATCTGAAGACTTGAAAACCAAAGTTTATAAGAATTTGTAATGCAGAGTTTGAAATATGGGTCTATTTTCTATATGGAATGCCACTATGTCGTCTTATAATCCTAGTGTCTAATTTAAAAAAAAAAAACTTTAAGAACAGTTATAGATTCATGTTATTTCCATCCCAAATTGTTTCTATTGCAACTTTTGCCTATTAAGCTTCATGTGCATGTTCAAAAAGAATAGCTGATTGTCTGTTTCCTATATGGCTTTCATAGGCTTGAAGATCTTTTATATTAATCCTCCAACTTCCTTGATCTGGCACCAAACAATTCCATGTTTCTTGATCTTTTCCCAGGGATCTTATTTTCCATAACTAATCACAAATCCTCTGAACCCATAAAATCTTATAATCCAGAATCTGTTATATTTCTTTTCTTTCCCCCCTTTTCTTTTTTTCTTTTTCTCACTGAAAGGATAAAGAGGCTAAGAAATGCTTCTTCAAAAGTCGTGGTAAGACTGAGCATGTAATATTTTAAATTTTACTCTTAATGCTGTGGGTTTTCCACATAGTTTGTCTTACGCTCAAGACATTCAATAAAACCTCTTTTCTAAAATTCAGACTACAAATTTATGTCAATCAATTTACACCCTGCAAAACAGACCAGCTCACCACTCAGACCAATCTCTAAGCACATAGGAATCTAAGAGAGAACTTGTCTTTATAGGACAACTTAGCTTTAGCAATTAACAATCAAGCCCTGTACACATAAACACACTATAATTAACTGTTTAATAGTGGAAGCTTGCTTTTCAAATTTTTCCCTTTGAGTATAGTCAAGGTGAATTACTTGATTTTTCCATCACTAAACGCTACAGCAGCTCAGTCTTTTGCAAGTCTCTAGTCTCCACATATTTTCCTATACCCACTATATTTGACAGTAAAACTGCCAAGCTCTATTATTTCCAACTGGCAGCAATTTAATACATAGTTGAGTCAGTTATTTAGCTAAATAAATTGCTTAAAGTTAACTCTATTTGTAAGACCACAAGGTGTTTCTAAAATGTGCTGCCCTTTTATATCATAAACCTGGATTAGGTTTACAGCCCCATTTCCCCTCAGCAGTTTGTAAATCAAAGAACATAGAACAATGCATAAAAATCCCTGTGAAACCACCCTCAGAGTTTTTGTTAATGACAAAATCATACTGGGAACTTGATTTACTCTGTATGATGAAGAATAAAAGTTTGGTTTAAAGTAACCAGAATTTGTAAGGGTTTATCCAAGCTCCTTTAAGAGTGATCAACTTTAAAACTAGAATTTTGTGAAGCCACAGCTATCTGTTCAATGCTTTATCTACAGAAATGGCAGTCCATGCCAAAAAGCTTTGGCCATGCTCTTCCATCTCCTTTCCTCCTACTCATTAACAAATAACCTGCCAAATGTTCTTAAAAGTACATGGGAGAATAAATATTGACTTACTTATGTTGTCTCTCCACAGGTGCTCATTAAGTATAAATGAACAAATACCCCCACACACACAACACACAAAAATGCATAATGCCTACCATGAACACCATGTAATCTGGCCCAGCTGTAACGTTTTCCTTTTCCAGTTAACTGGGTATGTTTCTGAGCCAGATTAAACGAAGCCACTATTTCCACTGAAGATATATTTAAAAGAATAGAAGGAAGCGGAAGACTGGGGCATTTTCTCTAAAAGTCCAGTGACTAACTCTCTTTGAAAAGTGAACATACTTCATTTTTATGAGCTACTTCAAGATCTGTGTTTACATAGAAAAAACAAAACAAAACAAAACCGTAATGGTTCAATCTGCAAAGGGTAGAAACCCATAGATTAGAAACCCATACCATATTTAAATGTATATCGTTTTGTTTAGCTTTAGAAATCCAAACATGGTGATGTTTTTAGGGAATGGTTTTATTTATTTAAGTGATATCCTTCGTGCTCTGTAGAGCAGAGCCTGGCATTTCTTGGCTAGCTATTTTCTGAAAGGATAAAGACTGCAGGGTAGATAGCCCTAGCTAGCAAGGTACTGTCAACTTCTAAGTTTTGGCACTGATAGAAGGGAAATCCTTAGAGTGTTTGTATTTGTCTCTGGAGGGACATTTTTATATTCATTTACATTTGAATATGAGGGCATTGCCCTACTGAGAGAATGGAATGTACTCTCATCCTGTCTCTATTCACTAGGGCATAGAGAGTTCACCACTTTCTCAACTTGCCTGCCTCCCTCCTCACTTCCACACCCTATTCCACTTCTTGCAGGGAGAGACCGATGTCTGGTAGACAGAGCTCCAATTTTGAAAGATCTGCATAATTTATTTCTTAAGCTCAAATTGAGGGGCACAGACTTTTGAGATATGAAGGTTGATTGAGCAAAGATGGTAGTATGGAGGCAGGACAAATTCCTCAACAGAAAGTAGCCTGGAAGACCAGCTTCAAGCTTTATTTCCCAGGCTGTTGTAAACCCCTCTATTCTGTTGCAGGCCACCATTGACTGTAATCTAGTCCTGAAGTAAGTCAGAAGAGATCATGAAATTTCACTAGAGAGGTAAAGGCCAAAGAGTTGCTTAGGTTGTTTCAATTTTAGCTTTTACTGGTAAGAGCTGAAACATTTGCAGAAGACGTCAACAAAGCAGAGAAACATCCACAGCTAATCAAGGGCATACAGATAGGAACAAAAGCAATTATTTACCAAGCCAACTTTTGCTTATAGGAGGAAAGAAAATAAATACAATATTAAATGAAAACACACAAAATACAAAACTTAAATTAATGATCTTAATTTTTCAGTACGCTTACCAAACTGCCAATAAGCAAGCCAAATAGTGCTCTCTTTGACTTATTATCTCTTTGCCTACCTTGACTTTTCATGAAAAGTTAAAGAAGTGCAAAATTGTCAGAAATCAAGCAAACAGGAAGCAGTAAGCTATCTAAGAATCCATAGAGTTTACTCTATCAAAAAATGATTGAAAGCAATGCTTAAGACAATAAAACAAAGCAAGACTCAAAAAAACAACAAGAAAAACAACACAACAGAGTCCAACTGCATAAAAACCTACATAATGTGAGTTTATGAATTACCTCATTGCCTAGAGAGGATGAAGTTAGCAAAGGAAGGGAAATGTCACATAAAGTACACACTAAAGAGACAGGATTTAACTGAAATAACTGGACATGTTATATGAAGAAGTACTGATGTACTTTGGACCTCAGAATAGTTGTATCACAGTTCTATTTGTTAAACTTTATTATTACACTGAATTGTATAATATTTACATACAGTAAACCAATCCACTAAGAAAATGTGAAAATCTTAACTAGGAGCTATAAAGAGAGGTGACTACATCTTGCTTCTGATCTGAGTTCTGCTCCTTCTTGGTCTTCTACCTCTGGATCACTTGTTGATTCTCACTTGTTAAGCTGCTTTTCATCATTCTTGCACATACTGGAACTTCAAGAGGTCTTGAAATCCTCTAGTTTCTGTTCATATGCCTACCACCATTGCTGTTAAATGCTTTACCATCTCTCTGTGTTGCTCTAGTGAGAAGGGATTTATATATACTGCTATATCCTCCACAAAGCTAAAGCTCTGTGGAAGGGACTCCTTAGTTAAAAGCCCTTTGCATCATATATATTACAATGTAAGATTTTTTCTTTCTTCTCTATGTCATTGTTTTGGTTAAAATTGCTCACTGTTTAACTATTTAGTGGACTCATGAGTATATTGCAATAATTTAATATATTTAATAAATGTTATTGAGAACCAACTACTAGTAATCAGGCCAAATCATAAACTCAGGTTTCTGATCCTAAAGCCATCCACTAGACCACAGGCCTTGCTTGCCATGGATTTACAGTATAGAGTATAGGAGACACACCATTTGAAATAGAAGATAATCCTTTATGGAACCAGTTTCCAATATTGTTTTAACAGGTTCTGGGCATTTTAATTTCATAGCCAAGATCCATCAATTTGCTAGAGCATATGCTCCAGGGAACTTGTTGCTGAGACAGGGAAATTTGTTTTAAAAGGTGATGTTAGTTTTGAGAATGAGTTGACATTTGTTTTATTGTTTGTTTGTCTTGCTGATCACTTACATGGCATGTTTTGATTTAATTGTAAGAATTTCTTTTTTAAAAAAGTCTGCCTAAGGGCAGTAAGGATGGGTTCACTGAGAGATACAAATTGAAAAATAATAAATTCAGAGCATATTTCAGGGTTTGTTATTGCCCTTTGGAAAAAATAGCTGAAAGTATGTCTTACTTTTCTAATATCATTTATGTATTAGAAATGACATCGATCTATAGAAATAAATACTCTATACCTGGGAGTTTTAATTGATAGAAGAGATAACTACCAATAGACACAAAGGTTCTATAATACTGAAAACACTGAAGTCTTAAGACCTCAAAGGAATTTGCAAATAAAACTTTTAAAATTCATCATTCAGTTACATATATATAATCCTGAAGTTTGATGCCAACCCAAGGTCACATCCAACTTATCTGGAATCAGCTTAAATCTTTCTAAACAATTTGCAAATCCTTGCTATGATAAATACATATTTCTTGAAATTTTTAATTAATTATTTATTTAATTGAGATATAGTTGATTTACAATATTGTGTTAGTTTCAGGTGTACAGCAGAGTGATTAAGTTTTTTGCAGATTATATCCCTTTATAGGTTATTATAAGATATTTCTTGAAATTTTTGCACTTAAGACCTTTTGTGGCTTTGATTCAGAGTTTAAATTCTTACCTGGAAATTTTGGTAAATTTGTGTTACTCAGTAGGTTGAAGAAAGACTTTCTGGGCGTGAGGAGGAATAGACTTAATTGGCATTTACTAGGTGCCTGTCACTGTGCTAGACAGTTTGCATTTATTATCCCATGTAGTCTTCATAACACCCCTTTCCTTTTTCAATGAATGGAAACTAAAAGTACATTTGCTATCACGTGGAATTTTTGCAAATATTTTTGAAGGTTAAAAAAGATGTCCTTAGACTTAAAAAGTCATAATCTTATTCATGCTCATTTATCATATGAGCTTACAAAATTACTAGACACTTGGCAGTATGTTTGTAAACTAGTCCTGCCCCGTACATGAGATTTATTATATTTTTAACTTCTAACCTTGTTTTTAGTAGTGCCAGGATTTAGTTTGCTGAGCCAATGAATTCAAGCCACTTCGCTGTTCAAAATTGATAACTCAAAGGCAAATGATAAAATAATTCTACCCATAACAATTTATAATCTGTGGTTCTCAAAGTGTGGCTCAAGGGACCCCTAGGAGTCCTTCACATCCTTGCAGGATGTCTTCAAGGACAAAGCTATTTTCATAGTAACACTAAGATGTTTTTGCCTTTTCACTCTCATTCTCTCAGGAGTATAAAGCTTTCCAGATGCCACATAACTTGTGCTACTGTTATTTATTTGACAATAATAGATTTTTTTTTTTTTTGCTTGTGAATTCTTTTGTTTAATAGAATTTTCTAAGGTAGTGATTTGGGGGTATAAATACATGTGTGGTTTTAGAAATTAACTCCATTTGTTCTCAATTATTTCTCTTTTGCTTTTACCAATTATTTTGATTATGCCTCCTATAATCTCTGTAACTCGTTATTATTCAATAAATTTTTACTTTTAAGTGCAGAAATTTCCCTTGCAACTACATAGAAACACAAGAGGTAAGTGCACCTTGTGTCTTGTTTTGCAATAATATTAAGAAAAATATTTTTGAGTATTATATAAATATTCGTTTTATTTAAGCTGTATTTAGTATTTAGTAATATTTGTTCTAAAATTTTAAAATTAATGTATTTTTGTATTTAAAGTTGGATCATTTGCTTTAAAAAAGGAGAGTAGAAGACTTGCCTTCTCTGTATAGTTGTGTGCTTTGTCTAAAGTTGCCAAAAAGGATGAAATCTCATGGAAGGAAAAATTTACTTCAATGAAATTGGGAAAAACATAAAAAAGAAATGGAAATATGATGCAAGTTATCTTATCCTTGGTTTTATAGTTGTTAGACATTTACCTTAGTGTATCTTATGCATCAGAATATTTTTGAATAGTAGGAAGGTGCCAGCTATGTTGTAGCATTATTTTGAGATATTAAATGTAGACATACTGAACACTTTAAAAGGCAAAAATTGTTCATTACATTTTTTCAAACTAGAAATGAAAAATGAATCATCTTACAGGGTAAGTTATCGCATTGCCTTGACTGGAGAAATACACACGATAGCTTGTACGGTTTACAGTGCTGACTTCCTGCTGGATAAAAAAATCAGTAAAAAAGAAAAATCATGGCAGTGCCAATTGACTCATTGAATTAAAGATTTAGCTCTAAACCTGAAGGCTGAGTTAATATCTTTGTGCAGATGATGCTTTTTGCCTTACAAAAGGGCGACTTTACAGCCACGGCTGGACTTATTGTTTTGCTTATGTTTTCCTGGTCTCTGCACCAACAAATCAGCAAAGATCTTTGTTTGTGTGTGTGAATACTTGGCAAACAAACAAGTACTGCTGAAATATTCACAGTACTTTAAAGTATTGAATAGCTGTTTTGGATCTCACAGTTTGTCCTGGACCAACAGTTTTTTCTTATTTGCTCTGATGGTGCAAAAACATTGCTGGGTAAAATTGCTGGTTCCTTAGCAAGAATCAAGGCAGTGGCCCCCAACTGTACTGGCAGTTACTGAATTCATCCCCAACATGCACTCACAGTAAAATAAACACTAGTTTCATTTAAGAATGTCCTTTTTGAAACAATAACAATTATAAATTTTATTAAATCTCATTCTTTTAATGTATATATTTTTTGTAATCTATGGGAAATATGGATAAAGCACTTCTGCTGCATGCCTAAGTATAATGGGTATCTTGAGGAAAAGCACTTGTGTAACTGTTGTGTGATTTTGGAAAACTCATATTCTTCATAATGAGCTTAATAGCATTCCAATATTTTTAAAAAACTTTTTCATAATTTTGTTGGTGATATAATTAAATTTTATTTTTGATACTATACAATAAAATGTGACATTTGAAAGATCTATATAATATGGTGAGATAATATTTTCTAAATGACTAGTTTATGATGTTACAAAATCATGTATGAGTGAAAGACACGTAAATGCAATCAGTGGATTTTAATGGAAAGAGAAATGAAAAGCTTATTGACAAATTTCAGGTTCTACATTGCCACTAACCTTTAAGTAACTATTAATTGTCAAGTTTTGATGTATTATCAAATAAGAACATCCATAATTATCTGAAAGGATAATTATATTACTCCTTTTTCTATCTACATGTCTATGTGAAGCTGGATTTTCTTCATGTACTACACCAACACAACATATCACGACAGATTGAATGCAGAAGCAAATATGAGAATCTAGACTCTTTTATTAAGTCAGATATCAAAAAATATGTGAAAATGCCATTCTTCTCACTAAAATGTTTGAGAGCTGCTGCTAAATAGAAGCAAATTGATGAATTTTTGATGGGATATAAAACATATCCTCCTCCTCCTCATATTTCTCTGGGACCCTTCAAGAAATAGATGGCACTTAAATGGGGTGACAGCAGAGAATTTACAATAGGACCATTTCAATAGATATGGACAGAATTATGGGAAACCAACAAGAGATAGTGAAGCATACTGGGACTAGCAGGGAGAAGATGCCATTACTATTAAGCTTGAAGGAGCAAGAAGATGAAGTATTTCCCAGAACCTGGAGGGGGATTGGTAGCTGCAGCTGTAGAATGATCAATAAGAGCTGTAAAACTTTGGTGGAGAAATTCAGTCTCTGCCAATCTGCAGTCTAGCTGGGAGAGAGCCTGGGCAGTAAATACCCCAATCTCTCTTCTGCCACCTCTGATCAACTGCTTGTGCCTCCCATTGTCTGAGCACAACTGGGAGCTACACTGGTGCAGTCCATAGAGGTCAGGATGTTAAGGAGACTGAGAGGGTGGAAGGTAGAACTAGAAGAAGGGCGAAGAATATCCAAAATAATTATTGTTAGCAGAAACAGCAGTGGGAAATACTTAGTGTCTATTATGGAATTATGAGTCATAAAAACATATTCTTTGCCCTTGAAGCGCTTACACACTTTTAATATTTGATTTGTATTGATTTCTTATTTTTTTGAAACTAAAGTACACTTTATCCAGGTTTTGCTAATTTTCCCACTAATGTTCAGGTTTTACTTTTTTGGGTACATAAATGCATGGGGGATGAGAGAGTAGAAGAAAAATAAACCATTGAGAACAGTGAGTATGAAAGACAGTAATGGATATGGAAAGTGAGTAATTGTGAAGGCTCTTAATATTTTTTAAACTCTCTCCTCCCATTGTAACTCTATGTCTTTAGTCTTAATTTTTGTTGATATATAAAAGCTGTAGAAAATTGATGTATACAACTTGATGATTTTAAGAGCTAAGTTGTATTAGTTTCTAATTTGTGTAGACTTGTTAACAGCAGTAAATGCTGGGGAGTCAGTGATGAGGAGAGATGAGAAGCTGGGATGAGTTTGTGTTGTTAGGAAAAATTTCATGTTTAAGTATAGACACAACTAAGAGAAAGGAGAAGAGAAACCTTTCCAGGTGGCAGGGGCTATTCCATGGGGTAGAAATCATGTGAATAATAAATAGACAAAGGGCTGAATGGGCTGAGGGTTGTGAGGGATGGAGAGAGAAGAGACAGATGTTTGTACATTAAGTCAGGCCCAAATTATGAAGTGCTTTGAATGACAGAGGGTTGTACATGACTTAACTGGCAAGAAACAGAGCCATCAGCCATGGCCAACCTGCCATAGGCCCACCTACACAGTGTGTCATAGAATCAGAAGAATGTTTATGGCAAGACATTCTTACATGGTTGTAGAGTGGACTATGGCCACTTTTTGTGGTGTGGACATGGCCCCTTGTCGAAAGGGCAGCGAGTCCCTATCATGAGTTCCTGTCTCCTGGCAGATTTTTCACTGTGTTTGGGCTGAGTTGATCAAATTACTTTAGGAACACGTCTTTGAAGCCAGAGATGCATCAGTAAGCTGTGGTGCATTTGCTTGTCTCCTTACTTTATATATTCTTCACAGAATTTACTTGCGAGTTCAGTAGTGAACCAGAGTAAAAGCAAAGTTAATTTTAGTCTGAATTGTCCTCTTGCTGATCTTCAAGCTCAAAACTGACTTTGGGTCTGCCCTAGATCTGTCAGTCACCCAGGACCTTAGGTAAACACTTGGCTCGAAAAGTGTTTTCAAGTCTGGTCTCTGGAAAAGGAAATTCTTGAAAGTAAAAAGCACTGACAATCTCATATAAATTAGAACATAAAAACCTTAGATAGATTTGGCAAAAACTAGTCCTGAGACATAGGAGCAGTTTGTTTATTCATCTTTGACAAACAATGGGAACATGCATTATTTATATGAGTTTCAAATAAACGTCCATTGTAAGTGAAGTTGCCTTTTACATGAGGAAAGAACAAGTGGAGATCATGTGAGACCAGAAGGAATACCGGCTGTGACTTTATCTGCAGTAGCGAAAACTTTTTTTTACATAATATTCCTGCAACAAAGCATAATCCGTTGTAGACTCTTTTTTAAAAAAATGACAGCTCGTTGTAAAGGATTAATGACACTACAATTTCATGAAAGTCATGCTTTTAACCTGATAATGAAAAATATTTATTGATGAAGACTCTGCTCCCCTCGGCTCATGAAAATAAATAAAATGTCCAATATTTGGCAAATATTTTTGTTACTTAACACATTGTAAATAAACAGAAATTGCATTTTCAATCACTTCTTTTTTTCACCTTAAAGAAGAAAGACATCATTGAAATGAAAACAATGCCATGGCTTTCGTGTTTGTAACATTGTGATTTTCAGTGTTAGGAGTTAATGATCTTCTAAAACCCCTGCCCTTCTTTTCCACTGAGGTAAAATATTTTTTATTGAGATTTTTTTTTTCTTTTGCTTTGGAGACTATGCATTCTGTGTTCTCTGAGAATTTTGCACTTAAGTAAAAACCTAGCATTAATGTGGAAAGTTATATCTCCTCTATAGAGTTCTCTCCTATTTTGGGCAACACAGCAGGCCTGTAGGGAGAAGCAGGGCATGTCATTTTGTGATGATGAATAAAAAAAATAGAAATTAATTACCCAACTCAAAAAAGTGAACATAAGAGGAATGACCAGAAGTTAATTTGTAAACTACAAGAATTAATATAGCCTAAAGGTCTTCCTACATATGAAACCAGTCAGTAAAATAGCATACCAATAAAAGGCACAGACCCTAACTAGAGTGGCTGCCCAAGCTATCAGAAAGACTTTGAGGCTGATAAATGACTATCTTATACAAAGATTTGAAAGAGACCTGATCTGTGCTAGGATGAAAAATAAAACAGGTAAAATTTGTCCCCTGTTACCAGAGAAACTGCATTTGATGATACTTTACAAACCATTTGAGTATCATAAGAAATTCTTACTGGTGTTTGAACGACACTCAGTGGGAGCTTTCTCAACAGGAATGCAGATGGTATTCCTATGTTATGCAGATTTCATGTCTCACAGAAGTTAGACTTTACCCAAGTGTCTAGTTTGTTAGTTCCAAACTTGCATCTCAGACCTTGTAAAGATGCTTCAAATCTTTTTTTATGGTTGCAAAGACTTTTTAAAAGTCGATAAACTAACAGAACTTGTTTTGAGAGCCCTCCTAGGTAATTTAAAATTTCTATCTCCATGATGCATTTCTAAAGGTGGAAGCAATTGAAGAAATGACTAGGGCAACATTCTAGCCTGTAAATATTTCTCTTTCATTTGTGGCTTACTTTTCCCCAATTAGGACAGCTGAAGGTGTATCTGCTGCTAACAGTTAATTATGTAGGACAAAGAATAAGTTATAAACGTATCACTTTTCTCCTTGCCAAACTTTAAGAATCATGCATTTGATGTGCTAATAAACCCTAAGAAACTATCGATTAGTTAAATAAAACATGGTTAAAAAAAAGTGTCAATGTAGAATTGGTCTGCTGATAAGTTGATGTTGTTGGATATTCACTAGTAGAAAAGTACTAGTCATAGGAAATATCATACAGTTTTAAGACTGTATTTTAAGTAGACGTTTTTAACAGAACTTTAGAGCCATTAAATTGAGGGGAAAAAAGGCGGGGGAAACATTAATTAAGGTCATAAAACTATTTTGTCGTGCTTGAAAATATCTTAAACTAAAAAATGTAGGAGCTATTATAATAATAACAAACATTAAATCACAAAAATTGAGTGATTTTTATGTGGCAGGTGCTAAACAGATTAACTCCTTTAATCCTCATAACAACCTTTTGGGATAGGGATTACTATCAAAATTCTCACTTATAGAAGAGAAGTCTTCAGAATTGAGTGTGAAGTCTCTTGTCCAAGGATTATCAGCTAGGAGGTGGCAGAGCAGAGATTTGAACTCAGGCAGTATAGCCTTGAAACCCATTTTCAGAGTCATTACGCTAAGATTATTAGAAAACATGGAAAAAAAAAAAGGTTTTAATGCATCCCAATTCTGCTGATTTATAGAAACTCAGACTAAAAGAGGACTCGGAGAGAGAAATTCCAGACATTTGAGATGTTTGTTAGAGTGCTGTTATTAGTTGTAGACATTCTTATGGCCTAGAAACAATTGAAATGAAGAAGGAAAAAAGGAAAGTCAAGTAAATGATAAGGAGAGATGCCATAGCTAAGAAGATATGCTAAATATGAAAACACACTACTCTTCAACTCAATTTTTCAATTTAATTACTTGTGAGATTTTTTTCTTGTAGAAAAGTCATGGAGAGCAATGAAAAAATGAAAATTATATAAGTTTATGTAAGTGATATTTACTTAATAGCCCTATTTCTTCCATAATATATAAACTAAGGGTTAATTCTACATACATTAATGTACATATTGAATAGTAGAATATATGTATAACTGAACAGAACAAGTTGAATATTTCATGTTTAAGAATAAGATAGACAAGATTGCTGCTGAAAAAATTCCATGTTATCAACGGAAACTCAAATTAAACTTTAAATAATCTTTATCACCAGTGATGCAACCCTTTAGTTTCTCACAATGGCTATAAATAATTATAATAATTGCATAAATTGTTATTAATTATAATAATAGCTACTATTTATGGAATGTCTGTCAGCCTTAAGCACTATGCTAGGTGATGTATATAAACGTTCATGTACAACTTCCAGTAACTCCATGTGTTAGGTATATTCAAATCATTTTACAGATAAGGAAACTGAGACAATGAGACAAACTAATTTGTCTATTGCTGCATGCATTAAACCTGTATCATTTGCTTTCCATCTATTCTATTTGAGCAACACTGTTGAATTTATTGTCCTCACATATTTCAGAGGCCTATACTACAGTCATTATAGTGATATGTATTTTTAAAATTCCAAAGCAGGATTTACTGAGATAAAGTAAGATGAGTTATAATTGTTCTCAAAGAATTACTTAAGATAATCAGTGATGATTTGGTAAAATTACATTCCCTACTAAAGAGCTCCGTTAGACCAACTTTACCCTCATCATGGTCCAATTACTGGTGCATACATAGTATGTTCTATTTTTCCTTTTTCTCTAGATTCTAGCTATAGACAGAAAAAGAGGGACTCATCTACTGTTTTGCTCCTTCAGCTCAAAAATAAATTCCTGGACAAAAATTTCAGTCCCTTGGAGGAGAAATGAGCAATGATAGGATTTTCAAAAATTAGTTCTCTTTTATTAATAAAAGTTGCTGTCCATAAACTAGTGTTCCCTTCAATACCTAGACACAAAGTAAACCATGTTTAATAAGGCAGCACTGAAGCACGAACACACGTACCCTTTTTCTTATTTTTTTGACTCTGTCAGCAGGTGGTGTGACATGCTGTGTTAAAGGGCTGATGTTTCTCTTGTGGGTGGAGACCCAGCCAGTTTTGATTGGAGTGGTGGGTGGGGAGCATTATGCTTCGCCTTCTGTTATGTTGATAACTTAACACTGACAAATGATCACATTATCATTAATCGGGGTGTTTGATATGGGGACCTGCATATTCATCATGTAGACACTAGCTTTAAACTTGAAAGATACCTAAATAATCATATATATGAGGTTTAGAGGAGAGGTAGCAATGACTTAGATATATGGACAGTAAATTTAAATTACCCAACTTGAATATCATTTCATTGATTTGGAAAGAAGACCACAAACTCCATCTAGCTATTCATGAGCTGAAGTAAAAATAATGAGAATGGGAATGAAGAAGTACCCCACCCTCCAATGCCCCATGCTTAGCTCTGTGGTGTCTATCATTAATATTTGTGCTTGTTTTTAAAGAAAATTATCCTTATGTTGATAAGTGCTTTTTATTACTTATTGGACATATAAGAGATATTAGCTAGCTCTTATGTAGTTATGGGCTACATAGAATCCCCAAATCAAATAATAGATGATGGCTCTTTAACATTGCTCAAACATAGTTGATGGCTCTGGTGTATTCTCATAGCATATATAAATGGTGCAGGGTGATATTAAAAGCATGAAGCAGACTGTGTGCTTGTGTCCTGGAACTACTCCATATTGGGCCTGAGACCTTGGGCAAGTTTCCTAATCTTTAAATAATAGTACCTACCTCATAGGGTTTTATGGGGTTTAAACAAGTTAATACATGTAAGCACTTGTGCCTAGCATAATGTAATAGGTTAATAAAGATAACCTGTTTTATTTTATATATGTCTTTCATAACATCAGTTATTCTTCATTGACAAGTCCTTTGGTAAGTAGGCTGATGTCTTACCTAATGCCTAACCACCTACAGTTTGCTATCTATCTTCTATCTATCTATCTATCTATCTATCTATCTATCTATCTATCATCTACCTATCTAATCATTATGGGTACTCTACTTGCTGAATATCAAATAGAGAGTCCTGTATACTGTTTTTAAGTTGAAATATTTTACCAAGGTAATTTAGTAGAATGAAAGGTCCCCAAACTCTTTGTTTGTTATAGGAGCTACTCTCCTCATTTTGGAGCCTGGTGGATGCCTGGAATTTGGGATGGCAAGGTGTGTAATGAATTTCTTTAGTCAGGGAATACTTATTGACACTGACTATGTGTTAGGCACAGTTCTAGGGGATTGGGGATATGTAAGTAAATAAGACACATGAAGTTTCTGTTCTGCAGACTAAGGGTGGGAAGGGGCAGACAACAATTTAAAAGATGAATAAAAAAGAAAAATGCCATGTAATGATAATTTTCTGCTATTGCAAAAGAAAAAAGTACTGACATACAGAGTGATTGAATAGCCATTTATATCAGATGGTCAGAAAGAGCCTTTCTGAGGAAGTGACACTTGAACTGAGCTTCAAATGACAGGAAAGACTCAGGAAAATAAAGATGGGGGGAAGGGACATTCCCAGCAAAGAGACTGGCTTGTGCAAAAATTCTGAATAGGATGGGACTTAGACTGTTTAAAGAGTTTAAAAACGGCTGGGAACAAGGAGGAGGATGGGGTTAAAGATGAATGCAGAGGTTTTGTAAAAGAGGAGTTTGGATTTTATTCTAAATGCAGTGGAAAACCACTGGAGAATTCTAATAAAGCAGAGATGTTTTAAACATGTCTCCCTGGCTGCTATGTGGAAAATAGATCATGGAGTTCAAGAATGTCATACTCTTTAAGTTAATCCTAAGCTATCTTGGGAAAAAGGAAATCTACTGAGTAATGAAAACCCAGGACGGGTTGTAGAACCAACCCATGGGAAAGCGAGAGATGTAGCTGGGTCCAGGTAGGCACAATGGAAAACTAGAGTCTGAGATGCTACCAGGACTCTTTTTCTCTATCTTTTTATCCTATATATCTTGTATAAACTTTATTTTCCCTTAATTTAGATGGAACTATTTCTTTCTTGTGAGGCAACATGGCTACAGACCATTCTTAAGTTTTATATCTTCATGGCTTCTACCATCAGAATCAAACCTATCCCCCAGTAACAGAGTGAAATATCTCAGGGGAGGACTTTAGTTGGCTACTCCTGAGCTAAACAACTGTATTTGGGAATGAACTTATGAGTCTCACCATATAGATATTGAGGGACAGAGGAGGTAGTTTCACCAGTGCAGATCCAAGGGGAAGTAAGAGGGGAGGGACTGGGCAGGCAATTCCATATTGTCACTACCAAAAGAAAGAGTATTCTTAGGAGAGGGGTAGAGAGAAAAGTTGAGTTTACTGAAGTATCAACTCTTCTAGGTGCTGGTTATGCAGCAGTAAACAAAACAGATTAAAATCCCTGTCCTCATGGTGGTTCCATTCTAGATCCAGTGCTATTTATGCCACCACTAAGCAGTGCTTGATGCTGTTCCAGTAGCTGGAAGCACACCAAGAAAGCAAAACAGCCAAAGCCTCTCCATCTTGATGGAGCTTAGAGTCCGCTGTAAAGTATAAAAGGAGAGGGGACAGGTCTAGGGCACTCCTGCTCTGCACAGCTCTCAGGGATAAAAATGAAGAGGAAGGTGATTCCAGAAGTTGATTCAGCCCCCTGCCATCCCTAGGCCCTCATCACTATTGTAAATAGTGCAGCATGAGGAAGGTTCCCTGGGCAGAAACTGCCATGGTGATGGCACCCTCCCTGTGCCTTGGTAGCATATACCAAGCTGAGGCGTCTCAGCCTTTATGCCAGCTTTGCCTCTGCAAGCTTTACTTTCCAAGTGCAGTGATGTAGGAAGTCCCTGTGCTACAGTCAACCTGTTGTGAATCTCCTCTCTTAGTCTAAGCATTGCATTTGTAAAACCAGACATTCTGGGTTTAATGCACTGAGGTGTTCACTGCCACATCTGTCAATCAGTTTCAATCACTTGCCAATCAGGTAATAGAGCCAGAAGCCAAGAATCTGCCCAGGGCAGGAAAAGATCTAATGGGTTTGTCTGTCAAATGCATCTTAATCCTATGTTTTAGTGAAATGTTTTGAGTCAACTAACAAACATATTATGAATTACTCAACTTTTTTCTGTTTTGGAAAAAAATACAAGAAAGAAAAAGGAAACTGTTAGAAATACACTCTGATAGAATAAATGGCTGGCTATTAGATTGACAGAGCATCATAGTCTATGTACACTTACTAGACTAATGGAAGGATTAGACAGTTGAGCCTAAGGCTGTATTTGTTCTGGTCAAGAGAATTGTGTATTTGAGCTTCAGTGGTATGCTGACTATGCCTGTGTGGAAAGCAGAATGGCCAACTAATGTTTTTAAGTGTTTTCCTCAGTAAAAAGTATATAGAGAAATACATTTAATGAGGTCAAATTTGTGGATTTGAGTTCTACATGGGCCAGTGATTTCACCCTATTCCAGTACTATGGACCTTTGCTACTTGTGGCAGTTATCAATTTGATGCCTCCAGCTCCAAATCCACCCATCATTGACTGATTTGCAAAAACAAAGATGAGCCCTTCAAATATTTTCCTTTTTCCTGCTGTACCATGTTAAGCTATGTCCATGGAAGGCACTGGCAAGACACTGCAGGAGGAGAAGGTTTTTCTTCCTGGTACTTTTGTGCTTCTTTGGGCAGGCTCCTATAGCACAGAGGTTTTCTCTAGTACCTGTTTTCTACACTGAGGGGCCATTTTCATGAACATGCTATCTGTGCAAAAACCCAAGGCCCTATGCTTGGTTTGTGCTCTGCTGTTACCATCTTGAAATTCTTAATACATTTTGAACAAGAGGCTCCACATTTTCATTTTGAACTAGGCCCTGCAAATTATGTAGCCAGTCCTGCCTGCATCTCAGGGTAACTTCCAGTGCAATGCTCCTGCAACACCCAGTTCCTGCAGGCCACTGTGGTCAGCAGCACCCGGTGTCCGACAACTTCCTGCAGCACCCTCAGATGCAGTTTAATAGCAGATCCCTCCCTGTGAAGAGCTTCCTCAGCACCCTAGATATGAAGTGTTTTCTGGTCCCATTCTGCTATGACCTTCTTTTAGGATGAAGGTATTGAGTTCTCCCTCAGCACTGGGCTTGACAAACCAGGTGGCAGGCTCCTGGGGGTGGGGATTGGGTAGAGTTATTCTGACCCAAAGACCCTGAGGACTGCAACGGACATCAAGCAGTCTTGGAAAGGAGGGGCAAAAGAGCAAATGGAAGAACAAAGGAGAGAAGCAGAAAGAATGCCTTAGGGATCATGAGCAGTTAAGAATTGATAGCAGGAAAGGCTGGGGGAAGCCATTGGAGCTGCATGAGAGCATGTTGGACACCACTTGTGGTGATGTCAGCTGCTATTGAGGCTTTGATGTGCTAACTTTAAAGGATAGAACAGACCAATCATCTGTCTTAACAACACATCCAAATACAGACACTAGAACAGACATTTCTTGCTTGTCGTCTGTCTCTCTGTCCCTCTTCCCTTCCTCCATGCCTGGGGCAACCAGATACTGTTTGTTCCACCTTCTAGGTAACAGCATCAGATAAAACCCCTAGACTCTCAAATGAACTGAAATAAAATGCTGATTACTGAAGAGTGAATCACTTTCTATAATTTATGATTCCTTTTAATTCAAACATGTTGACTTGTATTTTATATTCGTATTAGCTGAGTCTGATGGACCCAGGTTTTCAGAATAGATACAAATCTCAATCCCTTGTAGCTAGATTCCCCTCTACAAAAATGTGGTGACAAATAGTTTCCAGTGTTTCATGCGCACTGGAAACTTCTTAGGAACTTTAGCAAATGAGGCACCATTATTATGTAGCAGTACAGTGACCAGTTTCCTATATTATTGTAATATGAGGCTGTAAAAATTTGCTTTTTCTTGTATCTTATTATCATAAATGAAAGTGGGATTATAGAGTTTCTGAGATTTAAAGTTTGCAACATTAACGAAGTTTTATGCTAAACACATTTAAAATTGGATTAACGTCTAAAGTGTGTTTCTTGTTTAAGATTTTCATGTTCTCTTCAAAATATGGCAGAAGTAAAGATAACAAACAAAAGGTGAGAAGAAATTTTTTAAATGGGACAAATAAAATTGAGCATACACAGAATATATTAAGAGATGGGCTAGAAGGGTTGTATAAGTGATTGTATATTTATTGTCCATGATTCTTTCTAATTTTGGAATATTTTGAAACTCTTAAAAATAATGTTAAATTTGACAAACACTATATTTTAGTTCATTTTTCCAACTCTATGTTTACATTTTACACTTAAACCTGTCTTTCTTCAATCCTGGAATATTCCTAAGTGTTATCTTTTTAAAAATTTCACTTTTCTGCCATTCCACCAACGTCTTATGCTGGAATTTATATTAAATGTATGTTGAAGCCTCAAAAGTTAATTTCCTTCTCTTTTAACTGCTATTTCATGTCATTTATTCCCTTTATCTTTTGGTGCTACATTCTGGGGCAATTCCTTAATACTTTCTCCTAATTTACCCATTCTCTCTTCAACTATGTTCAGTTTAATTTGTGAGATTTTAAATTTAAATCATTTTATATAGTTTTTCATTTTCTGAATTTTTAATGGTTCTTTTTCATATCTATCTGACCTTGTTTAATCTTTTTTTATGATATCTTTTCTTTTTTAAAAAGCCATGGTGATTTTTTTGTTTGCTTTTGTTTTTTTTTTTGTTTTTTTGTTTTTTGCAGTATGTGGGCCTCTCACTGCTGTGGCCTCTTCCGTTGCGGAGCACAGGCCCTGGACGCGCAGGCCCAGTGGCCATGGCCCACAGGCCCAGACACTCTGCGGCATGTGGGACCCTCCCAGACCGGGGCACGAACCCCCATCCCCTGCATCGGCAGGCGGACTCTCAACCACTACGCCACCAGGGAAGCCCTGCTTTTGTTTTCTTAATTCTTCTTTGGGCACTGAATATACCTATCTTTTTAAAGTAACTTCCAGATTGTGGTGGTATTTTCATTTCATCAATATTGAATTAATCTCCCAAGTAGCTTTTGTTGGCTATGGCTTTCCTTTCTTCTTCTTTACTTGTTTCCTCTTTCACTCCCTCCCTCCTTTCCTCCTTCTTCCCCTAAACTCTTCTCTGATATGCTTGCCTCAAGGTTGTCTCCTAAGTTCTCTAGTTCAAATCTAGGTCTTAAACTGATAAGTCAGGTCTGATACTCCACAGTGCCATTAGATAATTCTTAGATTCGGTCACCAAGCCATTTGATGAATTGAACCAGATCTAGACTGGAACAGTCTTACTCCCTGTGAGATATAGCCTTTGGCTACAGTCAGTAGCAGTGTTATTCAGATTCTTTTCTTGAGTGGGATTTGATAATATGGGGAGGCAAGAGAAGGAGAGAGTGTTACTAAGCACTTGTTCTTAAGCAGTGAGCTTTCTTTTGGCTTCCTGCCTCCTGAGGGTGCATTTTAGTTCCTGTTTCTCTGCAGAGGTTCAACTTAACTCTGTATTTGGAAGGTGTCTTAAAGCATGAATTTGAATGACAGTCTTGACCAGTAGTCTCAAGTTCTTGAGTATTATTCTTCTAGCATGTGTGTGTATGTGTGTGTGTAGTTTTCATCCAAGGTTGGGGCTAAGTGGTATATTATGTTAATGGATTTGAAATACAATTTCTTCCACAAGTAGTATAATTCAATCAGCCGAGAATCACTTCACCAACACATAGAATGAACTAAGTAGAACACTAGTTCCTGTGGGTACAGAGAACAAGTAGGTAGAGGCCCCTCCTTAGTGCTCTCTTAGGCCAGTAGAGGAGGCAGAATAGATAACCTCCCTTGTCCTTGACTTTGCTGCTGAAGTTTGACCTATTCCATTTCTACTTAATTTTGAGATTTTAGGAATTACTATGGTTCAAGTGGTTCAATAAATAAATGCACCTGCATTGGACATTCATGAAATGTTCTCATCAGGTCTGCAATGTCAGTTACTTAAGAACATGAGAGGGTAAGGCCACATGTGCATGTCAGAGGATTACGTGGATTTGGTCAGCACAACCAAAGGAGTTCAGCTTTTTCTCATCTGCTCTAAAAAGATCAGCACAGCTTGTGATATGCTTATGAAAATAACTGAAACTTTAAAACTCTATTTTTTTATTTAAAGAAATCAGACCTAACCAGGATTAGTAAGCAGTGCCCGGATTAGCTTTACTAGTATAAATTGTGAGTCAGAAGGGAGAATCACCATCAGGAGGACCAGCAGCCATGCCGAACATGTGCTGTTTTTACCCATTTTAATCTTTTACTTGTACTGTTTTTGTAAAGTAAAGTGGCAGGCCAGAAGGAAAAGATAGACGAAGTAGAGCAAAAGACTTGAGGAAGGAGAATGGTTGCAGAGGGAGGAATTATTCCATAAAACAAAGAGCAGAGAGTGTATTTAGAATAAGGAAGAAAATGAGACAGGAGGTCAGGAAGATAATAAAATCAGACTAGGGACAAATGAATTGTCCTTTCCTTCACACAAATGGAGTATTCCATGTACAATATCCTTCTTTCACTTGCTAGTCACCATCATATATATTCAAGAGAAAATATACTACAAAACATCCACCTACTTTTCAATACAAGCAGGAGAATAGCTCCCAAATAAACTCATCTTTCATTCTCCCTGTTCCTGTAAGTCTTAAACAGATTCATTCTCCTAGGAATAGAAATTATGGAATCTAAGAGTAAAACAATAATCTGGAAAAAGAGTAAGGAGAGAAAGGGCAAAATTTTCTTTTGTTTGCAAATCTGGTGCATTAATTGCATTCCTGGGAGACTTTCTGGACAGAGCCTCTGGTAAACAAATTAGATATAAACCGAAGGCGAGGGCACCAGGGTCACTATGGTGAGGGAACATCAAGTGACAGGCGCTGGAACCCCCGATGCATGGCTTGCAGAGCAGATGTTCGCAAGGATGCAGTGATTATTGAACTGGTAATAAAAAAGCATCAGCTTACAGGCAGCCACGATGGATGCTGGTAATTATAAAGCATCCCCTGGGAGGAAAATGACACAAGTCAGCCACAACTCCGTAATCACCGGGGCATAATTAAAGCTCCAGTAACAGTTGTTAATAGGGTGAAAATAAAACAGGGGGAAAATTTGAACTCAACCTTTTCCCCCCATTTTTTTAAGAGATGGCAAAGGGCAATGTAATTACAGGGATAGCAGATTTTATAATTCTGCTTCACATCATAAAACAAAGGGTTGGGGCTATTAAGTGGTCATTGATATTTAAAGTATGGGAACCCAGATACACCTACATATATATATATATATATATATATATATATATATATATATATATATATATATATATATACATACATATACCAAAGGGAAAAAAGTGTGTTTGCTCTTTGAATATGTAGTATGTGGGGGAGAACAGATTTTTAAACAGAATGTTTATATTCTAATTTTCAAAATGGTAGAAATACAAATATGTAAAGAAAACGGAAACATGTAAATATTTGGCCATTTCATCCTTTCCGGAAGATCTGTAGTGGTATAATGTGCCAAGCTATATGATACTGTTGGTTAAAATGGTTTAGATATTGTTAAATAAAGTCAGCAAATCACTTACAGTGTTGAAAGTGTCACTTTTTCACAGAATGCTGCCAGCCACTCCCTAACCTAAAACATCAAGCAAAACAGGGCTCATTTTCCATGGGCTAAATCACTGAAGCTATTTACCAGAAGAGCTTCTAAGAAAAATACATCTACACCCATTGTGACCCAGTTGCCTAGGTGATTGGGCAACTAACTATGCATCTGGATATGCATTACCAATTAGGCCTATGTGTAGATCTATTTTAAGAGGCAGATGGGTAGTACAATGAGAAGGAAAGGAACTCTCTTAAGTTCCTATTTAGCCAGTTTTCCATTCATGGATATTTAAAAGATTAGGTTTAAAGGGCTGATAAATGTAAAAAACATACTCTACAACCTTGTGCTAAACTTCATGTGAGAAGTACATGAATACCCATGTATGTCACATTTCAATAAACTGTAAGAAATGAGGGGAAAAGGAATAGCAATTTTCAGTAGAACTCTCATTTATGGATTTTAACATGATCACAATTAGCTACTGAAAATCTTTCTCCTTCTTTCTTTTGGTATTTGGAGAGCTGGCCAATTAAAACATAACTAATTTATTGTATTTGGTATGGAATGCATAAAGAATAAATTATATTTCCAATATGAACATAGATTCCTAGAATTGGAAAGGACCTGACAATTTATGGCCTTAATTACCCTTAAATACCTACTGTTTGCAATGCACTCGTAAACATGAAATATATTAAAAGACAGTATCTGCCACATAGAAGACTCAACATGGACACAGGAAAAGTTAACAGATCATAAAATTTGAAGTCCTTGACTTCTTTTAGACCCTCAGGTCATGGAAAAATAATAAAAACTTCGGGAGAAATTTCTGTTATTACTAGGAAGAATCAGTGGCACAGGACATACTATCCCAGGACCAAGATATTAAGAAATGTGAATATTTTGGCTTTTGGGGACAAGTCTTCCTTTAATTGAGAATTAGTTCCTAAAGGAGTATAAAATGTACAACTGTAGGGCCCATCCTGAAAGGAGTAGGACAAAGAAGAATGGGGGAGAGAGAAAAAGGCAAATCCTATCCTCGCCTGAGGAGGAGAACAGGGAAGAGTTTTCTTCAAGTGGCTCAGGATTCTGTAAGAAAAAGGGGGGTTATAAAAAAATAAATGGGAAATGCTGTTTATTGCATCTCCCTATTGGAGATTCACAATCACATTAGCCTACTAAATGCTCTGATAAAATCCTGCAGGGAGACTACATATCAAACTGTTTAAATGTACAGCTTGACTTTGGAGCTAAATGGTCTTAGCTTGATCCTCAACTCTGCTAAAAACTAAGCAAGTTACTTAACCTATCAAAATAGTAAGACATTCCTACCCTTGGTTTCCTCAACTACAAAATAGAGAGGACTATAGTGTCTACCTCTGGGTTTTTGTGAAGATTAAATAACACATTCCATGTAAAGTATTTAGCACAGTTCCAGGTGCCTAGGAAATGCTCAAAATGTCTTAGATATTATTAGAATTAATATATGTTACATAATAAATGAGTCAACCTATTTAACTTTATTTCAGTATTTTCTACCCTTTGACTATGGAACTCTCTTTTAAAGGACACCTACAAAAAGCTGAAGATATACTAGTTTTTTTGGGGGGAATAAACAAGTTTGAAGCACCCTAAAGTTACTCAAGTTTGATGTGGGGAATGGGGCTCAGGATGGGAAGAGTAATAGCCCTGGGGCATCAGAAAGATGACCAGAAGAAGGCCAGCTGAAGAAGGTTTAATAAAGAGGCAGCAGACCTCTAAACCTATTTCTGTTTTTGTCGTTGTTGGCAATAATTGAACAACAATTATCCTAATGGACTGAGGTTTCACTTATAAAGTTACCACTGTCTGTCTATGTCTGTCTCTTAAAACTTAATCACTGCATTATCTAAATACATTTCTTTACTTATCTTTATATTCTTAATAACTTCCCAAAGGCTTCAAATAAAGCTTTCAAACCCATTCCTTAGATGGGGGAAGCAACAGATGATTCTCCCATTTTCCTTCAATCTGCTCATGTCCTTTAGGAACCTCTACTTCTACTCTTATTTTTTCTGTTTTTTTTTTAAATTTAAATCTCTCCTCTCTTTTGCCTAAAGTATAGAAATGTAGAAGGAAGAAGAATGTGAACAAGGAGGTTGATTGGGGTGAAGGCACAAGGGGAGTTGAGAAGGTTTTCCAAGATAGGTAACATATAATCATGGTCTTTCATTTTTCCTGATTCCAAAACAAATGAAAATAAAAAACAATCTAACATAACTAATTCCGAAACTTCCCAGGAGGATGATAGAATCTAGGAACAAATTGGAATAAATGTGCTAATGTGTAAAAAAGAATTTCCTTGGAAGAATATTGTATAAATGTAAACTATTTTTAGTATATTTACTATAAATTCAGAGATTTTTGTCCCTTTTTTAAAAAGTAAGTTTTCCATAGACATTATAAAGTGTTTGTTAACAGCAGTTTTCAACTATTATATAAATCAGTACTTAGCAATATGTTTTAGATTTTAAATAATCCTAGGATAAAATATATTAATTTTAGGGAAGGCTTTGGATATTTTATAACAATTATAGTTTATCCTAAATAATAGATAATTCTATAAATTTCTTTTGTTTTGTTTCCACAATAGTTCAACATAGAGCAGACTATTTTGACATCAGAGAAATAAGAGCTAGACATGAAAGAAGAGAAAATATAGATCAGATTATTTTCAATTTTTTAAAGTGTTTCAAGAAGTGGTCTTACAGATTTTTGCTCTCATTGTCTATAATTTCAACTATTCAATATGCTTAGGATTCTTGCCAAAAATTTTAACCAAATTTGTTTTGGATTTCTGATAGGACTTCTTTGTAGCAGATTTATTTTTAATTCTTCCTCTGGGGATTTGTGCTCTATTTTAAAGAATTATATGTACCTCTCCGGAATGTTACTAATTTCCAGGTTCATAATATGAAAAACTCTTTGTTTGTCCTAGAAAAAGCTGAAATAAAAATGATAACCAATTCTACCTTACACTAGTGAATCTTTAAATAGTACTGTATTTTTCTAACTAATGGAGTAGTAAATGTTCATTCCTTCTTTTTGGTCAACCAGGTTAATGACCGTGTTCTATATTTCAGTGACCACAGAAAATATTGAGGATGTAATGATAATTAGTGCAGTCCCAACCTCAGAAACTTCAAGTTTATGGCATGTTAAGAAAACCCAACATTGTATCATTTTGTGCTATTGCAATGGCATGTATAGGATGCTATGGGAGCAGGCAGAGTAGGGAAATCTTGATAGAAAAACTCCCATTTAAATTGAATCTTAAAGGGTTAACAGGAAATACAGAAGGAGTGGGTTGTGTGTGGGACTGATAAGGATTACTCCCTACCTCCTTCCTTGGCCCTTTTCTCTTTTCTAGGTATTCTCACTTTCTAAGTCATCTCTAGTTACGTGACTGTCAATTCCATTTATATTCATGTGATCACTACATTTATTCTTTAGCTCTGACCTTTCTCCTAAATTCTGGATTCACATCTAACTGCCTACCTAATATTGCACCTGAATGTTTAACACCACATTTTACATGTTTAAAATAAAACTGCTTTTATCCATCTGCCCACCAATTTGTTCTTCCTCTAGTGTTCCATGTCTCACAAAATGGCACCACACTTTACACAGTTCATAGATATCTCTTTTGCACCTTTCATACAAACTCTCAGGAAATTCCATTGGTTTTACCTTCAAGTTATATCCTGAATCTGACCACTTGCTGCTACTGCTCTGCCCAAGTCATTTCTTCTCTGGATCATTGCAATAGACTCAAAAATTGTTTCCCTGTTTTTCATCTTACCCTACTCTGGCAGCAGGCAGACTGCTTCTTTTGAATAATAAGCCAGATTATGTTACTCCCTGGTTAAAAACTTCCAGTGGCTTCCTATTATAGAATAAAATCTAAAGTTCTGAGCATGGCTTCTAAGCCTGCCCATGATCTTGCTGAATATCTATCTGTCTTCATTTATCTATTTAAGCTACACTGGTCTTCCTGCTGTTTGTTGAACATGGATGCCACATCTTAAGGCCTTTGCAGTTGTTGCTCCCTGCCTGAAATGTCCTTCCTCCTAGAGCTCACAGGGCTGGCTTCTGCCACTCAAGTCTCAGCTTAAAAGTCACCTTCTTGGAGAAGTCTTCTCTAGCAAACTTAGCAAATCCTTCTTCCCCTAGCATTCTTCATCACATTGATTACTATGTGAATTTTATCACATATTTACATAAGTGCCTTAATGACAGCAGCCCAGTTTGGTATATTTACTGCTGTATCCCTGACACACAGAAGAGCACATAGTATGTGCTCAATAAATGTTTATTGACAGAGTTCCCAGTTTCTTGTTATCTTGGTAGAAATGTGCAATTGTATATATGGGTATGAAATTAGAAAGATGTGGTTTGCGATAAGAAACACACAACATAGGGTAAGTTATTGAATTCAGAGAAAGGGTGAATACAGACCATGTAGGGGATTTCCTAAAATATGAGAAGGGAGGAAGTTCACAGAAGCCCACCTTCCTCATTTAATGGGTGGCCTATCTAAAAGGAAAGGTTGCACTAGTAAAGTTGTAAAATTCTTTCCTGTGTCTGTGACAGATGAGGCTGCTCTTCCCTCCCTCCCTCCTCCCATTCTTCCTTCCTTAAGCATAGCAAGCATACTGCACTACACAGCTTATGTTCAAGGGTGGAAGATTATATATATGTGTGAAAACTTCCCTTAGTCCTTCCTAGGTTATTTGGCTGGCCTAATAATTAAACTGATATAAGACAAATAAATAGGAGAAAAACAAATTTAATTATGTACATATGGGAGCTCTTTAATATACATATGAAGCAGTGTCCAGTTGGCTAGGTCACTTCATGATCTCCAACTGTAGGAGTGGAAAACTTTCCCTTCTTCCCTTCTAGGTTATTGCGTGGTCTAATAATCAAACTGATACAAGACAGATTAACAGGAGAAAAACAAACAAAATTACATGCATACAGGGACCCCATAAAGATATGAAGACTCAAGGCAGTCAGGTAATTAAAGCTTGTATAATATTCTGAGCTAAGTAAAGGGGTAATGGTGTAAGGACATGAAGGGGAGGAAAGACATTCACAGGAAGAGAAAAGGTATGTTTAGAAAATAAAGGTTGCCCTGTTATGCAGACAAGTTTCTTAGGTAAAAAGTTATATCTGATAATAGATTTCTACCTGGTAAAGATCTTATTTCTAATGTAAATTTAGGTAGCTGAGGGGGAGGTAAAGAGCTTTTCCTGAGTCTACTTGGGTTTTTGATTGCCTTTAGCTCAAAATAATCTTTATGCCAAAGTGACATAGTTTGAGGTGGAAAAACTTGCTCCCTTTCAGTCCTGTCTTTGAAACTTCAAATAAGAAATTTAATAATCTGGAAGCTAAGTTGTTAGATTGCTCTGTATATCATTGAGCCAGCCTCAGAATAGGTCAATTCAGTTAAACAGTTGTGTCTCATTTCAGGAGGCAGTGATGCAGGTGGGCCTCAAAATTAGGCCTTTATTGTATAAGCAAGCAATAATGTATTTAATAAGAGGCATTTCTATGGAAACTAAAGAAAACCAAAGGGTATGATTGGAGCAGATGATAAACCCAGTCTGGGTCCAGAAGGCAACCAGCTGAGAGAAGAGAAGATTTTCAGATGTAGGGATCAAAGCACCTTTTGCAGTTTGAATGTCTCTGATGATGTCATTAGGTGTTCATGTAAACTTTCTGAGTGGCCCACACAGCAGCAGCACAAAGATTGTCTAAACATAGCTATTACAGTGATTTCTCTGAGGTTTATATCGAGATGTCTATATTCAGTTTTTCAGGGCTACAGGGAAAAAGGCAGTTTTTTTCTTAGTGATTCCAAATCAAAAGAGTGGGAGAAAATTGGAAATGTTAGTTTGGAGATTATTAGACAGATATTTGAGGAAATTAGAAGAATTCAGTATCCAGCTGAGCTTAGAGGTAGAAAAGAACACCTCAAAGACAATTAAAAGAAATAAAACCTGATATCCACAAGTGTGTATTATAGTTACTACTGAGACATAATTTTTCTCTCTAAAGTCACCCTTATTTCTACCAAAGAAAGCCACAGTAAGACTAATTTGTTTGCAGAAATAAGTCTAATTTCAATAAATGTGGCCTGATTATTTCCCTAAGTACAGCAAGAATAGTGATTTGACCATATAGGCTCTTTTAAATCTGCTTTGCTGGAACTTTTTGTAAGAAATCTCAGATTGAACTTTGAAAAGCCTCTGGAGGCCAAGAAGACAAGCCGAGAACTTGACATCAGATTTTGCCTGCAATATATACAGATTTGGGTGAATTCCTTTCTTCTTGAGGTCTCCCAAATATCCTGAGTTTCCTGCACCAGCAGGAAGTGACCTTTCTTACTTGGTTAGGCTGTTTAGAGCCCTGTACGCAAGGTACCAGGATGTTTTACCAAGAGGCTTTATTGGCTCCATAAAGTCAACCTTAGTTCCTTAAAGCTGTCTGCCATGTCTGATTTTATGCACATCTTTCTCAAATATGACATTCCAGTGAAGGCCTTGATAATATAACCAATGTTTCCAATTGTGTCCTATTATAAGGAGAACAGATTCTTATTGAATGTATGCAAATAAATATATTGCCGTGAAAAATAAGAATATTCAGAGTTTTCAAATTCAAGAGGGATTAGGTAGGGAGGAAAAATAATTTGTTTATTTTGTTTACAAAATTACACTTTACCAAATTGCTCTAGGTCATAGTTAACTTAAGAGAGATAAAAAACATTTTCTTAAATCTCAAAAAACAAAATATTAAAGAACCATCAGTTTTATCCAAAAAGTTATAAAAATTATAATCATCCTCATCAGTTCATTCAGTCCCATGTTATTATTTCTTATTCTGCTTGAATCCAGTCTTCCCATTTGTTCTAGTTCTTTCCCAGTTTAGTTTTATAATCTTAAAGGTAACAGAAACCTGAGCTTGTCAGGGTCCTTTCCATCTCCTAGAAGATGAAGCACATTTGCAAAAGCATCAAATAATAACTGTAAATGACAAAAGGCTTAAAAATGGCCATGGTTAAAGATCTGATGAGAGTTTGTATTAATGCAATTGACAGGGAAATTTGGTTCGTTCTATGACACACACAACATTTTAAGATAACTAGAATTACAAGTGATTACATTATACCAGGAAATCTGATTTCTAGGAATTTCATACAATTTCTGGCATGTCTATATACCTATATGAATATAACATAAAGAAGGCTTAGTATTACTCCTTATTTGACAATGCCTCCCATGTAGTTTAATGTATCAAATAAGCCTAATTAACTTAGCATTTCTTTCTTGCTTGCTTTCTTTTCTTTTTTTTTTTTTTAATAGGAGAGAAAACACTCTTTTGAGATGTTCTGAGAGCTTTCTGAAAAAATCCCAAAGTTAGTTTGATGTTGAAAATACTTCATTTAGAATTTCATTTTGGAAGTTTGTCATAAATAGCAAAATGTTTGGACACAGGAATAAATAAGGATCACAGATTATTATAAAATAATACTTAGTTATCTATTTAACCAAAGTGACAATAAGAGATTTCAAAGGCAACTACAGAAGGTTGTGAGCAAAACTTAGCTCTTTTAATATGGAGAAGATTCAGTTTTTTTAAGTAGTCAAATATCTAATTAAGACAACATGAAGCACAGGAAATTATTTTAAGATGCAAAATTTTTGCTTTCTAGACAGATTACTTAAAAGGTAAGGAAAAAAACCTTTCACAATATCTTATCAAGAGCAGATCCATTGTCCAATAAAACTTTGTCCTTTTAGCAGATGAAAGGAAATCAAGTTTTAATTTCAGAAAAGTAAACTATTGCTATTAAAGGTTATTTTTCAAACCCTTATAATAATAGTTTAATTTTTAGTCAACTTGACTGCACAAGGTAAAATTCTCTCTTTTGCTTGCTTTCTTCTCAACTTTCTATACCATTTTATCCTTTATATTTCTCTTTCCCATTCTGAAATAACCATTTTTACTTTTCCCTAAACAAAAATGTATCTTCACACCTCATACCTTTCCTTACCCCAAAACACTTTTACTTTCCTTGCATACAGAGTTGTTTTGCTTATTATTTCTAGTAGCTTTAATTACACATGTTAATTAGAATCCTTTACCCTTAGAAACATTAATTTCCAGTGAAAACTAACAAGTAGGCAATTATAAACTGCCTGTTATGCCTGTATTCTTTAGATTGACAAATTTATGAATACATTTTATAATTTCTAGAAACATATGTCCTTTTAAAAAATAGTACACTGTTTCAATGTGGCACAAGACGTGTTTACTAACAAACCCAAATATCTTTAGTTTCCCTATAATAAACACAAAGTATATAAACCTATGTTCAGTAATTAATGTTTCATTACTTTATCTTATGTGTAATGATCTAGATACTCAATGAATTTCCATCACTTAACCAAACTTAGTAAAACTCTAAGGTTTTAAATTACCAAAAAGATTTGGGGAAACTATTTTAAGTACACAATCCATAAAATATAATTATTGTTGAAAAGTTTACCTAAAAACTCTTATCTCAGATATATCTATCAAATTTACTTGCTCCCAATAATTATGTTTAGACTACTCACAAAAACTTCATGAGAGGGGCTTCCCTGGTGGCGCAGTGGTTGAGAGTCCACCTGCTGATGCAGGGGACACGGGTTTGTGCCCCGGTCCAGGAGGATCCTGTGTACCACAGAGCGGCTGGACCCGTGAGCCATGGCCGCTGAGCCTGCGCATCCTGTGCTCTGCAATGGGAGAGGCCACAACAGTGAGAGGCCCACGTACCAGAAAAAATCAAAAACAAAACAAAACAAAAAAACTTCATGAGAAATTAGACAGTGTCAGCCATCATTCTAAGTTATTATTTTTTTCTTTTTGACAAATTTTGTAATAGATGTGTCCAGAATTTATTTGACTAATAAACCCAGGTAGAATAAAAATTGTACATCTGCATTATATTCAATGTTGATAACTCTAAAGACATGTCTATTCAAACAAACTTCAACTAGCTTTTATTTATCAAAGATTATCTCAGATCACATGAACTTCAAAAATATGTGGAGTAGTTTCCATATTTCTGAGTTTTAGGAATATTTAATTCATAGGCACTTAATTTTAATCCAATTAAATAAACCTCATTACAATTTAATTTTGGCAATACCATTTGGAGGTAGAAAAATATCACATCTACAGCATACATATATAGGCAGACACAAACATACAGACAGATACAGAGATCTTATATAGCTTTTGTTCTAAAATTTCATCCATGAGTCACATAAAATAATACAAAACTCACTAGTTTATAAAAGGACAGTTGGATCCAAATTTTGTTTTGGCAGTTGGAATAAATTAATTTCACCTGCTCAGATGGCTAAAGCTTTTCACTAATATTTGTAGAGAAGACATTTAAGATTTTTCATTAGCCCAGTTTCTAAATAGTTTGTTTCTTCTTCTGATGAGAAATTTCTTCTTAAAGTTTGCATTTTAAAGAATGGCTCTTAGGTCTTAGAGAAGTTAGGGGTGGAAAATCTACAACACAAAGGCACAGAAAAAGTATTCAAGTTTTGAAGGCATATTTGCCTATTATCAGAGGTCCAGAGTAATTACTATTTACTTTTTTAAAAAAAAAGAAAAAAAGCTTTTTAAAAGTACAGGACAATTGTATTTCCAATGTCCTGACGTGTTTTTTTTTTTTAACAATATCTGCATATGTCTGAAGACAAATAGAAAAAGATCTGAGTGGACTTTCAGTTGCTTTCAGAGTTATACTTTTGTTTCTTTAAAGATTCAAGTTGCACATTAAGAATTGTGATTTTAACTCATTTTTTTCCCTCCTGCATTCTTGCAACCTTTAAATCTTTAAAGAATTGGGTCACTGCTTATATTATAGTGCTTAGAGGTTGACTAGCCCACTGGAACATACTCTTTTGAATTTGTTTTTTGATCAGGAAGGAAATTTGTTACTAAGATGGAAATTAAAAGATTTCTATGCTCTGGAGCTTCAGGGTTTAGTGCAGTATGCCTTTGAAAAGTCTTTATAATGGGTTCAACAAAAGCCTTTGGATTCACTCCTTCTTTCTGAGTACACAGTTCAACCTTAGACAAATTCACCTTAGGGGGGAAATCCTCTATTATTGCTCCTTTCAGCCTCTGAATATCAGCCTCAAACTGAGACTTTCCTGGTCATTTATAGGAGGATCTGGGAGGAATTTTAGCATCTGTTTTCTCTTTGAGGACGGTTTTCCTCAGGGGGGTGCATGGATTGTCTGATAACTACAGTATAATGATGGGTTGGAAGAACATTCCTCAACAGCCAATCTAGCTCCCTGTGAGTGGGATTGTGAATGGCCACTAATCTTTCTAACTCCTCTGTAAATTTGGTAGGCTTTTCTTAAAGGGGAAGTAAAGGAGTATTATAATTTAGAAAAGCTGCTGTTGTCCAGGGGACATGAATTCTTTGTGGTGGAGGTCCAGAATACATCTACAAAGGACACTGCATAGGAAGGTCTGAAGCTGGCAAAGCCTAATTACAGAGCTCTGGAAAGTAGGAGGACTTGTAAGGAGTAGCAAAGCAAACCATACCACCTGTCCTGGCTGCTTCTGATAAATTTATTTCTTGGCTTTTAGTATTTACATAAGTAACCAGTATACCCTGGACCTAGATATGAGGCTGGAGTGCTCTCTGTAAACCTTATAAAGAGTGGGAAGTCAAAACAGGCAGCTGGGTGCTTAAGGGATTTCCTGGGGAAGTTGGAAGAGTTTGGGGGCTCTAAAGAAATTTGCTGAGGGAAGTGGGGCTGGATTTTGAGGGGAGGGGGTTATACCAGGGGCCCAGAGGTCCAAAATATCTTCAAGAGGGGCAGGTACAGGGATATGGAGATAAAGGAGTGTATAAGAGGGTGGAGAAGTGGGATTTTCATAAGGTGCAGTCCTTAATTGTTGTTCTAGGTCCAATTTCTGTTTTTTCATCTTATCAAGGGAGTCCCCAAGGCTAGCTGTTATTCCTTTGTATCCACTTTTCAGCTTGGTCTTTCCATAGGTACTAATGTCAGCTATAAATTGGCACTTGCCATTGGCACTTGCCATCTATCTCTATAAGGATTAAATCATGTGCTGCTGCAGCTGCTGATTTTCAACAGCCCCTGAAAGGAGTTCAGGGTAGAGACCAGAAATGAGGCACTCTGTGCTCCGGGAAAAACTGGCAGAACAGGTCTTCAGATAGTTAGATATTTTCAGGAGTCTATTTTATGAACCCAACTCTTGTATCTCCTCATATCTAGAAAAGCACTAAAATCCTTCATGGTGACATCTGCTCCTTGTGACTATCAGTAATCTTCATGAGACTAGCAGAAAACTTCTGCAAAAATTACGTGCTTGATTACATGTGCTCCCCCTTCACCCAAATCACATATATACTGACTTCCCCCCTATCTCTTTGGAGCAATTTCTCAGAGCTATCTGAAGTGCTATCTCCCAGGCTGCAGTCCTCATTTTGCCCCCAAAAAACTTAACTTGCAACTCTCACATTGTACATTTTTTTAAAGTTTACGCTAATAAGACAATTGCTTAGAATGAGAGCCCTCTAAATATTTTTTTTAAGTATAGCCAATTCAAAGAATCCATTGTCTGACCATTAATGAGTAGGATTTTATATTAATCTTAATAGTGACTCAAACTAATAAGCCTTTTTATGATTGACCATGGACACAAGAGGCATCCCACAGGAGAGTGCAAAAGATGCAGTCCTCACAAGATCCAGAAAATTTACTCCCATAGTTAGCCTAAGAAAATAAAGACATTTGTCGTCACAAGCAGTAAGAATGGTATAGTACAAATGGTGTCTCTGGCTTTCCATGAGAATGTGAGACACCTCAAAGATTGAGATAGCAAAGGCCCTTTATGGACTGGGACCTCTTATGACAAACTCCTCTGAAAGCTGGCAAAGTTGAACAAAGGAAACACTACTTATCAGATCCACAGCCTAGTCAACTGTTCATCAGATGCATCCTCCAGTTGGTGGATACCAGAGAGCATAGTCTCACTGTTACCAAACTGAACTTGGGTCTGCTCACCTGCCATGCAGCAAAGCCAATCTACTGACACTGTGTTGTGGTTAAGGAAAGTACAGCACTTATTTGCAGGATGCAAAATAAGGAGAATGGGCAGCTTGTGCTCAGAAGACCCAAGCGCCCCAATGGCTTTCAGGGAAGGGTTTTAAAAGGCAACATTTGGGGTAAGGATTGCAGCTCATGGACTTTCTTCTGACTGGTTGGTGGTGAGGTAACAGGGGGATGTTTCAGAAGTCTTAATCATCAACCTTCTGGTTCCAACTAGTCTGGTGTCTCCATGCTTGTGGTCAGCATGTAGTCATCATCCTCTACCTAGGTGAGGATCTTAGTGTCTGCAGAACAACTCAAAGTTATGCATCAGATTGTTATGTATATCCTCTGAGCAGGAGCTAGGACTCTGTTTATGACTGAACTATTGTTTAAACTATCATTACTTTCCTTGCTTGACTGCTTTTCCTTTGTTTCTGCATTCCCTCACTTCCCTAATTAGTAACTGCTTGAGTCTGCTCTTTGGAACTCAGGGAAGGCCTAGGAAACTAAAGCCTTTTTCTATAAATGAGAATCAGGGAATATGGAGGGGCTTTTGTACCTGGGAGAGCCCCACAGTGTCCTGCTTGGTTTCAACTGGTTAAAAGCTCTCAGGACATAGAGCGAGATGACAGAGACAAAAGAAAACAATGACCATCTCTGGGAGAAAAGGGGAGAATAGAAAATAAGAGTACTCACTCACATCAAAATTTTACCAAAGTTGCTATACCCAAGAAACTAGTTCACACAAATATTTTCTTCTGCTAATCTACGTTTAGAAAAGGAAGAGGAGATCTGGGAGACTGACGTGGTAAGAATTTTTACCTTCTGCTGGCTTTTATGAGAGGTCCCAGGATATCTCAGCTGCAGCAATCCTGGAGCAAACAGTGTCCAGGTAGTGCAGGTCCCTTCATGGTCACCAACTGTAAGGGTGGAAAATTTTTCCTTCTCCCTTTCTAGGTTCTTTGGCTGGTCTAATAATCAAACTGATATAAGACAGATTAACAGGAGAAAACAAATTTAATTACATATGTAGCGGAGCCCCATAAAGATCTGAAGACTCAAAAGACAGCCAGATAATTGAAGCTCATATAATATCCTGAACTAAGGAAAGGGTTAGGGGTCTGAGGATACAAAGGAGAGGAAAGCCATTCACAGGAAGGCAAAGGATATGTTTAGAAAGCAAAGGTTACCCTGTTATGAAGATACATATCTTAGGTAAAAAGGTATCTCTGTTAATAGCTCTCTTTCTGATATAGGCCCCCTTTCCAATGTAAACTAGGCAGTTAACAGGGATGTAAAGAGTTTTTCCTGAATCTGCTGGGTTTTGGGTCCTTTAGCTTATAATAATCCTCATGTCAATGTGGCATATTTGGGGGAAGCAAAACCTATTCCCCTTCATATATGTATGTGTGTGTGTGTATGTATGTATATGTATATATATAATGTATATATATATATAATATTAATATGTTAGAAAGTACTATATATCTTCACAGTAATGATCAACTACTATGAGAATTTGTAGGATGATTCTAAGCTGGAGAGTCAAAGAGGGAGAAGGTTTTCAACTTGGATCCTAAATTGATAGGTGGGATATTGAGGTACAGAAGGGGACAGAAAAGAAGGGACAAATGCATGGAGGTAGGAAAGCACAGGATATATCTGGGAAAACTTATTCTCAGCTGGCCAAATCATAATCTAAGAGTTCTTATTTTAACAATTGAGGTTATACTGCATTATTTTCTCTTATTCACTTTTTCCTTGCATGTCAAAGAAAATAAAATGAGTTAGTTTCATTGTATCTTATAGCATCATTATGTGGCAAAAGGCTGTTGTTTTATTTAACCCATATATGTTTGAAAATCAGCATTGCAAACCAACAAGATATATGGCTAGGACAAGTATATCTCTTGGTTTTCTGTTCTTCCCTGATTTCAAAGGTCTTTCACAATTTTTATAGGATTTAAACCATCAGTAGTTTATTAATAATGTGGCCAATTAACCAGACTCAAGGCCACACCCAAGAAAATGACTTGTATGATTTGAAAAGTTATCCTTCAGGAAATGTCTCTCCCAATTGCTCTCTTTGCAATTCTAGAGGCCAACGTTTTGAGTTATTATTGTTTTCTTTAACAATGATTCCCTAAATCATTTCCATAACAACCAACAGGGGAAGTTGTTTAATATGCAGCACTTCTGATTCAATAACGGACGCAGAAATGTGAATGTTTAGTATGTTAGTATGTTAGTATTCTACTGGAGTAGAATATTAAGTATTGTGGGGGAAGAAAAATAATTTTCTCTCTACCCTTCTAGGTTCTTGGCTGAGACATCCATGTAATAAAAGACAGATTAATAGGAGAAAAACAAGCAGAAGTTTAATAACATATATACCTCCTGTATACATAAGAGATACCCAGTGAAACTGAGTAACTCCCCAAAATGGCTCAAGCCACCATCTTAAATATCTTCCCCAGCTAAAGACAAAAGATTTTGGATGAGAAGAGGCAGGTTACGGAAGGTTACCAGAAAGCACAGTAAACAAGAATATGATTATTATGCAGATTGTTCGGTGTCTTTTCCATTGATAAGAGTTTCTAGAAATTTGGTCATCCTCCTCTTCCTGGTATAGAGAGGGAGGCACCCTTACAAATGGAGATTTCCCTTATAAATGTAAATGTCTCGTACAAAAGGGGAACTTCTACTTGGTTTTCAGATCTCCTGTGTCTGCTTTCTTAAAATAAGCATCCTAAAATAATCCTTTTGCCAAAGAGCCATGTTTTGGGTTGACAAATTCTGCTCACCTTCATTAGCATGGTGCAGCAATCCAGAAGTGAGACTTTGAGAAACACTGCTTTAAGGGGCAAACAAGTTATAAGGGTAGTGATTCATATGTTAGTGTGAATTCATTTAATTAAATTGCTTTCTTTCTAATAGAAGTTTCAAATCAACTAGCATTACATAAATAAGGGAAAAGAGTGAGGAACAGGGTTTCATCCTAAGTAGGTGTGCAGTGCTGAAGTGAAAGTCCAAGTGAGAGCACTGGGCACCTATAAATAAAGCACGTATGGCCTACTTTTGTTAGTAAGTGGGAGAGGGACGTACAACTGTGAAAGCACTGAAGACGCTGTTATTACTTTGAGATTTTTCTTTTTTTTTGGCTAATTTATGCCAATATTTCTGTCTGAGCTATTTCATGTGACTTCATCTTCTTTCCACTGGACATGTCTTACATATAGTTTAAACCATTTGGAAATGTGCTGAAGAACATTTGAAAATTGAATGACAGTATTTTGGTATTAGAAAACTATAATGTGGAATTATTTCTGTTCAGTCTAATAAGAGCCAAGTGGATTTGGAAGAGAAGCTATGTTCCCACACAATATTTTTTTCTGGTCAATTCTATACAGTTGTTGAAAATTTCTTTTAAAACTCATCATACTCTGTTTTTTTCAATGATATTTCTATTTCTCTCTGCTTGCAGCATAATAACTACACGAACACATGCATGCCTCTTAAGACCTAGTTGCTACTCTTTGGCAGCCCTGCTTATGAAAAAGCCTTATTCACTAGTCTCCATCAGTTTAAGCATTAAGAGTGATGTCTTTGGCTTGACCAGCAAGCTATTTAATTGTCTAGCTAAATGGTTAATCTCAGAGAAGCTCTTCATAACTCCTACTTCATAGCTGCACCAGTGACCCTTCTTATTTTAACAGTGTCAAACTATGCCCAATTTATTTTGCTTGATTTCCTTGCTGTGAACTGTTATGTGTTCTCCAAACCTTCTTTCTGGAAGTTAACCCACAGCGGGGAGACACTTGTCACAAGGTGACTTTACTAGCAGTACTTTCTCCTCAGTGATAGAATTGGCTCACCTGCCAGCTTCAGATGGCTTCCCCCAAACACATAATGGCTGCCTCCCACTGAGATCTAAAGCAACATCTTGGAATCTGGCCAAAATGACACTGCTGAGATACACAACCAGGAACTTTGTTATGTTTTCTGATGTGGAAATGAGATAATGGAACAGTGAACAAATCTCCCTAATTTGAGACTCTCCTTCTTGGTGGATACATGTTATAATCTTAAATTTTAAATAGGAAAAAATTCTATATTTAACTTAAGGTTTAAAAATAGGTATATAATCTTGTAAAAGGAGATTTGAACAAATGAGCAGCCAATAGATCTGAATAAAAGTCCTAAAAATATATAACACATAGTGTTGCCACCTAGTAGCTTAGAGCTATTTTTGTAGCATTGGGATTTTTGTTCAGTTGTATCACAAAATGTTTAGCTATTTCTGTATTACAGTTGAAAGAAGATAATTTATTACATTCAGGAAGATAATATGCTCTAAAAATATAATAATTGTTAAGTATTGTGGGGGAAGAAAAATAAATTTCTCTCTACCCTCTAGGTTCTTGGCAGAGACACTCCTGTAATAAAAAGACAGATTAATGGGAGAAAAATAAACAAAAGATAATATGTATACCTCCTGTAGACCCAAAAAGATACCCAGGAAAACTGAGTAGCCTCCCGAAATGGGCCAAGCCATCATCTTAAATATCAACTCCAGATAAAGACAAAAGATTTGGGGGTGGGGTGGGGGAGGAGGCCAGTATGGGAAGCTGCTAAGAAAAGCACAGTGAATAAGGGTAAGGTTGTTAAGCAGATTTAAGTCCCTGCCTTCTACATTGATAAGAGTTTCTAGAGATTTAGGGTCATCCTTCTATTTCCACTACAGAGATGGAGACAACCTAAAAATGGAGATTTCCCTTATAAATGTAAATATCTCTTTCAAAAGGGCAACTTCTACTTGGTTTTCACAGCTTCTCCAGTGTCTGCTGTTTCTTAAAAATAATCAGCCTAAAATAATCCTTATGCCAAAGAGGCATATTTTGGGATGGCAAATTCTGCTCTCCTTCAGTATTATATTTTGAATTATTGTAGTTTATTGTGTTGAAATCACTATGGATTAATTCTCCTTGACTGGAATTTCTTGTGACAAGAAATTCTAGAATCTGAGTTTTAGGGAGTCAGTTCTTCTCCTTGTTTGTTTTTTTTTACTTTCTCATCTCAACAGTGATGATTTTCGGTTTGTTTGAGGCAAATTATAGTGATATGCATGCATACTTCCCATTAGTGTCAATAGGAATTACACACAGTGACAGAAGAATAGACCCCATATGTTTATGAGAAATGAATGATTTGAAGCATCTGTGAAACATTCTTAAAGGCATCTCTATCACTGCATGCAATCACAGCAAGTTTTTTTTTGAAAAAGTACAAGAGTTTATATAGACTTTAAGGAGCTTACCACTATAACTGAACTATGCAGTAAAAAAAAAACTATAGTGAGACACTTCTATAGATGTGAAAGTAACTTAAAAATATGGGCATCCTATTTCAAAAAATAATGTTTCTTTTGTGCTACTTCCTCTGTGTGTGTGTTTCAATACTCTATTAGCATTTTTATTATATGAGACTCTACTCAGAGATTATAGTCATGTTTGGCAGATAGTTTTTAAAAATTTTATTTTGAAAAAAAGTTTAGTTTTACAGAAAACTTGCAAAGGTGGTATAGAGAGTTCCTATATACCCTCCCTCCAGTTAGCATTAGGGGAACCTAATGCTAATCTTTTATATAATCATAGTGCATTTGTCAAAATTAAAAATTTACATAGGTTCAATATAATTAATAGACTTCATTCAAAATTTGCTATGTCCTTTTTCTATTCTAGCATCCAACCCAGGTTACGGTGGGGCATTTAACATTCATATCTCTTCATTTAAACCTCATGGGAGTTTCTTAAGTCCTTCCTTGTTTTCATGGCATTGACGGTTTTGGGGAGTACTGATCAGGTGTTTTGTAAAGTGTCCCTCAATTTGTATTTGTCTGATGTTTTCTTATGATTAGACTGGAATTATGGTTCTTTTGGAAGAATAGCACTGGGGTGAAGTGCCCTTTTCATCACATCAGGGAGTACATGAGATCAACATGACTTACCAATGGTGATATTAACCTTGATCACTTGGTTAAGGTGATGTCTGCTAGGTTTCTCCAGTGTAGAGCTACTATTTTTTTTTCTTTTTCTATACTCAAATCACTATCAATGAATCACTAAGTCCAATCTACACTGAAGAGGAGGGAAATTAAGTTCCACCTTCTGACAGGAGGAATATTTATGTGTATTACTTAGATTTCTTCTGTAAAGATTTGTCAATTTTTATTTATCTATATATTTATTTATTCATTCAATCATGTATTTATATCAGCGTTGACTCAAGGGTATTTATTTTATTCTTTTGGTTATAACTCAATACTATGTTTGTTAATTTTGATGCTCAAACAAAAACAGCTTTGACCAATGGGGGCTCTTTTAGGCTGGCTTCTCTGTCCTTTTGACATGCTTCCATTCTTTTTTATTTTTAAATTTTTGAGCACTTCCTTATTTGGTGCTACAAGATGCTTCAGGTTCGTCTCATATTTTCTCTGTTCCATTTCTGAAATAAGCCATTTCTCTGGAGAAATGGATCCTCTTAATGAAGAATGATGCTTAGGAAACAAAATCTGAATGATGAGTGTGCTCATTGCTGCTGAGGTGTCACTCCATCTAGACCCTCTAGTAGACAGTGTTAGGAATCATTTCCTGTACATTAAAACACATTCACACATCTATATTTCTGTACCTATTAGTATGTTAAAATAAACATAAATTTATACTGACATCTGTGATTCTAATCCAGCACAAAAGGATTCATTTAAATCTGCCACCCCTCACCACTTATTTATTTGTAATCTCTTACAAATTTCTCTTACAATGAGAGATTATTCTCTCCCGTTATCTACAATTTATTAATTTGTTCAAATCTGGAATATGTATAAAGTAGTTTCAGAATTGCTAACTCATTGCCCTGTGAGGAAAAAAAAAACCCAATTAAAGTACAATGTTTATGTGCAGCTTTGGGTTTTTTGTTGTTGTTGTTGTTGTTTTTGTCTTTAGAGTGTCAAGTACAATAAAATGACCATTTTCCAAAGATACTGAGGAGAGCTCATTCTTCCACCTCTTGCTCCCTTCAGTGAGTTTATGTCATAGACATTTGTAATACAGTTAGATTCATTTGTTACAGTGTACATTCCATCCTGCATCCCTTATCATCCTAGTTGATTTTTTAAAACATTTTAATAAAGTAGTATGCAATTCTATGTTCCCCACACACACACACTTTTGCTTGCTTTAGGTATAGTTTGCTCCTCTTTCTCTAGTTTCTTAAGTAGGGAGATAAGTTATTTATTTTAGATTTTTGTTCTTTTCTAATACAAGCATTTAATGCTATAAATTTTCCTCAAAGCACTGTTAGCTTCATCCCACAAATTTTACCATGTTGTATTTTCATTTTCCTTTATTTCAAAATATTTAAAATTTTCCTTGAGTCTTCCTTTTTGTCTCACAGATTATTTAAATGTGTTTTGTCTAATTTTCAAATATGTGAGCATTTTCAGATATCTTTCCATTTTTAGTTTAATTCTGTTATGATCTGAGACCATACTTTGTATAGTTTCTATTGATATTCTTTCAAATTTATTAAAGTTTTTTTTTATGGCACAGAAGATATCTTTGTGACTGTTCCACGTGCACTTGAGAAGAATGTGTGATATACTTCTGTTGGGTGGGATACTCTATAAATATCTATTAGGTTATGTTAGCTGATCATATTGGTCAAGTCGTTACTGTTTTCTTCCTACTTATTCTATCAGTTACTGAAAGAAAAATCCTCTAACTCTAAATCATGGACTTGATTATTTTTTTTCTTTTCTTTCTTTTTTCTTTTTATTTAACACCTATCAATATTTGGTTCATGCATTTTGAAGTTCTGTTGTTAATACACATTTAGGATATTTATGTCTTCGTAGAAAATTGACCTTACTATTAATGTGTGAAGTCCCTCTTTATCATTACTAATATCCCTGTTCTGAAGTCTATTTTATCTGAAATTAGTATAGTTATTCCAGCTTTCTTTTGGTTAGTGTTTGCATGCTATAACTTTATCTTTTCACCTTAATGAACCTATGTCTTATATTTAAAGTGGGTTGCTTTGAAATGACATCTAGCTGGGTCTTGTCTTTTTATCCAATCTGAGAATCTCTGTTGTTTAATGAGTATGTTTAGATAATTCTTATGTAAAGTGATTATTGATTAGGTTGGATTAAGATATAGAAAGATACTAGCCTTTTACTATTTTGTTTTTATTAGCTTTTTGTTACTTTCCCCCTCTTTCTCTGTACTCTGGGATTTTTTTTTTAATTTATAACAAATTTAATCAGTTATACATATACATATGTTTCCATATCCCCTCCCTTTTGCGTCTCCCTCCCATCCTCCCTATCCCACCCCTCCAGGCGGTCACAAAGCACCGAGCTGATCTCCCTGAGCTATGCGGCTGCTTCCCACTAGCTATCTACCTTACGTTTGGTAGTGTATATATGTCCATGCCGCTCTTTCACTTTGTCACAGCTTACCCTTCCCCCTCCCCATATCCTCAAGTCCATTCTCTAGTAGGTCTGTGTCTTTATTCTTGTCTTAACCCTATGTTCTTCATGACATTTTTTTTTCTTAAATTCCATATATATGTGTTAGCATACAGTATTTGTCTTTCTCTTTCTGACTTACTTCACTCTGTATGACAGACTCTAGGTCTATCCACCTCATTACAAATAGCTCAATTTCATTTCTTTTTATGGCTGAGTAATATTCCATGGTATACATGTGCCACATCTTCTTTATCCATTCATCCGATGATGGACACTTAGGTTGTTTCCATCTCCGGGCTATTGTAAATAGGGCTGCTATGAACATTTTGGTACATGTCTCTTTTTGAATTATGGTTTTCTCAAGGTATATGCCCAGTAGTGGGATTGCTGGGTCATATGGTAGTTCTATTTGTAGTTTTTTAAGGAACCTCCATACCGTTCTCCATAGCGGCTGTACCAATTCACATTCCCACCAGCAGTGCAAGAGTGTTCCCTTTTTTCCACACCCTCTCCAGCATTTATTGTTTCTAGATTTTTTGATGATGGCCATTCTGACTGGTGTGAGATTATATCTCATTGTAGTTTTGATTTGCATTTCTCTAATGAGTAAAGATGTTGAGCATCCTTTCATGTGTTTGTTGGCAGTCTGTATATCTTCTGTGGAGAAATGTCTATTTAGGTCTTCTGCCCATTTTTGGATTGGGTTGTTTGTTTTTTTGTTATTGAGCTGCATGAGCTGCTTATAAATTTTGGAGATTAATCCTTTGTCAGTTGCTTCATTTGCAAATATTTTCTCCCATTCTGAGGGTTGTCTTTTGGTCTTGTTTATGGTTTCCTTTGCTGTGCAAAAGCTTTGAAGTTTCATTAGGTCCCATGTGTTTATTTTTGTCTTTATTTCCATTTCTCTAGGAGGTGGGTCAAAAAGGATCTTGCTGTGATTTATGTCATAGAGTGTTCTGCCTATGTTTTCCTCTAAGAGTTTGATAGTTTCTGGCCTTACATTTAGGTCTTTAATCCATTTTGAGCTTATTTTTGTGTATGGTGTTAGGGAGTGATCTAATCTCATACTTTTACATGTCCCTGTCCAGTTTTCCCAGCACCACTTATTGAAGAGACTGTCCTTTCTCCACTGTACATTCCTGCCTCCTTTATCAAAGATAAGGTGACCATGTGTGCGTGGGTTTATCTCTGGGCTTTCTATCCTGTTCCATTGATCTATCTTTCTGTTTTTGTGCCAGTACCATACTGTCTTGATTACTGTAGCTTTGTAGTATAGTCTGAAGTCAGGGAGCCTGATTCCTCCAGCTCCATTTTTCGTTCTCAAGATTGCTTTGGCTATTCGGGGTCTTTTGTGTTTCCATACAAATTGTGAAATTTTTTGTTCTAGTTCTGTGAAAAATGCCAGTGGTAGTTTGATAGGGATTGCATTGAATCTGTAGATTGCTTTGGGTAGTAGAGTCATTTTCACAATGTTGATTCTTCCAATCCAAGAACATGGTACATCTCTCCATCTGTTTGTATCATCTTTAATTTCTTTCATCAGTGTCTTATAATTTTCTGCATACAGGTCTTTTGTCTCCTTAGGTAGGTTTATTCCTAGATATTTTATTCTTTTGGTTGCAATGGTAAATGGGAGTGTTTTCTTGATTTCACTTTCAGATTTTTCATCATTAGTATATAGGAATGCCAGAGATTTCTGTGCATTAATTTTGTATCCTGCTATTTTACCAAATTCATTGATTAGCTCTAGTAGTTTTCTGGTAGCATCTTTAGGATTCTCTATGTATAGTATCATGTCATCTGCAAACAGTGACAGCTTTACTTCTTCTTTTCCAATTTGGATTCCTTTTATTTCCTTTTCTTCTCTGATTGCTGTGGCTAAAACTTCCAAAACTAGGTTGAATAAGAGTGGTGAGAGTGGGCAACCTTGTCTTGTTCCTGATCTTAGTGGAAATGGTTTCAGTTTTTCACCATTGAGGACGATGCTGGCTGTGGGTTTGTCATATATGGCCTTTATTATGTTGAGGAAAGTTCCCTCTATGCCTACTTTCTGGCGGGTTTTTATCATAAATGGGTGTTGAATTTTGTCGAAAGCTTTCTCTGCATCTATTGAGATGATCATATGGTTTTTCTCCTTCAATTTGTTAATATGGTGTATCACGTTGATTGATTTGCGTATATGGAAGAATCCTTGCATTCCTGGAATAAACCCCACTTGATCATGGTGTATGATCCTTTTAATGTGCTGTTGGATTCTGTTTGCTAGTATTTTGTTGAGGATTTTTGCATCTATGTTCATCAGTGATATTGACCTGTAGTTTTCTTTCTTTGTGACATCCTTGTCTGGTTTTGGTATCAAGGTGATGGTGGCCTCGTAGAATGAGTTTGGGAGTGTTCCTCCCTCTGCTATATTTTGGAAGAGTTTCAGAAGGATAGGTGTTAGCTCTTCTCTAAATGCTTGATAGAATTCGCCTGTGAAGCCATCTGGTCCTGGGCTTTTGTTTGTTGGAAGATTTTTTATCACAGTTTCAATTTCAGTGCTTGTGATTGGTCTGTTCATATTTTCTATTTCTTCCTGGTTCAGTCTCGGCAGGTTGTGCATTTCTAAGAATTTGTCCATTTCTTCCAGGTTGTCCATTTTATTGGCATAGAGTTGCTTATAGTAATCTCTCATGATCTTTTGTATTTTAGCAGTGTCAGTTGTTACTTCTCCTTTTTCATTTCTAATTCTATTGATTTGAGTCTTCTCCCTTTTTTTCTTGATGAGTCTGGCTAATGGTTTATCAATTTTGTTTATCTTCTCAAAGAACCAGCTTTTAGTTTTATTGATCTTTGCTATCGTTTCCTTCATTTCTTTTTCATTTATTTCTGATCTGATTTTTATGATTTCTTTCCTTCTGCTAACTTTGGGATGTTTTTGTTCTTCTTTCTCTAATTGCTTTAGGTGCAAGGTTAGGTTGTTTATTTGAGATGTTTCCTGTTTCTTAAGGTGGGATTGTATTGCTATAAACTTCCCTCTTAGAACTGCTTTTGCTGCATCCCATAGGTTTTGGGTTGTCGTGTCTCCATTGTCATTTGTTTCTAGGTATTTTTTAATTTCCTCTTTGATTTCTTCAGTGATCACTTCGTTATTCAGTAGTGTATTGTTTAGCCTCCATGTGTTTGTATTTTTTACAGCTCTTTTCCTGTAATTGATATCTAGTCTCATAGCATTGTGGTCGGAAAAGATACTTGATACAATTTCAATTTTCTTAAATTTACCAAGGCTTGATTTGTGACCCAAGATATGATCTATCCTGGAGAATGTTCCATGAGCACTTGAGAAAAATGTGTATTCTGTTGTTTTTGGATGGAATGTCCTATAAATATCAATTAAGTCCATCTTGTTTAATGTATCATTTAAAGCTTGTGTTTCCTTATTTATTTTCATTTTGGATGATCTGTCCATTGGTGAAAGTGGGGTGTTAAAGTCCCCTACTATGATTGTGTCACTGTCGATTTCTCCTTTTATGGCTGTTAGTATTTGCCTTATGTAGTGAGGTGCTCCTATGTTTGGTGCATAAATATTTACAATTGTTATATCTTCTTCTTGGATCAATCCCTTGATCATTAGGTAGTGTCCTTCTTTGTCTCTTCTAGTAGTCTTTATTTTAAAGTCTATTTTTTCTGATATGAGAATTGCTACTCCAGCTTTCTTTTGATTTCCATTTGCATGGAATATCTTTTTCCATCCCCTTACTTTCAGTCTGTATGTGTCTCTAGGTCTGAAGTGGGTCTCTTGTAGACAGCATATATATGGGTCTTGTTTTTGTATCCATTCAGCCAATCTGTATCTTTTGGTGGGAGCATTTAGTCCATTTACATTTAAGGTAATTATCGATATGTATGTTCCTATTCCCATTTTCTTAATTGTTTTGGGTTCATTATTGTAGGTCTTTTACTTCTGTTGTGTTTCTTGCCTAGAGAAGTTCCTTTAGCATTTGTCGTAAAGCTGGTTTGGTGGTGCTGAACTCTCTCAGCTTTTGCTTGTCTGTAAACGTTTTAATTTCTCCATCAAATCTGAATGAGATCCTTGCTGGGTAGAGTAATCTTGGTTGCAGGTTTTTCTCCTTCATCACTTTAAGTATGTCCTGCCACTCCCTTCTGGCTTGTAGAGTTTCTGCTGAGAGATCAGCTGTTATCCTGATGGGGATTCCCTTGTGTGTTATTTGTTGTTTTTCCCTTGCTGCTTTTAATATGATTTCTTTGTGTTTAATTTTTGACAGTTTGATTAATATGTGTCTTGGCGTATTTCTCCTTGGATTTATTCTGTATGGGACTCTCTGTGCCTCCTGGACTTGATTAACTATTTCCTTTCCCATATTAGGGAAGTTTTCAACTATAATCTCTTCAAATATTTTCTCAGTCCCTTTCTTTTTCTCTTCTTCTTCTGGAACCCCTATAATTCGAATGTTGGTGCGTTTAATGTTGTCCCAGAGGTCTCTGAGACTGTCCTCTGTTCTTTTCATTCTTTTTTCTTTATTTTGCTCTGCAGCAGTTATTTCCACTATTTTATCTTCCACCTCACTTATCCGTTCTTCTGCCTCAGTTATTCTGCTATTGATCCCATCTAGAGTATTTTTTATTTCATGTATTGTGTTTTTAATCGATGCTTGATTCATCTTTAGTTCTTCTAGGTCCTTGTTAACTGTTTCTTGCATTTTGTCTATTCTATTTCCAAGATTTTGGATCTGGGAAATAGAATCTTGGATCATCTTTACCATCATTATTCTGAATTATTTTTCAGGTAGACTGCCTATTACCTCTTCATTTGTTAGATCTGGTGGGTTTTTATCTTGCTCCTTCTCCTGCTGTGTGTTTTTCTGTCTTCTCATTTTGCTTATGTTACTGTGTTTGGGGTCTCCTTTTTGCAGGCTGCCGGTTCGTAGTTCCCGTTGTTTTTGGTGTCTGTCCCCAGTGGCTAAGGTTGGTTTAGTGGGTTGTGTAGGCTTCCTGGTGGAGGGGACTAGTGCCTGTGTTCTGGTGGATGAGGCTGGATCTTGTCTTTCTGGTGGGCAGGTCCATGTCTGGTGGTGTGTTTTGGGGTGTCTGCGGACTTTTTATGATTTTAGGCCACCTCTCTGCTAATGGGTGGCGTTGTGTTCCTGTCTTGCTAGTTGTTTGGCATAGGGTGTCCATCACTGTAGCTTGCTGGTCGTTGAGTGAAGCTGGGTGCTGGTGTTGAGATGGAGATCTCTGGAAGATTTTTGTCGTTTGATATTATGTGGAGCTGGGAGGTCTCTTGTGGACCAGTGTCCTGAAGTTGGCTCTCCCACCTCAGAGGCACAGCACTGACTCCTGGCTCCTCAATTTGGGATGATGTGTTGTCTATTCATGTATTCCACAGATGCAGGGTACATCAAGTTGATTGTGGAGCTTTAATCCGCTGCTTCTGAGGCTGCTGGGAGAGGTTTCCCTTTCTCTTCTTTGTTCTCACAGCTCCTGGGTCTCAGCTTTGGATTTGGCCCCGCCTCTGCGTGTAGGTCGCCGGAGGGCGTCTGTTCTTCGTTCAGACAGGACAGGGTTAAAGGAGCAGCCGCTTCGGGGACTCTTGCTCACTCAGGCCGGGCGGGAGGGAGGGGCACGGAGTGCGGGGCGAGCCTGCAGCGGCAGAGGTCGGCGTGACGTTGCACCAGCCCGAGGCGCGCCGTGCGTTCTCCCAGGGAAGCCGCCCCTGGATCCCGGGACCCCGGCAGTGGCGGGCTGCACAGGCTCCCGGAAGGGCGGTGTGGGCAGTGACCTGCGCTCGCACACAGGCTTCTTGGCGGCAACAGCAGCAGCCCCAGCGTCCCACGCCCGTCACTGGGCTCCGCGCTTTCAGTCGCGACTCGCGCCTGTCTGTGGAGCCCCTTTAAGCAGCGCTCTTAATCCCCTCTCCTCGTGCACCAGGAAACCAAGAGGGAAGAAAAAGTCTCTTGCCTCTTCGGCAGCTCCAGAGTTTTCCCGGACTCCCTGCCGGCTAGCTGTGGCACATTAGCCCCCTTCACGCTGAGTTCTCGCCGCCAGCCCCAGTCCTCTCTCTGCGCTCTGACAGAAGCCCGAGCCTCAGCTTCCAGTGCTGCGCGCCCCGGCGGGCGAGCAGACAAGCCTCTCGGGCTGGTGAGTGCCGCTCGGCACCGATCCTCTGTGTGGGGATCTCTCCGCTTTGCCCTACCCAGGTATGTGGGGAGTTTCTTGCCTTTTGGGAGGTCTGGGGTCTTCTGCCAGCGTTCAGTAGGTGTTCTGTAGGAGTTGTTCCACGTGTAGCTGTATTTCTGGTGTATCCGTGGGGAGGAAGGTGATCGCGTCTTACTCTTCCGCCATCTTTACTGTTGAATTGGGTCTCTTGTCTACTCTGGGATTTAATTGAACATTTTTTATAATTCCATTTTATTTCTATTTATTTAATATTTATACCTCTTTTAAAAACTTTTAGTAGTTTCTATAGGATTTGCAATACAAGTTTTTATTTTTCAATTTAAGTATATTCCTTATAAACTCCATAGAACTGGCATTTCTTTTGTAGACCCAATTTGACAATTTTTAAACCTTTAATGGGAGATTCAGGCTATTTAGTGTAATCAAAAATTCATTGATTTTATGCCTCTCATCTTACATTTGTGTTTATTTATTTAATCTGTTTCCCCCTTAATTTTCCTTTCCCTTATTTTTGTTGGTTAGATTAAGTTGCCATTTATTCTATTTTTCCCCCATGGTTAATTTGGAAATTCTTTTCTGATTTTCCATTTACCTTATGGTTATATCCCCTTCCCAGCTCTCATATTTAGACAAATATTTTTTCTACTGCTATTTGGAAACAAGATACCATGTCATTCAGCAAGATGCCCTATTTCCTTTGGTTCCTTACTCCTTCATAAAAAGAAAACTATCAGGATGATTTTACTTATCTTTCCATCCCCCTACTCCAACCTAAATTTTAGAACATTACTTCCTCCTGTCCTTACCCCTACCCAGATTTCTAAGTTTCAGTTAGACAGTTTAGTGTTTTTGGCTCTGGACTATAATTAGAACTTTCTTTGCTGTATGTTTTCTCAGCTTCAAAACACATTAAAAACACTCATATAACATTTTCCTGTTATCCTACAGTATCTATCTATCATCTATCTACCATCTGTCTATCTATCTATCTATCTATCCTATTTCTCTATCTTTTGGAGTTTATTATTCACCCTGGTTCCTTCTTCTCTTCACCTCTCCTCATTATACAGTCTGATTTTTTACTCATTTGTTATTTGGTTAGAGTCCTTGTTTATTTATTGTTGATATGGATTGAGTGATTACTCTCTGATTTATTGCAGTCTAAAATTATCTTCCATCTTGATGTGTGACTAATTTCTCTCCATCAGTAATCTCTAGTTTGGTAGATTCAAATGTTGTAAATGAGAGGTCTGATAACTGTCTGATTAATTTTTATTTATTGGTAATCTCTTTTCTGTCTTGACGTGTGATTTCTTTATTTATACTTAGATTTCCATCTTTTTTTTCTGAATGTGCCATATTCCATTTAAAAGGCAAAAAATGGTAAGATACTTAGCAATAAATAAAACAATGAGTGTGTAAGATCTGTATAAAGGAAACAACATAATACTAATGGAAACTCTAAAATAATGTACCTGGAAAAGAAGTTGTCAGTACTATATAGAAAGACTCAATATAATATAGGTATCAATTATTTATAAAATAATGTACACATTTAATGGAATCCAAATCATTCTTGGCAACTACATAAACTGATTTAAAAGAATTTTGGAAGAATAAATGTGCATGAATAGTCAGGGAAATTCATAAGTAGAAAAGTCATGAGGAAATTTGTACCCTAAAAGATGTCAGAACATACTATAATTCTACAAGAGTGAAAATTATTAGGCATTGAAAGGAATTTACACATAGATTAATGGAACAGAACAAATATTCAAGAATGTATCAAAACATAACATATATATATATGTAATAAAGGCGACACTGCATATTAATGGGGAGAAGGTGGTTTATTCAATGAGGAGTGTTGGGACAATGTGATAAATGTCTTTAAAAAATTACTCACTCCTTACTTCCTTTCTTTCAATAAAATGCATTTCAGATAGATCAAAGATTCAAATGAAAAGTTCAAACTAAGTTATTAGAAGGAAATAAAGATTAAAAAAACTCAGAGGAAGGCCTTTTTAAATGTGACACATAATTTAGAGACTTAAGGAAGTTAATAAATTTGCATTAAAATGTACATGGGAAAAGCGTCATAAACATATGCAAAGGACAAATAATAAATTGAGAAAAAATAATTTGTAAACACATATTATAGAGCAAAGGCTAATGTTCTTAATATGTAAGGAATTGGTCAAATTAATGATAAAATTATCAGCAACCCAGTAGAACAATGGGAAAAAACCTGAACAAATGGTTTATGGAAAAGGTAATCCAAATAGCTCTTAAAAAGAATTTTTAAAAAGCTTAATATCATTCATAATAATAGAAGTACTATTAAAACTACAATGGGAGGGCTTCCCTGGTGGCGCAGTGGTTGAGAGTCCGCCTGCCGATGCGGGGGATGCGGGTTCGTGCCCCGGTCCGGGAAGGTCCCACATACCGCGGAGCGGCTGGGCCCGTGAGCCATGGCTGGTGAGCCTGCGCGTCCGGAGCCTGTGCTCTGCAACAGGAGAGGCCACAGCAGTGAGAGGCCCGCGTACCGAAAAAAAAAAATCTACAATGGGAAACCACATATAAAGTTTTATATATGCCAATGCCGGTGAGAGTGTAGGAATAGATACTCCCATACATTGTTTTTGTATGAGTCTAAATTGATATAATTTCTATGGTGGGCATTTTTTTTTATTAGTCTCTGCTTTACAACAAAGTGAATCAGTCATACATATACATCTGTTCCCACATCCCCTCCCTCCTGCGTCTCCCTCCCTCCCACCCTCCCCATCCCACCCCTCCAGGTGGCCACAAAGCACCGAGCTGATCCCCCCGTGCCACGCGGCCACCCCTATGGTGGGCATTTTGATATGAAGTTCTGTACATGATCTATTACTAAGTAAAAAAAGATCCAGAAGAGAGTGTATAGTATTGTGTATCCATGCACGTATATTGCATAAAATCTCCTTGGAACTATACATAAGAAACTGCTAAAGTTGAAGAAGAGAGGCCAAAGAGTTTGCTAGGGCTGCCACAACAAAGTACTACAGACAGGGTGGCTTAATAAAAATTTATTCTCTCACAGTTCTGGAAGCTAAAAGTTCAAGATCAAGGTGTTGGCAGGTTTCATTTTTTCTGAGGCCTCTCTCTTTGGCTTATAGATAGCCACCTTCTTGTTGTGTAGTCACATGGGCTTTCCTTTGTGAGTACACATCCCTGGTGTCTTTTTGTGTGTCCAAATTTCCTCTTCTTAGAAGGACACTAATCAGATTGGATTAAGGCCTACCCAAATGACCTCACTTTAGCTTAATCACCTCTTTAAAGGCCCTGTCATATAGTCACATTCTGAGGTATTGGGGATTAAAGCTTCAACATACGAATTTTTGGAGGAGACCAAAATTCAGCCCATAGCAAAGGGTAACTTACTTTTCACAATAGTCTCTTCTACCCCTTTTGAATTTTGTATAATTTGATGTTATACCTCATTAAAAATAAATAACTTCAAAACAACTGCTAGGGACCAAATGTTTATGTCTCCCAAAGTTCATATGTTGAAACCTTATTCTCCAATGTGATGGTATTTGGAGATAGGGCCTTCGAAAGGTAATTGGGTCATGAGTGGAGCCATCATGATAGGATTAGTGTCCTTATATGAAGAGACATGAGAGAGCTTGCTTCCCTTCTTTCTTTTGGCCATGTGAGGATACAGTGAGAAGGCAGCTATCTATAAATCAGGAAACAGGCTCTCACCAGACACTGAATCTACAATTGTCTTGATCCCGAACTTCCCAACCTCCAGGACCATGAGAAATAAATGCTTGCTGTTTAAGCCACCCAGTCTATGGTATTTTTATTATAGTAGCCTGAATTAAAAAACTGACTCAGATAATGGCCTTGTAATAAAAGATATCAAGCCGAAAATTCGACTTCCTATTGGCCCAGTAGAAGAGGGCTGTATACAATTTGGTGTGACAGTTAATAACTTGAATATTAAAATAAACTTGAATACAGGTGAGTGTCAGTTTAGGTGAAAATATGCTTGAATTCATGAAAAAGATTATTTACTTTGTAAAGTATTTATTATATGATTACTTTAAATGGAAAGCTTTCAATATGATTCACCTTGCAGACATTTTCAGAAGTATTTTACTGCGTAAAGAGTATCACACCTGAACATTTTTATTAATTTAATAGTTTAAACTGCCAAAGTAATATAACAGGATTTTCATGTAGAACAATTTTCATTCTTTGACATTCTATTCTCCTTTGAGTTACATAGGTTATGTACCTGTTTAACAGTGAATTCACACTTACATTTGAACAGAATTCAAAATGGAATGAATGGAAATACTCTTAATGCAGTAGCCATAAAAAAGCAGTTGTATATATTACTCACAGGTATTGCATAACTACCATGATAATCTAACGACTATGTGCTTCCTCGGAGGTTTTAAAGAACAGCGTGAATAGCCATCTTTCTGGTTTAAATATAGACATGTCTAGAGGCAAGAGGCTATTTGGGTAGTTCTTAAGATCCCATTCTGCCTTGTGATTACTGTAGCAACAGTTGTAAAGAGAAGACAAAAGCTACACCTTCTGTAAAACTTGATACATAATTTGGAATTTTTATAAAGATGGATACCAAACACATTTTGTCTACTAAAATCATTTCTTTTTTAAGGTAAATATAGGACTACACTAAATGTTAATGAAAAGAATGTGTCATCAGAACACGATCCATTAATTGCTGATTTTTCATGACAGTTCTTTAAATTCTAGACTACACACCACTATCTCAAGAAATTAGAGAGACGTTTATGCTCTTTAGAGCTGACATTATATCAAGGTATGAACTAACTAGTGTTTTTCACTGAGAATGCATTCACTGAGAATACAGTTTGTGAAAAAAGTGGTCTTCAAATGCTCTTCTTAGTTCTGTAATAATTAGGGTAGCTACCTGTAGAAACTTTCAGTTGTAACTAAATCAGAGATCATTTCTCTTAGGGATGGAGTAACTGTCTTCAGGGAGGCTATAGTTTTTGAGTAATGCCAGTTGCATAGAGATCCTTTACAAACACATAAACACATGGCCCATCTCTCCCTCAACACCATGGCCCTCACTTCACACTTGACAAATACACTTGTATATACCATAGTAGGAAACTGGATTAAGTATTTTGACAGCAGACATATATTTGTACTTAACTCGACAAGCTATAAAAGGCTACATGAATTCTAGACTTAAGAAAATATTAAGTACAAGTAAGATCACAATTACTGATGCTTTTAGTATATGTTTACTCCAACCTGGAGTGTCTAGTGACAGATTCCTTCTTTTTGGGAAAATTAGACATACTTCCCCAAAGAACTGAAATCATACTAAATGTCAAGAACCCAGCTAGAAAGACCAATTCAAGTTTCACTAAATGATACCACCACCATTATTATATTGTAGCCATTCTACTAGATTATTGCCACACTCAAATCATGCATTAACCACTATTTTGGAATATAATTTATCATGTTAGAGTAGATCACATTTCTGGCATTCTACAAGTGAAAATATAAGGTCAAACACTTCAAAATGGTGTGCCTGGCCATTGGTACAGCATAGATGAGCTCCAAATTAACATGTTCAGGTACAACAAATACTCTTGTTGCTGTACATAATTTCTGATATGTCCCCTCAGCCACAAGAAATAGAGGAGCAATATTTTTGAGAGTGCTGTAAATTAGGTGGTGACCATTTGTTCCTACAAAAGTAATATTTTTCCATCTGCTGGCAAACAGCTTATGAATACAAACAGCAGATTTCCCAAATGCCTGTTTAAAAGTTTCAGTACAGTATTTGTGGCATCATTTTACCTCACCTATAGATATTGCTCTCTGAAGCTGCCTGTTGTAGCAAAAAAGGCAAAACTGGAAAGACCCATCCTATCAGCTTGTGTGTGGTTGTGTGCGCATGTATACATATGCATGTGAGTTTTCTTCTTTTCAGTGTCCCTTTGTTTTTCCTTTGGCTTGGTTTCTTGACTCCCTGGAAACCATGACTGTGCCTGTCTCTTACCTTCCTGCTTTTGGGTCCAGCTTAGGTATCTGGTTTCTAGCCATGAATACATCATCTGCTGGCTATTAGTCTTATATTAGGGTCTGTCTGTGTCCCCTTCTTTCCTACCAAGATGCAATGTGGACCTCTTTGATTGCCCAAGGGCACTCCGTTTTGGCTTTAAACTAAGTGTATACCCACAGAGGCTACCATAACTCAGTCCTGCTAACAAAAATGTTATTTAACCCTATGTAGACTTTTGAGGGCTGAAAACAATTTAAAATTGGAAAATTCATCAGCATAATCTCTGGAAAAGTGGGAAAGAGTTAGTCTTCCCAGGAGTCCCTATGACTGAGATAATGGTCTTGGGAGGAGACTTAAGGCTTGCTTTCTTGTCAGCTTTGTGATCTTGAGCAAACTTTTTCTTAGGAGAACTGGTGTAATGCAAACCTTAAGGAGGTTGGCAGACACAAAATTGGCATGGATTGAATGGGTTCCTACTTTTAGAGGCATTACCTTATCTCACCCTTATAAGATGCACATTTGACCTTATTTTTACTAAGAAAACTGAGGTTCATAGAAGTTTATGTGACATATCTAAAGTCACAGCTATGATGTGACACCTCAGGAGTTCCAACCCAAGTCTGAATTTGTATCCACATAGCCTTTCTATTACATTAAAGTTGGCTGTGAGGATGCAAAATAAAAGCATAAACAAAACAAACAGCAAGAACAACAAAACTTATTTAAAGATACTGAAGAGTAACTATGTTATAAATAACTTAGCAGAAATAGGAAGAAATTTACCTTTTGAATAAGACTCTATCAAGGGTGAAACTGTCCAAATGATTATTTGATATTACTCTTAATACACTGGGAAAATTTGTTTTGAGTTTTTCTTAAAACTTATAAAGTTTTAAATAAGATTTTAAGATAAAGGCTATTCTTCAAATAATTCTTTCTTATGTCAAGTTCTTGGCAAGGAGCTACATTCAACTGCTGCAATACAAAGAACTGGCAGTTGCAGCAGTTTCTGAACATTCTGACTCTTTGCTGTGTTAAACCTGGTCTCCCTCCTTCTATCTGGTAAGGTTAATCTGGCAAACTCTTACAGTAGCAGTATTCTATTAGACACTCTCAGAGCTCAGCATGCAAAGAAACACTTGGGGTTGAACTGTCTGATCTGGGTCTACATGAGACTCAATGAAGTTGATTTTCCTAGTCATAACAAGATTGTACTTTCAGAAAAAAATGTGCCTTCAGCTGGTCTAATTTGGTACTCTTATTCCTCAAATATTTTTATTAAGGAAGATAGTAAAGCTTAGATTTTCCCTCTTCCCTTTGTATCATCAGCTGTGTTTGAAGTAGATTTTAATGTTGTTTTTACCAAGGTTCCACCTTCAGACAGCAGCTTTCATCACCAGGTTGGAGTCCTCGTTCAGCATTTTTAGAGCAGTCAGGGGTGAGGCCTTCCTGCTCCCACAGCCCCATTAATAAATGGAGAGCTGGCTCTGCAGCCACTGGCCACGGCTCCCAGCGCAGCCACCGATCACAGCGCAGTAGTAAATCAGCCCTGCGTGTTTTCCTAATTTTAGGTTTGGTCTGACTTAATCCATCTAATAGGAAAAACATCTGGTCTAGTTTTACTTTTAATCTGTTCTTTACATCAGGAACCTTATCGCCCTGGGACCAAGTAGTAACAAGAGGTCAGTTCTTGTACCTGGGCATGGCTACGCATGGTCCATGCCTAATAAGGGCCTGATTTCCATTTATGCTTTTCAGTCCTTTATAGGCTTTCATTAACAGTAAAGTATCGACAGCACAATCAGTTTGGGGTTGTAAATTCCTGATTAGTGAAAAGCCTATATTGTGACATATCTTGGGTCAAGGGGAGCTGAATACATAATCTGGGGTAAAGGAGGTGGTTAAAGTTATTTTTCAGTGATAAATTTGCAAAGATCTGAGTGTTTAACAGCATTTCCATTAAGGATAAATATTCTAAAATATTGCATCTGAATTGAATTTTACTTTTAAATGGTTGTATTAAGGCATACAAAATATTATTATTTTTTAATGTATGGAAATATCTTAGAGGAAGCAATAAAATACTGTCATATGGAGTCAGTTTAGTTTCTGTTTATATTAGGCATACAAGAAAGCACAGCCTATTTAACCTTTTTGAAATTACCATAAAATGACTTCATTTTAACATTTTTGGCTATAGTAAGAAGCAGTTTGGGGTTTTAGAAATCATTTCAATGAAAAGGACCAGGGGTCCTTTGGTTTCCCAAATAGCATTTTCCACTTACTTTGTTTTCCTCCTGACATTCATCTCTGATTATTTTTCTACTCCTAGGTCTCCTCCTTCCTGATGCCCTAATTTCCAGAACTCTTTCTCTCTCCCTTTTGTTTTTGAGAGAACTTTGATATAGTGTGAAGATGGATTTTCTGATTGAGCAGAGATCAATTGTTGCAAAGATGCCTATCTCTCCACTTGGCTTTCTACTCCTCTGAATTGGTTAGAAAATCACGGACACTGTGAGGTAACAGGGGACTCTGTAGGAATTAACTTTAAATAGCCCCAGGCCTAAAAGCTCTTCCCAAATCTACAGTATGTTAGGGGACTTTCACTCCCCAAAGTAATGTAGCTGTTTATGCACTCCTGCCTCTGAGTTCCTTTTAACTGGGGCCAGTGGAGGAGTGCCTAAGCAACATTACTTCGGCAAGCAGGAATTAATTATTGAAATCAATTATTACATCTTTCCGATGACTGCAGTTAGTCCTCAGCGAGTTGACATAAAAAATACTTGTCTCAATGGCTGTCTCTGTGAAAAAAGACTGAAATAAATCAAAACGAAAGGGGACTGACTTTAGACTTGGTTCTATTCCATCTCTTAGGATTTCTCAAAAACTTTACTATTTGGGAGTTAAAAACAGAAAGATTTTAACTCTTTTCTTCCATGGATGGAGAATTACGTTTCCTACATAGTAAAAGGACTTTTTTTTTCTCATAATATGGAGAGTTGTTTTGAATTTCTGACATGTAACTATTAAAACTGATTTGAAAGTGACTCGAGCCTTGCCAGCATTGGTGCTGTCTGAAGGCTAAACTGGTATCTCTTGAATTCGCTGACTGTATTCCTTGCTTCCTCATCTTTGCCAGGCATGCCCTCTTCCTTTTAATTTGTTTATCTTGGAAACATTGAGAATTTACTTGGCAGGCACTCTCTAATAGGCGAGGTCATTTACCATTAACAGACTTTTTAGTATATAGTAATAATATGGGTGAACATTCAATGGGAGTATTTCACAAGGTTCTCTGGGAACAGAGGGTCACCTTATGAGTAAAAGCAGTTAAATGTAAACACACTTTCATTAATTTCAAAGTTGGGTTGTCAACTTTTTTAAATCGTGAAACTAGCTCGTCATCTATGAGAAACTGATTGATTTGCAATAGCTTTTGGTGATAGTATCATTCTTAGAAAATAAATGAAGATAGAGCCCAAGACTGGAATATATGCTTGGTCATTCCCCTGTGCAAATTTACTACTCAGCGGCAGGGAAAATTTGAGGACCCAGCAAGCTTGAGGCCCTACTGATACCTGGAAATGCAAAAAAAAAAAAAAAAAGTGCTTTTGAGGCAAATTTGAAAAGAAAAGGATAGGTTTTCCCTTAGAATAGAAAGGATTCCTCTGGATCAGGAGGAGGAGGTGAGATACAGAATAGTAATGAGTGTAGAGAGGTCAGTAAACTCCTGGGAAATTAGTCCAGTAGACTGGACAGTTGCTTTGACCCCAAAGAGAGGAAGGCTGAAATATGCATGTAGACAGCCTCACAGATATGCCCAGGCAAGGCCCTGCAGGAAGAGCCGCTGCTCAAGGAAGCCTTGTGGACAGGAATCAGGAACAGGTCAACCACAAAAAATGTGACTGCCAGCCATCACTCCCTTCCCTATGTCCTTACTCACACTGTATTTTCAAAGTACCCTGGTCCTATGTAAATCTCCTGGGACCTAATCAACATTGAGGAAGAGGAGTAGGAGCCCCCCAAAATAGTGATATGAAATTTTCTGCTAATTCAGCAGAATCAAGGGTTAGGGCTTGAAAGAGAAAGGAAATTGGCTTATAGAAAAATGAGATAGTGTGTATTTCTTGCACGCTGAATTTGTGAACTGTGAGTTCTACCTGTTGTAAATTCCATCCTTCATGCATATCCATTCAGACTGTCCCAAATCTCTGCAGCTCTGGACTGGTTTATGGCTTATCTCTTTCCCACTGTCCTTCTTTTAGAGCTTACTGTTAGCAGAGACTGTGGCACCTAAAAATTATTGCTATGTAATCCAGATTCTTAATAGAAATTCCAGGAAGCTCAATTCTGGGAAGCATATGTGAATTGAAGGGAAATAAATACTCTTTTTTGGGGGGTCAAGAGGAGTCATGAATAATTTAATGTTGGCATCCTCCTGTGTCTCTGGTCCTCTCTGGAACCAGTGACAATGATTAGGGACGAGTCTCTGTCTCTTGCCTCAGAACCTGTGTGGGAATGTGTGGTTTCCCATTCTTTCTCTCTAACTGTACATGGGCATTTCAGTAAATATTCCTGCTTTCTCTCTTTGACCTTAATAATTGATTTATATAGCCAAATGGATTTAACAAATATTTAATAATTCCCACTGTGTAAGGGACTGCTCAAAGCCTTGTCCTAGAAATGAGACATGTAATAATACAAAATATTGAATAGAGTGGGAGAGAGGCTGAGTGAAGAGACAAGATGAGTGTGATATGTATGGGCTGACTTTAGAAATAAACCTCAGGTTTTGTGAAGGGCTCGCTCTGTGACTGTGCTGCTGCCTGCGCCTCCAGCTGGTCCGGGACCCCAGAGCAGCAGGTGGTGGGCTGGGCACAAAGGGGAAGGGAGCTCCCGGGTTGAGCAGGCTGTTGCGGGAACAGGATTGATTTGTACTCCCCATATTTATAACCCACAGTCATCGGGTCAGAAGCCGAACCTCGCTAGTCCTCTCAGACTGCCGGCCGCCTGGCATTTCTCAACATCTTCCTGTGGTTCCTTAAAACAGTTCAGGCCATGCAGCCACTTTGATTCTGTCAGATTTCTCTTTGGGATGAAACAGTGCAGCATGTGGTCAGATTTCTCGTTGGGATGAAACAGTGCAGCATGTGGTAAAAGCTCAGGGTTTCCGCAGTGTCGGCACTCCAGCATCTTCTGCAGGACGTCATTCTTCTCAGCGCAAACACGAGGTTCTGTGCCCAGCCCGGTGAGGATGCAGGGGAGAAGACTCTGACGCAGCAGGAGTTGGTTTCAGTGAATGAAAATGGGAAGGATGGACTCCCTCTTGCGAGAGCACTGGAATCACAATTAACTGCTGAATAATCATCGACAGGAAGACACTGGAACTCACCAAAAAAGATACCCCACATCCAAAGACGAAGGAGAAGCCACAATGAGATGGTAGGAGGGGTGCAATCACAATAAAATCAAATCCCATAATTGCTCAGTGGATGACTCACGAACTTGAGAACACTTATACCACAGAAGTCCACCCACTGGAGTGAAGATTCTGAGCCCCATGTCAGGCTTCCCAACCTGGGGGTCCGGCAATGGGAAGAGGAATTCCTAGAGAATCAGACTTTGAAGGCTAATGGGATTTGATTGCAGGACTTCGACAGGACTGGGGGAAATAGAGACTCCACTCTTGGAGGGCACACACAAAGTAGTGTGTGCATCGTGACCCAGGGAAAGGAGCAGTGACCCCATAGGAGACTGAATCAGACCTACCGGCTAGTGTTGGAGGGTCTCCTGCAGAGGCAGGGGGTGGCTGTGTCTAACCATGGTGACAAGGACACTGGCAGCAGAAGTTCTGGGAAATACCCCTTGGCATGAGCACCCCCAGAGTCCGCCATTAGCCCCACCAAAGAGCCCGGGTAGGATCCAGTGTTGGGTTGCCTCAGGCCAAACAACCAACAGGGAGGGAACCCAGCCACACCCATCAGCAGACAAGTGGATGAAAGTTTTACTGAGCTCTGCCCACCAGAGCAACAGCCAGCTCTACCCACCACCAGTCCCTCCCATCAGGAAACTTCCACAAGCCTCTTAGATAGCCTCATCCACCACAGGGCAGACAGCAGAAGCAAGAAGAACTACAATCCTGCAGCCTGTGGAACAAAAACCACATTCACAGAAAGATAGACAAGATGAAAAGGCAGAGGGCTATGTACCAGATGAAGGAACAAGATAAAACCCCAGAAAAACAACTAAATGAAGTGGAGATAGGCAATCTTCCAGAAAAAGAATTCAGAATAATGATAGTGAAAATGATCGAGGACCTTGGAAACAGAATGGAGGCAAAGACTGAGAAGATGCAAGAAATGTTTAACAAAGATCTAGAAGAATTAAAGAACAAACAAACAGAGATGAATAATACAATAACTGAAATGAAAAATACACTAGAAGGAATCAATAGCAGAATAACTGAGACAGAAAAACGGATAAGTGACCCGGAAGACAGAATGGTGGAATTCACTGCTGCAGAACAGAATAAAGAAAAAAGAATGAAAAGAAATGAAGACAGGCTAAGAGACCTCTGGGACAACATTAAACGCAACAACATTCGCATCATAGGGGTCCCAGAAGGAGAAGAGAGAGAGAAAGGACCTGAGAAAATATTTGAAGAGATTATAGTCGAAAACTTCCCTAACATGGGAAAGGAAATATCCACCCAAGGCCAGGAAGCACAGAGAGTCCCATACAGGATAAACCCAAGGAGAAACACTGCAAGACACATAGTAATCAAACTGGCAAAAATTAAACACAAAGAAATCATATTAAAAGCAGCAAGGGAAAAATGGCAAATAACATACAATGGAACTCCAATAAGGTTAACAGCTGATTTCTCAGCAGAAACTCTACAAGCCAGAAGGGAGTGGCATGATATACTTAAAGTGATGAAAGGGAAGAACCTACAACCAAGATTCCTCTACCCAGCAAGGATCTCATTCAGATTCGATGGAGAAATCAAAAGCTTTACAGACAAGCAAAAGCTAAGAGAATTCAGCACCACCAAACCAGCTCTACAACAAATGCTAAAGGAACTTCTCTAAGTGGGAAACACAAGAGAAGAAAAGAACCTACAAAAACCCAAAACTATTAAGAAAACGGTAATAGGAATATACATATCAATAATTACCTTCAAGTGAATGGATTAAATGCTTCACCCAAAAGACATAGGCTCGCTGAATAGATACAAAAACAAGACCCATATATATGCTGTCTACAAGAGACCTGCTTCAGACCTAGGGATATATACAGACCGAAAATGAGTGGATGGAAAAAGATATTCCATGCAAATGGAAATGAAAAGAAAGCCAGAGTAGTATACTCATATCAGATAAAATAGATTTTAGGGCTTCCCTGGTGGTGCAGTGGTTGAGAGTCCACCTGCCAATGCAGGGGACAAGGGTTCATGCCCCGGTCTGGGAGGGTCCCACATGCCGCGGAGCGGCTGGACCCGTGAGCCATGGCTGCTGAGCCTCCGCATCCGGAGCCTGTGCTCCGCAACAGGAGAGGCCACAACAGTGAGAGGCCCACGTACCGCAAAAAAAAAAAAAAAAAAAAAATCAAGCCTCAATAAATTTAAGAAAATTGACATCATATCAAGGATCTTTTCTGACCACAATGCTATGAGATTAGAAATCAATTACAGGGAAGAAAACGTAAAAAACACAAAAATATGGAGGGTAAACAATATGTTTCTAAATAACCAAGAGATCACTGAAGAAATCAAAGAGGAAATCAAAAAATACCTAGAGGCAAATGACAATGAAAACACGAAAATCCAAAACCTATGGGATGCAGCAAAAGCAGTTCTAAGAGGGAAGTTGATACCAGTAGAAACCTACCTCAACAAACAAGAAAAAGCTCAAATAAACAATATAAACTTACACCTAAAGCAACTAGAGAAAGAAGAACAAACAAAACCCAATGTTAGCAGAAGGAAAGAAATCATAAAGGTCAGAGCAAAAATAAATGAAATAGAAACAAAGAAAACAATAGCAAAGATCAATAAAACTAAAAGCTGGTTCTTTGAGAAGATAAACAAAATTGATAAACCATTAGCCAGACTCATCAAGAAAAAGAGGGAGAGGACTCAAATCAATAAAATTAGAAATGAAAAAGGAGAAGTTACAAAAGACATGGCAGAAATACAAAGCATCCTAAGAGACTACTACAAGCAACTGTATGCCAATAAAATGGACAACCTGGAAGAAATGGACAAATTCTTAGAAATGCACAACCTTCCAAGACTGAACCAGGAAGAAATAGAAAATATGAATAGACAAATCACAAGCACTGAAATTGAAACTGTGATTAAAAATCTTCCAACAAACAAAAGTCCGGGACCTGATGGCTTCACAGGAGAATTCTATCAAACATTTAGAGAAGAGCTAACACCCATCCTTCTCAAACTCTTACAAAAAATTCAGAGGAAGGAACACTCCGAAACTCATTCTATGAGGCCACCATCACCCTGATACCAAAACCAGACAAAGAGACTACAAAAAAAGAAAATTACAGACCAATATCACTGATGAATATAGATGCAAAAATCCTCAACAAAATACTGGCAAACAGAATCCTACAACACATTAAAAGGATCATACACCATGATCAAGTGGGATTTATCCCAGGGATGCAAGGAATCTTCAATATATGCAAATCAATCAATGTGATACACCATATTAACAAATTGAAGAATAAAAACCATATGATCATCTCAATAGATGCAGAAAAAGCTTTTGACAAAATTCAACGCCCATTTATGATAAAAACTCTCCAGAAAGTGGGCATAGAGGGAACCTACCTCAACATAATAAAGGCCATATACGACAAACCCACAGCAAACATCATTCTCAATGGTGAAAAACTGAAAGCATTTCCACTAAGATCAGGAAGAAGATAAGGATGTCCACTCTCACCACTATTATTCAACATAGTTTTGGAAGTCCTAGCCATGGCAATCAGAGAAGAAAGAGAAATAAAAGGAATCCAAATCAGAAAAGAAGAAGTAAAATTGTCACTGTTTGCAGATGACATGATACTATACATAGAGGATCCTAAAGATGCCACCAGAAAACTAATAGAGCTAATGAATGAATTTGGTAAAGTTGCAGGATACAAAATTAATGCACAGAAATCTCTTGCATTCCTATACACTAACGATGAAAAATCTGAAAGAGAAATTAAGGAAACACCCCCATTTACCATTGCAATAAAAAGAATAAAATACCTAGGGATAAACCTTCCTAAGGAGACAAAAGACCTGTGTGCAGAAAACTATAAGACACTGATGAAAGAAATTAAAAATGATACCAACAGATGGATAGATATACCATGTTCTTGGATTGGAAGAATCAATATTGTGAAAATGACTGTACTACTCAAAGCTATCTACAGATTCAATGCAATCCCTATCAAACTACCAATGGCATTTTTTTACAGAACTAGAACAAAAAATCTAAACATTTGTATGGAGACACGAAAGACCCCGAATAGCCAAAGCAGTATTGAGGGGAAAAAAGCAGAGCTGGAGGAATCAGACTTCCTGACTTCAGACTATAATACACAGCCAGAGTAATCAAGTCAATATCATACTGGCACAAAAACAGAAATATAGATCAATGGAACAGGATAGAAAGCCCAGAGATAAACCCACGCACCTATGGTCCACTAATCTATGACAAGGGAGGCAAGGATATACAATGGAGAAAAGACAGTCTCTTCAATAAGTGGTGCTGGGAAAACTGGACAGCTACATGTAAAATAATGAAATTAGAACACTCCCTAACACCATACACAAAAATAAAGTCAAAATGGATTAGAGACCTAAATATAAGACCAGACACTATAAAACTCTTAGAGGAAATCATAGGAAGAACACTGTTTGACATAAATCACAGCAAGCTCTTTTTTGACCCACCTCCTAGAGTAATGGAAATAAAAACAAAAATAAACAAATGGGACCTAATGAAACTTAAAAGCTTTTGCACAGCAAAGGAAACTACAAACAAGATGAAAAGACAACCCTCAGAATGGGAGAAAATATTTGCAAACGAATCAACGGACAAAGGATTAATCTGCAAAATATATAAACAGCTCATGCAGCTCAATATTAAAAGAACAAACAACCCAATCCAAAAATGGGCAGAAGACCTAAATAGACATTTCTCCAAAGAAGACATACAGATGGCCAAGAAGCACATGAAAAGCTGCTCACCATCACTAATTATTAGAGAAATGCAAATCAAGACTACAATGAGGTAACACCTTACACCAGTTAGAATGGGCATCATCAGAAAATCTACAAACAACAAATGCTGCAGAGGGTGTGGAGAAAAGGGAACCCTCTTGCACTGTTGGTGGGAATGTAAATTGATACAGCCACTGTGGAGAACAGTATGGAGGTTCCTTAAAAAACTAAAAATAGAATAACCATATGACCCAGCAATCCCACTACTCAGCATATACCCAGAGAAAACCGTAGTTCAAAAAGGCACATGCACCCTATGTTCACTGCAGCACTATTTACAATAGCCAGGTCATGGAAGCAACCTAAATGCCCATCGACAAATGAATGGATAAAGAAGATGTGGTACATATGTACAATGGAATATTACTCAGCCATAGAAAGGAACAAAATTGGGTCATGTGTAGAGATGTGGATGAATCTAGAGACTGTCATACAGAGTGAAGTAAGTCAGAAAGAGAAAAACAAATATCGTATATTAACGCATATATGTAGAACCTAGAAAAATGGTACAGATGAACCGGTTTGCAGGGCGGAAATTGAGACACAGATGTAGGGAACAAACATATGGACACCAAGGGAGGAAAGCGGCGGGGGGTCGGGATGATGGTGTGATGAATTGGGAGATTGAGATTGACATATATAGACTAGTATGTATAAAATAGATAACTAATATGAACCTGCTGTATAAAAAAATAAATAAAATTTTTTTAAAAAAGAAATAAACATTACTAAAGCCAGCACTGAAATATTAGTATTAGGGAATGGTAAGAGTCTAGCTATCAAGGTAAGAGCTCACAGCAAGTCAAAATTTCTAAAGCTAGAAATTTGAATTCTGATATATGAAATTATTTAATCACTTGTCAAGGTTTCATTTTATTACACCAAGATTTTTCTAAAACTGCCTGTTAAAAAGAAAACAAAACTGTTGCTAAGATTTTATTAAGGAAGGACTCAGAAGTATGTGTTTTTCTTGTTTTTGGAAGTCCAGTACTTAATTGATATCTTGCTCAGGGTCTCTAGAAGTAGGGCCTGAGACAAGAATTTGGATGCATGTTATTGAGTGGATGCTCTTGAGAGGAAAGAGGGGAGGAAGTAGGATACAGTAAAGAAAAGATCTAAACAAGGATGTGGTTCACAGACTGATCCCCCAGGGAGTTCTGAAGCATAAATTGTACCTTAGATTTGGTCTTTCACAATGAGGTAAAGAGTTGACCTTATATACTTCCATGTGAGTCAGTCATTGGCTGGAGGTTGTTCACACCACCTCGTCCCATGTGTGTGTGTGTGTGTGTGATTTCCCAGGTGAAGAGGCTCTCCTTAGGTCAAAGACTATTCTCCAACACTCACAGCATCTTACACTTACCCAATAAAGGGATCTGTGAAGGGTACCAATGGCATTCACTTTATTTGAAATTCTTCATTCTTAACATTCTTAATATTTTTGAAAAAGTTATAAATTTAAAATGTTTAATTTAACATTAAATTAATATTAGTTGTAACATCTTTAGTAATTTTAACAGCTTTCTTATTTAATATACTAAACATGCATTTCATATTCTGATACTTTGTTAGAGCAAAATTGTTTAGCTGCTCAATGAATTATTTTTGATGAGTGGTTGAATTTTGGAGTGTTCTGAAGCAATATAAATATTAGTAAATCCTAATGTGGAGTTACTTTATAGCAAGGGATACTAGAAATGTTACATATCTATATTTTATGGATTCCTTACCCATTCCTATTCACCCAGAAAATGTTAATAGGATATGTGCTTTCAACAAAAGAAATTGTTTTATTTTATTTTACCCAAACTTTTCCATAGAATGAAGTAATAATCTTAATAAACAAAGTGATAGGAAGAAAAGGGGGGAAAAGTATAATTGACATTCATAAAATAAGAGAGCAATGGCAGTATTATAAGTACAGTATTTGGAACTGCCTTTATACATTTGGAGGTTAGCACTAAGATTTATAAATGGCTAGGAAGCTTCAAATTTCTTACAAAGGTCATCACTGAGTGTTAATAATAGGTATTGAGAATATGCATCTTGGTGAAATGAATGGCTATTTTAAAATTTTTTATAAGACCACACCAAAAAATGAATTTTAATGTATTAGTCAGCATTAAGAAAGGAGGGGAAAAAATTCTTGATTATAAGAGGTCACAATGAACCACAATGAACTCCTGATTTGGTTCTTCTCTACTTTCACCTTAATGGGCCACTTGGACTTATGCAGGAAAACACAAAGCTCTTTGGATTAAATTGATCATTTTATCTTCCAACTATGACCATGTAAGAGTCTTTGTACATCAGATACTGTTACTGAGGATTCGAAGCATTTGTACATTTGCAGAAGGATTCATTCCACATTTGGGGGTTAATGTTTCCTTACTGGCTAACTAGGAACTATTTGAAGGGTTTGAAACTTGCTATTTTCACATTGTTACTGTACATATGTCTCCAGAGTGTGGGAGCTTCATAAACAACACATTTTGATCTGAACAGATGTACTGTCTCTCTAGAGGTTAGGAAGTTCATTATTACAGACAGCCCACCCAACAACCATTTGGTTAGACTCCATTAGGTATTAAAATACAATTTGAGATGTCTGAATGAAAAGTTTATTCAGTGATCAGCAGAGTATTCACATCTCTTCCAGATGAGGAAGTGTTTACTCTCAATAGCAGTGGCCATATTCTAGTGATATATATTTGTAATATTGACTACTATGTGGGTACTACTGATGCCTTTTCTGGTTCCTAAAATAAATGTCTTCTAGCAACACTTAAAAGACATGATCTTAGCCACTTTCATGTTCCAGGGAGGGAATAATGCTATCGTCCTTACAGGATAGAAAGGAAATATGGAAGCAGACAAGGGGGACACATGATATTCTTATATATTTTTGGTTCATGTTTCACCTATGTGGTCATTCTTCTCTAGCAGAAATTATTCTGTTCTTTCAGGGGAAAAAACATCTACATTAGGATTAGCTGGACAGCAAATGGCATCCCTTAAAGCAAAAGGCTTAAAGAGGAAATTATGAAATGAATTAAATTCCTTTCAAATGAAATATGATTCCTAGGAGCAGTGATCAATTTTTAGCTGAGAGGTAGTGAATGAGGTTAAATCATGAATTCACACTTTCCCTTGTGATCATCAAATCAGCACTCTTAAATTATCTTCTTTAAAGGCTCAAAGTCACTTGTTGTTTTATGCTTCTCCCACATTCCTGGTGCTAGCATATTAATGGTCTTTGCCATTTGTAGAGTAGCAAGCTGCTAGATCAATAAGCGTGCTTAGCTGCTTGCCATTAAAATTGATCTGTACTATCCTTCCGATTGACGTCACATCCAGATGTAAATATCATCAAGTAAGCTGTCAACTCATTTTCATTATGAGTGTTTTTCATTTCAAAAGATGGACTTCAGTAGGACAGCATGTTAGGATTTTTCTTCTTTATTTCTAGCATTTCCCCAGTAGCATCAAGTGCATCATTAAAGGAAAATCAGGATTGGCCAGGAACTTTTAAAAAGGAGGGGGAAATAACAACAGCAATAAAAACAACAAACAAACAAAAAGGACAAAAACTAGGGGCTTCCCTGGTGGTGCAGTGGTTAGGAATCCGCCTGCCAATGCAGGGGACACGGGTTTGATCCCTGGTCTGGGAAGATCACACATGCCACGGAGCAACTAAGCCTGTGTGCCACAACTACTGAAGCGCTCGTGCCTAGAGCCTGTGCTCCCAACAAGAGAAGCCACCGCAATGAGAAGCCGTGCACCGCAACAAAGAGTAGCCCCCGCTCGCCGCAACTAGAAGAAGCCCGTACACAGCAATGAAGACCCAATGCAGCCAAAAATAAATAAATAAATAAATAATAAATTTATTTTTAAAAAGACAACAACTAAAGAGAAAGAATGTCAGAAATTTCTATAAAAATTGAAACTAGCAAGATGTGGATGTTCTCTTTCACATGTGAACCAGGCCCAGGAGGCCTTTATGAGTGTCTGGGTTTGCATTAAAAAAAATTATAGTGTTATATTCTTGGAAAGATATATTTCCAACAGAGTTTACTATTCGGACTTCAAAGGTGTACTTGTTTATATGATAGTTGACCAAAAATTCTTCCTGAGAAAAATCCTGATATCATCTGTAAACCATCAGAATTAGTGTCATATGGTGGCAAGAGTACCTACCTGGATGTCCATCAATGTGAAAATCCTGGAACGGTCATAGTTTTTCTAATGGAATGTCAAACTTACTATGTTAGTTTGGTTTCTGAAGAATATTCCTCTGTCCTCATCTAGCAATATGGAACATAGGTGCCTAGGTCTTGGTCTACTATTCAGCTCCCACTGAAAGTCTGAGGAGCAATATTTATTGTAGATGATTTAAAGGTCATTTATTACTCTAAAAATTCTAAATTGATACAAATATAAAAGAATATATATGTGTTTATATGTACACATATATAGTTTATAAATAAACAAACAAGCATATAAATATATTGGGGGTGATAAGATGCACACAGAAAATTGGAGAACATTTTTGGATTATCACATAGTCTAGTTATTACATACTTGGACCGTGTTAGATCAACTCGTCACAGAGTTATTATTACTCAATTGTTTTTTACATTAGAACTCAATTGTTAGTTAAAAGGTATTGCAAGAGACATTTCTATAAAATTTATAACTAAATTTGTTATAAAAATAATTAAGATTATAATCTGTATTACTCCATATATCCTATATGGAGTTTCTACTAAGATATATCTTTTTAGAGTTCAATGCTAAGCAAAATTTATTTTTATAAGAATCTGGAATCTTCTTTGTTGATAAATAGAATTGTTTAACTGATATTTCTATTTAGTTTCGGCTGCCAGGAAGCTCAGAATTAAATTTGAAATACACAATAAAAAATTAAATAGGTGTCATAGCATAAATATGTTCTGCATATATGCATTCTTGATTTTATATTTTTATCATTATTATCACTTTACATAAACTCTCTCAAATCTTCTGTGAAAAGAGACAGGGTATAAGTAATTATAAATAAATAAAATATTGTTTATCAGGGTGCCGGTTTATCTTGTCTTAAAAACTTGTCAACTTTCAGTAAAAGTGAAAACCATGAATTATTCACTTCAAGAAAGTCCATATTCTCTTTGACAGAATGTACAGAATTTACAGTGCTAATATGACCTATGCAGTGAATGCCTACTCAGTAATGTATGCTAGAATATTTACCGTATCTTTGCTAATCTTTCCAACCACCTTGCAAATAGAGACAACATATCCCCATTTTTCTGAGGGTCAGGGAGCTTAACTTATTTATGTTCACCTACCTAGTAGGTGATAGAACCACTGCCCAAGTCCCACACATGAAATGAAGAAATAAACTCTGTAAAGTATAGGTTGCAGAGTCTAGTGTACTTTAATTATAGGAATGATAAGTTCCATGTCTTGTGTATCTTTGTTTTCTTGGGTGCCAGTACCTGGCAAAGACTAAATGCTAAAGAATATTTAATACATAATAGATGTAACAAATGAGTAAATGAATTGTGAGTAATATTACAAATAGCAGAAGTCATATAATGACTATAATAATATAACAATTATATAATAAAATATTTGGGCTCATTAATATTTGTATTATTTGTATACATGTTATATTTAAAGTTAGAACCTATTACTTCACAAGCATTTCATTGGTGATTCTATGCAAATTATTTCACTGAATTTTACACTGAATTCTACGCAAATTATTTCACTGAATTTTCCTGTCAGGTAGGTATCCAGGAAACCAGCTTCACAAAGCATAAAGCAGCTAGCTGGAGACTGTGAGTTAGAGCTCATAATCATATAAAACTTTGCTGTTAAATGATCTTTATTTAATTGGTCTTTAATTTTAATGAGTGGGTTTCATATTTTATAAATCTACTCCACCTGATCACAACTGGATATCAACTTAGTTGATCATTCCTTCTTCCTGGAGACACTTTCTTCACTTGGTTTCTAGGACCTCATACTCTTTCAGGTTTCTCCCTACCTCACTGGTCAATCCATTTGTCCTTTTTGCTGATCCCTCTTCTTTTATTCAAGGAGTAGGATGCTGGTGTGATCCAGTGCTTAGTCCTTGGCCCTTTTCAATTCTCTGTCAACACTCGCTCCCTTGGTGATACCCAGTTTCATGGCATAAAATACAATTTTCATCACTATTTCATGACATTTCTTTTTGGATATCTACTAGGCATCTCAAACTCAACCTGCCCAAATCGTATCTTTTCTCCTAAACTTGCTCTCAGTTTATCCCCTCCTAATTGAAGGCAATGCCATCCTCCCAAGTGCTCAGGTCAAACACCTTGGTGTCATGGTGTAATACTCTCTTTTTTGCTCTTTTTCATATCCCACTTTCACTACATTAGCAAATCCTGTTGGCATTACCATCTAAATATATTTAGAATTGGATTATTGGATCAATTTTTATTGTCTCTATTGATACCACCCTGATTTAAGCCTTCCTCATTTCTCTTATGGATTATCACAATCTCCTCCTAACCGATCTATCTGCTCCTACCCTTGTCCATTACCATCAGGAGAGCAGCCATGGTGATCCTTTTGAAACTTAAGTTACATCTCATCAGTTCTCTTCCCCAAAATCACATAATGGTTCTCTATTTTACTCAGGTGTAGCTCTACACGTCCTGGCCTTCCAAATTCTCTTTGACATCCTCTTTACTATTCTCATCCACCTTACTGTTCCTTTAATATGCCAGGGAGGTAATTGTTTCAGAACTTTTTATTCATTTCAGAACTTTTTTCTGGCTGTCTCTTCTATGTGGAATAAAAACATTCCAAATGTGCCTTTTCTCAATGAGGTGAGGTGTATAATTGAAAAGGGCCAAGGACTAATCACCTAATCAAATAGGGTGATTAGGTGTATACCCTAATCACTCTATTTAAAATTGAATTCTTATTCTAATTCCCCATACCCTGATCTACTTTTTCTTTTTTCACCAACTTATTTCTAATATAATACATTATTTCTTATGCTTTTCCTTTGTTTATTTTTTTTTTTTTATTTTTTATTTTTTTATTTATTTATTTTTTTTGCGGTATGCGGGCCTCTCACTGTTGTGGCCTCTCCCGTTGCGGAGCACAGGCTCCGGATGCGCAGGCCCAGCGGCCATGGCTCACGGGCCCAGCCGCTCCGCGGCATATGGGATCCTCCCAGACCGGGGCACGAACCCGTATCCCCTGCATCGGCAGGCGGACTCTCAACCACTGCGCCACCAGGGAGGCCCCCCTTTGTTTATTTTTTATGTCAATTTGCTGGAATATAAACTTCTTAAGGGCAGAGGTATTTTTTAAAAAATTATCCATATATCCCAGTCTCCTGGAACAGTGTATGAATTATAGTATATGCACAATAAACAGTTGTTATTTCTCAATGTTAAATTCACATTGAGAAATTACAGTGCATTTTTGAAGGTACTACAGGGTCAACTATCCTAGGACAAATTGCAACTGACTTTTTGTGATTATAGGCAGTTACTATAGGCAGGTTCATATCATACCCTGCTTTTAAGGTTAAATCAGAGATCATTGTGATGTAATGCAGTGTGTTCCTTTGACCAAAGAAGCCCCTAAACCTGTTAAGGGCACATAGAGGCATGCCCTTTTCTTGCCATTTGACATTTTGCCACTCTGTTTATTGATTATCTAACAAAGATCTAATACAATGTAGCACTGCTTATTATAGGTGGTTTCTGCTTATGTTTTAGCAGAGGTAACATCATGTTTGCAGGCAGATACAGCAAGAGCAAATAACATTTCTCTTCCTGGCATTCATTTTCAATGCCTTGCCTCTGGGAAGTCATTGTCTAAAAGTGTAGACTATCTAGAACATGTATTTTTTGGAAATCAGAGACATACACATCTGACTCTAATTTTCACTTTGGACTATTTTATCTCAATCCTAACTAATAAGTTGTAATTGACATATGATCTTTCATTTGTCGTTAGGAAACCTCCTGATTATTTTTCTTTGTGTGTGTGTGTGTGCAGGCACAGAAATATTAAACACATTTTTAATAAAAACATCACTCCATAACACAAATATTTTCATTTTAATATATTATCAGCTTTTGTCTGCTTATATGTATATTTTTCATAGTTGAATTTGTAAAATGTGTTTAAATTTAATGTTTTTTTTTCTCCAGACATACCCTTCAATTGTTAGCTAACCATCTATGCTGCTCAGTGCTGAAGCATTGAGTTTCATAAACATTGGAATCCAGTAATGATAAGGAAACCCATAAAAAAAAGGGCACAACTCTCTCTTTAAAATAGACCTTTTTTCTTCAATTTGGTGTATTTATTTTCTTTTAAGCATCTGAGTGAATTTCCTCTTTAATCACAAACAGAAAATGAAGTGATTAAATTTGTGATGAGTGTTATTAAGTATACCATACTACAAATCATTTTTCTAGGTCTAAAACATAAAGTGAAAAAACTCTTAGTATTCTCCACAATTTCATTTCCTATTTTTAAGGAAAATGGTTAAATTTAATTTATTGCTTTTATTGCTATTACTTTGCTTTCTCAAAAACAACAGGTACTCTCTTATAATGTGTTGCTTAATTTTCTTATCTTGATTAACAATTTAGATTGTCTTGGGTTTTCAATCTGTTTTGTGAGTTTAACCCTCCTCCCCAAGTTCTATTGATTTAATTCACTCTAAATTAATTAATTTACAATTAATTAATTAATTAGGTTGATTTAATTCACTCTAAATTAATTAATTTACAATTAATTAATTAATTCCCCCTTGACAACTGCCTTAGTGGCATCACAACTCATATTTATGGTGGTGTGCCTGTTCTAATTAAAATCAATACGTAGTGCCTAATGACATAGTCTTATCTACTAGAAATGCTAAAACACTAGATGAAACACATTCTGTTTTTAGACCAAGATCCATATGACCTAACACCATTCAATAGTACAACTATAATAAAATACTTATTTTGTATATTAAAATATAATATGATTAAGATCATTTATATGCCAGTCACTAATACCCTAGTAGTCAACATATTGTCTGGAAATTAAAATGGCATTGACCTTTTAAATCAGATAAATCATTACCCCTCCATACATGTTATCCACTTTAGATTTCAGGGATACATAATGCATTCATTCAAATGCCATCTAATTTTCTAGACTTATCATGAAATAAATTCCAAATTTGATGCAAATATTGCTAAATTTGTAGAGTAGGGGGGTTCATCTTAAAAGACTTTTTAGTTCCATTTGTGAATCTGACACTGACCTAAAATAACATATTAGGAGGAGACAATATTACTTCTGTATCCATCCTTGCTGGAACAGTACTGATAAAATTTTATAGTGGGCTGGTATAAGAATTAAGTTATAGTCTCCTCCCAATTAAAGAACTGCCAATTTATTATACTCTGTATGGCAGAGAAGGCAGAGAGAGCTCATTTTATACTAGTTGAAATTTGGCATAGAATTTTGTATAGCGCGTGCTTTGTTTAATTAACGGTCATGGCTATAATTTTAAAAAGATGTTTCAGATCATATGCATTAAGCTGAAAAGAAGCTCTGCCTTCCTGAGTTGACCAAAAGGTCTAAAATATGTTCTATACAACCCAATTTTCTAAAAACATGTTACTCTATGCTTGTTTCTCAGACCTAATTTCTTAGGTCAGCCTTATGATTTCTCCTTTTTCTCTTTGACTATTTATGTATCATGTAAAAAATTAGAATCTTCAGATACCATCACAATCTATACAAAGCTAAAAAATCAATATTAAAACAGTGCCTAATCTATGCAAAGGTCTGTGTGGAAAGCCATATAAGATCAAAGAAGTTCCTCCTGTCAGAGAGCTAACACATCTGTTTTCTTCTTAATGTCTATTTCTCCCTTCTCAACAGTCAGAAATGATCAATTTTGATCTTTTTAAAAAACTATTCCACTTTTCTTCTTTTTAATTCAGATGCTTTCATTTTGGCTCTTTTTGGATGATTCTTCTTAGTTTATCTGGATTAACTCTTGCCACAATATTTTGCTCCCGAACTTAGAAGAGTTTCTTTTAATTTGTCCTTTAGTTTACTCTCTCCAATGAACCATTGAGCAACATAACCCCTGTCTCATATAAGTGAAATGGTGAAAGCTTACTTCAGTAGAAACTCGAAACAAACAAACACTAGTTCTGTAATGCATCTGTGAGATGCAATTCAAAATATTTGTCCCATAGGAATCAATGGTTATACAATATAATATAAAGTACCTTTCAAGGGGATAACCTAACACGAGTGTTTCTCCTTATCAGTGCCAATATTAATCTTTGTTGAAACCTACATGGAGGGTAATTCTCCTAGTAAATCTGGTGACCAGGGTAGTTTGTGCCTTCAATGACATGTACTAAAATAGCAAATCAACATTTTAAGTTTAGAAGACTCTTGGGCTTTCTGTTTTTAATCAGGGTATTGATTCTCTTGCGCAATTGCCTTTACCACTAAATACAGGCACACAACTCTGGCATACACTATTCATTATCAAAACCAGCGACTAACATTTACTTTTCACTTGTATACGTTAAGGCATTCTGGGATCTATCATGAGGTGCAAAGAATGATAATTGAGATCACTGATCTGGTACTATTCTTCATTGCAAAAACAATATCCATAAAACAATGTGACCATTCATCTCTCCTCTGTATTGTTTTAACCTACACCCATAGATGATTATATTTTACATTTTAAATACTTAAAAATATAGAAGGGCAGAGTACATAATTTAAGAATACAAAACTGAATATTGTAGTCAGTTGTAAATGAGGTATCTTGCTGCACTGTTCCAGTTTCTCCTCCTAAAGGAAAACATATTCTTGGTTTATGTGTCCTTCCATATTCATTATATTATCTTTACCCATTTCTACCTTTATCTATTGATCTATCTATTGTCTTTTTAAAAATACATACACTGACAGATTATATATATTATTACAAAGTGAATTTTGTACACTAAAAAGTATCTGTTGAACGACTCCAACTAATTTATGTAGGTACTTCTCCTCAAGGAAGTGGAACAAAATTCTCCACTGCTTAAGTGTGAGATGCTCATGGGAATTTTGTTCTAAAAGGTACAGTATGGAAAGGGAGGAAAAGAGTAACTTACATTGGAGAAAACTGGCAAACACTACTTTAGCCAGTTAAGAGAGAAGTCATCAGTAATCAGTGGTCATGTGGATAGCATGTACCCTTGATATCATGTGATAAGGATGATTTACCTCTGTGGTATTCCTTCCTAAATCCCATAAGCTCCTCTAACCATTAGAAACATATCAGACAAACCCAACTTAAAGGACATTGTGCAAAACACCTGACTAGTGCTCCTCAACACTGTCAAGATCATCAAATACAAGAGAAGTCTGAGAAACTTTCACAGTCTAGAGGAGCCTAGGGAGATTTTATAACTAAATATAAAATGATATACTGGATGGGATCCTAGAACCAAAAAAGTACATTAGGTAAAAACTAAGGAAACCTAAATAAAGTATGGACCTTAATTATTACTAATACACCATTATTGGTATTAGTTGTGACAAATGTATTGTAGTACTTGGGTATGGGGTATATGGGAACTCTCTGCAACATTTTTCCAATTTTTCTGTAGTTCTAAAAATTTTCTAAAATACAAAGCTTGTTGAATGTTTAAAAAATACCCTTTGTGTATGGTTGTATTGATATTTTTGTTTACTATCATAACCTACCTCGTACAAGAATTTACATATTTCAGATCTGATTTAACTTTTGGAAATAAATTCTAATTTTAAATAGAATTATATTCAATTATATTCTGTATTATTCTCTTAATCATATTCAATTTTATATAGTATATGACCAAAGAAATGTGAACGAGATTGCTTCATTTATAACAAAAGTATTAGAAAATAAAATGTGAATAATTTCCACAGCTAAGAGTATTCTACATTCCTATTACTCTTGGACTATATAGTGTTTAACATTTTCATCAGTGACAAAGTAGATTTCATGCAGTTCTCCTATGGTGAATATAACTCACTTTGGATTCTAAGCCTGGATAATAAGTTAAAGTCACAAAAGAACAAAATAATACACATACTTGGAAAAGGTTGGCTGGATTTAAGCATAGCTATAGAATTAACTGCATATTACAGGACATGATAATGTATTACAATAATGTGCAAAGTAGGGATGTGTAACTGTTGGACTAACACCACTTAATAGATGTCCAGGGTAGGGCTAAGGGGGTTTCTGAACAGGAGTGCAGAGCTTAACAGGCTGGTCAGACCGAGACAGTGGTAGCCCTGGAAGCCAGACCTGCTCAGAAAACCAGATGCAGAAGTGGGAGAATGTTTAGTGAGGCAAGTGGAAAATGAGATTCAGGGAGAGGAAAAGGATCAGAGCTGGGAAGGTTCAGCAAGAAATAATTTCAAAATTCATTAAATGAGTAGAAGAGGCCATAGGACCAATATGAATGTCAATATCTGGACCATTTGCCAGGAGCACCTATTTTCATATCTTTGTGACTTTATAAATGCTGCTTCTTTTATTGGGAACACTCTTCTTTTCCTTTTTCATTAACTTCAATTCCATCTTTACAATTCAGTTCTGATATTATATTTTGGGTATTGGGGGAAAGGTTCCTAACTCTCCAGGTTGAGTTAGGTGCCCCTTCTTTGTGCTTTCATGGTGTCCTGAACTTTCTATCTATTAGAGGCAGATCTGTTGACCTGAACCATTTCTATTTATCTGTGAGTCTCCTGCAGTCATTTGTGAATTCCTTCTCTTTTCTGTTGTTTGAATCTCTGTATGTTCCATTCTTTTTTTTTTAATTTTTTTTTTTTTTTAGGTGTTGTGGGTAGGAGTTTATTAATTAATTAATTTATTTTTGGCTGTGCCGGGTCTTCGTTTCTGTGCGGGGGCTTTCTCTAGTTGTGGCAAGCGGGGGCCACTCTTCATCGCCGTGTGCGGGCCTCTCACTGTCGCGGCCTCTCTTGTTGCGGAGCGCAGGTCCAGGCGTGCAGGCTCAGTAGTTGTGGCTCACGGGCCCAGTTGCTCCGCAGCATGTGGGATCCTCCCAGACCAGGGCTCGAACCTGTGTCCCCTGCATTAGCAGGCAGACTCTCAACCACTGCGCCACCAGGGAAGCCCTGTATGTTCCATTCTTAGTGCAGTGTGCAATCACAGTAAATACTGTCCCTATGCTTGAAGAATACGAAGACTGGCAGAAATGAGGCAGGGTACCCATTGTGAGGCCTCTCAAGTATTTGACAGGGTATCAACAGAGAAGGACCTAGATTCCAATGTTGTGTAATTCAGTGCAGACATCATGAGCCATGAGGCAATCCTCAATTAATACCTTGCATTGTTTAGATCACAACACAACCTATACACAATCTGCAAACACACAACCAAAGGCAGATTTTAGGGAATTGAAAGGAACTAGTGACACAAAGATGACAGTCTGTAGGGAAATAAGGCTTCAAAAGAAAGAATAAAGGAACTGGCACTTTGTTTCTTTAGGGGCCTAAAAGAGAAGACAATTTAATAAAAATCTTCACGGCTAGACAAGGAATTTCCATTTGAACTGATGACAGAAGAGAAAATGAACTCAAACTTGAGTACAAGAAAAAATTACCCATCAGTTACAACTGTTTATCATTAAGATATATTTAAGGAAGTTGTCATACAACTTTATTCTGGGTAGATTTTTTATCTACTGGAGTTAGTTTATGCCTAAGCTTGTATGAAGTTGAGTCAGGGAGCTAAATGATTGCAAAATGCTTTGTCCAATCCTAAGATTCAATGGTTCCAGTGGTGAGAGTTCATTTCTACTTATAACATTCATCCTGGAGATGTGTGATTCTCAAAGTAAACTTTAAGATAAGGCATTACAGTTCGGATCTTCCCAAATGATCTCCTCGAAGTTGTTCTACACACATGAGCCTCCGATGGTCATGAATCACTGCTAATCTCTTAGAAACATATTTCTCCAGATAACATCAGTTTCTCTCAGAATATGGAGAGGAACGAAGGATTGCATTTCTTTTATGCCTCTGCTGAGAATAAATGTAGACATTTACTTGAGACCGAAGAAGTTAAGATCACCTGGGGTTGGTATCTGGTTTATAAACAGTCAGTTCTTTGTATATAAACCCAGCTGACCCAAAGCAGCATCTGCCTTGTTCCTTGTGGTAATTGTGTGCTCAGACAAAACTCCCCTTATATTTTCCTTTAGTCACATTTGCCAGTTACCACTAAACCAAACGAAATCTACCTTCTTTGTCAGCCTGGTAACTTATTCTTCAGTGATAGTTTAGAGAAATCTCTGAAAATATAATACATAGTAATGTTAATACTATGAGAATATTTGGGGTGTTATTTAACTAGTTATGAAAGCACTTGGGGTTTTACAACAGTAAAATAAATTCTGTTATGTCGTTTCAAGGACTGTGAGGTCTGTTCTAAGCAGCTACAGAAGGGATGGTCCCCTTCTTCCTCCCATTTACTTCTGCATTTAGATCTCTGGAAGAAAAAACACTCCAAAAAACCTAAAAACAAAAGGCAAGATGAGCACATTCAAGTTTTCTTTTGAACTTGTAGCTCTGATATGCAAGTAGCAAATTTTCACTTGAAAAATAAACCCTCACAACCGCCCCTCCACCCTGCAAGGGGGAAAAAAAAAAGCCCTGAGGCAAACATAATCAACTATTCTAGGAAAAATTTAAAATATGTATGCAGCCATAGGGAATTCCAGTATTTGAGTGGAAATACGCAGTTCCAACTGCAAGATGCTGTTAGGGTTACTGTGCTCTGACCACTTAGGCTGAAAGTGAAAGAGGCATTAATTAAGAAATAACGATCAAGGTATGGGGCATTTCCTGGGGATTAATGACCAGCTGGGGGAGTTGATAGCCCACAGTGCAGCCAAGGACCATTAACCCCAGCTGGTCATCAATTCCTGGGTCCTATGTTATAGTCATTATTGCTATCATAAGCCAAAAATGAAAAGCAAATGGGTCTATGGATTACTTTTATGGATGATGCAGTTTCAATTGGTATCTACAGGGCATTCCCGGAGAATGAATGCTCTGCCCATGAGCCAATCATGTGCTTCGACATTCCATTCTACTTAGGATGCTGCCTGGGAGGAATGGAGGGCGAATGAGGTAGGCAGCCAATGGTTGAAGTTTCAGGTCTCTGTTGATACTTGAGAGCTACTGAAAGCATAAAGACCACATGGAGGAAGATTCAGAGAAAGAAAAGAAAATGTGCTATATAGGTAGGTGTGCGTGTTTTCTTGTGGGTGCCCCAGTTTAGTGCCTTTATTGTGAAGTGGAAAAAAAAATCACTGGATTGTAATGAAACTCCTAGAAGACAGAAAGTGCCAATTTGCTGAAGGAAAGGATAGAGATGGAAGGACAATGTTCTCTATTGAAAAAAAATACACATACATTAAAAATAAAGAATATGAGGGACTGTCAGCTTACAGTGATCAGATTGGACAGATAGAAATTAATTATATTTGGTTTAAGAAGCTGTTTCTTCAGCCTTGGTCAATTTTAAAAAGCACATTGGAAGATATCTCAAACTGACTTTCCAATTACCATGGATGGCAGCAAAGTGCGTGGAAACAAAACTCATTTAAAGTAGGTAAATGCATTTGATGCTGACTGACAATATTTTAAAAATTCACAAATTTAATCACTGGTCAAGCTATTTTGAAGGTGATTCTGAGGAGAGATGACTTTTGCTAAAGGAGAACAATATTAATGGGAGCCCTTCACCATCAAATTAATAATTTCAGATAAGAAGATGCAGTGGAACAGAGTGTGTCTATGCACATGTGTGTGCCTGTTGCAGGATGCCAGGAGTGAAGAAAGGTTGAACTGAAAAACGATTTTGTACCAGAATTTTATTTTCAATTGTAAAATAATTTTACAAAAACCAATACCCAAATTCACCTTTTCCTAGTGCCTTTTAATGGTTTGAGAGATGAATTTTCTAATACAGATATATAAGAAATGAAGAAATTGGCTTTTAGGCAATTATTCTATGATCAAACCTTTAAAAATTGTACTTTTTCAGTGGAGAGGAATGGCTTACAAAACAGAATATAGTACATTGTGTGTCCTACACACATGCACCCCCCACCCACTCCAACAGAAGCAAGGGTTAAAGCTAGGCTGAAGGAAGATTAACAAAAGCTCAATGAAGAAATAGTAAACAGTGTTTCTATGGCTGAGTGGTAAACAACAAAAGCAGACCTTATTAAATACAAATCAAATACAAATGGCATCACTTTGTTTCTATGTTGTGTTTTTATCAGCATCATTTTTTCTCTATCTGTGATGGTGAAACATTTCAAGGAAAGAGATTCATTTTTTAAATTTTTAACATGGACATGTTTTTAAACTCAGAGCATAGATTATAGCCTGGGTTCAGTTATGTTTCTTTGACTCTCCAGTATGCAGAGAAGAATCAGCCTATTGACGGTAATCCTTGAATATTGAAATTCTCTTCAACTCATCTAATATTCTTCACATATTCCTGGATCATTAAAGATGGATAAGAGAAATGCGTATCATCTACCTAACTTGTAATATAATAGAGCTGAGCAAAATAAATCATGTTGTGTTATTTATTTTTAACTTTTCAACTTTGCTCCCCTCCAAAACATTATTTACCCTCAGGGTTTCAGATATCCATCCAAGTGGATGACTTCCAAATCTCCATTTTCAGCATTGATCTCTCACTCAAACTTCAGTACTCAATTTATAACAAGCTTCGAGACCTTTATATCTTATGGTCTTGAAGACTCCTGATATTCAATAGTTCTCAAACCAAACTCGGGCACATTTCCCATACCTTCTCTCTCTTTTCAAAATCTCACTCTCTGTTTCCAGAACTACAATTTTCCCATTCATCCAGGCTAAAGACCTTGAAATTATCCTTGATTTTTCCTCTCCATCATCCCACATAACCAGATTGTTACCAAATTCTAACTTTCTTTCATGTGCAGAACACTTCATACCTTTCCTTAGACTCCTTCTTTCATCTTATCTTCCCTACCTCCATTGGCACTAGATGAATGGGCTGATATAAACACAAAGGGAGCTTTCTCTTGGCTGGGCTGCCCTTGTCAACATTTTAATCAATTAACTTGGACAAAATATACAAATCACTATCAAATAGGCAGATGGCAGGACTATGAAAGGAATAGGGAGTACTTTGCTTGAAAAGAATCAGAATCCACAAGATATAGACTCATCACTCCCTTTCTTTATAACCTCTTAATGGTTCTCTATTGTCTTCAGCCTGGAGACCATGATTCTCATCCTGGAACATTAGTCTTTATTTCTTGTCATTGTGTTCCCTGCACCTTACAATTCCTTCATGTGTTGTGCCTTTTCACACCTCAGTAACTTTCCTCAAGGGGTTCCATCATTTGGAAATAATCTCATACTACAGGTATTCCTTATTCTGAAAAAAAAGCCTACTTACTCTCATCATGCCATCCAGCAATCACATTCCTTGATATTTACCAGAATGAGTTGAAAACTTATCTCCGCACAAAACCTGCACACAGGTGTTCATGACAGCTTTATTCATAGCTGCCAAAACTTGGAAGCAACCAAGATGTCCTTCAGTAGGTGAATGGATAAACTGTGGTACATCCAGACAATGAATATTATTCAATTCTAAAAAGAAATGAGCTGTCAAGCCATGAAAAGACATGAAAGAATCTTAAATGCATATCAGTAAGTGAAAGAAGCCAATCTGAAAAGCTACATACTGTATGATTACAGCTATATGACATTTTGAAAAAGGCAAAACTATGGAGAAAATAAAAAGATTGCCAGGGGTTGGGGTGGGTGGGCAGGGGAGGGATGAATAGACAGAGCACAGAGGATATTTAGGACAGTGAAAATGCTCTGTATGATGACAAAATGATGGATAAATGTCATTATATATTTGTCCAAACCCATAAAATATACAACACCAAGAATGAATGGTTAACTGTAGACTTTGGGTGATTTTGATGTGTCAATGTATCAATGCAACGAATCTGCCAGTCTGGTGTGGGGGGGTGTTGATAATTGGGGGAGGCTATCCAGGGGGTGTATGGGAAATCTTTGACCTTCCCTTCAATTTTGTTGTGAACCTAAAACTACATTAAAAAAAAATAAAGTCAATAAAACAAAACAAACAAAAAACTCCTACCTATCCTTCAAGGCCTAGCTGAATACCATATTCTCTCTGTTGTTTTCCTCAATTCCCTCAACCCTCCTAATAAGAATAAATGCTTCTTCAGCTTTTGTTCCCACAGCATTTTTCATAAGCATTCCATCATAGTATTTATCACTTTGTGGTTTCTTTTATTTCCTTCTCAGTGTCATAGCAACCTGTGAGCTGTTTGATGGCAAGTAGTTTTACCTTTATCTCTCTCTCTAAATTGTTAGCACCCAAAGAAACAAGAGGCACCTAATGGGTACTTGACTGGTTGCTGTATTTTGTTCATTAGAATAAGGGGCCAGCCCTAACTAGGTGAAATTGAATGTGAAAAATATTCTGTTTAAGTATAAGCCACATAGGGTGGGCTATGTGGCTTATCAGCTACATGAATAAAGGTGACCTGGAGGTTTAGTCAACAGTAACCTCACTTGAGAGCAATGTAATTATAGGTAGCATCAATAGGAATAAATAGGTTATGTAGAGCACTGGAAGATATAATCCTATATTCTCCTTCATTGGCGTGAAAAAAGCTATAATGCCTAAGATTTCTGTAATAGTCTCTCCTATAAAATTTTGGGGACCACATTTTAAAATTAACCCAGACAGAATGAAACATTTTTTCAAAGGTGAACAGCAAGGATAGTGAAGGAAATAAAAAACATATCCTAAGAAGACACTCAGAAGGAGACAAGAGCACTGATTTCTGATGATCAACTGAATGTCTAAGGTATGAGTGGAATTAGGCTAGCTCTGTATGACCACAAGGATGAAATTAGCAAGTAAGGGGTATGAACTTATAGGAGTCAGATTTTGCTTCTGTAAAAGAATATTTTCTGATTATCAGAGTGGTACCTAGGTAGCCTAGCTCACCTCTAGAAGTGGTGTCACTTGGTACACACTGGGCATCTACTTTTTAGGAGTGATCAGATGGGATCAATTAGATATTCTCATGGATGTATTTTTTGTTTGATTGACCCATTTATTACCATCAAAAATTAAAGAAAGAACTTATATACATTTAGATGGAACAGAACTCATTAGTTTATTAGTTGCCAGAGTCCACATTATTTTATTCTCATAATTGTTTGCTGCATACATTTGTTTTCAACCTGCCTAGTTCTTGAAGACCTTTGAGTTTTCAACATCTGATTTGAAAGATTTCTTCCAATTGTGAGACTTTAGGCTTCTCTTCCTCAACATAAATTTTCCTCTCTATCTGCACAGTCCAGTGTCTTCATTGGTCCATCGTAGTTTTCTTCACCTGCCTTGGAGGACCTAGTGTAGTATGAGACCACTGGCCTTGTAACTGAAGCTCTAAATTGGGCAGGCTTATCGACTTTGTTTTGGGCATAAGACTTGGGCATGGAGGTGCAGAGATGAACTAGAGGTCTCTTCAGTAAGAATTGCTCACAAGAGGAAGAAGGACAGAGTAGAACTAGGCACGCCCAGTGATCCTTTCCAAATTAAACTGTAAGATAAAGCAGTCTACTTCCCCAAGGTCAGGGTGAAACCCAGATTTACACTTTTTAGGTTCCCTTCATAGGAAGGAAACGCAAGGGATGGGAAAAATATATTTTCCATTAACATCAGTGTCTTTTGCTAATTATTTTACATGTGTAGATATAATCTCCCCCAAAGCTAAGATATTTGAGAGCAGGCATATACCATATTATTTCTTTGTTTAACTCAAAGTGCCCAGGACTGTGTAAAGACTTTATAAATATTAAATACCATCACGTGATATAAACAGTAATGAATGAGAAATCTAGAGACTCAATTATAGTCCTAGCTCTGCTACTATGAGATCTTAATGTTCCAGGCCTCAGTTTCTTATCTGTGAAATGGGAGGATTAAAAAATGTATTATCCAGGAGGGAATCATAGGCCTAAGACCAATAAATATGGTTGAAATAGATTGCATGAATTGGTTATAAGAATCTATTCAGAAGTTAAAATGAAATAAAATGTAGTTATTCACTTATCTTGCAGAACTGACTTGCCATAATTGAATTTAATATAAGTGAAAGAGCTTGAATATTTACATAAGCATCTGATAATGACATAAATGTCTTTTCTGCACAGTTAGTTCCAATTTGCAGGTGCCTAGAGCATCTTCTTCCTGGACAGAGTCGTATACTCCATACTTATCTTTTTCCATCTTATTTTATCTTTAAAATGCTAATGTTCTGATCTTGGAAAAGTGTTCTGGAGGAGAAGGATCTGGTAACCTAATTCACACAAAGGTGAGAGGTTCATATTCTGTATCTGTTCATAGCAGAATTGTAGGAAAGTGTTACACACTAGGTGGGGAGATATTTTTGGACATGGAGCCTTTTTCCAGCATCTTTCATACCATATTACACTGGCATCTGTTCAGTCTATGCACACTTATAAAGCCAACTCAGCCTGTGTTTGAGAGAGATGATGATTGTGCATGTGCGTGGGGTGAGGTTGTATGTCATGCACCATAAAGGCTGGCTGACAGGGAGGTCCATGGCTGGCTGTTCCACATACAAATGGATTATCCTGTGAAATACCTTGAAGTATATAAATCTGCTTGGATTCTCAAGGGATGGACTAGATAACTTAGTAGGGTTTTTTTTGTTGTTGTTGTTGTTGTTGTTGTTTTTTGGTCTGTGTCTATTTCCTGAGATCTTTTCTGAAAAAAAATTTTGGGTCTCACATGTTGGAACAATTATCCAAGAATATTTCATCCCTGAGAAAAATATAACCCTTGAGTTGCTGCCAAAGTCAATGAGATCTATGGCAGCTTGCCTTCTGCACACAGACCTTGCACATTAACACTTTAAGGACGCGAGCAGAGAGTACGTTTCACTGTATCCTGCAGCTCACTTGTGAGTGAAGGAGGGAGACTGACTAGGACCTCAAGGAAGGTGCCCTACGGCACCTGAGGAAAATTTTATTACAAATTATGTGCTAAATGGGCTCATTCTGTTTTTAGGGTTGCCAGTCATATGCTGTAAACATCACTTCTTTTCACATAACTGACAACTTGAATAAAATATTTAAAAGGCATTCTTTGAAGTTAGAGAATATTGTGACACGGATCACCAACCCATTTCCTCTACTCCCTGGTGGCAAAGCTAACTCCACTTCCCAGCCCTCCTTTGCAGCTACTGGGTTTCAGTCAATGAAACAGAGTTTCAATCAATGGAATGTGATCAGAAATGACATACCCGCTTGTGGGCCTGGCCCATAAAATCTTCCCCACTCATGACCCTTCATCTTCTTTTCTTTTTCCAGTTAGCTAGGATAGAGTCAGCCCCCAGGGTGACATTGGGAGACACTTGATGAAGATGGTGGAACCTGAGTCTCTGACTCATCTCTTAATGAAGATCTACCCAACTAGAGACTCCTACACTGGACAATTATGAGACTGAGAAATTACCTTTTAGTGTGTTAAGTCACTGATATTTGTAGGTTTATCTCTTACAATGGTTAGCATTGCCTTGATCAATACAGTTATGATTATATTAATTTTCCTGAAGGTCATAATTTATATTGAATGGTATTTAGGAGGGACAACATGCTTTTTGGTATGGTAAAATTATGTCTGATAGAAAATTATACCCTTTGACTTTGAGATTTTTCCCTCTTCCACACCTGGCATGTACTATCTGAACATTTTCTGCTTCTGCTTAATCTTACCTAAGCTTATACTGATGCCCATTTGCCTTCTTGTTTTATTCTTTCCTCCTTTGTTTCTTCTCTTCCCTTTTCAGCTCTTCTGGCTCCTTTTTCTCATTTGGTATGTTCATTCATTCATTCAGCTAGTACAATATTAACCACATACCTATTACATATTAGGTGTTTGCTGGGTACTGAGTAGACAGTGGTAAAAGAAATAGACTTGGGTCTTCTCCCATCTCATGGAGTTTTGGGTGGGATACAGGAGATTGAAAATAAATTAAAAAATAAACAGATAAACTTATAATAATAGATTATGGTGTATATTATGAAGGAAATAAATATGATCCAGGGATGAACAATAATGATGTAATGATTCAGGGAACCCTGATTAGAGAGGTTTATCACAGAAGGTTCTGAAGAAGTGACATTTTAGCTGTGAACTGAGGAAAGTAGAAAATTAAACCATGGGAGGGGTAGGGGAGGAGCATTCCAACATATGTAGTGGCACTGAGGCAGGAAAGTATTTCACAGGTTCAAAAAAATTAAGGAGGCCACTGTGAATGCAGCCCGGTGGATGTTGGAGAAAACTATATTGAACAGATGAAATTAGAGGGTACATGGAACTGTACAGGACTTCAAATGTTGTGGGAAGGAGTTTGGCTTTTAATGGAAGTGCAATGACAAATGATTGAAACATTTGAAGTAGGAAAGTCATACAATTAATGTTTAAAAATACTCTAACTTTTGTTTGGAAAATAGATGGTAGGGAGCTCATGAAGAATGATAATCATCAAGGAGAATTTCATGGTTGTCCAGGTGAAACACAATGTAATTTGAACTGGAGGAGAGGCAGTGGGGACAGATATCAATGTATTTGCTGCACAATTTTAAATGCCTGTGTGATAAATAAATAAATAAATAAATAAATGCCTGTGTGACCTCCAAGTTGAGATGTTAAATGGGCATTTAGAGACATGAGTCTGGAGATCGGAGGAGGGTTCCATGCTTTAATATAAATTTGGGAGTTGTATTAGTGTATAGTACTTTAGTCACAGAGAAGAGTAAAAGATCCAAGGCCTCTACTTATGCTCACAGTGTGCTTTTGGGGTCAAAAGTTCCTATAAAGGGAAACAGGATACTAGAATGTCATTCAAACATGGCTGTAAGATAGGCAATTTACTAATCAACCCACAGCAATTAGAAATATATTTCCAGGGGGTGTTCAGAAAAGGTGGTGGGCTGCATCAAGCCATCTGCATCCCCCTTTCAATCACCATTGTAAAGATGCAAAATTTACAAAAAAGGAAAAAAGTTGACATTGAGGTTTGTAAACTTTTATGCTAGTAGATTTCCTGAAGGGCAAAGGGATTAAACTTGGAAGGAAATATGAAAGAACCAGGAAGTTGCTTGGTAGACAATGCTGAGCCTCTGCTTGAGCTGAGCTTTGTAGCTTTGTCTATGCTGTGGGTTGAGTCAACTCCACCCTGGTGACAGTCAAGAATGGTTTCTGGGGTGAGAGCCCCGGCTGGGTGGTGTTCTGCTTTAGTGCCAGGTCTCAGGTGTGTAGATCCACGGATGGTGGCCACTTGTGAGACTTATCATGTGACGTGCCCTGAGATAAAGGCCCCAGTGGAAGGAACATGCTTAGCTAAAATGTGAACCGAACCTTCTTTCCTTTCTCAGGCAATTAAAGAGCTTCGGTGCACACTTGGAGACACTGTTCACACAGGCGATTCTTCTATTAGGGAAGCAGATTGACTCCATTTTGATCATCCTGCCCTCGTCTGCTTGGCAAGCGCAGTGTGATGTCCATATGCTCTATTGTTCCCGTCAGCAGGGCGCTAACGTTTCTTTTGCTGCTGCTCTCACTTCTGTGGGGGATGTTTTTTTAGCCCCCTTTTCAATGTTGCCAACACATACATATATATTTTTAAAACATAGCACTTATTCTGGAACTGCAGAAGGTGTGAGCTCTGTGTCCTCTAGCCATGGTACTGCATTTTCATTCAAACTCTGCTTCCTGCCTTCAAATGCAGCGTAGATTAGTTTTCCAAAGAGGTACAGATCACCAGTAAGTGGCAGTAGCCTGGCTTAAAGACAGGCTGCACTTACACTTCAGAGGCGACTGCCTGGAACTGGGAAATTGTTGCAGCCAAACGGAATTTATTAGCGGGATCTATAGAATGTGTTTGAAGAGCTATGGTGGTGTGAGCCGGCAGGCACACAGGTTGGCCCACCATCACACAAAGTCAAACAGGCCAACTGCTCAGGGAATTCAGAATGGCATGCCTTGTCAGCATTTCTTTATTTCTTCCTGCAGAGAGACACAAATGGAACAAATTTTCAGTCCCAGTGACTTATGCTTCTTGTGCAGTTTTCTCTCTTCCTTAGAGCTTCCTTCCATGTTCTCAGCCCCCACTCTAGCTTCTCTTCCCCAGATGGTGTTAAGGAAGCAATTGTTTCTTTAGTGGTTCCAGCTGATTCCCTCCCTGCCAGTACCTGTATTTCCTGTTGGGCTGGATTTTTAGTGGGGCTGAATTTTCTCAGTTCCTCAAGTAAGGATTTTAAACTCTATAAAAGGGCTGTGGAATTTCACTTTTTTCACAAGAACTAAACGTAAAGTGTGGGCTACACTGCACCTATTCTGAGAGACCCCCACAGGAGTGGGAAAGATCCTTTATTCTTCTTGGGGATATGGAGCATTCAAAACCTATTTCAGAATGTTGATTTAGTTCTTCCAGATGACTTCTTTGTAGAATGCCTTCCCTGCTAGGGATCATTCAATCTCTACTGGATATAGCAAGTTATGGCGGGAAGAGGGATGGCCTTTGCAGCCAAACTCAGGTGGACTCAGATGTCAGCTCCATCTTTACTGATTGGGTGACCTTGGAAAAGCTAGCCTCAGTTTCCCTCTCAGCCAGTTGGGGTGAGGATCTAGTGGTGTGACTTACAGTTTTGGGAGTGGAGCAGGAGAACAGTGTGATATTGTAATGATAGGACTTCCTGTGGGATAATATTCCTAGGTTTTCAACATTTTAACTTTTTGTCATGAAGGAAATCTTGTAATTTTGACATTTTAAAAATAAATAGACCTATAACCTTTTCTTTTTTTTCACACAATAGCCAACTTAATGCTAACACATTTCATGATCTACTCCTTTTTTGACAGAAATCTGAATTCTCTATCCTAGGACCTAGGATTGGGATGCTGGGTGGGGCATGTTCTAATCTGTGTGTATTTAGTTGAGATAGGCAGATTTTCCCTCCAATTCTCCCCTTCCTCCCTACCAGACCTCAGCATCAGGATTAAGTGAGGTAATGTTTACTACATACCTGGAAATCAATTTGAACTATTTGAGGTTTAAGCGACTAAACTGACTTATTACCTCAATTTCCTTCCACATTCAATTTTATTTTTCAATACCAAACTCTCTAGAAAGCAGCCTAAACCTTCTCATTTCTACAACAGGGTTTTTTTTTTTTTTTTAAACATCTTTATTGGAGTATAATTGCTTTACAACGGTGTGTTAGTTTCTGCTTTATAACAAAGTGAATCAGCTATACATATACGTATATCCCCATATTCCCTCCCTCCCACCCTCCCTATCCCACCCCTCTAGGTAGTCACAAAGCACCAAGCTGATTTCCCTATGCTATGCGGCTGCTTCCCACTAGCTAACTATTTTACATCTGGTAATGTGTATATGTCAATGTTACTCTCTCACTTCGTTCCAGCTTACCCTTCCCCCTCCCTGTGTCCTCGAGTCCATTCTCTACATCTGCATCTTTATTCCTGTCCTGCCCCTAGGTTCATCAGAACCACTTTTTAAATTTAGATTCCATATATATTTGTTAACATACGGTATTTGTTTTTCTCTTTCTGACTTACTTCACTCTGTATGAGAGACTCTAGGTCCATCCACCTCACTACAAATAACTCAATTTTGTTTCTTTTTATGGCTGGGTAATATTCCATTGTATATATGTGCCACATCTTTTTTATCCATTCATCTGTCGATAGACACTTAGGTTGCTTCCACATCCTGGCTATTGTAAATAGTGCTGCAATGAACATTGTGGTACATGACTCTTTTTGAATTATGGTTTTCTCAGGGTATATGTCCAATAGTGGGATTCCTGGGTCGTATGGTAGTTCTATTTTTAGTTTTTTAAGGAACCTCCATACTGTTCTCCATAGTGGCTGTATCAATTTACATTCCCACCAACAGTGCAAGAGGGTTCCCATTTCTCCACACCCTCTCCAGCATTTATTACAACAGGGATATTGTAATTATCTGTAGTTATTCTGAAACTGCTACTACTGTTGTTGATAGAACATCTCTGTAATTGTGGTGGAAATTTTTTTCCTCTCGTCTTTCATAATTTGGGTGAATTTTATCCGAGTGTGAGGAAGCGCACAGCAGTAGTTTAAAAGAGAACCACAATGATGTCTGGTCATTCCCACCAGACTCTCTGACTCATTCCTACCAGATGGATCTCTGCCATATGAATATTCAGAGAGCCCCGAAAAGTCCATTAAAAACAAAGTTGAGCTCTACCTGTTTATAAATTACTTCTCTTTGTAATTATACTATGTTTCAGCAACTAATGGGAGTGAAACTTCTTAACAAAAACAACTGACTTTCCATAACATGAATTAAAGGAGAAATTAAGGTCAATTCTCTTTCAAATAACTGTCTCAAAAGGAAAAAAAAAATCTCTTCATTAATCAAAAGCATCCAGATCTACTTCCCCCTATTAATCCAGGTATATAGAACCTCCTAGCACTTGTAGCCAATCTCTGTCTGCTCTAATGGATATTTGGAACCTTTATTGATTTGGGTAAATTTGCTTCTTCTAAGGTCAATAATGATAAATGAGTCATGTTCTGCATGAAGTGACTTGGTACTTTGAATTAAATGATTGTAATTATCTGTAGTTATTCTGTAACTGCTACTGTTACTGCTGTTGACAGAACATCCATGTAATTGTGACGAGGATTTTTTTCTCCATTCTTTAATAATTTGAGTGAATGTTATCTGTGTGTGTGGAAGCTCACAGCAGAGGCTTAAAAGGGAAACAGGACAGTGTGGGGCACCTTCCCTTGTACTTTTGTCCTCATCCGCCACCTTCCCACTCTTCTCGCTCTGGGTTGGTGTTGGTCACAGCCTGCCACTCAAAATGATACCTGGGGACTTTGAGGAAGGGGCCAAGCCATGTACTGCCACCCAATGCCTTTCCAGGGGTGAGCTTAATTAGGCTCAGGACCCAGAGATGAAGGTTAATTGCCCACTGTGTTTCCTAGGCCATCCTAAGAGGGTATCTGTTTGGAAGTGATCATCTACCCTGCGGTGTTAAGTAAATACTCACTGGAGATGAGAAAACCCTGCCTGCCCACAGCCCTTGCTGTGCTTCGACCTGCAGCCGAGGTTTGAAGGGAGTCATCTGCGTGTGGTACAAAGCCTGCATTCTGCCTCCACGATGCAGGACAAAGTACAAAGGTGCTGATGGCACGTGTGCTTTCAGCTGACCTCTGGTTCAAGGGCTTGGCCACCAGCGCCTCAGCCTCCAGGTGAGGACAGTCTAGAGGCAAATTAGAATGGAATTAAAAGGAAGTTCCACTTCATACCCTCCAGCTAGATGCTTCTCCTCTTAACCAAGGGCCTAGAGATTTGTGTTTTAACGTGCATAAAGCAAATTTTAAGTTTTAAAAATGTTCTAAGAGAAAAACACTAAGTTGGACAAAGTATTTCATCTTTCTGTGCCTCAGCTTCAATTCTAGCAAAATGAAGTTGAAAGAAATGACTGCCTTTTGAAGATGTCTGGTTGCTCTAATCCAGGATTCTGGGACAATGGGGCTTTTAGAGAAAGGGTGCCGATATTACCTTTGAATGCAAATGGGTGTTAGAAATGTATTTATTATGGATCCTCCCAGCCAGCACCAAGGAGATGGGCGAGGGTCCCGATTTTAGTAGTATGAGTGCTTCAAAACCCAGAAAGGGAAGAGAGATAGAGTCAAATCCTGCTGGGATGAGGAAGCATTTTGCTAGAAATAAAATGGAGAGAAAAGAACTCACTGGGTTAGGTCCCACACATGCCAGCAGACTTGGAGCAAGAAATACCTTTATAAACTACAATTAAAGCAGAATACTCAAAAGGAGAGAGCAGGACACAACTTGTGCTTCCAGAAAGTAGAAAGGCATAGATGACAAGAGCTTGCTTGAGTTTAAAATGATAGGCTGCAAAGGAAGAGAGGGATGAAAGCAGGAGTTTAGAACCCAGGAAAGAGGCTGTTTAATGTTGAAATTCACTACAAGGAGAGCTTTATAACTTAGTGCAAGTTGCACAACTAGACAGGAGCCGACCAGGGCAGTGGATACCTCTGTGCTCTCTCCCAGCTGAGCTGTTGTTGGGGCTTGTCTCGCCTTTGGAGGAGCAGCTGTGAGCGGCACAGGACGTTTTGGACTGGGAGCCTCCCTATCTTGAGGGTCCTTCGTGGTGAAGAGGGAATGGTAAGGATTAGTCTTTGATTCCAGGACCTCTCGATCCCTTCCTCATTCTCCCCACCTCTCCTAACCTCGCAGGTCTAGAGGTTTCCAGCTGAGATCCATTCTCATTTGTTTGTGCTCTGTTTTGGGAGTGGCTGGTAAGACATTTTCATCTGGTTCTCATTTCCCACATAAGTCTGAGACCTCCCCCAAATGTGGGTTTTTTTTCCCATGAGAACAGAGGAGTGGGCCATCTTCCTCACCACCCCAGCCTGCACGTGCTGATGAAAAAGGAAAATCTATAAACAACTGAGGTCACCTTCAGGCACTTCTGGCTCTCTCAGCTGAGGAAGGCATTTGTGGCTACCTCCACTGGTCTTATTTCTGTGGGCATCAGTAATGAGGTGGAAGCCCAAGAGAGGACAGCCATGCTCAGTCATAGCATGGCTGTGAAGGTAGAAAAATGAGAAAAGACACTGAGAAGAAATGGCACACCATGACTGATAAGGCCACTGCTCCCTTCTCCATCTTTCACTAAACAAACTGTTGAAACAGCCGACACTGCTGTAAAGCCAGCAAAAACTGATGAACTTGTAGCAGGTGTTAGCACTTGTAGCCATCTAATTTCAGCTTAAACTCCCCAGTCCCCCGAGAACGTAGTTATGGAGACGGGGGAAAGTGAGTGCATTCCTGTTTAAAGTCTGGAATCAGAGGTTTTGGCTAAAGGCCAAAACCTTTAACCCGATTAACTCCTCTCTGAAACAGGAGAACATCAAGAAGAGACTGAATCTACTATGTTTTACAGATAAACCAAGTGGAGGGTCTGGTTCAAATAGTGAACCTGTTAAGAAAGAAGAGAATTAGTGCTAATGGACTGTTCTTTTTCTTTCTGCATATGAACTATATCAACTGCAGCCCTAATCCAACATCTGTCTGCCAGATAATGTGCACAGCTGTATGTGGGTCATTATTTGTCGAGGAACAGAATATCACATGGTAGATGCTGCACACTTCAGATGAACTGAAAGGAAATCTCTTACAGGAGGCAGCAAATATAGTTAGCCTTGCCTTTCAGTTTGGCCTTTATAATTATTTTTCTTTGAGTGCCCATTCTGCAGAGAAATTTACCTTAGAAAACAGAACAATGGAGTGGGCATTAGGGCAGCCAGCTCACTCATTTGCCAGGGTCTTTGTTCTTCATCAGCTCTTGTTGCAACAAAATACTACATCCATTGCATCATCTGTGCCTTGACTATCCTGCAAGTATTCCAGATTGAGGAGCACAGGAAGAACTGGGTCTGCCATGGCCTTGGTGGACATCAACTTAATGTCAGACAAGGAAGTGATGCTGAACAGAAAACAGCAACTGTTCAATGTCATTGTCTCCCTGACATTATTAAAGAGGCACTTAGTAGACAACTGGGACTTGCTGGCTTGTTGGCTATTACTTTAACATTTTTTTCCCTCCTACCAACCCATGGGGGTCTCTTCTGCTACTTATTTTTCCTTCTTTCTTCCTTTCTCCCTGGCCCAGGCCTCATCCTAACATGAACACTTCAAAGGAAAAGAGTATAGTAATTATTAAAATTCATATAAAGTGAAGGAATGGAAAATATGTTATAGATCATATATTTGCAAAGGGTGAGAAGGAAAAATGCATGTTGCTGGATATACCCCAGGGAAAATGAAGCATGTTGTCTGGTATCAACCTGTAATAGCCACATACATCCCAAGAATCATTTCACTGAGCCCACTGGCTGTCCCTGCTCAACAGGATTCTTCTAATGAAATAATGTGTAATAACGTATCTTCCTTCTAGAAAGACTTCCCTCTTCACTTGTGCAGGTGAGGGATAAAGGCACAGGGAAGATGGAGATGGGTGAGGTAGGTTCTGTTGCAGCTGCATTGCATACCTGGGCCAAGATGAGGCAGAAGCTGAGAGACTGGGGGAAGGATATTTCACAGTCAGTTTAGTGCTCAAATTCTGAGAAGCCCTTTCATTGTTGTTGATAAATGAGAAAGGAAAGGACAAACAAGCTCAGCAAATGGAGAAGCAGCAGTTATAAACACTAGGGGCCCTGAAACATCCCATGGAAATACTTAACTTTTGTACCTTTATGTTGGCTTGTAACCTTTCATTACAAACAGAAATGCCATGGGATCAGTGCACAGCTATTTATAGGCTGTGATCCCACAGCATTTCATATCATCCTAGAGAGTTATAGACTACTCTGTGGAACAGTCATTTTTGTTGAGGTCATCAAAAAACTCTAGTTACACCAATCAAGCAAAAAATAAAAATATAAAAGGAAACTAATGGATAATCCCTAAAGCAAAGAACTAACTTTGATTAGTATGGGATCCTACATTTCCCATCTTCCATAAACTGGAATTTCCCTTTAAGGAATTAGATCAAAAATTATAATTAGGGCTTTCCTGGTGGTGCAGTGGTTGAGGGTCCGCCTGCCGATGCGGGGGACACGGGTTCGTGCTCCGGTCTGGGAGGATCCCACATGCCGCGGAGCGGCTGGACCCGTGAGCCATGGCCGATGAGCCTGCGCGTCCGGAGCCTGTGCTCCGCAATGGGAGAGGCCACAACAGTGAGAGGCCCGCGTACAGGGAAAAAAAAAAAAATTATACTTATTATTGCCAAAAATGGGAATGAAAGAATTCATTTTCTTCAAAAATCAAACACCTCGGGTTTGTTTGAAAAGAAAAAATGCTAGCAACTGCAACCTCTATCACTCTTTTCCTGAGCACTCATGGGAAGAGAAATGTTAAGAAAAGTTATCCTCAGCAAATTATCAGTTTGCTGAATTATGAAATTAGAGAAATTGGAAGCAGCTCTGGCTCTGGGTCTATTTCCCCTTTCCCACACCAAAATGGAATCTTAAGTGAAAAATTACAGCATCTCCACCCTGTAATGAAATGTGTAGAAGAAATGAAAAATGCATTACTTTACCCCATGTGTATGTACTACATCATTACACCACTGAGAATTTCACTAATGATACAGAACATATGGGGGTCTTACATAATGAACTACAATGAGGTGCATTAAAAATATAGATGAGTTTAATTTAATATATTTATTTAATTGCTTACAAAAAATCTTTTATCGGGCAGTTTCATAAGACTTCTATAGGTGTCTGTTATTCCCATTGGTGAAGTCCAGGCTCTGTGTTATTGCCAGATTTACACCAGCATGAGTAGAAAGTGATTTAGTTAGCCACAGTGAAGGATATCCTAAGGTCCAAACTCTTGCTTGTTTTAATGATTTGGGTTGTGAATTCATTCTGTTCATATCTTCTTCTGAGTGTTGGTTCTAACTCTGGGCAAAGCTTTGTGGTTCAGTTTAACATGTTCCCATTTGTGATAATCATTTTATTTCCCCCATAGGTTGTTGCCCTCTCCCTTCTTTCTCTTCAACAAACAAACTGTTGGGAATATTTCAAAAGTTGCCATCCTAGTGCCACAGAGATATGAAAATATAATTTGATAGAGAATGTGAATGCTTTTTAATACAGGGTATAATTAGATTTTACACCCTTCAGGAAGTAGGTAGTAGTTTGGCTTATAGTTAGTAGTGGATGGTAAATGTATTAGATTTAGATTACTCAGTTTTTCATTGGATCTCATTGAAAATTGTTCAGCTTTATTTGTGCAGTATAACCTCAGTCTCTAGTATTTTAAGAGAGTGAAACTTTACCTTAGGGTTTCAAAGAGGGAGAGAAAAACCTTATTTTATTTTGCACAGTTCTGATTTTTGTTTAAGAGTATTTACATTCAGCAACAGGTTGCAATAATTCAGAAACCTCATCCTAGCTTAAAACTCAGACTAAAACTCAATTTTCTGTTACGATAATTTTATATAAACCCTGTTACATCTCAATTTATGGAAATAATTAGAGCAAATTAGATCACAGGAAAGTTTAATTAACCAGGCATAGTTTTGAGTTAAAGTTCATTTTCTGTGAAAATTAGAAAAGCCTGAGTACTTGGTTCTTCATTATATGATGATTCAGCATCATACATCAATGGCATCCTGGGCAAGTGAGGGTGGGGCAGTGGCCTGGAGGGTGATGTCCCCACTGACCTGGAACTGGAGATGATGCCATGAAACCTGAACAGTCTAGAAAGAGGAACACTGCAAATACAGACCCAACTATTTCCAGTGCATTAAACTCCAGGTTAAAATTTCCTGCAGTTGATTATTCATTTTTCGCATTACTTAAGAAGGTATTGGGCTTCCCTGGTGGCGCAGTGGTTGGGAGTCCGCCTGCTGACGCAGGGGACACAGGTTCGTGCCCCGGTCCGGGAAGATCCCACATGCCGCAGAGCGGCTGGGCCTGTGAGCCATGGCCGCTGAGCCTGCATGTCCGGAGCCTGTGCTCCGCAATGGGAGAGGCCACAACAGTGAGAGGCCCGCATACCGCAAAAAAAAAAAAAAAAAAAAAAAGAAGGTATTGTTTGATTTTTTTAAAAAATCAGCCTCCTGGGAATTCCCTAGTGGTCCAGTGGTTAGGACTCGGCACTTTCACTGCGGTGGGCCCAGGTTCCATCCCTGGGTCAGGGAACTAAGATTCCGCAAGCCACACAATGTGGCAAAAAAAAAAAAAAATATCAGCCTCTTATTCCTGTATCATATCTGCTGGAAGCCATAGGATAGTGTTTGTATCTGAATATTTAGGCATGGGAATTACATTTTATACATGAAGGAGTAACTTTTCCGATTTTACATTCACTATCATGCTTTAATTTTTCTAACATTCATATTACAGAGTTTTCTACAAAAGCAATATACATAACATGTGGCTTAATATTTACTTTGTATACACATAGAAGATTTGGCAAATCTTTTTCTGATGATTAAGGCCTTGAATTAAAATGTATCTATTCATGGTAACTTGATTTGGATTCAGGTAGACAATTAAGGTCTACCTTTAAAGCCTGGCTTAAATCTCCACTCTTTCAAGAAGCCTCCTTGAACACTCAGTCAGTTTGTCTTGCCTGCTCTCTTATAATACTCTCTCATAGTCTGCCTTGATTTAAGGTTACTTATGCATACTCCCTACACTCTTGTAAGCCAGGGACCTTCTATCATCCATCTTTGCATATGCTACAACACTTAGCACAGGGTTTTGCCTATAGTATGTGTTCAATAAATATTTTACTGATTGTTAATGTGAGGAACTGTTTATTGTTCAGGCCACACGGTTTTGAAACACATCTATGTGCAGTCAACACCTTTGAATTTCTTCTTTCAGTGCAACAGCATGGAGAGCAAAGACTAACTTGATAACTCATACTGGAAGCAGCTCAGGGTCCACATGTTCACCACCACCCATTTCCCCCGACATTTCTATCCAGCTCACTCAGACAACAATTCCACTGTGGAAAGCAGGAATCACACTAGCCAAAAATCGTGTTAAATCAATATTTTGTATCATAAGTGGAATGCCATCAAACATGGAATTTGGCAGATCATACAGATCAACCATGAAATTAAATTTGACTTCCCCTGAATATAGTGGGTCATCTCAGAAACTTCTTGCACAGGGGAGTTTAAATAAATATAGTAAATCTTTATTCACTACAAAAATAACTAAATGCATTTGTATATAATTTACTCTCAGATTAAGAATATGAATCTTTTACTTTGATTTAAATTTGACCAAGTACATTTTTTCCCTATCTCTTTTCTATAATCACTATAGCATAAATTCTAACCATGGCCACCGTTTTCCATCAAAACACGTAACTTTTTTTTTTTTTTTGCAGTACGCAGGCCTCTCACTGTTGTGGCCTCTCCCGTTGCAGAGCACAGGCTCCGGACGTGCAGGCTCAGTGGCCATGGCTCACGGGCCCAGCCACTCCGCGGCATGTGGGATCTTCCCAGACCGGGGCACGAACCCGTGTCCCCTTCATCAGCAGGTGGACTCAACCACTGCGCCACCAGAGAAGCCCAAAACACGTAACTTTTTAATATAGTTTTTTAAAATGCTTTTCTTCACCCTTTTCTCCCACCCCCACCCCCTAACCCCCACCCCCTACCCCCAACCTCTGGCAACCACTAATCTGTTCTCTGTATCTATGAGCTTGTTTTTTTTTTCTCTTAGATTCTACATATAAGAGGGATCATACAGTATTTGTCTTTCTTTGTTTGACATATTTCACTTAGCATAATGCCCTTGAGGTCCATCCATGTTGTCACAAATGGAAAGTTTTAATTCTTTTCATGGCTGAATAATACTTCATTGTGCATATATACCACAATTTCTTTATCCACTCATCCAATAATGGACACTTTGTTTCTGTACCCTGGTTATAGTAAATAATGCTACAATGAATATGGGGTGCACATATATTTTTGAGTTAGTGTTTTGGTTTTCTTTGGATAAAATCCCAAATGTGGAATTACTGAATCATATGATAGTTCTGTTGCTATTTTTATTTTTTGAGGAAACTTCATACTGTTTTCCATAGTGGCCACAGCAATTTACATTCCCACCAATACTACACGGATTCCCTTTTGGCCACATCCTTGCCAACACTTGTTATTTCTTGTCTTTTTGATAATAGCCATTCTAACATGTGTGAGATGACTTCTTATTATGGTTTTGATTTGCATTTACTTGATGTTTAATGATGTTGAACATCCTTTCATGTACCTGTTGGTCCTCTATGTGTCTGCTTTGGCAAAGATAGTCTGTCCCTTTTTAAATCAGATTGCTTGTTTCTGTTTACGGCTGAGTCGCTGAGTTCTTTATGAATTTTGAATATTAGCCTCTTTCTAGATATATGATTTGTAAATATTTTATTTAATAGGTTGTCTTTTCATTTTGTTGTTTCCTTTGCTGTGCAGAAGCTTTTTATTTTGATGTAATCACACTTTATTTTTGCTTTTGTTGCTTTTCCTTTTAGTGTCGCATCCAAAAAATCATCACCAAGACCTATATCAAGGAGCTTCCACTTATGTTTTCTTCTAGGAGTTTTATGGTTTCAAGTTTTATGTTCAGGTCTTTAAATCATTTTTAGTTAATTTTTGTGTATAGTATAAGATAGTGGTACAGTTTTATTGTTTTGTGTGTGACTATCCAGTTTTTCCAATACCATTTATTGAAGGGAATATCCTTTCCCAGTTGTATGTTCTTGGTTTTTTGATCATAAATTAATTGACAAAATATGCATGGATTTATTTCTGGGCTCTCTATACTGTTCCAATGATCTATGTGTCTGGCTTTATGACAATACCATACTGTTTTATTTACTATAGCTTTGTAATATAGTTTGAAATCAGGGAGTGTGATGCCTCCCCATTTGTTCTTTCTCAAGATTGTTTTGGCTCTTCAGAGTCTTTTCTGATTCTGTACAAATATTAGGATTATTTTTTTCTTTTTCTGTGAAAAATGCTGTTGGAATTTTGATAGGGATTGCATTGAATCAGTAAATTGCTTTGGGTAGTTTGGACATCTCAAGATTATTGATTCTTCCAGTCCATGAACATGGTGTCTTTCTCCATTTCTTTGTGTACTCTTCAATTTCTTTCATTGATGTCTTGTAGTTTGCAATATACAGGTCTTTTACTTTTTTGGTCACATTTATTCCTAGGTATTTTATTCTGTTTGATGCAATTGTAAATGGCATTATTTTCTTAACTTCTCTTTCTGATAGTTCATTATTAGTGTATAGAAATGCAACAGATTTTTGCTTATTGATTTTGTACCCTGTAACTTTACTGAATGTTTATTAGTCCTAAGAGTTTTTTGATGGAGTCTTTAGGGTTTTCTATATATACTATCATGCCATCTGTAATTAGTGACAATTTTACTTTTTCTTTCCAATTTGTATTCCTTTCACTTCTTTTTCTTACCTAATTGCTCTGGCTAGGACTTCCAGTACCATAAATAAAAGTGGTGATAGTTGTTATCCTTGTTCATTCCTGATCTTAGAGGGAAATCTTGCAGCTTTTCACTGCTGAGTATGATACTAGCTGAGGACTTGTCATATATGACCTTTATTGTATTGAAGTTTGTTCCTTCTATACCCACTTTGTTGAGGATTTTTTCAGAAACTGATGTAGAATTTTACCAAATGATTTTTCTGCATTTATTGAGATGATCATATGATTTTTTATCCTTCATTTTGTTAATGCAGTATGTCACATTGACTTATTTGCAGATGCTGAACCATACTTGCATCCCTGGGGTAAATGCCATTTGATTATGGTGTACAATCCTTTTAATGTATTGTTGAATTTGGTTTTCTAATATTTTGTTGAGCATGTTTTCATCTGTGTTGATCAGGGATATTTTCTTTTCTTGTGGCATCCTCATCTGGTTTGGGTATCAGAGTAATGATGGCCTCATAAAATGAGTTTAGAAGAATTTCCTCTTCTTCTATTTTTTGGAAGAGTTTGAGTAAGATTGGTATTAATTCTTCTTTAAATGTTTGGTAGAACTCACTAGTGAAGCCATTTGTTCCTGGACTTTTGTTTGTTGGGAGGTTTTTGATTACAGATTCAATCTCCTTACTAGTAATCAGTCTGTTCAGATTTTCTGTTTCATCATGATTCAGTCTTTATAGGTTGTATGTTTCTAGGAATTTATCCATTTCTTTTAGGTTGTCAAATTTCTTGGCATATAATTGTTCAGAGTAGTCTATTATGGTCCTTTATGTTTCTGTGGTATCATTGTAATATCTTCTCTTTCATTTCTGATTTTATTTATTTGAGTCTTCTTGCTTTTTTTTTCTTGGTGAGTTTAACTGATGGCTTGTCAATTTTATTTCTCTTTTCAAAGGACCAATTCTTTGTTCCATTGGTCTTCTCTATTGTCTTTTTGGGCTCTATTTCATTTATTCTGAGCACATTGTTTCATTTAGTATATATTTATTATTCTTCTCTAATCTTTGTTATTTCCTTTTCCTTCTATTAACTTTGGACTTTGTTCTTTTTTCTAGATCCTTGAGGTGTAAAGTTAAGTTGTTCATTTGAGACTTTTTTCTTGTTTCTTGAGGTAAATATTTATTGCTATGAACTTCCCTCTTAGAACAGCTTTTGGTACATTCCAAAAATTTTGGTGTACTTTCATTTTCATTTGTCTCAAGGTACTTTAAAATTTCTCTTTGATTTTTTTATTTGACTCATTATTCAGTTCAGTAGCATGTTGTTTAATCTCCACATATTTTTTTTTAATCACAATTGCATAAAATTCCAACCATGGCCACTGGTTCCCATCAAAGCATATATATTTTATGGTATCTGAGGGCCAAGATTTAATTTTGGAGAATAGTTAATATTAATATCATATGATATTTATTGTAATTAATAAAACTATCTATCATTGTCAGACTTATAAAGAGAGGTTGTAGTATAATTGACTGTATTTTATCAAACATGAGAAAACAAAGGCATAGAGAATTTGCCAATGGTCACAGAGCAGGGATAGTGTAATGTCAGGTGCATGTCTTTTTATTCTGTTGTTAGGATGTTGAGCCATACCATCTGTCTGTGAGTCTCTGACTATTTATTATCTGAAACTGGTTTGCCTATCATAATGTCTTAAGCAGAGTCCTGAGTATCCCTCAAATACATTTCATTTGTATCTGAAATATTTGTAGACATTTTGGAGTATTATGTCTGATATCATAGGAATTTGAAATGCATCAAATAAAATGAAAGCACACTGAAAAAATATAACTTCATTGACCTTCTCATTCTACCAATAGGTTTAGTGAACTTGCCATACATTTAAAAAGAAGAATTTATGGTCTAAACGACCCCTCCCACTTTACCCAATTCATGGAATTTTGACTAAAAGTACCATTGAATTGTACACTTTAAATGGGTGATGTGAATTTATGGTATGTAAATTATATTTCAATAAAGGTGTTAAAAAATAAGTATACTTCCTGGATTGCTGCAAGTGAGTAAACATATGCAAACACACATAAATTGTTTAGAAAGTCACCCAGATGTAGCTATTCAAAGTGTCATTTTAGACCAAAGGTTTGAATGCTGGAAGATAATTTATAACTCTTCTGGTTGCAAAAACTAGAGACCCAGAGAGGTTGTATAATCTGGCCAATATCTCACAGAGAGTTAAAGGCAAAGGCAGGTTTTGAAGCCCATTCTCCTACACAGATGAGAGCAAGACTTGTAACTTCAGGTTCTCATGAGTTTACGGCAATGCCCATGAAATGGGCATTGCCCCATGAAAAACATTGACCATGTTTTTCATGGACTATACATCTTCTAAAGTTTATGATCTCTCAGTCATATTGTAGTCTTATGCTTAAAGCTGTCAGATCACTTGGTACTGGCCCCAGAACCTAAAAGTACCTAAATGAAAAAGGCTGAGTCTAAATAAATATTTCTGTGGGAAAGAAAAATGCTTCCTTTTCCTTTTCTTAGTTCTTATTTAATTAACCTTATAATCCATGTCCTTTGTTTTAAGCTATTTCAAGTCATTTTGGGGAATGGGTATAAGCAAATTTGAAACTTCAAAAAAATGAAATTATCAATCATAAACTTGGTGTTACATTGCCTACTCTGTTGATTTTCTCTGAAATTAAAGGTTGCAGATACTTAATAGTATTAAGTCTGCACTGAAGACTTGTAAAAACTGCCTGTATGCTAGAAGCCATTTTTGAATTAAAATTTTTTGAACTTTTATCTGTAAACTGACATAGATCACTATACTTGGAGCAAGTATCCATTTCATTGTACCATATTGTGAATGAATTCACTATAATGGAAACAATCTTTTTTTAACCTTTATTTTTAGCTGTAGGTCTAATTTCGCTTTGAAAAATATGGGCTTCATATTTGCAGCCAAATGAACTTCATGTTTGCAATAAGAAAGATGTGCTTCATTATTTGAAACAATAACCCATGTTTTACTGAGAGACATAAAAGAAGGCTGAAATGAATGGAGAGACACACCATATTTCAATATAGAAAGAGAATTCTTCAAAACCTAACTTCTTCCTAATTTCCAGGTTTAATTCAATTTTATTCTAGATTCTAGAAAGTTTTTTTCCCGTTAAATTAGATATTTCTAAGTTGACCTGAAAATATAAAAGAGTGATACTAGACAAGAAAATAAGGCAGGGGGGCAGGTATTAGAGGAAAAGTGATATGTAATTTTTAAAAACCCATAATAAGTATAATAATAAAAAATATGTACTGGCATATGGATCAATGGAAATAAAAATGGAAACCAGGGGAAAAAAGACCCAGTATTGTATATGTATATATATACTAGATTTTTTTTTTTTATATCTTAGTTCCCCGACCAGGAATTGAACCTGTGCCCCCTGCAGTGGGAGCGTGGAGTCTTAACCACTGGACCGCCAGGGAAGTCCCAATATATACTAAAATTTAAGTGAAATGGAAAGATAAAAAAGAGCCACATCCTCTGGAATGTGCTTTGGATAGCAGGAGAATAAATATTGTCTTTCAGACCCTGCCCAATATCTTCTCCCCTTCTGCTTATAGAGGTGTTAGTGGGAAATTAATTCAAGCAAAGGATTTAATACACAAAATTTGAAGCCATTTTAAAGACAAACTCTGATTCCAAAGCTCTGCCTGTTCTTTGGCCCCAAGTCTAACTTGGCCCCAAGCTAAATCCATGGGACCAAGTTAGACTTCCCATTTAGTTATGAATGCTATCTTAAGAAGAGGACCCTGAGATAAGTATTGGAGTGCAAGTAGTTGATTTGGGAGGTAATCCTAGGAAATACTGACAAGGGAATAGAGAAATAAGACAGAGAAGGAAGGCAGCCCAGAAAGTTTTTGTTGTTAATCACATTGCCATTGTGGGCAAATGGAGCCTGATCTCGCTGGGAAAATCTGGGAGCTGGTGTAAAACATGCACCTAGACTCTTCTGTTCCAACCCATCAAGGGTAAGAGAACTTGGGTATTTATACAACAGTTATTTGTCGAGGGATGCTGGGTTGGGAAAGGGGCAGGCAGTAATCTCTGGATACTTCCAACCTTCTGCTCCCATGGACCAAACAAACTTTGGTGGCCAAATAATGCCTCAGGCAATAAATCCAGGTGTTGGCAGCTGGAAGTCAGGCCAGTAAGCTCTGAAGTGCTAAGGGGATATAGATGAAGAAGAAGTAGCAGTGTCTGATACAAGAGCCAGTACTCTAGGCATTTGCTTTGCACAGCAAAGAAATTAGACTTTTTAGTTTTCCTGTGATAACTTGAACTGAAAAAAGGTGGTGAAGGACGGTTGATAATTGCTGAGCTCCGGAAAGACATATGACAGGTGAGAGAACTCAGCAGGGAGAAAGCAACTGGCATTTGGGCAATCTAAGGAGAAATCTTTGTGACAGTGATTGGAGGGTGCTGCTGTGAAATTTTAGACACAGTGATGTTTTATGATGAATCTTAGGGTGTTTCCGCTTCCATGTTATACTCTCCTTCAATTATCTCCAAACTTTCAGTAAAAATCTGTTATGCATAATAGCCCTGTGTTAGCAGTGCCTTGGGAAATAAAGATGAAGGGACTGTGCCCATGCAGAGAATGAAGCTGTGCAGAGTGGTGATGAGATGGTTAGAAGTGGTTGACAATTGAGCAAGATTTTTATGTGAGGTGAGCACCAGAGAATGTAAATCTCCACAGGAATCCCTGGAATATTGGGAAGACTGCTAGTAATCGTGTGACTTTATATAGATTGTATTTTAAAAAATAACCCCAGAAAGCTACAGGACTTGATTCTGTCTCTACTTAAAATTTTAATATATTGCTTATTACAAATTTTTGCATTAGTTTTGATTTTTTAAAATATTGCATCAAAATATTATTTATCTTGATTATTGAGGTTTTCTTAGTGCCTCCTTAAATTTTGCCCTGCAGGTAAACTCCTCACTCATTTCATCCAAGTTTTGGTCCCAGCATAGGGCTACTTAGGTCATCTGTAAAAGATAGTATTATAAATTACTGGGGAAAGAAAGTGGTGGTGGGAAAATTGATTTATCTATTTAAGAAAATATACCCTAAGTTCATTCTTTGTAGCAAATAAATTTAAAAGTGTTAAATAAATAAAATTAAAGTATAAGAGAATAATATTAGATCTCAGGATACAGAAGTAATTCCTACACATATAGCATAATTGAACTACATAACAACTTAAAACTTCAATTTGTTTCAAAAAATGTGAAAGGTAGACAAGGAAGGAAATTTACAAAAAATATTTTGAAAGGACTAAATCATCAATATGTTAACTTGATTTTGGAAAAGTAACTTTGAAGTTTGAATAAGGATCCTTAAAACTGTCTATACTCCTTAATACAGAAATCTCACTGCTAAGAATCTATTCCTTATGAAATAGTTGAAGATGTGGCCAGAGGCTTATGTATGAATGTAGTATTATGTAGGGTTATCAGCAATAACAAAAATTCTTGAAAGAATCCAAATATCAAAAACTACAAAGATGGTTGAAGAAATCACGGCAGAGTGATAGGATGAAACATTATACAAATATAAAAAATATGCTTTTAAAAGATTGACCTTTGTCTTAAAAAAAATATATGCTTTTAAGAATATTTAACCTGGGCTTGAGCTACAGCAGTGTGTCCACATGACTGGGGATGGCATAGCAGAGGAGGTGCCAGGAACATACGTTTGAGTTGAGATCATTGCCATGGAGACTACAGATGACTCAAAGACAGAGACCCCTCTTCCACAATTTTCTGGATTTTAAGTCCTAAGTTCTGTGCAAGATTGTTAAGGAGCAGAAATAAAAGGTGACTTAAACTGTATTTCTATCAAACCCTAGGGAGTGAGTTTCTACGTCAAATGTGATTTGATTTAGAAAAATAAATATATATCACATAAGATATATAATCTCTTAGTGATGGGATTATGGGTGATTTTCATTTTCCTGTTTATACTTTCCAACATTATATTTAAGAATGTATTCTTGGAGCAAAGGATTTTTGTATCTCAGCTTATCACTGTGGCATATTTTCCAGATGTTTAGGAAAAAATGTCTTTCAAATAAATATAATTTTTTGCTGTAGGGAAATAGAAGCCTCAAAAAATGGAATTATTTTTTCCCAGTAATTTTCATATTTTGATAGTAGAAAGCCATATAAGCATAAAAGGGATTGAGAGGGCAGAAGTGTATTCTATGCTACAGCAAACAAATGTCATGACATGCCCTTTGGAATGAACTTAAAGATAGTTGATTAAAGATCATTTTCTGCATTTCTTATATGGTCAGTATTCACTCACTTCTGTATGAAGCCACAGGTTGTAACAGGAGCACGGAACTGGATATCAGGAGACTGAGAATCTAGTACCCCTTCTATCACTCCCATCAAAGAGATCTTGGCCACCGTTCACCACCTTTGTTGATTCTAAAAGGAAGGATTTTCTGTAGGTATTGATTTTTGGTTGGGTCTCTGAAATATTTGCAGATGTGAATCTTGATTTACTAAAATCTTAGGTAGAATTCATCTTTGGATCTGCCCATTTGGAGCTTACAAAATACATGCCAACCAATGATTGTATTTTATTCAATCCTTGGTATCTTTGAAGCTGGGGACATAAATGTTCACAAGAGAACCAACCTCAGTATCTATAAAAGCAACATGTTATATATATATATATATATATATATATATATATATATATATATATACACACACACACACACACACACACACACACACATATATATATATACACACACACACATATATATATATATATACACATATATATATATGACTAAACTTTTCATGTGAAGACAATTGATGGTATTTTTCTTTTTTTGATTGATGGCATTTTAATGAGCATTTTGATTCTAGGCATGCCATGGCCTCAAAAACTAATGTACTTTATGAATAACAATGAATCTAGTCAGTACAGTACCATCATGTCATTTGCTCAGTGGGAATATCCAGTGCTGTACCACAAATGTTAAATTGTTCTTCCTTAAAGGAGGTGACATCATGCAAGAACTTCAAATCCAGTATTAAATGATTCTTTTTTTCTTTTAATTACAAACGCAGCATCCCCTCCCTGCTTTTTCCCTCATGAGTTGCTTTTTTTTTTGTCTTGACTCCCTGACCCAACGAACTTAGTGAAGCACTGGGTGCAGTTTGCTATTTGACTCACAAGATATATCGACTGGCAGACTCATATATTTTCTCCCTATTTACAAACAAAAACCAAAATACAGAAAGAAGAAGAAGGGAAGACAGGAATCTTAAAAAATTTTATTGAAACATTATCATTTTGTTTGGGCACAAAGATGAATAGCCTAGAGCTGTGAGCTAAGGAAAAGGGGAGTGGCCTGGGGGGCACACTTTGGATATGATGCCACCTTTCAGGTGGCTTTCATTTTCATGCCTGGGAGACAAGCATCTTAAAAAAAAAAGCCGGCTATTGCATATAAAGTTTAGAGAATTGAGTATTGTCTACTAAAGCAACAAGATTTATGAGAGATGTCTGGCTCAATTGCATTAGGGAAAAAAATGATTTCAAAAAAATCACTTCCCTGCCTTTTAAAATGAAAACCATCTGCAATGAAAAATTTTAAATGATAAATCTTCTCCTTTCACACTGCTACTGATAAATGGTTAGTTTTCTTCCTCTTTTTGGAGGGGACGGAATAGATATATAGGAATATGTGATATTTGTGTACACAGACCCTTTATTAAATGTCCGTATACTTTTTTTCTGGAATTTTTAATGACTCTAAGTTGTTTATTATTATTATTATTATTATTATTATTATTATTATTATTATGTGATATTATGAGAGCTATTGCATGGAAAATCCGGACTGTAACTTTTTGGAGTTGACATTCAATAACATTTGACCTTTCTTACCTCTGAAGAAAATATTATTCTGTCTCAATAAATATAGTGATTCCAGATCCATAGGGTATATTTAAGTCAAGGTCTGTCCAATGTAATATTTTAAATTAGTCAATTTATACAAGCTTATATTTATATTTGATGTTAAACATTCAATCATAGATGCTTTTTATAATGCAGTATACTTTTCATTTTGATAAAAATCTACAAATTCTAGCATTTATTCAAAGTGTAAAAGAAAGAAATAACTCCATAATTATCATGTGCTCACATACACATGGGTGTGAGCAAACACACGCAGAGGGGCAGTGACTGAAGTAATAAAGCTGCATGTTAGCTTCTCTCTTTTTTTTTTTTTTTTTGTTCTCTACTGTAAAAGCATTTAGGCAAGTGTGTGCATTGTTTCATTTTACCCAAATCCTGACAAAGGGTGAGAACCTAATAAATGGCAATGACAATTCACATAAAATCATTCTATATATCCTGTGACTCTCAGTTTATTAATCTAGAGTGCACTGAATCTCATATGGCTTACTGTGAAGCAGTAGGGAGTAGAACTATCTGTAATGGTGGTTTCTCTTCCTTTCCTCAAATATAGGGGCACCCAGGCTCCTTTGGAAACATGCAAGTTTAATTGGAAATTCTGGTGCCTACTTTACTAGTCATAAACTAGGTAATTGTTTCCTAATGCAACCTGGCAGTGCCATTGAGGGCAGATTATACAGAGCTGCCATCCTGAGGTGTTCTAAACAAGTGACAAATCATTAACAGCAAGTCTCTGGATCTCCCTGAGTGAGCTCTGTGGCTGCCACTGGAGGGAAACAAGACCAGAGAGGAGCGAGGGAGATCTGAGTAGGCAGAAGCTGCTGCATTAATGACTGGCATTGCCAGCACTGTGTGCTGCAGATGACTGCGGCATCTTCACTTTCACCTTATTCTCAGAGGTGTTGCTATGGGTACCATCTCAGAGGTGTCACAGGAAAAAAGAGCAGGAGGTAGACTGATGAACAACATAGGGAAGTAAAGGATATGCAACAGCATAGCAATATGAAGACATCCTTCCCATACAAACGAGTGTGTTGCATACTTCGATAGGGACCCATTAAATATAGAGGATGGCAGACAGGAGAGTTGGTTGAATTGTCAACAAATGACAAATAAAAGGTGCTTTGGAACTATTTTATGGCCCCAATTATCCATAAGATAATAGTAGTACTGGACCTTTATCACTCAGGGTACAACCTTTGTCACTAAAGTAATTTATGAGGACCTGGGAATTGTATGCATGTGTGGTATATGGGTGTCTTTGTGATATGGAAAGACTTGGGAAAGCTGTTCATTATTTTAAAGGCTATGTTTTTCTGCACTCTTTTCAAACTCCTGCTCCCTCCCATGATCAGAGATTCTATGAAGGTGCCAACTCCCTAGCATTTTGACTCTGAAATTAAACGTCATTGTAACCTTCCCTCCTGCAATATGTTAATCATCATTAGCCTAATTCTTTCTCTTTCTCTCTGTCATATGTTAGTCTTTGAATAAAAGTCAGGAAAAAATTATTAGGAGCATTTTAACAAATTGCAGCATTTCAATGATTATGTCACAGTTGTCAGATTCCCTCCTAGCAGAGTTCGAAAAGTGACATTTTCGTAGTCTCCTAAGTTTATTCAACTTATTAAAATAGCATAAACAATGTTGAGGGGGAAAACAGGTTTTCCTACAAACCTTTATTAGTGTGTTATAATCATAGAGTCCAACCATGTATATATTTATAGGGGACATTTTAAAAAATATTCTGGTGGAAATGCAGAACAACTTCCCCTCATAGTTTGTTTGGAAACTCAAAGTTCATATTTTATGGGTCATGTGACATTCAGCCTTTCCAAACTGGCTGGAATAGTTTCTGTAGAGATATAGCTAGAACTTTTTGTTTTGTTTTTGTTTTCTTCCCTTTTCTCTTATTTATTTATTTTTTTACTTTTGCTCTCCCGTTTTAAAATCATGGTAGTTGCTCGGAATGTCAACCAAAATAACATTCATAATCTGAAACCATTGCCCATTATTTTCACACATATATCATATAACTGTCATTGGAAACCAAATTCTGGGGTGATTTGACCAAACTCTTGGGAGGCTATTGCAGATACTTTTCTATAAAAAAAATATGTTTTTACTAAAATCATACAAAAGGACCCTTGGCCCTGACCCTACTGCATATTTATTTTTTGTAGGCATCAATTTACTCAGGCAAAGAAACAGGAGAAGTTCTTAGAGAAAGATGAGGTCCTAACTTTCAGACACTTCTCTTTTTCTGGCTCTAACTTAAGGTATAGATCGTTGTTAGAACTAGAAGCAGATATTTATGGGAAAATGAAATTGAATTTGACTAAGCAGCAAGAGCTAGGACAGTTTAGAAAAAATAGAGTAGACCTAGTCTTTATTTATTAATTTGTTCATTTATTCAGCACTTAAGGAACAGCTCTCATGCACAAGATACTATACTTGGCAGAGAGAAACAAAGACAAACAAGAGACAGACCTCTCCCAAGGAGCTTGCATCTAGAGGATGTCATCTTTAACTAGCTTATTTTATAATGCTGTGAGTAGTGTGTATGTATACTATTGTGATCTGAGATGTTTAGAAATGAGTGAAGTAGAGAGGAGTATAATTCACAGAAGGACTTCCAGAGTATCAAATAAAAGAAATTATTTAGTTTTCAAAGGCTTTTCAGGTATAAAAAACAACTTGAAGTATTAAACACAAGATGAGCACAATGAAGGTAGCATTACAAATTTATTGTTAGACAACATATATGGGAACCAAATGTAAGGATTGAGAGAAACTTGGGATAGATCTCCAAATCTGGGACTTTGTTACTTACATATTACTATTTCCACCTTGAGAAGAAAATGTTCTTTGCTAAAAGGCATTAATTATTCCTGTGAATTGTGCCATCATGGAAAGTAAGCTTTATGAGGTTCTTACAGTCGGTCCTGGGTTTGTACTATATGATTTGGACATTTTCTGTAGCAGATTTTCTTGAAATCAATTATTGTTTTTTATTATAAGGTTCAAAATAATTTTCCTTACAACTATGATGTTGAGTTGCATCTAGTCCAGCAAGAATAGTATTGGGGAGGAATTGTTTGTTTTGAAAAACTCAATCATTAGTCAGTTAACTGAAATTCTATCACTAAATTTGGCTTTTTTGTTTTGAATTTCTCTCATTTTCCAAGATTTAAAAATTGTCTGGAGATAGTGGAAACATTTAGGATAATATAAAGTTACCAGTTCAGCACTTGTACTTGCTGAACAATTAATAATGCCCCCTGTCATTATTAGTGACGATAAAAGTAACACATATTAAATCTTGCAAGATAGCTAGAGGCTATCAAGTCATCCTCCTTAATACTACAGATTTTAGTAAATTTTAGAAAATGATGCAGCTGACTTAAAAGTTGAATTTGACATATTTACAACCTCCAAATATATTAAGTTGATTATAAATTGCTTTGGGATTTTTTTTGAATAAAAAAGAGGTCAGCTTTTACTACAATGTAAAATTTAGAGCCTTTATTGAAATATGTCTTCAAGAAAGCTGCTAAAAATTTTTGTGAAACCATTCAATATACAAACACTTGTAAAGGACAGTGTATCTCTGTATACATACATATGTATATAAGTGTGTGTACGTGTATTTATACATATTTATATAAAACATGTGTGAATACACACTCTCATATTTATCTGTACATATGTCTGCCCCTGCATCTGGAAGAATATATTTGTGTTTGTAGAGAGCTGGTCCAGTGTTCATATCCAAATGCAAATTTTGACTCTTTGAAGCAAATTTTCATATTTGCATGTCTTCCTTTCTCAGTAGTTTTGCCAGTTGGTGTATTTCTTTGCTTATTTCCACTTTTCTTCCTCTGCAACATCCCCCATGAAGTGGCGCTGAAAGATCACGTTAGCACAGTTCCATGATGTGAAATACCACAAGTCTGCAATTTTTCAGTCTTGAGAGCATAGCTGGGTTGAGAGGATGGAAATCTTTCAGTAATTATACCAGTTTGTATTCGTCTCACATTTGGGACCAAATACAAATCCGATCCACTCTTTCTCCCTGTGAATATTCATAAAAAACAAAGTGCCAATTCTGGGCTAATCATGTATGGAACCAAACATGTTGGTAAGTCCTAAGTATATACTGTATGTATGTATACATAAGAATATATATATTTATATACACTAATTTTGCTTGTGTCCTCCTCTGTGCAATTTGTTTGTTTAGTATAGGGGTTGCTGTTACAATGTGTTAATAAGCTGCTGAAAGCTTGGCACCTATTACTTGAAATGACAGCTATGTTAGAGAAGCCTATTAACACTCATAGCAGCAGTTCTGCAGCTACTAGAAATGAATTTCAAAGAAAGTAAATGAACAAAAGCAATTTATATCTCTAAGGAAAGCAAATACCATGCCCAGAACCATATATATACTTTGGAAATGTACAGTATATAAAATGAAAAAAAAAAAAAAACCCTCTTTCAGTTAAAGAAACAGCGGAAGAGAACTTTGGAGAAAGGAAAACTGCCTAAAAGATTTCCAAACAACCTTGAAGATATAAATGTTAAAGACACCAAGCATAACTTCCTCTCTTTGTTTCTATTGTATTTAAACTAGAACCATGTCAAACTTAGTTATAGGAATAGAACAGTATAGGTAGAGGAAATTCACTTTTCTCTCTGTGAGAAAAATTTAAATCATCTGGATTTAGCTCAAACTTTTTCTTAGTCTCTGAACTTAGGAGGATACCATTCGTTATTGTTCTCTGAGGCAGGACACTTTATGAGTTAGTTCACCCTGGCTTTGAACTATTTTACTTACTTTTGACTGTCACTGAAATTTTACAAGATTGCTAAAAGTCCTGGTTAAACCTTAGCCATGATAATAAAAATGTGATAAGTTAGATTGGGAGTAGGTTTTTTTTTTATGATATAGCCTGTGTGTGTGTGTGTGTGTGTGTATGTGTGTGTTGGGAAGGTTATATGCTGATATTGGAGAGAGAATAGTTCTATAATTTTAAGCTAAACTTAGATTAAACTGTTAATTTTTAAGGCCCTTGCTTTTGAAACCAAGTGAAAGGAAAAACATCCAAAGACTTTTACATTCCAACTTACACACAGAACTTAGAAATTTTAGACCACTTTCAGTGTTTGTATAAAACTATGAGCCAAAGGTTATAATAGGCAGTTTCATCCCTAGAGTAACTTACATTATCACCCTTATCTCTTTAATATTAGGATTGCAATGTCTTGGACACATAGTAGTACTGTCTTTGAATTCATAGCAACATCTTTGTATTATCTGTGTATTGATCCTCTGCCCTCTAAAAATAAATCTTGAAAAGTCTTTGGGAGTGATAGAAAACAGGTGTATACTCTAACAATCTGTATAAATGTAAACTCAAAACCATTCTCTGTGTGTGTGCGTGTATGCACGCACACGCACATGCATGTGTTCATACACTAATAAGGCTTAAGTTTGGTACAGATTATTGTAATGTCAGAGGAAAGAGGTGAGCAGAAAGGCAGTTCTTCTGTCACTGAAACTCAAGGCAAAATATGCTTTGAATATTGTACAAATGGAACTTCAGTTTTCCAGATAGGGAGGCACTATAATTGCCCTTTGAGACACTAACTAGAAATGCTCTTATTTTAAGTTCCATTAACCAAAACTTACTTTTACCTGGCCCTTCTAAGACTCAACAATACAATGACAATTGATACTCATTATGATTATCCTAAAAGGACTCAATTAAGGTAAATTTTTGCTTTTCAAATTACTAATAGTTTAATTATGCCCAGTCTTGTTAGTATAAAGTGATTTTTAAAAAATGGATTCTAACACCTTAATAATATATAATTTGTATATGATATAGATAGTAACTCTACTATTTAGAGTAGTTGAATAACCCAAATACCCTATTCCATGTCTAGTAGAGAACAGGCCTGACTTAAATGAAGCCGCATTTATTGGAATTTTCTAAAGACTTGTATTCAGAAATGCCAGTTACCGGTTGTTTGTGAGCAGCCCAATATTATAATATTCTGAAATTGTCTGTGAAGTAGAATCTGGTCATTCCAATGATAACAATAAAAACAAAGACTATGTAACATTAACATTTCCAATGGTAAGAATTAATTTTATAATTTTACTTTTTAAAATGATTATTTAAGACTTTTATTAAAAATATAACATGTATATGGAAAAATTTATGAAGCAAGTGTGTATAGTTTAATGACTTACCATGAAGGAAACACCCAGGTGGCCACCTCTCAGATGAAGAAGTATCAGTTGCAGCATCTTAGAAACTTCTTTCGAATCACTGCCTTCCCCCGCCTCCCATCACAGTAACGACCATCCTTACTTCTTTTCTTTTACTTTTATCACCTAAAGTCTAAGTTTAGTTTTATCTGCTTTTTACACTTACATAGATTCAGTTGTGCAATGTGCATTCTTTAGTGTCTGGCTCTTTATAAATTTCCATGTTTTTACAGGAACTGTATAATATTTTATTGAATGGATGGGTATTTTGTTACTTTTCAGTTTGAAATGATTTCAGACAATGCCACCTTAAACCTTTTACGTGTTTCCTGGTACACATGTGCATGAGCTTTTGTTGGGTAGATGTCTATGAGAAGAATTGCTGAGAGATAGGGTATATGCATGCTCAACTCCAGAAGATAATGTCCATCTGTTTTTCAAAGTGGCTGTACCAATCAATTTACACTTCTGTTAGAAGTATTAGAGAGTCTTGATTTCTCTACTTCTTTGTCATCATTAGTTATTTTTAATCTTTGAAAATAATAGTCATTCTTGTGGTGTTTTACTGTGGTTTTAATTTCCTCTTCTCTTATTAGTAATGGGGTTGAACACTTCATGTATGTATTGGTTTACTTTTTGTGAGAGGCAGTCTTTTCTTTATTGATTCATCACAGTTTTCATTTTTTAATGTTTTGTAAAGGAGCCTATTATTAGTTACGTGCTCCAGATATTCCACTGTGTGGTTTGTCTTTTTACCCTCAAATTAGTGTATTTTGATGAACAGGTAATCTATTCAAATTTTTTAAAATTTGGTCACTTTTTTTTAAGTTAATTTTTCTAGATATTCTATTTAATCTAAATTTTCAAATTTATTGGCATAACATTGTTATTACCTGTAGCATCCATAGAGAAGTCACTTTTAAATATTGATATTGATTATTTATGCCTACCATTCTTTTAATTTTATCAGTTTTATCAGCATTTATCAATTTTATCAATCTTAAAAAACAAATTTGATTTTACTGATGTTCTCTATTATACATTTGTTTAATTTGCAATTTCTCCCCTTTTCCTTATGTACTTCCACCTATTCTCTTTGGGTTAAATTTCTGTTCCTTTTGTAATTTAAAAAGATGGATGTGTACTTCATTGAGTTTTAGTTTTTCTTCTTTTCTAATATATGCATTTAAAGCTATAAATTCCATTTACAAATAACTTTAGCAACATTCCATGATTTGAGAGGTCATAGTTCATTATCATTTAGTTCAAAATATTTTCTAATTTCCATTTTTATTTTACTTTCATCCATGAGTTATTTGAAGTATATTGCTTAATTTTCAAACATATGGGGATTTTCTAAATTGCTTTCACTTATTTCTAGTTTATTTGCATTGATATGAGAGCACATATTCTGTATGGTTTCATTCTTTTGAAATTTGTTAAAATTGCTTTATGACCCAAGAAATGGTCAGTTTGGGGAAATTTTCCTATATGCTTGAAAAGAATGTGTATTCTGAAATGATGGCCATGTTTAAATATGTTTATGATCATATTGTTAAATACTTCTATATAATTTCTAATTTTGCCTGTGTGTTTTATCAAGTTATTGAGAAAAATCTTTCATTATGATCATCCATTTGTCTATTTGTTTAGTTTTGTCAGTTTTTTCTTTATATATCTGAGGCTATGATAAGGGCATAAGCATTTAAAATTGCTATAATTTCTGAATTATATTTCTAATCATTACAGTGTCCCTCTAGGTCCATCCATGTTGCTGCAAATGGCAAGATTTCATTCTTTTTTATGGCTGAGTAATATTCCATTGTGAGTGTGTGTGTGTGTATATATATGTATATACATGTGTATATATGTATGTGTATATATATGTATATATATATATATATGTATATATTTATATACACATACATACATACATACATACCACATCTTCTTAAGCCAGTAATCTGTTGATGGGCACTTGGGTTGTTTCCATGTCTTGGCTGTTGTAAATAATGTAGCTATGAACATTGGGGTCCATGTATCTTTTCAAATTAGAGTTTTTGCTTTTTTCCAGATATATACCCAGGTGTGGGATTGCTGGATAATATGGCAGCTCTATTTTTAATTTTTTTAAGGAAACCCCATACTGTTTTCCAGAGTGGCTGCACCAATTTACATTCCTACCAACAGTGTATGAAGGTTCCCTTTTCTCCACACCCTCTCCAGCATTTATTATTTGTAGACTTTTTGATGATAGCCATTCTGACTGGTGTGAAGTGATGCCTTATTGTGGTTTTGATTTGCATTTCTCTGATAATTAATGATGTTGAGCATCTTTTCATGTGCCCATTGGCCATCTGTACGTCTTCTTTGGAAAAATGTCTGTTTTGGTCTTCTTCCCATTTTTTGATTAGGTTGTTTGTTTTTTCAACATTGAGTTGTATGAGCTGTTTGTATATTTTGGATACTAACCCCTTGTCAGTTGCATTGTTTGCAGATATTTTCTCCCATTCTGTAGGTTGTCTTTTTGTTTTGTTGATGGTTTCCTTTGCATTCTTTTTAATCATCTCACAGTCTATGTCTTTAATTGAAACATTTAGTCCACTTACATTTAACGTATTTATTGATATATTTGGCTTAAATCTACTATTGTTTCAAGTGTTTCTATTTGTGCCATTAGCTCTGTGTTCCTTTTTCTCCTTACTATTTTCTTTTGGAGTAATTATTTTTCATAATTTTACTTTGATTCTGTTGGCATAGAAGTTATAAATTCATTTATTGTCCTTTTGATGATTACACTAGAAATTACAGCATTCATCCTTGACTTAAAAATTCCTAATATTAATTGATGCTCTTATCCTCTTCTTGAATAATTTAGTTTCATTTACCCTCTCCTTATTTTATATATAAATGTAAATGAAAAAATTTAGTTATTTTTGTAGTAAATATTTATTAATATCTACTCTAATATTTGTGTTTTGTAGGTTTCCAATTTTTGCTTAGTTTCCAGGCTTCCACCTAAGATTATTTTCCTTCATATGAAGAAAGCCCTAGAGTATTATTTATTGTAGGTCTGTTGCTGACAAATTCTCTTAGTTTGTCTGAACTGTATTAAGCTCTTATTCTAGGTAAATAATTTTTATTCTAGAAGAATAATTATAGAAAACTAGGACTCTAAGTTGATAGAAACTTTTTTTCCTATACCTTAAAGATATTTTTGCATTATCTTCTGGCTTTCATTGTTTCTGTTGAGAAATAGGCTATAATCTGCAACTTTTCAGTGGTTTTGCTATTATATCTCTTGGTATAGCTTTCTTTGTATTTATTTTTGTGGGGTTCATAGGGTTTCTTGAATCTATGGCTTGATATTTTTCATCAGTTTTAAAAATGTTCTCAGCTATCATGTCTTCAAATGTTGCCCTTGCTTCATTCTCTTTCTTTTCTTTCTCAGACTTTGAACTATATATTTCAAACTGTAGATCTTTTAACTGTGGCATCTATGTCTAACCAGATCTACAGGATCTATACTGAGTCCTTGTGAGTCTGTTTCTAATGTGGTTTTTACTATTTTTAAAGTTACATTATTTTTGTCTGTCCATGTCCCTGGTTAGTTTTTTTTTATTGTATGTGAAAAATTGTTTACAGAAATAATATGAAAACTAGGATGATATCTTCTAGATAATATTTTATTTGCTTCTTCCAGATGCCTGGAGAATATTCTGTAGAAATTTTCATGCAGGGAAGTTAATCCAGTGTCTGATATTGGGATTCTTTAAAGCTGCCATACAGTCATTCTAAGGTCTTATCTAATTCTAGTTTACCCTTGCTTTTACAGTATAGCTTTTCTAGATCCTAACCCAAAGCAGGGGGAGTTTATAGAGCCCCTTTCCTTGGAGATCCATGGACTCTGATACAGGTCCCTTATACTTAACAGGCTTCCCCTTCTTAAAATTAACAGATGCTCTCGGAGGAAAAGGGGCCCTCAAAATACACTCATCTCCCTGGGTCTCTGTTCTTCCCTAGATCTTCAACTGATAAGTCTTTGCTACTTTAGTAGCTCTCCTATGCCTTTAAACACATATTTTTTGATGTGTATTTTTTTCAGACTCTGGACTTCCTCAGGAGGTGGTTTAATCTGAATTACCTGGTCTGCTATTACTGTAAGTGGAAGTATTCTCCTTACATTTGTCCTAAATCTTTCTCAGTCTTTTATGAGTTTGAATAGTTTATGGTTAAAGTTTAGATTAAATTTTATTTGGGAAATTATTGATTATTTATACAAAGTAAGCTGGATCATATATGTCAGTATTTTACATCTTGTTGATCTGAGTCTTAACCACAATGTGTCACTGCCTCGGGTTCAGAAGCATATACTCTGATGAATATTCTTGTGAATGTTTTTTATTGGGAACTGTTCCTGGGAAAAACTGATAGGGACCTAGAAGAGAAGGATGCAAGATCCAAGAATTGTAACTTTGACATAATCATGCAGAGGGGCTCTGAAGACCATGTTGGTCACACCTCAGAAGAATTCAAGTTGGGGCAAAAGAAGCTAGAATATTTTGACCCCTGTATCTCTCAGTCATTGTTTAAGGGATGTCCCCAAGGTGACATAAATATGTATACTTCCTGCTTTCCAGTTACAAATGCAGAGACTGTTTGCAGTAAAAGCACACTGGAAGCTGGTATGCATCTAATTAGTAAAGGAATCTAAGGAGATATGTGCAGAGTAATGATAGTGGCTGCAATAACTTATAAGGTTCTGTCTTAATGTAGGTCCATGGATGCAATTCAGGGAGTCCACAACTTCAATGGGAAGAAAATATACTTGTATTTTTACTGACCTCTAATAAAATTTAGCATTTTCTTTAACTATGTGAGTAGTAATATTATCAGTACCTGCAAAGCAGTACTTGTCCCTAAGTAGCACAGGACCTAGCACATAGTAAGTAAATTGCTCAATATATTTCACGTCTTTTTTTTTTTTTTGCGGTATGCGGGCCTCTCACTGTTGTGGCCTCTCCCGTTGCGGAGCACAGGCTCCGGATGCGCAGGCCCAGCGGCCATGGCTCACGGGCCCAGCCGCTCCGCGGCATATGGGATCCTCCCAGACCGGGGCACGAACCCGTATCCCCTGCATCGGCAGGCGGACTCTCAACCACTGCGCCACCAGGGAGGCCCTATTTCACGTCTTTAAAGGTATAAAATAAAGAATACTGAAATTATGTTAAAACTAGTCTCTGAATTATCCACATTTCTAAAGTGAACCTTCTATAATTTGACTAGACTGCGAACATGTTGCTATAACCTCTGATCATCCAGTATGCTATTAGGAGTATAATAACAATCTAGTTTACTAGTCAAAGATATGATGAGGATTAATTTCAGAAGACAGCATATGCCCAGAGATTTCATTAATATTATATAAAAACATCATTACTAGTGTGGGGTATTTTCCTTATAATAATTATATACAAAGAGTCCCTGCATTATTCTTCTATAGTCCCATTCTGGGGTCACTATAGAAGAATGGATTAGAGGGTGGATGACAGTGACTTTAAGCACTTATTATCTACGATTCCTTAGATTTTATAACAAACTCCATGGCTCCATATATTTAGGAAGAGAAAGAAAGGAGAATCACTTAAAAAACTTGCTCTAACATATAATCAAGCATTTTTAGTTAACCTTTATGTTGTAGTTTGAAAGAAGAAATTTTTTAGCTAATTAACAATGGACATTTTTCTAAAATTAATACCTATACAGGGAAAGGAATGCTGTCCAGAACCAGAAGTTTTAAAAAAAATCTAAAACTCCCTTGTGAGCCAAATATCAACCCCAAAGTCAGAGATAAAGAATCCTTTTCAGGGCTTCCCTGGTGGCGCAGTGGTTGAGAGTCTGCTTGTCGATGCAGGGGACGTGGGTTTGTGCCTCGGTCCGGGAGGATCCCACATGCCACAGAGTGGCTGGGCCCGTGAGCCATGGCCGCTGAGCCTGCGCGTCTGGAGCCTGCCCGTCTGGAGCCTGTGCTCCGCAACGGGAGAGACCACAACAGTGAGAGGCCCGTGTACCGAAAAAAAAAAAAAAAAAAAGAATCCTTTTCTGTGTTATTCCAACATTACTTGCGGAATATAATTTTATATCAGGAAAGCTATCTTGGATCCCACCTAAGGCAATTTCAATACTGAAGAGCCCAAACATAATGTTATAGACCTGTCAGGTCGTTGGGATGGTTTGGCACCATAAGAAAGCAGCACAAATAGGCTATTAAGTATATTTGATTTATTCTACTTCCTTCCTGATATGAAATGTGCCTGTCCATTTTATGGAAAGCCACCTTTTTCTTTAAAGTGGTTACTTCTAGCTTGATGATCTTTTTAAAACTATGGAAAGATTCTCAGAAACTTGGAAGTTCTGTGAAGACTCATCCCTACTGATTCATCTGTCACCTCAAGTTCATGTTTACTTGGGGTTAGTATTACCTTCTTAGAAAGACAACTCCAGTCATTTCCAGAACTTAGTAACTAAATCTCAATTACATTCCTAGCAGACTCTCATTTCTTCCTGAGCTTTGTGTATTCTTCTCTGGGCCAGGAGCTTCCTCGTATATCAAAGGCAGCTTTTTGTAGAGAAGGGAGACGTGAAGGGGCAGAGGAGCCTGGAACCTGACCCTGTGTTACTGCTTCTGCTTGAGAAAGCTGAGAAGTTAAAAACACTCACTAAATAATTCCCTTTAAATCAGAAGAAAAATGATTTTTTACAGTTAACAGTTAGATGCAAGATGATTAATGTTTTCAACCTTGAGGGCAAACTCTGACTGTTTAGTATGAATTTTTTATTTCTGTGTTTCAAGTGAAAAATATCCTGGGGTCCTTTTGAATGTCAAACAATTAGTCCAAATTCAAAATGTATTAGGTTAATTGTATATTTTTAATCTAATTTTAATATTTTTTGACCGTGAAATTGATAAGCTAGCATTTATTTGCTTTTGAAACCTTTCAAAGTTTATAACAATTTTTATCCATTTTAAATGATATTAATGCTTAATGTTAAAAGCCTGGCCTAAGGAAGAGATAACATTGAAGAACTATACCAACGCATGGGGCCAGGGTATAAACTGTCTATCTGGTCTGCTTTCTTCCCATGAGTATGCAGTATATGTTCTGGAATTTAGTGTGGGGCTTTCGCCTCTGGGGGACAATTGACTCAGTTATAACTGAGAGAGTAGGCAGATGTGAATGCCATCATTAGTTGTAACACTAGATTTCATAGAAAGACAAAGGGACTAACTTATATGGTCTTTGTATGAGAGAATAAGAGGTAACTGCCTGTTTTTCCTGATAGGAACATAGGGACAGGCCTGAGTTAGGATCCCTTCTCATCTGTGTTACTCTGAGCAAGAATAAATTTCTTCAGATGTTAAATGTAGAAAATAAAACCTACCCTAATATGTGTACCTTAAAAAACAAATCTGGAAGGTTATACAACAAATGGGTAACAGTAGTTATGTTAAGGAGGTGATTTTATTTGTCTTTTACCTTAGATAGATTTAAACATTTTTTTAAACAAGAAAAAATATAACAATCTGGTAGGACTATTTAAGTTTTGATTGTTCTCAAAAAAGTTTTTTATCAATAGACCCCCTTTTTGAAAAGGCATCTTATGTGAAACTTCGTTACACAAATATATGTATGCGGAGCTACTATGCTGACAAAGCCCCATGCCCTGGCCTTGTCTTCCTTCTTCGGGTAACCCCTCAGGCATCTCCATGAAGCTCTGAGCTCCATGGAATAATGACAGAGACCCACTTTGATATGGGTTATTGGAGACCATGAAAGTAAAGGACCTTGAACAATGCCAGCCGTGTAATATTTACTCAAGTAACACTAACTGTTAATGTTATTATTGTCACCAGTTGTTTTTAGACTTCATTCTGGGAGAAAGTAGTATAATTTACAAAAGGAGAAATGAGATAACACGTCCTTTCCTAGAAGAGCATTTACCAATTCCCAGTCTGTGGTGCTTAACTGGTGAGTCCATTTTGCTGGTCCAGACTTTGTGTTGAGCCTACTGGCCGGTCAGCCAGTGTTGTTGGCTCAGGATTACATAGTTGTACTTTTTCCAGTCTAAGCCATGCAGATAAAACAGTATGGGGGCAGCTGAAGTGTAGGCAGCCCAGGGGTGTGGAGCTTGCTCATATCTTTTCTCTCCACTGGGGCTTTCTGATTGCCTTCCTTAAAAGCTTAGCCTTGCCCTTTGTCTCAAGATCATACTCGACCTTTAGCATAAGAAAGAAGAAGGTCTGGTTTACCATTTGGTGATTCAGCATTGATATTCTGACTTATCATTGATATTCTTGAAACGTCTCCCTCAATTCTGAAAACCAGGACTCCTACTGTGTGCTGGAGCTGACTTGTATTGGCTCATGGAAATCAATTGTTCATTTATGAGGAATTATGCAAGCTGGCAGATGTTGCATAGTAGCTTGAAATCAGCCATGTTGGGAGTATTTACACCACAGAAATTGGCAAACTCTAAAAAAACACACTTTTCCCCTGAAGAGTTAGTAGAACATCTACCAGAATATCACTGGTTTAGGCCACCAACCCATGCTCTGTTTCTCATAACTGGATTTTTATTCTTTCCTAGACCAAATTTCCGCCTTCACATCACAAAAAGATTTGGATCCTTTATTCTTGTCAGACTTGACTCCAATGGCAGGAGTTTGATCTTATATCCCAGCTCTAAGCTGGGACACTGCTCTCCATTATCTGCTCACAGATCTCTCCCAAGGCCCATCTAGCTAAGATTTATGAATATATCACCATTGCAGTAGTCCCCCCTTATTTGCAGTTTTACTTTCTGTGGTTTCAGTTACCCACGGTCAACCACAGTCCAAAAATATTAAATAGAAAAATCCAGAAATAAACAATTGATAAATTTTAAATTACACACTGTTCTGAGTTGCATGATGAAATCTTTCACTGTCCTACTCTGTCCTGTCTGGGAGGTCAATCATCCCTGTTACCCACCATTGGTCACTTAGCCATCTAAGCTATCAGATCTACTATTGCAGTATCCCAGTGCTTGTGTTCAAGTAACCCCTATTTTTACTTAATAATGGCCCCAAAGTGCAAGAGTAGTGATGCTGGCAATTCCACTATTCTCTTACTGTGCCTAATTTATAAATTAAACTTTGGCATAGGTATGTATGCATAGGATAAAACATAGTACATAGAGGATTTGATACTATCTGCATTGCAGGCATCAATAAGGGGCCTTGGAATGTATCCCCCATGGATAAGGGGGGACTACTGTACCTAGATTTTCTTGTCTCACTGGTATGGGTCTTGAACTACCATTCTGCATTCCCTATTATGTGGTAATAGAGCCCTTAGTGCTTGTCCTAATATCCATTTATTAACATCCTCTTTAATTGATATGTTTTATCTCATAGTCTGCAATTCCTTCCAGTCTGTGTTTCCAGGTCTGCTTTGTCCTAGTCTGTCTCAATTAACTGAAATAACTCAGTAGTCTTTCTGTAAAATTTTTTTAAAGTTTTGAATATACTCCTCCTAGAAATCTTTTTCCATATTATTAGCCTCTAAATTATTTAAATGTAATTTGTTAGTGGTTTTAATTTTAAAACCTAATTTAACATTTTAACAAATAATAACATTTAATACCCATAATGAGGGTTCAGCATATATAGTACTTAATTTCTTAACACAGCACCTATATCTTCTCATAAAATAACTAACATTAATTGTTGCTCTCCATGTCCCAGACACTGCTCTGAGTGCTTTGCATGTACTAATTCACTTAATCCTACAGAATTCCTGTGAGACATGTACTATTATCATCTTCATTTTACAAATGAGGAAATTGAGATAAAGAGAGGCTGTGTAGCTAATAAATGGCAGGATGATGGTTTGAACCAGAAACATCTGTCTCCAGGGCCATGCTTTTAACCATTCTACTATCCTGACTCTTCCTAAAATGAAGCACAAAGCTATTGCTTTTGAGAAACTCCATATTCTTTTATTGTTAATATTGTCAGCTCACCCCAGGAAGGGGAGAAATGAGAAAGGTGTAACCCAACAAGAGATTGTCAGACTGAAAATTCCCTCATATCCAAGGAGAGTGGGGAAATGATTTAATAGAGGGACCATTGAACTACGTGGACTCACAAGCTAAGAAATATACTACCTCACTCTCTGTTCCTTCATTTTAGTTTTTTCTCCAGTTATAACAATATTCAGTAATGTGGCCCACTATAGCAGATGCAGAAACTTGCTGAAGGAGTGGTGTGCTGACTTAAGGAAAACATCTAATAAAATTCAATATAAAATGCACATACATAAATGTGTTAAAGTTATTTTTATTTTATTTGAGCATAAAATTAAATATATAATATACAAATCTGTGTTCATTATAATGTTCATACTGTCTGGTAAAACTGAGGTTCTGGAGTATCATTAAAGCTAGGATAATTCTGAAAAATTTTCTGTAATGATATTTTTGCCATTTACCCTCAGAAAAATAACACCAAATTATATCTATCCAGGCCATAACATTTGGCATATTGAGTAGGAAATAATGAAATTGAATTGTAGCAAGACAAGGATGAAGAGGCAATAATTTTTAATCCAAGAGCATTTTCTGGAAAGTTCACAGGAGAAAGTAAAATCTAGCAGATTGAGAGGCCTCAGGAATTATCTGCATTAAAAAAAATTCTCCAGATGATTCTTATGAACCTCATAGTTTAAGAACTACTCTTCAGCAGGTCAAGCTAGCAGTCTAGCAAAGGACTGAGTAGTTCACTGAATATTCCTAATTGAAATTCTTAGTCTCACTCGCAGGGTGAGTCTCTCAGGGTAGAACCTAGAAAAGCAGAAATGGGCGGATAGTAAAGGAACATTTGTAAATGTCAATCCATGTGTAGGGGTTGGATCCTCCTTTGGGCTCTCATCACAGCTGCTTATCAATGGAGTTCATGGAGAAAAATGTGTGAAAAACATGGAAACACATTAGACAGGCAACTGGAGTCCCTAAAATGTGATTTCCACTTTGGAGTCTAAGCAGGAGACAGACCCAGCAGTGAACCTGGGCTCAGTTTACCATGTTAATCCATTTTCTTACATCTTATTGCCAGAAGAATAGTGGAAGAGAGTTTGTTGTTTCTTTTCCTGCATATTGTCAGTGGGAGAAATGGTTGATCCTCTTGGGGATATGCTTAGATTTACTCTGTCAAGTCCAACAGAGACTATTATCATCAATTTCATCAATTTCTAGATGAAGAAACTGAGACAGATAACGTAAATGCTATGAGTATATAGCTAATATATGCTGGATTTGAACTACAGACCAGGCACATGGTTCCTAGTGTTTGAATAGTGTCTTCAGCCCATGTTTGTCAAATTTTTATGAAAATATTTTGTAGAAAAGATTTGTCTATGATACTCATGCTTAGTTAATATCTGTTGAATTGAATGAGAATGAGGGAAAGACCCTGGCAAGCATTTGTAGCAGAGGCAAATCTTTTGTGCTTTTCCTTTCTTTCTTCCGTTGGCACTTCCTCTCTCTTCATTGCTCTCTGATCTGGTGCCTGAGCCCACTGCTTGTTTCCTACATGCACAATGTCTTCTGCTTTTGGTTTTCTACCTGTTCCACTCAGCATCCACAACACCTACTCCCCCATTTGTGCTTTGACTTTCTCTCCTCTTCACAAGACAATGTACTCTTCCTCTGTCCAGGACCCTCAAGACACAAAATTCTGCTGTGTGATGGTCAGATAAACTGTTCCTTGCTGCTCTCTATAAGGTTTCAAATAATATCTAATCCAAGTTAAATTAAGCATTTCCTTAAGGAAGTACTTCCAGGGCTATAGAAATACTTGATAGGAGTTCCATTTTCAGTCAGGGATGCTTTGGTATGTTTAAACCCAATAGGCAGAGGCTTATTTCACTTATATGTAAGGCCAGCCCTGAACATTGGAATTTATTTAAATACCCTCCAGAGACACTCAAGTCTTTAATGCTGCACACATAGAGATTCAAACCAAGCACACACTCTGACATTTTCCTGCCCCTGCTTCCCTAGATGCTCACAATATTTAAGGCCGAGCTGATGTTGGGAACTCCCATGAGAATGGAGCTGCTCCTCTGTGAGTTTGCCTAATAGGGCAACTGGCATTTCTTAATCTGCCAGAGGAGGTCTGAATACAATGACTTTGCAAAGTCTCCAGGGGTTTCAGTTAGCTTGGAGCCCAATAGAACAGGCTGTTCAGACCAGATCCAAGCCACCTAAGAAATCAAGTATGAGGAAGACTGGTCTCTCTTTTTTCTCTCTCATTTCTCAGCTGCAAATTGCTATCTGCTTTGCAAGAGGCATTAAACAACGAAGAATAACTGCTGCCACTCATATTTTAGTATCAACAAGACATTTTCATACGCATATTCTCCTTTGATCCTCACAAGTATTATTTTTCTTTTTTTAGATCTGGGATTATGATGATGCTGTAGATCTGGGATTATTCTAGGTCTTTTTCAAGGCCACCTAGCTGCAGGTGTGACAGAATTATTCATTAAGATTTTAATTTTCAATTTGTTCTAAATTTTTCCAACCTCATCTTGAAATGGTAACCTGGCCTTTTTGTTCTTGAGCCCTTTGTGGTGGGGTCAACATCAAAGTAACCCAGCTTTGTTTTCTAACCTGAACTCTTTGAGGGGGTTATTCCAGGGAAATGGAGAGCAGTGAGAGCCTTGTAGGGGAGGGGAATATTTGCTGCAGTGAGCATGAAGGGAAAGGAAGACTTTCCCAAAGGAGAAGCAGCAGCGATTTGAGATACCTTGGAATTGGTGCTTTCACTTCTTCACAGAGCCTTGGAGTGGAAGCAGGACATCAGAAGGAAATGACTGTGATTCACCTAAGGAGGCTGGACCATAGGTAACAAGGTTCCCAGGCTCCACAAAGATATCCTGCCCAAGAAGGTGGGCACATGTCTGCCTCTTAGGGACCAACATGGGCTTGGACAAAAACCATGTCAGGGGTGATCAGAGACCAGAGAGGCTACCATAAATATTTGCTTTACATAATATTCTGAAACACTGATGTCATCCTGGACTGGGGAGAGATACACTATAACAACTGGGATTAGATTTGAAGGGATGGGATTACTGACATTTGATCAGGTTTAAAAGCCTGAGTTTGTTAGGTAAAATTTAAGCCTATTAAGTTGGAGAGTTCAGAATAGCAAATTTCGTTGTCTTTCCATAGCACTTACTTCTCACAAAATTTACATTTAGGTGGATTTCAGTGGGGGAAGGTCTAGTCATGCCATTGTTATGTATGCTTGTGGCAAGAGAGAAATCCAGCCCGTGTCCCTTATCGGATTTTTCCAATATTAATTCTGTGGCCATGAACCACATTATATTACTGGATAACTTGATCTGTCAGCTAGTATCAGGGGTCTAGGATGCCCATTTGGGCAAGACTAGAGGCAAATATTCATCTCATGAAATAAGCTGATCGCTTTCTTTGGTGGGAGTAATGTCTTATAAAACACACTGGAGAAGACTGGAGAGATTGCTTAAAAATCAAATTGCTTATTAGATTTTCCAGCTCCTTGAACAACTGCTAATATTTTCTAGACAGAGCCATCTACATATACCCTCTGCCTTTGGATGGTAAAACATAACAATTTTATTGTTATGTTGCTTCATAGCAGAAAAAATTTTATGATTCTGTGTTTCATTAAAAATCTTTGATCCCCAACTTAAATTGAGCTGAAGCTAAGAACTAGCTTACATATTTACATATGGTATTTGGTCATTACACTAAAAAACAAAACAAAAACAAAATCAGAGAGGTTAAACAGAAAATCTCTCTGTCATGCTAATCTCTCATCTCCTTCTCTTCTTCCTTGTCTTCTCTCTTCAATATACAGACCTCAGAGAAACACTACAGAACCACAAATTACTGTGGGGTGCAACTCCTACTTAATAACAACATCCCATAAGTTAGCAAAAATCTGCCAACATCTGCAAGCTCCTCTACAGAGTTGTGAGCCAAAGTTTAAAATCATGTGTGACAGTGCTGTGGAAAATACAATTGATTCCAGTCTGATTGTGTCAGTTCCAAACAGAGACAATATTGATGATGCTGAACAGTAATCTTATTGGGCTTGGACCCAATTGAACATTGGTCTTTGTCAACTCATTATTCCCCTATCAGAGGGATCTCCGCGGATTGATCTTGCCAGCACTTCTTGATGTGTCTCACAAATCACCGTTCTCTTGTTGGCAGGCAGATTTGAGTATTGCATAGTAATTGCTGGGCTTTTCCCCCTCTTTCCCCACCTCACTCCCTGCTAGGAGACAGCAACTACACATTACAAGTCATTGTCACATGAAAGACCAAAAAGTACTAACAAGAAAGAGTAGGTAGGTGTGCAGTCCTGGTGATGCCAAAAGCTATAATGCCAAAAACCATACCACGGATATTTTTTGATTGGCAAAATAAAGTATTAAATCATCTTTTTTCCCCTTTAGAAAGTTAATTAGAGAGATCCCTGAACTTTTCAGAAGACTGCAGCATTGCCTGTAGGAAAGTTCAGCTCTGAAGCCCAAGGGTCTAGTTTGGGTGATTAGTGTTGTCGCCGCATTTTTAGCAAGTTTGAAAAGTGTATTGTCTCATAAGTAGTGGTGGGTAGGAAGAATAAGGCAATGAGCATAACATTTTGTACAAGTGACACAATTTGACATTTCCCTCTATACATAAAAGCCTTCAAAAATCAAAGTTATTAATCTAGTTAATCAATAAGATACCAAAATATAAATGGATTTCTGGTGTTTCCAGGTGGACTGGTCAGGATAAAGTCAGGCCTTTGTAATGGTGCCACAGTTAGTTTTCTTCTTGGATCAAAGCCTCTGACAATAATGTGTATCCATGTATTTGTTGGATAATCTAGTTAATTGGAGGGGAGCACCACCAAGGATGATCTAGGATCACATAGTTTTAGAATGTGTATTTGACATCACATATGTCCTCAATCATAAGGATTTGTCTGATGTTCTGGGAATTCATAACACTTTGAATCAGTGATAGAAATTTAAATTCCAAACTTTTAAGCAATAATGATTTCTTAAAGCACCCATAACCCTACATCTTTTGTAGTTTAAACAGCAAGAAATGCTTATGTGGTGTTTACACATATGAGAGATGAACACTGAGGCTGCTGGCTGAGATTGCTCCTTTTCTTCTGACTCCCTTTAGCTTTTACACTTTCTCCACTCAGACCTGTATCTTATGAAGAGATACCAAAAGGGAGATCTTCTATGAGCTTACTGCAAGTTAAAACTGGTTGTAATAAAATTTTTGTATACAGTATTTTGGAGGTTCCTGATAATGATGCCTGTGAAATTAGCAGAATCCTCATTGTGACTTCTTCCTTGCTGTCTGTCATTTCTGGAGTCAATAGTATTCTTTTGGCAGGAGCCATTCCTATACAATAAACTCCATCACAAAGCTGTTTGGTGATGTACTGTCATTGGTTAGAGAAGCTGAAGGTTGTGCTTGCATTCTACTCCTTGCATAGAGTTGTTGTCTGCTTCCTACTCTGTGCCAAAAACTATAGTCAACTGAGAGTTCATATGATGGATCAGCCTAATAAAACTTGATTTTTCTTTACTGACTTCACTCTATTTACTTTTCACACCTCTCCTGGGTTGGAGAAGGTAATTGAGTGTTGGGATTTGAAGTCCTCCTGCTGGGGTGGCAGGCTGCATAGGGAGGTAAAAATAAGCAAAAGATAATTAATTGGGTCCATGTATCAAGCTTAGTTATTCCAGCAGAACATGAAAGCAAGAATTACACCAGAGGACTGACAGTGCAGATAATGGAGAGTTGACTGTTTAGAATCCATTTGACACCACAATCAGAGGGTCACCAGAGGTGAGAGTGAGGGCAAAGTTGCACTCTTCCTCACCCTCCTTCAACGACATTTTTAACAGCACAACTTGATCACTCTGGTCAGCCTTGAAGATATGCCAAGATGAGGGAATATCTCAAGGGTTTCTCTATCTTGGTTTTAGGTGAGAATATTGATGTTCCTGAGCTGATTGGATATGTGAAGGAGCACCTAATTGAGAAATTGTGTCTTATTTTTTTACTACTGATGCGTCATAAAAGAACAAAATACCTTTTTCTCTCCAACTTCAAAAATTGGCAGACTTCACCACATCAAGAAAGTTTGGTCACTGTAGACAGCAATCACTATAATTATTGGAATATACTGATAGTAGTGTTCAGTGGTTTGAATGCTTAAGAAATCATCATGTATCATCACTAAAAGAAAATCAGAAAGCAAATGACGGCAACAAGAAGTCCATACCTAAAATACTATTTCTTTTTTGCCCATTTTTTCATTTTATTTACATATTTGAGGGGTTGAATTTTATTGTTTGTTTCTGGCAATTTCTCATGCCTTCTTTGGGACATCTACCTTAAGTGGATAATAGATATTTATACAGAATCCTTGACGATGAGAAAATCCAGGATTAGACGAAATCAGGGGAGGGGTCTTGGCATGATTCTCTTAAGCATGTATTGATGCTTTCATGACCACCTATGTAGCTGAGGATGTAGAATGACGTAGCAGTTGCTTGTGGCCTTCAAGTTCTAAGATATAAGATAAAATAAAACTTCGAGTGTTTAGAAAATGTAATGCTGGCTTTCATCTTATTCCAAGATGCCATTTTAAATGGGAAACTAAAGGACAGCACAAAGATTCTATAGTTCTCAAAACACCCAATCCAGAAAGCCTTGTTAAATACATTTCTTGAACCCCTCTGAGTGAGTCCCTCAGTACCTTCCTTTCGGATCAGAGGTGTCCTATTAGCGGCTTGGCCTGAATACCAAAAACGCATAAGATTCTTGATTTGAGGCCTACATTTCTTGTATTAGGAAGCAATACTAACTTCATGGGTATGTGACCTGTGCAGTTAGGGCTCCGTGCTTGCTTCATGCTCTGCTGCTGCCATCTTGAGTTTCTTAATAATATTTGAACAAAGAGCCTCACATTTTCCTTTTGCACTGGTCTCTACTCATTATATAGTCAGTCCTGTCAGGAACCTCTGATTTGCTCTCATACTAAGTTGCTTTCTTTCTTCTTCCATCCCTTATGAGCAGAAGGAATATAGAGATCTGTAGGCAGAGATACATAAGGGAGTGTTTGGCCTTTAAGCATGTCTCATGTCCAGCTCTCCAGACTTTCATCCAGGGAGACCCAGCATCATGTTCCAGGTTATACACAGGACCATCACAGGACTCATCAAAATCCCTTCCCAATGCTCTTGGTAATACTCTTCCAATGGGACCAGTCTACTTTTTATCCTTTAAAGTAACAAGTGCATTTTATTTTAAATTAGATTTCCCATAAACATTAAAGTGACTTACAAAATAAAAATAGTACCCCTTCCCGTTTGAAAACTATAAATCAAATAAGTCTGAAGTCTCATAATAATATTCCTCTGATAATGATAAGAAGAACATTGGCAGAGCAAATAGTCACCCTCCACAAAAAAATGCCCATTCTAATTTCTAAATCTTCCCTTCCATTGTACCATTTGCAGATGTTTAATGAAAATTATTTTATCTCTCATAATATTTGGCATCACTTCTTACATAATTTTGTAAGAAGTACACCCAGGATGTTTTTTTATAGCATTGTCAGTCCATAAGATGGGACTTCAGACCTGGTTTTGTCAAATGAGTTGTTCTTTAGAATTCTCTCTAGCACTTCTATCTGTGGTATTGTGCCCAGCTCACTGCAGAGGCTCCCATCAATTACTGTTCCCACTTTGTAAATATTTTCATGATTAATTTTTCCTCATGTGTGTATTTCTAACCATGAATACAAACAGCTTTTCATTTCAAATAAGTGAGCAGGCACTCTGAGGGGCAGGATCATACATTTTTATGAAGTTGCTGCTGTGGAAATTTATAATTTTTGCAGAAAAATTTCACTTTTTTCTGAGGCAAAATGAAAATTTAATCCCTGTGAAAACTAATTTCCATTTTAATAAAGTGACAACAGGTATAAAACAATTAGATTCTTATAATTTTTAGGGGGAGCGGCAGTACTCTGTTCTCTTTGCATTTATATAGCACCTTTCCCAACAGTAGTGGGTACTTATAATTTTTGAGAATTGTGTGTGCCTCTTTTCCCATAAGAAAGAACTCTTGGGCAGCTTCACAAGTTATGAACATAATAAACCAAGGAAATAAAACCTAGGTTATTAAACACTTGGAGAAAATTTCTCTGATGTGAGGAGTCAATGCCAGAAATTTCTGTGATAATGGTGAAATCATTAAGACATGGAAAGCACTGAGGACAAGAGAAATTTCCCTTTGCAAAGTTCTAGTAAAATAAATGTGTCATTTACTTTGATTTTATATTTTGAGTGATCAAGGCAATTTAAGGGTCTGTGACTTTTTAATCCAAGAGTCTTTGACCACTTAATTCATGTTAGGAGTTTTAGGTGACTAGTCTAAGTGTTTGTCTAAAGGCAAGGCATTGTTTCCCAAGGTTAGTTCTCACATAATCACCTTTGGGTGGTACATGAGATGACTTTAGGTGCTACAGTAATGAGCACTTTTTGTTTTAACTATGTAGATATTTTAAAGAGTAATTGAATACACACACACACACACACACACACACACACATAGTGTGTGTGTATAAAGTTTTTAACAAATCTTGGTAGCAATACCTTAGAAATATCCAGTATGTCATCTCACCATCTTCACACTACATTCATGACCCATCCACTGTGATGTCTCTGCTAAATTAAGCCCATAGTCTCCTAACTGACCTCCCTGCTTCTACTCTTCCTACCTCATGGGAACCAGAGATAAGCTTTAAAAACATAGGTTAGGTCCTGATTTTGTCAGCTCAGAATCTTGCAGTGGCTTTCCCTCTCACTCAAAATTAAAGCCAACATCCTTGCCATGGCCCACAAGCCATGCCAGATCTTTCCTTTGGCTACTTGCCTGATTTTATCTCCTGCCACTCTGCTTCAGCTTCCTTGCTATTTCTCCATCATGATGAATGTAAGTTGGTTTCAGGCCTTTGGAATTTCTTTTCTTTCCTCTTTCTAGAATTCTCTTCCAAACTATTCACATGGCTCTCTTCCTCACTGAATACAAGACTTTGCTCAAATATCACCTGATTTGGCCCCTTCCCTAGTAACTTCACTTTCTGTCTCTTCACTCTGCTTTGTGTTTCTCCATAGCTGTTATGCCCAGTGGTAGACTGAAGAAATGGCCTCTATTTGTCATCCCATCCTGTATCTGCCCCCTTTGCCATGTGACTCTAATCTCTCTCACTCTCACTGGGCTTGGCTATATGACTTTCTTTGGCCAATGGTATATTGCAAATATGATGCAGGCAGAAGCTTGAAAAAGTGTGTGCTTGTTTCTGTTTGACTGTTGCTCTTATGCACTTTCTATGAATACCTGCTGGAGGATAAGTTTCCTGGAGTAAGACTGAATCACCCTCTCATCCCAACCACAGCAGTCTAGAGCAGCCCATAGCTGGCTGACTTTCAGCTTTGTAAGCAAATTCACTGGAGACTAAGAGAGCTGAACAGCCAAGTCCTAAATAAATGACCCACAAACTCATGGAGGAAATAAATGATTATGTTTAAGATGCTCAATATTCGGGTGCTTTGTTATACCACATTATTATGGCAAAATATAACTCATATATCCCCTAATGACATATTGCATTTTAAAAATTTATCTACTCCAGAATATAAATTCCTAAGAATGAATGTTCTGTCAGTTATAGTTACTTTTAGTACATGATGTTTGGCATATAGAAAATATTTATCTAATAAAAGTTTGTTGAACTCAGTGTGTTTTATGGATAACAGTGCTTAGGTTAAGTGTAAGGTAGGCAGTGCCATGACAATTCACCTAGGCCATATGAATTGCAGTTGCAATTGTAAGATGCTCTGGAGTCTGAGGATTGAGCAATTATGATGTTGGTTTACTAATGATTAAGGTTTGGTAAACACTGTCTTAAGGTACTGGGATGTTACATAATATCATGTTTCAAGCCTCTCTAAATAGTCAAGCAGAGGCAGGGATTTGCAGATGCCTTCTGTGGAACGTCCATAGACATTTCCTCTAATCCTAATATACATCAGATAAGCAACTTGGACAGGGTGCCTAATCAATCCAGGAAGATGCTGTGATGACATTTTCAGAAATGTACAATCACAGAGAACTTTTACCACTGCTGCCTAACATTAAGGGATAGATAGTTTGAAATAGCTTTTTGGTTAATTCACATTCACTGTTAAATACAACAATTTATTGAACACCTAGTATATACATACATAGCCTTGGTCTGGTCCCTGGGGATACAAAAATCAAAAGACATAGTTTGTTTATTAATACAGCAAAAGGATCACACTTTTTGAAAAAAATGCTCAAAACAATTAATAACATGTACTAGGATAGGGGATGGGGGCTACAAAAATAAAAATATATAGATCTCTCTAGTCAGGTACTACATATAGCCTAAAGCTGAGTCTCCTTCTGATCTCATTCACTGAGGTGTCAAGTCCCATGACCCACAATCATTTACTATTGAACATTTAAATAATAATTTGTAATTTGTTTAAATGCTTAACCATAGTTGTCAACCACCATGTATCCAGTTTCCAGAAGTCAAAAAGATAATTGAATGTATCTAAGTAGCACACTCTGTCACAACAACAGAGCTTAAATGCAAGACTTTCCTTGTGTAATTTATAAGGCAGGAGAAGTGACTTTCTTGATGTTTTACTACTGTGATCAGGACTATTCTGTACCTGTTTTGCAGAACATCATTTTTTAAGTTAATATGGTCTTGAGTATGGCCCCACATACACTTGTGCTAGCCGGTGAATTTGATATTTTGTTGTCATTGTCAAAATTAGCCAGCTGTGCCAAGAGGGACTGACTGACTGTTGCATACTTGGTCTCTCCCAAATATGTGTGTAGTTTACATATATATCTAGTACATGAGGGCTCTCCTTTCACATTTTCTTTACTATTTAAAAATTTTTTAATTCATAAATTTAAGTATCAGATAGAATGTTTTGAAGCCAAAAAATGACCAACCTGGACTCCTGAGCTCCATGATTTATGTGTTCCTTGAATGCCATAGAGTGACCATATTACCCATAAAATAATCACCAATCAAACAATTATATGTAAATCAGATTGATATTATAGAAATTTCTTCCTTCTATATTTTATTTGTAACAAAGGCAGTATATATATTTTTCAATTTAAGGTGTCTTAGCTGCATGACAACTTTTTCCACTTTGGAACTAGAAAACTTATAATTCAAACTCTTTACATTAATATGCATTGGATATCTTGGAGAGAGAAAATATGACTATGCATGTTTCCACAATCTATTTCAATTCAGAATCTGTCTCCCCACCCCCAGTGGTACACCTAGCTGAATTAATATTTTATAGAATATGGTTTGGGAAATTCTATGTAATATATACATATTTGAATCATAGCTTTATACCTGATCAATAATAATATTTCAACATTTAGTTAACTAATTAATAAATTCAGCATTTATGAAGCACCTACTATGTTTCTGACTCCATTCTGGGTTTAGGAGGAAGATACAAAGATGGTCTTTATACCCTTTATAATTTATTTTGTTATATATTTTTAGTATATAGACTAGTTTGGGGTAGTACTGACCAGAAGCAATAATAAAACAAAGATACACATTTCAATTTTTAAACCAACTAGTAAAGGTAAAAACTTGTAATTTGGTTGTGAGCACTGTAACACACAAAGGCAGGAGCTGGATGTATTTCTCCATTTCGCTTTTTTTTTTTCATGTATTTCTCCTTCTACCATTATCTTTCCCTTTTATTACTGACTCTTTTTCTGTTTCAATTTATTGTCAAAATGCATACATGTATGTCTTTTCACTATCTGTTAAATCAATATTTTCTTAAATATTGTACTAAGTTAACCTGGTCATATTTACCTGGCATTTTGCCAATTCGACTTTGCTCTCATTGAGGGCAGGCAACTTTCAGAGCACCTTATCTTGCACAAGTTGTCTTTTAGTTATCTTTAGTTGTCTTTTAGTTATCTTTAGTTGTCTTTTAGTTATTTGGTAACTTGATTTAATTGAGTCATCACTTCTGTATACCAGTAGTGCTCATGACATCGAGCATTACTAATCCCATCAGTGGTCCCCAGGGAAAAGGGAGGTGAATGTTGCTGTACTAACACTAACAGGAAAGGGTGGGATACAGTTCCCACTGGGGAGACTTTTAAGTGAATTTTGAAATTGGTGACCTGGCTGGAGAGAAGGTATTTTTTGAGCTTAGGCTGATATGATATATTCAAACATATATGATCCTCTTTATTTCTCAAGCATCTGTATCAAAGATTTTACCATGATTTAAATCTGATTCAGGTGGTGAAACATCTGGAAATCATGATGGCATTTACTGAACATCATAAAATGTTGACATATAAAGCTAAAATTGTGTAATGTACCATTTTGTGCTAAATCACATGCCATCTTATGCTAGATTCTCCTATAGATGAAGAGTGGCAGGTGCCAAATATACAAGAAAAACTATGATGAAAATACTTCAAAGAAATTTGATTTACAAATTAATGAGTTGAGAAAAAGTCTGCATTGTTCAATTTTGGTCATGAAACCTCCAAATACATCTACCAGAATGATTGTTCAAATAGCCTAAATGTGTACCCAACAGAAATGTGATTTTTTAGTTAAGAGCAACTCTACAATATTATATTTCATAGGCTGAAAGATGGAAGTACTAGTCTGGATAAAATTATTCCCCATTTTAAACTAAAAAGAAAAAAGCAAAAAGCAAAATTGGTTACAGCCCTGTTTCTGCAGTTAGAGAATTAGAAGAATTTGGGTTAGTTTGACTCTTTTGTTTTGCACATTTCTAATCCATCTTGGTATTTCGAGAAAAAAAAAAAGAAGAGTTATAAGGAGAACATCTGTTGCTATTCATGTCATTTTCCATCTACATCAGGTTCCATCGTAGTTGAAGAGGGCCTCTCTCCCTCTCTTTTAAAAATTGTAGTCCTTAACAAAAATTCTAAGGATTTTGCACTGCCTTTTTCACTAAAATTATTAAAGCAAGCTGATATTGTTCCCCTCATCCTTTCCTATCTCTGTCAATAAAAACTCTGTTTTCTTCCCTTTCATATTCCTCCCAGGTAAAAGATTGCCCCCTCCTCCTCTTCCTGTTCCTCTCCTCCTCCCCCAAACCCTTCCATATGTGCTGTGCATGTTTTCCTTTCCAGTTTACTTAGGTTTATATTTTCGTATTTACTGCCTCTCTGTATCCTATCCTTCATTCCCCAACCCAATCTTAAATTTCCTATTTTTTGCCCCTTTGCTTTCAAACTTGACAACTGTGGAATTAAATATGTAGTAAAAAGCCTATTTCTCTTTCATTCACAAGCATCTATTGAGCACCTACAAATGCCAGGTGATGTTCTACATACTGAGGTTAGGCTGGGGAGGTTTCTGGTTGAATGGAGCATATATTTTAGCATAGGGGGTAGGGGAGGATAGATAATTAAGAAAATCAGGTAAATTTAAGTGTTATATAGGGTTGTCAGATTTAGCAAATAAAAATACCAGCTGTTGAGATAAATTTCAATATCAGATGAATAATAATTTTATAACATAAGTATGTCCCATACAATATTTGGGGTAAAATTAAAATGTAGTAGAGATTGACTGGGACAGTTCAAGGCAATTTTGCAGCTGTCCTTTTCCCAGGGACATACATGTACAACTTGCACCCATGTGCCCATACTCATATTATTCTCTTGTGTACAATCTTTCACTCCTGCACTCCAGTCTCAGCTGATCTAGATTTTGCTCATTTTCAGGTTCTGCCTTCTTTAAACATTTTATTGCAATGATGCCAACTCACATCACTCTCTTCTTTAATAAATCACCTTTACAGTTACTATCTACGTTACACCATTAACATGAAAATACATGGTTCTAGTCCAATGTCTATATCTTAGAATCAATCTGCAGTGCTCTGATGCCATATTCATGAACACTCCTATATGTGTATTTCTTATACCTCCAAGTTGTAAGTACAGCAACTGCGAGCAAAGGCTCTGGAGTCAAACAGTTCAGGGTTCAGATCCTGGTTCTGCTACTTACTAGGACCTCACACGGGTTACTGGCTGTGCCTCAGTTTCCTCATTTGTAAAAAGGGGAAAATAAAAGTCTCTCTCTCTCATAAAGTTCTTATTAAATATGACTATGTATGGTTAGCTAACAATTGAAGGTTATGTTTGGAGAAAAAAACGTTAAATTTAAACACATTTTACAAATTCAACTATGAAAAATATACATATAAGTAGACAAAAGCTGATAATATATTAAAATGAAAATATTTGTGTTATGAAGTGATGATTTTATTAAAAATGTGTTTAATATTCCTGTGCCTGCACACACACATATACACAAAGAAAAATAATCAGGAGGTTTCCTAATGACAAATAAAGATCATATGTCAATTACAACTTATTAGTTTGGATTGAGATAAAAAAAATATGACTATGTATGTTGAATACCTGCCTTACCCATATTAGATTTCCTCCTTCTCCTCCTCATTAGTATGATTAATACCATATACATACAATTTCTAGCATAGTGCAGATTTGGGCAAAATTATTAACCAATACAGAGCTTCAGTATTAAGTGATCATTGAAATTAACAATGCCTCTATAGTTTTGCTTATTTCTTATATGTACCTGGCCCTCTTTCTGGTCACAGTGAGCAGTCAGGAACAATTTGCTTTGTATTCTTTTAGCAGAAGAAGAATTTATAGATTACATTAACTGGGGAATGAAAAAAAGAGAACATATTTAAAAGCACTACCATCCAAAAAAAAGAAAAAAACCCAAAACTATAATATGTGAATTAAATGCTATCCATGCCTATTGTCTCTCATCTCCTTTGAAAAGGAAATTTCCAGAGGGCAGAATCAATTTCTTTTGTAAGAGGCCATTCTCTTAAATGCAGAAGCTTTGGGTCACTGCTAAAAGTATTTAGTGACAATTGTGGTGATGGCCCCCTGATGATCTGTCCAAAAAAATTGGATTCTACAGCAGGTTTCTATATCTGCCATACAGCAGGAAATTACTCATTTTATATTATGTTTTTGTAATTATTTGTTGTAGTTATGTCTGTAGCCAAGTTTGTAAATTGAATTCTACAGCATACCTTCTAATGTTATGAGAAACAAAATCTTTTGGGTTGAAATAGTGTATGTATGGTCTTGCCAAAGAAATATGGGGGAAGCCTAGAATAAAATAATATGTCCCATCTGCATGAGAGATTAGTGGAAATGAAAAAATCATTATTACTATGAGTCTACAGTATACTTACTATTAAAAGTCTATAGTACACTTCTTAAATATGAGAATTGTGAAAGAAATATCTCCAAAATAGCCCACTAAACTGTGGTAGCTGAAGGTGAAAATTCCATTAGAATAAAAAACCGAAAGTTATTCTGAATGTGGTACTCTCTATTTGGAAAAATAAATTCTTTGGGATAAATAATAACATGTTAGAATTAAAATGACTATAAGACTATGGCTAGAAAAGAGGATCATAATAAGCTCTTCTCACCCCACTCTCAAAAACTGGATTTCTCTCCTTTTTTTAGATTATGTGAATACTCTAAATTGCATCCAGAAGCACACTGTCTTCTAGAGAGGCCTATAAATGGTCGCATACACCACACACACGTACACACAAACACACACACACATAAAGATTTTGAGCTTGAATGACCATAAAAGTTGATTTAACAACAAAAATAGAATAAAATTTGAATTACCATTATTCTCATAATCACTTTTTTGGATTTAATTACTATATGTGACTGAAGCTAAACTTTTAATTTTTGTAAATTGAATTATACTTTTCTATTGCCTTTCATATTCAAGATGTCTTATTACTTATTTTAAACCCAAATCATAATGAGATTTAAGGACAAGGTATATTTGTCACCAATGTTTTACATAGTGTGATATTTGAGCTTATTCCATTTTTAGATAACTTCACCAATTCTATTTTGAGTGATGGGGATCTATGTTGGGTGATACGAAGCGAAGAAAAAGGCCTAACCTTCTCCAAATATCTCTCCTAAATGCCTGGATGTGGCATCATTTGCTCCTCCTTTCCTAGATGAAATTCTGACTATTAGAATAATTGGAGGAATAGACAAAGGCCTCAGGAACAATTACACTTCCTCCAGAAAGCTGATATGCATGACATCAGGGCAGTGTGTGTGTGTGTGTGTGTGTGTGTGTGTGTGTGTGTGTGTATGTGTTGAGGGGGAGGGTTGGGGGAGAAGTTCCCTGAAAATGCCCCTTGATCCCCATAAGGTCCCACTACTTTTCTTCAAATCAACTAATAGTTGGCCAGTGAAGTATATCTGATCTAATGGATTTAGGATTTAGGAAACTCTCAAATGAGGGGGACACAGAGGAGTAGCAGAACACTGGATAAGAAAAATAGAGCAGGTGCAAACAAGGAAGGAGGTAAAGGACAAGTTCTAATTTCATACTTCCTATGTGTGAAAAGGAGGAAACTGAGGTTCAGGGAATCTAAATAATTTGGTAAAGGTGCTGCAAACTGTGCAGACTGATATTTGAACCTGGGTTAAATGACACCAGGAAGGTTCTTAATAAAATTCTTAACCAGGCCAAAAATAATCTCCATGATATCTGCTACTAGAAAAAGGATACACTTAGGAGTTAATTTACAATTTCTTTTAAATTCCTCATCTTCAACTGCCTTGGGACAGAAAGCTTCATTTCCTTTGCCCCAGAGCCCCCTCAGTGAGTGTTGGCTGGTCTTTTCACTGAGTCTTGAGCAGCCTGCAGTGACCTGCCCTTGAAGTGCGAGTTTAACAACCTTTGCCCAAGCACTCTCTGGCTCTTTGTACATCTTTAATAGTTTCCTTGACGGACTATGAAGAACTGCCAGATGACAGTTCTATTTCATTTTTGTCACTGCCTGCTGCTCCTTTTTTCTCTCTGGCTTTTTCTCAAGGGCATGATTCTATAAGTCAATGTGGCAATGTTCACGATGGGTATTGCTCTTTCAACCACTGTATATTGATGCAGTGCGAGCAAGTCATGGACATGTCAAGATTTCAGGCCTTCAAAAAAGTAATCAAGGAGTATTTTATAAACTCTAATGTCCTTTCCATTGAAAGCAAATTGAAACTGGGGTTTGGGATCTGATATTAAGGGTTTACTTTAAAACACTGCTGCCAGAGGCATAAAAAAGCCCCTTTGATTAATATACCACAGGACTGTGTTTGCCTGGAAAAAACACAAGTGATGTGCTTTTGTTCGCCAAGTTTTAAATAAACTTGTCATTCTTGCACACTGTTTATTACTAATTGCACAATTATTTTATTATATGGCACCAGAAAAATATGATTTAAAGCCCCTTCTGCATTTTCTGTTTTAAGTAAATAATCACTTTAGTCAAAAACTATTTATTAAAAATTTTCAAACATAATGGAGATGTCAAGACTTTTTATTAGTGCTGCATAATGAAATAATTGAGGAATTAGTAATAAATTTTTCTTCTTGTAATTTAGAATAAAAAGAAACAATAACTAAGGCTTTCTTTAAGAATATGAGATTCTTAAAATTATCTCACATAAAATTATGCTGATGAACGTTATATGTTTCTTTAGCAAAAACAAAATGAAATAGCTTCTCCTTGTCATCTCTGCTGGATCAGTATAGCTATCATACACTGCATGGATGTGCAGATTTCTTTATATATTATTTATTTTGATTATCTCAGTATGGAGGGGGCAGATTAGTTTCTTTTTAAAAAAAATTTTTTATTGGAGTATAGTTGCTTTACAATGTTGTGTTAGTTTCTGCTGTACAGCAATGTGAATCAGTTATATGCATACATATAGCCCCTCTTTTTAAGATTTCCTTCCCATTTAGGTCACCACAGAGCACTGAGTAGAGTTACCTGTGCTATACAGTAGGTTCTCATTAGTCATCTATTTTATACATAGTAGTGTATATATAGCAATCCCAATCTCCCAATTCATCCCGCCCCCTCTTCGCCCCTTGGTGTCCATGAGTTTGTTCTCTACATCTGTGTCTGTATTTGGCAGGTTAGTTTCAAATATTAGTACCTTGATATTTTCAAAAACACTTTCATAATGATCATTGCCTTTCATATGTTACCAAATTTCAGCTTTCAGAGTAGGAAATATCTTTAAAAGCTAAATGATACCTTTTTATGACATCATGATCAATAAATGCTTACTATGACATCTACTGTAAGGCATCCTCTCAGGCATTGTGAGGGACATGAAGGCAGACAGGTATGGACCTGCTTTCAAGGAGCTCACCATCTAGCAAGGGGGATAATGAATGTATACAGATTATTAGAGTGCCAACTAAAGAGTAGACATTGGCAGAGTGATATGGATTTTCAGAAGAAAGAAAGAATCCTTATGGCTTGGAAGAGAGAGATATGGAGGGCATGAAAGGGAAACTATCAAGGGATTGACACGTGGGCTTAAAGGATGGGTATTAATAGAAACAGCTAACATTTACGGAGCTCTTATGTTACCAGGCACTCTTTGACTCTAAAGTCTTTTTTCTTAACCATTAAACCATAGGATGTGGTTCCTATGGAGGGACACATATTCTTAGCAGGGGAAACAGTATGAGCAAAGGCATGAAGGGGACTGAGTTCTCTCTTTTAAATCATTTGTAGCTAGTACCGTAGGTACCGGTGCATATAGGAGATGGAGCCACACCATTCAATTCCCTACAGTAAAGACTAGTTAGTGCACTTTCAGCCTGTAATGTATGCTAACAGCAATATGAGCCCTAAAAAAATAATGCTTTCACCATGCAATCATATAGTTCTTAACAAAATGTTCTCTATTCTTCCAACTGTGAAATTCTAGAATTAAGCACCAAATATACAATAGAATTAGAATCATAAGGAGGACATTCAGGGCCCTTCTGAGTCTGGCCTCGATTTACTTCTCCTCAATCTTATTTTCCTCTTCACACACCTTATGCTCTAGTCAATTAAGTTAGTGTTTCCCTCATGTGCCTAGTCCTATCACACAACCCACTGCTCTTGCATGCCCTTGGGCTTCTATGACTAGTTCAGCCTAGAACGTCTTCCCTGTAACAACTAGAGCTCTTGGAGCCACATTACATTTGGGGAATGTTGAGTGGCATGCATCCTGATCTGGAGGATAAATTCTCAGATCTTTTGTGGGTGCTTACATTTCTATTACATTTATGAGATTGCTTATTGTCCCAGAACTGATTTGGAAAGATTGTGGGCCTACAAGTTAACTAAGTCAGCTCTTCCTCTCAGCCCCTTTCAAGGGCCATGCCCCTCTAGTTTATATTAGAGAATAGAACCCTTTATTTTACCTACCTCCAGAGCTGTTCCCTTTCCAGGATTCTTCATCAATTCTCTCACTGTTCATGGTGCTCCAGGTAACACCGTTCACTTTCCTGAACTTCATTGTTAACTCTCCTCTTTTCTAACACTGGGAAATTCTGGGAAAGTATCTTTCTTCCTACTGCTACCATGTAGTTCATTACTCACTACTTAGAAAGTCCTCTGGATCATTCTACTCCTATAAATTTACCCAAGAGAAATGAAAACATATGTCTATACAAATCTTTGTAGCAAATGTTTATGATGACATTGTTAAGAAACCACTATCTGTTTTCCAAAGTAGTTAATCATTTTGCATTTCCACCAGCCATGGATGTGAATTTGTTGCAAATTTAGCAATGTCAGTATTTGAAATTTTAGCTTTTCTACTAGATGTGTAGTGGTATCTGATTATGGTTTTAATTTGCATTTCCCTAATGACTAATGTTATTGAGTATATTTTCATGTGCTTATTTGGCATCCATATCTTTTACCTGGTTAAATTCTAATTTTTTAAACTATTTTTAATTGGATTGTTTATTTATTATTGAGTTGATTACTTCTAGCTTTTGGCAATTACAAAGCTACTACCCGTTTTTGTGTGAATGTAATTTTTAATTCACTTGGTAAATACCTAGGAGTGAAATTACTGGGTCATGTGGTAAGTCTATGTTTAACTTTATAAGAAACTGCCAAATTGTCTTTCAATGTGGCTGTACCATTTTGCATTTCTACTAGTAATCTATGAGAGTTTCTACTGGAATTTGAGTTAAACTACATTGAATATATACCTCAGTTTGGGGAGGATTGACATACTGACAGTATTGAGTCTTATAAACTTTTTTTTTTTAAAGTAAGAGTGGTTTTGCTTATTAATTAATTAATTAATTTATTTATTTTTGGCTTTGTTGGGTCTTCATTGTTGCACGCTGGCTTTCTCTAGTTGCATCAAGTGGGGGCTACTCTTCGTTGTGGTGGACAGGCTTCTCATTGCAGTGGCTTCTCTTGTTGAGGAGCATGGGGTCTAGGCACGCGGGCTTCAGTAGTTGTGGCACATGGGCTCAGTAGTTGTGGCTGGCGGGCTCTAGAGAGCAGGCTCAGTAGGTGTGGCCCATGGGCTTAGTTGCTCTGTGGCATGTGGGATCTTCCCAGACCAGGGCTCGAACCTGTGTCCCCTGCATTGGCAGGCTGATTCTTAACCACTGTGCCACCAGGGAAGTCCGGAGTCTTATAATCTTAAGAATAATATATCTCTACACTTATTAATCATTGTTAATTTTTCTCAGCAATATTTTGTAGATTTCAGTGTACAATTCTTATACACCTTTTATAAAATTTATCCCTAAGTTTTTACATATTCCCTAATATTGTAAATAGTATTTTTAAATTGAAATTTCCAATTGTTTGTTACTACTATACATAGATAAAATTTATATTGCCTAAAATATTCTATATAGATGATCATATTTTCTGCAAAGAAATTTTTATTTCTTTCTAATCTGTCTGCCTTTTCTTTTTTTCTTCTTTCCTTATCAGCAAGTACCTTCGGTATAATGTGAATAGAAGCAGTGAGAGGGGGAATCCTTTCCTTGTTCTTGATCTTACAAGGTCTTTCACCAATAGGTATGATGCTAAATGTGAGTTTTTCAAACATACCTTTTAACAAATTGGGGAAGTCCTTTTCTATGTTTAATTTATTGAGCATTTTTATCAAGAATGGATGTGGATGTTTGAAAAAGGGTCAATACATTGATAAAACACGGCAATCCTAATTGTATCTGCCCCAATCCTTACTCTGAAATCTATTTTGTCTGATATTAATGTGGCCACTCCAACTTTCTTTTTATCAAACTTAGCATCTTTTCCCATTCTTTTACTTGTAACCACTCTGTAGTTTATATTCAAAGTGTGATTCTAATAGACGTATACAGTTGGGTCTTGGTTTTTTATTCATCAGACAATCTGCTCTTTAATTGAAGTATTTAGACTATTTACACGTAATGTAATTATTATTACATTATGGTTGGGTTTAAATGTACTATCTTACTATTTGTTTTCTCTTTGTCCCACCTTTTTTGTTCCCCTTTTGGGGCTTTTTTTAATATTAATTAATTTTTATTTTTCCATTTCCTCTCCATTGCTGGTATATTAGCTATACTTCTCTTTTCAGTTGGTTGTTCCTCACTGCACAGATTAGACTGAGCTTTACAATGGTTAACCACTTGTCCAACATCACAGAATAGTTAAGCCAAAGCCCTTACCGTAGCTTACAAGGCCTTACATTTTCTAGACTTCAATAGCTCTCAGACATCATCTTTTTGTAACTTCTCTGTCGCTCACTCTGCCCCAGCCACACTGGCCTCTCTGCTGCTCCTCAGACATGCAAGACACAGCCCCAACTAAGGGGTCATTGGCACTGACTATTTGCCCTGTCTGGAAGTCTCTTTCCCTAAGTATCTACAACGTCTAACTCACCTCCTGCAAGTCTTTGCTCTAACGTCACTTTTTAAGGATTCCTACCCCAGATATAATATTTAAAATTTTATCCTTCTCCTCAATCTTCACTACCAACCCTTCTTACCCCACTTTATTATTTTTAAAAATAGCATATACAAGTTTTTAGGTATTATGTTTATTGTTTATATCTTTCTTTCTTCCAAAAGAATGTAAGCTGCATGCAATCAGTAATTTTTTTTGTTTTGATTAATGATATATTCTAACACCTAGAATGGTGCCTGGCACATTTAACAAATGTTTGTTGAATGGATGAATACATTGGCAAGAATAAAACACAATCAGTAAAGCTGATTACACTGAAATATAACTATGTAAAAACACTTGCAAAAACTATGTTCGACATGGGATTATATATGAATTTTATTCTGAAAATGTCATTCAATGTTGTTAAAACTCTATAAAATAAATATAATGTAGATAAAGTCAAGTATTTCATGTAGCAAGAGGCCATGTAAAGAGAGAAATAATTGGGAGACAGAAGAATAGGAGGTTGCCTGTCTGCTGTGATTCAAGAGGTTTTGAGCAAAAACCTTTCTAAGCATTTTTCCTTTCCTCTCTCTCCATCATCTGACAGAATCTAAAATTCCACTATTAGAGAGGTACACCTTTCAATTTTATGGAATTTTTTTCTTAATCTTTAGGCATTGCTATCAAAATGCAAATACTCCTGAAAAGGGTGGTAATATACTTTATTCTAGTACAAATTTACACTTTGGAGAGGATTTATTGACATCATGTTTAAAGCAAGTGCTTCTAAGAATGGGACCTGTGTGCTGACAAATAGAGCCTTCCCATGACTAACTTGACCAGCTTCATAATTCAGGCTGACGCGGACATTTTACTGGCCAGTGTAGCCACTGAGTGCACACTCTCATGTGTACATCCTGATGAAAGGGAGATTCAGAGGGACTTATTGGTAGGCACATTCCTTTTTGGAGTACTAAAAACCAGATCCTTTTATACACTAAGCTTCATCTTTGGTAGATAAATTTAGTATTTACTTAAAAAAAATTAAACAGACAGTGGTTTTCATTAATTCATAAAATTTTAAAATAAGATGGACCTTGTCAGGCAATGGCAGAAACAAGGTTGTGTGCCTGCTTTTCTATTTACAATGTAATAATGAAACCTTTAAATCCAGAGGTCCTCATGGTTTTGTTAAATTCTTATTTATCCAAAGAGATACCAGAGGTGATGGAGGCAAACATCAACAATTGTAACCCATCTAAAAGAGAACACACATGAAGGTAGGATAAAGTTCAGTGAATTCAGAGGTGAGGTTATGTCTATGTGGTTCACCCAGATTTATAGGAGTTTGAGTGATTCTTTTAAATTTGTAAAGTGAACTAAAAATAAAACTTTGGCATTTTCCCCCCTGCTGTGTGGCCCTGATTGTAAATGAATGGTCAATTGACAATTTCTTCAACAACTAAGAAGTTCTCAAAAGGATCTACTGAAAGATGAGATAAGAAATGAATGCCAAGGCATAGGAGTAAATTTTTTAAAGCAGACAATTCAATTACTCTTCCAATGAAATAGTCTATCATTATTATTCGCATACCTTATCCCTTCTCATATTTTTCCAGAGCCTCTCTGAGCCTTAGTAGTATTGGATGCCTGCTTGTATCTTAAGGGTCTTTAGATCTGTAGGAGTTCACTACTGAAATGTAAATGGCACTAAGAGGACTGTGCACAAGCCTTCAGAAGTGTATTGGATGACACCACCCTGAAAGCAATACAGGGTTTTTAATCAGGAGGCAATACTGTTCACGTTTCCTTTGGGTGGTAAGAGGGAAATCACTTAAGATTTGCTTTTTTTCTACCTCAAATTTTGACTGTTTATTCTATGGTTGACTCATAAGCAAAATGGGAGACAGGTAATCTGGCTAATCCATGGTTCAGCAATTCCTTTTAATTTCTGAATTACTCAGGTTAATTACAGTCAATAGTCTATTCAAATATCTAATAATTATCTGACTACTCTTTGACCACAGAAATCCCTGAAAACGTAATATTTATCATGTAGATGATAACAGCGGACCTTTATCAAGTACTTCTTATGAGGAAGGACCCATGTCAGGTCCTTTTTTAAAAAATAAACTTCTAGTTTTAGAATAATTTTATGTGTATAGAAAGATTAAGGAGATAGTACAGAGAGTTCACATATACCCTGTACCCAATTCCACCTATTAATAATTAATTATATGTACATGTAATGCTACATCTGGTACATATACATTAATATGGTACATTTATCACATTTAATGAGCCAATATTTATACATATTAACTAAAATTCATTATTCAGATTTCCTTTAGTTTTATCTAATGTCCTTTTTCTATTCCAGGATCCTCTCCCGAATAACACATTACATTTAGTTGTCCTGTCTCCTTAGGCTCCTCTTGGTGTGACAGTTTCTTAAACTCCTTGTTTTTGATGATCTTGATGGTTGTAAGGAGTATGGTCAGGTATAGATTGTAGAATGTTCTTCTATTTGTATTTTTCTGATATTTCTCATGGTTAGTCTGAAGTTATGGGTTTGGGGAGGAAGATAACAAACATACTTTAATAAGATAATAGGAAGATACTTTACAGAATAAAGTTTCATTCTCATCATGTCAGAGCAAGGGTTCATGCTGTCAAGATGACATCATTATTGATGTTAACCTTGACCACCTAGCTGAGGTAGTGTGTGTCAGGTTCTCTCAACTGTAGAGTTACAGTTTCCCTCCCTCCCTAACCCCTTCCATACTGTTCTTTGGAAGGAAGTCACTACGTATAGCCCACATTTAACAAGTAAGGAGTTATGTTCTACCTCATTGAGAGTGGAGTAGATACATAAATTATTTAGAATTTTTCTACATGAGGGATTTGTCTGCTCTCCCCAACTTATTTATTTATCCAAATGATTTGTTATATCAATATGGACTCATGGTATTTGCTTTATATTTTTTATTATAATCTAACATTATTTATTTTCCTGCTTAAATTGTTCCAACTTTGGCAATAGGGAGCTCTGTTGATTGGCTTCCAAGTCCCTTTAACATGCCCTGATTATTGTGGGTTTCTTTTCTTTTTTGAGCACTTGCTTACTTTCTGACACTATAAGATGCGTCAGCTTCATCTTGTATATTTCCTGCCTCAGTCCTAAACTCAGCAATTTCTCTAGGATCCCTGGTTCCTTCCAATGGAGAATTAGAAATCAAGATCTGGGTGCTAGATGTGCTCATTGCTACTGGGATGTTGTTGCTTTTCCCCCCTCTTAGCTGACATAGCAAGGAAACATATGTGTATACTAACATCTGTATATACACATATTTATAAATATTTCTACATGTAACCATCAATATCTATATTAAACTAAATATGAATTAATACTGATGTTTCTAACTCGAATCCATTACATCATGGATCATTCTAGCCTCAACCTCTTGCTTATAAGTAGTGGTTGCAGAATTGTTAACCCATGCCTCTATGGGAAGCAACTTAATCAACTAGAGTACAGTACTTATGTGCAGTTTCTATTGCCTTTAGTCATGCAGACTCTACTCATTTCCATAGTTACAAAGATAAAGACCTTTTCACCCTACCTCCTTCAGTGAGGTTGTTACATATATTTGTAATACAGTTAGATTATTTTTTCACATTCTACAATTCATCCTGGGAACCTCCAACATTCTAAATGTTTTTTTTTTTAATGTTTATATATTAAGGTTTGCTTCTGTGCTGAAAATTTCTATGAGTTTTGACAAATACATCTTGTCGTGTATCCATAATTACAGTGTCATACAGAACAATTAGACTGCCCTAAAAAAAATCACCTGTGTGCCACTTACTAATACCCCTGCTCTGAACCCCTGTGATCACTGATCTGTTTACCATCTCTATAGTTTTGCATTTTATAGAATATCGTGCAATTGAGATCTTAAAGTATTTAGCCTTTGCAGAGTGGCTTCCTTCATTTAGTAATATATATTTATGTAATCCATGTCTTTCTGTGGCTTGATAGCTCATTCTTTTTAGTGTATGAATAATATTCCATTATATGGATGTGCCATAGTTTATTTATCTATTTTCCTCTAAAGGACATCATGGTTGCATCCAGTTTTGGGTGATTATGAGTAAAGCTTCTGTAAGTGTTTATATGCGGGTTTATGTGTGGACATAGTTTTCAAATCAGTTGGGTAAATATATACAAGTGTGATTGCTGGATTATATGGTAATTCTATGTTTAGCTTTATAAAAGCTGCCAAGTTGTCTTCCAAAATGTCTGTAACTTTTTCATTCCCACTAGCCTTGTAATTTCTGTTGAAAGTAAAAATGTATTGAGTAATAGGAACTGAGGTAAATAGGATTGAGTGTAAGGAGATATATAAATCCATCTAGTAGTTGGACTATGTTTAATATTTGCTGTGGCTATAAATAATAGAGGGTTTAAATTTCTCCATTGTCCTAGTTTTTGTCTCCTTTCTTGACTTTAGGCTTCCCTAAATACTCCTTCCCAGAGGGAGTCTGCAGCTTGCAGCTCTTTAGCTATAATATATCACTATTATATATCAATAGCAGCCTTGTTAATGTGATGGTCAGGTATGGGGGAAGGGAAGTGTTCTATAATCTTGTGAATAAATCTTAGTCTTTTAGAGAGACTGTGTCTCTGGGAAGCAATCTTCACAAGTATTTCTCCATGGTATAGCTTTCTCCTCCTCCCCCATTCACTTCTTTGGCTTCAGCATTCCTATTTCTTTGAAGCCCTGACCCCTGTAGATTTTTCTTTTTAATCTTAGGTGAGACAGGAAGGCTATTGGGGGAATATCCCCCAGCTGAGATAAGGCTCTGGCAAAGTCTTCTGTCTTTGAGAGTAGGCCTTTGTTATGGAGAAGGTCTGGGTTTACTACAGAGTGATTACTTTTCTCTAACTCCTGCCAAAGCCAGAGCCATGAACTAGGAGATCTTTTGCTTATTTTCACCATGAGAACTTTGTGAGATTCCTGGAGGTAAAACCCATGAGAGTGTGGGGGCCTTCCTAAGACTGCAGCCCCCGAGAGTTTCTCACTCTCATGTTAGTCCAGACTCAGCCTTCAACAATTCATCAAAATTATCATTTAAGTGTTCTTACTAGTTTATGACTCCATCTGTTCTGTTCCAGGTAAGCAGATCTTGGCTGTGACCCCCTAGACTTGTTTGTCTTTCCAGATTGTGGGTGCTGGTTTGCCTTGTGACCTCATTTCTCTTATGAATCCAAAAGAGTTGTTGATTTTTTATTTGTCCAGCTTTTTCTTATTATAGAGACAGGAGTGACAACATCCAAGATGTTTCCATGTTGGAGCTGAACCTAGAAGTCTTCCATGCCAGGATCTTTACATGCATTATTATATTTAATTTTCTCAAGAAGCCAGTTGAGTACAGACATACCTGGTTTTATTGTTTCACTTTACTGTGCTTCGCAGATACTGAGTTTTTACAAATTGGAGGTTTGTGGCAACACTGCAAGTTTGTTGGCACCATTTTTCCAGTAACATTTGCTCACTTCATATCTCTGTGTCACATTTTGGTAATTCTCACAATGTTTCAAGCTTTTTCATTGTTATATTTGTTGTGGTGACCTGTGATCAGTGATCTTTGATGTACAATTGCAAAAGGATTACAACTTGTAGCAGGCTCAGTGATGGTTAGCATTTTTTAGCAATAAAGTATTTTAAAATTAAGGCATACTTTTTTTAATATAGTGCACACTTAAAAGACTATAGTATAATATAAACATAACTTTTACATGCACTGGGAAACCAAAATATTTGTGTGACTCACTTTATTTCAGTACTTGTTTTATTGCAGTGGTCTGGAACCAAACCTGCAATGTCTCCAAAGTGTGCCTGTAGTTACTATTATTGTCCCCATTTTATATATGAGAAAAATTAATTGACCCATTGAATCTTAAATTTTGTAAATGAGATTAAAAACTAAAATCAAAATGCTATGAATATTAGAGAGGGAAGAAAAAGATAGTTTCTTAGGAAAATGCAACTTCTCACAGTGTTGCCTATATCTGGTTTTACCAAAACTTGTTTGATGGTCACGTTATAGATAATAGCTTCTTTTAAGAATCAGTGTTGAATGATTTAAAAGCACTTTTTTTTTTTAAAGCAGAGATTAATTATAATACTAGGTTATTTTCTGCCTAGGATAAAACTCATATATGTTCAGTTTACATTATAGCTTCATTTTCAGGCTATAATTTCTACTCATGCCTCAAGATTGAGTTATTGGAAAAGCTAGCCTGTGATGAGGTTCTTCTAGTAATTCCGAATAATGAAATACCTTGGAATGGATTCAACAAGTACCAACAATGCCAAATTCAGTAGTTTATTACATTTTAACAAGCTTCAGAATCTTAACGTACGACAATAGCAATTTTTCTGTATTTGAATATACATTTTTCACTCTATCAGAGGCAACACAAAAGTACATATTCACAGAATAAAATCAAGAAAGTTACATTTCCGTTCATTCCTATATGTAAGTATACAGTAGTTGAAAGATGGATTGAAGAGGTTAAGTGATGTTCTCACAGATTCACTATGATGTGTCAGATAAAAGAGAACCATTAATTGTATATCTTATTTATGGGCAAACAGACGTGGGCCCTATGGATTATCAAATATTGTGTGAAATATAACTAGGCCTAGTAATGCATTTTTGATAATCATTCTATTGTTTTTCTGAACCTCAGCAGTAAAATAGTTTGCTTGGCAGTTGCTCAGCGGTTTATTTGCTTTCATGGCATTTGGGGGACTGTTTTCATAATTAATGTTTAAATTATGCTAATGAGTGGTTTGTGCATTCTTTTTAGAGAAGGCCCTTGGTCACATGACACAGAGCCCTGGCAACATGCCAAACCTAGGAAAGTTCATATAATGTCAAAAGCATTGAAGAACCTGGAGGGCAACAGAAAAATACAGGTGTGCTGTTGTGCTGAGGTGATAAAGGTCATGCTTTTTCATGGCCAGTTCTCTGAAGTAACCTGTCAGGCAGCAGTTGACCTCTGAATGGGCAGGGATGTGGTCTTTGGGTTAAAGACCCTATTTTCACAGTGGCTTTGTACTCATTAAGTACAGTTTCTGAGGTATGAATTCAGGGAAAACTATACCTTGTAAGTACAAAGTATAGTCACCAAGAAGGGGTTTCTGCTGCTAATATCTGCAGATTGACTGCCTATGTCTAGGGGCATTTTAAACCAAAGAAATAGGAACACCATTACAGAAAGGGTAAATAGCTTCTGTACCTTAGAAACAAGTAACATGTTCAGAAGTACAAACAGAGGAACCAGAGCAAATACTGTAGATTACAGTCCTAAAGTAGGGAAACACTTCATGTTCCTTATTGCAGGGATCTTAATCTGAGATTCATGTGGGCATAGGGAGGAAAGGTGAAGTTTTCACAAATTTCTTGAAGTTATTGACAAAATAAGCCATGTACGTCCATTCTGATAGGAGAGATGCCAGTGCTTTCATCACATTCTCCAAGGTAGGTATTCATTAATCAGAAAGTATAAGAAAGATTAATAAACACTGAGTTAGTTACATCTTTGAGTGGATACTAAAAAACTATGTTTATATTGCTTAAACTGAAAGATGGCTGAAATATCGCTTTGGGGGTAGGTAGACTTAGATTTGAACTAGAGCTCTATCCCTTCAAATGACTTTGGGTAAATTACAGTTCTTATTTGTAAAACAGGGACATACAATGATACCTGCTTCACTGAGTTATTATATAATTTTCTAATTGAAGAATATAAATGCAATTTTAAAACACCTAGCAGACCGCCGGGTATGTGGTGGGTACTCAATAAATGTTATTTCAAAGGCAGGATTCAAGATCTGTTATGATATCTATAATTTACTTTAAAATAATTCTGCAAAAAGAAAAAAAAAAGCAACATGTGTGATGTATGTAGGTACTTCTTAGTTTGAGTCACATGCTATGCACTGTCCTAATCAGAAATTCAGTTTTCAGGGGTGACTAGATGATGACCATCTCTCATACAAGGTGTGGCAGGCACACTTAAGACACAGAGAATTTGTTTCTTTGAACTTATGGAGCAAACTGTACAAAATGTTCTATGCCTGCTTGCTAGTAAATGTTTAATAAATGTCAACACATTTGGGAGACTTTGGTCAGAAACGTATCCTTATTGAAGAGGCTATGACTGTAATTATATATAGTAACTATAATTATATACCAAAAAGGTCAAAATACATGTGAGCAAATTAGCTTAGGCCAGTTTGCAAAAAGAGTTGAAGAGTAAAGCCACCAGGCTGAGCAAAGTAGGTTTATGCGTAAGGAGCCCAAGTCCAGGCAGCAATGAAAAGGGAAGGTAAAACAGGCCCACTGGACAGGTGACAACCAGGAGGGCACAACTAACTAAGATCAAAAGAGGTAAAGGCTTCGAATGAAGGCAAAAGGGTCAGGAGGACTGAGAGATCTGAAAAGGCTGGGGAAAGGAACCAGGTAGATAGGCTACAAAACAACTTTGATAATCTAAGGCAGACCTTTGTCTCATCCAGGGACAATTCCTACTAGGGCAATACCCATTTCTGAGCATCTGCAGGTAGAGGTGAGTGAGGTAGATGAGAGAGAAGGGCAGCTGTTGGGAGGTATCTCCCAATACAGGGAGATCCTGACAAGGGCTTCATATTGTACCAATCCCTCTATCTCTTTCTGTTATTCTTTCTATCCTCCTCTATAAGTTACTTGCCTTGAGGATGAGGAGAAACTAGAACCCTCATACATTGCTGGGGGGAATGTACAATAGTAAACCACTTGGAAAACAGTTTGACCATTTCCTATGAGATTAAAGATGCATTTACCATATGATCCAGCAATCTCACTTCTGGTTATTTATCCAAGAAGAATGAAAGCATACCTTCGTACAAAGACTTGTATATGAATTGTTCATAGCAGCTTTATACATAATAGTCCCAAGTGGAAAAAATTCAAATAGTCATCAACTGGTAAATGGATGAACAGATTGTGGAACATAATACAATGGAATACTATGAAATGACAAAAATAATAAACTATTGATAATCTAATATATTATTTGCTCCAATATTATAATGTACATTATCAACTTTGTTGCTTTGTGAGCAGCAGGGAGTAGGAGAATTCTTATAAGGAATGTAGAGGCACAAAGGGAAAACATACCTGGTAGGGATTTGGGGCACAGAGACAACTCGGTGAAGAAAATAGTTTTAGTTTGGAGGCTACACTGAAGGTTCTCTAAGCAAGTCACAGAGGGTGTCTACTCCATCTATGAAAGGAGTCAATTTTGGACATTCAAATGATATACAAATGAGACATTTTGGAAACGATGCCCTCAAGAATTGGAAACTAAGCAATATTTATTTCTTTCACTATCTTCATTCCTTTTTAAAAATAACACCTACCTTGTTTCCCCTTTGAAAATAACTTATGCTGTTATTAAGTAATAAGAAAAATTTTATTTGCTATTTCAAATTTTAGCATGACAATGGAATTTCCTTTGAGAACTCTAGTTACTGTGCCTGAAACCAGGAAGAAACAAGGAAAATAAATCCTCTTTGGGGATCTGTAATGGAACCTCTAAAATTGCATGAACCTTTTTGTGCATATAGGAGTCTATTGGAAGAAATAATATACCCAAGACCAAGAACATAGTCCCGTGGCATTTGGAAACTGAAATTTATAAGCAGGCTAGTAATCAGTGGAAAGGTTTTTAATTTAGAGTTTAATCAGAGGATGTTTGATTGCCAAGACTTTAAAGGAAAGCAATTTGTTTCTGTAGGTATAGGCCTTTATGTCAATAAATGATTATTATGTATCTCAATAATCTCCAGGAGAACTAGCAGAAGAGTTTTCTTTAACAATAGCTACTGATGAATTTTCTCCACAAACTTGTGTTCTTCTAGTGAGAGTTAACTGTAAATGCATTGTCTCCCTGAATTCCCCCCTTTCTGAAGGGTGGGAAGGGGTGGCACAGGATTGCGAAAGGGAAGTATCTCTAGCAATGGAATTAGAAGCTTTTAATATAGTACAAAAGAGAAAAAATTAGTAAACTGTACCTTCTTATAGGTACAAGTCTCTGCCCCATCCTCTGGAATAGATTGTACAGAGCCTTTGGATAACTACTAGTCAATTTTAAATCAATGTCTTTCATATGATGAATTCAGAGAAACTGGTATAATACTTGATGTTTTGCTTTCCCACCTGCCCTCCTAATGTCAGTGCTATGAGGCAAAATGGGTGTAGAGGAACAGAAATCAGGCACTGGAAGCAAAGAGCCAGGCACGCTTGGGCTCTCAGAGGACATTAGGAATACACTAGGTAAAGTTATTGAGGCAACTGTCTCTATGACAACTAGTGCTTTCTTAAGAGAATAAAGACAAGCCACAAACTGGGAGAAAATTATTTGCAAAATACATATCTAATAAAGGACTTATATCTGAAATATATGAAGAACTCTTAAAACTCAACAATAAGAAAACAATCCATTTTTTAAAAATGGGTAAAAGAGGTGAATAGTACCACACCAAAGAAGATATAGAGATGGAAAAAATAAGCCTATGAAAGATGCTCAAGATTATATGTCTCTAGGGAATTTAAATTAAAACACCAATGAGATACACTACTAAAATAGCTAAAATACAAAACACTGACAATATCAAATGCTGACAAGGATGTGGAGCAACATGAACTCTCATTCATTGCTGGTGGGAATGCAGAATGGTAGAGCCACTTTGGAAGACAGCTTGGCAGTTTATTACAAACATAAGCTTACCATATAATCCAGCAACCGTGCTCCTGTGCATTTACCCAAATGAGTTTAAAACTTATGTCCACATGAAAACTTGCACATTAATATTTACAGCAACTTGGGCTTCCCTGGTGGTGCAGTGGTTGAGAGTCTGCCAGCCAATGCAGGGGACTCAGGTTCCTGCCCCGGTCCGGGAAGATCCCACATGCCGCGGAGCGGCTGGGCCCGTGAGCCATGGTCACTGAGCCTGTGCGTCCAGAGCCTGTGCTCCACAACAGGAGAGGCCACAACAGTGAGAGGCCCTCATACCGCAAAAAAAAAAAAAATATATATATATATATATATATATATATTTATAGCAACTTTATCCATTATTGCAAAAAATTGGAAACTACCAAGATGTCCTTCAGTAGGTGAATGGATAAACTATGAAACATATATACAATGGATCATTATTCATTAAAATAAAATAAACATACATTTTATATTTAAGTATAAATATTACAATACAGTACATTACAATAGCAATGAAAGAAATGAGCTATAAAGAGTGGAAAATACATGGATGAATCTTTAATGCATATTGCTAAGTGAAAGAAGCCAATCTAAAAAGGATACCTACTATATGATTCCAACTTTCTGGAAAAGGTAAAACCAGAGAGACAGCAAAAAGATCAATGGTTACCAGGACTTCAGGGGAAGGGTAGGGGGATGAATAGGTGAAGCACAGAGAATTTTTAGGGTGGCAAAACTATTCTGTATGATACAGTAATGGTGCATACATGACTTTATGCATTTGTCAAAACCTGTACATTGTGCAACACAAAGAGCAAACCCTAATGTAAACTATGGACTTCAATTAATAATAATGTATTGGTATTGGCTCATCAATTATAACAAATGTACCACATTAATGCAAGGTGTCTGTGAAGGGACAAAGGGGTATATGGGAACTCTCTGTACCTTCTACATGATTTTTCTGTAAAGCTAAAACTGCTCTAAAAAGTCTATTAAAACAAAAAACAATAACAAAACTATGCTTTCTTGAAATTATTGGTCTCTAGGGCCATTAATTTCCCTAACCAAGTAGGGAAAAACCTCTAAGCTTCCCTCCTTGATTTTTAGAGGTTATAACATGTGCTGACATTTGTTATTCATTCAACAACTACTTACTGAGAGCCAATAGTGCCAAGTCTCTACTGTTCTAGATTCTGGAGATACAGCAGTAAACAAAATGGATCAAGTACCTACCCCCATGGAGCTTGCACTTTGTGGCGGATGACAAATACATTAAAAAATCATTAGAATAATTTCAGATCATGATAATCAATGTGAAGGAAATTTTAAAATAAAGCATGGTAGTGGAATAGAGAGTGATATGGGTAGGAGTTGGGGAATCAACTTTAGTTAGGGTGGTCCTGGGTGGCCTCTCTGAGAAGGTGTCTTTTAAACTGAGCCTTGAGTGTTGAGAAAGAGGCTGCATGGGGAAAGGTATACTAGGTAAGAGAAACAATAAGTTTAAATGACTGAAGCTTCAAAAAGACAATTGGTGTCACCAAGTATGGAGAATAAAGTAGTGAGTGGAGGAAGATGAGGTTGGAGCAATGGGCTGGTGATGGGTCCTACTGCTGCCTGTTTCCTTTTATTCAGGGAAGCTTCCAGAAGAGAGGTTGTCCCAAGTTCTTTCCAATGATTTTTGGAAGTCAATATATGTATACCACTGGACAGACCTTCACTGTCCATTGTATTTATGCAACTGATACCTACTGCATGGCTGCAGAACTAATGCAATAAGAAATTTCTGTATGAGCCAAGAACGTTTCTTAACCATCACAGACTTATACACAAATCTATCTCTGCCATAAGAAATTTCTGTATGCGCCAAGAAACAGCAACTGCCATCAATAACACCACCCTGTGCTGTGCCTAATATTCTATAACTAAGTGTTCTGTTTATAATCATGAAATGTTTCAAACATGATGACAATAACGAGGCAGATATCAAAATGCTCATAGCCCAGATTTAATAGAAGTTAACAATTTGCCATTTTGCTTCAGAACTTTCTTTGTTTTTGCTTGTTTTTAAAGAAGATGTTATAGAATACAGTTAAAGCCCACTCTCCCATCCTTCCCCCCCTTCTCTCTTGGGGTAGTTACTCTGACGTTCATACCATTTCCAGACATATTTTAAACATTTTCTATAAATGTATTTTTGTCCACAAATAATACATAGTATTGCTTCATGTATTTTTAAAATTTGTATAAACAGTATCATACTTCATATATATTTTGTAACTTGCTATTTTCCCCAAAAGTTGTTCGAGATATATCTAGATTGATTTAAGTAAATAAGATTAATTATTTTAAATCATGAATGTTGGTGTATGGTGCTCCATAGCGAGAATAAACCACAGTTTATTTATCCGTTCCCCTCATGATAGGCAGTTTAACTACTTGACATCGTGCCACAATGAAAATTTCTATCCATTTGTCAGTCTTGCCATGTGATAAAGATTCTCTAAGGCATGCACCCAGATATGGACTTGCTGGATCATAAGGTATGTGCAGGTTCAATTTTATTAGGTGGAGCAAAAACTGGTAGTTGCCAACCCTAAAACTCATTCTTCCTTGATTTTCAGTTAGATACATGGTTGTCTGTAAGAAACATTTCCTACCCTTCCTTGCTGCTAAGTCTGACTATTTAACTAAATGTTGGCTAATGATATGTAAGTGGAAATGTTGTATGACAGTTTTCAGTATACGACCTTAAAAGGTAGCTGCCATATACCCATTGACATTTCCTTTGCTTTGTTCCCTTCCTTGTTTCTGGTATCAGAATTACAGATATGTTGACTTAAGGTCTAGGGGCCATTTTGGACTAAGAGCATAAGGGCCCTGCTGTAAGGAAGTCAGAACCAGGAGGAACCTGGGTAACTTCCTGGAGCTGCCTTACCAGCAACAGACTTTATTCCCTGAGACTTTATTGGAGAAATATGAACTTATTTCTTGTATAAGCCTTTGTTATTTTAGACTTTCTGTCACAGCCAGCCAGATATAATTCCAACGAATGCAGTAATACTCCAAGTTAGTTCTCAGTGGTTGTATTGTTTAATACCCGCACAAGCGACAAATGAGCATGTAATTATCATATGTTATTTTATAATTGTTCAAAGCATTTTATAACTATGTCTCATTTTTATCCTTACATACCACGTGAGAAAGAAGAACAAGTACCTTAAGATCTCCACTCAGTAGTTCAGAGGGGTGAAATGGAGGGAAGTTCAGTGACTTGACCAATGTCTCATAATTTAGTGTCTGGTGATAGGTAAGGGTATCAAGGATAAATATGGTGTCTTACAGAGAAATGCTGTGCTCCTGTGGGGCTATGTAAAGGGACATTCTCTTGAGTATGATCTAGTTGCCCTGACAAACCTTACCTGTTCTACTCCCAATAATTCATAGAACATTGTGATAAAATCTATCATGAGCTGTCCTACTGCTAAATAGGAACATATTGAATTGTATGCTATAATGCCCACTTTGGACATTGGATTGGACTGGAGAGAGTCATGGCGACTCATGTAGCTAACTGGGTTACAGAGAAGGGGAGGGAAAGTGTACATTCATCAGAGGGCACCAGCCAATTGCTTGGTGTCTTGGCACTGCTTGCCAGACAATTTGCTGACTGATCATTGGCATTGAATCTGAAAAAGTCACTGATCTCCATGCACAGCTGGAGGGCACTGGGCTAAAGAACATAACTTGAAAGGGATGAAGAAAATGAGACCTAATCCTATTTTGAATATAATTTCCTTCTTTCCTCTCTTCCTTCCTTCCTTCTTCCCTTCCTTCCTTCCTTCCTTCCTTCCTTCCTTCCATGCTACTGTGAGTGTGACTTAGAAAGAAAATGGTGTGGTGTCAGAACTATTCAGCCTGCTAGGTACAGTGGGAGGGGCTGTGCTGAAGGAGTGCCAGAGGACAGAGATAAGTTTCCTAGGAAATGTCCAGAAGTGGCTGTTGACCGGAACTTGAAATGGCCTGAAGATGTGCTTCTGGCTACTGTGCCCCTAAAAGGACTTTGTAAGCACATTAGAGGGCACACTTGTGTCAGGGGGCACTTTGGGGTTTGGTTGATGTCTGTCTGAGCGACCATGAGTTTCCATCTCCTGCCAAGAAGATGTTTGCCACCATCACCTTCTTTGTCACCGCTTATGTCAGAGTGAAAAAGGCCTTTGAGTAGAGAAGCATGTTTGGTACAAATATGTGAGAAGAAGAGACTCTGGAGAAAGAAGAGAGACAGACATTATGTACACTTTGGCCGCTTATAAACTGAACCCTAGATCAGGTAACTTTAAATATACTCTCTTTGAAAACTTCCCCTGTACCAAATGTGTTTTCAGCTATTATGGGAATTAAACTGCCCAATTTTAAACCTATTTTCAACACCAGTAAAAATTATAAATAGAGAAGAATAACCTATAAAACAAGCTCACTGTGCTGCAAGATACAATCCAGTTCATATATGCCCAATAAATGCCAGCAAATTTTCCAAACCAGAATTTAGCTATCTGCTTGATGTGGGAGGTCAACATACATGCTTAATAAAAATTTAAAATCCAAGCCTCAGGGCTCAACAAATTTACTTCCTGCCTACTGAAATTCTCACTGAAAATAACATAGTGTATGGAAAATGGAAAGTCTAAAGAAATGGAATTTCTACTGAAATTAGATAGACAGCTCTAATCCATTTAATCAACCGACATGAGACACTTGGCTCTGGTTGAACCATAAAGGCTCTGTTTTTTATCTCATTCTGCAGCCTCCTACTGATCGGAAGCCACGTAGAATGTCACGTGGACTGTGTTTTGAGAGGATCATTATGCAGTGAGAAAGTATACTGGATAGAGATTTTGGACACCTAATTTCCACTTCTGGTATTTCCTCTAAGTAGTTCTGAAGCCATGGATGATCTTTCAGCCTCAGTCTCCTTTATTATAAAATAGGGGAATGGAAGATACTCCCTAATATCTAGTCCAGCTTTAGTGGTCTACTATTATCTCAGCGTTCACTCCACTGATTGAGATTGCTTCTGATAAGTATATGATACAACAACATGGTGGAAACTTTCAGCATTTAACCATATCTGGTTCTCCTCTCCTTCCTGGATCCATTACAGTTAGGTAGGGACATGTGACTCTTTCTGATCAATGGACTCTAGATAGAATGTCTCTCTGGAGTAAAGAATAGAAGAGCAATGTGAGTTCTTCATTGTCTCTACTCCCCTGACATAGCAGCCTTGCAAGCTAAATGTTGAGATAGCAGAGACACAAGATGGAAATGATCAGATCACTGATACTTGGAAGAGAGCTGCCCTGGAGAGCCATTGAACTTGCAAAGAACTTGGGAGAGTAAGAAATACATTTGAGTAAGTGAGATTTTGAGGTCTTTAACTGCAATGTTATCTGTTCTGTAGACAAGAACATATCATTGCCTCAGACCCAGGTGGCTCAACCAGGGGACCCATTTATACTCATGCAGAAAATGAATAATTATTCACAGGCAAAGTCACACAATACATGACAAAGAGAGTACATGTCCTTGTCTATACCATTGAAAGAAGGCACAGAAAGAGCATACAACAATCACTCGAAAAAGACTTGTTTAATGAAAGAACAACATGAAGTTCCCCCTCCTGTGTGTTTGATGGGAAAAGGGAATGTGTGGGAGGATAAACTCATTGAGAACATCTTTGTATCCTGAGCACTGTAGCACATGGTAGTGCTAAAGAAGTGTGGTTGAATTCAGATGAATTGAGTGAACACTTAGTATGGTGGAGAAATGGCTGACTTTAAAACTGACAATATAGAAAAAGATATTGGTCCCATTCCTTACTCATAGCCTACACTTTAAAAATAGAAAATATCTAAATCTATACATGTATATGATTGTCATTCACACATTCATTTATTCAGGAAATATTCATTGAGTGTGCCTGAATTGCTCACAACACTATGTTAAATATTGGTGATATAGAAGTGGATGAATCCTCATGGAGTTTACATTCTGGGGGCATTGGGGCTGAATGATATCATGGACAGAGGAGTGATAGACACTAAATATTGTTTAAATAAAATTGTTTTAAGTATTACCATGGAGAATCAGAGGATGCCTTGAGAGTATACCACTGGGGGACCCAATCTAGGCTGGTGGTCAGGGAAGGCTTCCAGTTTTTGTTGTTGTTGTTGTTGTTGTTGTTGTTGTATGTGGGCCTCTCACTGTTGTGGCCTCTCCCGTTGCGGAGCACAGGCTCCGGACGCGCAGGCTCAGCGGCCATGGCTCACGGGCCCAGCCGCTCCGCAGCATGTGGGATTTTCCCGGACCGGGGCACGAACCCGTGTCCCCTGCATCGGCAGGCGGACTCTCAACCACTGCGCCACCAGGGAAGCCCTAGGCTTCCAGTTTTAATCCAAGTCATGATCCTTACTCTGATAATTCGGTACCTGAAAGACTTGGCTGAATTTTTCAGCACACATGTGGAATCTTGCGACTGTGGCTTTACTTACAGCCACAGTGGTTGCCAACTGAAACCAAGGCAGATGTTTTTCCAGCATTTGCCTTGCTTTCACTTGGCTTGAATTTCAGTGCAGCAACATTAGTCGAGCGCCCCGTTGAAGGACTCTGGTCTTGGGAAGTGGAGAAAAGTGAGGAAGGGATTCTATCTTTTATCTGCACCAAGATTTACGTGTGGTTTTGCCACTCTGTAACCTGGAGTACCTCCTTATGAAAGAGAGACTATTTTACAGATGAGGAAGCTGAGCATGGAAGGGTAAGCAACTTGCTCAAAGTCACACAGTTAATAAATGCCAGAGCAAGAATTTGAACTCAATCAATCTGGCTCTAGAATGAAGGCATTTAACCTCTGATTTACACTGTATTGCCTCTGTCAGTGATGGGCTAAATAAGAGCAGAGTCATCTTACTAGGGGATCAAGTTCTGAGCTCATTATGTAGCTTAAAATCACTGCTAGCAAAATTACCCTGAAGATTCCTAAGGAAGTCTCTTGATAAATCCAATGTGGTATTTTTTTCTGACAGCTTGGGACAGATTGTTGCTTGCTCGGTTGAATACCTGATAAAGTAATTGATGCATGTTTGGGGACCATATTGATAGAAATGTCCACATGTATAGACACTAGAATCACCTGCAGTTGGTGAAATGGTCACTTTGAGAGGTGCAGTGTTGCTGAGCCTGGCTGACGACACATGCCCTTTTCTAAAGAATCGCTTACACTGTTTATAGTTTTTCTCTCTATTTGTTTTGTTTCCATTTTCTAAGCCGACATAATTGAATCCTAGCAGGCTAAGTACACTTTGGATACAACACTACTGTATGTTGATTTGTTACATTTCTTAAGTAATAGAGTCATTTTATAGACAATATTTTTTTCTCTCTTCCTCCCAATTTTCCCAATTTCCTAATAGAAATTGTAGGAAACTTGGGAAGGGAGAAAGGAATATTCTTTAAATGAAGTAGGACTCAAATCATAACACTTAGGTTAGTATTTCTGAGAGGATGATTGGGACATGGGATTTTAAAAATAATTTTTTATTGGATATAGTTGATTTACAATGTTGTGTTAGTTTTGGGTGTACAGCAAAGTGAATCAGTTATACATATACATGTATCCACTCTTTTTTAGATTATTTTCCCATATAGGTCATTACAGGGTATTGAGTGAGCTCCCTGTGCTATATGGTAGGTCCTTATTAGTTATCTATTTTATATAAAGTAGTGGGGCATTGCATTTTTTAAGCAAGCTTCCAAAGTGATTCTTATGCAGCCTAAAGTTTGAAAGTCTTCTATGATTCTATCCTATCTTAGTGAAAGAATCACAGTGGGTCATTCCATCCACTGGGTTAACAGTGGAATCTGCCTTTCATTTTAGCATTTCCTGCAGTTCTATGTTCTGGTGTTACATCTGTGACCCTTAGTGCTTGTTTGCTGATTGTCAGATGTAATGGATCTCAGTGGACTAAGTAGGTCACTCATCTAGTGCCAGAGAGAATTTCATCAAGTTGAGTTCATGCTACACTTACAACAAGGAGCTTGAGTACCCAAATATCACTCTAAGCAAGATTCGTGTCTGTTAACTCTACCTGTATTAATCAGGATTCATAGCTGCAAGCATCAGAAATGGCTGTCTATATTGAGCCAGAAGGGAATTTCCTGATTACCTGGAAATCTCTGGGACTACCAAATCAGTGGGGACCTGGAGGATCAGGTGGAAAAACAGGCAAGAAGAGAGGAATTCTGGAGGACTGGGAACCAAGAACTGAAGCACAGATTCTGAAGCAGGAAGAGGCTGATGTTTCTCATTGCACCCCATTAAATTCACCTCCCAGAAAAGCGTGTCTAATCTGCTGAGCGTGAGTCAGGTGTGTCTCCTTGATGATGCTGAGGCAGGGAAGGGGATTATCTGGACACCATAGCTCCTATAGAAGGCAGTGGGCACCAACTCCTAACACAAATGCACACAAGGGAAGGGGCTGCTTTCCAAAGGGAACCTCAAGTGGGATTGGAGGCTGGGTGGAAAAAAAGACAAAAGCATATACTCCCATGCCTACCTGGGAGGCAGCCTCCTCCTTGCAGGTGATCACACATCTTATTCTAGTTTTGGCACCACAATCTAAGCTCTTCTTCTCATCTGTGTTTAGAAAATAGCTTATAGGGAATATTGCTATGACAAATATATAGCCTCCTAACACAAAGAAAAATACATCCACAAATGTACTTTCTCTCTTTTTCTGCATATCAGCCAGGTGCTTTTATACACTATGGAAAATAATAAAGAAACTAACTAAGGAAGTTGAAACTGTCAGAAGTATGGAATGGCTTAAAGAAAGTATATTTTGTTTGTTTGTTTGTTTTCTCTACTAATTAACTTCTAGATGCCTGAGGTCACTTATCATTCATTCATTCATTTGGTGTGTCTTAAGATCACGTTTTTGTTGAAGATGCCCTGCTGACTTGGACCAGCAGCTATTACATGCGGTTCTCTTATTTATCACTCCTTTCCTGGATGGCTATGCCTGAGCTCTAGGTTTTGCTTAAGTTTGACTTATCTATCTCTACCAGCTTGTAAAATCTCACTTAATTGTTCATTTTTAACTTTGGAAAAACTATCTGAATCATTCTACTGGGATTTACTCCGCCAAATAATGTCCTTTGGTAGAGAAGTGTATTTATATTGCTGTTGTTAATTTCTTCTAACTGTAGGAACCAACTTGACATGGCCAAAGGGGCTGGCTGACAGGAGACAGGAAGGAAATATATCCTTATAGATAGGTAAACACTGAGAGAGAAAGCAGTCAGAAATGTGCAAATATTTATGAAGATATGCACTAAAATGTTCCTGTAATTCTGACTCAGATCCATTATGGAAAAAATAGAGTGTACATTATAAATAAAATACCAACTATTATTTGGGGGTTAAAAATTGATAATCAGCTCACAGTGTTTGAAAGAAAAAAATTATACAGTTATGACAAAGGAAACCGAGGCAGCAGGAAAGTTTTTGATTTGGAGCTGATAGCATAGTAGGTAGCAGCTCTACTAAACCAGAGACAGAGTTGGTAAAAGAAATCCATGCAGGATTCTAATGGTAGATCCTTAAGTAAACACTTGCAGCCATCACTGAATATGAAGTACAACATGCCACCTTTTGAACTTCATTACCACTTACTCTCCTAAATTGAAGGCATATTTGAAATGCAAAGCAATTTACCCTGTATATAAAGGATTACTGTCTTGCTCAAACTATAGGTGCCAAAAATATTGACACATGACCCAATCAATGCAAACAACCTATTACTTACTTTCTGATTGACATGTAACCCTTTTGCTTAGTTAAAAATTTCTGTCCAAATCATTCTAACAGTTATCCTCCTGACTCCTCACGAATGAGAGGAAGGGTAGTCACAATTCCATTTTTACTTTTCCAAGTCAAATTCTTAGCAAATTTATTATAGATTCAAAAAATAATTGCTATTTTCTTTCTATCTCTTCTCGGGGGGTGGGGTGGGGAAGAACCTTCAAGGCCTGCCATGACTTCCTCTCATGGTGTAGCTGGGAAATGTACAACTCAGAGCTGCTAATGCATGGAATAAATGGACAGTCTTGCTAACTCCTATTATCATCATTGTGTCTAGAGTCTATGTCAGTTCGGAACTAAAATGTCCTCCTTTTCATTGACAGTACTTTAAATATCCCAACAGTATCTGCATTTATATAATGCCCATCTGCACAATATCAAATCATCTTGACAAATGTTCCCTATTTCTATCTTTGTGTGTGTGTGGCTAAGAAAACTGCGAGGTTAAACAAGAACTTTTGGGGGTTGTATACACATCTGAAACTTGCAGTCTTCACTGATAGTAAAAGGATCATGTAACTTGGAGAAAACATGGGCAAAAATGAATTCAAGTAGATCAGAAATAATTAGTCAGACCAATTTTATTTTCTACCACACTATTTTACATCATTTATATTAAATGCAAGAGACTGGAAAAAATTGACTTCTATTTAATGAGATTTGATTTATTCAACCTGTGTTATTACTGAAACTAGGATACCTTGTTAGTTGGAAAATACACTTAAAAATGCATTGTTTTGAATAAACTATCAGGTTGATGAGTATATAATGATAATATTGATATTACTTTACATTTGCACAGAATGTTGGCAGTTTACAAAGTGCATTCATATGCATGCCTTTGCTCGATCCTCATAATTCTCCAGGTATTATTGTTCATATTTTATAGATAGGATCTGAAAACTCAGAGAAGGTTAAGTGACAGCTAATAAGTGAAAAGCAAGGCCTCAGTCTCTGGTTTTCTGCCTCTAAACCCTATTCAGTAGTCACTTTTGCCAAAAATAACCAAACAGAAAGATGGACATTATTATTTTTTTGCCTGCACTGTTTCAATGGCCTCTTATCCACTATCTCTGGCATCATCTTCATACTGCTCTTGATCTTCCCAGAAGCAATTCAAATCAGCATTCTCTCCTAACTGACTCCTCTTGGAGCTCCTTCGCCTAGAAGTTAAATTTTGAACTCTTACTTTGTCATCCAGTGTCCTTCACAATCAGAGTTACATTTGGCCTCAGCCTCATGTTTTAGTCCCTTGTCCCCACCACATGGCCTATGTTCCATCCATAGCAACCTCGAGATTTCCTCAATGTGGTGTGTTCTTTTACAGCTAGTGTTTTCTTATTGTTGTTTTGTTTTGTTTTTTGTTTATTTTTTAACATCTTTATTGGAGTATAATTGCTTTACAATGGTGTGTTAGTTACTGCTTTATAACAAAGTGAATCAGTTATACATATACATATGTTCCCATATCTCTTCCCTCTTGCATCTCCCTCCCTCCCACCCTCCCTATCCCACCCCTCTAGGTGGTCACAAACCACCAAGCTGATCTCCCTGTGCTATGCGGCTGCTTCCCACTAGCTATCTATTTTACATTTGGTAGTGTATATATGTACATACCACTCTCTCACTTAGTCACAGCTTACCCTTCCCCCTCCCCATATCCTCAAGTCCATCCTCTAGTAGGTCTGTGTCTTTATTCCTGTCTTACCCCTAAGTTCTTCATGATATTTTTTTTCTTAAATTCCATATATATGTGTTAGCATACAGTATTTGTTTTTCTCTTTCTGGCTTACTTCACTCTGTACGACAGACTCTAGGTCCATCCACCTCACTACAACTAACTGAATTTCATTTCTTTTTAAGGCTGAGTAATATTCCATTGTATATATGTGCCACATCTTCTTTATCCATTCATCTGTTGATAGACACTTAGGTTGCTTCCACGTCCTGGCTATTGTAAATAGAGCTGCAATGACATTTTGGTACATGACTCTTTTTGAATTATGGTTTTCTCAGGGTATATGCCCAGTAGTGGGATTACTGGGTTGTATGGTGGTTCTATTTGTAGTTTTTTAAGGAACCTGCATACTGTTCTCCATAGTGGCTGTATCAATTTACATTCCCACCAGCAGTACAAGAGTGTTCACTCTTCTCCACACCCTCTCCAACATTTATTGTTTCTAGATTATTTGAAGATGGCCATTCTGAACAGTGTGAGATGATATCTCATTGTAGTTTTGATTTGAATTTCTCTAATGATTAATGATGTTGAGCATTCTTTCATGTTTTTGTTGGCAATCTGTATATCTTCCTTGGAGAAATGTCTTTTCAGGACTTCTGCCCATTTTTTGGATTGGACTGTTTGTTTTTTCGTTATTGAGCTGCATGAGCCACTTGTAAATTTTGAAGGTTAATCCTTTGTCAGTTGCTTCATTTGCAAATATTTTCTCCCATTCTCAGGGTTGTCTTTTGGTCTTGTTTATGGTTTCCTTTGCTGTGCAAAAGCTTTGAAGTTTCATTAGGTCCCATGTGTTTATTTTTGTTTTTATTTCCATTTCTCTAGGAGGTGGGTCAAAAAGGATCTTTCTGTGATTTATGTCATAGAGTGTTCTGCCTATGTTTTCCTCTAATAGTTTGATAGTATCTGGCCTTACATTTAGGTCTTTAATCCATTTTGAGCTTATTTATGTGTATGGTGTTAGGGAGTGATCTAATCTCATACTTTTATATGTACCTGTCCAGTTTTACAAGCACCACTTATTGAAGAGGCTGTCTTTCTCCACTGGATATTCTTGCCTCTTTTATCAAAGATAAGGTAACCATATGTGTGTGGGTTTATCTCTGGGCTTTCTATCCTGTTCCATTGATCTGTCTTTCTTTTTTTGTGCCAGTACCATGCTGTCTTGATTACTGTAGCTTTGTAATATAGTCTGAAGTCAGGGAGCCTGATTCCTCCAGCTCCATTTTTCATTCTCAAGATTGCTTTGGGCTTCTTTTCGGCCAGAACCACCATCTTCCAGTAATTCGCCAAAATGACCAACACAAAGGGAAAGAGGAAGGGCACCCGCTACATGTTCTCTAGGCCTTTTAGAAAACATGGAGTTGTTCCTTTGGCCACATACATGCGAATCTACAAGAAAGGTGATATTGTAGATATCAAGGGAATGGGCACTGTTCAAAAAGGAATGCCCCACAAATGTTACCATGGCAAAACTGGGAGAGTCTACAGTGTTACCCAGCATGCTGTTGGCATCATTGTAAACAAACAAGTTAAGGGCAAGATTCTTGCCAAGAGAATTAATGTGCGTATCAAGCATATTATGCACTCTAAGAGCCAGGATAGCTTCCTGAAACAGGTGAAGGAAAATGATCAGAAAAAGAAGGAAACCAAAGAGAAAGGTACTTGGGTTCAACTGAAGCGCCAGCCTGCTCCACCCAGAGAAGCACACTTAGTGAGAACCAATGGAAAGGAGCCTGAACTGTTGGAGCCCATTACCTATGAATTCATGGCATGATGGGTGTAAAGAAAATAAAAGACCTGGCCTGTATAAATGTTTCTCTTAATTGAGTAGAAGCGTGTGACCCCCTTACCCAAACAAATATTTAAAGCACATTTTAACTGTGTCTGAATTCAGTGGGTGACATCTTTTTACTTTTCAAATTTAGTGGTTTTTGTTCCTGAAAGATGTGAGGTAGTTGGTTGTGCAGTATACTCCATTGGTTAATAAACTGCTAGATATTACTTACAAAAAAAAAAAAAGATTGCTTTGGCTACTCGGGGTCTTTTATGTTTCCATACAAATTGTGAAATTTTTTGTTCTAGTTCTGTGAAAAATGCCAGTGGTAGTTTGATAGGGATTGCATTGAATCTGTAGATTGCTTTGGGTAGTAGAGTCATTTTCACAATTTTGATTCTTCCAATCCAGGAGCATGGTATATCTCTCCATCTATTTGTATCATCTTTAATTTCTTTCATCAGTGTCTTATAATTTTCTGCATACAGGTCTTTTGTCTCCTTAGGTAGGTTTATTCCTAGATATTTTATTCTTTTTGTTGCAATGGTAAATGGGAGTGTTTTCTTGATTTCGCTTTCAGACTTTTCATCATTAGTGTATAGGAATGCCAGAGATTTCTGTGCATTAATTTTGTATCCTGCAACTTTACCAAATTCATTGATTAGCTCTAGTAGTTTTCTGGTAGCATCTTTAGGATTCTCTATGTATAGTATCATGTCATCTGCAAACAGTGACAGCTTTACTTCTTCTTTTCCGATTTGGATTCCTTTTCTTTCTTTTTCTTCTCTGATTGCTGTGGCTAAAACTTCCAAAACTATGTTGAATAATAGTGGTCAGAGTGGGCAACCTTGTCTTGTTCCTGATCTTAGTGGAAATGGTTTCAGTTTTTCACCAATGAGGATGATGTTGTCTGTGGATTTGTCATAAATGGCCTTTATTATGTTGAGGAAAATTCCCTCTATGCCTACTTTCTGGCGGGTTTTTATCATAAATGGGTGTTGAATTTTGTTAAAAGCTTTCTCTGCATCTATTGAGATGATCATATGGTTTTTCTCCTCCAATTTGATAATATGGTGTATCACATTGATTGATTTGCGTATATTGAAGAATCCTTGCATTCCTGGAATAAACCCCACTTGATCATGGTGTATGATCCTTTTAATGTGCTGTTGGATTCTGTTTGCTAGTATTTTGTTGAGGATTTTTGCATCTATGTTCATCAGTGATATTGGCCTGTAGTTTTCTTTCTTTGTGACATCCTTGTCTGGTTTTGGTATCAAGGTGATGGTGGCCTCATAGAATGAGTTTGGGAGTGTTCCTCCCTCTGCTATATTTTGGAAGAGTTTGAGAAGGATAGGTGTTAGCTCTTCTCTAAATGTTTGATAGAATTCGCCTGTGAAGCCCTCTGGTCCTGGGCTTTTGTTTGTTGGAAAATTTTTAATCACAGTCTCAATTTCAGTGCTTGTGATTGGTCTATTCATGTTTTCTATTTCTTCCTGGTTCAGTCTTGGCAGGTTGTGCATTTCTAAGAATTTGTCCATTTCTTCCAGGTTGTCCATTTTATTGGCATAGAGTTGCTTGTAGTAATGTCTCATGATCTTTTGTATTTCTGCAGTGTCAGTTGTTACTTCTCCTTTTTCATTTCTAATTCTATTGATTTGAGTCTTCTCCCTTTTTTTCTTGATGAGTCTGGCTAATGGTTTATCAATTTTGTTTATCTTGCCAAAGAAGCAGCTTTTAGTTTTATTGCTCTTTGCTATCGTGTCCTTCCTTTCTTTTTCATTTATTTCTGATCCAACCTTTATGATTTCTTTCCTTCTGCTAACTTTGGGGTTTTTTTTTGTTCTTCTTTCTCTAATTGCTATAGGTGCAAGGTTAGGTTGTTTATTTGAGATGTTTCCTGTTTTTTAAGGTAGGATTGTCTTGCTATAAACTTCCCTCTTAGAACTGCTTTTGCTGCATCCCATAGGTTTTGGGTCGTCGTGTCTCCATTGTCATTGGTTTCTAGGTATTTTTTGATTTCCTCTTTGATTTCTTCAGTGATCATTTTGTTATTAAGTAGTGTATTGTTTAGCCTCCATGTGTTTGTATTTTTTACAGATCTTTTCCTGTAATTGATATTTAGTCTCATAGCATTGTGGTCAGAAAAGATACTTGATACAATTTCAGTTTTCTTAAATTTACCAAGACTTGGTTTGTGACCCAAGATACAATCTATCCTGGAGAATGTTCCATGAGCACTTGAGAAGAAAGTGTAATCTGTTGTTTTTGGATGGAATGTCCTATAAATATCAATTAAGTCCATCTTGTTTAATGTATCATTTAAAGCTTGTGTTTCTTTCTTTATTTTCATTTTGGATGATCTGTCCATTCGTGAAAGTGGGGTGTTAAAGTCCCCTGCTATGAATGTGTTACTGTCGATTTCCCCTTTTATGGCTGTTAGTATTTGCCTTAGGTATTGAGATGCTCCTATGTTTGGTGCATAAATATTTACAATTCTTCTTGGATCGATTCTTTGATCATTATGTAGTGTCCTTCTTTGTCTCTTGTAGTAGTCTTTATTTTAAAGTCTCTTTTGTCTGATATGAGAATTGCTACTCCAGCTTTCTTTTGATTTCCATTTGCATGGAATATCTTTTTCCATCCCCTCACTTTCAGTCTGAATGTGTCCCTAGGTCTGAAGTGGGTCTCTTGTAGACAGCATATATATGGGTCTTGTTTTTGTATCCATTCAGTCAGTCTGTGTCTCTTGGTGGGAGCATTTAATCCATTTACATTTAAGGTAATTATCAATATGTATGTTCCTATTCCCATTTTCTTAATTGTTTTGCGTTTGTTATTGTAGGTCTTTTCCTTCTGTTTCTTGCCTAGAGAAGTTCCTTTAGCATTTGTTGTAAAGCTGGTTTGGTGGTGCTGAACTCTCTCAGCTTTTGCTTGTCTGTAAACGTTTTAATTTCTCCATCAAATCTGAATGAGATCCTTGCTGGGTAGGGTAATCTTGGTTGTAGGTTTTTCTCCTTCATCACTTTAAATATGTCCTGCCACTCCCTTCTGGCTTGCAAAGTTTCTGCTGAAAGTTCAGCTGTTAACCTTATGGGGATTCCCTTGTGTTATTTGTTGTTTTTCCCTTGCTGCTTTTAATATGTTTTCTTTGTATTTAATTTTTGATAGTTTGATTATTATGTGTCTTGGCATGTTTGTCCTTGGATTTATCCTGTATGGGACCCTCTGTGCTTCCTGGACTTGATTAACTATTTCCTTTCCCATATTAGGGAAGTTTTCAACTATAATCTCTTCAAATATTTTCTGAGTCCCTTCCTTTTTCTCTTCTTCTTCTGGGACCCCTATAATTTGAATGTTGGTGCGTTTAATATTGCGCCAGAGGTCTCTGAGACTGTCCTCAGTTCTTTTCATTCTTTTTTCTTTATTCTGCTCTGCAGTAGTTATTTCCACTACTTTATCTTCCAGGTCACTTATCCGTTCATTTTGCTTATCTTACTGTGTTTGGGGTCTCCTTTCTGCAGGCTGCAGGTTCGTAGTTCCCGTTGTTTTTGGTGTCTGTCCCCAGTTGCTAACGTTGGTTCAGTGGCTTGTGTAGGCTTCCTGGTGGAAGGGATGCGTGCCTGTGTTCTGGTGGATGAGGTTGTATCTTGTCTGTCTGGTGGTCAGGTCCATGTCTGGTGGTGTGTTTTGGGGTGTCTGTGGACTTATTATGATTTTATTGCAGTCTCTCTGCTAATGGGTGGGGTTGTGTTCCTGTCTTGCTGGTTGTTTGGCATAGGATGTCCAGCACTGTAGCCAGCTGGTCGTTGAGTGAAGCTGGGTCTTGGTGTTGAGATGGAGATATGTGAGAGATTTTCACTGTTTGATATTACGTGGAGCTGGGAGGTCTCTTGTGGACCAGTGTCCTGAAGTTGGCTCTCCCGCCTCAGAGGCACAGCACTGACTTCTGGCTGGAGCACCAAGAGTCTTTCATCCACATGGTTCAGAATAAAAGAGAGAAAAAATAGAAAAAAGAAAGAGGATAAAATAAAATAAAGTTATTAAAATAGAAAAGAAAAAATAATTATTAAGAAAAAAATTTTAAGTAAAAGAAAAAAAAGAAACTGACAGACAGAACCCTAGGACAAATGGTGAAAGCAAAGCTATACAGACAAAATCTCACACAGAAGCATACACATACACACTCACAAAAAGAGGAAAAGGGGAAAAATAATATATCTTGCTCTCAAAGTCCACCTCCTCAATTTGGGATGATTCGTTGTCTATTCAGGTATTCCACAGATTCAGGGTACATCAGGTTGATTGTGGAACTTTAATCCACTGCTCCTGAGGCTGCTGGGAGAAATTTCCTTTTCTCTTGTTTGTTCCCACAGCTCTGGGGGCTCAGCTTTGGATTTGGCCCCGCCTCTGCATGTAGGTCACCTGAGGGTGTCTGTTCTTCGCTCAGACAGGACGGGGTTAAAGGAGCAGCTGATTCAGGGGCTCTGGCTTACTCAGGTGGGGGGCAGGGAATGGTATGGATGCGGGGCGAGCCTGCGGCGGCAGAGGCCAGCATGACGTTGCACCAGCCTGAGGCACACCGTGCGTTCTCCCGGGGAAGTTGTCCCTGGATCACGGGATCCTGGCAGTGGCGGGCTGCACAGTCTCCCTGGAGGGGAGGTGTGGAGAGTGACCTGTGCTCCCACACAGGTTTCTTGGTGGCGGCAGCAGCAGCCTTAGCATCTCATGTCCGTCTCTGGGGTCTGCGCTGTTAGCCACGGCTGGTGCCCACCTCTGGAGCTCCTTTAAGCAGCGCTCTTAATCCCCTCTCCTCGCGCACCACAAATCAAAGAGGGAAGAAAAAGTCTCTTGCCTCTTCGGCAGCCCCAGACTTTTTCCCAGACTCCCTCCTGTCTAGCCGTGGTGCACTAACGCCCTGCAGGTTGTGTTCACGCTACCAGTCCTCTCCCTGTGATGGGACCAAAGCCCGAACCTCAGCTCCCAGCCCCGCCTGCCCCGGTGGGTGAGCAGACAAGCCTCTCGGGCTGGTGAGTGCTAGTTGGCACCGATCCTCTGTGCAGCAATCTCTCTGCTTTGCCCTCCGCACCCCTGTTGCTGTGCTCTCCTTCGTGGCTCCAAAGCTTCCCCCCTCCGCCACCCACAGTCTCCGCCCGTGAAGGGGCTTCTAGTGTGTGGAAACCTTTCCTCCTTCATGGCTCCCTTCCACTGGTGCAGGTCCCATCCCTATTCTTTTGTCTCTGTTTATTCTTTTTTCTTTTGCCCTACCCTGCAGGTACGTGGGGACTTTCTTGCCTTTTGGGAGGTCTGAGGTCTTCTGCCAGCGTTCAGTGGGTGTTCTATAGGAGCAGTTCCACGTGTAGATGTATTTCTGATGTATCTGTGGGGAGGAAGGTAATCTCCGCGTCTTACTCTTCCACCATCTTCCCGACCCCTCCCCACAGCTAGTGCTTTTGTACCTGTTGTTTCTTTTCCCTAGAATGCCTTTCCTTTATCCTCTACCTAGTAAATTTCTACTTTTGACTTGAGAATCAGCCCAAAGATTACCTCCTGGATGAAGCCTTTTCTCCCTTCTTAGGACTCACATACATTTTATTATTGTTAATACAACAGGAAGTTGAAATCATGTGAATGAGCTTCCTAAGGTACAGACCATGACTTGTTGATCTTTGCATGCCCCCCTCACTCCTGGACCTAGTGCAGTATCTGATATTCAATAACTATTTATGGAATTAATAAATAAGGTATCAATCATTTCTTTAACTGCAGTAAAAATATCTTCATTTATTAGATATCAAAATTCTTTTACAGCAATCTACTTCCAGGTATATATTCAAAAGAATTGAAAGCCGATATTAAAGATATATGTGCATACCCATGTTCCTAGCAGTATTATTCACAATAGCCAAAATGTGGAGGTAAGCAAAAGTGTATCAATAGAAAAAGTGGGTAAACAAAATGTAGTATATACCCACAATGGAATATTATTGAGCCTTAAAAAGGAAAGATTTTCTGACATATGCTACAACATGGATGAACCTTGACGATGTTATACTAAGTGAAATAACCCAGTCACAAAAATACAAATACTGTATGATCCCACTTATATGAGGTACCTAGAGTAGTCCAACTCAAAGAAACAGAAAATAGAATGGTGATTGCCAAGACCTGGGGAGAGAGAGAAATGGGGATTTGTTTTGATGGGTATAGAATTTCAGTTTTACAAGACAAAAAGGATCTGGATATTGGTTGTGCAACGGGGTGAATATACTTAATGCTACTGAACTGTACACTTAAAAATGGTTACATTTTAAGTTGCATGTATTTACCAGTTTTAAAAAATCAAGTAAAAAAATCCTTTTTTAAGTAACATTTCCTTCTTCATTAAAGAAATGAATGAACTAAAGAGATTATTTTGAATATTGCTGTATGTATACATGGTATAGAGAAGAAGATAAGATGGAGCAAAAAACAAAATAAGGGCTTCTCTGGTGGCGCAGTGGTTGAGAGTCCGCCTGCCGATGCAGGGGACATGGGTTCATGCCCCGGTCCACAAAGATCCCACATGCCGCAGAGTGGCTGGGCCCGTGAGCCATGGCTGCTGAGCCTGCGTGTCTGGAGCCTGTGCTCCGCAATGGGAGAGGCCACAACAGTGAGAGGCCCGCGTACCTCAAAAACATAAATAAATAAATAAATAAAAATATAAAATATTTCTACTCTCAAGAGCTGGCTTTCTAATTGGAGAGATAGAAATCAGACAGATAAAGTGCTGATATCATTTCAAAACAATAAATTCCCAAAACAATAGTTTAATCACTACTGGAGTCCTGAGGTAAGATTGAGTAGAAGAGATTGGAGTTAAACTAGATTGATTGCAGAGCTCTTCAAGGAGGAAATATATGTGTAGCCTGGTTTTGAAGATTCAGTTGAGCAAGTATTGACAAAGCAGCAGGCAATGGGCTCTGGAAAGATGTAGAGAGGGACATGGATGAGCTATTTATGAGAGATATACTTGCTTTACAGGAAGTACTTTACTAAATTCTACAACAGCTATATCAAGTAAGTGCTACTTATAATCTCTTTTATTTGAGTAAACTGAGGCACAGATAAGTTAGGTAACTTATCCAAAGAGAATGGATAGTAAATGGTAGAGGAAGGTTTTAAACACAGGAACACCTATGCAATTACCCAATAATGTGCTATGCTCTCCAGTCAATTCCATTATGAAGTGTTCCTCAATGTCTCTGTCTATGTCCTCTTCCAAAGGTCCTATGGTTTATTGATGATTTTCAAAACTGGAACCCACTGCTATAGGAGAGCTTGGAATCCAGCTGATTGAATGTTTACAGATAACTTGATGAAATAAAATAATTTAATAATAATATGAGATATTTAGCTTAGAGAAAAAAATATTTTGACTGCGTTTTGTTAGTCCATTTGACATCAAGATTGAGGTTAGGGAATCTACTTCTCTGGAAAATAGTCTCTGTCATCATGCTGTAGCACTCCAACTCTATTGCTCCATGGCTGTTCTTCACATATAGCACTCTTTTGTGGTTTATTATTTCATGAAATTTCCTTTGCATCTTGCATAGTCTTTTCAAATGTATCAGGCTGCAGACTGTCATCAACATGTCTGACTTCCCCAGAATTTACATATTTTTTTGTTTTTTCCATGATTGCAGCAGATGTGTTGCATTATTTTCAAATGAAAATCAAATATGAATAATAGGGATTGGGTATGTATGACTGTGGTGGTAAGAGTGGTCAGGAAAAGCCAACTCTTCCATATTAAATAATATATATTAATATTAAATATGGGAAAAGACACATCGTGGTTTGGGTGCTGCTTACAGAAAAAGAGACTGTATTAATCTACATTAAATTATTTAAAGTAGAGTCAAATAGCAAAAAGAACAAGGTGGTGATTATTTAATCTTCATTCTGACACAAACTGGCAAGCTGCAAAGTACTTTACCATATTCAGAGTTCTTTTTTTTTTTTTTTTCTGTTTTAACGTTAAAAAAAAGAAAAGAAAACATATAACTGGGGCTTCCCTGGTGGCGCAGTGGTTGAGAGTCTGCCTGCCAATGCCAGGGGACACAGGTTCGTGCCCTGGTCTGGGAGGATCCCACATGCCGTGGAGCGGCTAGGCCCGTGACCCATGGCCACTGAGCCTGTGCATCCGGAGCCTGTACTCTGCAGAGGGAGAAGCCACAGCAGTGACAGGCCTATGTACCACAAAGAGAAAGAAAACAGAACAAAACATATAACTCAGTAAGGTTGTGTTAAATATTTGAAAACTATATTTAAAAGATCAGGTCATAAGAACTTTGATAAAAAGTGAGAAAAAAAGTGCACATTTTACCGGGTTTCAAACTAAAAGGAATCTTTTACTATTTAAGCATCACTAGTTAGAAAATGTCTTTTGGAATCAGATCAGTGGAGACATGAAAGACAAGGAGAAGACTGTTCAAGAACCTCCAAAGCCCTTTTGGACAGCAGACCACTGACAAAATATTTCACTTTATTAAATATAAATGAATTAGAGATATGTGGGTTGTGTTTTCCCCAGAATGAGCAGGGAGGGCCTTAAAATGTAAGGGAAAATAATGTTTGGCAAATCCTATTTGGTATTTTGCTGAACCTGAACCATTTTTGCCAAAAGTTTACTTTTGTGGCTGAGTTTGGAATAGAATACAGGAGTACAAAAAGAACTCATTGACTTACATAGATGTATGTGTTTTCAAGCTGAAAATGTTATAAAATCAATGACAATTTAAGATTCTTCTAGGAACAGATGGATTCATGCCAAAAGTAATGAATAACTTCATTGTCTTCTGGCCCCGTGTCTGGGTGTGCCAGAAATTTTCAAATTATGCCTTATAAAATGTAAAGACCTAATGTAAGCCTGAGAGGTAAGTATGTTTCAGGAAACACCTTCTTTAACAAAATCTAAATTTCAGGTCTCTGCCTTCAATTCTGATCTTCCAACCAGTTGTGGCATGTGTGTTGCCTTCAAAGGGTCAGCAAAAGCAAATAGGCTGTTGGGCCATATGTGTGTAACTGGTGGGCCCTGCACTGCTTTGTTAAGATCATTGTGCTGCCCTGACTCAGATTCCCATGTACCATAGGTTTATATTAGGACAATATTGTTATTTTGACAATTTTTTTTCATTTACTGTGATTTATTTTAAATAGCAGTAAAACTTCATTTTTTTGTCTTTATTTAGGCTATTAAATGTGACCTAGAGAGACTTGAATTTTATACACATCATAGTGACAGACCAATGGGAAATCTTTGATTATCTTGAGCTATGTCTATCAATGCCATGGCAACTGGTTAAGTTGGGGTATGAGGAGCAGATAGGGAGGATCAGGTATACTGGTCATTTGGCATCAGGTATGGTTCCTTAATCAGCAGGCCCTCTTCTCATATATCACCTGCCCACTCCCTCCTGCACATATGCATACATGCATATATCAGGAAAACAAACCCCCGAATATTTCATGTTTTAATAATGTTGTCATCATAAAGATAACACTTCAGGATAAGATATGTTAGAAGAATAAATAAAATTTCCTTATGTCTACAATATTCTATCAATAAATGATTCTATTCATGGTGCCTACATCAATGTTATTATTATTCCTCAAGAATAGTAAAGCAATTTTTTAATATTTCCTTGGAATTCCAAGAGAGAAAGCTCTAGAGATGTATCTTCCAACTTTATTTTTGAAACTTAGGACAAAAACAATAACAAGACAAATAACAAAAACAATAACAAAACCAAAGGGCATTAGTCAAAGTTTAAAGTCTCATTGTCAACTCATAATTTTCAGTCATACCTCAGGATGCATGCAAATTCTGCAAGAGAAAGTCTCATCTATGGATGAGTAAGTTAGGCTATTTATGCTAGTGAGCTCAGAAAAATATAGAAAGATTCTAGAAGTCCTTTCCTCTTCATCTTTCTTCTCACTTCCTATGTGCTTTAAGAAATAACAAAGACATGCCTACCATTTTGGCTGTGTAAATAAATAAATAAGAACTACTTACAAAGCTACAGTAATCAAGACAGTATGGTACTGGCACAAAAACAGAAAGATAGATCAATGGAACAGGATAGAAAGCCCAGAGATAAACCCACGGACATATGGTCACCTTATCTTTGATAAAGGAGGCAGGAATGTACAGTGGAGAAAGGACAGTCTCTTCAATAAGTGGTGCTGGGAAAACTGGATAGGGACATGTAAAAGTATGAGATTAGATCACTCCCTAACACCATACACAAAAATAAGCTCAAAATGGATTAAAGACCTAAATGTAAGGCCAGAAACTATCAAACTCTTAGAGGAAAACATAGGCAGAACACTCTATGACATAAATCACAGCAAGATCCTTTTTGACCCACCTCCTAGAGAAATGGAAATAAAGACAAAAATAAACACATGGGACCTAATGAAACTTAAAAGCTTTTGCACAGCAAAGGAAACCATAAACAAGACCAAAAGACAACCCTCAGAATGGGAGAAAATATTTGCAAATGAAGCAACTGACAAAGGATTAATCTCCAAAATTTATAAGCAGCTCATGCAGCTCAATAACAAAAAACCAAACAACCCAATCCAAAAATGGGCAGAAGACCTAAATAGACATTTCTCCACAGAAGATATACAGACTGCCAACAAACACATGAAAGGATGCTCAACATCTTTACTCATTAGAGAAATGCAAATCAAAACTACAATGAGATATCATCTCACACCAGTCAGAATGGCCATCATCAAAAAATCTAGAAACAATAAATGCTGGAGAGGGTGTGGAAAAAAGGGAACACTCTTGCACTGCTGGTGGGAATGTGAATTGGTACAGCTGCTATGGAGAACGGTATGGAGGTTCCTTAAAAAACTACAAATAGAACTACCATATGACCCAGCAATCCCACTACTGGGCATATACCCTGAGAAAACCATAATTCAAAAAGAGACATGTACCAAAATGTTCATAGCAGCCCTATTTACAATAGCCCAGAGATGGAAACAACCTAAGTGTCCATCATTGGATGAATGGGTAAAGAAGATGTGGCACATGTATACAATGGAATATTACTCAGCTATAAAAAGAAATGAAATTGAGCTATTTGTAATGAGGTGGATGGACCTAGAGTCTGTCATACAGAGTGAAGTAAGTCAGAAAGAGAAAGACAAATACTGTATGCTGACACATATATATGGAATTTAAGAAAAAAAAATGTCATGAAGAACATAGGGGTAAGATAGGAATAAAGACACAGACCTACTAGAGAATGGACTTGAGGATATGGGGAGGGGGAAGGGTAAGCTGTGACAAAGTGAAAGAGCGGCATGGACATATATACACTACCAAACATAAGGTAGATAGCTAGTGGGAAGCAGCCGCATAGCACAGGGAGATCAGCTCGGTACTTTGTGACCGCCTGGAGGGGTGGGATAGGGAGGGTGGGAGGGAGACGCAAAAGGGAGGGGATATGGGAACATATGTATATGTATAACTGATTAAATTTGTTATAAAGCAAAAAAAAAAAAAGAACTACTCTGTCTGCAAAGCTCAACCAGTGCTTGCTTCACTTGTATCCTACTAGCCTAACTGCCCTTCCTACATGCTTGCCCCAGGCCCCAGCTAATGATTTTTCTAACTTTAACCACTATATAGCTTATCAAAGGGTTGATGAGGGATGTGCTCCTCTGCTGGCAACCAATGAGCCAACCTGCCCTCAGTTCCCCCTATAACTGGTAGCCTCCCCCTGCCCCCAAAGGGAAGCTTGCTGCCATGTCCTGCCCTGCGATCAGCTGCACACATTGGGTTGTTGCTTCAGGACCTTGCTTCAGACGTGTAAGATCCCCCATCCATTAAACCATTAAAAAACAAAGCAAAACAAAACAAAACGAAACTATTGGGTCTGAAATCTTGTAATTCTAATATGTTTTAGTAATCCATTTTCGTCCACACATTTATAATCAGCTTTGTTCATCATTTATTTATCTGGTTTCAGCCTATTAGAACAAGATCAGGAAGGATTCAATCTAAAGACAAAATTAATTGTATACACACATACTGGTTCAAAGCCAGTGGTACGCACACATGGATAGGCAACTACCTATAAGATGACATTATAGGATGCTACAAGGCACACTATTTAGGAAAGGAACAGGGATTCTGGCCTTTTGCTACTGCCTTGGTTGAACATTAAAATTAGCTCTGTTCTTAAAAAAAAAAATTAGCTCTGTTCTTTGTAATACATTTGTGAGTAGACGTCCTAGGTTTTGAGATAGTTATGGACAGGTACATTGGAGAAGCTTTGTGTGATGAGGTAACTGATGGCTAGGGCAGGAGAAGGAGCAATTACCAAGTTCTTCATTTACAGGCTAGTGGTAGCCTTGACTTTGCATTGGTAATTATATGTTTCAGGGCAAATGGTTTGGATAATAGCATTTAGATTTTTGTAATTAAAATAGGTAATTAAGAGGGAAACGTCATGTAGATGAGATTTGTAAGTGAACATCAACTATGAGCTATCACTTTCCTTATATTATCTCATTTCATTACCCAAACAACCTTGTGAGGTAGGAATAACCTCCACTGTTCAGATGAGAAGATAAACTTAGATGAAATGTCTTATCAAGTCACACAGCTAGTAAGTAGAAGTATGGAATCTAAACCCAGGTCTCCAAGGTACATGCCACAGCATGTAAGGAGCAATTCCATTTTGACTTTTAGACCCAGCCAGGACATACATCTTCAAACTATTTTGCATCAGAAACGCCTAGAAAATTTGAGGGGTTTTTTTGTGGGGGGTAGTGGGGTCATTATGATGGATCTAAAAGTGTCTTATTCCCTGATGACTGCCAAAAATTGAAATTTAAAAATGCAAGGAGGTGATATGAACATGTTCGAACTTTACCATTACACTTTTATTATAGGTAAACACCACAAACTTCTGTTTTCAAAAGAAAATTATATACTCTAGAAAGTGGATTTTTCTTTTTCTTTCTTTCTTTCTTTTTTTTTTTTTTTTTTTTTGTTCTTTCCCTTACGTGGCATCCTTCTGGTCTGGAGAGGATTTTACCTTGAGTACTAAAATGTAGTGGTGGAAATAGAGATGTTCAAGAAATTGCTAAAATTGCCATACTGTAAAGCAGAGTTTGATTTTGTGTACATATTCCTATGGGAAATTCACAACACATCTTAAGGCCCATTACTCTTATTGTCACTTTTAAAGTTAGGAAATTGGTTTAATAAACAAACCCAGGATTCCCAATCATACCCTGTCAAGTTCTTGACTCTGTGGCTCTTGCACTCAGCCATCTCCCAGAGCTATCTCCAAAAATTTTAAGGTATCAGATCCTTCCAAACATAAGGGGGGAAAATGAGGCTAATCACCTCCTTAAAGGTTAATTATTTGTCAGCCAATGAAACTGAGTTTTTCTTTATCTAAGGAGTTTCCTCCACCATGATACATGATAGATAGTTAACACTCTGACTTCAGGAAATCCACAGCTCAGAGTAGTTTTGCTAATCCATTTCAAATACTATAGCTAGAGCTTATAGTGTCTGATGATCCCATTTGCTTGTAGAAAGGAATAGCAGATGTAAGAGAATGCTACTCCTACTACATAAAATTGCTTTGCTATGGATTTGAAACAACACAGGTTAAAGCACTATGTACCAGACAGCTTACATATATCTCTTGGCATGTTTCAAAGACAAAACAGTTTATGAGGAATTGAAGCAGGGAAATCATTAACTAAAATATGACCTTTACCTGATAAAATTTCTTTTGAACTGCTGAAAACTCCTCTCTCTGTGGGGCAGACTGAAGCCTGGCAGCAACTAGCCTTTAAGCTCAGCACATTTTCTCAAAGGGAGTAAAAATAAAAGATGTGGTCCCCCACACAACTCTCCTTTGTTATTGGTTGCCCTTAAGTATTGGAACATTCGGAGGTTTATGTGTGTTAAATGAAAGTCTGCGAAAATTAAAGATGATATGGCAATACTTAGGACTGTATATTGTTATGTGTGAATTTCCTTTGCCAATTTCTACATTTCTCTAACAATGATAACTTTAACACACAGCATACCTTTTCAGAAATTTAAATTTGCCCAGCTTTTAGCTCTGCTATTACATAATTCTCTTACCCTGTTGCCTTTCATTTGTCCTTCAATAGTTCCCTTTATATGCCTTCTGTTGTGGCTTTTCTTAGGTGGGACATTTCATATTAAAAGTTTTCTCTACTGTTTATATCTGAAAGTCTCTCCATGAAAGCTCCATCATATACAGTTAAGAAAACTACATTAGAAGTCCATTATAACATGGCTTTTATATAAGTTCAGATACCCTCTTGGTCTCTCACATTTATTCATAGGTTAAATGAAACAACTAATTAATCACACACTGATATAAAACTAGGCTGTGTTTCAACCAGGTTGATCTTGTTTGGGGAATACATGAAATCAGGGGCATGTAGGTCACTTCTGAATACAAGTGAAGATGGTATAATAGTCAATGATTGGAAAAGTAGGATAACTGGTAGAAGTCAAGTTAAATCTAGAATGTTACAAAAAATGTCTATAATTTGCATAGTTCAGAATAAGAACCAAGGATAGCATATCAGTCAAGAAAACAGTAACCACTCCAGGCAAGAGAAATTTTAATACAGGGGAATGCTGAGAAACCAAAAAGATGACAGTATGGTAACCCAGATAATTAGCAACAGCAAAAAGCCACTATCACCACTAGGCTGGGGGGTTAAAGGGAAAAGATAGTATTAGTTCCCAGTCTCTGGGACCACATTCAGAAGCAGAAACCATGTTAGGTATGCCTGATGATAGCTGAAACCAGTAAGGCAGAAACATCTGGCCTGATTTGGAACAGAGGCCCAGTTGCTATCATAGATGTCACCTAAGGGAAAGGGAGAGGGTGAGACAGAGACACATACAGATAGAGACAGAAAAATCCATTTATTTTTCCTTTTATGCACCCTCCCAATTCCTTTTGGTGCCTTCTATCAGCTGAACCTAGTTAGAAGTCAGTAAGTGAGACTGGGATACAGCTAGAGTAGCAGAGGGTAGGGAATGGATCTGACGGCAAACAGGCAGATGACGTCTCAGATACATAAATTATGAAGGTAACAGGGGATTAGAATGTAAGAACAAGAACTCAATAACACAGATGTGTGATCTGATTATTCAGATGGATAGTTCCATCAGGTACGAAACTTTAAATGGTCATATATCTATGGGTTAATTGTACCTTGGTTTTTTTTTTTTTTTTTTTTCCTTCGGTACGCGGGCCTCTCACTATTGTGGCCTCTCCCGTTGCGGAGCACAGGCTCCGGACGCACAGGCCCAGCGGCCATGGCTCACGGGCCCAGCCGCTCCGCAGCATGTGGGATCCTCACGGACCGGGGCACGAACCCGTGTCCCCTGCATCGGCATACGGACTCTCAACCACTGTGCCACCAGGGAAGCCCTGTACCTTGGTTTTTTCAAGGCACTGCCTGGATCCTGATAGGGTGATATAGATATTTAATGTGTGCTTTCTTCCTACAAAGGTGAGAATTACTTCTGTGTAATTTTCCTCTGTGATCCTAGGTAGTTTCTCAAGGTGGAACTACTAGATATCAAATTCTCTTCAGTAAAGTATTTAGGGCATTGGGTTAGAGTTGATGGAAATATAGTAAATGAAGTCATTTTACTCTTTTCAACCAAAATTAACCTTTTATTTACAGGTTATAAACTAATTTAGAGTATGTATTAAGATGATCTCACTGAAGAGTTAAAACATTCATTTCGATTTTTCCTCTTCTGTTAGCAAATGATATTTGTTTAAACTGAAGACCAATAATCTATTTTTACATATCTTTGAATCTATGCTCAAACTGGTGTTTCTTCAAGTGTTGCCCATAGACATTTTTTAATCTACTGAGTCAGAATGTTTGAAACAGGGCATGAGAGAGCCTATCTAAGTAGTTCCTGTTTAACCTGAGAAACTCTGGCTCAAATTAACTTTTCTTGTTACTGGTACTTCCTAATAGATTAATTACACTTAATCAACTATCACACATCTTACAGAATAGACCCATGATGATGTTTCCCCTTATGCAGTGTTATGTCTCTGTGCAGAATGAGAGTGACCTAGAGGATTATTGCTCTTATGTGGAAAGACCAATGGAATCAAACTTATACCTTTTTCTACTTATCTTTACTGTAATTTTTGTAGATGTTAAAATAAATATCACCACATCTGAGTTAGGGTAAATAGGATACACTTTCCATCCTCTGCCAGTGGTCTTTCATTCTTCCTTATGAGAAAGCCTTGGATATGATTCTCATATTTCTTTAAATAAATAAGGAACTTCAATGATGTCATGAATCATCATGATTAGGAATGATACATCATTTCATTTGATACGTTCAACAGTAAGTTGCAGAAAACTCAACTGAAAATAACTTATACAAAGCTATTATTATCTTTATTATCTAACAATAAGTCCAGTATAATTGTTTTGGGGGTTTGTTGACTCAGGAGCTCAATGAAATCGTCATCTTTTTCTCTGCCATTCTCAGAATGCACGTGTTCATCCTTAAGCTAGTTTCCTGCATTCCAAAGCAGTTTCAAGCTTTCACGCTCAAACAATAATGGCCTCACATTTCACTGGACAGAATGGCATCACGTGCCTATTTCTAAAACAACCACGAAAATAGGAATGGAATTTACATGACCAATTTCAACTAAGGTCGATATGCATCTTTGGACTAGGACTTGGCCTCCTTTGAAGGACACAGCCACTAATACTCGAACAAAATCAAGAGTTTGTTAGTAGTGTTTGTGGTATTAGTAGTAGTAGTAGTAGTTTTAGTAATAGTGGCAATAGTAATAGCTAACTCTTATATGGCATTTACGATGTGCTAGGCCCTTTTCCACTGATTATAGTATATTAACTTATTTAATCACCACCACAAGGATATGAGGTAGTTAGCACTATTATCTATGATTTACAGAGACATTAAATAACCTAAAGTCACACAGTTATTTAGCGGTGACACCAGGATTGTAACCCAGGTGGTCTGGCCTCAGAGGTGGTACTTTAAAAATTAATACTAGGCTGCCTCTGTGCAAGGGTGTGTGTGATGGGATGAGGCATATGTCTATTAGGTAGACAACCAATAACTTCTGTCATAGTGAACAGAGCCTGGCACTGAATAGGCGCTCAAAATATTTGTTAAATATGCAAAGAAAAAAAAAGAATTGAATGAGTAAACCCTTTGATAGCCTTCAAATACAATGCCTTGTATCTAATGGTCACTCAATGAATGTTTGGTTGATAGTATACAGTTGTATTTCTGTACAATTTAAGTAGAAAATTTGGAATATGCCACAAGCTGTTCTGCCATTTAATATGCAAAGGTAAATGAGGGACAGTTTTCAGAGAGGAGGCAATTTTTCATGACTGGAGTGAGATAGATTGATACCAATTTTACTTGGGAAGCCCCAGAAGTCCAGGAAGTGGTTGTTGTCAAAGAAAATACAAGTTGGTCCTATTGTTTAAACTTTTCATTATGCAAAAATCTAGCAAGACATATATCCTGTGCTAAGATCCGCTATGAACTCTACCCAGAAGATGTCTGACATTTTACATTTGCTTTCCAGCCCTTGCTTGGGTTATTCACCAGAGAGAACACATCTCATTCACTAAAGCTTCAAGTTCCCATAGCACCTGCATAAAGCACAGGTTTTATGTCTATGCGCTGCTCACATTTTTCTTGAAAGCAGAGAGACTATGAACTGGCTTGGTCCTCTTTTACATGCTATTAAGCTCAGCTCTCACATATAGTTTGGCAGAGATATGCATTATCTCATTTAATATTAAGTACGAAGTCACATGTAGCAATCCACAGCCATAGACTTGGGTCTATCCTGTTCCTACTTGAAGACATTCAGTGAATGAAAATATGGATTTATAAACCAATATTAAGAAGTGATTATTCTGATCAAAAATAAATTAATAAACTTCTACCCCTGATAGAAGACGAGAGATTATTTACTGGAGTTTAGATTAGAGTGAAAAACATAGAAAAGAAAAAAACAACTTAAAAGTTTTTCCATTATAGAAGATCACTAGGAAATGCCTTCCTAGGAGTACAGAGCCAAAGGAATAATCTAGCAATCAATGCCATCAATAACTTTCTCTACAGTATTTAATGTCAACTATTGATTCCCAGAAAAGCCAACCCTGCTCCAAATGTGTTCTTTTAATTTATGAACAGTTCATTCATCATATCATTCCCTCTGATCCACAGCAGGCAAGTGACCATTAAGTTCATAGCTTCCTAATTATTAAGAATGGGAAAGCCTCTCATAGATCATTCAACTCTGAATTGTTGTTAGTAATACAGAGATATAGGTCTAGTTACTATCCCAGGGCTACATAGTTAACAAAGTGCAGAGCCAGGAGAATTTTAGTCTAGGGCTCTTTCTTCTCACAGTATTACATAATGAATTCCTTTTCATGCCAAGGTCACCACAACTTAGAGTTCACTGCCTACACAACTTTACACAATACCTAAAATACTATCCTCCAACCCAGATTACTCCTGTGTTTGTGGTTTTCCTTTAATAAAGAGTGCAGAGGCCTCTTGGAGGATATAGTAGATTATATTTTCTGAAGATAGTCACATAATATTTTCCATTTCACATACTCTTCTACATTGTGACCTTTCCATTTCTCCATTAAGAGTTTATTTCTCCAACCTCTTTGAATCTGAATGAATCCTATGATTGTTATCTTCAGTAGGGCACAAAGGAAGTCGTGGTGTGCCAGTTCTGAGCATAACACTTAAGTAGCCTGGAAGCTTCTGCTTCCTGCTTTTTGGAGTGTCTACTGTTGAGACATTTCTCTCAGAAGTCAGTCTCTGCACTGTGAGAAGCAGGAGTCACATGACAAAGGCACGTCTAGATGCTCCAGCCCTGCTAAGCTTCCAGCTGACAGCTGGCATTTTTTTTTAACATCTTTATTGGAGTATAATTGCTTTACAGTGTGTGTTAGTTGCTGCTGTATAACAAAGTGAATCAGCTATACGTATACATATATCCCCATATCCCCTCCCTCTTGTGTCTCCCTCCCAACCTCCCTATCGCACCCCTCTAGTGGTCACAAAGCAACGACCTGATCTCCCTGTGCTATGCGGCTGCTTCCCACTAGCTATCCATTTTACATTTGGTAGTGTATATATGTCAATGCTACTCTTTCACTTCATCCCAGCTTACCCTTCCCCCTCCCCGTGTCCTCAAGTCCATTCTAAATGTCTGTGTCTTTATTCCTATTCTGCCCCTATGTTCATCAGAACCTTTTTTTATTTTTTAGATTCCAAACATATGTCTTAGTATATAGTATTTGTTTTTCTCTTTCTGACTTACTTCATTCTGGATGACAGGCTCTAGATCCATCCACTTCACTACAAATAACTCAATTTCATTTCTTTTTATGGCTGAGTAATATTCCATTGTATATATGTGCCACATCTTCTTTATCCATTCATCTGTTGATGAACACTTAGGTAGGTTCCATGTCCTGGCTATTGTAAATAGTGCTGCAATGAGCATTGTGGTACATGTTTCTTTTTGAATTATGGTTTTCTCAGAGTATATGCCCAGCAGTGGAATTGCTAGGTCATATGGTAATTCTATTTTTACTTTTTTAAGGAACCTCCATATTGTTCTCCATAGTAGCTGTATCAAGATACATTCCCACCGACAGTGTAAGAGGGTTCCATTTTCTCCACACCCTATCCAGCATCTATTGTTTATAGATTTTTTGATGATGGCCATTCTGACCAGTGTGAGGTGATACATCATTTTGGTTTTGATTTGCATTTCTCTAATGATTAGTGATGTTAAGCATCCTTTCATGTGTTTGTAGGCAATCTGTATATCTTCTTTGGAGAAATGTCTATTTAGGTCTTCTGCCCATTTTTGGATTGGGTTGTTTGTTTTTTTGATATTGAGCTGCATGAGCTGCTTGTATATTTTGGAGATTAATCCTTTGTCAATTGTTTCATTTGCAGATATTTTCTCCCATTCTGAGGGTTGTCTTTTCATCTTGTTTATGGTTACCTTTGCTGTGCAAAAGCTTGTAAACTTCATTAGGTCTCATTTGTTTATTTTTGGTTTTATTTCCATTTCTCTAGGAGGTGAGTCAAAAAGGATCTTGCTGTGATTTATGTCATAGAGAGTTCCGCCTATGTTTTCCTCTAAGAGTTTTATAGTGTCTGGCCTTACATTTAGGTCTTTAATCCATTTTGAGTTTGTTTTTGTGTATAGTGTTAGGAAGTGTTCTAATCTCATTCTTTTACATGTAGCTGTCCAGTTTTCCCAGCACCACTTATTAAAAAGTCTGTCTTTTCTCCATTGTATATTCTTGCCTCCTTTATCAAAGATATGGTGACCATATGTGCATGGGTTTGTCTCTGGGCTTCCTATTCTGTTCCATTCAACTATACTTCTGTTTTTGTGCCAGTACCGTACTATCTTGATTACTGTAGCTTTGTAGTATAGTCTGAAGTCAGGGGGCCTGATTCCTCCAGCTCCGTTTTTCTTTCTCAAGATTGCTTTGGCAATTCGGGGTCTTTCGTGTTTCCATACAAATTGTAAATTTTTTTGTTTTACTTCTGTGAAAAATGCCATTGGCAGCTTGATGTGGATTGCACTGAATCTATACATTGCTTTAGGTAGTATAGTCATTTTCACAATGGTGATTCTTCCAATCCTAGAACAAGATATATCTCTCCATCTGTTTGTATCATCTTTAATTTCTTTCATCAGTGTCTAATAGTTTTCTGCATACAGGTCTTTTGTCTCCTTAGAAAGGTTTATGCCTAGGTAATTTATTCTTTTTGTTGCAGTGGTAAATGGGATTGTTTCCTTAATTTCTCTTTCAGATTTTTCATCGTCAGTGTATAGGAATGCAAGAGATTTATGTGTATTAATTTTGTATGCTGCTACTTTACCAAATTCATTGATTAGCTCTAGTAGTTTTCTGGGAGCATCTTTAGGTTTATTTACGTATAGTATCATGTCATATACAAACAGTAACAGTTTTACTTTTTCTTTTCCAATTTGGATTCCTTTTATTTCTTTTCTTCTCAGATTGCTGTGGCTAAAACTTCCAAAACTATATTGAATAATAGTGGTGAGAGTGGGCAACCTTGTCTTGTTCCTGATCTTAGAGGAAATGTTTTCAGTTTTTCACATTTGAGAATGCTGTTGACTGTGGGTTTGTCATATATGGCCTTTATTATGTTGAGGTAGGTTCCCTTAATGTCCACTTTCTGGAGAGTTTTTATCATAAATAGGTGTTGAATTCTGTGAAATGCTTTTTCTGCATCTATTGAGATTATCATATGGCTTTTATCCTTCAGTTTGTTAATATGATGTATCACATTGATTGAATTGTGTATATTGAAGAATACTTACATTCCTGGGATAAACCCATCTTGATCATGGTATATGATCTTTTTAATGTGCTGTTGGATTCTGTTTGCTAGTATTTTGTTGAGGATTTTTGCATGTATGTTCATCAGTGATATTGGTCTGTAGTTTTCTTTTTTTGTGATATCTTTGTTTGGTTTTGGTATCAGGGTGATGATGGCCTCATAGAATGAGTTTGGGCGTGTTCCTCCCTCTGCTCTATTTTGAGAAGGGTTTGAGAAGGATAGGTGTTAGTTCTTCTCTAAATGTTTGATAGAATTCACCTGTGAAGCCATCTGGTCATGGGCTTTGGTTTGTTGGAAGATTTTTAATCACTGTTTCAATTTCAGTGCTTGTGATTGGTCTGTTCATATTTTCTATTTCTTCCTGGTGTAGTCTTGGAAGTTTGTACTTTTCTAAGAATATGTCCATTTCTTCCAGGTTGTCCATTTTATTCTCATAGAGTTGCTTGTAGTAGTGTCTCATGATCCTTTGTATTTCTGCAGTGTTAGTTGTAACTTCTCTTTTTTCATTTCTAATTCTGTTCATTTGAGTCTTCTCCCTTTATTTCCTGATGAGTCTGGCTAATGGTTTATCAATTTTGTTTATCTTCTCAAAGAACCAGCTTTTTTAGTTTTATTAATCTTTGCCATTGTTTCCTTCATTTCTTTTTCATTTATTTCTGATCTCATCTTTATGATTTCTTTCCTTCTGCTAACTTTGGGGTATTTTTGTTTTTCTTTCTCTAATTGCTTTAGGTGTAAGGTTAAGTTGTTTATTTGAGATTTTTCTTGTTTCTTGAGTTAAGATTGTATTGCTATAAACTTCCCTCTTAGAACTGCTTTTACTGTATCCCATAGGTTTTGGGTCATTGTGTTTTCATTGTCATTTGTTTCTAGGTATTTTTTGATTTCCCATTTGATTTCTTCAGTGATCTCTTGGTTATTTAGTAGCGTACTGTTTAGCCTCCACATGTTTGCATTTTTTACAGTTTTTTCCCTGTGACTGATATCTAGTCTCATAGCACTGTGGTAGGACTTGATATGATTTCAATTTTCTTAAATTTACCAAGGCTTGATATATGACCCAAGATATGATCTATCCTGGAGAATGTTCCATGTCCACTTGAGAAGAAAGTGTATTCTGCCACTTTTGGGTGGAATGTTCTATAAATATCAATTAAATCTATCTGGTCTATTGTGTCATTTAAAGCTTGTGTTTACTTATTTATTTTCATTTTGGATGATCTGTCCATTCGTGAAAGTGGAGTGTTAAAGTCCCCTACTATTATTGTGTTACTGTCAATTTCCCCTGTTATGGCTGTTAGCATTTGTCATACGTATTGAGGTGTTCCTATTCTGGGTGCATAAATATTTACAATTGTTATATCTTCTTCTTGGATTGATCCCTTGATCATTATGTAGTGTCCTTCTTTGTCTCTTGTAATAGTCTTTATTTTAAAGTCTATTTTGTCTGATATGAGTATTGCTACTCCAGCTTTCTTTGGATTTCCATTTGCATGGAATATCATTTTCTATCCTCTCACTTTCAGTCTGTATGTGTCCTTAGGTCTGAAGTGGGTCTCTTGTAGACAGCATATATACAGGTCTTGTTTTTGTATCCATTCAGCCAGTCTGTGTCTTTTGGTTTGAGCATTTAATCCATTTACATTTAAGGTAGTTATTGATATGGATGTTCCTATTACCATTTTCTTAATTGTTATAAGTTTGTTTTTGTAGGTCCTTTTCTTCTCTTGTGTTTCTCACTTAGAGAAGTTCTGTTAGCATTTGTTGTAAAGCTTGTTTGGTGATGCTGTATTCTCTTAACTTTTGCTTATATGTAAAGGTTTTAATTTCTCCATCAAATCTGAATAAGATCCTTGCTGGGTAGAGTAATCTTCATTGTAGGTTTTTTCTTTTCATCACTTTGAATATGTCCTGCCACTCCCTTCTGGCTTGCAGAGTTTCTGCTGAAAGATCACCTGTTAACCTTATGGGGATTCCCTTGTATGTTATTTGTTGCTTTTCCCTTGCTGCTTTTAATATTTTTTCTTTGAATTTAATTTTTGATAGTTTGATTAATATGTGTCTTGGCATGTTTCTCCTTGGATTTATCCTGTATGGGATGGTCTGTGCTTCCTGGGCTTGATTGACTATTTCCTTTCCCATGCTGGGGAAGTTTTCAACCATAATCTCTTCAAATATTTTCTCAGACCCTTTTTTTTTTCTCTTCCTCTTCTAGGACCCCTATAATTTGAATGTTGGTGCATTTAATGTTGTCCCAGAGGTCTCTGAGACTGTCCTCAATTCTTCTCATTCTTTTTTCTTCATTCTGTTCTGTGGCAGTTATTTCCACAGTTTTATCTTCCAGGTCACTTTTCCGTACTTCTGACTCAGTTATTCTGCTATTGATTCCTTCTAGAGTATTTTTATTTTCATTTATTTTGTTGTTAATTATTGTATTTTTGCTCTTTAGCCCTTGTAGGTCCTTGTTAAACATTTCTTGTATTTTCTCCATCTGTTTCCAAGATTTTGGATCTTTACTATCATTACTCTCAGTTCTTTTTCAGGTAGACTTCCTGTTTTCCCCCATTTTATATGTTTGTTTGTTTGTTTGTTTTTAATAGATCTTTATTGGACTATAATTGCTTCACAATACTGTGTTAGTTTCTGTTGCACAACAAAGCAAATCAGCCATATGCAAACACATGTCCCCAGATCCCCTCCTCCTTGAGCCTCCCTCCCACCCTCCCTATCCCACCCCTCTAGGTCATTGGAAAGCACCGAGACAATCCTCTTGTGCTATGCTGCTGCTTCCCACCAGCCAATTCTTTTACATTCAGTAGTGTATGTACATTGATGGTACTCTCACTTTGCCCCAGGTTGTCCCTCCCATCTCATGTCCTCAAGTCCATTGTCTATGTCTATCTCTTTATTCCTGCCCCACAACTAGGTTCATCAGTACAGTCTTTTTTTTTCTTAGATTCCATATATATGTGTTAGCATATGATATTTGTTTTTCGCTTTCTGACTTACTTCACTCTGTATGACAGATTCTAGGTCCATCCACCTCACTACAAATAACTCAATTTCATTTCTTTTTATGGCTGAGTAATATTCCATTGTATATGTGGGCCACATCTTCCTTATCCATTTATCTGTCAATGGACATTTAGGTAGGTTCCATGTCCTGGCTATTGTAAATAGTGCTGCAGTGAACATTGTGGTACATGTCTCTTTTTGAATTATCATTTTCTCAGGGTGTATGCCCAGTAGTGGGATTGCTGGGTCATATGGTAGTTCTATTTTTAGTTTTTTAAGGAACCTCCATACTGCTTTCCATAGGGGTTGTATCAATTTACATTCCCACCAACAGTGCAAGAGGGTTCCCTTTTCACCACACCCTTTCCAGCATTTACTCCTTCTAGATTTTTTGATAATGACAATTCTAACCCACGTGAGGTGATACGTAATGACAGTTTTGATTTGCATTTCTCTAATAATTAATGATGTTGAGCATCTTTTCATGTGCCTCTTTGCCATCTGTGTGTCTTCCTAAGTGAAATGTCTGTATAGGTCTTCTGCCCACTTCTTAACTGGATTTTTTGAGTTTTTTTGATATTGAGCTCCACGAGCTGTTTGTACATTTTGGAGATTAATCCTTTGTCTGTTGTTTGATTTGCAAATATTTTCTCCTATTCTGAGGGTTGTCTTTTTGTTTTGTTTATGGTTTCCTTTGCTGTGCAAAAGTTTTATGTTCAATTAAGTCCCATTTGTTTATTTTTGTTTTTATTTCCATTACTCTCGGAGGTGGGTCAAAAAAGCTCTTGCTGTGGTTTATGTCATAGAGAGTTCCGCCTATGTTTTCCTCTAAGAGTTTTATAGTGTCTGGCCTTACATTTAGGTCTTTAATCCATTTTGAGTTTGTTTTTGTGTATAGTGTTAGGAAGTGTTCTAATCTCATTCTTTTACATGTAGCTGTCCAGTTTTCCCAGAACCACTTATTGAAGAGTCTGTCTTTTCTCCATTGTATGTTCTTGCCCCCTTTGTCAAAAAATAGGTACCCATATGGGTGTGGGTTTATCTCTGGGAATTCTATCTTGTACCATTGATCTATATTTCTGTTTTTGTACCAGTAGCATACTGTCTTGATTACTATAGCTTTGTGGTATAATTTGAAGTCAGGGAGCCTGATTCCTCCAACTCCATTTTTCATTCTCATGATTGCTTTGGCAATTCGGGGTCTTTTGTGTTTCCATATGAATTGTGAAATTTTTGTTCTAATTCTGTGAAGAATGCCATTGTTTGTTTGATAGGGATTACACTGAATTTGTAGATTGCTTTGTGTAGTGTAGTCATTTTCACAATATCGATTCTTCCAATCCAAGAACATGGTATATTTCTCCATCTGTTTAGGTCATCTTTGATTTCTTTCATCAGTGTTTTATACTTTTCTGAGTACAACTCTTTTTCCTCCTTAGGCAGGTTTATTTCTAGGTATTTTATTCTTTTTGTTGCAGTGGTAAATGAGAGAGTTTCCTTAATTTGTCTTTCTGATTTTTCATTGTTGGTGTATAGGAATGCCAGAGATTTCTGTGCATAAATTTTGTATCCTTCAACCTTACCATATTCATTGATTAGTTCTAGTAGTTTTCTGGTGGCATCTTTAGGATTTTCTATGTATAGTATGATGTCATCTGCAAACAGTGACAGTTTTACTTCTTCTTTTCTAATTTGTATTCCTTTTATTTCTTTTTCTTCTCTGATTGCTATGGCTAGGAGTTCCAAAACTATGTTGAATAAGAGTAGTGAGAGTGGATGTCCTTGTCTTCTTCCTGATCTTAGTGGAAATGCTTTCAGTTTTTGACTATTGAGTATGATGCTTGCTGTGGGTTTGTCATATATGGCCTGTATTATGTTGAGTTAGGTTCCCTCTATGCCCATTTTCTGGAGTGCTTTTATCTTAAATCATTGTTGAATTTTGTCAAAAGCTTTTTCTGCATCTATTGAGATGATCATATGGTTTTTAATCCTTAATTTTTTAATGTGGTGTATCACATTGATTGATTTGCATATATTGAAGAATACTTGCATCCCTGGGATAAATCCCACTTGATCATAGTGTATGATCCTTTTAATGGTCTTTTGAATTCTGTTTGCTTATATTTTGTTCAGGATATTTGCATCTATGTCCATAAGTGATATTGGTCTATAGTTTTCCTTTTTTTGTGATGTCTTTTTCTGGTTTTGGTATCAGGGTGATGGTGGCTTTGAAGAATGAATTTGGGAGTGTTTCTCTCTCTGCAATTTTTGGAAGAGTTTGAGAAGGATCGGTGTTATCTCTTCTCTAAATATTTGATATGGTTCACCTGTGAAGCCACCTGGTCATTTGTTTGTTGGAAGATTTTTAATTACTGTTTCAATTTCATTACTTGTGATAGGTCTGTTTATATTTTCTAATTCTTCCTTGTTCAGTCTTGGAAAATTGTACCTTTCTATGAATTTGTCCATTTCTTCATGGTTGTCCATTTTGTTGGCATATAGTTGTTTGTAGTAGTCTCTTATAATCCTTTGTGTTTTTTCAGTGTCAGTTGTGATTTCTCCATTTCCATTTCTAGTTTTATTGATTTGGGTCCTCTCCCTTTTTCTCTTGATGAGTCTGGTTAAAGGTTTATCAATTTTGTTTATCTTCTCAAAGAACCAGCTTGTAGTTTTATTGATCTTTTCTATTATTTTCTTCATTCCTATTTCATTTATTTCTGCTCTGATCTTTATGATTTCTTTCCTTCTACTGACTTTGGGTTTTCTTTGTTCTTCTTTCTCTAGTTGTTTTAAGCATAAGGTTAGATTGTTTATTTGAGATATTTCTTGCTTCATGAGGTGAGATTGTATTGCTATAAACTTCCCTCTTAGAACTGCTTTTGCTGCATCCCATAGGTTTTGGGTCATTGTGTATTCATTGTCATTTGTTTCTATATATCTTTTAATTTCTTCTTTGATTTCTTCAGTGAATTCTTGGTTATTTATTAGTGCGCTGTTTCGCCTCCATGTTATTGTGATTTTTACATTTTTATTCCTCTAATTGATTTCCAATCTCATAGTGTTGTGGTCAGAAAAGTTGCTTGATATGATTTCAATTTTGTTAAATTTTCTGAGGCTTGATTTGTGACCCAAGATGTAATCTATCCCCCAGAATGTTCCATGTGCACTTAAGAAGAAAGTGTAGTTTGCCACTTTTAGGTGGAAGGTCCTGTAAATATCAGTTAGATCTATCTGGTCTGTTGTGTCATTTAAAGCTTGTGTTTCCTTACTTATTTTCTGTTTGGATGATCTGTCCATTGGTGTAAGCGGGGTGTTAAAGTATCCTACTATTATTGTGTTACTGTGGATTTCTCCTTTCATGGTTGTTAGCATTTGCCTTATGTATTGAGGTGCTCCTATTCTGGGTACCAAACATTTATAATTGTTATATCTTCTTCTTGGATTGATCCTTTGATTATTATGTAGTGTATCTCCTTATCTCTTGTAACAGTCTTTATTTTAAAGTATATTTTATCTTATACTAGTATTGCTACTCCAGCTTTCTTTTGATTTCCATTTGCATGGAATATCTTTTTCCATCCTTTCACTTTCAGTTTGTATGTGTCCCTAGGTCTGAAGTGGGTCTCTTGTAGACATCATATATATGGGTTTTGTTTTTGTGTGCATTCAGCCAGTCTGGGTCTTTTGGTTGGGGCATTAAATTCATTTCTATTCGAGGTTATTATTCATATGTATGTTGCTATTACCATTTTCTTAATTGTTTTGTGTTTGTTTTTGTGAGTCTTTTTCTTGTCTTGTGTTTTCTGTTTAGAGAAGTTTCTTTAGCATTTGTTGCAAAGCTGGTTTGTTGGTACTGACTTCTCTTAGGTTTTGCTTGTCTGAAAAGTTTTCGACTTCTCCATTGAATCTGAATGAGATCCTTGCTGTAGAGCAATCTTGGTTGTAGGTCTTTCTCTTTCATCACTTTAGCTATATCCTGCCACTCCCTTCTGGCCTGCTGAGTTTCCACAGAAAAATCAGTTGATAACCTTATGGGGATTCCTTTGTTTGTTATTGTTTGTTTTTCCCTTGCTGTTTTTAATATTTTTCTTTGAATTTAATTTTTGTTAGTTTGATTAATATGTGTCTTGGTGTGTTTTTTCTAGGTTTTATCCTGTATGGGATATCCTGTATGGGATTCTCTGTGCTTCCTGGACTTGGGTGACTATTTCCTTTCCCATGTTAGGGATGTTTTCAACTGTAATCTCTTCAAATATTTTCTCAGACCCTTTATTTTTCTCTTCTTCTGGGACCCCTATAATTCGAATGTTGGTGTGTTTAGTATTATCCCAGAGGTCTCTGAGATTGTCTTCAATTCTTTTCATTCTTTTTTCTTTATTCTGCTCTGTGGCAGTTATTCACACCATTTTGTTTTCCAGGTCACTTATCCGTTCTTCTGCCTCAGTTATTCTGCTAATTATTCCTTCTAGTGTATTTTTTATTTCAGTTATTGTGTTGTTCATCTCTGTTGTTTTTGTTCTTTAGTTCTTCTATACCTTTGTTAAACATTTGTTGTATTTTTTCAATCCATGCTTCCATTCTATTTTCGAGATTCTGCATCATCTTTACTATCATTACTGTGAATTCTATTTCAGGTAGGTTGCCTGCTTCCTCTTCATTTATTTGGTGTTATAGGTTTTTACTTGCTCCTTCATCTATGACATATTTTTTTGCCATCTTTTTTTTTTTTTTTTTTTTTTATGAGTGAGATTGTGTTCCTTTCTCTTACTGGTTGTTTGGCCTGAGGCTTCCAACACTGGAGTTTATAAGCTTTTGGGTAAGGCTGGGTCTTGGCTCTGAGATGAGGAACTACATGAGACCTCACCCTGATGAATATTCCCTCGGGTGTGAGTTTCTCTGCTAGTCCGGTGGTTCAGACTCAGAGCTCTCACTGCAGGAGCTTTGGCCCAACCCCTGGCTCATGAACCAACATCCTGCAAGCTGCCTGGGGCAGAAAATAAAATAAAAATAACAAAATAGAAAATAAAATTAGACTAGGAAACTAACGGTTATGTTAGGAAGAATATAAAAATAAAAATATAGATGAATCAACAGGTGGAAGGTACAACAGTACCACAAAAGTAAAAAAGGAGGAAAAAAAGGAAGGGGGAAAGCCATGGCTCTTGAGGGCAGGGTGTAAGCAAGGGTGAGGTTTGGGTGGTTGGCAAGGCCAATGCTCAGGACCCACAGGGCTGGATAAGGACCTGGGGGCTGTGGTGGGTGGGGCTTAGGCTCAAGGAACAGAAGGGGCCAAGGTGTGCCCCCCATACCTGGTCTCAGAGGGCAGGGGACCTCACCTGGGAACCCAGCAGGCTTCCTGGGCTCAAGCGGGCTGGGTAAATTTCCTCTTCTCCTCTCCTGCTCCTCTGGTCTGGGAGGACCCCTCCTCCTGCCTCTCCTGATCTCCCTAGCCTTCCTCCTATGCCCCCAGGGACACACGTGGCCTGAAGGTGGGTTTGAAGAGGGGGTATCAGCCTGGGAGCTCAGCAGGCTCCTGGCCCTGAGTGGTTGGGGCAATAGCTCTCTGTTCCTCTCCCACTCCTCCTGGAGGGCCTCTCTCACCTGCCTCTCTTGATCTCCCCAGCCTCCCTCTTATGTTCCCAAGGACCCATGAGGCCCGGTTGGGGCTTTGGAGGGGGGATACTGGCCTGGGAGCTCAGCAGGCTCCCCGGCCAAAGTAGGCCAGGCAATCGTCCTCCACTCCTCTCCCGCTCTTCCTGGAGAGTCCCTCCCACCTGCCTCTCCTGATCTCCCTGGCCTCAGGGGTGCCGATCCTGTGTGGCCTCCACTTCTCCTCCCCCCTCAGTCCCCCTACATCCTAACAGTTCATTTTGCAGTTCCTCCCATCTCCTTGGGCATCAGAGTCTGCCACCAGTGGCCCACAGGCACCCTACTTGTGTGGAGATGTTAACTCCACGTCTTCCCACACTGCCATCTTGACTCCGTCTCCCTTATTTCCTCTTCATTTGTTTGGTCTGGTGGGTTTTTACCTTGCTCCTTCACCTGCTGTGTACTTTGCTGTTTTCTCATTTTGTTTAACTTACTGTATTTGGGGTCTGCTTTTCACAGGCTAAAGGTTCATAGTTCCTGCTATTTTTGGTGTTTGCCCCCAGTGGCTGAGGTTGATTCAGTGACTTGTGTAGGTTTCCTGGTGGAGGGGACTAGTGCCTGTGTTCTGGTAGGTGGGGCTGTATCTTGTCCTTCTGGTGGACAGGGCTGCGTCTGGTGGTGTGTTTTGGAGTGTCTGTGAACTTAGGATGACTTTAGGTAGTCTCTCTGCTAATGGGTGGTGTTGTGTTCCTGTCTTGCTAGTTGTTTGTCATGGAGCGTCCAGCACTGGAGCTTGCTCGCCATTGGTTGGAGCTGGGTCTTAGTGTTGAGATGAAGATCTCAGGGAGTGCTCTCACTGATTGTTATTACGTGGGTCCAGGAGGTTTCTGGTGGTCCAATATCCTGAACTCAGCTCTCCCACCTCAGAGGCTCAGGCCTGACACCCGGCTGGAGCACCAAGAGCCTGCCAGCCACACGGCTCAGAAGGAAAGGAAGAGAGAAAAATAAAACAAAACAGAAACAAAAACAAAAAACAAACAGAACCTTAGGGCAAATAGTAAAATCAAACCTATACAGGCAAAATCACACAAAGAAGCATACACATACACACTCACAAAAAGAGAAAAAGGAAAAAAATATATATATATATATATAAAGGAAGAGAGCAACCAAACCAATAAACAAGTCCACCAAAGATAATAATCACTAAATACTAAACTAAGATATACATAAAACCAGAAACAAATTAGATACAGAAAGCAAACCCCAAGTCTACAGTTGCTCCCAAAGTCCACCACCTCAATTTTGGGAACATTTGTTGTCTACTCAGGTGTTCTTCAGATGCAGGGTTTATTAAGTTGATTGTGGGGATTTAATCTGCTGCTCCTGAGGCTGCACAGAGAAATTTCCCTTTCTCTTCTTTGTTCACACAGCTCTTAGGGTTCAGCTTTGGTTTTGGCCCCGCCTCTGCATCTAGGCTGCCCTCAGAGTCTTTTCCCATCCCAGACAGGAGGGGGTTAAAGCAGCGGCTGATTAGGGCTCTCTTGATTACTCAGGCCGTCGGGAAGGAGGGGTAAGGTAGTCATAATTGGAACATGGGGTGAGCCTGAGGTGGCAGAGGCCGGCATGACATTGCAACAGCCTGAGGCATGGTGTGTGTGCCCCCCAGGGAACTTGTCCCTGGATCACGGGACTCTGGCAGTGGTGGGCTGCACAGACTCCTGGGGGGTGATGTTGTAGATAGTGACCTGCGCTTGCACATAAAGTTCTTGGTGGCAGCAGCAGCAGCGTTAGCAGTTCATGCCCGTCTCTGGGGTCTAAGCTAATAGCCACGGTTTTTGCCCATCTCTGGAGCTTGTTTAGGCAGTGCTCTGCCTTCTGTGGGCACATGGAGTCAGAATTCCCTCTCCTCACAAAGGTCTCTTGCCTCTCCAGCAGGTCCAGACTTTTTCCCAGACTCCCTTCAGGTTAGCTGTGCTGCACTAGCTCCCTTCAGGCTGTGTTCATGCAGCCAACTCCAGTCCTCTCCCTGGGATCTGCCCTCTAAAGCCCGAGCCTCAGCCCTCAGCCCCCGCCCATCCCACCTGGTGAGCAGACAAGCCTTTCAGGCTGGTGAGTGCTGGTCGGCACCAATCCTCTGTGTAGGAATCTCTCCACTTTGCCCTCTGCACCCCTGTTGCTGCACCTTCCTTCATGGCTCCGAAGCTTCCCCCCCACCCATCCCCCATCTCCGTCAGTGAAGGGGCTTCCTAGTGTGTGGAAACCTTTCCTCCTTCACAGCTCCCTCTCATTGGTGCAGGTCCTGTCCCTATTCTTTTGCCTCTGTTTATTCTTTTTACTTTTGCCCTATGCAGGTACGTGGGGAGTTTCTTGCCTTTTGGGAAGTCTGAGGTCTTCTGTCAGCATTCAGTAGGTGTTGTTGTTCCACATGTAGATGTAGTTTTGATGTACTGTGGGGAGGAAGGTGATCTCCACATCTTATTCCTCCACCATCTTGAAGGCCTCTGACAGCCAGTATTAATAGCTATCCATGGAGAGTGCCATTTTCAACGCCCAGCCCAGTTGAGTTTCAGATGACCCCCAGACCAATCTGACAGCTGCCTGTAAGTGCATGAGAGACCCCAAATGGAAGCTGCCCAGATGAGACCCGTTAATTCACAGACCTTAAGATACACTAATTTTTATTTTAATTCTACTAAGCTTTAAAGTGATTTGTTACAGAGCAAAAGCAACTGGAATAGTTGGCACAGAAGTCAGCAGTCCTGGCTGCCCACAGATTCATAACATCAAACCTCAGATGCACTCTCACCTCTGCCAGGCAAGCCCCTTGTCAAGCTTCACTGACTCCCGTGAGTACCGCTCACCTTGACAGATCCAGCTCTCCCACTCTTCCTGTTAGTGAAATCTGTCAGGTTTGAAGGTTATGGCTGGGTATGTGGATTTTCAATAGAAATTCTAGGAACTTCGAAGTTTCTTAACATAGAAAAAGAATGCTCTACTTCACCATATGGGTATCTCCCTTAGGTAACAAGGGTCAACAGAGGTCATAGAGCCCATGATCAAGTTGGATATAATGTTGACCTTTCCAGAAGCCACAGAACTAAGTTTAATACTCAACAGAGTAACCATTTTAACCTGGAGGGGCAGTATATTTGCTTTCTTTTTCTACAAGTTTCTGATATTTACATTTTTTACCTTAACATTCTTTTTGCATACATGTCTTAAGTTGCCTTTAAATCCTTCTGATGCAGGATCTAAATTGCAAACAAATAATATTAAGTCCCTTCCCCTGGTCCCTGCTTGTCAGGTCCTCCTCCAAAATCTGTGACAGACATTTCACTCTTCATATTTAGAATAGAGTTCCCAAAGCACAGGACTTGTACCAAAGGCAAAACATGAAAAATTTTAAGGTAGACCAGAGATTCCTAAATTTTTAATTTTAACAGTTATGTATTTATTTTAATATATATTAGAAAAGATAAAAGATATATCACATATATTATCACACAGAACAAGGCTAGGTAAAAAAGTAACTAGGTTGATTTAAGTAAAAATATTAATTTAAAAATACTTGTGGATATGCCTAAACCATGAAGGTGGTAAATAGATCATTGGTAAACACTGATTCAGAATATCTGAAAAACTGTTGGGTTCTAGGTTTCCCTTCTCTTACCAATGGTTTGTTGCTGGATAGTTATACCTTTCTGACTTACTGATTTCCTGCCTTCCTTTTGAGTCAGCAAGCTATTACCTGCCACAGTTGGAACTCACACAACCAACATTTTCCCTATATCTCATTTCAGCAGCAAGCCTAATTCACAATTTTTTCCATTTAATAGGAGCTTACCAAGGCCAGCTCATCAACAACTTCATGGACTAAAGACCTATTTTCTAGAGATACTCTTGCTTTTCAGAAGTTTCCCAGAGTTAAATAGCACAGGGTTGGATCTCCAGACCATGCTCAGCCCAAGAGAGCCCTATACCTGAGACAGAGGCATCACTCTCTCTCCCGTCCCCTTGCCTCTTCTGCCGCAGCCTCACCCTCAGATTCTTAAGATGACTGAGTGAGCATATGCACTCACCTCCTGCCTCTGTCTCCACCTTTAGCAACCACCACCATTTTCTTTATCTTTGCATCTTCATCTACCCCCTGCCACCTTCACCCTACACATTTTATGTTAGAGTTGGAAATAGTGTATTAACGCTTTCTGCAAAGTTACAATTCATGTGACTCATTTAAATAAATTACCATTGAAAATGATTCTGCAGACATCTTTAAAAGGATAGCGTAGGGCTTCCCTGGTGGCGCAGTGGCTGAGTGTCCGCCTGCCGATGCAGGGGACGTGGGTTCATGCCCCGGTCTGGGAGGATCCCACATGCCGCGGAGCGGCTGGGCCCGTGAGCCATGGTCGCTGAGCCTGCACGTCCGGAGCCTGTGCTCCGCAACGGAAGAGGCCACAGCAGTGAGATGCCCGCGTACCGCAAAAAAATAAAATAAAATAAAATAAAATAAAAGGATAGCTTATTATGTTCTTTTGTCAATGGGAAAAGGAACTATTTCCATTTTGGGACTTCAAGCACCACTTAGGAACGTGTGCCTCTTCAATCTTAACATCAAATCAACTATCCCCTGTAAGCCAGATCAAGATCCATGGGCACATGCCCTGGTCTTAGATGCCTCACAGATGTCCTCATTTAGGACCTTTGAATTTACTGCCTGCTCTGGAGATACAGTTCTCATCAATTCCCATTTATTAGTAGGTGCTTAAAAAGAGGCACTTTCTGACATGCAATAAAAAGCAAACCTAATGAGTAAATGGCAGTGAACTTGAGGGGCACTTTAGGAGAAGGTCTATCAGTATTCATAACTCTGACATTTCAGTGCAACGAAAATGTGTCAGAAAAGCTATTGAGTTAACCAAAGGGAGAATTTTCTGGTAAAACACATAAGGGCACCCATTTCAAGTGATCTGCAGTATTAATATATTTTCACCATTACTGACAACTCATTTACCAAGTGTCAGATGAATGGTACTGGAGACAGCCCTGATATTAACTCCCAAATGAGGTTCTATAACAATGAAAGGTACATAAGTATTCCTCTCTAGCATCTTCTCTATAATTAATACCCTTGGCCTTGCTTAGGCAGCTGATGCCACTCAAAAATTAGAAAAATTATTTTTGAGAATAATTCTCATCATGCTATAAATGGCACATTATAGTTTATTTTTTCACACAACTCGTCTTTCACATGATACAGACAAAAGTTAGGATGTCTTCAGATTCTTAAGGCAGCTTAATATTTCAAAGCACCATAGATAACATCACATTAAGATTTTTTAGTCAATATCGTTTTCCTCAAAACAGTTTTTTAAAGCTAACTCAGCAGAAACAAAGCCCCAAACCTAAATAACAAAGTCAAGGCACAAACTATGCATCCCACATCATGGAGGGAAAAATGTATGATCACCTTTGCACTTAATTAATATAATGGTAAGCATGGTCAATAAATGTAACCATTCCCTAAATCATACTGGTATGCTATTTATATAAAATAATGGGAATTTTTTTTCTTTTTTATCCTCTTAATAATGAAATTCCAAATAGCTTTCTGTTTAGCCCTTGATTTATAGCATCTATATTTTTATATTTTCTTTAAGGCATGCATATATGAATGTTGCACATTATGAAAGTTAATAATAATATTCACAGGGCCTCCCTGGTGGCGCAGTGGTTGAGAGTCCGCCTGCCGATGCAGGGGATGCGGGTTCGTGCCCCGGTCTGGGAGGATCCCATGTGCCGCGGAGCGGCTGGGCCCGTGAGCCATGGCCGCTGGGCCTGCGCGTCCGGAGTCTGTGCTCCGCAGCGGGGGAGGCCACAACAGTGAGAGGCCCACATACCGCAAAAAAAAAAAAAAAAAAAAAAAAAAAAAAAAAAAAAAAATAATATTCACAGAAAATGGAATACAGTGCTTGGAAGCAACATGAATAACGAACCTAATAAGAGCATACTGTGAGTTTTACTGCCCACGTCAGACTCAATTATTAATAGTTTCCTGTAGGATTTCCACAGGTGTTAGTGTGGATTATGGAAGGGTAGCATAATTTCCAGAACTATTACCTCTTTTGATCTCTGTGTTATTTAAATGAAAATACAGTTCATGAAGGTAATTTGATTAAATACTGGACTTTCTCATGTGAAATCTAGAGAAAAAAAGGCAAAGGGGAAGAAAGCAAATAATTCTATGGCACTGGCCAGAATTCAAGACCATCTTAAACTCCATTTAATGGTGAAACACAGAAGACTCCAAGTTGGCCTGCATTACATTTCTACATTCATTATAAATTTGCTATGAAAGTTGTGAGGCCACTTTATGCAGAAAATTGCAAAAATAGACATAAGAATTTCACTGGATAATTTCAGGTCAAACTATGTTAGTTTATTTGTTTTCTAGCTAGTGTAGGTAGTGAAGACATATTTTATGTTATCATGAATCTTTTACTTTCATCTGTAAGCTGTATTGCTAAATGCTCCAATAAAAATGTGCAAAGCTCTCAGGGTATACAAGAAAATACTAATCCATTGTTGCTAATATTCTTTGTGATCTTAGTGCATTCATTTATTCCTTCATCTATTTGCTCACTTATTTGTCATTCTACCATAATTTATTGAGCACGTAACATGGGTCTGGTTCTCTGCTAAGGCTTGGGTGATTTAGATGTGGTTATTGCCCTTGCAGTTTATAGTCTATGGGGAGGCTGAGTGGTGAGAAGATACTCTTGATACAATGTGGTAAATATCACATTAGTGCTTACCCAGGGTGCTCAGTCATTGTGTGTACAGAGATGTGAGAGTGAGGAGATAGGGTGAAGGAGGAGTTAGCAGGGAAAGATTTCCTGAGGAGAACTCTGGACAGAATTTTCAAGGATGAGCAGGAAATACCATCATTTAATGGACATTCAGAAGACAAGTACCATCCAGCAGAAGGAGACTATGAACAGATATTTAGGGTGGTAGGATGAAAAGCAGAGTAGAGATTGAAGGCAAGGAAGGAACAAATATTGAGTATATTTTGATCTCTACAGGGAAAGGTATTGAAGATTGAATGAAATCTTTTAACTGGAAGTGGTAGAACTGAGGTTTCAGCACATAGGTGAAGTGGTGAGCTTAGTTGTGGATTTATGTTTGAGGCAGCAGTGAGCCATATATTGGGATGCCAAATATCTAGTTGAAATTATATGTCTGGGAAACAAGAGATTTCATTCCTATATTTGTTTATTCGTTTATATGTCAGGCAAATGAATTATTCTACAGGTTACAGCTGTAGACATAAGACACAGCTCAAAATCCCTGCCCTCATGGAGTTTGTATTCTAGTGGGAATAAGGTGAGGTAGGGGGAGAGATAACAAGTGAAAATATTAAAATATATAGAATGTGTGTAATATTCAGTGTTAATGAGAAAATAAAGAAGATAACAGGGATGGTGGCATTACAGTTTTGAGTAGGTGTCCAGTAAAGACCTCAAAGAGATGACATTTATAAAGGAGTCAGGGGAGTGAGTTATGTGGATATCAAGGGAAGAGTGGATATCAAGGGAAGAAGGAACAGCAAGTGCAAAGGTCCCAAGCCTGGAACATGCCTGGCAAGTTTGAGAGAAAAGAGGATGAGCAGTGAGGCTAGAGCAGAGTGAGGGAGAGATTAGCAAGAGGAAGCGAAGAGCAAGCCAGATTATAGAGGATCTTGTAGGACATTGTAAAAGCTCTGGCTTTTACTCTGACTGAGAAACCATTATAGAGTTTTGAGCAGCAGCATGATGTTATCCGGCTCACATTTTAACAGGATTACGTTGGCTGTTGTGTTGAGAATAGACTAAATGGAACAAGGGCTAGAAGCAAAAAAATCAGTTGGGAGGCCATTGTGATAATCCTGGAGAGAGATGATGGTGGTTAGACAGGGTGATAGAGGTGGAAAAGGAAAGAAGTAGTGAGCTTCTGGGTTTATTCTGAGGAAGAACCAACAGTATTTGCTTATGGTTTATATATGGAGTGTGAGGGCAATAGAAGATGTAACAATGAGTCCAAGGTTTTGGCATGAGCAAATGGAAAGACAGAGTTGCCATTAACTGAGATGGTGTAGGGAGTGAAGAAGATAGAAAACTTGGTTTTGAAAATGTCAAATTGAAACGAGTATCAGATACCCAAATGGAGATGTTTAATAGTTGGTATATGAGTCTGGCATTCAGATGAGAGATCCAAACTAGAAATATAAATTGATAGTCACCCATGATATTTATGATGATATTTAAAACCTTGTTGTATAGGATGAGATCACCAAGGCTAGTGTAGATGTAAAAGAGACAAAGTCCAGCGTGAGCCCTGGGACACTTGACAGTTGAGACATCTGGGAGGTGAGAAGTAACCTGTGAAGAAGAATGGGAAGAAACAACTAAAGAGGCAGGAGGAAACCCAGGGGAGTATAACATTCCAAAAGCAAAGTGAAAAAAGTATTCCAAGAAAGAGGAAGTGATACCTTTGTCAAATGCTGCTGATAGGTCAAGTTGGATGAGGAATGATCATTGACCTGTGGGTTTATCTATATGAAATCCTTTGGGACTCATTAATATATACGTGATACTAGAAGCCAGTTTGAAAATTAACTAGTTTCAAAGATTGATGGGGTCAGAAATCAGATTACAGAGTTAAGGGTGGAAAGGAGGTAAGAAACTAGAGACAGCAAATGATGACTATTCTTTCCAGAAGCTTGATTATAAGAAAAGAAATAGGCAGAAATCCTTGCAATTAGTAGGATACCAATGTGGCAAGGAGAAAATATATTTTTTTGTAAAGACAGGTAGGCCAGAATTTATTCCTCTGGGCTAACAAGAGGAAGGAGCTAAGGAACAAGGAAAAGTTGAAGATTTAGAGGAGAACGAGTGTGACAGACAAAGGTTTCTGTGTGATTTCAGAGCTCCTTCAGCTCCTGGCCCCTACATTCATATTTGCCAGTGAATTGTCACCATAGCAAATTCTTCAGTAGTCTTCAGTAGTCTGGTGAAGTAGTCTTCAGCCAATTATCAGGGTACCACATCCATGTGATCATCAATAAATATGATAAAACGATATATGTAATAGGTATATACACATATGGATAAGTAAGTATGCCAACTGGTATGTATGTGTGTGTATATGTATGTATGTATATATGAGTATATATATAAATGAGTATATATTATAAACAGTATATGTTCATATATAAAATATAAAAATATATTTCCTCCCTTCCTTCCTTCCTTCCTTCTTCCCTTCCTTCCTTCTTTTTTTTTTTTTTACCAGTATTACTCTTGAAGAAAGAGTATAAGAAATTTCACATTAATTGCTTTCACTAGGAAAGGAATCTGCTAAACATATCCATAAAAGAATATTTGGCTGAGCCTGGGACCCCGTAAAATTCTATGGTTCTCTAATGAAAGCTCAACTGAATTGTTTATAATCCAGTTTATAGATCTAGTAAAGTAAAATACCAACAAGGATAACCCAAACACTTCCAAGACGGATGTCTTCAGAGACAGCAAACATATCTCTGATAATATTGCAGTAAACTCAGAGTTTTATGATAAGAAATAGATTACATTTCCTTTATCATATAGAATAAACAATAGCATAAGCTGGGTTTTCTTTATTCAGTGAAAATAATTGAAATATAGAATGCAGTGTGTTTCATCTTTTCCCACATGCAAAGAAAGCCAATCACAAGGGGCTGGTGTGGGTATAGTGGAGGTAATTTGAGTTTGGTTTCTGGATATTATATCTCCTTCAAACACAATTTGTTTACCAAATCTAAAAAGAATAACAGCATAAAAACAAAAAACCCTTTCACAGTCTTAGATGAAATCTTATCTTTCTTTGGACCATACTTTCCAATGCCCCAAAGTGCTAGCATACATTGAAAATTAAACAAACTACAGAGTTGTCAGAAATAATCACACCAGGTCAGCCCTCCTACTTCTGTTCCTCTCCTACACAAAGCAGCTACAGTGCTGCATGGAACAGCCCCTTAAATCTTTATTGTATTTTGCCTCTGGGGTTTGCTCATCACTGCAGGTCTAAAAGTGTCTGTTACGGTCAGAAATAACCTAAAAAAAATATTGCACCACTGAGCCAATGAGGAGTTCAAATGACTTCAAAACTGTAAACTTGTAAAATTTTTTTTTTTTTTTTTTTTTTTTTTTGCGGTAGGCGGGCCTCTCACTGTTGTGGCCTCTCCCCTTGCAGAGCACAGGCTCCGGACGCGCAGGCTCAGCGGCCATGGCTCACGGGCCCAGCCGCTCTGCGGCATGTGGGATCTTCCCAGACCGGGGCACGAACCCGTGTCCCCTGCATCGGCAGGCGGACTCTCAACCACTGCGCCACCAGGGAAGCCCTAAACTTGTAAAATTTAAGGTAGAGTAAGCACTTCAGCACTTGGAATAAACTGACTACTTCACTATGTCATCCTCAGTGCTCCTGTTTTATGAAGACTAGAAATACTAAGTTGAAACAAGAGAACCTATAAAGCCCCTGGAAGTACTTGAGAGTGGTCTTTCCTTCCTTGCCACGAAGATGAATAGCAAAGTCTGGATTCTGCAGCTGAAAGCTGTTCTTGAAACCTGCTACTCACTTCACAGAATGCTTTCCACATGCCTGGGTGGAGAATGTTTGGGTGAAAAACATTCTGAACTGAGAATTAGAAACCTATGTTTCTTAGAAACCTATATTTTTAGACGTAACCACATGCAAGGGGCTTTCTGATATCAGTTAAGACAGTTCATGAGTACCGTTTCTCAGTTTCTTCTTGGCAACTATGAGAAGAATTTTCATGATTTTATGTTTTCATATTACTGATGTTATTGGGTCATTTGCTTGTTGTTCTATTTTTAGGCTGATATCTAAAAGATGTAAAGTTTGCTTTAAGAATGAGGTTACAGAGAATGGGAGTAGGTGGTTTTTTCTACAGGTGAAATTTTTATTAAAATAATTTATACACATTTCAAAAGCAATACATGGCTTCACGGTGGTTAGCCAATCTATTTGGAAGTCGTGATCAATCCAAATAAATAAAAATGAATATCATATTGAGAACTTAGCATAATAAAACAAAGGCCACCTTTCTTACTTTCTTAAAATTAATTTTTTATTAATTACAAGAGAAGTTTTAACATATGCTTTGATGATGTCATCCCCTTAATTTGGCTTTGGTTTAGCTGTCACAAATGGGGCTTATATTTGGATAAGACTGAGAAGTATATGTGTATATGTGTGTGTGTATAAATATATATATATATATATACAGATTTTTAATGTATATACATACACACATATGTAGATATAACTGTATATAGTATATATATATACATACACATATAAACATTTTATATATATGTATGTGTATATTTATGTATATATGTGTGTATAAATACATTCATACAGAGAGAGCAATAGTGAGCATGGGTCTTGGGCAGCATTTCTTGGAACATTTGGCCTTTAACCCACAAGGCTAAAACTTATTAGAAAGTATAAATTATTTGTCACCAGGGGAAATCTCTGGTAAACCTAGAAGCACATCTCACTTCCAGATTTACATGATTAAAATTAAGCTGCCATATAGTTGGCATTTGTGCAGGAAGATATGATTGCACAACATTGGAGACTGCATAAAGGAGTTGGCAGACAACTGCGTTATTATCCAATTCAGAAACTATGAGATCTGTGTCTTCAGAGTTTAATAACAAGGCCATGACACTCTGTTTACATTACCAGATCTCAAAGTATAGCTCATACTACCTTAGGCCAGTTCAATCTAGCACTAGGACTCTTCACCCTCTTTTCCTTCTTTTAGGCCCAAGGCTGTGACACTTATGCAACAGAAGTTCTATGGAAGTTTTAATGCCATCTTTTGGAAACACATACCTTTTTTTAAATTTAATTTTTACTTTATATTGGAGTATAGTTGATTTACAATATTGTGTTAGTTTCAGGTGTACAGATAAGTGATTCAGTTTACATATACATATATCCATTCATCTTCAGAGTCTTTTCCCCTATAGGTTATTATGGAATATTGAGCAGAGTTCCCTATGCTGTACAGTAGGTCCTAGTTGATTATCTATTTTATCAACATATATAGTAGTGTGTGTATGTTAATGCCAAGCTCCTAATTTATCTCTCCCCCACCTTTCCCCTTTGGTAACTGTAAGTTTGTCTTCTAAGTCTGTGAGTCTGTTTCTGTTTTGTAAATAAGCTCATTTGTATCATTTTTTTTTAGATTCCACATATAAGTGATAACATATGATATTTGTCTTTCTCTGTCTGACTTACTTCACTTAATATGATAATCTCTAGGTCCATCTTTGTTGCTGCAAATGACATTATTTCATTCTTTTTTATGGCTGAGTAATATTCCATTATATATATATATATGTACCACATCTTCTTTATCCATTCGTCTGTTGATGGACATTTAGGTTGCTTCCATGTCTTGGCTATTGTAAGTAGTGCTGCAATGGACATTGGGGTGCATGTATTTTTTCAAATTATGGTTTTCTCTGGATATGTGTCCAGGAGTAGGATTGCTGTATCATATGGTAGTTCTATTTTTAGTTTTTTAAGGAACCTTCATACTGTTCTCCATAGTGCCTGTACCAGTCTACATTCCCACCAACAGTATAGGAGGGTTCCCTTTTCTCCACATACTCTCTAGCATTTATTGTTTGTAGACGTTTTGATGATGGCAATTCTGACCAGTGTGAAGTGATATCTCATTACAGTTTTGATTTGTATTTCTCTAAAAATTAGTTATGTTGCGCATCTATCTTTTCATGTGCTTTTTGTCCATCTGTATGTCTTCTTTGAAGAAATGTCTATTTAGGTCTTCTGCTCATTTTTTGATTGTGTTGTTTGTATATATATTATATATATGTATAATATATATATATTATACATATATATATTATATATATATATATATATATATAGCTGCATGAGCTGGAAACACAAACTTTTGGTTTTTTGCAATCATGCATATATCCAAGGACTTGGAAGAGCCATATAAGGACATTCAGAAACTTAAAATTGTCAAAAAAAAATAGTAACAGTTTTCTTACATTTTCTTCAACATCAGTAAAACTTCATTAAATATTGTTTATTCAATGCATACTGTGTTTCAGGCACTGTGTTAGAAAGTTTAGGAAGCATTATATCATTAAAAAGTACTTTAAATACTCTGTCCAAAGTCACACAGTAAATCTTTGTAAAACCAAGATTCAAATCCACATTTGCCTACTTCCAAAGCACATGTTCTTTTAAAGAAACATTTTTAACTTTGTATTTTGATGTGACCTTAGACTTAAAAGTTGCAAAAGAGTATAAAATGTTTTGTATATACTTTCACCAGCTTCCTCTGAAGTTATTATCGCACATAAATGTAGATTAACTACTGCAGACAGAAAATTAACGTTCACACAATATTATTTATTAATCTATAGACTTCATTCAGATTTTGCCCATTTTCCCACTAATTTCCTTTTTCTTGTTCACAATCTAATACTGAATCCTACCTTGTATTTGGTGTCACGTCTCCTTAATCTCCTCTAGTACGCAACAATTCCTCTGTTCTTCTTTGTCTTTTCATACCTTGACACTTAAAGAGTATTGATCATTTTGGGGGTAAAATGTTCTACAACTGGGTTTGTCTGATGTTTTCTCATAGTTAAGGTTATGCATTTTTGACAAGAATACACCAGAAGTGGTGTGTTCTCAGTGCATTATATTAGGGGGTACTTGAAATCAATATTATGTATTACAAAGTAGAAATTTACTTTCCTACATTATCTTTGCCTTTTAATTGTGTGACAATATTAATGAACTATAATCCAGCATCACAGATCTCACAAGCGAGAAAGTTTAAACAGTTCAAAACATGCCATGTTACATCACTTAATAGAAATCACATTAGCTTCCAAGTTGTCATGATTAATTCAAAGCTTCTTTAAATCCTTAACCCAATTAGCACTGATTCTGTGTGCAGAGAAATGCTAGTAAATGTTTAATAATCAGCTTTCTGGGAGAGAAAACGCTCTTATTTGTAGCATTTGCTGATTCTGTGGTGTAAATACTCCCACCATGGCCCATTTCAAGCTACTAGTATTATGTCAGTGAACTCAGAGCTGGGAGGAGATACACACAAAATCAATTCTCAGGATCTGGTGCAAGCAGGCTCTAACACATCACTGGAATAATATATATATATATAGATGGCATTTTCTTGATTCTAGGCCGCAGTTAGTAGAACCAGGGGACAAATACATAAAGGTAAGACAAAATTTAAAATATTCAAAGAATAGAATTATCATAAAAGACAAATCTAGTAATTTCTAGAGAGTCATATTTAAGAATTAGGATGGAATAATAATAATAATAACCTGTTGTCTTTTTCTCACATCTTTAAATAGTAAAGTTATTTGATTCAAAGTATTAAAGGATGTCATTTTAATTTGCCCATTTTCTAGGTGTTATTAAAAGTAACTTCAAAAACATAGGATGCGATAGTGCTTGCACAAGAGTCACAAAAACTACCCTCTGCCTTTACCTCAATTAATTTTGGTGGCACAAAATTTCCTTAACTCCTCATTCACTAGGACACCATTAGATTGGAAATCAGTTTAATAATACACTCTGGCCTTCCTTACTGCTTATTTTACTAATGATGTCATAGCTAATCTTATAGAGGCTATTGGCAGGATACTCATGAATGCCAATTTTAAATGAAAACTATTTTTTAAACATATTCCACAGTACAAGTTTGGCTTAAAACACATTTTCAAAATTTAAATTTTTGCATGCTACTCTAAAAGAAGAAACACACGCTCCCACATTAGAAGACTGCTTTCAGGTATTGGATTTACTAATCAAATATTAAATGTATTTCAAAACAACTGACAGGTAACATTAACATCCCATACTTTTTCTACACAGATCCCAATATCCATTTAATCCACATAAGAGTATTTTTTTCAAATATGTCATTATCTCTATGTTGATTTAAAAGTTATAATATTTTATGCACATTGTGAAGGGCCGAATGACCTCCCAAAGATGTCCACATCCTAATCTCCAAAACCTACATGGAAAAAAGGACTTTGTGAATGTAATTAAGTTAAGGACCTTGAGATGGGGAGCTTATCCTGGATTATCTGCATGGACACATTATAATCATAAGGGTCGTTATAAATGGGAGGCAGGAGGGTTAGAGTCAGAGAAGGAGATGTAACAATGGAAGCAGAGGTCAGGGTAATGTGGCCACAAACCAAGGAATGCAGGCAGTCTCGAGAAGCTAGACAAAGCAAGGAATGAATTCTCTGATAGAGCCTCCAAAGGAACTCAGCTCTTTTGACACCTTGAATTTTAGCCCCATAGGACCCATTTTAGACTTTTGACCTCCTGCATTATAGGATAATAAACTTATGCTACTTTAAGTCACTACATTGCTGGTAGTTTAATAAGCATCAGTAGGGAACTAACACACACATAAAACACACTTTTATTGAGGTTAGCTTCATTCCTCTATTTTATGATTCATTTTAGCCTTTATCTTCCTTATCTTTCTTACCTTCCTCACTCAATATATATGACATTCAGGGAAAAATGTATATTATATTTATAGGCCTGGTTTTCAAGTGAAACTGATGATTACTGCATATATCTAAAATAAATATTCCATCTGAAAGCATAGTAAAGTGTATTTTCAAAATATTTGCAACCATCATTTTAAGGAGAAAGAAGCCCTTACTTAGAAATAGTATACTCACATAATTAAAAGCTTTTTTTGTGTGTCAAAATGTGCAAGCATTTAAAATGTTTCTGCTCTGAAAAACAACAACAGCAACAACTTATTACTTTGTGGTTTATTTATATTGACACAAATTCCAGATAGGAAAAAAAAATGCTTTGGTGTTGGAAGTTTCTTAGCTGACATTATCTCTATGAAACAATAGAAATTAATGGAAGAAATTAAAACCCTAAAGTCCTACAAGACTTTAAAGTGCTCTTTGAATTAACGTTAGTTTAAATTCTCTCATGATATTAAATGTATTTTTTCCAGGTTTGAATTCTTGGAAATACAAACCAGAAAACAAAATTAATCAGAATGCTCCTTTCCTTCATCACAAATAGAGTATGATGGAATAAGTTTTTAAAACCTCATTCTGTCTAAAGAATTAAAGCTTAATTTTCACTTTAGGTAGTACATATCTGATCTAATATCTAAGTAACTATGTAAAATAGAAAGAACCATGAGCTAGGAATCAGAAGACCAGGTTCAATTCCCAGATTAGTACCTGACCTTGGAAAACCATTTAATTGTCCCCAATACCATTCCATTTCTAGTATTACTTGCCCTAGCTACCTTGCAGGAAGTAAGTGAGATACAATGTAGACTGTAAATTACTATTCAGAAGAAATTTGTAACTCAAGAAGGGTTCTGAAATATCCCATAGAATTGTAATACCTGGAAGTAAAATGTCCCTAAAAGGGATGCTTTCATTTTCTCATTTGGAATCATATAAGTATGCCTGTGTGTGTGTTTGTGTGTGTGTGTGTGTGTGTGTGTGTGTGTGTGTCCCCCAGGCTGCTCATCACTGGCTAACAAATTTTAGAAGAACACAAATTTTCATAATAACTATAGATATTAAATTTTACATAATTAATTTAAGCCTATTTTTCAAAATTAAGAAGTAATAGATTTATTTATGTGATTATTTGATTGTAGATATCTAGAAATAAATAAAACTATTGTAAGCCTCTAAAGATGTTGTTATGCTTAGAGTTAAGGTTCAGGGTGATCTTTTTAATATTGCAACAAGCTCACACACCGTTAATCACTTAGAAGTGGCCCCAGGTCACAGTAAATTGATGGCCTAATAATCAGATGAGATGTGTGCTACTTCCAAATTATTGTCAGTGACTAGAATGAGGAGGTGACAATTCAATAACTAATGCTTATTAACTGGCCTTTTTATTTTTTTAATGCTAATCAAGAACATAAGAAGTAGGAACGTAAACTGGAAGCATAAAACATACAATTACAGACACATGCACAAAGACAGGAACAATCATGGTAAAAGATGTGTTTATTAAAAACAACTCACAACTATCATTATGTATGAGTTGTTGTGTAGTTGGATATATTGTTTTTGCTTGTCTCAACGGTGTGTATGCAACCCCAAAATGGACTCAAAATCTTTTTTTATTCTGATGTGGGCAAGAAAATAGCGGTGATGGGAGTGTATAGAAAGCATGAAGAGGATGCATGGAGATTGAGCAAAATGGAATGCTAGAGGGGCATGCACATGTGGAAATAGAAAGGAAAATAAAATAGTAAAAAAATGAATGGAAAATGGGAGGAAAAAAGGCAAGAGTTTGAGAGGAAACACGATGAGAATATAGTCAATGCAAACAATTTTGGTAATAAAGGAGGGCTTGAGGCCAAGGACATAATCAGATATGCAGCATATCTGGTAGTGCTGTGCTTTGTCTCCAACCAACAAACCATGATATAGAATGAATTGGAGAAAATTACAGTGTGGTATTCAGCATGAAGAATGGTCTGCATTCTTAGGAGCCTGGTCTCTTGGTATTAGAGTGCTATAGGAAAAGCTGGGAAAATATTGGAAAACACAATAAAATGAAAAACAAACATTAGCATTGGCCCAGAAACCATGTGATAAACAAAATTAAAGGAAGAATTCTCATTAGAGAGTCCAAGGGTCCTGGGTAGGCCTGGATAAGCATGGGATAAGGAAGAGGGAGGCAAAAGGAAATTGCAAGACAGAGAAATAGAGACAATAAGCTACATTTTGATGTTCTTAACTTCTATTAGGATAGTGAGGTAAAATGGAACTTGTGCACTTACAAAAAACAAATGATATAGATTCAAATTCCAATTTTGGTTTTGGAGAGATGGGCATGTCTAGTTGAGAAAAGCACTGACTCTGGAGTAAAAAAACCTATGTTCACATCTCAGCCCAATCATGAACTAGCAAAGTAATATCTTTTATAACACTAGTTGTTATAAGTCTAAGATTTAATTGGTTTCTTGATCTTTAAAATGAGGATATTAACAGTCCCAAACTCTAAATTCTGTGAGAATTAGAAGAGAAAGCCCATGAAAAAGTCATAGTATTTATGTTGATGGTAATGTTAGCTAAACCACTATTAATATTAACTATAGAACCTCAAGAAAAGCCCTTAAACTCTGTCCATCTTGGATGCCTAATACGTAAAATGAAAGTGATGATAACACATCCATGTTCTGGAGGGAGGCCTAAATGAGCTCATTTATGCAAAGTGTCCGACATACTGTAGGCTCAAAGTAAGAAGTAGCTATTATTATTTTCAAATGCACTGGTTCCAAAATAACCCATTCCAGTTTGTTCAGATAACAAAAATACATTTAGAATGCCTGATTTATTTTTTAGGTTATATGCTTGATGCATTTTATATCAAGAAGAAGGGATCCCACACAGATTGATAGTGATATTTATACTTTTCTTAGGAAAAGCTCTGAAAATAAGTAGCTTCTGAAAGTCATTAGACCACCAAAATTCTGTTTGTCTGTCAAATTAGCTTTAATCCTGCTTTCAATTTTCAAAATTCCATCCACCTCTTTTTACCATTATCATGTCCTCTGCTAGTGAAAAGACATAAGTAGTTGCCTCTGGGAAATAGTTCTGGATATACCAAGAGTTTTAAGATTTGTTCTCTGAAAGAGTAGATGGAAAAGACAAATCAAATTTATTTTAAAAACACAGCCTGATTTCCATTTACCCTTGTTTCCTTCATATTGCCATCATTTTTTCATATGCTATACAGCTAGCACCATACTGAGTGCATAGAAGCCATGAAATAAGTAGTCGTTCATTCGGGTGTTTAGAAACATAAGACTGAGTTTTCCTCACAACATTTTCTATTTAATTGTATTCAAACACCCACATCAGCCATGTTTTGCAAAAAGATTTAGAGTAGGTGCTTAACTAGAAGCTACATTATTATAATTGATTTCCAAATTTTAAAAAATGCGCACACAAATTTAAATGGTTATAATTAGAACAAAATACAACCCAGTCTTCTTTATTGGGGATCCATATTGCTGTCATTATACATGTCACTTTTCAGCACCATGTCTCTTACCAAACAGAACTCAATTTGAAGTGCTAGTTTCTGTGAAAAACTTTATCCATTTGTCCAAATGGTATTTGGACAAGAGAAGAAGTTTTTCTCTTTGGGTTCATTTTCAGGTTGTTAGCCTAACCTAAAATAGAGCTTCTTTAAAAGTCTGCCCAAATGTTTACTTAAAACAGAGAAGGGACAGCTGAGTGTTGAGTGGTAGTGTTACATTGAGTGAAGACACGACTGTAAATAACTCTGCAGTTTGGAAATGAATGATGCTTTTGACAGAGACGATTATGTCGTATTGACAACATTGATGTCAAACGTGGAGTGAAAATACGAGATTGACTATCAGCAGTTTCCACCAGTGATCACTTGAAATAGCTTCTCTGAGATAAAGGGACAGTAACAAATGCATTCCTTTTTACTTACACCCTTTTCCTTCCCTCAGAGCTAGCTTAGTCCGGTTCCATTTTTGGGGAAAAGGATCTAGTGTTCACACTTCATCAAAGGAGGATCAAATACTCTTAGCTGTTTCTTTTTAAGTTAATCATTTCCAGGGCATCATTAGTCACTTTCCCCCCTAAACAAGGGAAGCCAAAATACCCAAGAAAAGAAGTCAATCCCTGAACTTCTATAGAAATAATTACAATTTCCAAGTTAGACCTGACATATCTGAAATAAGGTCTTTGTAATGAAAACCTCACATGGGGCTCTTAGCAACCTTCAAAGTCATTGTTCACATAACTGCTAAATACCGGCTTACATTTCTGGGGTGGAGAATATTCTGTGTGGTAAGTTTTCCAGCTTGAAAAATGTCACATATTGGAGAGTCTTGATGAGGAAATAATTTCTTCCATATCTATCTCTCCATTCCATTCATTTGTTGTATTATTGAGGCTCTTTGACAGGTATTTTTATTGAATGGAAATTTACTCTTTTTAATATGCACTAAAAGTTCTTGCATTCTTTAACATTCATATTTAAGCATGTAACATCATTTTAATATTTATTAAATTTAGGATACAGCATAAGAGTTGGCTGACCATATTTACATTCTGGAATTAAAGTACTGTGCGTAAGATCTGTGAGTCACTAAATCTGGATTTGTTCAGAAGAATTTGGAGAAGAATTTGTTAGGGCATAGAATGTCTGTATGGAAAATGTTTGGCCTCTCAGAACACTCTCAGAAGTTACAATGGGATATTTATATTGGCATAGAGCAGTGTTTCTTATGCCCTTGAGTTAATCCTGCCATTGTAGCCTTTCACGTTGCCATACGGCAATGATGCTGGTCGTCTATAGAAATCACATTTCTTACAATATGACCTTTCAATTTGGGGTGGGGAGATAGATTGGTGACTCTTTTGTTTTGGAAAGACAAACGGGGTGAGCTTTCTGTAAAGGATATGTGATTTTTCACATGGCAAAGAAAGTATCTGGTATATGATGCTAGAGCCAAACTGTTTAAAGCAAGTACCCCTCTGTGAAATATGTGTCAGTTTTTGAAGGCTCAAAACTTAGTGAGAGATTTATGAATTCATTGTCAGAATCACTTACATAGAGATATTTTCTTCATAAAGTGAAAAATAAAAGCCATCAACGGGGAGAAAACTAACCAAGAACACATTTTAATTAAAGAAAATAAAGTAATTCCTTAACTATATGACAATAGTTGATACCTTATTTCACTGAAAAAATGCTTTGAAATGTAATTTAATAATTCACCTTTCAGCTGGGTTCTACAAATCTGAATGTGTATTTTTTCCACAACATCTTAATTTCTCCCTCATATGAGACCAATGTGTAGAAGATAGTTCTTAGTATAAAAGATTACCTAAAGTTCATCTTCTTATAGGCCTAGTATATTTATTTTCATTTCTAAAGAAGTACATATTATGTATTATTAAGATTTTGTATCAGTCACTATAAAATAAATATTTTTATAATAGGCCTGTCTCATTATGAAGAAATTTGGGAGACAATTCATTACGGTGAACTTTCTAACTTTATCTCCGGTCCCTGTGTCTCAGCTCCTTTCCTGCAAGATGATAGAACTGAACTAGCTCATGTCCAGGGACTTCTGGCTCTAACACTTCATCAATCTATGATCCTTAATCAGAGAACTAATTTGGTATGTATTCTCATATGAATGCTTTTTTGTTTTAATCTGAATTTTTCATTATGTTTTTTTTTAGTTTATTGTTTTGAGAGAGCTAATAAAATAATAAATCTCCCCTATTGATCAAGGCATTTTAAACTATTACCTATGTGGAACTTGTCTCCATTGTGCTTAAATGATTTTGTTCATTTTCACAAAGTACTAGAAAATTTTATGTGCACCTCGTATGTTGGTGTTTTCTTTCAACATCTTCACTGCACTCTAGTAGGTCAGAGTAAGAAGAGGTTTTGTATTTATTCAGATTTAGAAAATGGGTGTATTAAAAGGCTTCGATTGGTATTTCTCTCTCCTCTGTTCTCCATTCTTTTAACAATGTTAGAGAACACCCACAGTGGGGTCCAGGGCTGTGCTGGAATATACATTACTAAGTGGAGGATGTGTTTTCTTGCCTTCATGCTCACTATATAATGGGGAAGGTATGTATTAACAAATGAATGTACAGATAAATTTATAATTACATTACAAATGAAAGTGAGAGGATAAAAAAAAGGAAATGTCCTAGTGAAAATATTTGTATGACAAAATTGAAAAAAGGCTGTTTTAGAAGGTGGCCTTAAATGGATTCTTGATGAAAGAGTAGGAGTTGCCCAGGTGGAGGCTCCGAGAGTATACTGTACACAGAGGGAACAGCATGTGCGAGGAAACTGAAACAGAAAATAGTTGGTGCTTTCAAGTTGGCTAGTGTGTAATAACATGAGATGAGTTTGGAGTAAGTCTAATTACAGGAATTTGTATTTAAGAGTAGGGTGATCTATGATTTATTGTCCAAAATGGGGCCCTTTGGATAATGATAGTGAACACTGCTAATAGTTAAGCTGGCACAAACCAGGACTTGTCCCAAGAAAACTCATACAAATTGTTATCTACTTAAAGATAATATGAACACAAATCCTTTAGGCAGTGGAATAACAAAATTTGATTTATGCCTTTGAAAGATCATTCTGTCTACTCTGTGCAGAGTTGATTGGTGGAAAGCAAAAATGGAAGCAGACTCTTGCAGTAGTCTAGATGAGGAATGAGATAATAAAAATTGGACAAATTTGAGACATAATTTGGCAGTAGGATTAATAGAACTTGGTGATGGATTGGATGCAGGTAGGGAGAAGAAGGGGGGGTGTCAAATGACTTTCAGGTTTGCGTTTGTATAACTGAGCAAATGGAAGTGCAACTTATAAAGATATGGAAAATTAAAGAAGAGGCAGATTTGGGCCAGAAGTGGGGAAAGATCAAGAGAATTCTAAATATGAGATGCCTGCTGAACCTCCAAATGGAGATATCATGTAGAAAGCTGTACTTGGAATAGCAATCTACATTGTAGATAAAAATCTAGGGATTATAAACATTTTTATGCTATTGATAGCATGAGAATGTCTGAGATTACTGGGAAGGGATATTGAAGAGAAGATGGCCCAGGACTGAGTTCTGAGGAACACAAAATTTAAATGATAGGAAAAGAAGGAAGAAACAGCAAAATTTTTTAGACAATTAAGGGGAAGCATTCTATATACTTCTCAGGAGGCCTGAGAGGAATTAATCTCTTTGCTCCTCTTTCCTACCATGTTGCCCTTGATAACACATTTCTATTGTTTTAGCCTCTTTGCCTATCTTACTCTACAAAGTCTAGGAACACCTGTGCCCTTGGATCACCTCTCAAATCAACTGCTTGCACACAAATCCTCATCTCAGGCTCTGCTTTGGATCCACGAAGGAAGGACCAAAGGAACAGAAACATGACCAGGAGCATGTGCTATTGCAGAAGCAAAGAGACTTTTTCAGGAAGGGAAGAGTGGGAAAGGATTTTGAATGTAACTAAGAGGCTGAGTAATACAAGAACTGGTTTGATGATATAAATCATTGGTGATCCAAGAAAGAGCTGGAATGGTGGGAATATAAGCACGATTGCCTTGGGAAGTAATAGCATTGAGCTGGGGTTAAATTTTTTAAAACGTTACATGAAACACTGAAAAAGAATTTTGAAAGAAGGGTTACTTCCTTCTGTGTAATAACAGGGAAGAAGGAGATGACTAGATGACTGCAGATGCAGATTTAGTCATGAGAAGATTATATAGTATTTATTATGTCGCTTCTATATTCTCGGTGAACCATAAGGTTGGGTTATCTGCTGAGAACAAAAGCGGGTGGGACAATTGAAAGGGCATGGAGAAGGTGTTGAATAGTCACTGTGGTGATGAGTGGGCAATCACTTTAGTCTCTGTTGAATGACCATTTGAGGCTGGTGACCATGAATGAACCATCCCAGTCTTCTCTATTGTAAGATTTTTGTCCAGCAGTGCTTAGTTCTGTGGATGCTACTCAGAGAAAATGCATTGTTGGATTCACCACTGGGGTTTGCAAAGTGGATGTGATGGAAGGAGAAAGCTCAGAGAATTAAGGACATTTGCAAAATAGTCATTATAAAGAAGGGCTCTGGAACAAGAGCAACTGAAGGAGGGAAGTGAATTCCTGAGGGGGTTGGTAGATAGAAATGAAGCAGTAAGGATAAAGTATTGGAGTTCTCTGTGAGGTCAGTGTCACAGTGGGAATGCTCCAGAAGAATACAAGGTATGATAATGGCAGAGGATCTTTAAAAGAATGATTTTGCTTGTGGTATAGTTGTTGATGATGAACTCTGTTAGGTATTACATTTCTCTAAACTCCTACAAATTCTGTTCTGTGCTCTGATAGGGCTATGCAAGGATAATATACATTTTATTTTGTCTTAGAAAAAATTGCCTTTACTTTTTCCTTACTTGTGAAAGGCACTCCTTTGAACTGGGCTTGAATGATCACATTATATATTTCTGGAAAGCATCATGAATCTGATGGGTTTTTCTAAGATTCTAGGAGCCATACCTGTCTCCTTCTGCATTACCCTGGGACTTCAGGGACAAGCCAAGTTGAGGAGATTCTGATACGGAAAACAAATCACATTACTTCCTCCCAGGAATTTATAATGTCCAAATTCAGCAATATGCCAAGTGTCACCTTATATTCTTTATATGCCACACTACTGACAGCTATGTAACACTGTCATGTTGTTGTTGTTTTCTTCTGGGCCTTTGTATACGCCTTTGCCTGAAATGGCTTCCTTCTATTATCTCATATTCTTCCTTCAAAAACTGTGCAAACATTATCTTCTGTGTGATATCCAACTTGACCATTCCTGACCTTCCACTTAGTCAGTTAGTTCATCCATTCTCTGTGCCCAAATGTAATTTTATACGTTAATTATTTTTTGACATACGTTGTTATAATAGTTTATTTACATGACTGTCTCTTGACTGGACTGTGAGTTTTTGAAAGCAGAGAACATGTTTATTCATCTTTGTATTTTAATGCCTAGCCCAATTCCTGGCATATTTTAGGTGTTAAGCAAATATTTGTTTTAAAAAAATTAAGAAGTGAACTGATGAATTCCATTTACCTTTTTATAAAGCATGCAGCCATCACTAGCAACCATCACAATATTAAATGGCATACACAATTATAAGTTGTTTACTGAATCTTACATTGTTGACTGTCAGAAGAAAAGTATCACCAAACATTTTCATAATGAAGCAGATCTATAATCTGGCATTTTATAATTCCTGTGCTGTTGTGGACTGAGTGTGGTTTTAGGAGGTGGAGAGAAAGGGAAGATGCTGTAGTACTTCCCTATTTATGAGAGGACTGAGGAGCAGAGATTAAAATGCAGAATGGCAGTCAGATTAAAAGGGCTGATGAGATCCTAAATACAACCCTCAAGCCACAGGAGAGCCCAGGGGCAGCAATCTTGGGAGGACTACAGGCCACTGAGGGGAAGAAAAAACTAACCTTCCCACCACTAAAATAACAAGAGATAAAATGAAACCTACTTATCAGATTTTAGAATTTTATCTGGACATAGAAAACCTTCTAATTATTTATTTATACATAGTGATATCAAGCTCTATCTACTTCCACTCCAAAGGGAACTCTTAAATAATCAAATAAAATGTTGAGGTTTCCTGCTGGAGTTATTCAAAGACGAAGAAGAAGAAGAAGAAAAAGACACGCAGGGTTTTGAGATGCCCATTTTCTAATAACATGTTTAAATGAAATATCAAGAGTTATTAGTTGTTTTATTTTAATAGAGAAAATGTTCACTTTTTACTAAGTGCATTTCTATGTATCAAATCTACATATTTTTAGTTTTACATACGCGTAAGTACAAATACTTCCTTTTATCTTTATGTTACAGAAAAGTAGACATTTGCTAAATGAGAAAATCCCTCAAATAGGTCAATTTTTACTTGAAGTTAGGGTTTAAATGTTTCTATATTCTAATTTACAATAAAAACTCATTTTAAATTATTTTAACCACTTATGTAGCATACATTATTAAAAGCATGTTGAATAACATGCTTTTAATAATGCCAATTTTACAGTCACACCAGCTTTATTTTGGCTTTAAAAATGTAGTACCTTTTTAACATAGTAGCTTAAATTTTTAAATCTGTTAACAGTTTCAGGAGAATGACGGGGTAAATGATGGATATTTTTCTACATAGGGGAAACTGAGGGAGAGAACTTTTCAGAGACCATTGCCAAAACTTGGGAAGTAAATAACTAATTTGGGTTTACAAAACACAAAGGCGAACTAATGACACAAATAGATTTGGATGCCCCGGTGCCCAAACAGATAGATTTTTATTTATATGTCTGTCTTTGTTTCTCCAGCTTTAAGAGATTCTAGGTTTGCAGGTGACGGAGAGAGGCCAGCTGGGTAGTTCAGAATATCTGAGAATAACTTTAGATTTAAACAAGAAGCTGGGAGGAAATAATAAAAAATAAAGACAAAAGGAAGTAGGAAGTTAGGATGATAGGAACGAAGAAAAAAAAGAAGGAAGAATGCAATGGAAAGCGCTATACATGGTTGGCATTCTAGGGTTCCAATGATCACCTCCAAACCCCAGCCAGCCTCTGCTTAAATGGCCCCATTTTAGACAAAAGGCAAATACAAAGTCTCCTGATGACAAATAAACAAATTCATAATCTGCTTTATCTGGAGTGTCAAAGAATAATGAAAACAATGACAATGTCTACCTGACAGAGGCCAGGAGTTAAAAGTCACATGACATGGGAGTTGACATGAACAATAGCCAGATATTCTAGGCTGAGAAGCAGAAAGTAAACCTCAGATTTGGGCCCTTGCCTTTGGAAGAGAAGGAAAAATAAAAACAAAACCAAGTGCCTTGAATTGTTTCTCCCGATTCCCATATTTCTAAGCAGAATAGAAGTCAACTTCCTAAATTTCAAGTTGTTGCTTACAGATCATTGATTTCCTGCATTTATTGGGAAATTGCTGTCTTTTTTTTGATTGCTATGCATTAGATCATATTGTTTTCATCTTTCTTCATGGATATTTTCTACCAATCACCAGGGCACTTGCCTGTATTCATTGAATAATTGAGCCCTCCCCTCCATATTTTCTCATATGGATTATATTCATCATCTTGGAAGATTTCCACATTCATGAGGATGACACATTCAGCACCCTTCCTTAACTTCTTTTACTGCAATGATCTTGATCTTTCCTCCCCTTCAGTCACCCAGTTCATGGCTAGAGCTGGTATTCAAACAGTATATCCTGGCTGTTGAAATAGTAAAATACATGTGTACTGGATGTTAAACACTGTCTACCCAGATGCTCCCTCCCCCCTCTGCCATGTCTCTCCACTCCTATGGGACCTCTCTAGAATTCTCCACAGTCCAGCAACTAAAGGGAATATCCCTGATTCTGAGAAACAGCAAGACGCTGCTCCAGCTTCAGGGGCAGCCTGACCTGTCATGAAATGGTTTGAATATCAACCCTGTCCATGGCCATACACACAATTTTATCAATATCTGAGACTATTTCACCTCTGAAATGATATGCCCCTAAATTTATACTATAATCCCTCAATTCTGTCTTTCCATTTTTCGTATTCATTTGCTCTTCTTGGCCTGTTCTTCCACCTCACTGAGCCCTCCAGTACTCTGAGTGCTCCTTTTGCTCTCAGACTAACAGCTTTTCTCCACCTTCACTTGCTTCTCTATTAAACTTGATCTGGTACTTTAACTCCATTCTCTCCAACACTCTCTTTTTATTGCCTTGTCCTTCTACCACATCTGCTCTGTAAGATGTAAATTAAATTAAGCCCACAATCCATCTACTTTGATCTTAAACCACCCATGCTTTGAAGAGAGCTAGAGAAAACCAAATAAGCTCACAGACCATTATGTGCCTCTGTGCTGCCTGGTGGCTTTTACAGTCCTTGGTCAGCTTCCTTGTCCCTTGTTATTTATTCCAAATTCTTAGCTCTCTCCTCTAGTTCCTAGTCTGCTTCCCAGTATAGCCCCTTCACTTTCACCAGAGATTTTCCTCCAATTTTAGAGAGAAACTTGATATTCTCTTGTAGTACACTCATCTTTACATACTGCTACCTCAGCTTCTAGAACGTTGACCATTCATTTAGGTCCTTCCTTTCGGAGCCAGGGGAAGATGTTTCCCTTTATTGTCCAAGGCTAGGACCCACTTTTTTTTCTCTCTCTTTTTTTTTTTTCTATTTCATCCTTTTCCATCACCTCTTAGACTCTCCTCTGTCAACGATTCTTTCTTCCTCTGCACTGGGTCACTTCTCTAAGCTTGAAAATGTGCTCATGTCCCTTCCATATTAAAAAAGAAAACCCAATCCTTTTCTACCTGATGACTCTCCTTGCTATCACATTGTTTCTCCATTTACACAATCAATTTACTTATTCCCTCAGCTCCCATTCACTCTTCCACATCCTAAAAAGAGACTTTTGCCCAAATCATTGAAATCATTCTAGTTAAGGTCACCAGCGTCTTCCCATTTGTCAAATACAATGGACATTTTTTGACTTTTATTTTACCCAACCTTTCTGAATCATGTGGTACTGTTGACAGCTTTCTCTATCTTAAGCAGCTGTATACCCTTAACCTGTATATCTTCTGCTTTTCTTTCTGTATGACTATTCCTCAGCTTTATCGAGTTCATCTATCAACTAAAGTATTTGTATTCTCCTGGATTCTATTAGCCCTTATTTCTTCAAGTGCTTCTCTCTCTCTGGATGATCTTATCTGTAATAAAGTTTTAACAACCATCTGTATGATATTTTCATCTCTCTATGGAATATCTCCAGCTAGCTAATGATGATGACATTAAAATTAATTATTAGTATTAGTATTATTAACATTTATTAATCACTTTAAGGCACTCTGCTAAGGTCTTTTCTTATATTAACTAACTTAAAAGTCTGAATTTTTCCCCCTACTCCTACATCAGAAGGGTAAAGCAACTTGTCCGTGTCGCATAGAAATTAAGTGACAAAATTAGGCTCCAAACCCAGCTTATTGGACCCCAAAGCCCACACTTTTAACCACTTTACTAAACCTGATATATCCAAAATTTAATGCATATTCCCTAAATTACTCATCTCCCTATATAATTCATTTCAGCTAACATAGTCATCTACAGCAGAACACAAAACAGAAAATTGGAAGTCATGCTAGATTCCTCCCTTCTCCAAGCAGTAAGCCACCAGATCCTGCTAAATTTCTGTACCTCTTTCCTACATTCTTATCTAATAGTACTTAGTTCAGTGGCCTCATTATTTCCCTGATGCTCCATTGAAAAAGCTTCCTGATTGGATTATGCACATCCTTTTAGTCTTGGTGTCCTGCAATTTATCCTCTTCTGGGAACTATTTATCTTCTTATCCCATATATCTGATTATATCACTCCCCTGATAAAATGGCTTTTAGTACATACACTGCAGCAGTTTCTCAGAGTGGGTTTTGTGTATCACCTTCCATCAGAATCACCTGGAGAGCTTGTTAGAAAGCAGTCTCGGGGATCACCGCAGGATTTCTGAATTAGAATTGATGGTGGAAGGACCTAGACTCTGTATTTTTAACAAGCTCCCTACCCGTGATTCTTTTTCACCCTAGAATTTGAGCCTGTCTAGCCTCCATATCAGGTGCAAACACTTCAGAATTGCTGATAAGTACCATCTGACGCTTGCGCTTCCCCTTGTTTCCCTCAGTTCTTTCCACTCCTCCACCTACTCTCTGCACTCCAGGTACGCCAAACATTTTGCAGGCCCCCCCTAACGTGAAGCTTTCTTAACTGTTGGTGACTTCATATGTGCTGTGTCTTCTACCTAAAGTCCCTTTTCCCTGTATGTCTGGCAAGTTGCTTTGTGTGTGTTCATGTGAATGTGTGTGTGTGCTGTGTACCTTGAATCCTCATTAGACTCAAAGTTTCTCCCAGGACAGTGTGAGCTATTTAGTCATAGGAACTGTGTGTCCTGAAATCATTAAAAAAAATACCATTCCAAGTTCAGGCTGTGTGCAACACTGTGTTATAGCCTGGAAAAATAGAATTAATGTGAATTTTGTATGTGCTCTGTATGTAGGTACTTGAATCTTTCAGCAATTTCTCTGTGGTTCATCACTTATTGTTTGACTGACAATTCATTAAAGCTTTTTGGAGGGAAATTTCATATTTGTTGGTATCTCTACCAATGAGCACACTAATGGAAATGGAATTCAAAAAAGCTATTTTGGTCCTCTACAGAAAGCCCTAATCAGAGAAATTTTGGAAGGAGTAATTTAACTGAAATCTCTGTATGGTCTGTTTATATCGATATTTCACACTTCCTGTAACATGAATAATCCAAGGAAGGGAGGGATATGCATAATTGTGTTTATGTGTCAGATGTTGAACTAAGCATTGCTCTTCACAATTTGCCTGTTAATGTGTAATCCTCATTTTAGAGATGAGAAGATTGTGCTCAGATGTCAAGCGACGTGGAAGAATCACCTAGCTAATAGGAGACAAATTTGGAATTTGCAGGTATCTTTTTTCCTTTCTTCTATTATACCTACGTTGTTTTATTTTGGAGTACATACGTATGAAGCATTTGCCTTAATAAGTAAAAGTTGGTTCAGACATTTTCTGTGAAGAGCGGAAATATTCTATTGGGTTTTTCCAATAAAAGACAATTTTACCCACCAAGTAAATTAGAATATTTCTCCAAGTTTTAGAAAACAACATTAAGGATATATATTTTTTAAATTCCTAGTAGATCTTTAAGCCTTCAACAAGCACAGAGAAGAGTAATACACTGCCCATTACTTAGTGAGGGAGACATTTAATGCTAATTGCCAGATTGGTTACCTGACTGGTGGTGACACAGGTGGAAAGTGCAATTTGGGGGCTACAATCAAGGATTTCCCCATACCCTTCCTTTCCCCCTCCTTCCCAGCACCCTCTCTCTTCCGTGCCCCATATCCAAGATGCTGGGACAGCTGGTTATCCATCTCATTTCCCTAACAGTTGCTTGCTAACTCTGTCACCAAGCTGTGCATTTGCTAGAACAGTGGATTTTCTTTATAAGACTGATGAGGAAGAGAAAAAGTACTTTGCATTGTTTCTGTTAAGGTTCATCATGCTGTGTGTGTGTGTGTGTATGTGTGTCTCCCCCTAAGTCAGGGGAAACTATTAGGGGAGAGCCAGATCTCTTTAATGAGCCTAGAGGTAATGCAAAATTCATGTGCTTTCACCTGCAGTCGGGCGAAGCCTGGTGCACAAACAGAAAGAAGGAGGTGGGAAGAGTCAGTTATTTATGCTTTTGCCGAAGCAGATACCCTGGCTGCTACTGGGCATCCTGACCCACTTGTTCATTTTTTAGGAAGAAGTGGATACTTTCAATGGGGAAAAACTCAAGCATCAGATTTGCTCCTTGGAGCATTAATAAAAGGGCTCAGTTAGCTTCATCTCATTATTTTACTATGAGTATTGACTTTGGCCTAGAGTCATGTATAGATAAAATGGTGCAAGGGCTTGTCCTAAGTGATTACTCAGAATTACAAATCATTTCACGTGTAACTGAATACTGCAGTCTAGCTGGCACCCTGCCCCTTGCTTCTACCCCCCTTCCCTGTCTTTAATAGGAGCGCAAATCCAGCTTTGTCTGAAGAGGCAATTAATCTTATTCACTGAAAGCTGAATTTTAATTCACCAGCATGTGGAGGACATATTTGCCTATCACACAGAATTAGTTTAACAGAATTCAGGAAAAAAATATATTGGAGGTCCTGGCATTCTTGGGCAGGCAAAGTATCTTGTAGGTACATTCCTTTATTAGCTATCTACATACTACGGATAAGCTTCTTTTTGTAACGATAACTCTATTAGGGTAAACTGGGTTTATTTTGTATTTGAAAGTGGCTGATAACATTTTATTTTCTATAAAGAAATCCACAAGATATGTGTGTTTTGGAAGAAAATGAACATAAGGTGAGAAAGATAAATTTTAGTATTCTAGATATTCTAAAAGTCTATTATTTTTAAGGGCACAGTTTAGAGATGATCATAAAAAAGGGGGACACATAAAAATCTTAGCCTACAGGGCTTCCCTGGTGGCGCAGTGGTTGAGAGTCTGCCTGCTGATGCAGGGGACACGGGTTCGTGCCCCGGTCCAGGAGGATCCCACATGCCGTGGAGCGGCTGGGCCCGTGAGCCATGGTCGCTGAGCCTGTGCGTCCGGAGCCTGTGCTCCTCAACAGGAGAGGCCACATACATCCAAATCAAATCACATAGAAGGGTAAGTGGTGAGGTACAAAGTACCTTGGAGACTTGTGCAAAATCTGTTAGGCAAATACTGGGTTTCTGTAGTGCTTCTGCTGTGCTACGTTTTAACAGTTTTCCCCTGAGCAAGACCCCAGCCTGTGTCTGAGGTTTGTTTCTCATGTAGACAAAGTGTTTAAAAAAAAAACTTCCTGAAACAGTTTCTTAATTCAAGAGATTTGGAGATTTGGACAAGAATATGATTTAATGCATGTCCGTGCTTAGTTAGATATCAAATTCCCATAAGGTCAGAAAACACATGGGCTTGGTTTTGTACTTCTACTTAACATGGCACTCCTCAAAGACTACTTTAAGGTACAGGCAGATATCAAAACATGTAACTGTTTCTCCCCAGTGAATAGAGGGAATTTAATAATTGTAAAAAGCACAGATGATTGTCTATGCCAAATAATAATTAGTACAGCACAAATCTTAAGAGTTTAAAAGGTGCTATTGGCTTTTCTGTGGCTCCTTCCCCACTTATGACTGTCTCATACCCCTGGAATTAACCCCCAAATATGATTGCTTCCATTACCTCTCCCAGGGATGCACTGATGAATACTTAATAATGAGATGAGGACTCCAGGAACAATGGAACTCTTCAAAAATTATCCTAATGTTCTGAGAGTTTTGTTTTTTTTTTTAATTTTAACTCTTGGTGGGTGTGGAGTGGGCTAAGTGCAGGGAAGCCATCAGATTAAGTGTGCCTAATAGTCACCAAATGTCATGGCATAACTAAGCACAGGGCTGTAAAGTCACAAAGCTTTATTGCCTTGTCAAACCATTTGCAGTGCTAAACTAGGCAATTATTCTTAAAGGAAACATTTAAAATCCAAGGTTTTCACATTATTACCAGAAAATGTTGCTTTAAGTAGTGTCAGTGCCATAAAGATAGACTTTTGGAGTCCACATGTAAACATTGCATTATCTACATGTTAAGAATTTAAAGTATGCAAAATTGGAATTTGGAGATGTGAAAGCCCAGAAACACCTATTTGCAAATAAACACTTGCAAATGTTCCAAGACTTGAATGATGCATTGAAGGTACAGCAGTGTTCATCCATTATTTAATTTTTTATAAGCTCTGCCACTGTACTAGGTGCTTAAACTTATTTTGAGAGACAGGGAGCTCTTCTGCAATTCTTTGGTCTGTTTTATGGTCAAATCTTCAGTGCTGTGACCATTTGACCTGGGAAAAAAAATCAAAGGTGAGATGAAATCAAGGAAATGGCAGAGCTTTCAATATTTTTTTGTTACTTCTCAAAGTATATAAAAATGTTCTATTTCCATTCCTCTTCACAGACATAACATGAAACATACACCCTTTAGGGAAGGTTCTGGGTGATACTCAACTTGGTGCTCTCATCTCAGCTTGGCAGGGCTCATAAGTAGTGTCCTTTCCAGTACAAGGGTGAAGAAGCCCTCCATCAGCACTCTTTCTGGATAGAGGGCTTTTTTCTCCTGTCTCCTTCAAGAGACACAAGATTCTGCTCAGAATTCTTAATGAAGCCCCAAATAAGTAGTTATATTTCCATGCCTAATTATTCCTTCTAAGCCTATAATCCTCTATCTGGATTGGCCTGAACATTCCCAAAGTCTGTCTATTGGTGGCCTGTCTGTCAAGGTAAATTTAATTGAAGTTTTAATGAATATAAAATAAGTTTATTGCAGTCAGGGCTAACTATGTTTGAGGTATAACCTTATGAAGCAGGTTCTAGTACATCCATTTACAGCTGGGAAAGAGAGGCCCTAATAGTTACAAGTGTCATATAATTTGCTCAAGGTAAAGAAGATCATAACATTTGAACAGGGACCTTTGATTGCAGAGCCTATGCTTTAAACTACTTTGCTATCTTGCCTTTTTACAAGCTACAGAAGATAAATAACTTCAATGGTTTAAGAAATTAAAGTGACAAAATGAAAAGCAGAGAACCAAAATCAGGAGAGGAATTTCTTTCCATGTCTAAAAATCCAAGATCCCATGTCTGTTACAGCAGTGAGTGAAGATTTTCAGATGATTCCTTAAACCTCTTGCCAAACAGCCCTAGGAGTTTAAGGGCCTCAGATAAGGATCAGACGCTGTTGAAAATAAGACGATTCCCAGATTCAGAGATGCAGAGCAAGGAGTGTTTTTAAAATTCATTTTGAGAAATGTTAGGATGTTTAAGGTTGTAATTCATCAGAAAACTCAAAATATCCCAAACGGGAAGTTTTTAAAAATGTCATATAATAAGTCGGAGGGTATGGAATCTCAGGATTCGGTAATATAGCAGCTTAATTTCATCACTGAGAATCCAGATCCTATTCCGTTTCCCACTCTGTCACCCTCAGCGTAACTATTATCTCTGTTGGTCTCAAGATGGGCACATAATTCCAGGTATCACATCTCCAGGTATCACATATCCGTATACCAACACTAGAGGCAGAAAATGCAACTGCCTGTATTTCGTGTTTTTTCTGTTCAGGAAAGAAACCTTTCCTAGAAGTGTGTTTAGAATGTTTCCCCTCACACATAACATATATTGTCACCTACAACTTGGTTGCATGTCTACCCCAAAACCAACCTGTGTTAAAGGGAATGAAAGGTATATATACACCCACATATCTTTTTTTTTAAATATGAGATGAGAAGATGAGGATGGAGTAGAGAAATTATTTTCACTAGGAAAATAGGTAGCTTTATGCCAAGGTCCAAATAATGGTGAGTTCCCAGAATCTTAGTGGTTAAAAAATCGTTTGGAGAGAGGAAAAGATAGAGGGAATATCAATGTGTACTGGATATTTCATTTGAGAGCCTAATATCCTAAGGTGTATCCTAAGTCCTGTTCCCCTTGCATCTGTGGAGAGAGGACGAGTGGGCAACATACTAAAGTTTACCATCTATTACTTCTTTCATCTTCCTAGGAAATAGAGTGAATGTCTCCATGTGCTATGTGCTGTGTCAGGTGCTAGAGTGAAGAACAGTGGGAGTAAGGATAGAAAAGTAGTAAACAAGTCAGAAAGTCTGTGTTAACTTCTGGGTCTCTCTCCTGGGCAAATCAGACAGGATTTGCTGAGATCAGTGAACTGTAACACACTAATATATAGTATTTTGGGGAGATCCAACTGGAAGCAGATGGAAGGGGCTCACGTTCTCTGTTATATTTCCATGTTGTTATCATTACTATAATTGAGTGCTCTTAGAGGGGAGCTTCCCAGTGGAAAAGATCCCCATAATCTTTATTCCCTACCTTTTCTTAAAGATCTTCAAGTCATAAAAGGATTGCAAAGATAACTACCATTTTAGGTAAATATGATTGTCATCAGTTGTCTGGTTCCTTAAGGCATATAGGAATTCAGCCCTTCCACCAAAGGAAGGCAAGTCCTGCCAGATCATCTAAGCAGAACTCTTTCTATTTGAAAGAAAACCTAACTTTAAAAATATTTGTATATAAAAAACTTCTGACTTACGGTGAAGTCTAAAAAGCTGCTGTTTATCCAACTTATTCTCTGAACCATTTTTAAATAAAAAGTGCTCAAATGTGTATATCTAAATAACTATTCAACAAAATGTCATAAAAATAAATAAATAAATGTCATAGGCCCTAAGTACAACTTCAGAAGGGAAGTTCCAATTTTTTTTGTTTTGAGTGGTACCTGTTTTGTTGAGATAAGTAAATAGCCTACGAAGGTGACTATTTTCAATACTCCTCTGTATAATTAAAAAATGATCGACTTACATTGTGCTTTAGGGTAATGCTTCATGTAAAGCAGTTTCCCTTTCCCTCTATGTCAGTGCCTGGTTAATGATCCAGCTGACAGTGGTTGGAATCAAGCTTGTTGGATGACCAGCATTTGTGGAAATGAAATATGGAGAGATGGGATATCTACCATACTATGAATAATGTTTTTTTCAACAAGCAAAAGGAAAGTGGAGGGGGGGATGGGAGAAGAATAAGAGGAAGAGTAAAGGAGATAAAGAAGAAGCAGAAGTAGAAAAAATAAGAAAGAGGAACATATATCTGAAATCCCAATGGGTTATTATAAAAGTTACAAGGATAACTACAGAAGTAAAGTCTAGATATTTTTATAAAGAGATAATACACGAGGCACCTTTGAGAATTAGAATTGCTGACAACAGAATTTAAAACGATGTTATATTTATTGTGAAATTGCATTGCTTCTACTTATTTCTTAAAATATATGCCTTTAGGGACTCTGGTTAACATAGTTTGGTTGATTATTGTGTTGTTTTAACATCCTGTGGTGAAAGCAATCTGGCAAACTAACCACATTACAGGACAGATTCTAAGGAAAATTACCAAAAGAAAGAAATCTGTCTGCTTCAACTCTATTTATACTTGGTGGTCCTATTGAGAATTTGATTTGGAAACTCTTTTAAGAGCTTAGACTCTCTGAAATACATTGAACATTCAACTATGTGATGCTAGATACTTGTTATTATCAACTTGTAAATATCATGCATGAAGCTCTGATTTCTATTTTACACATGCTGGATGCAAATGCTAATAAAATATAAATCCCTCTTCCAAGGAGCTTATACTCTGGCATGCCAAATAAATATTTAGGCTTCTATAAGAGAAAATAAAAATCAAAATTTATGCTTCTATGATTATTATAGATTCTCTGGGTCTTAGAGATTATTTTTCTATTAACCTAACAACTTGAATATGACATGTGACTTACTAATATGACTTACTAATTCAACCCTGTAGAATTTCTTGAGTTCTTTGGCATTGGTCTGAAATAGCTGACCTGAGATTGGAGTAACAATAAGTTAGGAGTGAATTATGGGCGGGGGAGTACAAAAGAGGTTTCTCTTTAACAATTCAATTTGACAAAATTTTTTTCAGCCTTACACATTATGTATTGATACTAGATCAGGTATTTGTTATCTTAGCCCAGAGAGTCATAAAGACATTGGTGAGAGGTATCTTGAGGGACTCTGGGACGAAAGTGTGTGGCCCAGATGATCTGAGTTATATCATGGAGATAAAGATCTTCACTGACCAAGAGGTTATTGCCTCTTTACAGCAGGCTCAGGTTCTAATTCATCAGAACTTTGATTCCTAGAAGCAGTGGGAAAAAAACAACTTTTAAAGTTGAGTCATTAAGGATGACCTGTTTATTGCTCTTTGAGATGGAGAATGCGTATTTACAAGTTGCTTGTAAATGTGTTTTTAAACATTTTAGAAAAATCTAGCATAAACAGCAGATCCCTATTAATGAAACTACACCTTGTTTTTCTGAACACTGCATTTTCTTATTTCATTGTTACTTTGGATTTTAAAATAAAAATGATATGAATAAGGGGCATTAATTCTGTACCCAAAAGTCATATAGTTCCAGTGAAGATATAAAGTATTCACTAAATGTAGAGGGAGAAATCTAAATAAACAAATTTCTAGCAACACACAAGTTCTCAGAAGATTTTTTAGAAAGATAAGCAAGATGTAAAGCACCCCAAATTAATTCTTGTCTATTTTTTTCCTGTATCTTTGTCTTTCTCCTCCTAAGAACAAGGTCCAATGTGATTTCAACCCTGAATACAATTCCTCTTGCTTTTGTAGTGTTAAAGACAAAACACAAGTTAATACAGTAAATATGTTTAGAAAATACAGCTCTCTTAGGTTAATTTTGTAGATCTGTTTTTGCAGGAGTAAGATTGTATTTTGTGGCACTTCTGGCCTTTCAGAATATTGACTGAGGCTAAGTCCCTGTTAAATCGAAGTGTCATTCATATCTATGGAATTCAAACACCTTGTTGATGGTACATAGTAACTATTGCATAAGAGTATATTGAATTAATTGTCTAAATTATAAAAACAAAATAAAGCTCAATTCAAATGAACAATTTTCTATTTGATAAGACACAGAAGCTTTCATGTGAGTTGCTGTTCCTCAATTATGTAGAAGAGTCCACATTTGTCCTGTAGCACGACGACTAGACAAAATCATGCTTTTTTTTATTTGACCATCTGAGTTAATTAGCCCCACCTGGCTGAGTTATAGTTCAATGAAAGGGAATTCTGAAGTTTTTCTTTGTTAGTTTCATGTTTGCAGTAAACACCCTGAACTTTTATAAATGTAATGATTTTCTCTTAAAAACTCACTAGTATCATAACTATACTAATAAAAGCATAATGTATATTATTAGGTCTGAACTCTTGGTCATGGGTATCTGTGCATTTTAGAGGTGGTCTGTGTACAAATGTCATAAATGACCATTTTACAGATAGATAATGTTCTTAATCCATAATTCTTTATTGCTGATGGTTATTGCATTAGATGATGACCCATAGCTGTTAAGAGTCAGTTTTTAATATCACAACCATTTAGAAAGGTTAATGGACTCGGTTTTGAGACTTAACGTTTGGAGGCTGCAGGTTAAGAGGTTATATTTTGTGCACTAAAATGCCAGAAAATATCTACTTATTTTCCTTTCTCTATGTACTTTTAGTAGTGTGGTTATGTACAGTAACTGTTATTTACTAAGCAAACTGAATGAAAGTGTGTGACATATAAGATAACAAGTTTCTAGAGCAGTGAGATTCTTTCAAAATATACATTTCATATTTGGCTTCTATTATTTTTCATTTAGACACAAGAACTGAAATGTGAACAGATGTAACCTAAATCAGTTGAGGAATGTTTATTAAGGTTGTTCAAAAAAAAGAGACCAAGATAATAATTCATAGTTTTCTTAGCTAGTCTGGAAAGTTCACATGCATTGTAATGGGAAACTGGTCATTTAGGAAAATCGTGAATCCCTTCTGGATGATACCTATCTATAGCCCAGAATTTTCAGAGGAATAAAATAGTGTCTATCTGGATTCAGTTAATTTCATTTCAGAAATCTAAATAGGGTCCCACTGTGGCCATTTATCATTTATTTTGCCACCCATTACCCATTTTCTTCTTAATATTACCCTAGTCCCTTTTATTTCATTATTTTGTTCATTGTGAATAAGCTTTGTTGGAGGAAAATTACAGGCACTCCCCTTCTATGAAGCCAGAAGCTGAATGTATAAATAGAGTAATGGCTCCTGATAAATTATACCTTCCATACCCATTGGGTTGTGTCTCCCCACCACACTGACTCTGGGCTTGACCATGTGACTTGTTTTGGCCAATAGGATATAAGTAAACATGATACAAGCAGAGGCTTGAAAAGTGCTCATCCATTAGGTTACCCTCTCTTGCTTGCTCCTTTTAGAACCCATCCACAATGTAAAAAGGCCTAGGGTATGATGTGTGAAGAGAGATTTCCTGAACCAGTGGCTTCTTTGCAAAATTATTATCAGATGTGGGAGTGAGGTCATCTAGAACCAGACAGTCCTCAGCTGATCTTCCTGTCCCCGTTTTGTGTTACCTAACCTCTCATTGGCTCTCTGAGCTTCTTGAAAGTTTTCCAGGAAATTGCCTTTTACTAACTTAGCCAAAATTAGTCGCTAATGCAACCAAGAACCCAAAAATAACATAGGGACTTTGAAAATGTAAAGGGATTACTTGAGAAGAACACACAACCACCATGAACATACTTACACAGATTCACTTAGAAGTTACGAGTGAATCATATGTATGTTAATTAGTTTTGGTTATGAAATATTCCTCACCAGAGAGTAGTTGATAGAACATTTTATGAGACAGACAGTGGTATTAACTTAGCCACCTCTGGGTGGGAATCTGAGTTTCCATTTACTTTTCACATATGTTGTATGGAGCTCAGTCTAGAAGATACTCAAAGAATAGTTACAGTATTTGAAGACTTTGTGTCCTAAGCAGCATTCTTTTTCCCAGTTTCATTGAATATAATTGACATAGAATGTTGTATTAGTTTAAGGTGTATACAGCATTCCTTCTTTATTCCTGTATTCTCCTGAACTTTTTTGTGTGTCTATTTTTTCCCTTAGCCCCATGTTTCTACATTCTGTTCCCCATGCCATCCGGGGATTCTGCTCTTGAAAATTGTGCTACCCCAGTGCCTCCCAGTGTTGTTCTGACATTTGCCATGTGCTGTTGCTCTCCTTTCACATCTGCTTTGAGCTCATCACCTGCTTTATGCTATAGGAAACTTGGTGTAAAATTCACATACAATGTGAATTATCCTAGAAGACAATGAATTAATTTTTTTTCCACCCATAGCTCTTCTCACAGGCTGAACTGTGTATTGATACATGTTTCTGTCCTTACCACTTTAAGGGCAATAGCTTTTTGTCATTTTATTGCTTCAGTTCTAACCTGAGGTTGATGGGTGGTTAAATTGTGGCATGTGTGGATGTAGTTTATGCAATTTATAGTGAGAAGATCCTCACTTTTAAAGTTGGCTATCATCACAAAGAGGCAAAGAATCATGTTACTACTACCAGGCACACTGCTTTACAGGTAGATGGTGCTCAATAAATGTTCACTGAATTGAAGTTAAGTAATTTTCCAAATTTGGAGAATTGGTCTTCATTCTAGAACAAAGGAACCCATAGTTTGTGATATTATGTAACTACTTTCATGGTAAAAAGAAAGTTATTCCCTTTTGATACACAGATAAATATTCAGTCACTAAAAGATAAGGGGCCATGAGAAGACAGAAGAGGAACATGAAATCTAAAATCCAAGAGAAAAAGAGGCCTTGGAGGTTAAGTAACATTTCCCTTTTCTTGCACAGCATCACTCCACCAAAGCTGTCACAATCTATTCAAAGACTGTAAATTTGGTGTTTTGTGCATTAGAAGGTACATTCAACTGACAATGCTAGGAAATCCATTTTTACAACTTAACAATTTCTGTCAACGTTTAAAAAATGTTTTCTCTATCCATTTCTTGGGAGACTCATAAAGCTGGCTTTCCTGAGTGTTCTTGGTTTCTGCTGTTTGTTCATTCTTTAACTTTTTTCTTCCATTTTGAGAAAAGCTGTTGGCCATTTTCTCATCTTCTTTGGCTTTGGCTGTGATGCTAGGTGATTCCAATATAATTAGGTGAGATTTTTATAGGCCCTCAAAGGCTAACAAAATAATAAATGTGGCAGTTCAAATAATAGCAATCATAGCAGGTCAAGCAAAAAAAAAAAAAAAAAGCCTTTGAACTGAGTGACAAACCTTAACATTATCAGAGTTTGGAAATGCAACACTTTTTCCTTATTTTTAGTTTTTTAAAACTTTTTTTGTATTGCACAGGGATATTTTCATTCTGTCTCAACTGTTACTGATTTCTTTTAAAATTTGCAATGCATAGGTTCTGCTTACTAAGAAAGACTCAAATATTACTGCAAAATGAATCATTTTCCTTGATTATATTTTTTCTAGACTCTTTCAAAGGATACCTATTTGTCTAATTACTTTTATAAATCAAGATGTTACAAATGTCTTTGAAATGCTTTTTTATTTGATTTTAAAAGTAATGTGTTTATTGCAGAAAATTACACTACAGAAAAGCACAAAGAAATTACAATAATTATTTTTCTAGTGATAACTAGCATTACCCTTTTATTTTGTATCTTTCTAGTCTTTTTTCTATGACTAGATGTACACATGTATATGACATATGTAACTGGATTCATGCTTTTTGAGTAAGCAGTATGAAATATAAATTTCTTGACAATAAACAAAAAGGCTTATAAAACTTCAAGTAATAAAATTTCAAATGGAACCCTTTTATAATTAAAATGTGACAAAAGTCTATCAAATTTCTATTGTTTGGGTGGTAGTACAGTTACTCCTTAGGTACGAATAGCTCTTGCTGTTTTGATGGGAGCATGTCAAAAAAATTAACTATGGCATATATGAAATGAGAGATTTCAGATGGCACTACAAATAACGTCCTGAGATCCATTTTGATACTTATTTTCCAAATGACTTTAAGGCTGCTCACCTCTCAGTCCCCACCTGGCATCTTTTTCTCATGAAATTCAGCTGTTACTTGTAACTGGTTAAAATAAGCAAAAATAAAGCTCGCAGCATTTTACCTTTTTAAGCACAGCTTTATTCATTTTTTTCCATCAATGCTTAGAAATGTGGCCTGTGAAAGATAACAAGGCATGGTTTCGGAGCATGCCATAGCCTCTCTCAGTCTCCCCCACTCAGTGCTAACTCTTTTGTTTGTACAATATCCTTTTATTCTGAGCAATATAACATTTTAGTTCTTGTAATAAATGCCTTCATGTGAAGCAGTTCAGCTAAGAGAATGTTATTAGACTGTGCTCCCAGGCAGTGCACCTCCACACGATCAATACAAAGCTGGGCCTCAGCTCATTCCCTCTTTGCTTAAATTCCCTGCAAATGTGCAAGAGAAGCAGCAGAGGGTGTCATCAATCACAGGCCACTGTGACATATGCTGAAACCTGACCAGGGCCGAGATGTTTTAATAAGGCATCCATTAAAACCCTCAAATAAATTGCAATTTGAAAACAGAACATAATACCAGCCAAGTTTTCCTCATCCATCTTGTGGCATGTCATGTAATGTAATTGCGTTGTTAATTTATCCAAGAACTTTCTCAGTACACTGTTACTTTGGCACCGCTTAATTTCCCTGTAGACTGTGTGTGTGTGTGTGTGTACGTGTGCACACACACACACGCATGCATGTGAGACAGAGTGAGCAACTGGAGGAGAAGGAAAGACAGAATCTGTGTTTATTTCTGTGTGTTTGTGTGTCTGTGTGTCTGTTGGTTCCTTGGAGGAAATAGCCATGTTTCTGCTTAGCATGGCATTAGCCAGAGAGCTAGTCAGAAATTTGAAATGTTTGACATTTTGTCAATGGCCCCTGAGCATCCTGTCGCTGCCTCACCAGCTCTGGCCTACAGCTGGACCACCTCTCTGCCATGGGTTTATGCCACTCCAGAGTGGGATCACTCAGAGTGCCTGTGGATCCCATCAATAAATATCGACAAAAGTGTTTAGGGGCTACTTAGGATCACCACACAATGACACTCAGGACAGTACTTGTTTTGGTTTCCTAGCTCTTGGGTTATAAGTGAAAAGTTTTGACAAGCGTAAGAAAAGTAAGAATTTATAAATCAATAGCAGAGAATGAAAAAGTATTTCTCTGGAATAATATCAAAGTGATTGGACTGAATATAATATATATATATGTATGTGTATATATATGTGTTATTTTTAAGAGCTTAGAGGAAAGATGCAGGCAGGCAAGGGCTCATATAGATTTCTTTGTCTTCTAAGCATAAATCTAAAAATAAGTAATGCAATTCTTCATGTAGGACTGCATCAGCAGATTCTTCACCTTTATTCTTCTAGGTTTTCTTAATCTGTTCTCTCTTTTTTTTCTGTAAGAGAAGCCATTGGAAAGCAGAGGGTAAATCCACTTCACACTTTCCATCTATATCTAGGATGTCACAGTAACCATATTGCCAATCAAATATTGGTTTAAAACTCTCAAATATCTTTCCTAGGCCTACTGTTTTGAAGTGTTGAACTAATGACAGAGGAGAGAAGACAGTGTGACAACAGGGAAAAAAATGCACCATTAATCTACTTGTGTAGCTGTTGTTTTATGGTTAATAATGAAGAGTAAAATAGTTATTTGAGACCCAGTTAAATTAGAAAAGGCAGTTAATTTATTAACTGGCATGCTTTACATTTAACAGCCACCTTCTCTCAATAGATTCTTATGTCTAAATTTGTGTTATAAGTTGGCCCTAAGAATACGGTGACATTCTAATGTGCAACCTGCATACAAAGCATTCTCCAAGGCTCCACCTTCTCATTATGCAAACTATTAGACAGTCACTGAGTATGAAAGGTGCCAGGAAAAGCCAAATTAGTTTCTGCTTTCTGCTAATGGATGACCTTTGTGATTTGGATCAGGGGCTGAAATTCACTTAGTCAGAAAGGCAGGAGAGTGGGGAAAACACCTAAAATCATTTTCTCTCCCTATAGAGGAGATGCCTGCCTACCACCTGTCCAATAAATGTCAATTGGGTTATTTTTTTTTAAATAAGCAGCCTGATTCAAAAGCATGGAATGCTTGGTTGAGAGGTACAGGGCAGTAGGAGTGAAACTGCTTAAAAATATAAAATCGGAAAACATAAAGCATAAATAGATAACAAAAAAAAAACCATTAAAAATTAGACATGAGAATGGTTAGTTCTTTCCTAGGGACTTTGTTAACACCTCAGTGTTCTACGTAGATTCTTAAAGCTTTACTGAAATTTGAGCTGATTTATTATGCTTCGGAGAAATCATGTTTGGTTTCTTATAGTTGAAAATATTTTGAGGTTTAGCTGAAATTTGTTTGGAATTGGGAGTGTAATACCCCGAGCAACATTCAAGGGATCAGAACCAACAGGAACTGGAATATACAAAAACACTTTCTTTAGCTCCACGTGAGCCTGGGTTGCCAACTTTCACATGCTTCTAATGTTAGCTCAAGCTTTCTGGCAGTCCCATTGTAAGCTCCATTTCACAGGCATCCTCTGCTATTTTGGCATTTTAATGTTGGCCTTGCTGCTTTTTATTTCCTTGTCCAGGAATACAGTCATTTTAAAAACAGCATAATTATTATTGGATGTGCATTTTTTTAAGTTCCAGCTTGAGATGAATTCTTTCTTGCATTTAGCTACTACCCTTGAAATGCACGGAAGGAATGAGACATTAAAGACACTGAGGACATGGACCTTTAATTCCTCTTGTGTATTGCAAGGGCAAAAATGAAATGTCAGTTCCCAAGGTGATTATATAGTGCATGTTGGCAAGAATGGAATAATTGTGTCCTACCCAGGGTGTGAGAAATGTATACATGGGGAGATAAAATTGTAAGGGGATAGACAATATAGGGTAAGCACATGTACAGCACAAAAGAATTCAATTGGGTGGATGACACAGGTCTTTGGCCTTTGTGGAAATCAATGAACTGCTGTTTAGGTGTCTTTTTCAAAGCACAGGGATGTTGAAAGGATAAAGCCTTGACTCTCTGATCCATTGAGGCTTGCTCAGTTAACCCTAGGATATTTTTAAGAAAGCTGATTTGTTTTTCTTTTTGATTTTCTTTTTCTCTCCCTTCCTTGAACTGATTTACAATTCCTGCATCTATTGCTGCCTTTAGCTATGAGTGCCATTATTCAGCTACCCTTTTTGTAATTAAATTCTGCTTGAATTGCTGATAGGCCTAACCCTCCTTAACTTCTGTCTGTGACCTCCTGTTTCTAAGTTAGTTAGTGACATTGTATTGGACACACCATGAATAACCTTTGCTGGCTGCTAGAATACCCAGGTCTGAATTCAATTTGAGGTTTCTTTGTACAAAATTCCCTGCAAACTTGCATTCAAATTCAAAGCCTGATCCATAAAAATCTTCTAGCAATATCATTCTAATTTCAGAAGCCTAGTGAGATGAAGCCATGTGTTATGTTATAAACACCCCAACAAAAGAACTGTGATCTTACCATGTTATTTTTTTCCCCAACGTAATTTTGTAAATGTTTTTGATTCTGCCTCACCATTTGGAGACTCTTGCATGTGTTACTCTTCCAAATTCCCTGCTTTAAAATCCCCTAGAGCCCCATAAGTGCTGGGTTTCTTAAAGAAATAGGTTACCCTTGCCCCTACCCCCTACACTCCCCACTCCTCCAAAAACAATCCCCATACAAAAGTGCCAATAAAGTAACTCAGCCACATACAATGATATTGTGAAGAAAACCTCAGGAGAAAACCATTTAAATTTCATGGCATAAATCTGAGCTCTTGGCCAGCCTTCCGTTAGCAAGTAGCAAGCACCAGTCTCGTGCTAATTCTCCACCAAACCTCGAGTTTTATGAAAGCTACATTTTATCTGTTTGGTTATTTGCAGTCACTCCAGAGTTTAAAAAGGATTATTAGCACCACTCACATTTCATTGTGGGAGTCACAGTACTTGGTTGACCCCCTTTTCAGGTCCTATTGAATTTCCTATACAAAGGAAATGAAAATGTTTTATATTTAATACAGCATCACATAACAAGAGACTTAGTTATTACACAGAGAGCTGCAATTTTCTACCTTTGTTTCAGCTATTACTGTGGAGCTGAAAGTTCCAAGCAAATTTCTTTTATGATTTGCTTATTGCTGGCTTTAGAGGTGACAGTGAGGGGGAATGCCACCTTTATGCTACCTCCTCTATAGTAAGAGGCTTTCTGTTTGTACTTTTTTATCCCACAAAAGAGTGGTCCAGCTTTTTACTGATGTCCCAGTTTCTTGCAGACAGATCAATTTAAAAAGTTAAGGAAAAAAAAGTGATCTGACAGAAACCATGGATTGAACAGAGAGTATTTTCCTGATTTTACTCCCATGTGCTCTGAGATTACGCTGGGGCAAGAACTCCAGTTGGGCTCTTGGCATGGGCCATGCCCTGGTGCTAAGCACTTCACCTTTATTGTTCAATTATTACAATGATGACAGTGGAATAACAGGTAGGTATTCTTATAATTATTAACCTGTTTCTATAGATAAGGAAACTGAGGCTTAGGGAGGTTTTCTAACTTGTCCAGTGTTGCCAACTAGGATTGGAACCTGATCTGATTCCAGAGCCTGCTCCTCCTTCTTTTTTTTTTTTTTTTTTTTTTTGGTAACAATAGTCATTTATTCTATTACTTTTAAAAACTTACTTTCTTTGACGCTTCTTTATTTTAACATTTAGAATTATTTTTTTTAAAAAAAGAGTATACAACAAACACACACATACTTTTTCAGATGGCTAAACCACCTGAAAGTAAGTTAGTCATTATGATACTTCTGAAAATAAGAACATTCTCCCATTTAACCACAATGCCATTGCCACAGCATAAAAATAAACATTTTAGTAATGTCATCTACTAGCCAGTCTATATGCAAATTTCCCAGATTGCCCCCCAAATGACTTTTTGACCCTATTATTATTATTATTATTATTATTTTTGCGGTACGAGGGCCTCTCACTGCTGTGGCCTCTCCCGTTGCGGAGCACAGGCTCCAGACGCGCAGGCCCAGCAGCCATGGCTCACGGGCCCAGCCGCTCCACGGCATGTGGGATCCTCCCGGACCGGGGCACGAACCCGTGTCCCCCGCATCGGCAGGCGGACTCTCAACCACTGTGCCACCAGGGAAGCCCTGACCCTATTATTTTTGATTCAGGGTCCGATCAAGGAAGAGCTTGCCCTCTTAACTACTTTATCTACAGCCTCTCCAGAATACTGGATTTGGAGTGAGATTGTCACAGGTTAAAAGAATTAAGTACAAAAGTTTGTGCCTAAGTGCAGCTATCATATTGATTTATATATTATCATAGTAGGTCTATACATTCTAAAGTCCCTTTCCACTCTGACATTTTTGGAACCTGTGATGTTGTGACACTGGCTATCCAAAGAGTGGAATAATGGAATAGTTTGGTGATTCCCTAAGCTGTTTTCAGTCATTTAATCTCAGAATTAGTTATAGCTGCCATATTGAGCCTGGTTCTATCTTGTCATTGCTTAAATGATTCTAAACTGGCCTCAGCAAATCTGTTCCTAAAGAGGTAACTCCTGACACTCTGGGATTCAAAAAGTCATTATTGAAGGATAAGAAAAGGGAAAACATGAGTAAGAAATCAGAAATGAGGAAGAACTAGGGAGAGAATGTGAAGAGAAAAAAAAAAAAGCAATCAGAATCAGGTTGATTAAATTTATAATTACAACAACATAGCAATAAATAGCCAAAACATATTAGTGCTTATCATGCCTGGCAGAATAATGAGGATTTTAAATGTAGTATTTCATTTAATCCTTAAAAAATAATGTTCCAAGATAGGTTACTACTACCCCTTCACCATTTTATGGAAGAATTATTGAGTCTCACAAAGGTTAAGTATCTTGTCCAAGGTCACCTAGATAATAAAATGCAGCTGTGCTCAAACCCAAGCTGAAGAAGTGGGGAGGGAGAGGGGGAGCTAAGGAATGGTAACATTGGCAGGGATGAGTGGGCACTTCTGTTCCTACTGTGCCCTTCCTTCCCACAAGTTCTTAGTCAACACATCCTGTCACTGGTCGAGAATCTCATTTTTTCTGTCTCTACTACCACTGCTTTAGTTCAAGCCAATGCCATGTCTTCACCAGATGCTTGCAGTAACTCTTAACAGGCTCCCTGCCGCCAGCCTCTCCCTCCTTTACCCTCTACTGTACTGGTCAGACCTTTCTTCCCCGTGATCTTTCTCAACATGTCAGTCCTTTGTTTGAAACTCTTTGACTGTTCATCACTTAGACCAATTGTTGTTAACCCTGCCTGCACATAAAAATCCTGGAGAGCTTTAAAAAACGTTGGTGGCTAGGCCCCCACCTCGGAGATTCTGATTTGATTATTTTGAGGGGGCAAGTTTACCAGAAAAAAATACAGGACACCCAGTTAAATCTGAATTTCAAGCAAACAAATACTTTTATTTTAGGTATGTTCCAAATACTGCACTGGACATATCTACACTTTAAAAAAATGTACTAAAAATAAATTGTGTTTATCTAAAATTCTGATTTAACTGGGTATCTTGTATTTTTATTTGCAAAATCTGGCTATATGTTTGCATGTGTTGTGAGGAAGCTGAACATAAGTATTTTGAAAATCTCCCTGGGTAAGAATGGAAACCACTGGCTTATAGGAAAAAGTTTGAATAAAATAATATCTAAATGTCTTCTTATGGCATAAAAGATCCTTCAGACTTTGGCCTCTGCCTCCTTTCCAAGTCTCACCAACCCCTCCCCATACCTCACCTTCACCCTCCTAAATGCTGTATAGTCTATCTCCATGTCTTTGCACGTGCTGTCTCCCACGCCTGGGATTTCCTTTCTGGGCTGTTTGATGAACTCCCAGTCATCCTTTAAGACCCAGATCTGACTTCCTTAGGTGAAAAGAATTGTATGGTCTTCTCTACTCCTGCAGAGTTTTGTGTGTGTGTCTACTGTTCTGACTACTCCTGCTACTGACAGTTGTGTACATTGTCTATCTGCTTTTTACTAAGCACTGTATTAGTTACTTTACATTCATCTCAAACTCACATCAATATTGTGCAAATTAACATGTATTATATTTTTAACTTTAGTATATTCTAAGGTAATAATATATATTAAAAACAACATATACTAGAATTGTATACTTTTTGCCAAGATTCCTTTCTTTCCCTCCTACCCACCAGCCAACAGAACAGAGTAAATCAAAGCAGCTAGACAAACACTTGTCTCCATGACTTCAACATTTAAAAAGATGTTTATATTTCTCACCTCCCCAGCTACAACTTCGTAGTGGCACTACAGTTTTCCTCAATAACATTTTAGATGTACCATATATTAATTTATGTAAATCTTTGTTAAATGTAATTAAAATGTTACCATATTTGGTATTATGTATTTTGATGTATTTTCCATACCTAACAATGTTAACATATGTCATAGAGTAAAATTCAGTTAATTTGAATTCTATTAATAATAGATTATGATTTGGGAAAAGATTGTGCAGTGGTTACTTCTCATACTCAATGTTCATTTTACCAGATCACTTCTTTTGGATTTGGAAACAGGAAGAAAGGTAGAAATGCCAGCTGTTTCATAGTCCCTAGGTTGAAAGCTAACAAAGATTTCCAGTTGAGTAACGAGAGGAAAGCCCACTGAAGGAGGAAGTCAGGTGGTTGCAGTTGCTCCAAATATGTTGTTCATGTTGGCATTTCCCATTTGGAAGGCAGGTGGAACCTTCAGAGCAGGATGGTGACTTTTCCTATTTGAGCTCTGGGATTTAGAGAAGCTGCTGACAAAATTGATTTTTGATACATTTTTGTCAACTGCTATATGAACTTGTAGCATTTCTCATCACTTTACAAAGCAACCCAGAGTTTGCAATGTGATCGAAATTTTTGGTCGTATAGGCATCATATATTTCACTTCTTGTAATGGGAATAATATCCTGCTCTGCTGAGCTTTTCCCTTGTCCCATGTTTTCCTGTTTTCATCTTGTAGTGGATTATGGCCACTTTCTTCCATGTACTCTTAAGTAGTGTCAGGCTTGTACTGCTTGATGTTAAGCCTTTCTAACTTCATTTTTTGGTTAAATGCCTGACTCCTCACTATGTGGTGACTTCCTTAAAGAAAGACAGTCAAACATTTAGAGAAGAGCTAACACCTATCCTTCTCAAACTCTTCCAAATAATAGCAGAGGGAGGAACACTCCCAAACTCATTCTATGAGGCCACCATCACCCAGATACCAAAACCAAACAAAGATGTCACAAAAAAAGAAAACTACAGGCGAATATCACTGAACATAGACGCAAAATCCTCAACAAAATACTAGCAAACAGAATCCAATAGCACATTTAAAGGATCATACACAGTAATCAAGTGGGGTTTATCACAGGAATGCAAGGATTCTTCAATATATGCAAATCAATCAATGTGATATACCATATTAACAAATTGAAGGATAAAAACCATATGATCATCTCAATAGATGCAGAAAAAGCTTTTGACAAAATTCAAACCCATTTATGATAAAAAAAAAATCTCAAGAAAGTGGGCATTAAGGGAACCTACCTCAACATAATAAAGGTCATATATGACAAACCCACAACCAACATCATTCTCAATGTTGAAAAACTGAAACCATTTCCTCTAAGATCAGGAACAAGACAAGGTTGCCCACTCTCACCACTATTATTCAACATAGTTTTGGAAGTTTTAGCCATGGCAATCAGAGAAGAAAAAGAAATAAAAGGAATACAAATTGGAAAAGAAGAAGTAAAATTCTGTTTGTAGATGACATGATACTATACATAAAGGATCCTAAAGATGCCACCAGAAAACTACTAGAGCTAATCAATGAATTTGGTAAAGTAGCAGGATATAAAATTAATGCACAGAAATCTCTTGCATTCCTATACACCAATGATGAAAAATTTGAAAGAGAAATTAAGGAAACACTCCCATTTACTATTGCAGCAAAAAGAATGAAATACCTAGGAATAAACCTACCTAAGGAGACAAAAGCCCTGTATGCAGAAAACTATAAGACAATAATGAAAAATTAAAGATAATACAAACAGATGGAGAGATGTACCATGTACTTGGCTTGGAAAAATCAACACTGAAAATGACTATACTACCCAAAGCAGTCTACAGATTCAATGCAATCCCTATCAAACTACCAATGGCATTTTTCACAGAACTAGATCAAAAAATTTTACAATTTGTATGGAAACACAAAAGACCCTAAATTGCCAAGCACTCTTGAAAGAAAAACAGAGCTGGAGGAATCAGGCTCCCTGACTTCAGACAATACTACAAAACTACAGTAATCAAGACAGTATTGTACTGGCACAAAAACAGAAATATAGATCTATGGTACAGGATAGAAAGCCCAGAGAAAAACCCACGCACATGTTGTCACCTTATTTTTGATAAACGAGGCAAGAATATACAATGGAGAAAAGACAGCCTCTTCAATAAGTGGTGCTGGGAAAACTGGACAGCTACATGTAAAAGAATGAAATTAGAACACTCCCTAATACTATACACAAAAATAAACTCAAAATGGATTAAAGACCTAAATGTAAGGCCAGACACTGTAAAACTCTTAGAGGAAAACATAGGCAGAACTCTCTATGACATAAATCACAGCAAGATCCTTTTTGACTCACCTCCTAGAGAAATGGAAATAAAAACAAAAATAAACCAATGGGACCTAGTGAAACTTAAAAGCTTTTCCACAGCAAATGAAACCATAAACAAGAAGAAAAGACAGCCCTCAGAATGGGAGAAAATATTTGCAAATAAAGCAACTGACAAAGGCATAATCTCCAAAATATACAAACAGCTAATTCAGCTCAATATCAAAAAAAACAAACAACCCAATCCAAAAATGGGTGGAAGACCTAAATAGACATTTCTCCAAAGAAGATATACTGATTGCCAACAAACACATGAAAGGATGCTCAACATCACTAATCATTAGAGAAATGCAAATCAAAACCACAATGAGGTATCACCTCACACTGGTCAGAATGGCCATCATCAAAAAATCTACAAACAATAAATGCTGGAAAGGGTGTGGAGAAAAGGGAACCCTCTTGCACTGTTGGTGGGAATGTAAATTAATACAGCCACTATGGAGAAGAGTGGAGGTTCCTTAAAAAAACTAAAAATAGATCTACTGTATGACCCAGCAATCCCACTACTAAGCATATACCCTGAGAAAACCATAATTCAAAAAGAGACATGTACCAAAATGTTCATTGCAGCACTATTTACAATAGCCAGGACATGTAAGCAACCTAAGTGTCCACTGACAGATGAATGGATAAAGAAGATCTGGCACATATATACAATGGAATATTACTCAGCCATGAAAGGAAATGAAATTGAGTTATTTGTAATGAGGTGGATGGACCTAGAGTCTTTCATACAGAGTGAAGTGAGTCAGAAAGAGGAAAACAAATACCGTATGCTAACACATATATATGGAATCTAAAACAAAAAAGTGGTTCTGATGAAGCTAGGGGCAGGACAGGAATAAAGACGCAGACGTAGAGAATGGACTTGAGGACACGGGGAGGGGGAAAGGTAAGCTGGAACGAAGTGAGAGAGTAACATTGATATATACACATTACCAAATGTAAAATGGATAGCTAGTGGGAAGCAGCCGCATAGCACAGGGAGATCAGCTTGGTGCTTTGTGACCACCTAGATGGGTGGGATAAGGAGGGTGGGAGGGAGACATCAGAGGGAGGGGATATGGGGATATATGTATACATATAGCTGATTTACTTTGTTATACAGCAGAAACTAACACAACATTGTAAAGCAATTATACTCCAATAATGATGTTAGAAAAAAAAAGACTAATTTTCTCTATCCCAGTGCCAAGTATTGTGCTACCACAAACCAGGATTTCAGTATGTTAATTTGTTCAAAAGCTGACATGTGACATACAAAGTGCAACTAACAATGTTAGTTGTCATTAACTTGAAATAACAAATCAACAAATGATTACATTTTAATCATGAGAATTGAGATATTCAATATAATGAACCAAATAAATTGCTTAGCAAAAAGCAAACAGACAGTGCATACAATGGTTAGTAGGAGTAGTCAGAATAGCAGATGTGCATGGAAAACCCTGCCGGAATAGTATAAGGACTATACATTGACTTTGCCTAGGGAAGTCAGATTTGGGTCTTAAAGGACCAGTGGGACTTAAACAGCTTAAGGAAATCTCAGGCTTGGGAGATAACACATGCAAAGACAAGACAAGAAAGTGTAGGGAATTTAAGAAGATAGGTGCTCTGGAGTGGAGGGACAGAGGAGATAAGACTTAAAGGCAGCAGAAAATTAAGACATACAAATGTCCAACAGGTACATAAATAGATGCTAAACATCACTAATAATTAACGAAATGCAAATCAGAAGGAGATACAACCTCACACTTATTAGAACATCAACAAGACCAGAGATAACAAATGTTAGCAAGGAAGTAGAGAAAAGGGAATGCTTGTGTACTGTTGGTGGGAGTGTAAATTGGTACAGCTACTATGGAAAATAGCTTGGAGGTTACTCAAAAAATTTAAAGAACTACCATATGATCCAGCAATTCCATTTCTGGGTATATATCTAAAGGAAATGAAAAGATGATCTCAAAGAAATACTTGCACTTCATGTTCACTGCAGCATTATTCACAATAGCCAAGACATCAAAACAATCTGTGTTCACTGATGGATGAATGAATAAAGAAAATGTGGTGTATATATGTATAAAATAAGATACTATTCAGCCATGAGAAAGAAAAATCCTGTCATCAGCAATAACATGGATGGACCTTGAAGGCATTATGCTAAGTGAAATAAGTCAGAGAAAGACTGATACTGTATGATATCACTTATATGTGAATCTAAAAAAGGCAAACTCATAGAAACAGAAATGTAGTTACACGGGTTCGTGGGGTGGCAGAAATAGAGGTGTTTGTCAAAGGATACCAGTTATAAGATCAGTAAGTTCTGGGGAATCTAATAAGTAACATGGTGATTTTAGTTAGCAATACTGTATTATTATATATTTGAAAGTTGCTATGTGAGTAGATTTCAAATGTTCTCACACATAAAAGAAATGTTAATTATGGGAAGTGATGGATATGCTAGCTAATGCAACAGTGGTAATCATTTTATGATATGCAAGTGTATCAAATCTATACATTATATACATTAAACTTAACATGTTATGTGTCAGTTATATCTCAATAAAGCTGGGGGGAAAAGGGAGGCAGGGGCCAAACTCTGAAGGACATTTTATGCCATAATAAATAGTTTAGATTATACTTCATAATTTTTTCTGTAAGCCAGTGGTTTCAACCTTGCATGCACGCTTGACTTACCTGCATGTGTTTCACTAAATGATTCACTAAATGATTAAACACTGATATCTTTCTAGACCCACAGAGTCTATTTTCACGACCCATCTGCCTAATACTCTGATGTTTTTTAAAAATCTGTTAGAATAATATCATTTACATTTGCATGGTACTTTATACCTTTCAGAGCAAATAGTTTTCAAAGAAAAAATAAGTAATTTTGATCCTCACAACAACTTTGTGAAATTGATAGGAAAGTTACAAGTTGAAAAGTTAAATTACCTTATGATTCGATGTAACAACAAGAATACTAATAACAAACCATCTCCTGCCTCATTACCCATTCTTATCTATTTTTTTATTTTTTTCCAGCTTCATTGAGATATAATTGACATGTATAAGTTTAAGGTTCTTCTGTTTTTTCCAGTTCTATTGAGATGTAATTGACATATGGTACTATATAAGTTTAAGGTATACAACATAATTATTTGACATACATATCAATACATCATGAAATGATTACCACCATAAATTTAGTGAACTCTTATTATCTATTGAACATGGGACTATAATGTAAACAACACAGAGAATATTTTATTTGCTTAGTAGCTGGTCTGAGAATTCTATGAAGGGAAAAGTCCACATTTGTTGGGACCCTTCCATGATGAGCCCCTTAAGATGAGTCTAAGACTTTTAAAGAGCATGCTAAAAACACAAGAAATAGCTTCTAATTTGTTTACAAAGACTAGTAGGGTCTGATAATTGTCAGGTCTTTGGTTTAAATGAACAAAGATATGCCATTTGGGGATATAATTTTGATCTAGATGAATTTCTCTGTATAATAGAGGGGAGAGGCATTCGAGGTTGGAGATTATCATGTCTGGGGAGGAAAAAACAAGAGCCAACAAGGCTACATCACATGGGAAGAAGAGACTGCTCCATCTCATACCAAAAAGATAAGAACAAGAGCTATGTCTGAGGTTGTGAATGTGATTGAAATCTTCCCTTGTACCTCCCTAAGTCATCTTCACTTTTATACATTGCTCACTAATAATTATGTGTGGAAGCTAAAAATAAGGATGAAAGGATGCCTGGTATTTGGACGCTATAACATAGCCTTATAGATTAAGGAAATTTACATACGTTGTAAAGACCATGAATTTTGAAACCAGGCAAACATACTACCTGTGTGACTAAGGAGACCTTTTTCCTAAATTGGGATAATGATACTTAAGACAGGGGATCATCTCAAGTTTTAAAGTAGTGATAAAATATGTATGGAAGCTAGACTGAGATAGGTACCCTATATCATGCAGTAAACCATGGCTACAATTACTGATGCAAATAGACTCATCTACATTGACAGGTCATAGAAAATCACATATTCATGTCAAGAGACCCTTGGAGCTGAAAGCCAGAGAACAAAGTAGTCCTGGACAGAATGAAACAGTCTAGGTTCAGTGAGCCATTTTTATGTCATTATTTCCCTCTACCTCCATTAATACTTATATGCTCTCCAATTTTACATTTTTTAGACAAGGATTAAAATCTCATTTACACTAAGGTTTTAAGATACAAGTGGCTTACAAGGTTCAATGATATCTTTCTAGGGGTTGAAAGAGCATTTTATGGCTGATGAAAGTAAAATTAATCTTTGATAATGGAATTCCAGGCATCAAAAGCTGAGGCAGTGGGATTGAGAAACACCTCAAGCACTTGAATTCATACCAAACTGATAGTCCCTTACTCTCCTAGTGCATGAGGTCTGCACAGTTCCTTTGCTAAGATCACTTTCAGAGGGTCTTGGAGCCCTATAGCTGAGCAATATTCATGCAGGATACATGTACATGGGAGGCATGCCTTTCCAAAGTCTATGTGGCAGCAGTAGTTTTTAAGGAAATAAATTTCCTGGTCCTCAACATCCACATGAACTTTTATCTGGTAATGGGTCTGTGGCTGATGCACCATCCTGATTCTTTTTTCATATCTCCTCTTTAACAATTATCCTCCTACTTTATAAAAGAAAGTCATACCACTCACCAGTTTGGCCCCAGGTGTAAAAAGGTCCAGCATACCAAAAGAAGGGATAATTTTTAAAACTGTTTGTCTGTGAAGCCTCCTGTGACCAAAGTGCTGTGAGAATGAAGAATGACATTAGAACGGGGTGGTGTGGCACAAGATGACATTTTTTTCTTTTAATTGAAATATAGTTGATTTACAATATTGTGTTAGTTTCAAGTGTACAGCCAAGTGAGTCAGATATATATATATATATATATATATATATATATATATTCTTTTTTCATTTTCTTTTCCCTTATAGGTTATTACGAAATATTGAGTATAGTTCCCTGTTCTGTACAGTAGGTCCTTCTTGGTTATCTATTTTTTTGGGGGGGCGGGTAGGAGTTTATTAATTTATTTTATTTATTTTTGCTGTGTTGGGTCTTCGTTTCCTTGTGAGGGCTTTCTCTAGTTGTGGCAAGCGGGGGCCACTCTTCATCGCGGTGCGCGGGCCTCTCACTGTCACGGCCTCTCTTGTTGCGGAGCACAGGCTCCAGACGCGCAGGCTCAGTAATTGTGGCTCATGGACCTAGTTGCTCCACAGCATGTGGGACCCTCCCAGACCAGGGCTCGAACCCGTGTCCCCTGCATTAGCAGGCAGATTCTCAACCACTGCGCCACCAGGGAAGCCCCTTGGTTATCTATTTTATATATAGTAGTGTGTATATGTTAATCCCAAACACCTAATTTATCCCTCCCCCCCCTTTCTGCTTTGTAACCATAAGTTTGTTTTCTATGTGTGTGGGTCTATTTATGTTTTGTAAATAAGTTCATTTGTATCTTTTTTTAGATTCCACATATAAGCAATATTTGTCTTTCTCTGGCATGTTCTAATTCAAGTATATTTGTAAAGTAGGTAACAGAGGTTATATTTTCTTCCAAGAATCTTGTCTTTTTTCCTTTGTGAACTATTGTCAAAGAATGAATAATTCTCATTGGAGAGACCCTTGGGAGCAAAGCAAAGAGAGACTATGAGAAATATGGAGGTTCATGAGGTAACAGATTTATGGCAAATTTTCATGCCTAATCTATCTTTATAATTACCTACTTCCCTACCAACCTACTTACTTACCTACCTAGTGTACCTTAGAGCTGGAATTCAGGAGTGATATGTGTAACAGGGTGATGTAATAATGTCAGACTTTTTTTCTATTAAAGGTAAATTTGATTTGATTGATTGGTTAGACAATGAGAACTGGTTTTGCCAAGTAGGTTAAATGGCCACCATCTTCCAAAAACGGAATGAACTAAATCTTCAGCTCTAAGTTTTGAAAAAAATATATTCAAAGCATGTGATAAGATAAAAGCATTTTATTTAAAAATATATTGGCAAACATGTATTGAAATTAACCATATTTTAATTTTTCCAGCCTTGAGTGTATCATGACTCATACAAGATGCTTCAAAGTAAAAGAGTGGCAGGAATAATTAATAGTTATTTGATAGGTATTGATAAAACCTTCTTGGTATACTTCTCAGAAACTGAGGCAATGAATGACTCTAATGACTGGGTGACAGAGCCTTTCTCAAGACAGGTTGTTTATAGTTCTTTGTTTTTCAGTGAAATTAAAGGAGCACCTAGTCAAGTTGTTAGCTGATAGAATACTAGAAATATTTTTTGATGATAGATCACTATGTGATATTTTGGCATATAACTCAGAGGAATACCAAGAATTGAGTGATGATGCTATAATAAAATTCCTTCCATTTCCATCTACCTACTTATGTGCACAAGGTTTTGTAGTGTTTATATCCATAAATGAGGAAAGGAATAGAATTGATGCTCAACTCTGCTTCCTTCTGGCAGTAATATTCATCCATAAACACATGAATCAATTGAAAATGAAACCAGTCCCATCCATCTCATTATGAAATGAGTTTCCAATGAAATTTATCATATATAATTATTATCTATACAGATTTATGTCATTTCTACTCTTCATCCTTTGTTTACTAGTACTAATAATAATTGTAATCATAACCAAATTAGAAAATTTTTTTGTAGAGCCTTACACCAAAGGGAAATAAATAAGATTAATTTACACACATTTTTATTAGAGACAAGTAACATAGAGCAATCAGTAAAAGACCTTCACAAGTAAAAATGTGTGTATTGGGATAAAATTTAGTTGGGAAATTGGAATAAATATACAATTTGAGGAGAAGGCTATAAAATTCTCAACTGTTAAAGCAATCTCATTTATTTATTTTTTTGAAAGTAGATTACAGTAGATTGAAATTCCAGAAGTATTTAGGGATTTTGTTTTTAAATGTCAATATTCACGGCAAACCAGGAATTTTATACTCTGGCTGTTTAACTTGTTATGAAAATTTTAGATGTCAACTTTAAAGAGATTTTAATAATTATTTCAGGAATCAGGAGAGCAAAGAAAAAAAAAGAAAAGGAAATTTAAATACTGTAAAGGGGAATAGACAGTTGTGAAATTTTGAGTCATCATCTCCTTTTGCCCATTAAATGAGGTTCTCTAGCTACAGCCAGGTCCTCACCCAACTGCTTGTAAAAGCATCCCCAATGCCCCTTCTGCTATGAGAATGTACAATAAAAATGTACCTGGGTAGCCATATACTGGCACATTTTTAAAGAGGGACCAAAAAAAATAATTTCTGATGTCATCATTTTACATTAAGTTACAAATATCGCTAATGTAGAAGCTTAGACCCCAAGTGCTCATTGTTTAGAAACAGTACACATTGAGTTTTTATGAAGACACTTCCCTCTCTAGTTCCTTTATCATTCTTTTCCAGTGGAATCCAATGAACATGATTGATATAAAGTTTAATAGGGATTTGGCCACAATCCAAATATACACTAACCATGGGAAACCTGGGACATGACACTGTGCTGATTCCACAGAAAATCCCTTTGCTCCTATTAAGAATAGGTGATTTGGGAGTTAAGGATGAGCAGCTAAATTTTATCCAGATGTACTAAGAAATTGCATTTTCATGAGTACAGATACAACTAGAAGTGGTCCCCTATAAAGATTTTAAAGACTACACAAGGTATATAGCCTTGACTAAAGACAGATTAATGAAGCAAATGACTAATAATTAGTATTCTTAAAAAAGTAATAATAGGGTGGGGGAAGGAAGGATTGGAAGTTTGGGATTAGCAGATGCAAACTACTATATATAGGATGGATAAACAACAAGGTCCTACTGTATAGCACAGGAAATATATTCAGTATCCTGTGATAAACCATAATGGAAAAGAACATGAAAAAGAATACATATATGTATAACTGAGTCACTTTGCTGTACAGCAGAAATTAATACAACATTGTAAATAAACTATACCTCAATAAAATTAAAAATAAATAAATAATAACCAACCATTTGAGGCCTTATACTGTGGTTGTCCTAGTGCTTACCAAGCTGTTTGAATACATTACATGAGGTAATCCTCACAGTAAATCTAATTTAGATGAATATCACTCTTGTACTATAGATGGGGAATCCAAGGTACAGAGAGGTTGAGTAAACTTCCAAAAGTCATGCAGCAAATAAGTGGCAGAACTGTGGTTCTAGAGTCTTGCACTTAACCCCTCTATTACCTATTACTTTATGAAAACTCTGCTGCCATAGACAAAGAAATTTCTACTTCTTGAAGGTGGGTTTTTAAAAATATGGCAAGGGCAGATGGAGGAGGGGATTTGGGATAGTTTGGCCCTCTGCCTAGAATTAAACATTTGCTAATTTTCTTTTGCTCTCTCCTGTTTCTGAGTAAATTGCTATACACACTTATTTTATTATCATTATTTCTATCTGACATGCTGTGCAAGAACATCACGATTTAAAATATCTTAATAACAACCCAAAGAAAGAGACTTAAAGTAATGTTCAGAGAGAAACCAGATGGCCACCAAGTGTGAATTCTAAATTCTTATGTTTTTGTATGGGGAGTAGATGTGGTTGGTAAAAGGTTATGCTAATAAGCAAAATGTTCTTGTATTGTTATGAGCTTATTTAAAATCATTTCTGAGATCTGTAAAATTGTTTAAATACTAACCAAAGTAGATTCTGGCAAAATAAACTTCAAATCTTCCTTAAGAAGATGATCTGATTTAAGCAGATTGCTGAGACTCAGTTAAAAACTCAGAGATTAAATGTCATCAATAGGATAGAAGAAGGGCCATTCATTTAAGGCCTGGCTATTAGCTCATATTTGAAAATACCAAGGTATTTGTATAACTGGACTCTACACTGAAGCTATTTTTAAATCCCTATAAATTTCCTGGGGAAAAGCTCAGTAATAGGGCCGAGAAACTTGAATCCAGGATCCAAACTCCTGAGGTCCTTCTTGGTTGCCTTTGAACCCTGTCTTGCTGTATCCACAGTGCAGTCACCCCCTCCCCCTCCCCTTTCAATGGCTGGCTGGAGTCTCAACTTCATGTAGGTTCATGCCCTAGTTCAAGAGCCCCACTGTCCTTTTCTTCACCTTTTCCTTGATGACAAATGTTTCCTTCCGTTTTAGTGATTTTGGATTAAAAAAAAGATAAGTCATCTTCAAAACCCCCTATACAATTCTACAAAAAGGATTTATTCTTATTCCTGGTCTGGCCTTGGTGTTATCCTCCTAATCCAGCTGTAGTGATGTATTATACTGGCTGCCTGCCACATGCAAAATTCTACCTCAGGATATCCTGCTGGAGGCAAAGGCCAATCTGGCCTGTTTCTCAGCGGCTGGATTGACAAGCCAATACCCTAAGGATGACAACAACAGTATATGTGTATATATTTAGAAACACACATACACTCCATGTGTGCTTGCGTGTGTATGTATACAAACACACACATATATACTAACTGTGCCATACATGCTCTGTGTTTGTATACATATGTATACATGTATTCAAAGTCCAGATGTGCTGCACACCTAGTCTAATTTCTAGTCTAATATGAAGACAATAGGCCTCCAACCTTACTTTTTGTCCTTCTTAGTCTAAAAGGATATTGCTCACCCTTCAATATAGTCTCAGAGCACAACTCTATCCGATATTGTGTTGACATGTTTTCACTTTGGGAATCCTTAAAGTACTAACACACCTTCTGACTTGCAAGTGGTAAGTGTAATGTTAAACATTATGTTTTGTATTTCCGGGTTACCCATTCACACATCATTTTATTTTTATAAGCTAGGAAACGACATACGAATCCAAATAGATATCAGCATAAACTGTGAACTTCCATACCTGAAGGTTTAACATGGATTTCCCTCTACGCTATAAATCACTGTCCTAGATTCTACTAAATCTAGCTAAGCAAGGTCTATTAATATTTTGCCTGACAACACAGATGCAGTTTGGAAACAAGTGAAGGGAAAAAAAGGTTACAAGTCCTGGAGATTCTTGGACATTTCTCTAAACCTCCTATGCAATTAGAGAACACAAATTTGGATGGATTTTAACAGATTAAAAAGAGAACTGTAATGAAGTCAGGGCTTCCTTTAGAAGACTCTTTATTCAAAAAGGGTCTGGGATAACTGTGAACTAAGACAACAATGTATTTTTTAAATAAAAAGATAGTGGGAAGCAAAGGTTAGGGTCAGAAGAATGAAAAACACCTAAAATATATCTTTCTTGATAAAAAAAATAAGCTTATTTAAATGTATAAATATATACTATAAATGTTTAAAATATTAAAAGAAGTCAAATAACTCTGAACGTATTAGGTGGTTCCAAAAACACTGTGCAGCTTAACACACAGACTCTTCTTCTAATTATCTGTTTTTATTGCTCTAAATTTAGCAACTCTTTCTATTTGAGACTATAATCTGATGAGGAATCATTTTGTTATGGATTTTTTCATCTAGAAATAATTCACCACAGACTTTTGGCTTTACTGAGGCACAACTTTTGAGTCTCATGCTTGTGCCCCTTTTTCACTCTAGTGATGAAATGAAACACAGGTTATTATGAATGGAGTTTCAAATAGCATTTGAGGTATTTGTGCACAAAATAGTTCAGTTTGGGACAGAATCAGAGTGAGAAATTTTAGGGAGAAAAACATGAAGTACTTTGAGGAATTGAACAATTAAAAACAAATATAGAAATAGTTACCCACGTGTGAGTACAGTAGAAACACAAAATACAGGATGATCAAACGAGTGAGTCAGGGAAACTTGGAGGGTGTGAGGTTTTGATTTGGACATTATATCCTAGTGCTATTCATCCTTTCTTATGGCAGTTGTCTGTAAACTGGGAAGTAGCTATCTCATTTAATCATACACAGTGAACTAAAATTGATTTGTCCAATGTCAATCAATGTTATCTCTCCTGAAAGGCATTTCTGACCCTCCAGTAGAAGAAATCACTCCCTCCTCTGTGCTATTTTTGTGCTTTATGTGTACATCCACTGTGCATGAATCACCCTCAGTTATAATTTTGTTTTTTAATGGTGTTTTTCTGTACTTGACTGTGAACACCTTGAGGGTAGAAACTGTGAATCCTTGCGCTGTGTGTCTTACTCAAAATAAATGTTTTATGAATTGTTAGATGGTTGATGAATAGGTAACAATATTAAGCTGAATACTTGTCACTAAAAGTGAAAAGACTCTTCTGAGTCACTTCACATCAGCTCTTTCAATAGGGCTTCACTGAATCACCTTTCCTTTCAAGTGCATTCAAGAATAATGATTCTGAACTACACTTCCTAAAAAGTTTCTTTGTCCCTTTTTGTAAGGTTAGGAGTAAGGATTCTGAATGACATTTCCAAATACCTTCCTTTTTTTTGATATTACTACATGAGGTGTCATGAAGTAATTTAAAGAATTTTATCCTTCTTCTTAAAATTAATCCCTACAATGAGATGAGGACCCACCAGGGAATATAATGACTAGGTGAGAACTGCTGAATAGACAAACTGTACAGGTGCTACAAAATCCAAACTCTATGAGTACTATTTAGAATATATCAAGTCTTTTTTTCTTATCCCATACTAATAGTTTATTTATGATATCCATCGTAACCAAAAATCTTCTAACTTATTTCTAGCCACAACTGAGGAAAAAAAAGTTTCACTGATCTTGGGGGCCAACTTTTGAAGTGATATATAGAGCAGTATAGCATTAAAGAACCTGATTTTGACCTGAGTTTTTGACCTGTTAAGCAATTAATTTTTTAGAATTTTGTAATATTCATGTATATAAAATCATGCCTTTATTTGTAATACACTGTTTAGTTATAAAATATTCCTTTCCAGGTCTCTTGCATATTTGCTGCAAATTGAGAAAAAATGGCAATCATTTTACTGGTAGCGTCGTAGACTTTCATTGCTATTGTAATCAGCACTGCTCAGAACAAATATTTCATTATTATTCATTGAAGAAGCGTGTTTCACCTAATGTTACAAAATTAGTTAGAACCTAAGTCTTTCTTCCAACAAAATACCCTTAGATAAGTAAGTCATTTGACCTTCAACTGGTTGGTAACCTTAAAGCTATAAAGAAATCTGTGGGTGTTTTATGGGATTGTTTCCAAATAGAACAAAAACCCAAGTAATCAAGAATCAGAACTTTATTAAAGTTCTCAACACTGCCTGCCAGCTCAGGTGTCTTATCAGCTACACAATTATTTCAGGTTTCTACTATTTTCCTCAAGCCCATACTCCACAGCCTCTCTTCTCAAAGAATATGCTCAACTTCGAATTCTGCCAAGTTTATGGGCATCTCATTACCTTCACCTCTCAAATCTTAATCTAAGAAGATTCTGTCCTCTAACTCCAGGCAGGAAATGGCTTCCTAGACCACAGATCCCCTGCCTAGCCCCACCCCAGTCCCTAATTCCCTCAAAGACTTCAGTCATAGTTCAGATTGGACATTTATCTTTAGCCTCAACTTTCAGCAGCATATTGATATTTTTCTTCCTTTCTAACTTTAAATGTCCTCTACCTTCTGCATCACCACTCCACTTACCTTCACAGATAAGGTATTTGAAAGAACAGTGTCTATTACTTCACTTATGTTACCATTTCTTTATTTCTGAGACACATTGCAATATGGTTTCTGATACCATTAGTCCAAAAAAAAAAAAATAGCCTCACCACTGTGGTTAGCACATTGGATGCTTTTCAATTATTGCCCTGGCTATAATAGAATTGGAAAAAATTAATCATTCAGTTCTTGAAGATCATGCTTCCTTTGGGCTCTATGACCAGTGTTGTCAGTATTTCCCGGTTTTTTTCCTACTTCTATGTCCTATGGCCTCCTCTACTAATCTTTACATGCTCCTCAGTTTCTGTTTATTTCTTCTCACCATATAAGTCACTCTTAAATGAACTCATCCATTTCTGTGGCTTAATAAACTAACTGATTTCACAGGTATATTTATTGAGCACTCTATGTGTCAGTGAGCTACAAACCTGCATCCCTAGTCCTGACCTCTTTTCTGACCTCCAAACCCATATTCATATCACAGTCATTCTAGTTCATAACAACATAAAAAGAGCCAACAGGACCCTCAAGTTACTAGGTCCCTGATGAATGTAGGCACAGAATAAAGAATCACTGACTGACTACTGAAGGAATTGATGAATTTCCCCTAAATCATCCTAGGAATTGCAGAAGGCTCAAAAATCAGAAGAAACTCCATACCTGTGAAAGAGAGGGGAAAACTATATAAATTCATGTTTAGTTGTGATTAAATAAGCCTTCAAATGAACACTAGGTGCATATTTTAGATCCTTGCATTTAAACATATGTCAATTCCTAGTTCCACCTCCTGTCAGCTAGGTAACCATAGATAAAGTACTTCATTTACTCATTCAACAACAACAAAAAAATGGATAATAATACCTACCTTGTAGAGTTTTGTGAATATAAAATGAGAACTAATATGTGGAGTTCACCTAACACACTGTGCTGGTAATAAGCAGGTTCTCAGTAAATGGCATTTATAATTATTATAAGATTTCACCTATGTAATTCTAACGACTTGTTTTTAAATGACAAAATGAATCCTAACTATACTGGGTCCTTGAAAGTGTCAGAATGGAGTGAAAATTATTAAGCTTTTGGGAGAAAATGGTTAACTGGACAAACTAAGGTAAAGTGGAAGGAGAAATACCACTGGATTTTGTTGGTTATTTGAGAATCTTAAGGCTTCTCTTTATTGTATTATTATAACACCTTATATTATAATAATATCTATTATTCTGTAGAATTTTAAATAATAGTAGTAATAATAATGATGGTAATAATACCTTCTACTTATTGTGCACATCCCATGTGTCTTACCTTTTGTTTAGATTGTCCCTAATGCATGATAGAAACTACAAAGAGGTAGTGCTGTTACTTAGTATTTTATGAAAGAGAAAATTAAAGTTCAAAGAGTTGGATCAATGAGTTAATGCCACAGTTAATAAATACAGGGGTAAGATTTTCATCTGGCTGTTCTGACTGTGCTTTTCCTACAATATATCACATTGGTGATTGGTGATTCTTATGATTCTCTCACACATCTTTACTCCAGTTGAAGGACCTGATTCTGATAACTCTGTTGTTGACTATTTTAAGCTGCGTGTATGCTAGTGGACTGTAGCCAGGAGGCCGAGGTTCATTTGGGTCAAGGTCTAGTGGAGTCTCTGTCCTCTAGTCTAATCTGTTTCCAAACCCTCCTAACAACGGAGGCTAGATTGTTCCACTGGTTTTAATGTTCTCTTGTAGGCTTCTGAATCTTGTGCCCTATCGGTTCTAATTAACTAAGCCATGGAAATTCAAGAAAAGAGGCCCTTCATCTTTTCCCCATGACCAGTTCCAGCCTATTCAGTGACAGAAAACACCACCCTAGAGAGAGTGGTTCAGGATTACAACATTAGTCTCTGTTCTGGGCCAGGACTGGCACAATAGCCTGGCCCCTACCTCCAATAGAGGTTCTTAGACCTTGCTTCCTTGAAATTCTCCAGGACCCCAGCTCTCTGAACCCTTCGTTTCCCTGATCTTTGCCTTTACTAGGCTTTGACCTATCTGAACTATGGTGTCCTGAACTTACTTCTTGGCTAAAGAGTAGCAGCACACACACGGCTTAACCTTTTTGCTCCTAATCCATCACTCACTGACTACATAGGTCACAAATCCAACAGTTGAAACATCTCATTCAGAGTCCGAACTCTTTCATGGTTAAGAAATTTTTGTAATTTCTTTGTGAAAATTAGAAATAAAATAATTGGTGACTCAAAAAACTATATATTAAAAAAGTCAACAAAATTGTAAATAAGTAACATATTTATTTTTATAAGGTGTGTTTGATAGTCATTTTCAACATCTATGATAGCTAAAGTACAATAGAAAAACTGCAATTTTCCTGCGAGATTCTCATAGACATTTTCCATGCTAAGTACATAAGGATGTTTAATTTATGAAGTGTTCCATTAGTAGTCCCTTCTTTGTAAAATTAATAAGCAGATTTGAAAAGTTAATTAAAACATATTTTATAAACATTTTATAGCTAGCACTTATTGCAATATGTGATTTTAAAACTTCTTTAGACATTTTAGATAACAAGACTATAAGAAGAAAGAGCTAAATTCTAAGATCTATGAATGTGTAGTTCAGCTGACTTCTGAGAAATCCCTGCCTTCTGAAAAATAGAAATTTGATGACAAATGGCTGAAGATATATATTTTTTAAATCCCAATTAACAACTACTTGTGTTCAAGAATATTCACTTCTGTTTAGTTTATAACAGTAAAACATAGAAAATAGTCTAAATATCTAACACATAAGACATTTTATGTTTTCAAAGGAAATTTAGTATCAGTGATTTTTAATATATTATGTTCTTTACATTTTCCAAGTTTTCTGTGAATAGCATAAAAAACACTGTGGGTAGGTATTTAAACACAGTACCTAGCAATGAATTTTTTTTTTTCCAGTTTTGAGGGAAGGGGTAGTAGAAGACCATATAGCTATGATCTTATGTAGGAAGTCAAAATGAAAACAAAATTTATTTAGATCAAACAAAGACTAGGGTTTGTTAAAAATCATCTCCATTTGTACAACAGATGTTTCATATAAAATTTCTCTACATACATATTTCAAACCCACCTAGTTATCTGGAATTTAGCCTGAAGTCAGCCAAGACTTAGAAGAAAGTTCTAAGATAGTCTCCATTGAGTGCCAAAATAGGCAAATTCTGACATGACTTAAAAGAAGCAGAAGAATAAGAGAAGTTCAGAAGTAGTGAAGAGGATGCATTATGGAAAAGTGATGAAAAAAGTAACAGATGGTGTGGAGGTTGGTAGAATTCACTTGTTTTAAGTACAATAATACCCTGAATTTTCGATAGCTTTGGTGAGTTCTATACTGGCAGTGCAAGGTTTACTTGAATTTATGAAAAGGGTCCTTTCCTATTGTTTCCAGGAATGCATATGATTTTAGATACTAATAATATTGTAAGCATCAAACTACAGGTCAACAGTAAATTTTGTAAGTGACATGATTCACTGGAAAAATGCATATCATTGAGAAACCTAGATCTTAAAAAATAAAAAATTAACCAGAAAGAAAAAATAAAGCAGAACATTTGTTAAAATCATTTATGTTTACTTTTATGGAGGTTCTAAAGCATCACCAACCCTGTTTACTTTGAAGCACATGTGACACGGAGCAACGTGCTATGTAGTATCCTGGTTGAATTAAAGCTTAGGATACAAATATTAGCAACTATGTGTCTTAAATGCCTAGTACCTATAGTGTAATGTGCATACATCTGTTTTATACACATGTAAAATATTAGCACATTTTGAGCACATATTTTCATCTGGAAATGTGATAGGCTTCAAGAAGAATCTGGGTGTATAGGACAAAGAATGAGTGGAGGAAAAAGAGAGAGTTGAGAGGTAAGAATGAACATATTTTTTCTGGGAATTTTCACATGGAAGGTATAATATTATTTCCCTGCTGAGCTCTTGTCATCCTTTCTTTTTACTTCATAAACTCTTCAGTCTATTCTAGTTGACTTTTCCTTTGAAGGCCACCCAGAAGCTCTGACCTGGTGGGCAATGGGGAGAACAGCTGACTTAAAGACTGTCTCAGAGAAATCTAAAACAATGTGGCTTATACTGCAGCATTAGGGATTTGGGTCGTTTAAATGGTAAAGATTATCAGACACAGATCTGGAGTGTAAATAAGCTTTCAGATCTTCATTTACCTCTCAGCTCACCTTCTCTCATCATATTAGTATTAATGAAATGCTGTTCCTAACACAGAGAAATGTTTTTAATGGCTTAGTATAAGTTGATACTTTGTTCTTTGATTTATTTTTCTGAACATGATGATAGAGGCAGTATTGAAAAATGCTTCAAAGTGCAGCCTCGGATGCCAGATGATCTGGGTTCAAATCCTGGCTTGGCCACTGCTTAGCTGCGTTAAAAAAAAAAAAAAGATTAGCCTCTCCATCTCTCAGTTTACTTATGGAAGTAGAAATTATAAGGATAGTACGTATTTCACAGAGGACCTGTGCAAATGAGCTATTAAGTGTAAGGTGTTTGGGATATAGAGGGTGCTCAATAAACACTGGCTATTATCATCATGTTATTCTGTTTTCCCATCTCTCCTCTGTTCACTTTCATGAACATATCATTCTGAGGGTTAGAAATGCAGTCTGTGGCCACAAGTGTTTTACCTGTCTAGAAAGCATCTTGCAATGGTGACTTTCTCTTCATAGTTGATCTGAGCACTAGATAACCTGAGAATGTGTCAATGGTTAACATTCTCATGGATAGAAATCTTTGGGGGCAAAAATTGAGTACTTGATTAGGTCAGAATATCCCAAGGAAGTAAGACATTTGCCTTGCCTGTGACTTCAGAGGAAGCTGACAGCCATTTTGAAGCCAGGCCCAATTTTTCCAGAAGGCATCAGGTCTCAGGAAAGCCCATAGCCAGCTCTACTGGGAAGCCTCTTTGCTGACTCATACCTGTAAGTTGTAGCTACTACTACTGGGAATCCATAGATTTTGGTCAAGAAAAGTGGTTTCTAACATTTATCTGGAGTGTCTAATAATACCTTTTAATTTTTTATGACATTATTATTTTCATTATCTGTCTCAGAATTTATTTTTAAAATCTTTTCTATGTATCATTAAGAACAATCACAAGATAAAATGATCCGTGTCATAATCTCAGAACTATTTCTAGCATGTTTGGACTGTAAAGGAAGGATGAGGAGATAGAAGCTAATATTTATGGGGGGGGGTGATTATGTGCCATCCAATCCATTTAATCTTCATAACAATTTGATGAGGGAACTCTGAGGGTCAGAGAGATGAACTGACTTGCCTAAGGTCTTTCAACTCATAACTGGTCAAGCACAATCAGTTCTGCAGGACACTGAATTCTCTTTTCATCTCACCTTCTGCACCATTAGCCAACCCATCTACAAGTCCTGAGTCCTAGATCTTCAAAAGTCACAAATCCAACTACTTCTCACTACCCCCATTGCTACTATACTCGTCCAAGCCTCCATCATCTCTTGCTTAGATTATTGTAAGAAGCTCTTGGCTGATCTCTCTTCTCTACTTTTGCCCTGTTAGAGTCTATCCAGCACAGAGTGACAGCAGAATCTTATCTTGATCAGAACAAAACCCAGAGCCTTTATGCTGGCCTGGAACATCCTACATGATCCAACTCTGCTAAGTCCCTGACTTCATCTCCTGTAACTCTGTATCTCAAATGGTTGGCCTCTTTGTGTTCATTCTAACATATTCACTTTTTATAAATAATACTTTGATTTGCAGCCACGGGAATTGAAAGCTAAACCTATGAAAAATGTACAAAGTCTTGATTTCTGATATCAGAAGAAGACAGGGGATGGGGATGATAAATTCGTGTGTGGTGGGGTAGAAGAGAGAAACATATTTCCTGCACCTTAAACGACAGAGGCTATGAAGAATGGTGGGAATGGGTTCTGCTAGCCTTAAGACAGAAACAGAAAGATATAACATTTTAATCCTTGTATTCTATAACTATTGAGTCTCCTATAAAAATGCATGACTTCTTTCTCACTTAATTCAGGTCTGTAGTCAAATGGCATCATTAGAGAGGACTTCTCTCACCATTCTATCTAAAGAGTATGACTTGCCATTACTCTCAAGCCTCTTACCTGCTTCATTTTTTACCACAATTTTACTTGATATTGCCCTAACTTGCTTACTTACTCACTTTGTCTCATCCACTAAAACGTCAGCTCCTTGAGGACAGGGACTTGTCCGTCTTGCTCATAATGGATCCCCAGTACTTAGAAGAGTCCCTAGCACATGGAAGTGATCAACACGTATTTGTTGAATGAATAAATGATCTGGAAGGAATTTGGAGTGGGAAATGGGAGAGAGAACTGGGGAATCAAATACTTGATTTCATCTAGATGAGTTAAGGGAGTTGCTTAAGCTCAATATCTTGCTTATGGGCAGAACTAAGACTAAAACCTACACTTTCTCAGTTCATAGTGCACTGATCTTTACTTTAACAAGATACCTCTCTTTATAATAATTTAGTATATTAAATTAATACAAGAGAAAAATTTCAAAAGCCTCTTTTGCAGTAAAAATATCATCCTTATTTTTAATAGTATTTAAATCTGGTGCTCATACTTCAATACTTAGGGTGCCTTCATGATAGAATATGTCACAGAAAAAGGAAATAGAAAAGAAGGAAATAGAAAATCCATGGCCCTCCCCAAAAGTATTTTCCCAAGAAACATTAATGTGAATAATGTATAATGTTATGGTCTCTCTATAATGGCAAGAGAATATGCAAGAGGTTATAGGGATGAATGAATTAATTTTTTATTGGTCTGGATTTTCTCTAGAGAGAGATTATAAACTAGTTTGATTATCATCATCATCATCATTACTACTGTCCACTGAACACTTGTTCAGCACTAAGCATTGCACTAGATACCTGACAAGTATTTGAATCTTTAATTCTCACAATAATTCCACATACTCATTTTATAAATATAGAAACTAAGGCTCAGAGAGGACACATTATACAGCTAGGAAGTGACAGAACTGTATTCAGATTGTTATCTGACTGCTAAACTTTAATGCATCCTTCTATTTCATAAGATAAAAATAATTTCTTATATGTTTTCTAAAGCACCTCAGTGCTAGCTATACCATGCATGCTTAAAATATTCAGAATAAAATTTAGAGTTGGAAAGAACTTTAGAGATTTTTCCTCGGAAGGAATCTGTGACTCACCCTTTGGAATACAACTTTAAGGAATATCTTATTTCTTTAGAAGCAGAATTGGCCAGAGAACCAAGACCCCTTCGTTGTTGGTTGTTCTTTCACCATACCATGGCCCTTTTGTGTTGACTGGTATGAGTATGATGCTCATAAGCATATTAAATTATAAATATAGTTTGGTATATGGGATTGTACCTTGAATCTGTAAATCATTTTCATTTAGTAGAATTCCAATTCAAATCCTTCTGTCTTCCACACAGATTAACCAAGAAAGCTGAAGCTTAGTCTGAATCAGAAAAAAAATTTACTATAAAACTGTACCCTCATCACAAAAACTAACCCTTTGTATAACGGGTCAAATAACGCCAAGTCTACTTATGTGTTGCATACATATCTGCCTACATATTATACATAAGCACACACATATAATCTGGCAATACACACTATGTGATATAAGGATTATGTAAATCAGAATGGTGAATAAATCCACTTAAATCCTTAGGTAAAATTAACATTACAGGAGAATTGTGTTGACATTCATAAGTTCATGTTTGCTTTCCAAAAATATTCATCCTGTAGATTGTAAGAAAAACTGGCCCCAACCAAAAGATTATATACCAGGTAGGGATACCAAAATGCAGTTCACACAAAGCAATTACAGTAAAAGCTGTGAGTTTTACTACTGCTTGGGGAATACTTTACACATTTACTTTTCCTCTATGAAAGAAACTTGTGCTAAGAAACCACTGCCTTCTCTATGCAAATGGAAAATGTGGGATACCTGAGGAAAGGCTAAAAATACAGTTTAATTTCTATGTGAGCCTGGTCAAGTAATTTTAGAAGTAAAGCTGATGTGGGAGAAAAGTAAAATAAAATCCTTCTCATTTCGGAACGGGCTCTCCTTAGCATTTTCTTCTTAGGGTATAATCTGATTCAGAGCAGGAACATACAGTACAGTTAACATTCAACTTTAATTGCAATGAGGTGACAACAGACTGGGTAATGAGTTGTTTATGAGTTGTAGATGTGTTTACAATGAGTTGACAATGTGTTGGATAAAGTGTTCTTCTAAGTTGTAGATCTATTTACAGTGAGCCGTGGGGGGATGTTCATTAGTTGTCGATTTGTTTGTTTACATTGTTTTCGATTTGCAATTGCTATGAAACAAATTGCACGTTGATGAAGGATGATTGTTTGTGTGCCTTAATGATTTACTGTAGTAGCTTGTCTGAAAAAGTACTTAACCCGGCCTCATCTGTCAGTTTCTACTGCAAAAGCTCCAAGTCACAATAGTTTTATTAGCATAGCATGGACCATTTGTAAGTACATTATGCATCTAAGAAATCTCAGGACTTTGTATTCAGCCCATTGTATTTGGGCCAGCAGACCTGAACTGAATTCTTTCTGCTTGGTATGCATTTATATCTTTTGAAGTTATAACATGATTAATAGTTGGTTCTCAAACTCCCAGCTACAGAAAGAGTTCTACAAATCCTTTGTAACTCAAGGTACGGCTAATTTTTAAATTTATCTTTGATCCACTAACTTCTGTAAAAAAAAAAAAAAAAAAAACTTTTTTAAAAAGATCAGACTAATTTGAGGGTTACAATACAATTTTATAAAACATATTTTAACATATTGAGGGACAAAAGAGTAATATGCACCCTATATTTAAAAACACAATTTGCCAGTTCAATCTGCATCAATATGTATTATTTCTTCATCTTGTGTGTTTCAATAGATTTTATTGATGGAAGGGAAGAAAAAAGAAACTGAACAGTACCCTCATCTTTACCATCTCAAAATTCACTTCATGTCCCCTTGTACATGTACTAGACCTATGTGTATTCATATAAGGGAGCTGATGTACACTGAGCCTCATTTATATTCCATTCATACATTATGATAAATAAAGTCATCTTTTAATAATTTGAATGGAAAAAGTTATGAGTCAGAATTCATGGGCCAAGCCTAACTAAAGCTGTAGTCTTCAAAGCATCAAGTATGAAATATTGTGGTTAATTCCTGAGATCATAAGAAGAAAAAGAACTAAAAAAAATTAGAAGAGACAAAAGAAGCTACTAAAGTCAAGAATAATATGAGTTTAATAAGTGGTAAATAATACTAATTTCAAGTTTCCAAAGTATATAACCATATATTATTCACACTACATAAAGGACACAAAGTAGTAGATTATTTTTATCCCCATTTTACATATAAAGCAACTGAGACCATAAGTATGTTTTTATGCAAAAACTGATTTTTAAATGCTGGCCTTAATTTTTAAAAATATGTGGAGCAAGTTCTTATGGAAAATCCTCATTTTATATATACAGCATATAATAGAAGCCCGATGACTTTTTGAAATCACATATCTAGAAAGGACAGAACTGGATCGTAAACCCAAATGTTCTGATTCCAATCTGGTGGTGTTATTGTCATTTCCTGTTCTATTTTGTTTTTATTATGTGAGAAGTAAAATCTCAAGCCATGAGCCAACAATTTTTCTTGTTTAAGTCATAGATAGAGATCTAGTGTTTTATTTTTCCTCCTACTAGTATGTTATTATTTGCTATAATATACTTACCTCCGTTTGAGAGTTCTAACTTACGGAAAAATAAGGAAACTTGATGAAACCCCACAAAATTGATGTTCTCCTAAACTCTTGACCCTCACTTTTTAGAAGCACCCCAAATAGAAAGACTTACTAAGTCTGGTTTCTATGTTTGTCCCTGAGAATCATGTTTTGCCTCCATACCTTCAGTCAGCTTTGTAGGCATGGTTTTCCATGCTTAATAAGGAAAAGGAAGACATTTTAATTGTCTTAAAACTTTAATAGGTATACCATGCAGTTATTTCTAAAGATATAATCCAAAAGGTCCTACATGCTAAATAGGGCTTTTGATTTCCATATAGGGGCCCTCATTTACTAGCATCAGTTGTGCCAAAGAAAACAGAAGAGATTACATTTTCCTCTCTCAATGTGCCATTTACCACTGTGAGCTTGAAAAAATAAATTCTTACTGCTTTCCAACATGCTGACCCTAAAACAAATCTGTCATTGGAATCTAAAGAAAAGACACTGGACGAAGTGCTGAGGTGTTGCTTCCAGGGAGTCATGTTAGTCATGTTAGCATATTCATGTTGGAAAAGATTTCATCTTGGAGGCTTCTGTTCATCTATCCAGATACTTTGCAAGTAAAAATGCATGAAATTTAAACCAGCTTTTCACATGGCCATTTTTTATGGCAGGCCATTTTAGCAGTGTAACAGGGGTAGACACCTATAAATGTATAATGTGATGGATTCAATTGTAATGCAGCCTGGATACATATGGAGGTAGTGTTTGCCCTTCAGTGCAAATCCATTTTTATGTCAAAAGGAATCCATTGAAATTAATAGGGCATTATCCAAGCAATAAGTAGTACTGTATATACAATGCAAACATTTTTAGCAAGAAGACAGATTTTCTCTAAATAATGTGAAAAATAACCATGCAAAGAAATAGTAAATTAATGCATTAAGAATAATGCATTAAGAAACAGTAAAGCTTTTAATAGTTTTAGAAGAAAGTAGGCAGATAGATGACTGAGATTTCAACCTTTATTGGAATAATATCAACTAGCAAAATTTATTTTCTAAACCCACGTTTATTTTGGACACTGGCATTCAGGTCACTTTTTTAAATGTTAGTGAGTGCACCAATGTCACTGTACATATTTTCACTGTATAATGCAGTTTACTTTGCTGATCGAGAAATTATTTCATTCATTCATTTAAGAAATATTTTGGCGTTCCTATCAAGTGCCAAAAAACATGTTAAGAAGAAGATAGAGTAATAAACACAAGAGACATGATCATTATGTTCATTGTATTAAAGGGTGAACTTTTCAGTTTCTGAATCTGATTTCTAAACTTTCCTCCAAAGCATTATTTTTTAATATTGAATTATTTTTTAGTCTCTTGACTATTTTCATATTTCACCTTCTTATGCCCAGTGTTTCTTAATAATGATATGCTCTCATACTTTTGTTCTTAAAGTAACTTTTATCACTTTATCTAGGTTTTACTGCTGTGTGTGCTCAATTTTCCTTTTCCCATCCCCAAGAAGCATTTTCTTACCATAAGGAAGATCACATGTTCAGCTCTCAGCTGGTACTCCATACATATTAATTTCTCTACCCCACCTCCAAGATGGACTACAATCTCTTAATTCTTCTTGGGCTTTATGGAATTCAGTGAAGAATCATTAAAGGGAGTTGGGAACTGGGGTTATATTTTTATACAGTCAGTAGTTCTTTACTTTCACTGTCAGTACAAAGTCATGACTGGCTATGTAGATCTGGAAGGACCAGATCCAGGAGTCACTTGATTAAGAGAACTGGGCAAATGTTATCTACAGAAAGCAGGTGCTCAAGAAAAGGAGGAACACAGACATATAAGAATGGGAAAGGCCAGTGGCGTGGCTGAGTATTGAGTCTAGCTTTCCATGCCTCAGAAAGGGACAAGCAGGAAGCATATTCTTTTTCAGGAGATCCAAAGCATATGAGGAAAATCACAAAATATAAATTGGCACAAATAAGCCAGTTAGGCACAGGACCCTGAACCTGAAGAATCAGTCAAAGAAAAGATGAATTCTCCCATTGTAGGTTGATAAGACATCCAGTGTCTCAGAGCTAGTGGAGCATGGGAAGGAGGGACACTAGGACCCCAAAGGATATATTCTAGGCAGTAGGGCAATAGTTTATAGCTGAAGCTCACTAAATATTCTGCCTTTTAAATTATACAGGCTGCTGGGTATGATCTGAGGATAGAAGGATATGCCTCATTTCCTTTCTCAAAGCTGAATGAGGACTCTTTCATAAGATGTGTGAGGTGACCATTACCTGGGCCTGGAATGTATTGCGGTCTTACTGGCTTTTTGAGCCTTGACCTCCAGGGCAGGTGCATTTAGGAATGAGGAGACTTGATATGAATATGTTCCTGCCTTGTTAACCTCCTGCAATTTGCCTAACCTACAATGTATTTTCAGCTATTTTGTTGTGGGATGATTGCTTTTTGGAACCTTTAAACTACAAAATTTGTTGAACTAAATATCAAATACTTATTTACAATCAATAAAACTTATTATGTAGTGGGTAAAGGATAAAATAAGTACAGCTTTATTTTTTTGAAAGAGCAATTATGTCACCTGAACTCTTGTGATTGTGGCCCACTGACTGAATGATGGGACCACTGGCTGATTCAACCAATTCATGCTCAGCAAAGCCCTGATCACACTCTGCTCACACACAGACCTGTATTTGCTGCAGCTCTCAGACATTTCTAACAAGGCTGTAAAAGAAATTTATGTGGCACTTCCTACACTGCATAGGACAATTGAAAAGAAAAATTATCCACTCCTAATAAAATGATGTTATACACATCCCCAAAATGTCCACGAGCAGTCCACAATGTGCAGGACAGATCCTTTGCATCAGTCTGGACAAAAAGTCAAGGATGAGTCATTTTGGAAAAAGGCAACTTGTTTTTTCATCTTAAAGTTAGAAATAGAAGTGATTTCCTGCTGGATGAGAATATGAGAAGTTTAATATGTGTAAAGGAAGAGAGGCAGGATTGAGCTCAAAGTCTCCCAATGGTCAGATTACCTGTTTATGGCACAGAGCTGTGGTTTTCAAAGGTATACTTAAGAATTACCTGGAGATCTTGTAAAAATGAGGTATCCTCAGCTCCACCTTCAATGATTCTGATTCAGTTGATCTGGACTTCGACTCAAGTATCTGCATTTTTGATAAAGCACTTCAGGTGCTGTTTTAAGGTAGATGGTTTGTGGGGTCATATTGTAAGAAACACTAACCTGGAGTCCTGGTGGAGTTGACCCTGGTTTCCACCCTTGAGCAATGTGATACACACTCCTCACAGTGGTTTGAAGAAGTTTCCTATAAGTCTCACGAGTGGGTATTGGTGTAGAAATATTTCTATTTCTCTCTTAGGAGGGGAGCCACTTGTAACCACACAAATCTTCCCAAGTGAGTCACCTGTTAAATTCTTTGTTGAAAATAGAGTGAGGCTTCAAGTGATAGCAAATCTGGATTAGAGATAAAAAGATATATCGTCTTCCCCTTATAATAATGGAAACCTCAAAAAGTACAATAAATAAAGAAAAGACAAATAGACTGTCAGGGATTTTATTGTGAGAAGAAAGATCTAGAAGTGGAACAGGCTATTTATTTGAATTTTCCTATACCCTTTAAATATAAACTATTTCAATATTACTTTTCAGAGACCATGACCTTTTAAGAAGTGAAAAGGCGCCAAAATGCTATATGCTATATTGAAGCAGTTTATCAAAATGTCACCCAACAATTGATGCCAATTGCTAACAAGATATTGTGTTTCCTTATTTAATTGGCCAGCTTACCTAATTATGGTTGTCTTTGGATATCTATTGATGGGCTCTTTCAGAGAAAAAAGAAAGCATCATTTGAGGCAATTTCATATAAATACATGAGAAAGGGAGATAAATTAAGGGAACAACCCCAATGAGAATTATTATTAGATAAAGAAATTTACCTGTTTGCATGGATTCCTCATTTACAGAAACACCTCCATAATGTATCTAACACAAACCTGGATAATTGCCAATTACCCATGCTGCTATACCTTCCAAAAGTTATCTTGGCATACAACTCAGCAGAAAAATAGGAAGTACCCTGGAAATTACTCACAAAATTTGAATACCACATGTCAGAGTCAGTGAGCTTTGGATGAACTATAAAGAGCTTTCATTATTTAGGTCTAGGGTCTATGATAGCAAAGGAAGCAGAAATATATCCAATAATGTAAGGCATCAGAACCAGGATATTTATAAGAAGGCTTAATCTATGGATGTAATTTAAAATATTGGGCCATGTTCAAGCTGCGATGTTAAAAACATTAGTCCTGGCCATAGTAGTGATCACTCAGAGGTCAGGAAGAACACGATGTCAAACTTCCCTAGGTTTTTAGACAAAGGACTTTTAATGAGTCCTTTCCCTTAAGCTTTCCTTTTTTCTTATGTGGACATGAAAGACAAAACCTTAACACACTCCACAATCAATGGAGAGTCTGCCCAGTGCCACTTACCTTAAATACTATATTAATCGTATTTATTACCCATAGGCTGAGGCTTTAGATAATTAAGTGGGCTTAGGTCAATACATCCTCTGTAAAAATGCTAATAAAAAATTCCAAATCACAGAGAATTAGACATAATGATGTCAACACTCACTTCTCTAGATGCTATCACCAACATTGTTCTGCTTTGGGAGATACAGAGAACATCAGAGGGTAGAAAATGATCTTAGGTCCTGTGTACAATGTACATTAGGCTTGGATCACTTCCTAGAGAGGAAGTTTGGGTATGTCTATACTGGATGGTCCCATTAATTCTCAGGAGGTTTATACCCGGGGCTTGTTTATATCCAACAGAACAGTATCTGCAGGCAAAATGAATCTTGGAAACTTTAGGACATATCCAAGGAGTTACAAACCTCTAGAGAAGGACCTTCTGAGTACCAGACCCCACTTAATAAAATAGAAGGCTTTGGTGTACACTGCAAGCAACATGTCTTAGAAGTCTCATATTTCAAATCCTCTGGATCACAAATCACTTGAGCTTTCATGGAGTAAATACTGGGTAAATATTCTGTGTTCCTCTAGCTTGCTGATTAATGCAGACTGTACCACTGGTCAGCTGTTTGATTTGTCTGATTTGTTTTAGAGCAGTCAAAAGCCCAGGTGAGATGAGGGAGTTTCATGTTTGGTGTAGAAACACATGACCAAAAGTCAGAAGACAAACTTGCTAAAACTACTTAAGAATACTGTAAAACTACCATAGAAGGTATCCATGGATTGATGTCTCAGGTTATTAAGGATAAACTGTTTAATCAAAGTAACATCTCTTAATCACTGAGTAGTACTTTTGCTTGAAAGTAACGATGAGAAAAATACTTAAGTAACACTTTAAAACCAGTTACCAAAACTCTGATTAGAAGTATAAGGTTGCTCCAAAGTGTCCTGAATATCAACATCTTGTGATAAAACTATTTAAAATGAAAACACAAAGAAAAAAAAAAACCCATTGTGTGCCATGGTCATCTCCAGTGGCTAAGATGCATTTGAGCCACGTGAATGGTGTCCTACTGATTTGAGCAACCACAGTGACCCAGTTTATTTTGTTTCTGAAATATTTGTGGTGCTGAACCCTAAGAGAAAATTAAATGACATAAACAAAACCAGTTAAAATTGTGTAGCATGCTAAATTAACGATGTAACAAAACCAGAAACTGCCTGACTACATACTGAGAGAGGGTAGAGGCATAAAGATTGGGCTTGAGACCATCAAACAGCCTATTACATCTTTCCTCATCTGGAAGGCATGACAGACAAAGAACTCACACTGAGGCTTTCATCTAAAACTACCTAAAAATGCCAACTACTACTTTGGAGATCAGCATTTTGCTTGAACCTAAAATTCTTTGTTTCCCTCCATGAGCATAACTACATGTAGTTTGCATTGTAAGAAAGAAATGTTTATTTATTCATTCATATATATATATATTCATATATATATATAATGAGATGATCATTTACATAATTGTGGTTCTAAAAATGGTGAATTTATTCAAACTAGTTCTTTGAACGTGGGCTAGGTGCAAAAATGATAGTTCTATCTGGCTTTAGTAGTAAGATTCTGCATGGTGTTGCTTCTTTTCTAAAAATGTTGAAAAGAGCTTGTAGCTTACTTAATCATTTTCAAATATTCAAATTAACCATGAAAGCATCTTCAGGATGAGTTATTAGAGAGAAAGTATAATATGATAAAAAATAACAATACAGTTAACTTGGCTTACCCAGTAGAATTCCAACCTCCTGCAGACCCTGGATGAGGGGGTATGAATAAGATGGTTTTTATAGAATAGGTGTGGAACGGTGTTATGGACTAAATTGTGTCCCCTCAAAATTCCTAAGTTGATATCCTAACCCCCAGTGTGACTATTTGGAGATAAAATCTTTAAGGAGGTAACTAAGGTTAAATGATGTCATAAGGGTGGGACCCTAATCTGATATGACTGGTGTCCTTATAAGAAGAGAGACATCAGAGATGTGCACACACAGAAAAAAGACCATGTGATGACACAGATAATTTGGCCATCTACAAGCCAAGGAAAGAGGTGTCAGGAGGAATCAAAACTGACTAAAGCTTGATCTTGAACTTCGAGCCTCCAGAATTGTGAAAAAAATAAATTTCTGTTTAAGCTACCCAGTCTGTGGAATTTTGCAATGGCAGCCGAAGCCCAGTAGGATGGATTTCATGGGTGACTCCCATGTGTTTGCAAATGACCATGTTTTCCCCTTTTATCCTGTACATGGAGCCTCACTGCCACGCCTTCCATTGTTCCCATGATATGCTTGGTGTGCATTTTGGGGGCCATTTGATAGCAGTTGACACTTCTGTCTTGTCTCCTGTTGTCCTCACATTGATTGTTTGAATCCCAAACTCCTAAGCAGCTACCATGATGGCCTGGACTGTTTCCATAGGAGATACCCTGGGGAGATGGAAGAATGCCTTCTAACTTATGGTATACACTTTGACATCAGGACCACAATGAGGCTTCCCGGTGCTCTGTTTGTTTGTTTGAGACACTGAAGTGAGACATGCTTTTTCATTTGCCTTAGTCTAGCCCACCTCTCCCCAGAACTCTGCCCCTAAAATCTGAATAAAATTGGAGTTTTATGTTTCCAACTTAAGATCCATCTCAGCATTGTATTATAACCAAACAAAATACCACTCCAGAGCATTAACAAATATTTCAAGTCTTTTTTTAAAAAGTCAAGATATAATTGACATATAATATATGTATAATATAATATGATATTTGTATGTATTGCAAACTGATCACCACAATAAGTCTAGTTAACATCTGTCACCACAGATTTACAAAATCTACTTTTCTTGTGATAAGTACTTTTAAGGTCTACTTTTTCAGCAACTTTCACATATGCAACAGTCTTATTAATTATAGTCACCATGCTGTACATTATATTCCCATGACTTATTTATTTTATAACTGGAAGTTTGTACCTTTTAACCCTTTTTACCCATTTGCTCACTCCCATTTTTTCTTTTAGATTCCCAATGTAAGTGAAATTATGCAGTATTTGTCTTTATCTGACTTACTTCACTAAGCATAATGCCCTCAAGGTCCTTCTATGTTGTCCAAATAGGAAGATTTCATTTTTTATGGCTGAGTAATATTCCTTTGTGTGTGTGTACTTGTATATACAGCTCCTTTTCTGTATCCATTCATCCATTGATGGACACTGAGGTTACTTTCATACCTTGGCTATGGTAAATAATGCTGTAATAAATATGGGGCTGCCTATGTTTTTTCAAATTAGTGTTTTTGTTGTCTTTGGATTAACTACCTAGAAGTAGGACTGTTGGATTACATGGTAGTTCTTTTTTTAACTTTTGAGGACCCTCCATACTCTTTTCCATAGTGGCTGGAGCAATTTACATTCCCACCAATAGTACATTGGAGTTCCTCTTTATCCACATCCACGCCAATGCTTGTTATTTCTTGACTTTCTGACAGGTGTGAGGCAATATCTCATTGTGATTTTGATTTACATTTTCCTGATGATTAGTGATGTTGAACATCTTTTCATGTACCTGTTGGCCATCTGTATAGCTTCTTTGGAAAAATGTCTATTTGTATTCTCTGCCCATTTTTTTTTTTTAGTTGGATTGTTTGGGTTTTGTCTATTGAGTTGTATGAGTTCTTTATATCTTGGATATTTACCTCTTATCAGATATAATTTGCAAATAATTATTTTTTCCCATTTGGTAGGTTGCCTTTTCATTTTGTTGATGGTTTTCTTTGCTGTGCAGAAGTCTTCTAGTGTGATATAGTCCCACATGTTTATTTTTGCTTTGTTGCCTTTTGACAACACCTGTTTGCACCTGTTTTGGTGTCAAATCCAAAAAACCATTGCCAAGACCAATATGGTTTCAGGTCTTACCTTGCAGTCTTTAATCCATTTTGAGTTAATTTTGTGTATAGTATGAGAGATTACTTCAGTTTTATTCTTTTGTATGTGGCTGTCCAGTTTTCCCAACACCATTTATTGAGAAGACTGTCCTTTCCCCATTGTACTTCTTGGCTCCTGTGTCATAAATTAACTGACGATATATGTGTACGTTTATTTCTGGACTCTCTGTTCCATTTATCTGTGCCTGTTTTTCTAATACCATAGTGTTTTGATGACCATAGCTTTGTAATATAGTTTGAAATCTGAGCATGTTATTCCTCCAGCTTTGATCTTCTTAACATTGCTTCGGCAATTTAGAATCTTTTGTGAATTCATACAAACTTTTGTATTGTTTGTTCTATTCCTGTGAAACATGGCAATGGAATTTTGATAGGGATTGCATTAAATCTGTAGATTGCTTTGTGTAGTTTGGACATTTTAACACAATATTATTACAACCCATGAGCACATAATATCTTTTCATTTATTTGTGACTTCTTCAATTTATTTTCATCAGTGTCTTAGAGTTTTCTGTGTACAGGTCTTCCTGTGTACAGGATTCTCTATGTATAGTATCATGTCATCTGCAAACAGTGACAGCTTTACTTCTTCTTTTCCGATTTGGATTCCTTTTCTTTCTTTTTCTTCTCTGATTGCTGTGGCTAAGACTTCCAAAACTAGGTTGAATAAGAGTGGTGAGAGTGGGCAACCTTGTCTTGTTCCTGATCTTAGTGGAAATGGTTTCAGTTTTTCACCATTGAGGACAATGTTGGCTGTGGGTTTGTCATATATGGCCTTTATTATGTTGAGGAAAGTTCCCTCTATGCCTACTTTCTGCAGGGTTTTTATCATAAATGGGTGTTGAATTTTGTCGAAAGCTTTCTCTGCATCTATTGAGATGATCATATGGTTTTTCTCCTTCACTTTGTTAATATGGTGTATCACATTGATTGATTTGCGTATATTGAAGAATCTTTGCATTCCTGGAATAAACCCCACTTGATCATGGTGTATGATCCTTTTAATGTGCTGTTGGATTCTGTTTGCTAGTATTTTGTTGAGGATTTTTGCATCTATGTTCATCAGTGATATTGACCTGTAGTTTTCTTTCTTTGTGACATCCTTGCCTGGTTTTGGTATCAAGGTGATGGTGGCCTCGTAGAATGAGTTTGGGAGTGCCCCTCCCTCTGCTATATTTTGGAAGAGTTTGAGAAGGATAGGTGTTAGCTCTTCTCTAAGTGTTTGATAGAATTCGCCTTTGAAGCCATCTGGTCCTGGGCTTTTGTTTGTTGGAAGATTTTTAATCACTGTTTCAATTTCAGTGCTTGTGATTGGTCTATTCATATTTTCTATTTCTTCCTCATTCAGTCTTGGCAGGTTGTGCATTTCTAAGAATTTGTCCATTTTTTCCAGGTTGTCCATTTTATTGGCATACAGTTGCTTGTAGTAATCTCTCATGATCTTTTGTATTTCTGCAGTGTCAGTTGTTACTTCTCCTTTTTCATTTCTAATTCTATTGATTTGAGTCTTCTCCCTTTTTTTCTTCATGAGTCTGGCTAATGGTTTGTCAATTTTGTTTATCTTCTCAAAGAACCAGCTTTTAGTTTTATTGATCTTTGCTATCATTTCCTTCATTTCTTTTTCATTTATTTCTGATCTGATCTTTATGATTTCTTTCCTTCTGCTACCTTTGGGGTTTTTTTGTTCTTCTTTCTCTAATTGCTTTAGGTACAGGGTCAGGTTGTTTACTCGAGATGTTTCCTGTTTCTTAAGGTCGGATTGTATTGCTATAAACTTCCCCTTAGAACTGCTTTTGCTGCGTCCCAAAGGTTTTGGGTCGTCGTGTCTCCATTGTCATTTGTTTCTAGGTATTTTTTTTATTTCCTCTTTGATTTCTTCAGTGATCACTTCGTTATTGAGTAGTGTATTGTTTAGCCTCCATGTGTTTGTATTTTTTATAGATCTTTTCCTGTAATTGATGTCTAGTCTCATAGCATTGTGGTCGGAAAAGATACTTGATACGATTTCAATTTTCTTAAATTTACCAAGGCTTGATTTGTGACCCAAGATATGATCTATCCTGGAGAATGTTCCATGAGCACTTGAGAAAAATGTGTATTCTGTTGTTTTTGGATGGAATGTCCTATAAATATCAATTAAGTCCATCTTGTTTAATGTATCATTTAAAGCTTGTGTTTCCTTATTTATTTTCATTTTGGATGATCTGTCCATTGGTGAAAGTGGGGTGTTAAAGTCCCCTACTATGACTGTGTTACTGTCGATTTCCCCTTTTATGGCTGTTAGTATTTGTCTTATGTATTGAGGTGCTCCTATATTGGGTGCATAAACATTTATAATTGTTATATCTTCTTGGATTGATCCTTTGATCATTATGTAGTGTCCTTATCTCTTGTAACAGTCTTTATTTTAAATTTTATTTTATCTGATACTAATATAGTTATTCCAGCTTTCTTTTGATTTCCATTTGCATGGAATATCTTTATCCATCCCTTCACTTTCAGTCTGTATGTGTCCCTAGGTCTGAAGTTGGTCTCCTGTAGAGAGCATATATACTATTCTTGTTTTTGTATCCATTCAGCCAGTCTGTGTCTTTTGTTTGGAACATTTAACCCATTTACATTTAAGGTAATTATCAATATGTATGTTCCTATTACTATTTTCTTAATTCTTTTGGGTTTGTTTTTGTAGATTTTTTTCTTCTCTTGTGTTTCCTGCCTGGAGAAGTTCCTTTAGCATTTGTTGTAAAGCTGGTTTGGTGGTTCTGAATTCTCTTAGCTTTGCTTGTCTGTAAAGGTTTTGATCTCTCCATCGAATCTGAATGATATCCTTGCTGGGTAGAATAATGTTGGTTGTAGGTTTTTCCCTTTCATCACTTTAAATATATCTTGCCACTCCCTTCTGACCTGTAGAGTTTCTGCTGAAAGATCAGCTGTTAACCTTATGGGGATTCCCTTGTATTTTATTTGTTGCTTTTCCCTTGCTGCTTTTAATATTTTTTTTGAATTTAATTTTTGTTAGCTTGATTAATATGTGTCTTTTTGTGTTTCTCCTTGGGTTTATCCTGTATGGGACTCTCTGCACTTCCTGGACTTGATTTACTATTTCCTTTCCCATGTTGGGGAAGTTTTCGACTATAATCTCTTCAAATATTTTCTCAGACCTTTTCTTTTCTTCTTTTTCTTCTAGGATGCCTGTAATTCAAATACTGGTGTGCTTAATATTTTCCCAGAGGTCTCGGCGGCTGTCCTCCATTCTTTTCATTCATTTTTCTTTACTTTTCTCTCTGCCAATTATTTTCACCATTCTATCTTCCAGCTCACTTATGCGTTCTTCTGCCTCAGTTATTCTGCTATTGATTCCTTCTAAAGTATTTTTAATTTCATTTTTTGTGTTGTTCATTACTGTGTTTGCTCTTTAGTTCTTCTAGGTCCTTGTTAAATGTTCCTTGTATTTTCTCTCTTCTATTTCCAAGATTTTGAATCACTTTTACTATCATTACTCTGAATTCTTTTTCAGGTAGTTTGCCTATTTCCTCTTCATTTATTTGGTCTTGTGGGTTTTTATCTTGCTCCTTTGCCTGTAAGATACTTCTCTTACTTCTCATTTTGTCAAATTTACAGTATTTGAGGTCTCCTTTCCCCAGGCTGCAGGGCATAGTTCCTTTTGCTTCTTTTCTCTGCCCCCAGTGGTGAGTTTGTTCCAGTGGCTTGCATAGGCTTCCTGATGGGAGGGACTGATTCCTGCATTCTAATGGGTGGGGCTGAATCTTTTCCCTATGATGAGCAGGGCCATTTCAGGTGATGTGTTTTGGGGAGTCTGTAAGCTTTGTATGACTTAAAGGTAGTCTGTGTGCTGACAGGTGGATCTGTGTTCCTGTCTTGTTTGTTGTTTGGTGTGAGGCGTCCAGTGCTGGGAGATCCTGGCAGTTGGGTGAAGCTGGATCTTGGATTCAGATAGTGGTCTCCATGAGAGCTCTCAGTGATTAATCTTCTCTGCGGCCAGAAATTCTCTAGTGGTCCAGTAGCCTGGATTCAGTGCTCCCATCCCCAAGCCTCAAGCCTGGCTACTGGTGGAGGTACCAAGAAACCCACAAGTCGCTCATACTGGTAATAAAGGTGATTAAAAAAAAAAAGAATAACAAACCCCCAGACAAATGGTATAAAGTAAAATCAAACAAACAGAAACAAGGAAACACACACACACACACACACACGCAAGAAACAGAAACAGAACCAAATAAATAAAAAACCAAGAGAACAACCAAACAACAGAACCCAAGAACGAAATTAAACAATTATAAAAAGAAAGCTGACAAAAACACAAAACAAAAGCAAAGCAGAGAATGGACTTGAGCACATGGGGAGGGGGAAGGGTAAGCTGGGACGAAGTGAAAGAGTAGCATTACATATAAACACTGGCAAATGTAAAATAGATAGCTAGTGGGAAGCAGCTACATAGCACAGGGAGATCAGCTCTGTGCTTTGTGACCACCTAGAAGGGTGGTATAATGAGGGTGGGAGGGAGCCTCAAGAAGGAGGGGATATGGGGGTATATGTATACATATAACTGATTCACTTTGTTATATAGCAGAAATTAACACAAGATTGTAAAGCAATTATACTCCAATAAAGATGTTTAAAAAAAAATCCAATAGCATAGTGCCAACTGAAGAATAAAGCAAAGAAACAAAACAAACCACAAAAATGATTAGCACAAAAAAAGAGAAAGGGCAAAGAAGACAGAATAAAAGAAAAGCAACACAGAAATAGAAATATAAAAAAATTAAAATAGAAAATATATTAAAAAAAGACAAAACCCCAGAGAAAATGTTAAAAACAAAATGAAACAAACAAAAACAGAAACAAGGGAACACACACATGTAAAAGAAACAAAAACAGCCAAATAAAACAAAAAGCAAGAGATCAAGCAAATAGAACTCAAAAACGAAATCAAACATTTAGGATTAAAACTAACAAAAGCACATAAGCAAAAAACAAAACCAATGCAGTGTGCCAACTGAAGAATAAAACAAGGAAGCAGAACTAATAAAAATGATTTAAAAATAATAAAATAAAAAGGGAAAGAACACAGGACAACAGAGAAGCAAAGTAGAAATTGAAATATAAAAATAAAAATAAAAAATATGTTATAAAACATGGAGATCCCAAAAGACTAAATAACAAACAAAAAAATCTAAAACAGCAAGCAAACAAACAAAAAGAAACAAACAAAAAAAGCCAGAACCAACAACAGAATGAATCAAAACATAATAAAATTAATAGTAATAATTTTGTTTCCCTGAGGTTTCCATTGTAAGTGTCCTTGCACAAACTGTGAGCCACAACCCACCTCTGCCTCTGCAAGAAGCTCTCCTCTACCTCTGGGCTTGTCTCTGGACCTGGTGTGTGCCCTGTGGGGAACACTTAGACTCTGATCTGGCCCAGTTCCTGCATGTGCTTGCCCCCAAAGTCCACAGCTGCCAGAGCTAGACTGTTTTCATTTGTGGGAACACTCATTGTCTGCTCAGATATTCCATAGATGCAGGGTCTACCTAGCCGATTGCGGGGATTTAATATGCAGCTTGTACATCTGATAGAAAGATTTTCAGTCTTCTTCCTTAGTCAGCCCATCCCTGGGGTTCAGCTTTGGTTTTATCCCCACTTCTGTGTGTGGCCCACCCACAGGAATCTGATCCTAAGGCTACCTTGGAGCTCTTGGGTCTGTCCCTTTGAGGACCAGGCATAGAGGTGGTATGACCGCTTGGATTGCAGGAGCCCTGGCAGTGCCAAATGTGCAGGGAAGCTGGCAGCCACGGGTGCAAGAGATATGGCCCTAGTCCTAATTCATTTTTAATTTTACTTGAGTCTTCTCTTTCTCTAATTGAGTCTTGCTTGTCAATTTTATGTTTTCAAAAAGTCAGCTCTTAGTTTTATTGATTTTTTTTCTCTATTGTCCTTTTTGTCTCTTATTTATTTCCTCTCTTATCTCTATTTCCTTCCTTTTACTCATTTTCTCACTTTGGGCTGCATTTGTCCTTTTTCTAATTCCTTGCAATGTTAAGTTACATTGTTTATTTGAGATTTTTCTTGTTTCTTGAGGTCAGCATTTACTGCTATTAACTTCCCTCTTAGACCTATTTTTACTGCATCCCATAAGATTTTGTATGTGTATTTCCATTTTAATTTAAGAATTTTTTGATTCTCTTTTGAATTCTTATTTGACCCATTGATCAGAAATATGTTTTTTTTTTTTTTTTTTTTTTTTTCTTTTTGCTGTATGCGGGCCTCTCACTGTTGTGGCCTCTCCCGTTGCGGAGCACAGGCTCCGGATGCGCAGGCCCAGCGGCCATGGCTCACGGGCCCAGCCGCTCCGCGGCATATGGGATCCTCCCAGACCGGGGCACGAACCCGTATCCCCTGCATCGGCAGGCGGACTCTCAACCACTGCGCCACCAGGGAGGCCCAGAAATATGTTTAATCTCCACATATTTGTAAATTTTCCAGTTTTTCTCTTATAACTGATTTCTCATTTCATGCCATTGTGGTTGGAAAAGATGTTTGATATGAATTCAATCTTCCTAAATTTATTAAGACGTGTTTGTGGCCTAACGTGTTCTATGCTGAAGAATGTTATGTGCATTTGAGAAGAATGTGTATTTTGTTGCTTTTGGGTGGAATGTTCTGTATTCATCTTTTAAATTCATCTGGTCTAATGTGTTGTTTAATGCGGAAGTTTTCTTGTTGATTTTCTATCCAGATGATCTATCCATTGATGAAAGTGGGGTATTAAAATCCCCTACTATTATTGTATTATGGTCTGTTTCTCCCTTTAGGCCTATTAATATTTGCTTTACACATTAGGTGCTCCTATGTTGGGTGCATAATTACTTACAAATGTTACATCCTCATGTTGAATTAACCCCTTTATCATTATGTAATGTCCTTCATTGTCTCTTATATCAGTCTTTGTTTTAAAGTCCATTTTGTCTGATATAAGTATAGCTAACTCAGCTATCTTTTGGTTTCCATTTGCATGGAATAGCTCTTCCATCCCTTCAGTTTGTGTGTGTCCTTACATCTGTAGTAAATCTCTCTTGTAGGCAGCATATAGCTGGGTCTTCCTTTTTAACCATTCAGCCACACTGTCTTGATTGGAAAACTTAGTTCATTTACATTTAAAGTAATTATTGATAGGAAAGTAATTATTGATAGCACTTATTGCCCTTATGTTAATTGTTTTCTGTTTTTCTGTTCCATTGTTCCATTTTTCTTTTGCTCTCTTACTTTGTGATTTTCTGTAGTGGTATGCTTAGAATCCTTTCCCTTTTTCTTTTATGTATCTACTATAGGTTTTTGCTTGTGGTTACCATGAGGCTGAAAGTCTTTATTGGCATCTCCTAATAAAGAAAAGAAGACAAAGGGGGAAATTTTCATCACAAAATATACTACAAAACTTCCTAAGTATCTTTTTCACTCACTTATATACCAGAGTTTAATACCACATGGCAAGTGCCTTGTGTAACAAGGAGTTAGCATAGTAGGCCTGAGACTGCTGTCTTGGAAAGACCAGCTGCAAGGTTGGCTGATATCTGTGACCTCGGATTTCAGGAGGGTTCCCATCACCCTCACTGATAAGAATGGCTCACTATGCCTAAACTCTTTCTATAAACAGTGTTGTTTATACCAAACACCTGATTTCTTTTGGGGAGTCTGTAATTTTTTTGAGTCAGGCAGAGAGTGCCTACATGACTAACCCCCAGTAAAAACTCTGGGCAATGAGTTTCTAATGAGCTTGTCACTATTGATTTTGCAATTTGTTGCTGGAAGAATTAAGTGCACTCTATTTGACTCCATTCAAAGAGGACTCTTTATAGCTTGTGTCTGGTTTCCTCTGGACTTTGCCTCATGTGTCTTTTCTTTCTCCTGGTTTCATTTTGTGTATTTTCAGTGTAAAAGATCATCATCAGGAGTACAACTACATACCCAGTTATTCTAGAGAATCATCAAACCTGGGAGTAGTCTTGGGGACCCAGAACACATGCTCCCATCTCTCTTCTCCTTTCCCTGTTGACACTTCAGCTGTGCTTTTCAAATTCTACAATCCTTTTAAAATACAAATCAATTGATTGAATGACATCAGCAAAAATGGAGTAGGGAACTCCAAACTCTCCTTCTACAAAAGCAATGGTTAGGTCTCTGAAATCTAATCAAAACATACCACAACCAGGGGAATGCTCAGTGAAGAAAGAATAGCTCTGTTTCAGTAAGAGAGCTTTGTAGTGTTTAACTTAGCTGTTACAATCACCTACTCCACAGAAGAATGAATAAAAAACAATGATCCAACTATATGGTGTTTATAACAGACTCACATTAGATCTAAAGACACAAATAGGTTGAAAGTGAGAGGATGGAAAAACACAATAGCCAAAACATAATTCACTTGTTCCACCACCCCACTATTAGTTAATACTTTTCAGACAATGCTGACATTTGGGTGGAAACAACCCAATGTCCATCAACTGATTAATGGGTAAACAAAATATCATGTGCCTATACAATGGAATATTATTCAGCCATAAAAGGGAATGAAGCCATGAAAAAAGAATACATGCTACGACAGGATCAAACCTTAAAAACATGCTAACTGAAAGAAGCCAGACCAAAAAGACTACATATTTTATGATTCCAGTTAAACGATATATACAGAATTAGGTATATCTATAGAGACAGAAAGCAAAACCAGTGGTTGCCCCAAGTTGAGGGTTTGGGGAAGAATTGGAACTGACTGCTTAATAGGTATGGTTTTCATTTTGGGGTGATGAAAATCTTCTGGAATTAGATAACTGTGATGGTTGTACAATATTATAGGTACACTAAAAGCCATTAAATTGAACATTTCAAAATGGTTAAAATGGGGAATTTTATGTTTTATGAATCTTATCCCAACATAAGTAATATAACTCAATTTAGCCTCTATTAGTTTCTTTCAACTCTTCTTCTAATCAGGAGTCAATAATCACCATAAATTTTTAGAAACCAATAATAATAGTAATAGCTAACATTTTGGGTACTTATTCTGAGACATGCATTCTTCTTGTTTTAATCCAATCACAATAACCCTAAATAAGTAGTGATATCATCCACATTTTATAGATAATAACTTTGAGGCAAGGCCAGACAGTAAGTAAGCAGTAGAACTGGGATGCAAACTAAGGAAAAGCTGTATTCTGAATAATTTCTTTTATATAACACTCTTTTCCTGAGCAAGGGAATAGAGGTGAAACTGTGTGTATGTTTATTTTAATGTTTTTTCACACTGTCATGATACAAATTCCTAAAATTTGGGTCAGAGAATAATCTGAGGGATAAATGCAGGGATTTGGTAAACATTTATCACTCCTTTTTGACACAAAAACATCTTTGGAGTAAGTTTGTGTACAAAAAGCTGTCACCTCTTAGAGTGAGCTCCTTCCCTTGGTATAAATCTTAGAGGTGAGAGTCCTTTGACCAGTGGCTTTGGGGTCTCAGTGGTCTTAGTTTAGGGGGCTATGGTGGAAAATATTGCACCCAACTACTGTCAGGGATCCTACTGTTTTACCTGTGAAGTTCTTGGAGTAACCAGGCAGGAATTCCAGAATTTTTATTAAGTACACAGAAACCTCCACCACATGCCAAACAGACATGTACATCAGAGAGACAGAGACAGAGTAAGTGAATGTGTGTGGGGGGGTGGGGTTGGGGGGGTGTTAGGGAAAAAGTTGGGACATGGGCTGAGCAGAGGGAGAATTTGGGCTTCTGTACTTAAAAGAAAATGTACACTCAGACACACATTCTGTATGAAGAAATTATTCTGTTTTTTAAAGATAAATGATCAAATAAGAAAAATATAGGAAAAATATCAGGGCACAGTAAAAGTCAAGTAAGATATAGAGGCTGGTGGGGCTGGGATAGAGACCTGGCTCAGACATTTATAAGCTTCATGACCTTGAGTAACTTATTTGAATTCTAAGTTTCCTGACGAAGGCCACCCACCTCTTAGGAGGGTGAAGGTTAGAAATAATAAACTCACATTCAAAAACAGTGCCTGGCATAAAGAAGATATTGCCCCTGGGACTGCACATTGCAAAAATCAAACTTGAGAGTAGGAGGCATCACTAACCTATGCCCAAGTTAGACACTTTTTCAGAGCGTGAGGGTCTAAGTAGGATGCCCTGTAATGAGTACTTGTCATGGGAGACACAATGATATAGTTTGATGGACACTTTATACCAAATACACAAAATTAACTTGTGTTAAGAGACGTGGGAGATGTATGCCGAAAAACTTGTATATTCAATAAGTGCTTTCAGAGGAGGAAAATATTATGCCAACAGGAGAATCAGGAAAGGCTTTGTGGAAGAAATGGAGACCATAGATGAGCCCAAAGTAGTGAATATTGCAGCTGGGGCTACTACTTGCACAAATAATAAGAGGTTGAGAAGCAAGAGGCTTGAGTAGTTGATTTTGGCTAGAGCTGAAAATTTGTAAATGGAAGATAAAGAGGCAAAGAGGAAATGCATTTTAGGGCAAAATTCTGGAGAGTCCTTCCTGCTTGGCAAGTGTTCAGGATTTATCCAGAAGGCAGGGATGAGGGTTTGAGCCTCAGGTTATAGGGAGCTGAGAGAAATAATGGTGCAATGGACAAACACCCATGTACATGTAACACTCTTTCATACACACAAGGTTCTATACATTTCACCCTGCTCAATTAGGATGCCATGAATCAAATTTCTGCAGGTCACAAGAATTATTTATAAACCTGCAATGCTTCACTAAATGTATACTCAGGTTAGAATTCAATTTATAAATTGGGTGCTGAGTTAGCACTGAACTATCTGGACATGGAAATAGTCTCCTCCATTCCTGAAATTCTCTTTTTTTCCTATCAAGCAACTATTTATAATTGATCTTTCCTTATTTTTATTCATGAGCCCCATTTGGCACCCATCTAAAATTCTGGCGTTGTCTCTGTCAATTTTAATGATGTAGCTGAAGAGAAAACTTTACTAAGTAAAAATCTGTAGTTAACCTCTCCTCACTGCTCTGCTTCCTGAAAGTGTGTCCACAGGGCAAGAGTGTTGTTCTAGGAGGCTGAAGGAAAATATCTGATAAAGTAAAGCTTAGAATTAAAGTCCTTGTCTTAACTAATTAAAATGGTCTTATTTTCTGTTTATTTTCTGTCTGTGCATCTTTCCTCATTTGTTTTGACTGTCCTTATTACTAATTCCAGTTTCTGTAATCCTTCCTCTCCCTTATACACAGTTCATAAAGCTACTCTCCTGTTTCCATGCCAATGGGAGAACATATGAGTACAAATAATCCAAAGGTCATTTACTTTTAGTTTTGGAATATGATATTGTTTTGTTAAAAGCAGACTTACTACTTAAATTTATTTTGCTTAGAAACATATAAATATTAATTAACATTGCCTGAAAAACATCACCTGAAGAGTGGGACAGTGGAACAAGTAGATTAGGTACTCTGCTATGAGGCAAGGTGGACTAACCATGGATTAATAATCACTATAGAGAAGTCACTAAGTAGACAGATATATAAGAATTGATCAGAAATGTATGCACCAGGAAATAATATTACTTTATTTGGATGACTATTTTTTCTTTTCAAATTACTGGTTAAAATATATTTGACATTCTCCTCTCTAAATAGAATGTGATAGATCTCCAGTTCTGAACCATCACATATAGGGCAATACTGAGAATAAACACCCACATGCATCTTCCCAACTTCCTAAGAGATACTTTCACATGAATATTATCACCTCAAAATCATCTTGTCTAAACAGAGCATTGTCTCTCTAAAAGCTACTGGTAATTTCTATCTTCTGGTTATCCAAACTTCAGATCACTTTGCATTATTTTCCCTTTTCATCAATCTGTGCTGAGGGGCACTCCTTTTCCCAACTAAACTTTAATAATTCAGAGTCAGCAAATGTCATACTATGAAGTATAGATGAGGACAAGGGTTTCCAGTTCCACATGTAAGGAGTTTAGAGATTGCTAATCTGTCCTAACAAGTAAAATGCTAAACAGATTGAAAAATCAACAACTCTTCCAGCATCTGCAAGTGGTGGGGACAAAGGGAAAACAGCTGCCCTGCAAATTGGAGATACCAACAGGTGAATACATAGACTAACAACTTTATCAGAGACTCCTAAGTAGAAACCACTGTGGTACCCAGGGCTAGGTAGAAAATTCTGAACTGTAATTGGCAAATTACTAGAAGCTCAGTGTAGACAACTCTGAGTTAAAAACTCCAGGGGGGACCCTCACAATTTTGCGAGATTTATCTCTAGGAGCTTGACCGTGTTCCCACAGTAAATACAGGAGAAAAATCCTCTCATGCTTCTGCAGGAGGTGGGGAAAGGGAACCATTTTGAAATATGCCAAAGCACTCTGTTTTTCTTAACAAGTTCTACATTCAGGAGAAGCTCATTAACTAGAGCCTAAGCTGCTATGTTATGTCAGAGCCTAACTGACCTGGGGAAAGGATATTCCCAACTCCAGCCCACTCTACCTATACTCTCCCACATAAGTGGGGAGAAAAAACCTCAGAGACACTTGTGGAGTTCATAGTCCAGAAACATAAGATCACTAAAAGATTGAGACCTAATCAGGACTGTAGAACATTTCTCTCCACCCTCATGCCTCACCACCATATTACAAAGGCCTATTGACAGCAGTTCTTTTTACTCAGTATATAGTGTCCAGTTATCAAAACAAAAGCCCAAACCAGCGAACAACAACAACAACAAAAAGGCATACTGAAAGACAAAAAAAAAAAAAAATCAAAACAAAACACAATTTGAAGAGTGGGCAAGCATCAGAAACAAACATCACAGGGATGTTGAAATGATCAGACTGGGAATTTAAAACAATTATGATTAATATGCTAAGGGACTAATGGACAAAGTAGATAGCATGCAAGAACAGATGGAAAATGTAAGCAGAGAGGTAAAACCTCTAAGGAAAAAAAAAATGCCAGAGATTAAAAAAAAACACTAACAGAAATGGATAATTCCTTTGCTGGCTTCATTAGTAGCACATTAGTAGTAGATGTGGCTAAGGAAAGAATATCTAAGTTTGAGCATCTCAATAGAAACATCCAAAACTGAAAAGTAAAGATAACAGACTGAAAAAAAAGAAAGAATATCCAAGAACCATGAGACAACTAAAAAAGTTGTAATATATACATATATAATGGGAATAGCAGAAGAAATATTTGAATCAATAATGACTGAGGATTTTCCAAATTTAATGTAAGATACCAAAACACAGATCCAGGAATCTCAGAGAACGCCAAGCAGGATAAATGTCAAAAAATATATGCATATGCATATCATTTTCAAATTACAGAAAGTCAAAGAAAAAAATATTGAAAGAAGCCAGGAGGAAAAAACTTCCATATAAAGGAACAATGATAAGAACCACATCTGACTTCCCAAACTATGCAAGAAAAAGGGGAGTAAAGTTAAATGCTTTAAAACATTGAAAGAAAAAAACCTCACCAACCTAGAATTTTGTGCCCTGTGAAATTATCCTTCAAAATTAAGGAAAAATACTTTTCAAACAAACAAAAGTTGAGGGAAATTTGTTACCAGTAGACCTGCCTTGCAAAAATTTTAAAAGGAGTTCTTTAGAAATAAGGAAAATGATATAGATCAGAAACTCAGATCTACATAAAGAAAACACATAAAAGAAGGAAAAATGGTAAAATTACAGCTCTTTTTTATTCTTAATTGCTCTAACAAGTAACAGTCCAAAATAATAGCAACAATGTTTGATTATATATGTTTATGTATATAACTTATGTATGCTTATGTCAGTGTATATATAAGTATATATATTTATATGCTCCTAAGCATAGTTATATGTGTGTGTGTGCATGTATATATATATACACACACACTTATGTATGCTTATATATAAAAATAAAATAAATTACAATATTTATACAAGGGATGGAAGGAAGAATTAGGATGATTTTGTTGTTATAATGTACTCACACTACCTATGAGGTGATAGTATTGTTTGAAAGTGGACTTGGATTAGTTGTAATGTATATTGCAAACTCTAGGGCAACCATTTAAAGTAAAAAAATTATAACTACTATCTTAAGAGAGAAAATAGAATCATATAAAATTCTCAATTAAAACAAAAGCAGAAAAAGAGTAGAAGTCAAAAATGGAAACGAACAAGCACAGCAATTAGAAAATAGTAACAAATATGGTAGCTATTAATCCAACTATATCAATAACTACTTTGTCAATTGTCCAAATGCATCAATTAAAAGGAAGAGTTTGTCAGAGTGGATCAAAAAACATGACCCAACTGTAGGATGTCTACAAAAACCTACTTTACCTATAAAGACACATTTAGATTAAAAGTAAAATGGGTAGAAAAATATACACCATGCTAACACTAATCAAAAGAAATCAGGATGTTAATTTCAGACAAAGAATATTTCAAAGCAAGGAAAGAGATCGGGGTAAAGAAGGGTGTTACATAATGATAAACGCATCAATTTTCTGAGAAGACACAATAATCCTTAATGTCTATGCACCTAACAAGAGAGCATCAAACTATGTGAGGCAAAAACTGATAGAACTGCAAGGAGAAATACATAAATCTACTATCACATTGGAGACATTTAACACTCTATCAGAAATGGACAGATCCAGTAGGCAGAAAATCAATAAGTAAATAGTTGAATTCAACAACACCATCACTCAACTGGATATAAGGACCACAATGGAATTAAACTAGAAATTACTAACAGAAAGATAACTGAAAATCCCAAAATGTATGTAGATTAAACAATATACTTCTAAATAACACATGGGTCAAAGAAGAAATCTCACTAGAAATTTAAAGTATTTTGAACAAAATGAAAGGAAAACAATTTATCAATTTGTGGAATGCAGTGAAATTAGTTTTCAGAGGAAAATTATAAAATCAAACTATATTATAATTCTATAAGTATAATAAGTATATTAGTATCTATAAGTATAATATTTTCTGTCTACTGGTTCTAAAATGAATCATCTAATGTTCCAGCTTAGGAAACTAGAAAAATAAAAACAAATCCAAAGTAAGCAGAAGAAAAGAAATATTATTTCTAAGAAATACTTCTTATTAAGAAGTAATGCAGATTTTTTTTTCAGAAAAAAATGGACTTTAACAAAAAGAGTTGTTGGATCAAAGTACCTACTGTTTTTAATATAAGTATATATGTGGTCAAATAAATATGTTCAAATTTTAGAAAATTGTGTTAATTTATCCATTTCCCCACATTTTTACTCACACTAATTTAAAAAATCTGGCCAACTTGTTTGACAAAAAGTAAAATCCCATTTTTAATTTGCTTTTTTCTAATTACTTAATTTCTTAAATTACCCCAAATAACAGGGTTTAGGTTCAGGTTTTGGGAGGACGTATGGTAAATAAATACTATCTGAGGTAATGGTTAAGTGAATAAGAATGGTAGACCTGAATAAGTAGTATTAAAAAATGGACAATCCAGGGCTTCCCTGGTGGCGCAGTGGTTGAGAGTTCGCCTGCCGATGCAGGGGACACAGGTTCGTACCCCAGTCCGGGAAGATCCCACATGCTGCAGAGCAGCTGGGCCCATGAGCCATGGCCGCTGAGCCTGAGCATCCGGAGCCTGTGCTCTGCAACCGGAGAGGCCACAACAGTGAGAGGCCCACGTACCAAAAAACAAAACAAAAAAAAGAACAATCCATTTATTTACCCTAAATAATTTCACTTTTGTTTTCAGTAGAAGTGTGTGTCATATTCTATTTGAATAAATTTGTGTCTTAGTTTCTCTGGATTAAAAAAAAAAGAAGTAATGCAGAAATCAATGAAAAAGAAAGTAGTAAATCAATGGAGAAAAATCAGTGAAATCAAAAGCTGAAATTGGTGACTTTCTAGCCAGGTCAACAAAGAGAGACAGAGAGAGGTTACAAGTTACTAATATCAGAAATGAAAAGAGGTAACATCCCTACAGATTCTATGAAAATGTAAAGTGATAAGAGAATACTATGAACAGCCATAGGCCCATGAATTTGATAACTTAGATGAAATAGACCAATTCCTTGAAATACACAATCTGCCAAAACTCACACAAGAAGAAATACATAATCTGAATAGGCTTATAGCTATTAAAGAAATTGAATCAACAATTAATAACCTTCCAAAAGAGAAAGTACCAGGCCCAGATAGGTTTACTAGTGAATTCTACAAAACATTTAAGGTAGAAATCATAACAACTTCCTACAATATCTCTTAGAGGATAGAAGCAGAGGGAATTCTTCATAACTAATTCTAACTCATTCTATGAGGCCAGCATTACCCTAATACCAAAGCCAGACAGGGATATCTTGTTATAAAAGAAAACTACAGGCAAATATCTCTCATGAACATAGATGTGAAAATCCTCAACAGAATACTAGCAAATCAAATCCAACAATGTATAAAAAGAATTATACACCATCACCAAGTGGGATTAATCCCAGCTGTGCAAGGCTTGTTTAACATTTGAAAATTAATGTAATTCATTACATCAACAGGCTGATGAAGAAAAATAACATGATCATATCAATAGATAGAGTAAAAGCATTTGACAGTATCCAATAGCCATTCATGATAGAAAGTCTCAGTAAGTTAGGAAGAGAGGGAAACTTTCTCAACTTGATAGAAATGATCTACCAAAAAACCTACAGCTAACGTTATACTTAATGGTGGGAGGCTGGAAGCCTTCCCACTAAGAACAAGTACAAGGTAGGCGTGTACCCTCTCACCACTCCTTTTCAACATTATACTGGAAGTCTTTGTTGATGAAATAAGACAAGAAATGGAAATAAAAGGGACAGAGATTGGAAGGAAGGAATAAAATTTTTTGTTCACAGATGACATGGACATCTATATAGAAAATCTGAAAAAATTGACCAAAAAAACCCTTTTAGAACTAATATGTGATTATAGAAAAGTTGCAGGATACATGGTTAATTATACAAAAGTCAATTGTTTTCCTATATACCACCAGTGAACATGTGGAAATTGAAATTAAAAACATAACACCATTTACATTAACACTGCTCAAAATGAAATACTTAGGGATAAATCTAACAAAATATGAACAAGATGTATGTTAGGAGAACTACAAAACTGAAAAAAAAATTGAACAAGAATTAACAGATATTCCAAATTCATTGATAGGAAGACTAAATACTGTCAAGATGTCAGTTCATCCCAACTTGATCTATGAATTCAATGCAATCCCAGTCAAAATCACAGCAAGTTATTTTTGTGGATATAAACAAACTGATGCTAAACTGTATATGGAGAAGCAAAAGACCCAGAAAAGCCACGACAATTTTGAAGAAGAACAAAGTTGGAGGACTTACACTACCCAACTCAAGACCTACTATAAAGATACAGTAATCAAGACAATGTAGTATTGGTGAAAGAATAGATGAATAGATTAGTGGAACAGAGCAGAGAGCCCTGAAATAGACCCCATAAACATAGTCAACTGATCTTTCATGAAAGAGCAAAGGCCATACAATGGACCAAATATAGTCTCTTTAACAAATGGCACTGGAACAACTGCAAATCTACATGGAAAAAAAAACAAAAAAAAATCTAGACACAGACTTTACACCTTTTTAAAAATTAAAATGAATCATAGACCTAAATATAAAACACAAAACTGGGGCTTCCCTGGTGGCGCAGTGGTTGGGAGTCCGCCTGCCGATGCAGGGGACGCGGGTTCGTGCCCCAGTCCGGGAGGATCCCGCGTGCCGCGGAGTGGCTGGGCCCGTGGGCCATGGCTGCTGGGCCTGCGCGTCCGGAGTCTGTGTTCCGTGATGGGAGAGGCCACAGCGGTGAGAGGCCCGTGTACCGCAAAAAAAAAAAAAAAAAAAAAAAAACACAAAACTATAAAACTCCTAGATGTCAACATAGGATAAAACCTAAATAACCTTGAGTATAGTGATGACTTTTTAGATACAATGTCAGAGATACTTTCTGTGAGAGAAATAATTAATAAACTGGACTTCATTAAAATTAAAAATGTATATTCTGCAATAGACAATGTCAAGAGAATGAAAACACAAGCCACAGTCTGGGAGAAAATATTTGCAAAAGACATGTATGATAAAGGACTATTAAGCAAAATACACAAAGAACTTTCAAAACTCAATGATAAGAAAACAATCAATCTGATAAAAATAAATGGACCAAAGACCTTAACAGATATTTCATCAAAGAATATACACAGATGTCAGATAAACATATTAAAAGATGTTCCACATAATATATCATCAGGGAAGTACAAATTAAAACAATCAGATAGCACTAAACACCTTTTAGAATGAACAAAATGCAAAACATTGATAACACCAAATGCTGACAAGGATGTGGAGCAACACGAAATCTCCTCTGTTGTTGGTGGGAATGCAAAATGGTATAGCCCCTTTGGAAGAGAGTTTGGCAGTTTCTTCCAAAACTAAACATACCCTCATGACATGATCTAGCAAACACATCCTTTGTTATTTACCCAAAGGAGTTGAAAACTTATGTCACACAAAAACCTGCACATGGATGTTTATAGCAGTTTTATTCATAATTGTAAAAACTTGGAAGCAACCATGATGTCCTTCAGTAGATAAATGGATAAGAAAGCTGTGGTACGTCCAGACAATGTCTGGTAGGAGCACAACCACGCCTGATGGTTCAGTCTTATAGTTGATGACAAAATCCATTGAAACAGAGATGGAAAATCTAGAGACCTATAGTAACAGGATGAGAGAGCCTGGTGAGTTCTATGGTAAATTGGAGAAAACATGGCCTGTCTTAAGGATATAACTTTACCTGGCCCAAGATAAATGTTGCTTTCTATATTGAAGACACAGTATTACCAGATATTTTGAATTTTCAGTAAAAGTTGGCCTTAATGATTATTGTTTAAAATATCCTAAAGCTTTAAGTGTTGGCAGCTAATTTTACAAATATTTAAATACCTCACAGACCCATAGTATTTCTAACAGTCTGAATTTTGTTGATTACTCCCATGGTGTCATTTAACATACTTCACTATCCTCTGTATTTCCTGATTAGTGGTAGTTAGGTCTAGTGGCTTGATTGAATTCAGGTTTGACTTTTTCTTTCTTTTTCAGTAAGAATACTTTTGGTAATACATATCTGTCAGGAGCCACATTGTATCTGATTTTTTCTTTATCTGATGTTTGCATTAGGGATTGAAAATGGTGATATTCTGAATCTATCATTCCTTCTTCATTTTTTTGTTGAAACATTTCTATCAAGAGAAACTTTCCTTGTCAAGTAATTTTGTAGAGGAAGTGCAGGATAAACACTTGTTTCTTTTCATTATTTTTATCATTTTTTAAAACAAGGAGTTGCTTCCCTGGCATGCTTCAAATATGACAAATTAGCTGTTGTTTTAATATCATTGTGATCTCATGGATTTAAGTATAGTTTTATGCTTTAGTTGTCTTCACACACTGTCCCTTATTGATGCTCAAATTGTCCTGTGTAGGACAATGGGAGCCTCTTTCAGCTGGTTTCTGAAGTTTTTGTTTTGTTTTCACATGACCCTAGTAGTGATGAAAAATTTTATTTTCTAAAGTGATGAAATATTTCAGGCTCAGATTGTCAGTTTTCTCACTTACCCCTAAGATCTCCTTTTGAGCAAATTTGAGCATCTTTTCATATTGTTAAGCACTATTTGCATGTCATTTCTATGAATTGCCTGTTTATGTCTAAAGTTTTTTTTTTCTCTATGGTTGTTGATTATTGCTTATCTCTTTTTAGAAAATTAAAGAATTGTTTTTATCTTGTCTAGGCAGGCCAACAAAATGCAACATTTTGGCCCCAGGCTGAAAGATAATATTCCCATTACAGATCTAAAAAATGACTCAGTAGTCAAAAAGTACACAGAGATCATGTAACTAAAGAACATAGTCCAATATAGGACTGCTCCAGTAATTCTACTCCACAGAAGAAACCAGATTCGGCCCAACTCCATCATACAACTTCCACTATATAATTAAAATCTAAACTAGCTTCTGGCTTCAATTTTGACATTTTCCTAAAAATTCCCAAATTAGGTAAGATCCTTATGCCTGTTTCTCACTCAGCCTAAAGTTCTATAACGCCTAGTGACCCCACATTTCAGGTTTGTCAGTGTAGCCAAAGTAGAACATGTTCTCAAAGATTGATTCTGGCAAGCCAAACCCTTTAGAGATTTTTAAGTTAGAACAAAAGCTCATTCTTTTATAATGAGGGAGGCATGTGCACACACAAACATACACACACATGTACACACATTAAATATATACACACATACATATGTGTATAAAATTATTGACCAGAATATGCCTCTTTCTATCCCTTATTTCAGTAACAGAGTTCCAAAGAAGCTAGAAAGCAGTCAATAGGTGATTATGATGTGTATACGTCAGGGTCCCAGGAAGAAGCAGATGACACAGAATGGGTAATTGAAGAGCATATAGTTAAGTGTCTCTTTAGATAGGCATGATCAGGGCTTAAGGATAATGATGAGCTGAAGAAGAACCCAAGAAGTCTCAACACAATGGCCAGTATTCCCAATGCTTGACTGGAAAGGTCAAAGGGAGCTAGCTGTGACCAGAGCCTGGTGAGAGCTGTAGCCTTTGAAGAGAGGCCACCTAACAGAAACTGTAGCTTTAGGTCAAGGACTGCACCCTGACCTCTCCTCCTGGTTCCCTCCCCCTCTTGGTGCACTCCCACCTCTATCCCATTGACTGAGACCAAGTAGAAGTTTGAGTTAAAGAAATCCTCGCATACAGGCTGAGGAAGGTAACATCCTGGGGCACAGAGCAAAGCAGAGAAGAATGGAAACTGGATCTGGAAGGGCAAATAAAGTTTATTCAGTCCATTGAGTCAGAGCCCATGGAAATCCTAAGTGAAATTTTACTTGATGACATGGAAGGGCATAGAGAATGGTTCCTTCCTCAGAAGGCTCCTATCCTCCCACATTCAATATTCCTCTCCCTCTGACAGTGTTCATGAATGTTCATAGTCTCCAACTTATCTTTTTTTTTTTAGACTTTTTTCAGACCAACCTATTTCTGCTCACACCTTTCTTTAGACTGGTCTCAATGTGACTGATTCATTTCTGGTTTCCAAGTTCATTATATTTCTAGGCTAAAGTTGAGGTTGCACACTCATTACATCAATTGGGCCCAGGCATTCTCAAGGCTTCTCCGCCACATATCACAAACAGTGTCTTGGGTGATTTTCTGCAGATAGCTATTATAAACATTTGACTTTTTCTCTTATTTTAATCTTGGATTTCTATGTTCTTATAGGGGGAAAGGGGGCCCCCTATAGATTCTAATATTCTGATGCTATCCATCACACACTGAAAAACCACCATCTCCCCATTAAAGATAGATATATGTATAAATCTGTATATTTATCCCATGGCATAGTTTAGTCAACAGAAGTATTGACTGAATAGATAGTAGGTGCTGAGCCTGGCAAGCACTGTTCTAACTTTGTGTGAGAGAAGTAGAAGAGTTAGGAGTCTAATTGCAATGGCAGAGTGCTGAATGCAACTGAAATTTATGCAAACCAAGAATAGAAGGGATTTATTTGAAAATAGATTTGGGAAGAAGGAAGAAAATGGTATATTCAAAAGAAACACACAAATTGTATGTATTGAACAAAACTTACCTGAAAGAGAGTGAAACCAATTTAGCAAGTCAGAGTAATTCAGATTTAATGTTACAAGCACAAATAAGTCCAATGAGCAAGGCAGTTCAAGGAAGCTTTACTAAAGTTAAAATCTGTGTGATTATCCATGTTTGGATAATGGTTAGGGCCTCACTTGTGATGGGTAATATGGAGAGGGAAAGAAGATATGGGTCTCTTTGTTATATCTGGTGCAAAGGTGCTGATAAGAAAGAGAAAACAGAAGATGATTAGAGGTGTCAAAGGAAAACAAAAAAATGGTAACAATTTAGAAAATAATGAAAAATTAAGGAGTGGCAGATTGTGGAGGAGGAAATGTGCAAACCTTAGTTTCTGACATATCCACCTTTAGGTTTTGATAGTTAATCTAAATGATACTTTTCAGGAGACACCTGAACCTTCATAGCTGCAAAAGTCTACATTATCAAACTGAGAGAAGACAAAATAAAGTTGGTAAAGTGTTTCTTCTTGAGTATATGAATTCCCTAAAGTGAAAAGGAGAAGGAATTCTGTGAATATGCTTAGGAGTTACTAATTTCATGGCAAAGAGTAATCAGAGAATAGCAGTCAGAGAACTAAGGTCAGGAGAATAATATATCATAGAAATCAGGAGGGGAATGCAATGTCAAATGCCCAGAAGAAAAAATCATTGGTTTCCAAACAACAGACCATAAATATAATGTAAGCTTCCATTTTTGAAGACTGTTCATTCATTTCCTGTACTAAATACAGCATTAAGATTTATTAAATATGTTGCATACCCATAAAATAATTACTTCTACCCAATAATTACTTGGATGATAAATCAATCATCACAGCATTCAATATGGATTTTTGCATTGCAAAGTCTGTGAAGTATTACATGTAAGCAATCAAATTCTCTTGAATCCTGATCAATTAATACATTTGTTTTTTTCTGAATAAATTTAAGGAATTTGATATGTTACAATTTGAAAACTTTTAATGTAATTAATGATCAAATGAGAGCTGTAACTGGGTAGTTCTGCTGTGGTGATTATATGGAATGCTTCACGTATTTTAGCTTTTGCAAAGACAACTTTGACTACAGTCTGTGTATACGTGAAAGTGTGAGGTGACTGTGTTAGATCATAAAATGGAATATGTTAAAATTTCTCTTTTTGGTAAAAAAATTCTTGAAGATTAACAGTTGAGATTCCTTTCCTAGTCATTATTCAAAGAGTGTTTGTTTAGCATTTAACTTTTTGATGTATATGTTTCTGTGTGTGTGTTTAAGAGAAGGGGGTTCTTCAGTAAGGTTTTCCAGAACTATGTTGCCATAAGTAGCAATATGGATGTAAGTGGGATCAAACTTTATTGGAGAACATCAAAGACCATATCAGGAAGCCAAGTGATGTCAGATTATTATTTGGCATACTAAATAAACATCCATTGTAAAGTACAGTGCACTAACTAGAATTGCTGCTCAGTGAAAGCAGTATGGGAAAGTTAATGAATATCACAGTCTTAAATATGGAAAATAGTCTAAATGCAAAGCTGGAATAAAACTTGTTTCTAGTCAGGTTGAATTAAGGGCAGATGTTATGTACCCAAATATAAGTAATACAATTATGGGTGTAAGCCCACTTACATGCTTCTGAATTTATTAGTTGGTAAATGTCAATCTCCTAGTAGTATTAAAAGTAAGTTTGGGGGCTTCCCTGGTGGCTCAGTGGTTGAGAGTCCACCTGCCGATGCAGGGGACACGGGTTCGTGCCCCGGTCCAGGAGGATCCCACATGCCGTGGAGCGGCTGGGCTCATGAGCCATGGCCGCTGCACCTGCACATCCGGAGCCTGTGCTCTGCAACAGGAGAGGCCACAGCAGTGAGAGGCCCATGTACTGCAAAAAAAAAAAAAAAAAAAAAAAAAAAAAGTACGTTTGAGGAAGTTAGACCATAAGCTACTAAGGAAGCAGAGCTTCACCTACAATATTATTGTCTCTAATTTTGTTTTTTTTTTACAAATAAAACTATACTTTTAGAAACATGGTTCTAATTCTTCACCTAAAGTCAAGTATTCTATTTTACAGATATTTGTATGCTTTATTACACGTTAAAATTGATTTTTTTCTTTTGTAAATTCAAAGATAAAACACATTTAAAAGGAAACAAATTTGCCATCTGAAAAGACTGAGGAAAATTTTTTTTTCATCTTGAAAGTAATGTGTATTTGAAATCTTCAAGAATAAAAGTTGCTTTGTAATGCCTTGTATTATGATTTTATTGCTATTTTCCTTTTTTATTTGTGCTGTCCATAATGAAAGTGGTAAGTTTTATTTTTAAAGCCTAATTGATATCTTGCTGCTGGTAATGTACATTGATACATACAGTTTGTGAAGCAATTTGGTAATATATAAAAGATCTTAAAAATGTTATTTCTACTGACCCAGTAATTCTAATTCTGATAAACATTTCTAAGGAAATAATCCCAAACATGCAAAATGCTTTATATGTAGATGTTTATGACAGGTCTACAGTTGTGAAAAACTCCAGAAATAACAAAAATAGCCAACAATAGAATGATTAAGAAAACTGCTATGTATAGATAATGGAATCATATTAGTCATTAATTAATATGGGTTTAAATACCAGACAGTTTGGAAATTCTTATGATTTAATAAATTTAAATGATAAAGGCAATATAAGCCAGCATCAAAAATAGTGTTTTAATAGATGTTTATTGATGAATGAATGAACTAGTGAATGAAATGATTGCAGATATATCAGGCATACTATTGCTTCTAGGCACTTCTACTAGTAGAGTTAGAAAAATTAAGCACTAATTTACTGCATGCCAGCTGGGAATCACCACCAAAATGAAATTTGCATAAACAGAGAAAAGAATAGTTAAACATATATTTTTTTCAGTCTCCAATAAAGTTTTGACACTATTTTTTATTGCTGACATAGAATTTTAAAAACAATTTAAAAGTTTTATGTACACTCCATAATCAACCAAAGAGAAAACTCACTGATGGCCTTATACTAAAATGATGAATTATTTTTTCATATGTATTTTTCTTTTATTATTGAGGCATAATTGACACATAACACCATAATCGTTTCAGATGTACACCATTTGTATATATTGCAAAATGTACAAAAATCATAGTAAGTCTACTTATATCCATCACTGTACATAGTTCTAAAATTTTTTTTCTTGTGATGAGAACTTTTAAGATTTATTCGCTAAGCTATTTTCAAATATGCAGTTTTTATTAACTATAGTCACTATGCTGTACATTACATCCCTATAACTGGAAGTTTGGACATTTTGACTGTATTCACTCGTTTCTCCCACTCCCTTACTCCCCATTCCCCACTTTTGGCAACACCAATCTGTTCTCTGTATCTATGAGCTTGTTTTTTTGTGTATTTGTTTTTGTTTTTGTTTTAAGATTCCACATATAAGTGAGATCATACAGTGATGTCTTTTTCTGTCTCGCTAGCATAATGCCCTCAAATTCCATTCATGTTGTTGCAAATGGCAACATTTACTTCTTTTTTAAAGCTGAAAAATATTCCGTTATGTATATATAAACCACATTTTCTTTATCTGTTCATCCTTCAATGGGCACCTAAGTTATTTCTATATCCTGGCAATTGTAAACAATGTTGCAATGAACATGGCAGTGCATAAATCTTTTTCAGTTAGCATTTTCAAATTCTTCAGATAAATACCTGGAAGTAGAATTGCTGAATCATATGGTAGTTTATTTTCAATTTTTTGAGGGACCTCCATACTGTTTTGTTTTGTTTTTGCGGTACACGGGCCTCTCACTGTTGTGACCTCTCCCGTTGCGGAGCCCAGGCTCCGGACGCGCAGGCTCAGCGGCCATGGCTCACGGGCTTAGCCAATCCGCGGCAATGTGGGATCTTCCCAGACCTGGGGCACGAACCCGTGTCCCCTGCATCAGCAGGCGGACTCTCAACCACTGCGCCACCAGGGAAGCCCTTCCATACTGTTTTTCATAGTGCACGCAGCAATTTATATTCCTACCAACAGTGCACAAAGGTTCACTATTTTCTACATCCTCTGCAACACTTCTTATTTCTTGGCCTTTTGATAATAGCCATTCTAAGAGGTGTGAGGTGATATCTCATTAGGTTTTGATTTGCATTTCTCTGATAATGGTGATGTTTAGCATCTTTTCATGCACCTGTGGCCATCTGCATGTCTTCATTGGAAAAATGTCTATTCAGATCCTCTGCCCGTTTTTGTTCATGTTGTTTGTGTTTTTTGGCTATTGAGTTGTATGATTTATTTATATATTTTAGATATTAACCCCTTATCAGATACATGACTTGCAAATATTTGCTCCCATTCATTAGGTTGCCTTTTCATTTTATTGATGGTTTTCTTTACTATGTAGAAGCTTTCTAGTTTGTAGTCCCACTTGCTTAGTTTTGCTTTTTTCGCCTTTGCTTTGTCAAGTCAAAAAAATCATCAGAAAGATCAATGTCAGAGAGCTTACTGCCAATATTTTTTTCTAGGAATTTTATGGTTTCAGGTCTTACATTCAAGTATTTAATCAATTTTGAGTTAATTTTTGTGTACGGTTTAAGAGAATGGTCTGGTTTTATTCTTTTGCAAGTGGCTGTCCAGTTTTCCCAACACTATTGAAGAGAATTCCCTTTCCCCATTGTATAGTCTTGCCTCCTTGGTCATAAATTAATTGACCATATATGTATGGGTTTATTTCTGGGCTATCTATTCTGTTCTAATGATCTGCATGTCTGTCTTTATGCCTATACCATACTGCTTTGGTACTATAGACTTGTAATAGAGTTTGGAATCAGGGAGCATGAGGCCTCCAACTTTGTTTTTTCTCAAGATTGTTTTGACTGTTCAGAGTCTTTTTTGGTTCCTATAAACTTTTGGATTGTTTGTTCTATTTCTATGAAAAATGCCAATGAAATTTTGATAGGGATTGCATTGAATCTGTAGATTGCTTTGGGTAATATGGACATTTTAACAATATAACTATTCCCATCCATAACCAATGAATAGCTTTCAATTTATTTGTGTCTTCTTCAAATTCTTTCATCAGTGTCTTATAGTTTTCAGTGTACAGGTCTTTCACCTCCTTGGTTAAATTTATTCCTAGGTTTTTCTTTTTTGGATGCAATTGTAAATGGGATTGTTTTCTTAATTTCTCTTTCTGTAAGTTCATTATTAGTGTATAGAAATGCAAGAGGTTTTTGTATATTGATACAGTATCCTGCAACTTTACAGAATTTGTTTAATCTAACAGATTTTTGGTTGAGTCTTAAGGGTTTTCTATATACAATATCATGTCATTGGGCTTCCCTGGTGGCGCAGTGGTTGAGAGTCCGCCTGCCGATGCAGGGGACATGGGTTCGTGCCCTGGTCCGGGAGGATCCCACATGCCGCGGAGCGGCTGGGCCCGTGAGCCGTGGCCGCTGAGCCTGCGCATCTGGAGCCTGTGCTCCGCAACGGGAGAGGCTACAGCAGTGAGAGGCCCTCGTACCACAAAAAAAAAAAACAACAAACAAACAAACAAAAAATCATGTCATTCACAAATAGTGATGGTTTTACTTTTTCCTTTTCAATTTAGATGTTTTTTATTTGTTTTCCTTGTTTAATTGCTTAGGCTATAACTTTCATACTATGTTGAATAAAAGTGGTGAGAGTATGCATCCTTGTCTTGATCCTGATCTTAGTGGAAAATTTGCAGCTTTATATCATTGAGAATGATATTATCTGAGGGCTTGTCACATATGTCCTTTATTATGTTGAGGTATATTCCCTATATACCTACTTTGTTGATTATTTTTTTTATCATAAATGGATGTTGAATTTTGTAGAATGCTTTTTCTGCCTCTGTTGAGATGGTCATATGCTTTTGATCTTTCATTTTGTTAATGTGGTGTATTACCTTGATTGATTTCTGGATATTGAAGCATCCTTGCATCCCTCAAATAAATCCCTCTTGATCATGGTGTGGGATCCTCTTAATGTATCACTGAATTCAGTTTGCTAATATTTTGTTGAGGATTTTTGCCTCTGTGTTTATCAGGGATATTGACCTGTAATTTTTTTCTGTGGTATCCTTATCTGGTTTTGGTATCAGGGTAATGCTGATTTTAAATGAGTTTGAAAATGTTCTTTCCTCTCCTATTTTTGGGGAACAGTTTGGAAAGGATTGGTATTAATTGTTCTTTAAATGTGTGGTAGAATTTACTTGGTGAAGCCATCTGGTCCTGGGCTTTTGTTTGTTGAGAAGTATTTGATTATTGATTTAATCTCCTTACCAGTAATCCATCTGATCAGGTTTTCTATTTCTTCATGATTCAGTCTTGGTAGGTTGTATGTTTCTAGGAATTTATCCATATCTTCAAGGTTGTCCAGTTTATTGGTGTATATTTTTTATAGTAGTCTCTCCTGATCCTTTGTATTTTTGTGGTAACATTTACAATGTCTCCTCTTTCATTTCTGATATTGAGTCCTTTTTTTTCTTGGTGAATCTAGCTGATAGTTTGTCCATTTTGTTTATCTTTTTAAAGAACCAGCTTAGTTTCATTGATCTTTTCTAATATTTTTTTAGTCTCTATTTTATTTGTGTCCACTCTTATTGTTTTCATTTCTTTCTTCTACTAATGTTGGGCTTTGTTTGTTCTTCTTTTTCTAGTTCCTTGATGCATTAAGTTAGGTTGTTCATTTGAGATTTTTCTTGTTTCTGGAGGTAGGCATTTATCTCCATGAACTTCCCTCTTAGAACTGCTTTTGATGAACCACATAAGTTTTGGTATGTTGTATTTCCATTTCTATTTGTCCAAGGTATTTTTTAATTTCTCTTTTGATTTCTTGACCAACTGGTTATTTAGTAGCATGCTGCTTTATCTCTACTTGTTTGTGAATTTTCGTTTTTTTCTTTTAATGATTTCTAGCTTCCTACCATGGTGGTTGGAAAAGATGCTTGATATAATGTTAATCTTATAAATTTACTTGTTTTGTGGCCTCACACAGCAGTCCCCAACCTTTTTGGCACCAGGGACTGGTTTCATGGAAGACAACTTTTCCACAGACCAGGGTGGGGGAGGGGGGGAGGGTTTGTTCAGGTAGTAAGGTAGCGATGGGGAGTGATGGGGAGCAGCAGATGAAGCTTCACTTGCTCACCTGCCACTCACCTCCTGCTGTGTGGCCCAGTACCTAATAGGCCACAGACTGGTGCTGGTCTGCAGACTGGAGGCTGGGGACCCCTGGCCTAACATATAATCTATCGTAGAGAGTGTTCCATGATCACTTTAGAAGAATGTGTATTCTGCTGCTTTTGGATGGAATGTTTTCTGTCTGTTAAGTTGCTCTGGTCTGATTTGTTTAAGGACAGTGTTTCTTGTTTCTCTGTCTGGATGATCTATCCATTTATGCGATGGGGTATTAAAAGTCCTCTACTTATTATATTGCTGTCTATTCCTTTTAACTTTATATTTGCTTTATATATTTAGGTGGACAAATACTTATAAATGTTACATCCTTTTGTTGAACTGACCTGTATATCATTACATAATGCCCTTTTTTGTTTCTTATTACAATATTTGTTTTAAACTCTATTTTGTTTGATATAAATATAGCTATCCCAGCTTTCTTTTGGTTTCCATTTGCACAAAATATCTTTTTCATTCCTTCACTTTCATTCTTTGTGTGTCTTTACATCTAAAATGAGTTTCTTGTGGGCAGCATAAAGATGGGTCTTGTTTTCTTATCTATTCAGTCACTCTATCTTTGAAGAATTTAGTCCATTTACATTTAAAGTAATTATTGATAGGTAAGTACACATTGCCATTTGTTAATTGTTTTGTGGTTGTTTTGTAGTTCTTGTGTTCCTTTCTTCATGTTCTCTTCCTTTGTAATTGATGACTTTATCTTTTGTGCATTTGCTATAGGTTATTGCTTTGTGGTTACCAAGAGGCTTACATATTACAACTTAAGTGAAAGCATGCTAAACTGTACATTTTACACACACACCCCATGATTTATATATTTGATGTCACATTTTACATCTTTTTGTGTTTCCCTTAGCTAATTATTGTAGTTACAGTTATTTTTACCATTTTTGTCTTTTAACTTTTATACTAGCTTTATAAATGATTAATTCCCCAACTTTACTATGTATTTAATTTTATCAGTGAGATTTACACTTTTATATGTTTTTTTGTTTGTTTGTTAGTAATGAGCATCCTTTCTTTCATCTTAAAGAAGTCTCTTTAACATTTTTTGCAAGGCTAGCTTAGAGATGATGAACTCCTTTAGCTTTTGCTTATCTTGAAGCTCTCTCTCTCCTTCAATTCTGAATGTCAGTTTTTCCTGGCAGAATATTCTTAGTTGGAAGTTTTTTCTTTCAGCACTTTGAATATATTGTGCAACTCCTTTATGGCCTGCAAAGTTTCTGCTGAAAAATCTGCTTATTATCTTATGGGGATTCCCTTGTACATAACAAGGTTTTTTCTCTTGCTGCTTTTAGAATTCTCTCTTGGTCTTTAAATTTTGACATTTTAGTTGTAATATGTCTTGGTGTGGGTGCCTTTGTATTTAGCTCTGTTGCTTCTATTTGGTACTTATATTTTCTGTCTCTTTATGGAAATTTTCACTGTGTTCATCTATTCTTCTCCCAAGTTTAGTGAGCACTTATGACCATTATTTTCAACTCTTTATCAGGTAAATTATTTATTTCCAATTCATTAAGAAGTTTTTTTTTTCTGATATTTTGATCTTTTTTTTTCACTTGCTGTATTGGTTTCTATGCACTAGATAAAACAGCCACCTCTCCCAGTCTTGAAGGATTGGCCTCAAGTAGGAGATGAAACTCATTCTTTAACCCTGTTCTACATCTTGGTTGTCTCTATAAACCTTGAGATTGTCCAAAAAGCCTATTTTATTTTTAATGGTTCTCAGTATTTGAGGGTATGCCAAAACCTGTCTGGGTCCCAAAGGGGAGGATCTCAGTCAGCACTTAGATTCAGGCTGATTGGAAGTCATACCCTCAGGCAGCAGCTTTTAAAGTATGCATATATATACACGGTTCTGTGGGACCACAAGTATAAGTCCAATAGCATTCCATAGGTGTTTACTGGCAGCAGACAGAAAAGTCAGGGCACCAGACAAGGACATAAGCTCCTTCCTGGTAGATACTGGTGAGCTGGAGTAAGGCAGAGGGAGAGCACAAAGATTGCATCACTGGCCTTGGTTCCTTGAGAATATCTCCACTGATGTCTAGATGTGGGCCAAACCAGAAGCTTTCCTTCAAGCTAAAGCTCTGGGACAAGCAAACAGGCCTCTTATACTGAAAGACTGGGGCTGCGTTTCAGTTTTCTGTGTATGCAGTGTCCTGGGGGTGTTAAGAACCATCTCTCTGATGATTACAGTCCCATGGGACCTCAGAATGTTAGTCCTCCTGGCCACCAGTGCCATGTGATCAAGAGCAATCCCCTGGGTTGCACCCATGAAATCCGGGTCACCAGATATAAAAATCGGGGCTGCAGATGCACGTAAAAGTTTTCTTCCAGGAGATGCTGGCACCCTGGAGCATGACAGAGGAAGAGTGTAAAGATGGTACCTGTCTTCTGAGGTCTTAGGAGACCCCTTGGGCTGTAGCTATGCATATATGCTAATAGGTCTCTTTCACAGAAAAGACTAGGCTCTTCAGAATGCTTCCTCTTGCTGTACCCTGGAGATGGTAGTCATTTAAAAACTCTTTCTCTATTGGCTACAGTCCTGTGGGACCCTCATGTGTAATCCCTACTGGCCAACAGAGTCAGAGGATCTAGAAGTGTCCTGTGGGTGTCAGCCACAAAAAATTGGGGCCCCAGAAGAGGGTACAAGTTCCTTTCTGGAAGAGGTCAGCAAGTTAGAGCAAGGCAGAGGGAGAGTGCAATGATGGAAACTGCCAGCTTCTATTCCCAGAGATTACCTCAATTGGCCCTTAGATGTGCATTCAATTAGATGCCTGCCCCTCAGGCCAACACTTTAAGATAATCATATCAGACCCTTTCACATAAAGTCTGGGTGCCTCAATTGGCTGCTTCTGCACTGGGCGGTGGGGCAGTGAGTCTAAGCTTGTTAGCCCATTAAAGGCCATTTCTCAGTTCTCTACAGCCTTTTGTGTCTTGGAGACTTGAGTCTCATAGATTTTCAAAGCTAGATGTTTTGAGTGCTCCTCTTTCATAGGCAGACCTTAAAATTGGGGATGCTGATGAGGGGTTCAAATTTTTGCTCATCAGAGAGAAGCTCTGGGCTTTGAGTTTCTTCCCAATTGTGGGTGGCTGTGCTGGGGGTTGGCTTTATAGTGAGATTATGTGTCAACCCAGAGGAAATTGTTCCATGTGTAGCTGTAGATTCAATGTGTCCATGGGAGGAGGTGAGTTCAGGATCTTCCTAAGTCACATCTTAAACTGGAACCCTACGAATAAAGGTAATTCCTTTTAATTTCCAGAGTATTTTCAAAATATGTCTCTCACACACATTTTTGCCTGTAAGATAGGCAACTAGTAACATATTGTTTTATATATAAATCTAGTAATAAACTGAAATATTTTCATTGAAGTCATTGTAACCTCACAACTAAACTATGAGATCTCTGAACACCAGGTAGATAGGTCCATAGAGATCATTAGTATAAGAGGTACATGTCCCCTTACAAACAGTTCACCATCACTCACTTTTGCACTCTTGATGATATTGTATCTGTAGTTGTTTATGCTTGTTAAAAGCCCTGATACTCACTGGATATCTTATTAGCCTGTTGCAAAATAACCTCTTGTCCAAGTGATTCTCTCTGTTCTGTGAGAAACATGAACACATTTAGAAAATCACTGTGTAGCTAGGGACCCAAACAATGCCTGAATATTCTAGACTCTATCAGTATTATATCTGAAAAGAAATTAATATAATATAGTTTCTGTCAATAGTCATTTTTGCTTTTTGGCTTACTCAATATTCTAATTTCAAAGCAGTCTCATAAAAATGGTTATGCATGTAATCAAGCTAGAGCTCCTCTTTCTTTTGGAATTATAACTAGAATGACCATATAATTTTTCAGCCAGAACAAAATACTTTTAGAGTGAATGGAGAAACTGTGCCTAATTATTTGGGGACAACAAATATAAACTGGGAATGTCCCAGGCAAACAATTATGTATGGTCACATTAATTGTAATGGTCAATATAAATAAACTTACAAAAACTTGTTAGCTTAGTAATTTTAAAAGTCTTTGGTTATGTTAATTAAATTACAGTGAAAATGGAACCCTAAAGACAATAATTTTCTAAGCATATCTCTGATTTAATTACTTACTATTTTTTATTATGATGATGATGATGATTCTGTAGGACGGCCTATGACAGTATATCAAATTCTACTTATAAACTAACAAAAGTGTTCAAATCATGAGAATACAAACTCACAGAATCAAAGAGAGTATCTTGGAGCTTAACTAGTCTAATATTTTCAATTTTCAGATAGGAAAACAAGGATGTAGGAAATCAAAGTAAATTGCCCAATGCTATATAGTTCATTAATTGCAGAGCCAGAGATATATCCCAGGTGTCCTAATTCTCAGTTAACAAATCAGATTTTTGAGTACACTACAGTTGAACTTTGAACAATTCAGGGGTTAATCCACATATATCTTATGGTTGGCCCTCCATATCAGCAATTCCTCTACATTCATGGATTCAACCAACCACGGACCATGTAATATTATAGTATTTACTATTGAAAAATATCCACATATAAGTGGACCCATGCATTTCAAACCTATGTTCAAGGGTCAACTGTATTTCAATTACTTTTACCTACTTCTTTTCTTTTGAAATGATATTTAGGACAACTGTAGAGCAGAATAGAATAGCTTTTAATAGACCAACAATCCCATTGAGAACCACTAGAAAAGTCATCCATACCACCCCCCAAAAAAAATCTGTTACAGACGTCAGAGAACTACTGAAGCAACCAGGACAAGAGAGAAAAATCTTTACAGAGAGAGAGAACTGCAAAGATGAGCTTAATATAGCCATTTTCCTTTGAAGGCATTTGTTGATTCCAGCACATGAAAAAAACTTGAAAATCCAGATTTTGTGTGGATAGAGAGTCACTGATGAGTCACAGAGAAACAAGCAGTCTTATGAGACTGGGAGATAAAATTGGAAATTTGAGTACTTAAGGTCACAGTGAGAAGGAACGGATAAAGAACTTGGCCTGATACACAGCTGGTTTCCCCCTCAAGGTATCTGTTGAGTTCTGAAGCTACAGAGGACAGGAGAACATGAAACTAAGCAGAACACCTATAAAAAGCAGAGGGGAATTTTTTGTAGTCTTGCCTTACTACAAAAAAAGAGTGTTGAGTATAGGAGGAAGTGCCACCCCATCCCAAAAAAGGGGGGATCCTGGTGAACATACTAGGTCCTAAAATGAAAAACCATGGATAGCTACACCCTAAGAACAAGAGTGAACTACTCTGAGCTTTACTAAGCTTGCACTCTTGTCTTAGCTCAGCTCAATGATTGATTGGATTAAGGTGATAAACCTCTATCTGCCTAGTAGAGGAAAGGGTGAACCTCTGTAAAAGAAGATAATATCAACTGAATATTAGTTCCTGTGATATTCATATATGCAATATCAACCATTCTATCAAAAATAGTCATGCCAAGAGAGAGAACCATACAACTCCACCCAACAAATAAAACAAGGTTTTTTTAAAAAAGGGCAAGACAAGAAAGTGATCTAAATATTTGTATTAGCAAAGGCTGAAATAAACTAATAATATATTTGAAAAGATGGATAAAAACAAATAGAAAATGGAGAATTTCACTAGAAACTTAGAACTAGGAAATAGAATCAAATGGAAATTTTGGAAATGAAAACTACAACTAGTTTTCATGACTTGGTATGTGGATGGATGGAAAATATAGATAGAAAATATCCAAACTAAAACACAAAGAGAAACAATAATGGAAAAATTAAAGAACATAAGAGACAAATAGGACACATTGAAAAATAAATAACATATTCTAATTCAAGCCCCAGTAGGATAAAAGAGAATGGGGCATTACAGTATTTGAAGAAACAGCACCTGGGACATTTTAAAATAATTTTCTAATAACTATCAACAGCCTATATATATGTGAGGAAAAGCAACAGATCACCCAGCAGAAGATTAGTTCTAACCATCCTGGAAACCTAAACAACACTGTAACTTTGTAAGCCAAAGCCTCCTTCTAGAACTCCCTTGTTTCTCATGTGAGAATTTTTTCATCAGGCTCCCTCTTCTTAAGTGACACTCTATGATAAACCATGTTCAACATTACCTGTCTCTTCACCCAGATGCATAAAGGATGTATCTGGTGGTAAGATTTTAGAGTCCAAAATCACTTATGTGAGTTAAAGCACTGTTTCTGAAGACCCATTAAAAAAAAAAAAAGCAACAAGAATAACAAATTAGTATTTTCACATCCAAAACTATCTTAACTAGTTTGCCAGGTATATTCTTTTTTTTTAATTTAATTTTTATTTTATATTGGAGATTAGCTGACTTAAAATATAGTGTTAGTTTCAGGTATACAGCAAAGTGATTCAGTTATACATATACATGTTCCATTCTTTTTCAGATTCTTTTCCCATATAGGTTATTACAAAATATTGAATAGCATCCCCTGTGCTATATAATAGGTTCTCATTTGTTATCTACTTTATATATAGGAGTGTATATATGTCAATCCCAATCTCCCAATTCATCCTTCCCACCTTGGTAACCATAAATTTGTTTTCCACATCTGTGACTCTATTTCTGCTTTGCAAATAAGTTCATCTGTACATTTTTCTAGATTCCACATATAAGCAATATTATACATTTGTCTTTCACTTTCTGACTTAACTTCACTCTGTATGACAATCTCTAGGTCTATCCATATCTTTGCAAATGGCATTATTTCTTTCTTTTCTATGGCTGAGTAGTATTCCATTATATATATGTACCACATCTTCTTTATCCACTCCTCTGTTGATGGACATTTAGGTTGCTTCCATATCTTGGCTATTGTAAATAGTGCTGCAATGAACATTGGGGTGCATGTATCTTTTCAAATTATGGTTTTCTCTGGATATATGCCCAGGAGTGGGAATGCTGGATCATACAGTAGTTCTATTTTTAGTTTTTGAAGGAACCCCCATATTGCTCTCCATAGTGGTTGTACCACTTTACATTCCCACCAACAGTGTAGGAGGGTTCCTTTTTCTCCACACTCTCTCCAGCATTTATCGTTTGTAGACTTTTTGATAATGGCCATTCTGACCCGTGTGAGGTGATATCTCATTGTAGTTTTGATTTGCATTTCTCTAGTAATTAGCGATGCTGAACATCTCTGTATGTGCTTTTTGGCCATCTGTATGTCTTCTTTGGAGAAATGTCTGTTTAGATCTTCTGTCCAATTTTTGATTGGGTTTTTTTTTTTTTTTTTGCTATTGAGCTGCATGAGCTGTTTGTATAATTTGGAGATTAATCCCTTGTCAATCACATCATTTGCAAATATTTTCTCCCATTCTGTGGATTGTCTTTTTGTTTTGTTTATGATGATCTTTGCTGTGCAAAAGCTTTTAAGTTTAATTAGGTTCCATTTGTTTATTTTTGTTTTTATTTGTATTACTCTAGGTGGTGGATCCAAAAAGATATTGCTGTGATTTATGTCAAAGACGGTTCTGCCTATGTTTCCCTTAAAGAGTTTTATAATATCTGGTCTAACATTTAGGTCTTTAATCCATTTTGAGTTTATTTTTGTGTATGGTGTTAGAGAATGTTCTAATATCATTCTTATAAATGTAGCTGTACAGTTTTCCCAGGACCATTTATTGAAGAGACAGTCTTTTCTCCATTGTATGTTCTTGCCTCCGTTGTTGTAGGTTAATTGACCATAGGTGCATGGGTTTATTTCTGGGCTTTCTCTCCTGATCCATTGATCTATATTTCTATTTTTGTGTCACTACCATACTCTTTTGATTACTGTAGCATTGTAGTATAGTTTGGAGTCAGCAAGTCTAATTCCTCCAGTGCTGTTTTTCTTTTTCTTCTTTTTTTTAACATCGTTATTGGAGTATAATTACTATACAGTGGTGTGTTAGTTTCTGCTTTATAAGAAAGTGAATCAGTTAAACATATACATATGTTCACATATCTCTTCCCTCTTGCATCTCCCTCCCTCCCACCATCCCTATCCCACCCCTCAGGTGGTCACAAAGCACCGAGCTGATCTCCCTGTGCCATGCGGCTGCTTCCCACTAGCTGTCTATTTTACGTTTGGTAGTGTATATATGTCCATGCCACTCTCACAATTTGTCACAGCTTCCCCTTCCCCTTCCCGATATTCTCAAGTCCATTCTCTAGTAGGTCTGTGTCTTTATTCCCGTCTTACCCCTAGGTTCCTCGTGACTTTTTTCCCCCTTAGATTCCATATATATGTGTAAGCATACGATACTTGTTTTTCTCTTTCTGACTTACTTCACTCTGTATGACAGACTCTAGGTCCATCCACCTCACTACAAATAACTCAATTTCGTTTCTTTTTATGGCTAAGTAATATTCCATTGTATATATGTGCCACATCTTCTTTATCCATTCATCCAATAATGGACACCTAGGTTGCTTCCATCTCCTGGCTATTGTAAATAGAGCTGCAATGAACATATTGGTACATGACTCTTTTTGAATTATAGTTTTCTCAGGGTATATGCCCAGTAGTGGGATTGCTGGGTCATATGGTAGTTCCATTTGTAGTTTTTTTTAGGAACCTCCATACTATTTTCCGTACTGGCTGTATCAATTTACATTCCCACCAGCAGTACAAGAGTGTTCCCTTTTCTCCACACCCTCTCCAGCATTTACTATTTTTAGATTTTTTGATGATGGCTATTCTGACTGGTGTGAGATGATATCTCACTGAAGTTTTGATTTGCATTTCTCTAATGATTAATGATGTTGAGCATTCTTTCATGCGTTTGTTGGCAATCTGCATATCTTCTTTGGAGAAATGTCTATTTAGGTCTTCTGCCCATTTTTGGATTGGGTTGTTAGTTTTTTAGTTATTGAGCTGCATGAGATACTTGTAAATTTTGGAGATTAATCCTACGTTGGTTGCTTCATTTGCAAATATTTTCTCCCATTCTGAGGGTTGTCCTTTGGTCTTGTGTATGGTTTCCTTTGCTGTGCAAAAGCTTTGAAGTTTCATAAGGTCCCATCTGTTTATCTTTGTTTTTATTTCCATTTCTCAAGGAGGTGGGTCAAAAAGGATATTGCTGTGATTTATGTCATAGAGTGTTCTGCCTATGTTTTCCTCTAAGAGTTTGATAGTTTCTGGCCTTACATTTAGGTCTTTAATCCATTTTGAGTTTATTTTTGTGTATGGTGTTAAGGAGTGTTCTAATTTCATACTTTTACATGTACCTGTCCAGTTTTCCCAGTACCACTTATTGAAGAGGCTGTCTTTTCTCCACTGTATATTCTTGCCTCCTTTATCAAAGCTAAGGTGACCATATGTGCGTGGGTTTATCTCTGGGCTTTCTATGCTGTTCCATTGATCTATATTTCTGCTTTTGCACCAGTAAGATACTGTCTTGATTACTGTAGCTTTGTAGTATAGTCTGAAGTCTGGGAGCCTGATTCCTCCAGCTCCATTTTTCGTTCTCAAGATAGCTTTGCTATTCGGGGTCTTTTGTGTTTCCATACAAATTGTGAAAATTTTTGTTCTAGTTCTGTGAAAAATGCCAGTGGTAGTTTGATAGGGATTGCATTGAATCTGTAGATTGCTTTGGGTAGTAGAGTCATTTTCACAATGTTGATTCTTCCAATCTAACAACATGGTATATCTCTCTATCTATATGTATCATCTTTAATTTCTTTCATCAGTGTCTTATAATTTTCTGCATACAGGTCTTTTGTCTCCTTAGGTAGGTTTATTCCTAGATATTTTATTCTTTTTGTTGCAATGGTAAATGGGAGTGTTTTCTGAATTTCATTTTCAGATTTTTCATCATTAGTGTATAGGAATGCCAGAGACTTCTGTGCATTAATTTTGTATTCTCTCATCTGCAAACAGTGACAGCTTAACTTCTTCTTTACTGATATGGATTCCTTTTCTTTCTTTTCTTCTCTGATTGCTGTTACTAAAACTTCCAAAACTATGTTGAATAATAGTGGTGAGAGTGGGCAACCTTGTCTTCTTCCTGATCTTAGTGGAAATGGTTTCAGTTTTTCACCATTGAGGACAATGTTGGCTGTGGGTTTGTCATATATGGCCTTTATTATGTTGAGGAAATTTCCCTCTATGCCTACATTCTGCAGGGTTTTTATCATAAATGGGTGTTGACTTTTGTCGAAAGCTTTCTCTGCATCTATTGAGATGATCATATGGTTTTCTCCTTCAATTTTTTAATATGGTGTATCACATTGATTGATTTGCATATATGGAAGAATCCTTGCATTCCTGGAATAAACCCCACTTGATCAGGGTGTATGATCCTTTTAATGTGCTGTTGGATTCCGTTTGCTAGTATTTTGTTGAGGATTTTTGCATCTATGTTCATCAGTGATATTGGCCTGTAGTTTTCTTTCTTTGTGACATCTTTGTCTGGTTTTGGCATCAGGGTGATGGTGGCCTCATAGAATGAGTTTGGGAGTGTTCCTCCCTCTGCTATATTTTGGAAGAGTTTGAGAAGGACAGGTGTTAGCTCTTCTCTAAATATTTGATAGAATTTGCCTGTGAAGCCCTCTGGTCCTGGGCTTTTGTTTGTTCATATTTTTTTTTTGTTCATATTTTCTATTTCTTCCTGGTTCAGTCTCGGCAGGTTGTGCATTTCTAAGAATTTCTCCATTCCTTCCAGATTATCCATTTTATTGGCATAGTGTCACTTGTAGTAATCTCTCATGATCCTTTGTATTTTAGCAGTGTCAGTTGTTACTTCTCCTTTTTCATTTCTAATTCTATTGATTTGAGTCTTCTCCCTTTTTTCTTGATGAGCCTGGCTAATGATTTATTAATTTTATTTATCTTCTCAAAGAACAAGATTTTAGTTTTATTGATCTTTGCTATCATTTCCTTCATTTCTTTTTCATTCATTTCTAATCTCATCTTTATAATTTCTTTCCTTCTGCTACCTTTGGGGATTTTTTGTTCTTTCTCTAATTGCTTTAGGTGCAAGGTTAGGTTGTTTATTTGAGATGTTTCTTGTTTCTTAAGGTAGGATTGTGTTCCTATAAACTTCCCTCTTAGGACTGCTTTTGCTGCATCCCATAGGTTTTGGGTCATCATGTCTCCATTGTCATTTGTTTCTCGGTATTTTTTTATTTCCTCTTTGATTTCTTCAGTGATCTATTGGTTATTATGTTGTGTATTGTTTAACCTCCATGTGTTGTATTTTTTACAGATCTTTTCCTGTAAATGATATCAAGTCGCATAACATTGTGATCGGAAAAGATACTTGATACGATTTCAATTTTCTTAAATTTACCAAGGCTTGATTTGTGACCCAAGATATGATCTATCCTGGAGAATGTTCCATGAGCACTTGAGAAGAAAGTGTATTCTGTTGTTTTTGGATGGAATGTCCTATAAATATCAATTAAGTCCATCTTGTTTAATGTATCATTTAAAGCTTGTGTTTCTTTCTTTATTTTCCTTTTGGATGATCTGTCCATTGGTGAAAGTGGGGCGTTAAAGTCCCCTGCTATGAATGTGTTACTGTCAATTTCCCCTTTTATGGCTGGTAGTATTTGCCTTAGGTATTGAGGTGCTCCTATGTTGGGTGCATAAATATTTACAATTGTTATATCTTCTTCTTGGATCGATCCCTTGATCATTATGTAGTGTCCTTCTTTGTCTCTTCTAATAGTCTTTATTTTAAAGTCATTTTGTCTGATATGAGAATTGCTACTCCAGCTTTCTTTTGATTTCCATTTGCATGGAATATCTTTTTCCATCCCCTTACTTTCAATCTGTATGTGTCTCTAGGTCTGAAGTGGGTCTCTTGTAGACAGCATATAGGTCTTGTTCTTGTATCCATTCAGCCAGTCTTTGTCTTTTGTGGGAGCATTTAATCCATGTTTAAGGTAATTATCGATATGTATGTTCCTATTCCCAATTTCTTAATTGTTTTGGGTTTGTTATTGTAGGTCTTTTCCTTCTCTTGTGTTTCCTGCCTAGAGAAGTTACTTCAGCATTTGTTGTAAAGCTAGTTTGGTGGTGCTGAACTCTCTCAGCTTTTGCTTTTCCGTAAAGGTATTAATTCCTCCATCAAATCTGAATGAGATCCTTGCTAGGTAGAGCAATCTTGGTTTTAGGTGTTTATCTTTCATTACTTTAAATATGTCCTGCCATTCCCTTCTGGCTTGCAGAGTTTCTGCTGAAAGATCAGCTGTTAACATTATGGGGATTCCCTTGTGTGTTATTTGTTGTTTTTCCCTTGCTGCTTCTAATATATTTTCTTTGTATTTAATTTTTGATAGTTTGATTAATATGTGTCTTGGTGTGTTTCCTCTTGGATTTATCCTGTATGGGACTCTCTGTGCTTCCTGGGCTTGATTAACTATTTCCTTTCCCATATTAGGGAAGTTTTCAACTATAATCTCTTCAAATATTTTCTCAGTTCCTTTCTTTTTCTCTTCTCCTGGGACCCCTATAGTTCGAATGTTAGTGTGTTTAATGTTGTCCCAGAGGTCTCTGAGGCTGTCCTCAATTCTTTCCATTCTTTTTTCTTTTTTCTGCTCTGCAGTAGTTACTTCCACTATTTTATCATCCAGGTCACTTATCCGTTTTTCTGCCTCAGTTATTCTGCTATTGATCCCTTCTAGAGAATTTTAAATTTCATTTATTGTGTTGTTCATCGTTGCTTGTTTCATCTTTAGTTCTTCTAGATCCTTGTTAATTGTTTCTTGCATTTTCTCTATTCTTTCCAAGATTTTGGATCATCTTTACTATCATTATTCTGAATTCTTTTTCAGATAGATTGCCTATTTCCTCTTCATTTATTAGGTCTAGTGGGTTTTTACCTTGCTCCTTCATCTGCTGTGTTTTTGTCTTCTCATTTTGCTCATATTACTGTGTTTGGGGTCTCCTTTTTGCAGGCTGCAGGTTCGTAGCTCCCGTTGTTTTTGGTGTCTGTCTCCAGTGGCTAAAGTTGGTTCAGTGGGTTGTGTAGGCTTCCTGGTGGAGGGGACTAGTGCCTGTGTTCTGGTGGATGAGGCTGGATCTTGTCTTTCTGGTGGGGAGGTCCATCCACCTCTGCTGGTGTATTTTGCAGTGTCTCTGGCCTTATTATGATTTTAGGCAGCATCTCTGCTAATAGATGGGGCTGTGTTCCTATCTTGCTAGTTGTTTGGCATAGGGTGCCCAGCACTGTAGGTTGCTGTTCGTTGAGTGAAGCTGGGTCTTGGAGTTGAGATGGAGATCTTTGGGAGATTTTCACATTTGATATTGCGTGGAGCTGGGAGGTCTCTTGTGGACCAGTGTCTTGAAGTTGGCTCTCCCACCTCAGAGGCACAGCACTGACTCCTGGCTGGAGCACCAAGAGCCTTTCATCCACACGGATCAGAATAAAAGGGAGAAAAATAAGAAAGAAAAGAAAAGAAAGAAAGAAAGAAAGAAAGAAAGAAAGAAAGAAAGAAAGAAAGAAAGAAAGAAAGAAAGACAATAAAATAATGTTATTAAAATAAAAAATAATTATTAAGAAAAAATTTTTAAAAAGTAAGAAAAAAAAGGAATGGACAGAATCCTAGGACAAATGGTGAAAGCAAAGCTATACAGACAAAATCACACACAGAAGCATACACATACACACTCACAAAAAGAGAAAAAGGGGAAAAAATAATATATCTTTGCTACCAAAGTCCACATCCTCAATTTGGGATGATTCGTTGTCTATTCAGGTATTCCACAGATGGAGGGTACATCAAGTTGATTGTAGAGCTTTAATCCGCTGCTCCTGAGGCTGCTGGGAGAGATTTTCCTTTCTCTTCTTTGTAAGCACAGCTCCCGGGGTTCAGCTTTGGATTTGGCCCCATCTCTGCATGTTTGTCACCTGAGGGCATCTGTTCTTCACTCAGACAGGACAGGGTTAAAGTAGCAGCTGATTCGGGGGCTCTGGCTCACTCAGGTCGGGGGTAGGGAGGGGTACAGATGCAGGGCAAGCCTGTGGCAGCAGCGTTCAGCATGACGTTGCACCAGCCTGAGGTGTACCGTGCATTCTTCCAGGGAAGTTGTCCCTGGATCACGGGACCCTGGCAGTGGTGGGCTGCACAGGCTCCCGGCAGGGGCAGTGTGGATAGTGACCTGTGCTCGCACATAGGCTTTTTGGTGGCTGCAGCAGCAGCCTCAATGTTTCATGCCCGTCTGTGTGGTCTGCACTGATAGCCGCGGCTCACGCCCATCTCTGGAGCTCCTTTAAGCAGCGCTCTTAATCCCGTCTCTTTGCACACCACAAAACAAAGAGGAAAGAAAAAGTCTCTTGCCTCTTCAGCAGTTCCAGACCTTTTCCCAGACTCCCTCCCGGCTATCCGTGGTGCACTAACCCCTTCAGGCTGTGTTCACACCGCCAACCCCAGTCCTCTCCCTGTGATCTGACCGAAGCCCGAGCCTCAGCTCCCACCCCCCACCTGCCCCGGCGAGTGAGCAGACAAGCCTCTTGGGCTGGTGAGTGCTGGTCAGCACTGATCCTCTGTGAGGGAATCTCTCCACTTTGCTCTCCTCACCCCTGTTGCTGTGCTCTCCTCCGTAGTTCTGAAGCTTTCCCCCTCCACCACCCGCAGTCTCTGCCCACGAAGGGCCTTCCTAGGGTGTGGAAACCTTTCCTCCTTCACGGCTCCCTCCCACTGTTGCAGGTCCCATCCCTATTCTTTGTCTCTGTTTTTTCTTTTGCCCTACCCAGGTACGTGGGGAGTTTCTTGCCTTTTGGGAGGTCTGAGGTCTTCTGCCAGCGTGCAGTAGGTGTTCTATAGGAGCCATTCCTCATGTAGGTGTATTTTTGATGTATCTGTGGGGAGGAAGGTGATCTCTGCATCTTACTCTTCCGCCATCTTGAAGCTCCTCCTCTGTCTGTCCAGGTATATTCTTTTATGTGGCTAGACTCATTCTCCAGTCTGCTCTGTCCTAGAGCATCCATGGATTGCAACCATAGGCTCCTACACCAAGGTCCTCCACCACATGGCACCAACCATAAGCAGCCTTATTTCCCACATGTCCCTAGTAAGGGATATGGATATATCCAAGAAGCCATCCCAGCTTTTAAGAAGATTTGATATGATATAGGAGGAAAACATGTATATAATTTTCTGGATGAGGCATGTGATAAATACCATGCAAGTGGCTCAGACAGTGTATTTAAGAATTCAAAAACAGGAGGCCTCATCTGTGCCTGGGACAACAAAGAAAATCATAATAAAAGTGGTGGCATTTGAGCTGGGTTTTACAGTAAGAGAATAATTGTATTGTGTAGTATTTTCAGAAAATTAATTATTGAGAAGATGAATAGAAGATAGAAAATAATTAGGAAGTTTTTGTTATACTAAAGGGATTTTGAAACTGAGCTTACCTGAATTCCTACAACCAGAACTTAGAATGACTTAAATACCATGTAGAATGTAGGGTGTTAGAAAGGAACATCCTCACTGAGCTATAGGGAAAGAAAATTAATGAGCTGATTTTTCTTCTACCTTCTACCCATGCACTACTCCATTCTATATCCTCTGCCCTGCTTGGTGCCTTGGTTGGCCAACCCCTACAGATGCATCAGCGACTGGACTCCCTTGTGCTCTGGCTTCTGGCTGAGTTGAGCCAATGGGAAACATCAGCAGGAGGAGAACATGTTTGGGGCATATCTTCCTGCTCTCTGCCTGCTTTGTCATCATACCTCTAGAAATAGCTGCCTCCCTTTATGACTCCAACTCTCTCTAAGCTCCAGTAATACTGTTTTTCCACTTGTTCCTTCAGCAGTAGGAGTGTTAATGGTTTCTTCTGCTGCTGGTTTCTGGGTTCCTCACCATTCTTCATTTGTTCTCTTGACCCTGCCTACACCTCCAATAGGTTTCCTTTCATAAGAGCCTCTTCATTTGAATGATCTGGGGGAAATTTTGTTTTGTACTGATAACCAGACTTATCCAATGAAACACTAATGGGTAAACTAGATATTTATAGAAAATAAACTAAATTATTATATAATAGGTGCTTATTTATTTTTAAATATAGCAAATATTTTTTGAGGACGAAAACCCTTAGTGGTCATCTTCACCAACTCTTATTTTTTTTATTTTTTTTTATTTCCTGTATTGTAAAATATATCCTTGAAGCTCTTTTATTTCTTTTTTTGAGCATTACCAGTTTTTTTTTTACATCTTTATTGGAGTATAATTGCTTTACAATGGTGTGTTAGTTTCTGCTTTATAACAAAGTGAATCAGTTATACATATACATATGTTCCCATATCTCCTCTCTCTTGCATCTCCCTCCATCCCAACCTCCCTATCCCACCCATCCAGGTGGTCACAAAGCATCGAGCTTATTTTTAAGTGTAAGGTCTATACCTGGGATTGGAGGAGACTTGGTATAAAGGACAGACATGAACAAGGGTGCAGAAATAAGAGGGAACAGGCATCAAAGCAAACTTGTGCTTACTTCATATTTTTCTTCAGTGCCCACTTTGTCCTTGAGCTTGAGTTGCTGATTCTAGAAGAGACTGGGGGAAAAAAATCAGGAAAATCTGGCTAGAGGGCAGGGCTAGTGACTACCTGATATTCTGGGGATGCTGTACTATGTAATGCACAAAGCAGATGATTCTATCTATTTGATGGAGCAACACATACTCCCTTACATGTTTGTTTTGTGCAGTTTCTAGGACTCATATTTTTTGTGCTGACCATTAGTCACTTAGCATTAAGTAAGAACTCAGAAGTTCCATAACTTTTCCAAGAGACCTAGTTTAGCTTGTTATATAACCTTGTCATGGCTTTCCTGCTTATGGCAGTTTGAGGGCCTGGTGGCAGTTTTTTGTCTCTATTTACATTTATCTACATCCTACATTCTGTGGCAACTTCCTGAACTTGGGAAACCTCTTTAATAATTCAGGCTATGATTAGCAAAGACCTAGGGTCCTGGTTCCTGTCCTGTCACTGAGAGAGGTCCCTTCAGACAAGAGACCATCTGGGAAGCCTAGATACTCCTGATGGAAGTAGTGCAGACCCCCAAGAAACACTGGAATAAGAGTATAGCTTCTGGCATCTTCTGGATGTGGGGTAAATTCCTGCTCAAGGCTTCTTTGATACAGATATGCAGCTCTGAGGGCATCTTAGGCTCCCAGAAAACTCTTGAGCTATCTCTGGACTAAAACTACAGCCCTGGGAGCAAAAGTTGTCCTTAAGTGACTGAATGAATAGCACTCATGTATTCTCTCATCCCTGCTCTGCTACAAACCAGGAACGGGCAAGCTGTCCTTGCTTCAGTCTCTCGTGGCTGTAGTGTGTGTGTTTCTTTCTCCGTGATCAGCCCAGATTTGATCAAATCTGAAAACCCTACATAATGTATGCCAAGCACATTCAGATTCATTTGCATGTAAATCATCCCAGATGACGCTTTATAAAGATTTCTAAGATGCCTCTTAATAAGCATTTTCAAGCCTCTTTTATTTTTCTGTAAACACTCTCTTTAATCTCAAGCTCTGGAAGGTTTGAATTTGGTTTGAAATGGCAAGCCCAGGAATTTTGAGCAGATTCTGACAGGCCCGAGTTCTCCCAGTACTACTTTTCATCCGTCAGAGATTGACTCAGAATCCCTTGGCCAGACAGATGAAGAGTCCCAGCTGTCAACTCACGTCTCCCACTGGTACTTTATTCTCATTGGCTTTAAAAGCAAGAGTGTTTTCATGTTTTAAATGCTCATTTACAAACCGTTTCTCATCTCTTGAGTCTCTCCAATGTTCCCGCTGAGGCCTCCATGCTCCCAGGGGAATTTTCTCTCGTTTAGGAATAAATAGGAAGAAGGGGGGTGAGAAGAACAGCCCTCTTCTGATAAGCTGTCCCAGCTGACAAGCCCTTCCCCTCAGACCCATCCACTTAGATCAATGAACATTTCACAGGCTTAACCAGTTATCTTCAAGAGAAGACAAGGCCGTTACGTAACCACACATACAAAGAGGTACGTAACATAAAAAATGCTTCCCACAGATTTCAAATAGGAAAAAATGTGAGTTTCCTATATTATGCAACCCCATAGGAATACCCTTCTCCTCTCATTCAATTCTTCTTTAAACCAGTCATTCATTTTGTTATTGTTTCCTTATAATTAAAAAAAAAAAAAATTCCACTAACCCTCTCTTAAGCAGTGTCCTCATTTGTCCTATATATTTTTCTGTATGCATATTTTCTATATTCATAAACCCGGATCAACAAATGTGCCATTTGGAAATTTGCTTAGAGACATTTGTTTTAGAATCATGTGTGAATATTTATCTGAATTCAAACATATATGAAACTTGAGTTTTTGTAGGATCACTGTTACATTGACCTTCTATGGTATATAGTCAGACTCTTCTGCACATGGTCCACAAATATATACTGAATGAATGACTGCAAAGATTGAAACATACCATTTTCTGATTTTTAAAGTATACTTGAAATAATAGCAGAAATATGTTCTGTTTAGGTCTCTGGATAAAACAAAAGTAATAATGATTATTATTGGTAAAATAATCATTAATTATTATGTAACTAACACTATGGTCCACAAAATTCTTACATATACAATCTATTTTTACATACAGTTTCATTTTTCATCTTGAGATACTGGTTCGGTTTATTTGCAAGCTATATTAGTCTCCATGTTAAAGGTATCCAGGTATCTTTTATTACCATTTCCATGATGTAATTGTGGGATTATTTTCTCCCAAACCTAGGCTTCCAAAATATAGAAGAAAGTTGATTGAGTTCACTAATTTACTACACTTTCTGGTATATGATATAATGCATGTGGAATGTCTCCTCTCTTCTCAAACCTAGTAAATTGGTTAGAATACAGGTCAAAATGCTGTAATAAAGATACTCAACAATAGAGTAGAACAAATGAATTAGAAGCCTATATCCCTCTCGCATTACAGCTCAGAGCTGAGCAGTCCAGGGAGGGAGGCTTCCTTTTGTCCATAGGAAATGTAGTGCTCAGGCTGCTGGATACTCTGCCATCCTCAGTGTATGCCTTTCATCTCTGGCCCAAGGCAGCTATTCCAGCTGTTGCCATTTCCCAGCCAGGAGAAAGAGGGAAATGTATGTGGGACAGCCTTTAAGGTCAAAACCTCAAAAGACCACTTCTTGCCAAACCTACTGCAAGAACTTAGGCACTAAGTCATATGTCAGCATAAGGGAGGCTGGGAAATATTGTGTCTAGCTGACTTGCCACATGCCCTGCTGAGATTCTATAACTAAAATGAAGAAGGAGCAAATGGACACTAGAAGAAAATTAGCAGGGTCTGCCACAATTTGGCCAAACTATCTGTGTACTTGGGGTATGTTTTCTTGTCTGGGAGTCGGGATGAGCAGAGGAGCCATCTGGAAAAAAAAAATTGTCCGAAGAGGAAGCCAAAGGCAAGAGCTTTGTCCCATAGCATTTCTTCCATTGTTGAAGGAAAGAAACAGCACTGAGGATAACGTGAGGTAGGTCACCTGCACATCTTTTTGACTGGCCCCTATGCACATGTATCTGAGTCCTCAGGAAAGAGAAAGCTAAACATTTTTTACAAGAAACAACATTTTTCACCCAAAGTCTGTTTGGAAAGAGTAATGCAGAGTTAGTTGGGAGCAACCTTCCAGGGTCTCCAGACAAGGCAATACAGGGAGGCAGTTTCAATGATAACACCTGCCTCAGTGGTGCTGAGGCAGCACAGGTGGCTTCAGGACTAGATTGTTGGAGTTGGCATTAGCAGGCATGGGGCAGGGGGCACACGGGCCGCCTGGAGGTCCTAACTCAGTAGAGGAAAGTAGCCGGAAATGACTCCATAGAAGGCACAATTGGCAGTGAAAAGGCGCTGTCAGCCCAGCCCCAATTCCCAGAACCACCATATTGGAAGATGATTGATTGGAAGGAGTCCTTGGGAGAGAAAGTTGACCCTCAGCTACGAATAAGAGTACAAAGTTAGTGTGATGTCATTGGAAAAGTCCATGTTTATTTTTTTACTATAAAAACAGTAAAACAAATTTACACCTCTGTCTACTTCCCCCCAAAAATGTTGACACATGGTATAGTTTCTGCTTATCTATGCCTAGGTGTTAGTTTCCCAAATCCAACAGTCTACAGTAATTGAGTACACAAAAGTTTAAATAATAGCATTTACTCAAATGACTGTTTTCATTATTTAATGGACAAAGTACAAAATAATCCAAAGGGCAAATGCAATCCTCAGATACATTCACCAGCAGTTTTTCTCTAAATTACAAATATAGAACTCAGAATTGTCCCCCTTCTAAAATTATCACAAAAGCCAAACAAGACGAAAGCTATTTCCCCTCTTCATATATTTATAAAAGGTCCATCATTTCTGTCTCTCATTACACAGTAACCCTATCTTCAAAGTGACAAGAGATGCATCTTTATGTAAATGCTTTGAACTACATGTAGTACAGACTTCCACATGAGTCAAGTTAAAATTCATTTCACGTGGTCTGAAAGTATAGTACTCTACCAGATGAGTTTGGGTGGAAGCAAAATGGTTCAGCACATTTGATTTTCCATTGATTTGATATTTATGTTGGGTATTCAGTTGTTTTAAAGCATGACTAAAGAGTGTAAAAATGCTATAGGAATCCATGGGTCCAGAAGAATTCTCTGCTTGGCTGAATTCCCTGAGCTACATCTAGATGTATTTTCTAGACCTGTTAGAACACTCAAGCCTTTTGAGTGTTCTGGGATTGCAGTGATTGAGGAAAGTGGTCATTGTAAATAACAATTTTCTATTTAAAACCCTTTCAGCAAAGAAGCTTCTTTCCCATACACGTGCAGGATTCCTCAAAAATTTCAAGAGAAAGAAAATGAAAAAGAAAAGGTGATTTTTCCATAGGGCAATGAAATGGCTCAGGGATATATTAGTTGACTTTTATATTTTTATTTCTCTCCTTAAAGCCAAGGAAGATTTCTAAATTTTGACAGTACACAGGGTGGGGGCCAGCTGGGAAGAAAGTAAGCTTGGCAATGTGGAATAGATTCGTGGAAGTAATTGACTTTACTTAGGATCTAACTCTGAGGGAAAATGCTGCAGGAGGCTCAAGTTTTATTGCCATTTTTTATTATTTTTGTTTAGTATTGGCTTTACCCTTAAAATATTTAGGCTCTTTCACTTGCTGTGATCCTCCCCAGCAAACCCTGAACTCTGCTGATCATGTGGTCAGCCTTGGATAAGATTAAGTATTAGATTTTCACTTTCCTCTCCCCTCCACCTCCTCCTAAGACTCTGAGGTTCTCACATTGTAATTTCAAGATTTCTCCCTTTTTCTCTTTTTTATGCTGGCAAAAACTGTTTTTCACTTGTATTGAAACTGTCAAAACTGCCCAAAGGGAAAAAATACATGTTTTCCCATTGGTACTGAAAAGAGTGAAGAAGCATATTTTGGCAGTTTCAGTGCAGGTGTGAAATTTTCACACAGCTCTACTAGGGAGGTACACAAGTCTGGCCCTGTTGAAGCATCTGATATTTCATGGATGGCAATTTCTATAAAAGGTATGGCCTAGGGCTAAATTAAAACATGGGGATTTAGATTAGAAATGATAGCATTCCATTGAAACAATTGTCAATTATGTGAAAGATGCTTTTGCATATTTAGAAAGCAAATGGTGCCTCTTTAAATTTTCCCTATGGCAAGTTTTATTGTAAAATAAAGATTTGGAGTTATACATCAAAAATGTAGTTTAGCCTATAGAACCCACACCATAACAATGCAAAATATATTAGACTGCGAGGTATTGATTTTACATGAAAGCATATCAGTTAGTGAAATGCAGAAACCAATAAAGCATCACCATGGCTGGGTAGGAGATCTCTAGACACAATTTATTTTTACACTTAAACCAATTATTGGCTTTGTTGCATTTTTTTAAAGTATGGCATATATTCTTAGAAGGTTTTTAAAAAATTCAATCAAATCAATTACATTGATTTCATATCCTATATTAAGCAACAGTTTTACATTAGAGTTGACACATTTTGATGAGTACTGTGAAAGTACCAAAACTGGGCTAAGTTCTCTGAATTTTTTCCAAGGATTTGGCTGCCCAACATGAATATAAATATTGATTTTTATTTTACACACAATGTATAGGCTGGTCCACTGCTGATATTACCTCACAATTTAACAATGGAAATTTATCGAAATAAAATGTTTACTGCCCAACCTGTTTTCAACAGTTTAGAATATTAGATTAATAATTGATCAGCTTTACAGAAGAGTGAGCTTAATTTTTAAATCAAATAGGTTCATGTAAGCCAATCCTCTATACATATATACAAGGATGTCTCATACAATTGAATCTTATTATATTTAGTATACCTAAAAATTCATGACATATAAGAACTAGTTATTTCTATTCCTAATAGAAGATATCTAAGAAATACTTTAGGTTCACAGTCTCTTTCCAGTTCTTGCATATTAGGTATTGTTGAATCTTCTTCTCAGATTTTATATATAGCCATAACTTTTATTTTTATTAGAGAATCAATTTTTGAGATATGGGACATCTCTAATGGAGGAATCTCAATGTAACACTCAGTCTTTGCTTGAATTTTTTTTCAGGAAAAACAAGTGTATTTTGTAATCACTCAAATTTTAGAAGTGGATTCTTATGGTAAAATGAAATCCCTTTTCCTATGATTTTTACTTAAGTTAATTCTGTCTCTGGAGCCATAGAGAATAAATCCAGTTCATATGATTATAATTCAGGTATTTATGGATGTATATCATTCTTTCCCTTGGCCTTCTTTTCTTTAGGTTTAAAGCCCTTGGTTTCTGTAGTCTATTGGCCTCAAGTTTATAACTTCTTATCTGGGAACCTCATTAGACTCTTTTCTCACCATTTTGAGTTCATCTCAATCTTCATGTTTCAGCCCTAGTAATTTCTCTCCCTTACTAACTTTTCATTTATTAGATGCTGTTTCTGTAAGGAATTTAAAACATTAATTCTGATCAAGAAACCAGAAAAAGTTGTCCAGAATGTTGACATTTCTGTGAATCACAATTTGGGTTCTCAGGACACTGTGTAGATTCTGTTGCCATTGTGCATCTCAGCATTCACCCCATACAACCATCAAACCAACAGCTTAAGAACCAGGCAGGGAATTTCTCAAATGCTCCAAATAGCTGCACATCACTATAGATTATGACTGCTTGGATTTAGGGAACATTTGTTTTTGGCTGGGGAAACACTCCAATGGGATAGATTTATCTATGTAAACCACGTAGCTCAGCTGAAACTGCTGTTTGGCATTCTAAATTGCCAGCTCCGTCTCCTTTCTGCACAGAAATGCACATTTCTTCCTATAATAAAGATATTTTATAATAGCAATAAGGCAACTCTAGGGTGTGTGGTTATCACGAGATAATCATACCCTAGAGGGATTTCAGACACTTGGCTGTGCCTCATAACACCCCATGTGTGTGTTTATCTCATGATAACCACACTCGCTTATTGTATCTTATTGCCTAATTATCCTCTTCTAATGCAAAATACTAATTTTTTTTGTCTGAAACAATATGTGCAAGGATGCATTGCTAACAGTCACATGAAGACATTGACAAACAATGCTGCTGTTACTCTCTATATTCACTTCCCACAAGAAAATTGATACACAAGAAGAAAATTCTGAGAGTGAGAGAACATTCCAGTCCATTTCTGTATGAGCTCCTTCTTAAAATGACTATATAGAAGCCTCTCTTTTACCCATTAATGTTATAAGATACATTACCCAGACATTTTTCTTCCTCTTTTAGACTTAAGTTCTCTCAGTTATAATTGAAAATTAGAGAATAAGCAGGAATTTCAAACCTGAAAAAAAAAGACATTAAGTTCATTTACTTCCAGAAAGTTAATGGCAGAGATTGATTTTTATTTATTGAGTTATCTAATTTAATAAGAATATCTGTATGCTGCTTAGTACTCCTTCACATATGTTTCAACTGTCAACCTTTCCAGTTGAAAAATATAAAATGTTGTACCTTACAGTACTGTGATTCATACAATTCTATCAATCTTGAATCCTTTTACTAACTTTTATAAAGTGCAATTATTGCCTAACAATTACATAATTATCTCCATTCTGCATAGTAATATTTATTATTTTTACATTATATTATTATGTAACAGTTAAAGCCAATAGTGGTTACATGTACAGATTTCCTATGAATGTGATCTCAGGAATGAACATTTTCAAGTTTTATTTTCTAAAGTTTTATTTATAGATCTTTGAATATATTTGAGACCCTGCAAAGGCCATTAAGGACTCTACTGTATTCAGTACTTCAATTAAATTTAAATTATTCTGAGTAAAAAGAAAGCCTAGTTTTAGAGGACTTTTACAAAGAAAGTAATGATATATTCTTAGAAGTTCATTTCATATATGTGTGTGTGTGTGTGTGAATTCATGTGTGTATATACAAACTACCTGTATTTTTAATAAATATTCTTTCAGTACTTATTTCCACAGAACATGACAATTGTTCTCAAGGTCACTCCTTATATTTTCTTAACCTTACAAACTCAGTTTCCTCTTCCTGGTTTCTGACTTCATAAATAACACTGGGTCGAATTTGCCTCAGTTTAATAAGCCTGTTCCTTCTGAACTGTCTGGTTACAGGATGCAAGATGAGCTGTTGCTCTCTCCCTGGAGTCCTGTTCCAAGGGTACATACTTGAACTTTGATTTTAGGGATGGATTACCCACCTGCATTTATTAACAAAGACTGTGCTAAATCTCAATCCATAAAGAACAGGTAAATACAGCAACAATTATTAGTGACTTGAGGACAGCATTAGATTGTTGTAAGGATTAAAAGGTGAAAAGATACTTTAGAAGTTGCTACTCCATAAACAGAGGGAAAATGCAATGTTTACTTAACTCTCAATTATTTACTGGCACATAATTAATGGGAAATACTGTTTTACTGTTTTTAGACACAGGCAAATTTTCTTAGAACTGAAAGGCATCTTAGAGCTTATCTATTCCAATCACCTCTTTATACAGCCAAGAAAATTTGACAACACCGTCTATTCTGTTTACTTGTTTTTCACTAAGAGCCAGAAAGGAAGATCTCTTAAATCAATATACATAATTACATACACCAGAAATGGTGTGAGCCTGAAATTAAGCAAACTTAGTTAAAGCAAACCTTTTTAGACTACTAGTTCTGGACATTATTCTTCTTAGCATGCAGTTGGGGGACCATAAAGAGTAGTCTGAATAGGTGAAAATATTTGACAACATTCCAAGCTTTTGAATGCCCTATATTTTCATTTGACTTTGTGAATAAAAATTGCCAACATGTAGTTGGAGAAGATTCTTAGAGTTTTCTAGGTATTAAGCAGTTGTTATGAAAGGCTTCACTACTAGAAACTAACTAGGTTCCGGATACACTAGCACAACTATTCTTTAATGCATTGCTGAAATCATGTGTAAGAGCAAAACTTTCCTAGAACCAATAAACACATAAGAAAAAGAACAGTGAGCTGAAAGTGGAAAAAGAGTGGCAAGATAAGCAAATAGGAAAGTAAATTCTGCCTTTGGGGTAAATGCTAATACTAGTACTGGGATAAGGAAAGGAAACTATGCCTTAGGCCCATGATTTTTTGTGTCAATCCAATTTAGTAAGAAATTAATAACAAAAAGGTACATTTTAAAAACATAATTTAGGGCTTCCCTGGTGGCGCAGTGGTTTAGAGTCCGCCTGCCGATGCAGGGGACACGGGTTCGTGCCCTGGTCCAGGAAGATCCCACATGCCGCGGAGCGGCTGGGCCTGTGAGCCATGGCTGCTGAGCCTGCACGTCCGGAGCCTGTGCTCCGCAACGGGAGAGGCCACAACAGTGAGAGGCCCGCGTACCGCAAAAAAAAAAAACAAACCCCCAAAAAACATAATTTAGAAACTAAAAATATAGTTCACAACCACTGACAGTACAAAGAAGATAGAATGGAATTGGAGGAACAAAACAAAACTGAATGTAATTAAACTATACAAAATTTGTAGAATGCAGCAAAAGTGATAACTTGAAGGATGTTTACAGCCCTAAATCATTACATAAAATTAAAAAATTGCTGAAAAATAACAACCTAAGCATCTAATATAAGAAGTCAGGAAAAGAACAATAAACTTAAATATGATAGATAGACCTAAAGCAATAGAAGACTAGAAATAATACAAATAAAATTAAAAATAAACAAGAATACAAAAGAGAGTATCTACAAAGAAATGATTCTTTGAAGAGAACCTAAAGTAAAATTGATTTAAAAAACAGAAAAATGGAGATGATGCATAAACAATATTAGTAAGAAAATGGGAAATAATTGTATACAGGTTAGATTTTTTCTTTAATTAACAGTAATTTTTTAAATTTTATTTTTTTATACAGCAGGTTCTTATTAGTTATCTATTTTATACATATTAGTGTATATATGTCAATCCCAATCTCCCAATTCATCCCACCCCCCCACCTCCACTTTCCCCCGTGGTGTCCATACGTTCTCTACATCTCTGTCTCTCTTTCTGCCTTGCAAACTGGTTCACCTGTACCATTTTTCTAGATTCCACAAATATGCATTAATATACGATATTTGTTTATCTCTGACTTACTCCACTCTGTATGACAGTCTCTAGGTCCATTCACATCTCTGAAAATGACCCAATTTCATTCCTTTTTATGGCTGAGTAATATTCCATTGCATATATATACCACATCTCCTTTATCCATTTGTCTGTCGATGGGCATTTAGGTTGCTTCCATGACCTGGCTATTGTAAACAGTGCTGCAATGAATGTTGGGGTGCATGTGTCTTTTAGAATTATGGTTTTCTCTGGGTATATGCCCAGTAGTAGGATTGCTGGATCGTATGGTAATTCTATTTTTAGCTTTTTAAGGAACCTCCATACTGTTCTCCATAGTGGCTGTATCAATTTACATTCCCACCAACACTGCAAGAGGACTCCCTTTTCTCCACACCCTCTCCAGCATTTACTGTTTGTAGATTTTCTGATGATGCCCATTCTAACTGGCGTGAGGTGATACCTCATTGTAGTTTTCATTTGCATTTCTATAATAATTAGCGATGTTGAGCAGCTTTTCATGTGCCTCCTGGACATCTATACGTCCTCTTTGGAGAAATGTCTATTTAGGTCTTCTGCCCATTTTTGGATTGGGTTGTTTTTTAATATTGAGCTGCATGAGTTTTTTATATATTTTGGTGATTAATCCTTTGTCAGTTGATTCATTTGCAAATATATTCTCCCATTCTGAGGGTTGTCTTTTGATCTTGTTTTATAGTTTCTTTTTCTGTGCAAAAGCTTTTAAGTTTCATTAGGTCCCATTTGTTTATTTTTGTTTTTATTTCCATTGCTCTAGGAGGTGGGTCAAAAAAGATCTTGCTGTGATTCATGTCAATGAGTGTTCTTCCTATGTTTTCCTCTCAGAGTTTTATAGTGTCTGGTCTTACATTTAGGTCTTTAATCCATTTTGAGTTTATTTCTGTGTATGGTGTTAGGGAGTGTTCTAATTTCATCTTTTACATGTAGCTGTTCAGTTTTCCCAGCACCACTTATTGAAGAGACTGTCTTTTCTCCATTGTTTATGTTTGCCTCCTTTGTCATGGATTAGTTGACCACAGGTGCGTGGGTTGATCTCTGGGTTTTCTATCTGTATACAGGTTAGATTTAATTGTGACTAAGAACTGTGAATCTCTTAATGACAAGAAATTAGAAAAATGACACATTTCTAGAAAAATGTAACAATACAAATGACTTGAAATGACATTGAAAAACTATATATTCTGTATTCATTAAAGTATTTGAAAGCCAGAACCAGATGATTTTCCTGAAAAGTTCTACCGATCATTGAAGGAACATACCATTTCAATCTTATATAAATTTTTCCAGAGGACGTAAAAATAGAGGGCACTGTAAGTCATAATATGACTAGTATAATTCTGAAATCAAAAAAGGGTGTTCAAGGTAGGAAAATCACAAGCCCATTTCATTCATGAATTTATATGAAAAATTCCACAAAAACCTATTTTTAAAAGCCTGATTACATTTATTATAGGAATTTCAGTGTGATTTAATGCTATTAAATATACAACTATAATTTACTATACAGGTAGATTAAAGGAGAAAATGATTTTCTTTTATTTATTTTATTTTATATTGGAGTATATTTGATTTACAATGTTGTGTTAGTTTCAGGTGTACAGAAAAGTGATTTAGTTATACATATACATATATCTTTCTTCTTCAGATTCTTTTCCCATAGAGGTTATTACAGAGTATTAAATACAGTTCCCTGTGCTATACAGTAGGTCCTTGTTGATTATTTTACATATAGTACAGTGTATATGTTAATCTCAACCTCCTAATTTATTCCACCCTGCCGCAACATTTCCCCTTTGGTAACCATAAGTTTGTTTCCTAAGTCTGGGTGTCTGTTTCTGTTTTGTAAATAAGTTCACATGTATCTTTTTTTTTTTTTTTTAGATTCCAGATATAAGTGATATCATATGATATATTTGTCTTTGTCTGACTTCACTTAGTGTGATAATCCCTAGATCCATTCATTTTGCTGCAAATGGCATTATTTCATTCCTTTTATGGCTGAGTAACATTCCATTATATATATGTACCACATCTTCTTTATCCATTCCTCTGTCAATGTACATTTAGGTTGCTTCCATGTCCTGGCTATTGTAAATAGTGTTGCAATGAACATCGGGATGCATGTATCTTTTCAAATTTTGACTTTCTCCTGATATATGCCCAGGAGTGGGATTGCTGGATCTAGAGCTAGATTGGTAGCTCTGTTTTTAGTACTGTTCTCCAAAGTGGCTGTACCAATTTACATTCTCATCAACAGTGTAGGAGGGTTCCCTTTTCTCCACACCCTCTCCAGCATTTATTGTTTGTAGACTTTTTGATGATGGCCATTCTGACTAGTGTGAGGTGATACCTCATTGTAGTTTTGATTTCCATTTCTCTAATAATTAGTGATGTTGAGCATCTTTTTATGTGCTTTTTGGCCATCTATATGTCTTCTTTGGAGAAATGTCCATTTAGATCTACCACCCATTTTTTGATTGGGTTGTTTGGTTTTTTGCTATTGAGCTGCACAAGCTATTTATATATTTTGGAGATTAATCCCTTGTCAGTCACATCATTTGCAAATATTTTCTCCCATTCTGTGGGTTGTCTTTTCATTTTGTTTATGGTGTCCTTTGATGTGAAAAAGCTTTTAAATTCAACTAGGTCTATTTGTTTATTTTTGTTTTTATTTTCATTATTCTAGGAGGTGAATGTAAAAAGATATTGCTACAATTTATGTGAAAGAGTAAATTTATGTCTACCTATGTTTTCCTCTAAGAGTTTTGTAGTATCCAGTGTTACATTTAGGTCTTTAATCCATTTTGAGGGGTTTTTTTGGTATGTGGTGTTAGCAAATGTTCTAATTTCATTCTTTTACATGTAGCTGTCCAGTTTTCCCAGCACCAGTTATTGAAGAGACTGTCTTTCTCCATGGTATATTCTTGCCTCTTTTGTCGTAGATTAATTGACCATAGGTGTATGGGTTTATTTCTGGGCTTTCTATCCTGTTCCATTGATCTATAAGTCTGTTTTTGTGCCAGTATCATACTGTTTTGATTGCTGTGACTTTATAGTATAGTCTGAAGTCAGGGAGCCTGATTCCTCCAGTTTTGTTTTTCTTTCTTAAGATTGCTTTGGCTATTCAGGGTCTTTTGTGTTTCCACATAAATTTTAAGATTTTTTGCTCTAGATCTGCAAAAAAATCTATTGGTAATTTGATAGGGATTGCATTGAAGCTGTGGATTACCTTGGGTAGTACAGTCATTTTGACTATATTGATTCTTTCAACCCGAGAACATGGTATATCTTTCCATCTGTTTGTGTCCTCTTAAATTTCTTTCAACAGTATCTTATAATTTTTTGAGTACAGGTCTTTTGCCTTCTTAGGTAGGTTTATTCCTAGGTATTTTATTCTTTTTGATATGACAGTAAATGGGACTGTTTCCTTAAATTCTCTTTCTGATCTTTCATTGTTAGTGTATAGGAATGCAAGAGATTTCTATGTATTAATTTTGTATCCTGCTACTTTACCAAATTCATTGATGAGCTCTCATAGTTTTCTGGTAGCATCTTTAGGATTCTCTATGTATAGTACCATGTCAACTGCCAACAGTGACAGTTTTACTTCTTCTTTTCCAATTTGGATTCCTTTTATTTCTTTTTCTTCTCTGATTGCCATGACTAGGACTTCCAAAACTATGTTGAATGAAAGTGGGGAGAGTGGCACCACTTTTTTTTTTTTTAAGGAACATACCCTTTTTTTTTTTTTAATTTAATTTAATTTTATTTTTTTGCTTTATAACAAATTTAATCAGTTATACATATACATATGTTTCCATATCCCCTCCCTTTTGTGTCTCCCTCCCACCCTCCCTATCCCACCCCTCCAGGCGGTCACAAAGTACCGAGCTGATCTCCCTGTGCTATGTGGCTGCTTCCCACTAGCTATCTACCTCACGTTTGGTAGTGTATATATGTCCATGCCGCTCTTTCACTTTGTCACAGCTTACCCTTCCCCCTCCCCATATCCTCAAGTCCATTCTCTAGTAGGTCTGTGTCTTTATTCTTGTCTTAACCCTATGTTCTTCATGACATTTTTTTTTCTTAAATTCCATATATATGTGTTAGCATACAGTATTTGTCTTTCTCTTTCTGACTTACTTCACTCTGTATGACAGACTCTAGGTCTATCCACCTCATTACAAATAGCTCAATTTCATTTCTTTTTATGGCTGAGTAATATTCCATTGTATATATGTGCCACATCTTCTTTATCCATTCATCCGATGATGGACACTTAGGTTGTTTCCATCTCCGGGCTATTGTAAATAGGGCTGCTATGAACATTTTGGTACATGTCTCTTTTTGAATTATGGTTTTCTCAGGGTATATGCCCAGTAGTGGGATTGCTGGGTCATATGGTAGTTCTATTTGTAGTTTTTTAAGGAACCTCCATACCGTTCTCCACAGCGGCTGTACCAATTCACATTCCCACCAGCAGTGCAAGAGTGTTCCCTTTTTTCCACACCCACTCCAGCATTTATTGTTTCTAGATTTTTTGATGATGGCCATTCTGACTGGTGTGAGATGATATCTCATTGTAGTTTTGATTTGCATTTCTCTAATGAGTAAAGATGTTGAGCATCCTTTCATGTGTTTGTTGGCAGTCTGTATATCTTCTGTGGAGAAATGTCTATTTAGGTCTTCTGCCCATTTTTGGATTGGGTTGTTTGGTTTTTTGTTATTGAGCTGCATGAGCTGCTTATAAATTTTGGAGATTAATCCTTTGTCAGTTGCTTCATTTGCAAATATTTTCTCCCATTCTGAGGGTTGTCTTTTGGTCTTGTTTATGGTTTCCTTTGCTGTGCAAAAGCTTTTAAGTTTCATTAGGTCCCATGTGTTTATTTTTGTCTTTATTTCCATTTCTCTAGGAGGTGGGTCAAAAAGGATCTTGCTGTGATTAATGTCATAGAGTGTTCTGCCTATGTGTTCCTCTATGAGTTTGATAGTGTCTGGCCTTACATTTAGGTCTTTAATCCATTTTGAGCTTATTTTTGTGTATGGTGTTAGGGAGTGATCTAATCTCATACTTTTACATGTCCCTATCCAGTTTTCCCAGCACCACTTATTGAAGAGACTGTCCTTTCTCCACTGTACATTCCTGCCTCCTTTATCAAAGATAAGGTGACCATATGTCCGTGGGTTTAACTCTGGGCTTTCTATCCTGTTCCATTGATCTATCTTTCTGTTTTTGTGCCAGTACCATACTGTCTTGATTACTGTAGCTTTGTAGTATAGTCTGAAGTCAGGGAGCCTGATTCCTCCAGCTCCATTTTTCGTTCTCAAGATTGCTTTGGCTATTCGGGGTCTTTTGTGTTTCCATACAAATTGTGAGATTTTTTGTTCTAGTTCTGTAAAAAATGCCAGTGGTAGTTTGATAGGGATTGCATTGAACCTGTAGATTGCTTTGGGTAGTAGAGTCATTTTCACAATGTTGATTCTTCCAATCCAAGAACATGGTACATCTCTCCATCTATTTGTATCATCTTTAATTTCTTTCATCAGTGTCTTATAATTTTCTGCATACAGGTCTTTTGTCTCCTTAGGTAGGTTTATTCCTAGATATTTTATTCTTTTTGTTGCAATGGTAAATGGGAGTGTTTCCTTGATTTCACTTTCAGATTTTTCATCATCAGTATATAGGAATGCCAGAGATTTCTGTGCATTAATTTTGTATCCTGCAACTTTACCAAATTCATTAACTCTAGTAGTTTTCTGGTAGCATCTTTAGGATTCTCTATGTATAGTATCATGTCATCTGCAAACAGTGACAGCTTTACTTCTTCTTTTCCAATTTGGATTCCTTTTATTTCCTTTTCTTCTCTGATTGCTGTGGCTAAAACTTCCAAAACTAGGTTGAATAAGAGTGGTGAAAGTGGGCAACCTTGTCTAGTTCCTGATCTTAGTGGAAATGGTTTCAGTTTTTCACCATTGAGGACGATGCTGGCTGTGGGTTTGTCATATATGGCCTTTATTATGTTGAGGAAAGTTCCCTCTATGCCTACTTTCTGCAGGGTTTTTATCATAAATGGGTGTTGAATTTTGTCGAAAGCTTTCTCTGCATCTATTGAGATGATCATATGGTTTTTCTCCTTCAGTTTGTTAATATGGTGTATCACGTTGATTGATTTGCGTATATTGAAGAATCCTTGCATTCCTGGAATAAACCCCACTTGATCATGGTGTATGATCCTTTTAATGTGCTGTTGGATTCTGTTTGCTAGTATTTTGTTGAGGATTTTTGCATCTATGTTCATCAGTGATATTGGCCTGTAGTTTTCTCTCTTTGTGACATCCTTGCCTGGTTTTGGTATCAAGGTGATGGTGGCCTCGTAGAATGAGTTTGGGAGTGTTCCTCCCTCTGCTATATTTTGGAAGAGTTTCAGAAGGATAGGTGTTAGCTCTTCTCTAAATGCTTGATAGAATTCGCCTGTGAAGCCATCTGGTCCTGGGCTTTTGTTTGTTGGAAGATTTTTTATCACAGTTTCAATTTCAGTGCTTGTGATTGGTCTGTTCATATTTTCTATTTCTTCCTGATTCAGTCTTGGCAGGTTGTGCATTTCTAAGAATTTGTCCATTTCTTCCAGGTTGTCCATTTTATTGGCATAGAGTTGCTTATAGTAATCTCTCATGATCTTTTGTATTTCTGTAGTGTCAGTTGTTACTTCTCCTTTTTCATTTCTAATTCTATTGATTTGAGTCTTCTCCCTTTTTTTCTTGATGAGTCTGGCTAATGGTTTATCAATTTTGTTTATCTTCTCAACGAACCAGCTTTTAGTTTTATTGATCTTTGCTATCGTTTCCTTCATTTCTTTTTCATTTATTTCTGATCTGATTTTTATGATTTCTTTCCTTCTGCTAACTTTGGGATGTTTTTGTTCTTCTTTCTCTAATTGCTTTAGGTGCAAGGTTAGGTTGTTTATTCGAGATGTTTCCTGTTTCTTAAGGTGGGATTGTATTGCTATAAACTTCCCTCTTCGAACTGCTTTTGCTGCATCCCATAGGTTTTGGGTTGTCGTGTCTCCATTGTCATTTGTTTCTAGGTATTTTTAAATTTCCTCTTTGATTTCTTCAGTGATCACTTCGTTATTAAGTAGTGTATTGTTTAGCCTCCATGTGTTTGTATTTTTTACAGCTCTTTTCCTGTAATTGATATCTAGTCTCATAGCATTGTGGTCGGAAAAGATACTTGATACAATTTCAATTTTCTTAAATTTACCAAGGCTTGATTTGTGACCCAAGATATGATCTATCCTGGAGAATGTTCCATGAGCACTTGAGAAAAATGTGTATTCTGTTGTTTTTGGATGGAATGTCCTATAAATATCAATTAAGTCCATCTTGTTTAATGTATCATTTAAAGCTTGTGTTTCCTTATTGATTTTCATTTTGGATGATCTGTCCATTGGTGAAAGTGGGGTGTTAAAGTCCCCTACTATGAGTGTGTTACTGTCGATTTCTCCTTTTATGGCTGTTAGTATTTGCCTTATGTATTGAGGTGCTCCTATGTTGGGTGCATAAATATTTACAATAGTTATATCTTCTTCTTGGATCGATCCCTTGATCATTATGTAGTGTCCTTCTTTGTCTCTTCTAGTAGTCCTTATTTTAAAGTCTATTTTGTCTGATATGAGAATTGCTACTCCAGCTTTCTTTTGGTTTCCATTTGCATGGAATATCTTTTTCCATCCCCTTACTTTCAGTCTGTATGTGTCTCTAGGTCTGAAGTGGGTCTCTTGTAGACAGCATATAGATGGGTCTTGTTTTTGTATCCATTCAGCCACTCTGTGTCTTTTGGTGGGAGCATTTAGTCCATTTACATTTAAGGTAATTATCGATATGTATGTTCCTATTCCCATTTTCTTAATTGTTTTGGGTTCATTATTGTAGGTCTTTTACTTCTGTTGTGTTTCTTGCCTAGAGAAGTTCCTTTAGCATTTGTCGTAAAGCTGGTTTGGTGGTGCTGAACTCTCTCAGCTTTTGCTTGTCTGTAAACGTTTTAATTTCTCCATCAAATCTGAATGAGATCCTTGCTGGGTAGAGTAATCTTGGTTGCAGGTTTTTCTCCTTCATCACTTTAAGTATGTCCTGCCACTCCCTTCTGGCTTGTAGAGTTTCTGCTGAGAGATCAGCTGTTATCCTGATGGGGATTCCCTTGTGTGTTATTTGTTGTTTTTGCCTTGCTGCTTTTAATATGATTTCTTTGTGTTTAATTTTTGACAGTTTGATTAATATGTGTCTTGGCGTATTTCTCCTTGGATTTATTCTGTATGGGACTCTCTGTGCCTCCTGGACTTGATTAACTATTTCCTTTCCCATATTAGGGAAGTTTTCAACTATAATCTCTTCAAATATTTTCTCAGTCCCTTTCTTTTTCTCTTCTTCTTCTGGAACCCCTATAATTCGAATGTTGGTGCATTTAATGTTGTCCCAGAGGTCTCTGAGACTGTCCTCTGTTCTTTTCATTCTTTTTTCTTTATTTTGCTCTGCAGCAGTTATTTCCACTATTTTATCTTCCACCTCACTTATCCGTTCTTCTGCCTCAGTTATTCTGCTATTGATCCCATCTAGAGTATTTTTTATTTCATGTATTGTGTTTTTAATCGATGCTTGATTCATCTTTAGTTCTTCTAGGTCCTTGTTAACTGTTTCTTGCATTTTGTCTATTCTATTTCCAAGATTTTGTATCTGGGAAATAGAATCTTGGATCATCTTTACCATCATTATTCTGAATTCTTTTTCAGGTAGAGTGCCTATTACCTCTTCATTTGTTAGTTCTGGTGGGTTTTTATCTTGCTCCTTCTCCTGCTGTGTGTTTTTCTGTCTTCTCATTTTGCTTATGTTACTGTGTTTGGGGTCTCCTTTTTGCAGGCTGCAGGTTCGTAGTTCCCGTTGTTTTTGGTGTCTGTCCCCAGTGGCTAAGGTTGGTTTAGTGGGTTGTGTAGGCTTCCTGGTGGAGGGGACTAGTGCCTGTGTTCTGGTGGATGAGGCTGGATCTTGTCTTTCTGGTGGGCAGGTCCACGTCTGGTGGTGTGTTTTGGGGTGTCTGTGGACTTTTTATGATTTTAGGCCACCTCTCTGCTAATGGGTGGCGTTGTGTTCCTGTCTTGCTAGTTGTTTGGCTTAGGGTGTCCAGCACTGTAGCCTGCTGGTCGTTGAGTGAAGCTGGGTGCTGGTGTTGAGATGGAGACCTCTGGAAGATTTTCGCCGTTTGATATTATGTGGAGCTGGGAGGTCTCTTGTGGACCAGTGTCCTGAAGTTGGCTCTCCCACCTCAGAGGCACAGCACTGACTCCGGGCTCCTCAATTTGGGATGATGTGTTGTCTATTCATGTATTCCACAGATGCAGGGTACATCAAGTTGATTGTGGAGCTTTAATCCGCTGCTTCTGAGGCTGCTGGGAGAGGTTTCCCTTTCTCTTCTCTGTTCTCACAGCTCCTAGGTCTCAGCTTTGGATTTGGCCCCGCCTCTGCGTGTAGGTCGCCGGAGGGCGTCTGTTCTTCGCTCAGATAGGACAGGTTTAAAGGAGCAGCCTCTTCGGGGACTCTGGCTCACTCAGGCTGGGAGGGAGGGAGGGGCACGGAGTGCGGGGCGAGCCTGCAGCGGCAGAGGTCGGCGTGACGTTGCACCAGCCCGAGGCGCGCCGTGCGTTCTCCCAGGGAAGCCGCCCCTGGATCCCGGGACCCCGGCAGTGGCGGGCTGCACAGGCTCCCGGAAAGGCGGTGTGGGCAGTGACCTGCGCTCGCACACAGGCTTCTTGGTGGCGGCAGCAGCAGCCCCAGCGTCCCACGCCTGTCACTGGGCTCCTCGCTTTCAGTCGCGACTCGCGCCCGTCCGTGGAGCCCCTTTTAGCAGCGCTCTTAATCCCCTCTCCTCGCGCACCAGGAAACCAAGAGGGAAGAAAAAGTCTCTTGCCTCTTCGGCAGCTCCAGAGTTTTCCCGGACTCCCTCCCGGCTAGCTGTGGCACATTAGCCCCCTTCAGGCTGAGTTCTCGCTGCCAGCCCCAGTCCTCTCCTTGCGCTCTGACCGAAGCCCGAGCCTCAGCTTCCAGCGCTGCGCGCCCCGGCGGGCGAGCAGACAAGCCTCTCGGGCTGGTGAGTGCCGCTCGGCACCGATCCTCTGTGTGCGGATCTCTCCGCTTTGCCCTACCCAGGTATGTGGGGAGTTTCTTGCCTTTTGGGAGGTCTGGGGTATTCTGCCAGCGTTCAGTAGGTGTTCTGTAGGAGTTGTTCCACGTGTAGCTGTATTTCTGGTGTATCCGTGGGGAGGAAGGTGATCTCCGCGTCTTACTCTTCCGCCATCTTACCCAGAAGTTTTTAGGAACATACCCTTTTATTGTCTAGCTCCTTTGACAGTTTCATGTCTCTCTAAAGGAGATGGGAAGTTTGGAGTATTATTGGGTCTTTCAGTTGAAAAGAGGAATGGGCAGGAACAGTGGAGGTGAGTGAATATCTTACCATGTGGGAATGTGCCACTGGAACATCCAAGCCCACATCTGGCATGCTCCCCATCACAGTCTGCTTTACTGTCCCTTTAAAAGAAATATGGAACAGTATGTAGCAAAACAAATAAATTACTCTCCATCTCTCAGAAAGCAAGTTCACCTTCTGGACAGGTGCTTCCAAAGAAGTGAGCTTTTCAACTTCCTTGGCTCCAGCCAGTAGGAGATGAGAGGCCCCTGCTTCCCAAATCTCAAGATTTCTTGTGGTGTTTAGTTAGACTTGGGGTCTTGTTGCTTGGGCATCTCTCCTCCATCTTCCAAATCCATCTCTGCAGCAACTGACATACATAGGACCTGGTGATACCACATGGCAGATGCCACAATCCTGTGGAGGCAAAGAGGTCGTTTGTGTTCTGGCACTCTGATGATGAAGAAGTAAAAGGGCACTTCTTGTCTTATTCTTGTCTTGTTCCTGATCTTACAGGAAATGCTTTCAGCTTTCCACCATTGAATATGATGTTAGCTGTGGGTTTGTCACATATGACCTTTATTATGTTGAGGTATGTTCCCTCTATGCCCATTGTCTGTAGAGTTTTATCATAAATTGGTGTTGGATTTTGTCAAAAGCTTTTTCTGCATCTATTGAGATGATCATATGGTTTTTATTCTTCAATTTGTTAATGTGGTGTATCACACTGATTGATTTGCAGATATTGAAAAATCCTTGCATCCCTGGGATAAATCCCACATGATCACGGTGGGATTTTAATGTATTGTTGGATTTGGTTTGCTAGTATTTTGTTGAGAATTTTTGTGTCTATGTTCTTCAGTGATATTGGCCTGTAATTTTCTTTTTTTTGTGGTATGGTATCTTAGTCTGGTTTTGGTATCAGGGTGATAGTGGCCTTATACAATGAGTTTGGGAGTGTTACCCCCTTGGAAATTTTTTGAAATCATTTCAGAAGGATAGGTGTTAACTCTTCTCTAAATGTTTGATAGATTTCACCTCTGAAGCCATCCTTGTTCAGTTTGGGGAGATTGTATCTTTCTAAGAATTTGTCTATTTCTTCTATGTTGTCCATGTTATTGGCATACAGTTGCTTGTAGTAGTCTCTTATGATCCTTTGTATTTCTGTGGTGTCTGTTGTAACTTCTCCTCTTTCATTTCTAATTTTATTGATTTGGGCCCTCTCCCTTTTTTCCTTGATGAGCCTGACTAAAGGTTTATCAATTTGTTTATTTTCTCAAAGAACCAGCTTTTAGTTTCATTGTGTTTCCTTATTAATTTTCTGTCTGGATAATCTGTCCATTAGTATAAGTGCGGTGTTAAAGTTCCCCACTATTACTGTGTTACTGTTGATTTCCCCCTTTATGGTTGTTAGCATTTGCCTTATATATTGAGTTGCTTCTATGTTGGGTGCATATATATTTACAATTGTTATATCTTCTTCTTGGATTTATCCCTTCATCATTATGTAATGTCCTTCCTTGTCTCTTGTAACAGTCTGTATTTTAGTCTATTTTATCTGATATCAGTATTGCTACTCCATCTTTCTTTTCATTTCATTTGAATGGAATACATTTTTCCATTCCCTCACTTTCAGTCTGTATGTGTCCCTAGGTCTGAAGTGGGACTCTTGTAGACACCATATATATGAGTCTTGTTTTTCTATCCATTCAGCCTGTCTATGTATTTTGGTTGGAGCATTTAATGCATTTGCATTTAAGGTAATTACCAATATGTACATTCTTATTGCCATTTTGTTAACTGTTTTGGGAGTGTTTTCATAAGTCTTTTTTCTACTTTTCCTCTTCTGTTCTCTTCTCTTGTGATTTGATGGCTTCCTTTAGTGTTGTATTTGAATTCTTTTTTCTTTTTTGTGTGCATATCTGTTGTAGATTTTTGGTTTGCAGTTACCATGAGGTTTCAATATAGAAGTCTATATATGTACAAGATTGTTTTAAGTTGCCAGTCTCTTGATATCTTTATCTCATTTTTGTATCAGGGTGATGGTGGCCTCATAAAATGAGCTTGAGAGTGTTCCTTCATCTGCAATTTTTGGAATAGTTTGAGAAGGATAGGTTCTAACTCTTCTCTAAATGTTTGATAGAATTTGCCTGTGAAGCCATCTGGTCCTGGACTTTTGTTTGTTGGGAGCTTTTAAATCATAGTTTCAATTTCAGTACTTGTGATTTGTCTGTTCATTTCTTCTTGGTTCAGTCTTGGAAGGCTGTACCTTTATAAGAATTTGTCCATTTCTTCTAGGTTGTCCATTTTATTGGCCTATCATTGCTTGTAGTAGTCCTTATGATCCTTTGTATTTCTGTGGTGTCAGTTGTAATTTCTCATTTTCATTTCTAATTTTATTGATTTGAGTCCTCTCCCTTTTTTTCTTGATGACTTTGGCTAAAGGTTTTCAATTTTGTTTACCTTTTAAAAGAACCAGCTTTTAGTTTCATTGATCTTTGCTATTGTTTTCTTTGTCTCTGTTTCATTTATTTCTGCTCTGATATTTATGATTTCTTTCCTTTTACTAACTTTAGCTTTTGTTTGTTCTTCTTTCTCTAGTTGTTTTAGGTGTAAGGTTAGGTTGTTTATTTGAGACTTTTCTTGTTTCCTGAGGTAAGATTGTATTCCTATAATCTCCCCTTTTAGAATTGCTTTTGCTGTGTCCCCTAGGTTTTGAATTGTTGTGTTTTCATTGTCATTTGTCTCTAGGTATTTTTTGATACCCTCTTTGATTTATTCAGTGATCCACTGGTTGTTTAGTAACATATTGTTTAGGCTTCATGTGTTTGTGTTTTTTACAGTATTTTTCCTGTAATTGATTTCTAATCTCACAGTGTTGTGGTTGGAAAAGATGCTTGATATGATTTCAATTTTCTTAAATTTACCATGGCTTGCTTTGTGGCCCAAGATATGATCTATCCTGCAGAATGTTCCATGTTCACTTGAGAAGAAAGTTTATTCTGCTGCTTTCAGATGGAATGTCCTATAGATATTATTTAAATCTAGCTGGTCTGTGTCATTTAGGGCTTGAGTTTCCTTATTAATTTTCTGTCTGGGTAATCTGTCCATTGGTGTAAGTGGGGTGTTAAAGTTCCCCACTTTTATTGTGTTACTGTCGATTTCCTCTTTTATGGCTGTTAGCATTTGCCTTATATATTGAGTTGCTCCTATGTTGGGTGCATATATATTTACAATTGTTGTATCTTCTTCTTGGATTGGTCTCTTAATCAGATCATTATCTAGTGTGCTTCCTTGTCTCTTGTAACAGTCTTTATTTTAAAGTCTACTTTGTCTAAGAATTGCTACTCCAGCTTTCTTTTCATTCCATTTGCATGGAATACCTTTTTCCATCCCCTCACTTTCAGTCTGTATGTGTCCCTAAGTCTGAAGTGGGTCTCTGTAGACAGCATATATATGGGTCTTGTTTATCTATCCATTCAGCCTATGTCTTTTGCTTGGAGAATTTAATCCACTTAATTTAAGATAATTATTGATACATATGTTCCTATTGCTATTTCTTAATTGTTTTCAGTTTGTTTTGGTAGGTCTTTTCTATCTCTTTGTTAAACATTTATTGTATCTTCTTGGTCTGTGCATCCATTATTGAATCATCTTTACTATCATTCCTCTGAATTCTTTTTCAGGTAGATTGCTTATCTCCACTTCACTTAGTTGTTGTTCTGGAGTTTTATTTTGTTCCTTCATCTGGAACATATTTCCCTGACATCTCATTTTGTCTAACTTTCTGTGTTTGTGGTCCCATAGGCTGCAAGATTATAGTTCCTCTTTTTTCTGGTGTCTGTCCCCTGGTGAATGAGGCTGGTCTAAGAGGCTTGTATAGGCTTCCTGGTGCGAGGGACTGGTCCCTGCCTACTGGTGGGCAGGGCTGTGTTAAGGGGTGTGTTTAGAGGCAGCTGTGGGCTCAGTCAGACTTCAAGCAGCTTGGCTGATGGCTGATGGGTGGGGCTGTATACCTGCCCTGTTGGTTGTTTGGCCTCAGGTGTCCCAGCACTGGAGCCTTCAGGCTGTTGGGTGGGGCCAGGTCTTGGTGTCAAAATGGTGTCCTCCAGGACAGCTCATACCACTAAGTACTACCCAGAATCTCCACCACCATGGCCCTTGTCCCCACAGTGAGCCACAGCTACCCCACCACCCCAGAAGGCTCTCCAGGGCCATCAGGTTGGTCTGGCCCAGGCTCCTATGAAGTAAATGCTTTGTCCCTGGGTCCTGGTGCTCATGAGACCTTGTGTGCACCCTCCAAGACTGACATTTCTGTTTCCCCCATTCCTGTGGAGTTCCTAAGATCAAGCCCCGCTGGCCTTCAGAGCCAAATGCTCTGGGGGCTTCTCCTCACAATGCCAGAGCCCCAGACTGCGGAGCCTGACACAGGGCTCAAAATGCTCACTCCTGTGGAAGAACCTCTGCAATATAATTATTTTCCTATTTCTGGATCACCCACCCAGGAGGTATAGGATTTGACTGTATCATGAATGTGCCCCTCCTACTGTCTCATTCTGGCTTCTTTGTCTTTGGAAGTAGAATATCGTTCTTGGTAGGGTGCAGTCCTTTGTCAATGGTTGTTCAGCAGTTAGTTGTGATTCTGGTGTTTTCATGAGAAGCGATGAGCTCAGGTCCTTCTACTCTGCAATTTTGTCTGGGGATTGATTCTGAGAAAGTGATTTTCTTAATTGATAAAATGCAGTTTATAAAAGTCAATATTAATACATTTTTATAAAATCTTTTAGCAAACTATGCAAATAACATCTTAATGGTGAAACATTATAATCATAACTTACTATGAGGATGGATGTCCAGTAACACTAATTGTTACCAAAATTGTCCTAGAGTTTCCAGCCCATACAATAAGAGGAGAAAAATTTTTTTAAGGTTTGGAGAGGAAGAAACAAAACATTTTATAAACAATTGGTGTAATATTTCTCAATATAGACAACTACAAAGAATATGCAAAACAATTTTTGGAAGATTAGATTAGTAAGTTTGCTAAATATAAGATCATTATACAAAAACCCATTACATTTGTACACAACAGCAAAAAGTAGAATAGTTACAATAACAAAAAAATAGATGGGGGACCCCGGAGGAAGATGGCGGAAGAGTAAGACGCGGAGATCACCTTCCTCCCCACAGATACATCAGAAATTCATCTACACGTGGAACAACTCCTACAGAACACCTATTGAACGCTGACAGAAGACCTCAGACCCCCCAAAAGGCAAGAAACTCCCCACATACCTGGGTAGGGCAAAAGAAAAAAAGAATAAACAGAGACAATAGGATAGGGACGGGACCTGCACCAGTGGGAGGGAGCCGTGAAGGAGGGAAGGTTGCTACACACTACAAGCCCCTTCGCGGGCGGAGACTGCAGGTGGCGGAGGGGGAAGCTTCGGAGTAGCGGAGGAGAGCGGAGCAACAGGGGTGTGGAGGGCAAAGCGGAGAGATTACGGCACAGAGGATCGGTGCCCTCAGGCACTCACCAGCCCGAGAGGCTTGTCTGCTCGGCCACCGTGGCGGGGGGGCTGGGAGCTGAGGCTCGGGTATCGGCTTTCAGTCAGAGCGCAGGGAGAGGACTGGGGCTGGCGGCAGGAAGAGAGCCTGAAGGGGTTAGTGCACCACGGCTAGCCCGGAGGGAGTCCGGGGAAAGGGTCTGGAGCTGCCGAAGAGGCAAGAGACTTTTTTCCCTTTTGTTTCCTGGTGCGCGAGGAGAGGGCATTAAGAGGGCTGCTTAGGGAAGCGCCGGAGACAGGCGCGAGCCGCGGGTAAGGCGCGGACCTCGGAGACGGGCGTGGGCGGCCGCCGCCGCCGCCCGTCGCCGCGGCCTGCCGATGCCGACGCCGTCGCCGACGCGGCCCGCCGACGACGACGCCGCCGCCGCGGCCCGCCGCGGCCCGCCGCCGCCCGCCGCCGACGCCGGCCGACGCGGCCCGCCGCCGACGCCGCCGACGCCGACGCCCGCCGCCGACGCCCGCCGCCCGCCGCCGCGGGGCCTGTGTGCGGGCGCGGGTCGCTGTCCGCCCCGCCTTCCGGGGGGCCTGTGCACCCCGCCACTGCCGGGGTCCCGAGACCCGGGGACGGCTTTCCCGGTAAAGCGCACGGAGCGCCACGGGCTGCTGCAACGTCACGCCGGCCCCTGCCGCCGCAGGCCCGCCCCACACTGCGCGCCCCTCCCTCCCCTCTGCCTGAGTGAGCCAGAGCCCCTGAATCAGCGGCTCCTTTAAACCCGTCCTGTCTGAGCGAAGAACGGACGCCCTCCGGCGACCTACGCACAGAGGCGGGGCCGGGTCCAAGGCTGAGACCCGGGAGCTGTGAGAGCAGAGACAGGGAAATCTCTCTGTGCAGTCTCGGAGGCAGCGGATTAAAGCTCCACGGTCCATTTGATGTGCCCTGCGTCTGTGGAGTGCATGAATGGACAGCGAATCATCCCAAATTGAGGAAGTGGACTTTGAGGACAAGATTTAAGACTTTCCCCCCTTTTCCTCTTTTTACAACGAATTATTCCAAATTGAGGAGGTGGACTTGGAGAGCAAGATTTTTGATTTTTTCCCCTGCTCTCTTTTTGTGAATGTGTATGTGTAATCTTCTGTGTAAGATTCTCTCTGTATAGCTTTGCTTCCACCATATGTCCCAGGGTTCTATCGGTCCGTTTTTTTTTTTCCAATAATTACTTTCTAATTTTAATAACGCTACTATATTTCATACTTTATTCTAATTTACTTTACCTGCTCTTTCTTTTTTTTCCTACCTTCCCTTCCTCCCTCCCTCCCTCCGCTCCTCCTTTCCTTCTTTCTTCTTTCCTCCCTCCCTCCCTTCTTCCATTCACTCTTCCTTTTGCTTTCATTCCTCCCTCCCTTCCTCCTTTCTTTCCTTCTTTCTTTCCATCCTTCCTCCCTCCCTCCTTTCTTTCTTCCTTCCTTCCTTTCTTCCCTTCTTCCTTTCTTTCCCTCTCTCTTTCTTTCTTCTACTAATCCTTTCCCTCTACCTTTTCTCCCTGTTATTCTGAGCCGGGTGGATGAAAGGCTCTTGGTGCTGCAGCCAGGAGCCAGTGCTGTGCCTCTGAAGTGGGAGAGCCAACTTCAGGACACGGGTCCACAAGAGACCTCCCAGCTCCACATAATATCAAGCAGCGAAAATCTCCCAGAGATCTCCATCCCAACACCAGCACCCAGCTTCAGTCAACGACCAGCAAGCTACAGTGCTGGTCACCCTATGCAAAGCAACTAGCAAGGCAGGAACACAAACCCACCCATTAGCAGAGAGGCTACCTAAAAACATAATAAGGCAATAGGCACCCCAAAACACACCACCAGACGTGGACCTGTCCCCCAGAAAGACAAGATCGAGCCTCAACCACCAGAACACAGGCATTTGTCCCCCCCACCAGGAAGCCTACACAACCTACTGAAACAACCTTAGCCACTGGGGTCAGACACCAAAAACAACGGGAACTACGAATCTACAGCCTGCAAAAAGGAGACCCCAAACACAGTAACATAAGCAAAATGAGAAGACAGAAAAACACACAGCAGGAGAAGGAGCAAGATAAAAACCTACCAGACCTAACAAATGAAGAGGTAATAGGCAGTCTACCTGAAAAAGAATTCAGAATAATGATAGTAAAGCTGATCCAAGATTCTATTTCCAAGATCCATAATCTTGGAAATAGAATAGACAAAATGCAAGAAACAGTTAACAAGGACCTAGAAGAACTAAAGATGAATCAAGCATTGATTAAAAACACAATAAATGAAAAGAAAAATACTCTAGATGGGATCAATAGCAGAATAACTGAGGCAGAAGAACGGATAAGTGAGGTGGAAGATAAAATAGTGGAAATAACTGCTGCAGAGCAAAATAAAGAAAAAAAATGAAAAGAACAGAGGACAGTCTCAGAGACCTCTGGGACAACATTAAACGCACCAACATTCGAATTATAGGGGTTCCAGAAGAAGAAGAGAAAAAGAAAGGGACTGAGAAAATATTTGAAGAGATTATAGTTGAAAACTTCCCCAATATGGGAAAGGAAATAGTTAATCAAGTCCAGGAGGCACAGAGAGTCCCATACAGAATAAATCCAAGGAGAAATACGCCAAGACACATATTAATCAAACTGTCAAAAATTAAACACAAAGAAATCATATTAAAAGCAGCAAGGGAAAAACAACAAATAACACACAAGGGAATCCCCATCAGGTTAACAGCTGATCTCTCAGCAGAAACTCTACAAGCCAGAAGGGAGTGGCAGGACATATTTAAAGTGATGAAGGAGAGAAACCTGCAACCAAGATTACTCTACCCAGCAAGGATCTCATTCAGATTTGATGGAGAAATTAAAACGTTTACAGACAAGCAAAAGCTGAGAGAGTTCAGCACCACCAAACCAGCTCTACAACAAATGCTAAAGGAACTTCTCTAGGCAAGAAGCACAACAGAAGGAATATACCTACAATAACAACCCAAAGCAATTAAGGAAATGGGAATAGGAACATACATATCAATAATTACCTTAAATGTAAATGGACTAAATGCTCCCACCAAAAGACACAGAGTGGCTGAATGGATACAAAAACAAGACCCATCTATATGCTGTCTACAAGAGACCCACTTCAGACCTCGAGACACATACAGATTGAAAGTAAGGGGATGGAAAAAGATATTCCATGCAAATGGAAATCAAAAGAAAGCTGGAGTAGCAATTCTCATATCAGACAAAAGAGACTTTAAAATAAAGACTATTAGAAGAGACAAAGAAGGACACTACATAACGATAAAGGGATCAATGCAAGAAGAAGATATAACAATTGTAAATATTTATGCACCCAACATAGGAGCACCTCAATACATACGGCAAATACTAACAGCCATAAAAGGGGAAATCGACAGTAACACAGTCATAGTAGGGGACTTTAACACCCCACTTTCACCAATGGACAGATCATCCAAAATGAAAATCAATAAGGAAACACAAGCTTTAAATGATACATTAAACAAGATGGACCCAGTTGATATTTATAGGACATTCCATCCAAAAACAACAGAATATACATTTTTCTCAAGTGCTCATGGAACATTCTCCAGGATAGATCATATCTTGGGTCACAAATCAAGCCTTGGTAAATTTAAGAAAATTGAAATTGTATCAAGTATCTTTTCCGACCACAATGCTATGAGACTACACATCAATTACAGGAAAAGATCTGTAAAAAATACAAACACATGGAGGCTAAACAATACACTACTCAATAACGAAGTGATCACTGAAGAAATCAAAGAGGAAATTAAAAAATACCTAGAAACAAATGACAATGGAGACACGACGACCCAAAACCTATGGGACGCAGCAAAAGCAGTTCTAAGGGGGAAGTTTATAGCAATACAATCCCACCTTAAGAAACAGGAAACATTTCGAGTAAACAACCTGACCCTGCACCTAAAGCAATTAGAGAAAGAACAAAAAACCCCCAAAGCTAGCAGAAGGAAAGAAATCATAAAGATCAGATCAGAAATAAATGAAAAAGAAATGAAGGAAATGATAGCAAAGATCAACCAAACTAAAAGCTGGTTCTTTGAGAAGATAAACAAAATTGACAAACCATTAGCCAGACTCATCAAGAAAAGAAGGGAGAAGACTCAAATCAATAGAATTAGAAATGAAAAAGGAGAAGTAACAACTGACACTGCAGAAATACAAAAGATCATGAGAGATTACTATAAGCAACTCTATGCCAATAAAATGGAAAACCTGGAAGAAATGGACAAATTCTTAGAAATGCACAACCTGCCAAGACTGACTCAGGAAGAAATAGAAAATATGAATAGACCAATCACAAGCACTGAAATTGAAAATGTGATTAAAAATCTTCCATCAAATACAGCTACACGTGGAACAACTCCTACAGAACACCTACTGAACGCTGGCAGAAGACCCCAGACCTCCCAAAAGGCAAGAAACTCCCCACATACCTGGGTAGGGCAAAGCGGAGAGATCCCCACACAGAGGATCAGTGCCGAGCGGCACTCACCAGCCTGAGAGGCTTGTCTGCTCGCCTGCCAGGGCGCGCAGTGCTGGAAGCTGAGGCTCGGGCTTCGGTCAGAGCGCAGGGAGAGGACTGGGGCTGGCGGCGAGAACTCAGCCTGAAGGGGGCTAATGTGCCACAGCTAGCCGGGAGGGAGTCCGGGAAAACTCTGGAGCTGCCGAAGAGGCAAGAGACTTTTTCTTCCCTCTTGGTTTCCTGGTGCGCGAGGAGAGGGGATTAAGAGCGCTGCTTAAAGGGGCTCCACAGACGGGCGCGAGTCACGACTGAAAGCGCGGAGCCCAGTGACGGGCGTGGGACGCTGGGGCTGCTGCTGCCGCCACCAAGAAGCCTGTGTGCGAGCACAGGTCACTGTCCACACCGCCCTTCCGGGAGCCTGTGCAGCCCGCCACTGCCGGGGTCCCGGGATCCAGGGGCGGCTTCCCTGGGAGAACTCACGGCGCGCCTCGGGCTGGTGCAACGTCACGCCGGCCTCTGCCGCTGCAGGCTCGCCCCGCACTCCGTGCCCCTCCCTCCCGCCCGGCCTGAGTGAGCCAGAGTCCCCGAAGAGGCTGCTCCTTTAACCCTGTCCTGTCTGAGCGAAGAACAGACGCCCTCCGGCGACCTACACGCAGAGGCGGGGCCAAATCCAAAGCTGAGACCCAGGAGCTGTGAGAACAAAGAAGAGAAAGGGAAACCTCTCCCAGCAGCCTCAGAAGCAGCGGATTAAAGCTCCACAATCAACTTGATGTACCCTGCATCTGTGGAATACATGAATAGACAGCAAATCATCCCAAATTGAGGAGCCAGGAGTCAGTGCTGTGCCTCTGAGGTGGGAGAGCCAACTTCAGGACACTGGTCCACAAGAGACCTCCCAGCTCCACATAATATCAAACGGCGAAAATCTTCCAGAGATCTCCATCTCAACACCAGCACCCAGCTTCACTCAACGACCAGCAAGCTACAGTGCTGGACACCCTATGCCAAACAACTAGCAAGACAGTAACACAACGCCACCCATTAGCAGAGAGGTGGCCTAAAATCCTAAAAAGTCCGCAGACACCCCAAAACACACCACCAGACGTGGACCTGCCCACCAGAAAGACAAGATCCAGCCTCATCCACCAGAACACAGGCACTAGTCCCCTCCACCAGGAAGCCTACACAACCCACTAAACCAACCTTAGCCACTGGGGACAGACACCAAAAACAACGGGAACTACGAACCTGCAGCCTGCAAAAAGGAGACCCCAAACACAGTAACATAAGCAAAATGAGAAGACAGAAAAACACACAGCAGGAGAAGGAGCAAGATAAAAACCCACCAGATCTAACAAATGAAGAGGTAATAGGCAGTCTACCTGAAAAAGAATTCAGAATAATGATGGTAAAGATGATCCAAGATTCTATTTCCCAGATCCAAAATCTTGGAAATAGAATAGACAAAATGCAAGAAACAGTTAACAAGGACCTAGAAGAACTAAAGATAAATCAAGCATCGATTAAAAACACAATACATGAAATAAAAAATACTCTAGATGGGATCAATAGCAGAATAACTGAGGCAGAAGAACGGATAAGTGAGGTGGAAGATAAAATAGTGGAAATAACTGCTGCAGGGCAAAATAAAGAAAAAAGAATGAAAAGAACAGAGGACAGTCTCAGAGACCTCTGGGACAACATTAAACGCACCAACATTCGAATTATAGGGGTTCCAGAAGAAGAAGAGAAAAAGAAAGGGACTGAGAAAATATTTGAAGAGATTATAGTTGAAAACTTCCCTAATATGGGAAAGGAAATAGTTAATCAAGTCCAGGAGGCACAGAGAGTCCCATACAGAATAAATCCAAGGAGAAATACGCCAAGACACATATTAATCAAACTGTCAAAAATTAAACACAAAGAAATCATATTAAAAGCAGCAAGGCAAAAACAACAAATAACACACAAGGGAATCCCCATTAGGATAACAGCTGATCTCTCAGCAGAAACTCTACAAGCCAGAAGGGAGTGGCAGGACATAATTAAAGTGATGAAGGAGAAAAACCTGCAACCAAGATTACTCTACCCAGCAAGGATCTCATTCAGATTTGATGGAGAAATTAAAACGTTTACAGACAAGCAAAAGCTGAGAGAGTTCAGCACCACCAAACCAGCTTTACGACAAATGCTAAAGGAACTTCTCTAGGCAAGAAACACAACAGAAGTAAAAGACCTACAATAACGAACCCAAAACAATTAAGAAAATGGGAACAGGAACATACATATCAATAATTACCTTAAATGTAAATGGACTAAATGCTCCCACCAAAAGACACAGAGTGGCTGAATGGATACAAAAACAAGACCCATCTATATGCTGTCTACAAGAGACCCACTTCAGACCTAGAGACACATACAGACTGAAAGTAAGGGGATGGAAAAAGATATTCCATGCAAATGGAAATCAAAAGAAAGCTGGAGTAGCAATTCTCATATCAGACAAAATAGACTTTAAAGTAAAGACTACTAGAAGAAACAAAGAAGGACACTACATAATGATCAAGGGATCGATCCAAGAAGAAGATATAACAATTGTAAATATTTATGCACCCAACATAGGAGCACCTCAATACATAAGGCAAATACTAACAGCCATAAAAGGAGAAATCGACAGTAACACACTCATAGTAGGGGACTTTAACACCCCACTTTCACCAATGGACAGATCATCCAAAATGAAAATCAATAAGGAAACACAAGCTTTAAATGATACATTAAACAAGATGGACTTAATTGATATTTATAGGACATTCCATCCAAAAACAACAGAATACACATTTTTCTCAAGTGCTCATGGAACATTCTCCAGGATAGATCATATCTTGGGTCACAAATCAAGCCTTGGTAAATTTAAGAAAATTGAAATTGTATCAAGTATCTTTTCCGACCACAATGCTATGAGACTAGATATCAATTACAGGAAAAGATCTGTAAAAAATACAAACACATGGAGGCTAAACAATACACTACTTAATAATGAAGTGATCACTGAAGAAATCAAAGAGGAAATTAAAAAATACCTAGAAACAAATGACAATGGAGACACGACGACCCAAAACCTATGGGATGCAGCAAAAGCAGTTCTAAGAGGGAAGTTTATAGCAATACAATCCCACCTTAAGAAACAGGAAACATCTCGAATAAACAACCTAACCTTGCACCTAAAGCAATTAGAGAAAGAAGAACAAAAACATCCCAAAGTTAGCAGAAGGAAAGAAATCATAAAAATCAGATCAGAAATAAATGAAAAAGAAATGAAGGAAACGATAGCAAAGATCAATAAAACTAAAAGCTGGTTCTTTGAGAAGATAAACAAAATTGATAAACCATTAGCCAGACTCATCAAGAAAAAAAGGGAGAAGACTCAAATCAATAGAATTAGAAATGAAAAAGGAGAAGTAACAACTGACACTGCAGAAATACAAAAGATCATGAGAGATTACTATAAGCAACTCTATGCCAATAAAATGGACAACCTGGAAGAAATGGACAAATTCTTAGAAATGCACAACCTGCCAAGACTGAATCAGGAAGAAATAGAAAATATGAACAGACCAATCACAAGCACTGAAATTGAGACTGTGATAAAAAATCTTCCAACAAACAAAAGCCCAGGACCAGATGGCTTCACAGGCGAATTCTATCAAGCATTTAGAGAAGAGCTAACACCTATCCTTCTGAAACTCTTCCAAAATATAGCAGAGGGAGGAACACTCCCAAACTCATTCTACGAGGCCACCATCACCTTGATACCAAAACCAGGCAAAGATGTCACAAAGAAAGAAAACTACAGGCCAATATCACTGATGAACATAGATGCAAAAATCCTCAACAAAATACTAGCAAACAGAATCCAACAGCACATTAAAAGGCTCATACACCCTGATCAAGTTGGGTTTATTCCAGGAATGCAAGGATTCTTCAATATACGCAAATCAATCAACGTGATACACCATATTAACAAATTGAAGGAGAAAAACCATATGATCATCTCAATAGATGCAGAGAAAGCTTTCGACAAAATTCAACACCCATTTATGATAAAAACCCTGCAGAAAGTAGGCATAGAGGGAACTTTCCTCAACATAATAAAGGCCATATATGACAAACCCACAGCCAGCATCGTCCTCAATGGTGAAAAACTGAAACCATTTCCACTAAGATCAGGAACAAGACAAGGCTGCCCACTCTCACCACTCTTATTCAACCTAGTTTTGGAAGTTTTAGCCACAGCAATCAGAGAAGAAAAGGAAATAAAAGGAATCCAAATTGGAAAAGAAGAAGTAAAGCTGTCACTGTTTGCAGATGACATGATACTATACATAGAGAATCCTAAAGATGCTACCAGAAAACTACTAGAGTTAATCAATGAATTTGGTCAAGTTGCAGGATACAAAATTAATGCACAGAAATCTCTGGCATTCCTATATACTAATGATGAAAAATCTGAAAGTGAAATCAAGGAAACACTCCCATTTACCATTGCAACAAAAAGAATAAAATATCTAGGAATAAACCTACCTAAGGAGACAAAAGACCTGTATGCAGAAAATTATAAGACACTGATGAAAGAAATTAAAGATGATACAAATAGATGTAGTGATGTACCATGTTCTTGGATTGGAAGAATCAACATTGTGAAAATGACTCTACTACCCAAAGCAATCTACAGATTCAATGCAATCCCTATCAAACTACCACTGGCATTTTTCACAGAACTAGAACAAAAAATTTCACAATTTGTATGGAAACACAAAAGACCCCGAATAGCCAAAGCAATCTTGAGAACGAAAAATGGAGCTGGAGGAATCAGGCTCCCTGACTTCAGACTATACTACAAAGCTACAGTAATCAAGACAGTATGGTACTGGCACAAAAACAGAAAGATAGATCAATGGAGCAGGATAGAAAGCCCAGAGTTAAACCCTCGGACATATGGTCACCTTATCTTTGATAAAGGAGGCAGGAATGTACAGTGGAGAAAGGACAGTCTCTTCAATAAGTGGTGCTGGGAAAACTGGATAGGGACATGTAAAAGTATGAGATTAGATCACTCCCTAACACCATACACAAAAATAAGCTCAAAATGGATTAAAGACCTAAATGTAAGGCCAGAAACTATCAAACTCTTAGAGGAAAACATAGGCAGAACACTCTATGACATTAATCACAGCAAGATCCTTTTTGACCCACCTCCTAGAGAAATGGAAATAAAGACAAAAATAAACACATGGGACCTAATGAAACTTCAAAGCTTTTGCACAGCAAAGGAAACCATAAACAAGACCAAAAGACAACCCTCAGAATGGGAGAAAATATTTGCAAATGAAGCAACTGACAAAGGATTAATCTCCAAAATTTATAAGCAGCTCATGCAGCTCAATAACAAAAAACCAAACAACCCAATCCAAAAATGGGCAGAAGACCTAAATAGACATTTCTCCACAGAAGATATACAGACTGCCAACAAACACATGAAAGGATGCTCAACATCTTTACTCATTAGAGAAATGCAAATCAAAACTACAATGAGATATCATCTCACACCAGTCAGAATGGCCATCATCAAAAAATCTAGAAACAATAAATGCTGGAGAGGGTGTGGAAAAAAGGGAACACTCTTGCACTGTTGGTGGGAATGTGAATTGGTACAGCCACTATGGAGAACGGTATGGAGGTTCCTTAAAAAACTACAAATAGAACTACCATATGACCCAGCAATCCCACTACTGGGCATATACCCTGAGAAAACCATAATTCAAAAAGAGTCATGTACCAAAATGTTCATAGCAGCCCTATTTACAATAGCCCGGAGATGGAAACAACCTAAGTGTCCATCATCGGATGAATGGATAAAGAAGATGTGGCACATATATACAATGGAATATTACTCAGCCATAAAAAGAAATGAAATTGAGCTATTTGTAATGAGGTGGATGGACCTAGAGTCTGTCATACAGAGTGAAGTAAGTCAGAAAGAGAAAGACAAATACTGTATGCTAACACATATATATGGAATTTAAGAAAAAAAAATGTCATGAAGAACCTAGGGGTAAGACAGGAATAAAGACACAGACCTACTAGAGAATGGACTTGAGGATATGGGGAGGGGGAAGGGTAAGCTGTGACAAAGTGAAAGAGCGGCATGGACATATATACACTACCAAACGTAAGGTAGATAGCTAGTGGGAAGCAGCCGCATAGCACAGGGAGATCAGCTTGGTGCCTTGTGACCGCCTGGAGGGGTGGGATAGGGAGGCTGGGAGGGAGACGCAAAAGGGAGGGGATATGGAAACATATGTATATGTATAACTGATTAAATTTGTTATAAAAAAAATATTTGACAGTGACCACACTCATCACATATATTGATTAAGAAAAAAATATTTATAAAAAAAAAAAAATCTTCCATCAAACAAAAGCCCAGGACCAGATGGCTTCACAGGCGAATTCTATCAAACATTTAGAGAAGAGCTAACACCTATCCTTCTCAAACTCTTCCAAACAATATCAGAGGAAGGAACACTCCCAAACTCATTCTACGAGGCCACCATCACCTTGATACCAAAACCAGGCAAGGATGTCACAAAGAAAGAAAACTACAGGCCAATATCACTGATGAACATAGATGCAAAAATCCTCAATAAAATACTAGCAAACAGAATCCAACAGCATATTAAAAGGATCATACACCATGATCAAGTGGGGTTTATTCCAGGAATGCAAGGATTCTTCAATATACGCAAATCAATCAATGTGATACACCATATTAACAAGTTGAAGGAGAAAAACCATATGATCATCTCAATAGATGCAGAGAAAGCTTTCGACAAAATTCAACACCCATTTATGATAAAAACCCTGCAGAAAGTAGGCATAGAGGGATCTTTCCGCAACATAATAAAGGCCATATATGACAAACCCACAGCCAACATCGTCCTCAATGGTGAAAAACTGAAACCATTTCCACTAAGATCAGGAACAAGACAAGGTTGCCCACTCTCACCACTCTTATTCAACATAGTTTTGGAAGTTTTAGCCACAGCAATCAGAGAAGAAAAGGAAATAAAAGGAATCCAAATCGGAAAAGAAGAAGTAAAGCTGTCACTGTTTGCAGATGACATGATACTGTACATAGAGAATGCTAAAGATGCTACCGAAAAACTACTAGAGCTAATCAATGAATTTGGTAAAGTAGCAGGATACAAAATTAATGTACAGAAATCTCTGGCATTCCTGTACACTAATGATGAAAAGTCTGAAAGCGAAATCAAGAAAACACTCCCATTTACCATTGCAACAAAAAGAATAAAATATCTAGGAATAAACCTACCTAAGGAGACAAAAGACCTGTATGCAGAAAATTATAAGACACTGATAAAAGAAATTAAAGAAGATACAAATAGATGGAGAGATATACCATTCTCCTGGATTGGAAGAATCAATATTGTGAAAATGACTCTACTACCCAAAGCAATCTACAGATTCAATGCAATCCCTATCAAACTACCACTGGCATTTTTCACAGAACTAGAACAAAAAATTTCAAAATTTGTTTGGAAAAACAAAAGACCCCGAATAGCCAAAGCAATCTTGAGAACGAAAAACGGAGCCGGAGGAATCAGGCTCCCTGACTTCAGACTATACTACAAAGCTACAGTAATTAAGACAGTGTGGTACTGGCATAAAAACAGAAAGATAGATCAGTGGATCAGGATAGAAAGCCCAGAGATAAACCCATGCACATATGGCCAACTTATCTTTGATAAAGGAGGCAGGAATGTACAGTGGAGAAAGGACAGCCTCTTCAATAAGTGGTGCTGGGAAAACTGGACAAGGACATGTAAAAGTTTGAGATTAGATCATTCCCTAACACCATACACAAAAATAAGCTCAAAATGGATTAAAGACTTAAATGTAAGGCCAGAAACTATCAAACTCTTAGAGGAAAACATAGGTAGAACACTCTATGACATAAATCACAGCAAGATCCTTTTGGACCCACCTCCTAGAGAAATGGAAATAAAAACAAAGATAAACAAATGGGACCTAATGAAACTTCAAAGCTTTTGCACAGCAAAGGAAACCATAAACAAGACCAAAAGACAACCCTCAGAATGGGAGAAAATATTTGCAAATGAAGCAACTGACAAAGGATTAATCTCCAAAATTTATAAACAGCTCATGCAGCTCAATAGCAAAAAAACAAACAACCCAATCCAAAAATGGGCAGAAGACTTAAATAGGCATTTCTCCAAAGAAGATATACAGACTGCCAACAAACACATGAAAGAATGCTCAACGTCATTAATCATCAGAGAAATGCAAATCAAAACTACAATGAGATATCATCTCACACCAGTCAGAATGGCCATCATCAAGAAATCTAGAAACAATAAATGCTGGAGAGGGTGTGGAGAAAAGGGAACACTCTTGCACTGCTGGTGGGAATGTGAATTGGTACAGCCACTATGGAGAACAGTATGGAGGTTCCTTAAAAAACTAAAAATAGAACTACCATATGACCCAGCAATCCCACTACTAGGCATATACCCTGAGAAAACCATAATTCAAAAAGAGACATGTACCAAAATGTTCATTGCAGCTCTATTCACAATAGCCCGGAGCTGGAAACAACCTAAGTGTCCATCATCGGATGAATGGATAAAGAAGATGTGGCACATATATACAATGGAATATTACTCAGCCATAAAAAGAAACGAAACTGAGCTATTTGTAATGAGGTGGATAGACCTAGAGTCTGTCATACAGAGTGAAGTAAGTCAGAAAGAGAAAGACAAATACCGTATGCTAACACACATATACGGAATTTAAAAAAAAAAATGGCATGAAGAACCTAGGGGTAAAACGGGAATAAAGACACAGACCTACTTGAGAATGGACTTGAGGATATGGGGAGGGGGAAGGGTAAGCTGTGACAAAGCGAAAGAGAGGCATGGACATATATACACTACCAAACGTGGGGTAGATAGATGGTGGGAAGCAGCCGCATGGCACAGGGAGATCAGCTCGGTGCTTTGTGACCGCCTGGAGGGGTGGGATGGGGAGGGTGGGAGGGAGGGAGATGCATGAGGGAAGGGATGTGGGAACAGATGTATGTGTATGACTGATTCACTTTGTTATAAAGCAGAAACTAATAAAAAAATAAAAAAAATAGATGGTAACTAGAAATCTAAAAAATTCAAGGCTTTTATGAAAAATATATATAGAAAGACAAAATCTCAACAAATAAAGCATATACCATATTCATGGTTTACAAAAACTCAAAATTACTAAAAAGTTTCAGTGTGATTTTGATCATAACCTTAATGGGTATTTTTACAGGACATTGACAAACAGATCCTGAAATGTATAGGAAAGAACTGAGACTAAAGAAAGTGAAACTCTTCCTGAAGAAATGATGGGATCTTACTCTACCAGACACCAAAATTCATCATAAAGCAGTGGTAATTAGGGCAGTAGGGTACTAGTGCAGGGATAGATAAATAGATAAATGTAAGAGTAAAGAACAATCATAAACAGATACATGCAACTATGGAAATGTGATGTACAACAAAGGAGATGTTACAGATCATGGGAAAATGAGCAACCTGATTAAATGATGCTGTGGCAATTGTTAATCCATATAGAAATATCAACATATAGCCTTATACAATAGATACAAGAAAATAAGCTCCAAATAGATTAGAATTAAAGGTGTAAGTCTAAACTTTAAGCTTTTAGAATAAATTATAGAAGACTATCTTTAAAGACTCAGAATTGCAAAGGTTTTCTTCAGCAAGACACACATACAAATGCTAACTAAAAAATAAATCTTGATAAATATAATTATAAATTTACTTATTAAAATTCGAACATGAAAAGATAAACCACAAACTGGGAGAATATGTAATCAATAAGGATGCATATCTGTATATCAAAAAAAAAACTACTACAAATTAATAAAATAACCCAATAGAATAATGATGGTAAAATTCACCAAAATGAGGAAATTCAGAAGGGAAATTAGTTTTAAGAGGAAAATGAAGTTTTGGGGACTGTTGAGTTTCAAGGTTATGGCAGAAGTTGTAGATCAATCTGACTAATAGACCACAAATTGTTGTGGAGATGCAGGGTGTGGGAGGGCACATTTGCTTAGCCTCGTAACCTGGGGAGGGGAGAGTGCCAGGGAGTTGAACAAGTGTTAAACCAGTCATCTTGTTTCAGCCTTGTCCTGCATCCTGGCTTAGTGCTCTGTTGCCTCCCCCAACCCCCCAAACTCCTACACCTCTACAACCTCAACCCCATTCTGCAGCATGAATTGACTTGCTTCTTACTGGCCTTGCCTTCCCTTATCCCTTGTGGATAAGAAGAGTTCAACTTTATTTTTTTGTTGTGCTTTGTTATATAATGTGCATCATTCTCAAATGCTATCTTTTTGTCTCCCATTAGCTTTGTCCTTGTGAGCTTGCAATGCTTTTTATCCTTTGTTGTTGATTTGGTGAAGGGTAAAGATAAATTCATATGTCCAATAGGCCATAATTTACTTGAAACTCTCTACTTGAAAGTTATCTCTGAATTATCACCATGCCTATCAGCTGAGGTCTGTAGGTTCTCTGGGTCTCAATTATGTGCTATTACTGAAAACTATATTCTTTGGGTGTGAAGTTTTGGCTCCAGCACTTACTAGTTGTTTCAGGCAAGATAAGCTATTTAATCTCTTAGCTGACATTTTCTTATCTACAAAATGAGGCTTTTTATTGTGTAACCCACAAAAATATTTAAAGAATTAATAATGTAAATAAAATTACTGAGCACTGTAGCATATGTGCATTATCTTGCCACTTCCACCTGGTAGAATAATAGTAACACCTACAGTACGAAATCTTGACTGTAGTTGACTATATGTTTTTCCTGAATTTTCTGGGCTGCTTTCAACTAGAGGATAAACGTCCTTCCCTAAGAGACATTATAGAGAGGATTTCTGTATTATATGTCTTTATGTACCTACCTTACCCCTGTGTATTTATAGAAGAATTTCTCCTGGCACTACTTTTAGCATTTTCTTTAACTTCTCCAACAAGCTATTTTCTGTACAGTATTATATGTCTTTATGTACCTACCTTACCCCTGCTTATTTATAGACAAGATGAGGAGAGGGTTCATAATATGCTTTCTGTATATTCCATATTGTCCATTACAGGCACTCAAATATTTGAACTATTTGTGCCTGCTTAACTAACTGTTTATAATAGTTTGAATATAGCCAGATTCTACCCCCTTTTAATTAGGTCCAGTTCTGTGGCGTTTGCTCTGACATCAAAAGTCTATTTATATTTTTATATGACAACAGATGTTGTACCTGTTATTTGATCTTTTTTCTACTGGTCAACTTTTATTTTGCTTATTTTCTTGTATCTTATTGTGTAAGGCTATATGTTGATATTTCTATATGGATTAACAATTGCCACAGCATCATTTAATCAGGTTGCTCATTTTCCCATGATCTGTAACATCTCCTTTGTTGTACATCACATTTCCATAGATGCATGTATCTGTTTATGGTTGTTCTTTCCTCTTACATTTATCTATTTATCTATCCCTGCACTAGTACCCTACTGCCCTAATTACCACTGCTTTATGATGAATTTTGGTGTCTGGTAGAGTAAGCTCCCATCATTCCTTCAGGAAGAGTTTCACTTTCTTTAGTCTCAGTTCTTTCCTATACATTTTAGGATCTGTTTGTCAATTTTGGTTTTTTCTTTACTTTGAGGGTTGTCAATAGCAGCATTTAACCGGACTGAGAAAAGCTTAAATTTAATGAAACTGATCATTCATCTATTCTTCTTGGACCCCTCTTGGGGATCGCCATAGAATATCCTACTGAATTTGGCACTGTAGCCTGGATGCCCAACAGTTTGGTGATCCGATCTCTGTCTCGTCTCGAATATGCTAAATGTTATATTCTTAACCCCAGCACACTGCTTTAGTTTCTTTATAGGAAAAAGAAGGGGAGAGCTTGGCCAAGAAGGTTTGGTCCAGCCGTGAATGAATATGAAATCTTAGGAGGCTGGGCTTATAGTGAGAAAATAATGCTGGCATTTATCCACTTAGAATTGCACAGTGCTCCCACCACCACCCCCCAACACACACACAATGTGGATTGGTTTAACACCCTTTGTTGGTGTTATTTGGCCATTCCCTTCAAATGCTAATGACCAGCTAGTTTAACACCCTTTATTGGTGTTATTCGGACAGTCCCTTCAAGTGTGAATGAATAGCTTGCTTTGTTTCCATAGACAGGGCAGCCAAATAACTTCGGGGCCTAGAAGCAAATTATTTCTCTGGTATAGACCCACCCTGAATGATGAATTGGGCTCTATGGTGGCTGTTTCACTGAAGACTGGGATTTCCCTACCATTGCAAACCAGGCCAAAAAGGAGCTAAACCATTTTCTCCTCATTATCACCTCATTAAGTTCCCCAAGCTAGTGCAGGGTTGGAGTAGAGGCCTGCTACAGGTAGCTTAATGAGTTTCTTATTTATAGGTCCCTGTGCTGTTATGCAAAAGCTTGTTATTCCCAGGCCTAGAGTATGGCATTTTCTAAAGGGAGTTGAGAAATGCAATTATCAAGCATCTTAGTATGGGCCTCACACTGCTTCTTGGCCACTTGATCGACAATAAATAAATACACTTGTTAGATTTGTAGAATTTGATATTGTGCTGCGGTGTTTACCCCACTTTTCTTGTTTTTTTCTTCTAGCAACACAGAACAGATGCTGCCCCAGATGTGGAAGATGCAGATGTTTAATTTCAGAATAACTCCAAATTCATAACTGTATATGGCATTCTACAGATTCCTCAGTTTGATTTTGAGGAGAAAATAGTCCCCCTCCCCAAAACGTTGTTTAAATATTTTTTCCTGCTTTATAAGTGACTTGGTGGTCACATTTAATTGAGAATTGAAAACCAGTTCCATTTTTAGTTATGACAGAAAGATACTAAAAATTGTTATAATTAATATGCAAATATACAAATCAGTGCTCTGTATTTTGAGTTTTCAAAAAATCAATTTACTAAACATTCAGGAACTGACCATTTACTAAGCACTATGTGTCTGGTAGTGAGTGAGGTACTGACAGGATGTAAAAAGATAGACACACAAGTCATTGTCATAGAATCAAAGAAATGTATCATCTGAAGATGTCCTAGCAGTTATAACTTAGATGTATATAGAGATATATATTTATTCAGGTATATTCATATAAATATGTATATACATATATTTCTTTACAAAGATATTATACTAAAGGAAGCAGAGAATAATATTAAAGCAAAATAAAAGTTGACCAGTAGAAAAGAGATCAAATAACAGGTACAACATCTGTTGTCATATAAAAATATAAATAATTAGACTTCTGATGTCAGCAAATGCCACACAACTGGACCTAATTAAAAGGGGAGAATCTGGCTATATTCAAACTATTATAAACAGTTATTTAAGCAGGCACAAATAGTTCAAATATTTGAGTGCCTGTGAGGGACAATATGGAATATACAGAAAGCATATTATGAACCCTCTCCTCATCTTGTCTATAAATAAGCAGGGGTAAGGTAGGTACATAAAGACATATAATACTGTACAGAAAATAGATCATTGGAGAAGTTAAAGAAAATGCTAAAAGTAGTGCCAGGAGAAATTCTTCCAATTTAAAGAATCAAAGAAAGAGGAATGGATGTGTTAGAATTTGAGTTTAGATTTAATAGGATGGGAGGGTTTCAAAAGAGTGGTTGCTTCAATATTTCCAAGTGGGACAGACTTAGCAGCAACATGTGATTGTCAGGAACTTCAATGATTGATAGAGCCTTGTCTTGAAGTTATATTTTCAGTACCAGTTCCCTATTTCCACTTGGGTTAGAAAGTGTGCATTATATTTGAGGTGGCTAACTGGCCAGCAGACATGGATAAGGAAGTGGTTAAAACTCACCCAACTTTGTACTACTTCTGCACAAAAAATTAGCAAAGGTATAAGATTTCAGGTTACATTCAGAAAGTATGGATTAATTTTTCCTAGTAAGAACTTGAAATATATGTATAAAAGAATAGTACAAGATACACATTAAAAAATAGAATAGAGAAAGAGAATATGAGAATATGAGAATATAGAGAAAAGTTGGATCAATAAAGCAGATTAGGAATTTCAGGCTTTGCTCTCTAGCCAGTAGAAAGCATTTTTTTCTTCCTCTAATTGTTTTGTTTTCCAAGCAATAAGACAGAATGATCAGATGGTTAATAGAAGTGACTTGATGGATAGACTGGCAAAGAGAAAAGCTAAAGTCAGGGAGATCATTTAGGGGCCTATTCAGTAGTCTAGGTTAAGGTGAAAAGATGAATTTATAGATAAGGTAGAAAGAAGAAAATGAATTCAAGATGAATTCATCACAGTTTAAACACTAAGTAATTTAGTTAGAACACTTTCATGGACACTTTCATGGTGAAAGTTTGTATAATTAAAGGATAACTAAAATTTCAAGCTTGGATAACTATGAGAATGTTATCCCTAGTTAACAGTGACAGAACTGTGAAAATCTATGTGTGTTTTGCTTTAGAATTTAATAGTGGGAGAGATGAAAAAAACTCTTCTTTGGACTTTTAAGGTTGGAAGTTCAGATATTTTTTACAATAGAATATCCAACAGGCAACAGAAAATTGGAACTATAGTTTTACAAATAATTGCTGCTATAGAATGAATGAGACTTAAGACAATGTAGAAAGAAAATAAAGTATGGGAAGAGCAGTTAGGTACATTGTATGTGGGGAGGAAAGAGAAATCGGAGGAAAAAATGAAGAATCAGGATTGTGAGAGCAACAGTAGATTAGTTCATTTTTGGAGTAGTTTATGTAAGAGGAATATTCAAGAAGAAATGGGAAAAGTGTCAAACATTCTAAAAAAGTAAAGTTCAATAATTTAGAAAAATTCATTGTATTTGTTGACTAAATGGTAAAAAAAGGACAGTTGAATATTGTTTTTAACGTTTATATTTATAAATATATATATTTATATTTTTATATATATAGAACATTTCATCCCAAAGCAACAGAATGCACATTCTTTTCAAGTGCACATAGAACAGTCTTTAAGATAGATCATATATTAGGCCACAAAACAAGCCTTAATAAATTTAAGAAGATTGAAATTATATCAGGCATCTCTTCCCAACCACAATAGTATGAAACTAGAAATAAATTATAAAAAGAAAACTGGAAAATTCACGAATATGTGGAGATAAAAAATATGCACTGATAACCACTGGGTCAAAGAATTAAAAGAGAAATTTTAAAAAACCTTAAAACAAATAAAAATGGAAGTACAACATACCAAAAGATATGGGATGCAAAAAAAAGCAGTTCTAAGAGGGAAGTTCATAGTGATAAATGCCTACATCAAGAAATAAGAAAAATCTCAAACAACATAATTTAACACCTCAAGGAACTAGTGAAAGAAGAACAACTTAAGTGCAAGGTTAATAGAAGGAAGGAAATAAGAAAGATCAGAATGGAAGTAAATAAAATAGAGACTGAAAAGACATTAAACAGATCAATGAAACTAAGAGCTGGTTCTTTGAAAAGTTCAACAAAACCAAGAAAAGAAGAGGACTCAAAATCAGAAATGAAAGAAGAGATATTACACCCCAAACCACAGAAATACAGATGAGAGAGCCTAAACAATTATACACCAACAAGTTGGACAACCTAGAAGAAATGGCTAAATTCCTGGAAGCAAACAACCTGCCAATACTGAGTCATCAAGAAATAAAAAATCTGAACAGACTGATTACTAGCAAGAATATTGAATCAGAAAAAAAAAAAAAAAAAAAAAAACTTCCCAACAGAAAAAGCTCAGGACTGGGGGATGGCTTCACTTGTTAAATGTTTGGTAGAATTCAAAAAGAATTAATACAGAGTCTCTTCAAACTCTTCTGAAGAATAGAAGAGGAAAGAACACTTTCAACCTCATTTTACAAGGCCAGCATTAACCTGATACCAAAACCCAGACAAGGATGTCACACACACACACGAATTAGAGGCCAATATCCCTGTGAAGCATAGGGGGAAAAAATCCTCAACAAATATTAGCAAATCAATTCAAGAATACATTAAATGGATCATACACCATGATCAAGTGGGATTTATCCCAGGGATGAAAGAATGGTTCAACATCCACAAATTAATCAATGTGATATACCCCATTAAAAAAATGAAGGATGAAAATTACATGATCATCTCAATAGATGCATAAAAAGCATTTGACAAAATTCAACATTTATGATACAACCTCTCAACAAAGTGGGTATAGAGAGAATATACCTCAACATAACAAAGCCCAGATATGATAAGCTAACATACTCAACAATGAAAAGCTAAAAGCTTTTCCTCTAAAATCGGGATCAAGAAAAGGATGCCCACTCTCACCACTTTCATCCAACTTAATATTGGAAGTACTAGCTTGAGCAATTAGGCTAGAAAAAGAAAAGCATCCAAGTTGGAAAGGAAGAAGTAGAACTGTCAATATTTGCAGATAACATGATATTATTTATTCAAAACCCTGAGACTTCATCAAAATAACTGTTAGAACTAATCAACACATTCAGTAAAGTCACAGGATACAAAATCAATGTATGGTAATCTGTGGTATGTCTATTCACTAAAAATGAATTATCAGAAAGAGAAATTAAAACTATCCCATCTACACCTGCATCAAAAAGAATAAAACATATAAGAATAAATTTAACCAAGGAGGCGTAAGACCTGTACACTGAAAACTACAAGACACTGATGAAAAATATTGTAGAAGAAAAAAAAATGTGGAAAGATATTCTGAGTTCATGGATTGAAAGAATTAATATTGTTAAAATGTCCATACTACCCAAAGCAATCTATTGATTCGAGGCAACCCCTATCAAAATCATTAGAGAAATGCAAATCAAAACTACAATGAGGTATCACCTCACAGTGGTCAGAATGGCCATCATCAAAAAATCCACAAACAATAAATGCTAGAGAGGGTGTGGAGAAAAGGGAACCCTCTTGCACTGTTGGTGGGAATGTAAATTGATACAGCCACTATGGAGAACAGTATGTTGGTTCCTTTAAAAAATAAAAATAGAAATACCATATGATGCAGCAATCCCACTACTGAGCATATCCCTGAGAAAACCATAATTCAAAAAGAGTCATGTACCACAATGTTCATTGCAGCTCAACTTACAATAGCCAGAACATGGAAGCAACCTAAGTGTCCATTGACAGACGAATGGATAAATAAGTTGTGGCACATATATACAGTGGAATATTAGCCATAAAAAAGAAATGAAATTGAGTTATTTGTAGTGAGGTGGATGGACCTAGAGTCTGTCATACAGAGTGAAGTAAGTCAGAAAAAGAAAAACAAATACCATATGCTAACACATATATAGGAATCTAAAAAAATTAAAAATGGTTTTGAAGAAGCTAGGGGCAGGACAGGGATAAAGATGCAGACATAGAGAATGGACTTGAGGACACGGGGAGGAGAAGGGTAAGCTGGGATGAAGTGAGAGAGTGGCATGGACATATATACACTATCAAATGTAAAATTGATAGCTAGTGGAAGCAGCCACATAGCAAAGGGAGATCAGGTGCTTTGTGACCACCTAGAGGGGTGGGATAGGGAGGGGGGAGGGAGATGCAAGAGGGAGGAGATATGGGGTTATATGTATATCCATAGCTGATTCACTTTGTTATACAGCAGAAACTAACACACCATTGTAAAGCAATTATACTCCAATAAAGATGTTAAAGAAATAATTCCAATGACATTTTTTACAGAAACAGAACAAACCAAAAATTGAATGGGACATAAGACCATGAATAATTAAGACAATCTTGAGGTAGAAGACCAAAGCAGGAGGTATCACCCTCCCTGATTTCAAACTCTATTATAAAACTATAGTAATTAAAACAGTATAGTATTGGCATAAAAAGAGACACACAGATCAATGGAACCGAATAGAGAGCACAGAAATAAACCCACTTATGTAGTACGTTAATTTACAACAAAGGAGCCAAGAACAATGGGAAAAGGAAAGTCTCTTCAGTTAATGCTTTTGGGAAAACTGGACCATTATCTTATACCATACACAAATATCAACACAAAATACATCAAAGATTAGAACTTAATGCCTGAAACCATAAAATTCCTAGAAGAAAAGTAGGTGGTAAGCTCCTTGACATTGGTCTTGGGGATGATTTTCTGGATTTGACACCAAAAGGCAAAAAATGCAAAAATAAACAAGTGGAACTATATCAAACTAAAAACCTTCTGCACAGCAAAAGAAACTATCAACAAAATGAAAAAGCGGGCTTCCCTGGTGGCGCAGTGGTTGAGAGTCCGCCTGCCGATGCACGGGACACGGGTTCGTGCCCCGGTCCGGGAGGATCCCACATGCCGCGGAGCAGCTGGGCCCGTGAGCCATGGCCGCTGAGCCTGTGCGTCCGGAGCCTGTGCTCCACAGCAGGAGAGACCACAGCAGTGAGAAGCCCGCGTAACAATAAAATAAAATAAAATAAAAAAAAAAAAAAAAAATGAAAAAGCAAGCTCCTGAATGGGTGAAAATATTTGCAAATCATATATTTGATAAAAGGTTAATATCCAAAATATGTAAAGAACTGATAGAACTCAACAGTAAAAAAAACAATCTAATTAAAAAGTGGGCAGAAAATCAAAATTACTATGAGGTAACACCTAACACTGGTCAGAATGGCCATCATTAAAAAGTCTACAACTAACAAATCCTGGAGAGGGTGTGGAGAAAAGGAAACTGTTCAGCACTGTTGGTGGGAATGTAAATTGGTACAGCCACTGTAGAAAACAGTATGGAGGACCCTTAAAGAACTAAAAATAGAGTTGCCATATGATCCAGCAATCCCACTCCTGGGCATATATCCAGAGAAAACTCTAATTTGAAATGATACATGCACCCCAATGTTCACTACAGCACTATTTACAATAGCCAAGACATGGAAACAACCTAAATGTCCATCAACAGATGAATGGATGAAGATGTGGTACACATATACAATGGAATACTACTCAGCCATAAAAAAGAATGAAATAATGCCATTTGCAGCAACATGGATGGACCTAGAGATTATCACAGTAAGTGAAGTAAGTCAGAAAGAGAAAGACAAGTACCATATGAGATCACTTATATGTGGAATCTAAAATATGACACAAATGAACTTCTCTACAAAACAGAAACAGACTCACAGACATAGAGAACAGACTTGTGGTTGCCAAGTGGGAATGGGGTTGGGGAGGGATGGATTGGGAGCTAGGGATTAGCAGATGCAAACTATTATATACAGAATGAATAAACAACAAGGTCCTACTGTATGGCACAGGGAACTATGTTCAATATCCTGTGATAAACCATAATGGAAAAGAATATGAAAAAGAATGTATATATATGTATAACTGAATCACTTTGCTGTATAGTAGAAATTAACACATCAATGTAAATCAACTGTATTTCAATCAAATAAATTAAAAAATAAAAAGTCTGAAAGGGTCTGAAAAGACATTTTTATAAAGAAAACATGCAGATGCCAACAGTTACATGAAATGATTCCCAACACCACTAATCATGCAGGAAATGCAAATCAAAACCACAATGAGATATCACCTCACACCTATTAGAAAAAATAACAAAAAAATAACAAGTGTTGGCAAGGATTTGGAGAAAAGGGAACCCTGGGGCACTGTTAGGACTGTAAGTTGGTGCAGCCACAATGGAAAACAGTTGGAGGTTCCTCAAAAAGTTAAAAATAGAACTATGATATCATCCAGCAATTCCACTCCTGGGTATTTATTCAAAGCAAATGAAAAACACTAACTCAAAGAGATATATACTCACCTATGTTCATTGCAGGATTATTTACAATAGTCAATATATGGAAACAACCTGTCTATCAGTGAATGACTGGATAAAGAAAATGTGGTATATATATATATATATATACAACAGAATATTATTTAGCCATAAATAGAAGGAAATGTTGCCATTTGTGACAACATGGATGAACTTTAGAGAGTGTGCTAAGTGAAGTAAGTCAGAGAAGGACATATACCATATGATCTTACTTTTACATCAATCTTAAAAAAAAAACCTCATAGAAACAGAGATCAGATTGGTGGTTGCTGGGGGCAGGGTGGGGGACAGAGTGCAGGTTTGGTGAAATGGGTATCAAAAGGTACAAACTTCTAGTTATAAAATAAGTCATGGGGATATAATGTACAGCATGGTGATTAAGTTAATACTGTATTGCATATTTACAAGTTTTATGAGATTAAATTAAAACAGGTAGAAAAAGAAAAATATAGTTAGATAATAGAATTCAATTCACAAATATTACTAATTGCATTTCATGTAAAGAGACTAAATATTACACTTGAAAGACAAATTCTGTCAGACTGCAAGTGAACAATATGCTAATCACAAGAAACACACCTTAAATATGAACATACAAAAAAGTTAAAGGATAAAAAAAATCAGCAAACATTTTCTTTTGGAAAGCTAGTATAACTACACACATAAAACATTTACCAAAACAAAGTATTCAAACCATACAGAGTATGTTCTTTGACCATAATTAAAGTTGAAATCAATAACAAAATGTTAATTAAAAAATACCCCAAATATTTTGTAAAAAAAGCAATAGATCAAATGAAGAAATCCAAAAAATTGTTTTTTGGAGAAGATGAATAAAAGTAATAATCCTCTAGAAATATGTATTTTAAAACAAAGAGGAAAAAGCACAAGTAGCCTTAATAGGAATGAAAAATGGGGTATTCCTCTATATGTACAGACATTACAAAGATTATACAAGTATATGATGAGCAACTTATCAATAAATTTGAAAAATTAGATGAATAATTCCCTTGAAAAACACATAACCAAAAATGGGCGAAAGACAAGAAAACTGAATAGTTCTATATATTTTAAAGAAACTGAATATTACTCTAGGAGGTGCGTCAAAAAAGATCTTGCTGTGATTTATGTCAAAGAGTGTTCTACCTATGTTTTCCTCTAAGAGATTTAAACTGTCTGGCCTTATATTTAGGTCTTTAATCCATTTAGGGGTTTATTTTTGTGTATGGTGTTATGGAGTGTTCTAACTTCATTCTTGTACATGTAGGTATCCAGTTTTCCCAGCACCACTTATTGAAGAGACTGTCTTTTCTCCATTGTATATTCTTGCTTCCTTTGTCAAAGATTAGGTGACCATAGGTGTGTGGGTTTATCTCTGGGCTTTCTTTCCTGTTCCACTGATCTACATTTCTGTTTTTGTGTTGGTACCATACTGTCTTGATTACTGTAGCTTTGTAGTATACCCTGAAGTCAGGGAGCCTGATTCCCCCAGCTCCGTTTTTCTTTCTCAAGGTTGCTTTGGCTATTCAAGGTCTTTTGTGTTTCCATATAAATTGTACAATTTTTTTGTTCTAATTCTGTGAAAAATGCCATTTGTAGCTTGATAGAAGTTGCATTGAATCTGTAGATTGCTTTGGGTAGTATAGCCATTTTCACAATATTGATTCTTCCAATCCAAGAACATGGTATATTTCTCCATCTGCTTGTGTCTTCTTTGATTTCTTTCATCAATATCTTATAGTTTTCTAGTACAGGTCTTTTGCCTCTATAGGTAGGTTTATTCCTAGGTATTTTTTCCTTTGTTGTAATGGCGAATGAGATTGTTTCCTTAATTTCTCTTTCTGATCTTTTGTTGTTAGTGCATAGGATTGCAAGAGATTTCTGTTTATTAATTTTGTATCCTGCAACTTTACCCAATGCATTGATTAGCTCTAGTACTTTTCTGGTGGCATCTACAGGATTTTCTATGTATAGTATCATGTCATCTGCAAAGTAAGAGTTTTACTTCTTCTTTTCCAAATTGGATTCCTTCAATTTCTTTTTCTTCTCTGATTGCCATGGCTAGGACGTCCTAAACTATTTGAATGATAGTGGCAAGAGTGGACATCCTTGTCTGGTTCCTGATCTTAGAGGAAATGCTTTCAGCTTTTCAACATTGAGAATGATGCTTGCTGCGGGTATATTGTATATGGCCTTTATTATGTTGAGGTAGGTTCCCTCTATGCCCACTTTCTGGAGAGTTTTTTTTTTTTTTATCATAAATAGGTGTTGGATTTTGTCAAAAGCTTTTTCTGCATCTATTGAGATGACCATATGGTTTTTATTCTTCAATTTGTTAATGTGGTGTATCACACTGACAGATTCACATAATGAAAATAAAAACAAAAATAAACAAATGGGACCTAATTAAACTTAAAAGCTTTTGCACAGCAAAGAAAACCATAACCAAGATAAAAAGACAACCCTCAGAATAGGCAAAAATATTTGCAAACGAAGCAACTGACAAGGGATTAATCTCCAAAATATACAAACAGTACATGCAGCTCAATAAACAAAAAAACAAACAACCCAATCAAAATGTGGGCAGATGACCTAAACAGACATTTCTCAAAAGAAGACATACAGATGGCCAATAAACACATGAAAAGATGCTCAACATCACTAATTATTAGAGAAATTCAAATCAAAACTACAATGAGGTATCACCTAACACCAGTCAAAATGGCCATCAAAAAATCTACAAACAATAAATGCTGGGGAGGGTGTGGAGAAAACGGAGCCCTCTTACACTGTTGGTGGGAATGTTAATTGACACAGCTACTATGGAGAACAGTAGGGAGTTTCCTTAAAAAACTAAAAATAGAACTACCATATGACTCAAAAATCCACTCCTTGGCATAAACACATAGAAAACCAAAATTCAAAAATACACATGCAGCACAACGTTCATTACAGGACTATTTGGAATAGCCAGGTCATGGAGTCAACCTAAATGTCCATCAACAGAGGAAAGGATAAAGAAGATGTGGTACATATATACAATGGGATATTACTAGGCCATGAAAAGGAATGAAATTGGGTCATCTGTAGAGATGTGGATGGACTTAGAGACTGTCATACAGAGTGAAGTAAGTCAGAAAGAGAAAAACAAATACTGTATATTAATGCATATATGTGGAACCTAGAAAGATGGTATAGATGAACTTATTTGCAAAGCAGAAATAGAGACACAGATGTAAAGAACAAATGTACGGATAATAAGGGGGGAAAGGGGGCTGGGATGGATTGGGAGATTGGGATTGACATATATACACTACTATGTATAAAATAGGTAACTAATGAGAACAGACTGTATAGCACAGGGAACACTACTCAATGCTCTGTGGTGACCTAAATGGGAAGGAAATCCATGGAAGAGGGGATATATGTATACATGTGGCTGATTCACTTTGCTGTACACTAGAAACTAACACAACATTGTAAAGCAACTATACTCCAATAATAAAAAAAAAAGAAACTGAATATTGAATTTAAAATCTTTCCACAAGGAAAACTGGCCCAAATATCTTCACAGATAAATTCTTTCAAATATCTAAAGAAAAAATAGCACCAATCAAACACAACTCTTCCAAGGATATAAAAAGAATGCTTTCCAACTTATTTTATGAAAATAGTATAACTGTGCAACTCAAATCTGACAAGAACGTTAAAAAACATGTGTAATCATGTTAACATACTAAAGGAAAAAATTCCTATGATTTCAATAGATCCAGAATAGTTTGTGATAAAATCCAACACCCCTTTATGGTTTAAACACACACACACAAACCTAGAGCATTATGCTTCTATTAAACACTGTACTACAGGTCCTAGTCAAGAAATAGAAACTAAAGGTATAGGGAGGGCAAAAACTTCCATTTAGAAGTTCTAGATATAATATAACAATAAAGTACACTTGAAGATTGCTAAGGAAGTAGATCTTAAATGTTCTCACTACAAAAAAGAAATGGTAATTATATAGGAAGATGGAGGTGTTAACTAACCCTACTGCAGTGATCATTTCACAACACATAAAGGTGTCAAATAATGCTGTGCACCTTAAACTTATACAATGTTATATGTCAATTATATCTCAATAAAGCTGGGAAAAAAATGATATGGAATGGTAATGTAGAAATAAAACAGTAATTATTCACAAAAAACATGATTGTTTTCCTGAAAACTCCCAAAGAACCCACAAAAACCAATAGGATTAATAAGTGAATTTAGCAAGATCCCTGGCTACACAGTGAATCAATACATATATATAACTAAATAGCTTTCTGATATACTAGCCACAGACATTTGGAAAATGGAACTTAACACCATTTACAAGAGCATAATATAAAATACTAGGAATAAATTTAACAAAAAATATGCAAGTCCTCTGCACAGAAAACTACCAAATGCTACTGAGAGAAATTAAAGAAGACTAAAGTAAGTGGGAAATATGATGCATTTATAGATTGTATTTTGGGAAAATTGATATCCAATCTCAATCATAATCCCAGAAAATTTCATTTTGCAGATATTGACAAACATTCTAAAATTTTTATGGAAACACAAAGGACCAAGAATAACTAAAATAATCTTAAGAACATATTCAGAAGATTTACACTACAATCTACACTACCAGATATGACTTCTAAATCTACACTAATTAGAATGTATTATTGGTACAAAGATACACAAATAGACCAATGAGACAGAAGAGTCCAGAAATAGACCCACAATTATATAAGCACTTGATTTTTAAAGTTACTGCTGAAAAAAAGTTTCTACACCAGTGTCAGCAAAATTGCCATTGTCTTAAATACTAACATACCTAATATTCATATCAGTTTGAGAGATATTGTCACACCATTTTACAGACAAGAAAAATATAAATTTTAACTCATCTTAAGGTGAATTCTCTATTTTCCTAAATATTGACAGGACTTCACAATTTTCTCAGAACAAATCAATTTTGACATCTTTCAATTTTCATTTAATAACTTGACATTTCAAAGATCATATCAGTACCTAAATATATGTTAAATGAGATTTACTGGCATATTAAAATAAAATAACTTTAAAGAGATTATATAGACATAACTGAAATGATATTTTAATTTCTAGGCCATTTCAAAAACTCATTATATAAATGTCTATATTCATGTAAGAACTTCAAAATGTAAAATTTATTTACCTCCAGGGAATGTCTAAGATGTCAGATCTTCCTAAATACACAGTTTTCACATGTAACACCATCTTGAAAACATCTGGACTTCCCAGAAACCACAGGGAAAGGAATAGTCCTTCAACACCTAAAACAACCACATTCCTATCAGCATAAAATAATTTTCTAAGAAAATGTTTGATTTTTCTGTAACTACAATTAAAATATAAATATATACAGCCCTGTTCTTAGTGTAGCTATCTGATCTTTGTATACTTTTGTGGGAGGGTCAGGCAAACTTGCTCTCTGAAGATTCAAAAAGATGCTTTTACCCAGAGACAAAATCTCAGGGAGAATTCAGTAGGCTGACAAGAGAGATGACCTTTTGGTAGCATGTACATGTAGCTGAGTACCAGTGGCAATTTAGAAAACAGAACAGGTTTCTTTTAAGTTGAGAGTTACAAACAGTATCCTTTTATATCTTCCTGGTGCCTCACAGTAAAAGGGAGATAAGTTTGAATGTTTGTCAGCCAATAAAACAGAGAAAGTATACTGTAACATAAGACAGGAACAAGGAAAAAATCTTGTATGATAAAATCAAAGAATCACAAAAACAAAAAATTAATATAATCATGAGAAATAATATTTTATAACTTTTTTTTGTAAGTAAATCTCATAAAAAGTTTGAAATCAAATTCTGTGGGGGCATTTCTTCTGTAAGCAGCCCATCATTTTGTGTTGCTTTGCCCACAAGTCTCAAACTCACCGCATAAGGGAAACGTGTGCTACCTCTCCAGTTTGACCTGAGCTCTAGTACCTCCCAACACGGGTGTATTCTCTGCCTGCCCTGGAGTCAGGAGAGACATGTCAGGGCAAAGGATTGATTCAGCACGTTTAGAGAAACCGAGCCTATAGGGTTTCCCATCCAAACTGAATCAGAACTCAATGAAAAGAAGTTCACAAGACAACAGTTTGAAGAGAACTGACCCTGAAACAGATGCTGGGCAATAGCTGTCAAAGGGGCACTTCTCATCCCAGGGCTCACTGCCACTGGGCTGCTGACATACACAATTCCTGCCAACTCACTAGGATTCAGGGATTTAGGCAGGAATCTTGGCTTAGGCTCTCATTCCACCATTTATTATAGGATCTTGGGTAAGCCACTTTCCTTCCCTCTAGACTTCAGTTTCCTTAACTCCATAATCAGGATTAAAACACCTGTCATAATTACCTTGGGGGATGGTTCTGAAACAAAAATATAATGACAAGGGAGCATTCCTTGGGACTTCTCTATAAATACGATCTTTATCTTTGTACACGTTTAACAGTATCAGATACTATTGGAACGGGTCTCAGGATGGGGAATAAATTGAGCCAAAACACCTGGGTTTAAGTTCTTAGTCAATTACTAATACTCTGGGTCAGATGGAGTGATAGGCATTTAGGATACAGAGGTGAAAAATCACTGGGACATCTTCATCTTTAAGGTAAAAAATATGGGCTAGATAATATCCACTAATATCCAGAGCCACTCCATGTAAGAGTATTTATACACTTCTACCCTGCTGAGCCAGGGCTGAGCCCATGTGGTTTGCTTTGGACAATAAAATATGAATGGAGATTGTATTTATTTCTTCCACACAGAAAGGTTAAGTTGCAGCATGTAGGTTGCCTCACTCTCTTACTTTTTCCATGCTTCTCACATTATGGAAAGATATAGTAAAGCCTCCAAAAACAAAACCAAAATGAAACAACAACAAAAAAAAAACAGCATACACATGGCTTGACCAAGGAATGCATTTTGTTTTAAGGGCCCTAAGGTTTTAGGCTTATTTTTTTCTGCAGAATGATCAAACTTATCTTGACTGATACAACAATGAAATGATTTTTCCATAAAGTTAAACCTGTTCAGTTTAAAGGACTGGACTTTATTCTGAGTTTATATTCTTCCAACATTTTTATGCTGTGATAAAATATCATTTCCTGTATGAAGCAATTATCATGCTGTTAGAGGTAGAATTCCAAAATGTTGGAATTATGCAAATGCAAGAAGTTACATGAATACAATACAAATATACCATATGACTGCCAGTTTAGGAGAAGTTAATTCCAATAACTGCTAAAGTATGCCTTCAAAAGATCTGCTCATTAAGCCTTACATCATAGCCCTTCAGACTTTCTATGTGAGAATATCAAGTTTTGGGTTTCTCATTGGGAATCATGATAGCTTTGTTTATGACCTTAGAAACACTGTGACCTGTCTCTGAATATCTCACTGACACAATCTCCTATGGATGGATGAAGTTATCAGATGATGTGTACTAGATGGCTGCCTTACTATGTTAAGGCATTTCAAGGCCATATTACAATTGACTGCCTTCAAACATCTGCCCAAGGATTTTAAGTGGGGTAAAAACAGGTCTGTATTTCCTTTACAGTCTGGTCTGTAATTCCTGGTGTAAAATCTGGTCTGTAATTCCTGAAAAGACTTCTGATCAAACACCAAACAGTCCAGGACTCAAGCCTGTTTGAAAGAGCTTTTAGGCTAGAAGACGCAATTTTTAGAAAAATAAGGTAAAATTCTAGAAGCACGTCAAAGACTGTTATGAGCAGTTTCACATAATGAGTAGATTAGATTGGAGGTGAGGAAAGAAGAGAGAGAGTAAGAAAGATGAAAATTGTCAAAGCGGGTACAACTTGGCTTTTGCCAGTTCAGAATTATGAAGGCCTCCCTACAGCCCTGCTGAGTCTTTGCACTGCTAATTCCTTGTGTTTTATTTTTCTTTTAGCCTTTCCAGTGGAGCTAACACAAAACAAAACAAAATAAAACGCTCCCCAAATACTAAACAGCTGTCTCCAAGACCAGAAAGCATCAGAAAATACCCTAAAGAGTTGTCTAATCCCAGAGGAAGATCTTATTTAAGCGGAGAAGTGCTTACAGCAGAAATCTTGGAAATTTCAGGGAGTGGAATTTTACTGTCAGAACTTTCAATAAAAGTTCAGCCACAGATCCTGGGAGCATTAAATAAAAATTACCAACAAGCTGTCTTACCTGTGTGCACTCGACTGAAAGGAAGGGCAAACGTGAGCAAGTAACACTTGTACATCAGTCAAAACTCTGACAGCTACCCTGTGAAGTCTGACGAGCTGCCATGTGCTCGACTACCTAAGATACTCTTAACTGAACCATAAAAAGACAAATACATTAGTAATTGTATCCCTCCTGTCAATGTCCTTTTTCGTGAACTTCTCAAGCTGTTGGTTAACATTGTCTGGAATGATTTATCAATATCTTCCTAGCTTTCTTATATAAGACAGAGGCACTTGATTTTTCTCCAAATTGTTTTTTGAATTGATTTAAGAAAATGATACAGATGTTGCCCATTTCTGGACCTCTCCTTTCACTCCCTGCTCCTTCTCCTCCTATTAGGAAATCAAACCAATAAGATTAACATAATCTTTCTTGGATTTGACTGATCTTTTTAAATAGATCCCATGATAGACATGTGTAAAAATCAATAGCAGGCTCCTCATTTGTCAAAGCTAATGACTAAACTCATTTTGAAGTTCAATAGTGGTTACTGAAGAGTGGCCACACATTATATATCTAATCCTATAGGTCTCCCCACTCATTCTGCAGAACAGAGAAGACGGAGGCTTTGTTGCTTGAGGCACAATATAAAAGCTCGTGTTACCATTTTATTTGTATATGTTCATTTTTCCTCCAAAGCATGACTATTTCTTGATTGTTCAAGCTAATATGTTAAAGAAAGAAATGAAGAATCAATTTTACAATCTGTAACACCTTCCCCCTTTTAAAACCAGTTCGATCGTAAGCTCCTTCAATTATAATCTTAACTCCTTGAGGTTATGGGCCATGTCTTACATATTTTTAATATCCCCAGAGAGACGAACATAGCGATTGGGTCACAGGTTAGCACCAAATAAAGATTTGGTTGAATTAAACAGAATTAAATTATCCAATATTTTGGTCCATGGCATGGCAGTTATCTCAGACCAGACATCCATACCCACTACAAAGAGCAAAAGATGCAGTTTTCTAGCAGACCCTTCTTTGATGGATGCCCTGCATTGCAGAGTGGTTTAAGCAGTGTTCACTTCTGAGGTGTTCTTGTTACCTCCCACAAAACCTTTTCCTGGATTTACAAAAGTGTGAAAACGGACAGTTTTTATACAATGCCCTCCTCCCTTTTAAATAGCCTCTGATTATGGGTGTATGCCAGCAACAAAACATCCTGAAATCCAGGAGAGATCTGGATGAAACACATGTAGCCCCTAACAAATTCAGATTAGATTTTTAAATTATTATTAATAAAGGCAATATCTTATACCTGCCTAATGCTTTATGCTTTACTTAGATTCTTTACATACACCATCTCATTTCCCAGCCCCATTATCAGGACACTTCATAAATATTTCTTTCATTTCCCTCGAAATTCCAAATTGTGGTTTACTGTTCTGTATTCCTTATCTCCTCAGTGAGTTGCCTTTTTCTGGGCTTCAGGTTGTATATTGTATTGCATGCCCATTGGACACAGACAGCCCATGGAATCAATAGGTCAGATACAGTTTGAAACTCCCTAGGTAATGGATTTTAAAAACTGCTTGAGGGTGGGGGAGAGAGACAGGAGGAAAAGGAATCCACAGAAACAATAACTGAAGTGGAGTGATACATTCACGATGGGAGCTGGAGAACTCCTGTTCTTTATAATAGCTTCTCAGGGGAGAAGCCGCCCTTTTCCAGAAGGAAGTGTCCTGGGAATAGCAGAGCCACTGCCATTCCACTGTTTTGATGAACAGAAACCTTATCAGTGCAATTCCTCTTGAGAGTTGAAGGGAGAAGGAAGGAGTTTAAAGACTTTTGAAAAATGTGGGTTGTGAGGGGATGAAAGCCCAGCACTTGGCTGGTTCCTTTGGAATATCTCTTGTGAAGGGAGGGTATCCTACCAAATTTAGGTCCCTCTCAGAGCTCACAGATCCTGACAGCTGATCAGAGCTCCCTGCATGAGTTTGTTCTTGACAGGGGAGAGAGGGAGCACTGAAGTGAAAAGGATGTTGAATGAAGTAAATACAAAGTATAAAAACAAAAATGCCTGCCCCCAACATAAATATCACAATGTGATATTTTCAATTGCAGCTGTGCAATGAGAATGTCAAAGCATCAGTCATTAAATAATAAATAGCATAAATTATTTTGACTTAAGAATAAGTCACAGAAACCTTGCAGCTTCTAATTATTTTTAGAAGCTCAAAGTATTACATGGCTTTGTCTCTCATTGCTATGAGACTCGTGGAGGTTGGGAAAATCAAGGAAGCAGGTGAAACTTATACTGTCTCACATCCTGGTTTTGTGGCATTTATGAGGCAAAATAGGCTTTTTTTTTTTCCTATTCATGGAATATGAAATCCTCGAAGCCTTAATTATCTGGTGGCTTACGAGGAGCAGTCTAAAGCCATTCCATATCCAGCAATAGGCTGTTTATGTGGTACCAAAAAATCTGGGTTTTTAATGAAAAGCACCTTGGTGTTATTAATACCTCTCGTTTATATTGTGTGTATTTAAAAAATATATATATTGATATTTCTCCCCAATGCCTTTATCCCACAAGGGTCTGTTTTCTGCTCACAGCCCACGCTCACTGTGGGGCGGTGGGCTGCTCTGCTCTTAGCTGTCACACGGAGGCCCAGGCTGATGGAAGCTCTGTCATAACACTCCTGTGACCACTGAGTCAGGGGAAAGAGATAAGGTGACTCATGTGCTGGCTGTCAATGTTTCACCTGAAAGAGACACGTGTTCAATTTACTCATGTTTTGGTTACCAAAGCACAATCACACCTACTTTTTTTTTTTTAAACAGACTTATTAAGGTATAATTGATGTCCCATAAAATTCACCCATTTTAAATATTCAATGATTTTTAGTAAATTTACAGAGTTGTGCATCCTTTACCTCAATCCAATTTTAGAACATTTTTCTCACCCCCTGAAGAAGCTGCATGCCCATCTGCCATCTACCCCCATTCCCACGCCAGGCCCAGGCAACCAGTGGTCTCCTTTCAGTCTCCATAGATTTGCTTTCCCTGGCATTTAAGATAAATAGACATAAAATAGATGGCCTTTTTCATCTGGCTTCTTTCACTTTGTGTGATGTTTTTGAGGTTCATTCACAATGCACCCTTATCTGTAACTGTTCCTTTTTATTGCTGAGTAGTATTCTATTGTACTGATACTTTACATTTTGTGTACCCTTTCACCCATAGATGGACATTTGGAATGTTTCCACCTTTTAGCTATCATGAATAATGCTGCTATATTTGCATACAAATTATTGTGTGGAAATATTTCCCTTTTAAAAAGAAGTATTTAATAATGTAATAAGATGGGGAAATTTTTATTCTCCATTAATTCCTTTTGAGAAGACCATAGTTTTTGAGAGATAAGTGAATAAGAAGCTAGAAGTCTCTTCACACTCCCCACTTTAAATCCACTGCTGCCTGATATCAAGACTTCCTAGACAGAAAAAGAAATCAGAGAATCTGGACACTTTCTCTGGGAAGAGTCTGAGGGAAGTAACACCCGATAAGGGACAGTTGAAAAGAAAATTGGGAGAGGAAGGCAACCATAGCTAAGATGGAATTTTCTTATCAGTTATGCACCGTGATATGCATATTACACAACTAACTCTGTGTTGCTCAGAAAATCTTTGGTAGCACCTACATTTTTCATTAAACTTTGTGTGTAGGTAGATTCTTTGGAAACTGACTTGTATGTCTGGGTGTATATAGTAGACATTTTTACTTATGTACCAAAAATCAGTAGTCTATTGTTCGCCTTTCTTAACAAAATCCAGATTTCATTCTGGTGTCCATCCTTCAATCACTGTTCTTGTGCTTGAGGAAGGATAACTCCACTCCATACAGTACATTATTTTCCTGGCCATAGCCATAGCTTCACTGGTAGGCATGTAACCTTAGCTGGTAGAATCAGGATGAAGTTTAGGAATTCTGCTGGAATTTTAAGAGGAAACCCCTCTCACGTGGACTTGAATGAAGAAGAATGCAACTTTGGTTGCATCCTGTGACCATGAGGGAACCAGGCTTAGATGAAGCTTACACTGTGAACAGCAGAGCACAGAGGTAATGATGTGGGAAAATGGAGTTCACTAATCTTCACTCTTCAATTTAAGTTTCCAGATAGGAAATTCAGTAAATCCCCTTTAATATTTAAGCCCCTTATAGTTTGAGTTGGAATTCTTATTCTTTGCAACATAAAGGTTCCAAACTGACATATACTTGGAGTAAAACTACACACAGTACATGTTGTAGGTGGCAGTAGCCCTGGGACCTTGAGATGATAAATTCTCGAAATTAGTAGATAACATAGGCTATGGAGTTGTATGGAATCTGGGTCAATTATACCCTGAAATCCAAAGGGCAGGAAGCCCCCAGCTGATATATAGGTTACATTCATTTCTTTCCCACAGTGTTTTTGTAACTAATATGTAGTGGACAATAAAGAGCTAAAAGTACTTTGACCCACCTCTGTGATACCTGGGGAGCTGTACCCTTTGATCCTATATAGCAGGAGGGACCTTTTAAATGGAGAAAATCGGAATGTGCCATAGTGACAGGATTTGTTTTGTTTTCCTCCCCAACTGTCTGACTAAATGAATCTCCTTGTCCTTAGTTTATGGGAGAATCCTATGCACATGTCTATGACAGCACTTAACACCTGAACTCATCATATGTCTACTTTCTTGTCACCCAACTGGACTGGGAATCCTTGAAGATAAAGATAGTGCTATTACTCTATTTTCAGCACCTAGCACAGCACCAGAACAGTAATGGGATACTCAGTAAATCTGTTTAACAAAATGAGTCTACATGCTTATATTTTTTCTTCAAAACCATAGCCTTTCTTGTAAGAGATAGCCTCACTTCATAGTGGAAAGAGAAACAATACAAAAAGCTGTGATTGTTAAGTTAATGTATTTCTACTTCACTTAGTGACTAGAAAATCTGAATACAGTCTGGAAAACATCTATTTGGAATCATCAGAGACTTTTCAGGGAGTTCATAACTGGAGAGACCAAAATCCTGAATAGAAGGAGAGTTCACTGAGGTGATCCCAACGGTCTGCTTACTACTTTTCTCCTTGGGACATATGACAGTTCTTAAGCAGTACAGGATAGAAGGCTGAGAAGTCAGAAAAAAGTAACTGCTAAGAGCAGAAGTATAAGCCAAGTTTCGGTGATCTCATGGCACTAAGGAGACAAAAATTAGAGTTAGGATTTCTAAGGTAAGCAGGATTTGAGACACCAGGATCCTGGAGAAAAGTGAGGTATAGGGAAGCAAGCCTGACACTCCACATTAGTTTCTCTTTTGAATAATTTGCCAACTCTTAAGTTGTGTGGTATAAAAGGCAAACAAAAAACTCAATAAAACTTTCAATTGTTCTCAGCGTTTTGAAGAAAAAAATGTGAGTTCAGGACCCAGCAAATGTAAAAGGTCCTGATAAACACCCTAGAATCTCATTTGGGGCCCCTATGGGGACTTCACCTTAGGAGTTGAGATGAAATACAGGTAAGATTGATATTAAGAGCTCTGAAACTTAGTCTGAAATCAAATCATTTTCTCATAGGATTTAGATGTCTACTCTAGTCACTTACCAGAAAAAAAGGGAATCCTCTGTAGTGAGAGAATAACACCCATTGTCTATAATTTCTCACATACAAAGTCTGTCATTCAACAAAGATTACCTAACATACCAGGAAAGAGGACCCAAAGGAAAAATTGACAATACGAACAGACCTGCAACTGACCAAGACACTAGTTTATATAACTGTGACTAATTTGTTCAAGAAAATGGGTAAAATAATGAAGAATTTTACTACATATAAAAAGTCTATAAAAATAATAAAGTGAAAATTCTGAAACTGAAAAATGCAGTCACTGAAATAAAATTTTAACATATGGCTTTAATATCAAATTGGACAAAGAAAAAGAGATGAGTATAAACTATTCAAACTCACACATGGAGAGTAAAAAAAAAAAGGGAAGGTACAGAAAATATCAATAGAGATATATGGAACATTAAAAAGGTCTAACCGATATGCAGTTATAGGAGTTACAGGAGACAGAAAATGGACAGAATGAATTTTTCAAGAGAATGGCCAAAAATTTTTCAAAACTAGCAGAAGTCATTATGCCAAAGATTCAGAACTCTATAGCCCGATGAAGGATAAAATACATAGAAATTATATATATATATATATATATAAATATATAATAGAAGTGATAAAAATATATTTTATATATATAAATAAAATAGAAGTGATTAAATCAAAGGCTTAACTGAAGTTAGAGGAAAAATGCACATTGTCTTCAGGGGAGCAACATTAAGACTTACAGCTGGTTTCTCAACAGACATGATGGAGTCCAGAAGACAGTAGAGTGCTATCTGCAAAGTACTGGGAAAAATTAAAATTCAAATTTAGGATTTTATATCTGATGATAACAATCTTTAATAGGAAGACAAAATATATGTCTCTAGGCAAACATGTACAGAGAGAACTTATCTCCAGTATATCCCAATTGAAGTAAATACTAAAGGGAGTTCTTGAGGTAGAAGGAAAAATGTTCCTATATTAAAACTCCAAGATGCAGGAAGGTATGACAATCAACAGATATGATAAAAACGTAGCATAATGACTGTACAAAACAATAATAATGACTTCTGGTGAAGTTTGAGATGTATGTAGAATAGAAGTTCATGACACAAAAAGGGGATGAGAGGAGTATTCTAAGGCTTTAGCATTACTTGAAAAGTGGTTAAAAATTACTAATTTATAAATCAGGTGAGACAAACAGAAAACTAATATAAGATGATAGACTAAATATAACTACATTAAATGTAACTGGACAATAAATGGTAAAGTGGATTTAATAAAAATAAAAATATATGGTACATGTGAGAGGCACATCTTAAATACAAGGATGAAAGTAAGACACTGAAACAGGAATACCATGAAAACACTAACCAAAAGAAAGCTGGAGAAGACAAAGATCTTAGGTAAGATTCAATACCAGAGTTAAATAGGAACATTTCACAATGATTAACAGTTAAAGCTGTAAGAAAAACATAACAATTCTAAATTTTTATGCACCTAATAGCATAGCTTCCAAATATACACTTAGGGAAGATTCAACAGTAAAACAAGAGAGGAATATTTTATAATGATTAAGAGTTTAATCTACAAGGAGAAGATAAAAATTCTAAATTTTTATACGTCCTAATAATATAACTTCAAAATATATAGGGCAAAAAAATAAAAGGAGAAATAGTAAAATCTGCAATCCTTTTAGGAGACCATCAGTAACTGATAATGTGCAGTAAGAAGCAGACAAAGAATCCACATGATAGAAAATAGAATAACAGAAATAACAAAATTAACCTTATTGACCTCTATTGGGAATTCCTGAACAGTGGCAAAATATTCATTCTTTTCAAGTGCACATGGAATTTTTACCAAAATGGATCATATGCCAGGCTACGAAACAAGCCTTCAAAAATTATAAAGAGCATGTTCTCTGACCATAGGGCAACATATAGGATTGCTTCAGAGGGAATGTGATTGGAGCCTGCTCAACACTGGTCACCAGAGCTAGTGGCTGAAACTAGAAACAGGTGAAGCAGAGAGGATCTGCAGTGGTGCCTAAGGAGGCTTGGGCTCTTCTCTGCAGAAGTATTTTTAGGTGTTGCGGTGAATATTCATATTTTTACATTGTCAGTTAATGGAAAAGGTTAGAACAGCTGTACTAATCAAGGAGAATGAGAGGTATATGCAAACACACACACACACAAACACCTGCTCTTAAAATAGTGGGAGAGCAGGCAGAGTTTGGAATGGCCCACCAAATCACATGTATTCTATCACTCAGGCCAACCCTTTGTTACTCTACTGGTGTCCGCTTGAGTGACTATATAAATGAGACTCTAGTAGCTAATAATGCTGAATATATGTAGAACTGGTGCTGGGTCCTTTTACTCCCTCCTGCCTTGTAAGAAAATAATTAAGTTTGCCCTCTCCCCCTGGAAGCTTGGAAGATATTTTTTGAAAGGTAGAGGAGAAGTCTAAATGTTACTAATTCAGAGTGTGGGCTGTGCAAGTCTTCATTCTAGCTACATTTAATCAAATAACTTAGGGTTAATTTATGGGGCCCTGACCCTTCCCACGAAGCCCTGTTCAACTCTGTTTCCCAAATATCAGCTACAAAATGAATAATTAAAACATAATCTGAAAGGGATGAAATAAAGGAATGGTTAACATGATGGAAAACAGAGAGAGGCTTTTGAGAAATTCCTTGAGGGCACGGGGGTAGCAGGGAAATTTTATTTGAACTGAGTCCTAGAAATTGATTAGGACTTTATAGATGGACCTGGGCATGTAAAGGGAAAGAAGTTGGCCACAAACAAGGGCACAGGCATTTGGACATACGTAACACATTCAAGGAATGGTGAGTCAGGGATTTGTCCACTGTAGGTACAGCACAGAGGGAACGACAGGAAGGAAATGAGAAGAAAGAGGTGTCGAGTGTAGTAGGTGTAGAAAGTCTCACATAACTTGTTAACATGTTTGCATGTTACCCTGCCTGTAAACAAAGAGTCAATAAAGGTTTTTAAGTGGGGAAGAATCATGATCGAAGCAAAGTTTTCCAACAATAATTTCAAGTCACAGGAAGGAGGATAGAGTGAGGAGAATTAGAATCATGGTTTATGGGCAAATTTCAGAAAAGAGATAAGGGTTTAAATCTGAACAGTGACAGTGGAAATGAGCAGAATGGGAGTTATTTGGGATCAAAGATATTTTGAAGGTAGGATTAAAGAACTTGGTAGTGAAAAGAGTCAAGAAAAGTGTAGCATGGCCTACAGGGTGGATGGAGATACTGTTAGCCCACGTGGAGAATCCAAGAAAAGGGTGAAACCTGAAAAGAAGGTACCAGAAAGAGGTCTTGTGTCCCAAAAGCTACATGGTTACAACTGAGATTTTTTTTAGAAAGTAATGGAATGATCTCTTCTAGGAAAATTTTCTCCCAAGCTTAAACAAGAATCATTATTATGACTTTAATATTATATGACATTTATGTTGGGATATACAAAGAGTTTTTAAAAGGTCTGGAAATGACACTAGAATCAGGATGGTAGAATGGAAAAGTCATTAGATTATAAATCAGAAGTCACAGTCTTCATCAGCAACCTGGTTGACCTTGGACAAACAACTTGCTCTCTACAAATATCCATTTTGTAACTTGTGAAAAGAGAGTAATAATGCTTTCTCTTCCCTTCTCCCACTGTGTGAGGATCAAGTGAGATGATGAATTTTTCATGAAAACTACAAAATGTAGCATGTGATTTAGATAGCATTTTATTGTCTTTTGTTAGTTTGATAGTTAAAAATAAAAACTCTTGATTGAAAAGTTCTCAAAATATTTGCAGGGAAAGGGATTTAAATTCTATTGAAGGGTTTAGTCACAGTGGGGGTTCCTTCTCTCTCTCTCTCTCTCTCTCTCTCTCTCTCTCTCTCTCAGTAATTCCTGATACAGCAAATCTTCCCCTTGCTCAAATATTAAATCTTTGAGGCTGCAAATGTAACATTACACATGGTATACATTATAAAAACAAACCCTCAAACATTTGTCTAGGGTAAAATAAAAGAAACTGAAAAATTGAAGATGTCAGGCATTTTTACTTAATGCAAGATATTCCCATTATTTCTTTTCCTTTTAATAAAGTTCACACTTAGTTGCTCTCTTGAAAACCAATTCCTCCTAAAGCTTCTCTCTTCATCTTTAGTATGACTCTTCTCTGAAACTCTCATTTCTATCCAGGTAGTATTATTACATATCTTACAAAATTGAGCATTAGAGATTAATTGCATGTGAAGTACATCTGATGGCTCTGGGGTTTCTCTGGGTAGTGGTGAGGGCTACCCACTGGTGTCATAAAAGCTGCACCAATTTCATTAAAATGTAGCTATTTCATTGGGTCTACTATGCAAGTAGGGCCTCTGGTCTTCTGTTAAAAAAGAAGTTAAAGGAACAAAATACTCTGTGGCGAGTGATAGGCAGCTAAGAATAGCTGAGCGCAGGATGGAGAAGGCTGACAAAGAGAGGGAGAAGGTCCCCTATGGAATAGTCACTCCTTCTAACTTCTCCAAGCGTCTTTCCAAGTGTTTCAAGTCAGAGAAAATCCCAAGTGCACTTTTCAGTCCCCTCTTGGCTGTTTATTCAGAAAGCCCCAGGGGTTTGTAAGCAGATACTAGTCTACTCCGTGGTGATTCAACTGGCATTTCATTCTCCCAAATAACTAAATGAACCTTTCCACCCTTACTTCTCCCTGGCACTTCCCCAATATTGAGTAAACTTGAAGAGCTGAAGAGTCAAATTCAACATCAGGAGTCTAACCAGGAGACCCAGTCACAGCTTCTAAGCCTCCCTGTAAACATCTGTGAGGAATGGGTCAGAGGTTTTGATTCTCTGGAGGAATAGCTTTCTCTGAAAGCCCCAGCAAATTTGGTTGCTCTAATTTGGTTGTCTCTATTTTGTATATAAGTAGTAAGTAGCCACAATGTGATCTAAAAATGGAAAGCAGACGTTCTATAAATTACTTCTATAAAAGTAGCACAGGACATGTGCTAATCCATTTGGAGGAAATGTGTAATAACAGTAATGATTGTTAGCATTTATTTCATGTTACTACTATGTGCCAGATACGCATGTAGTGTTTCCAGCCCTCACACTATACCACCACACTGTAGCACAAAGAGTATAAGCTTAGAAGAGAGACAGAAATGGTTTGAATCCTGGCTCACCTCCTTTCTGACTCTCTGAATCTCAGTTTCTTTATTGATAAACTATCAATATTTGGCTGGCAAGTTATAAGTGATGCTTAAAGATTGCACACATATATACACACATCATATATTCCTACACACACACACACACACACACACACACACACACACCTCCCTAACATATTATCTGGCACACAATATTAGTTTCCATCTTAGTCTTCAGGAAGACTATTTGGGTCTTAATATTATTTTTTAAAAATTCTCTGAGGATGGGGATTTGGGGATTTTGTGATTTCTCCACTGGTAGTAGTTTGTTTAATTTTATAATATAGCGTTTTGTCCTATCCAATATAAAAACATGCATGATGTGAAAGAAACTGTTGTGCGATGTTAGATGGATGAGTCTTTGTCTCTCTCATCTGGCATGAGCAGAGAACTGTAGGTTACCTTGCATTAGAACATCTCTAGAACATCTCCTCCAGAACATCTCTAGAACATCATCTCTAGAACTATTCTTGTTCCCTTGGTGTGTGTGAGTAAAAATAGGGAATGGGTAAAGGAAGTGAATTTCAACATTTAACCAGGTCCAGGGGTTCCAGGTCAAGATGTGATGTAGAAAGATCCTGAACCTACCTCCTCCTATAGACACACTGAATCCACAGCTACATATGGAAACATTTCCTCTGGAAAACACTCTAAAAACCAGCTAAGCAACTGCTACACATTGGGCAAATGAGAAAAAACCCAAATCGAAGTGAGTAGGGGTGGCTTAGACACAATCTCACCATAAAACCCGCCACCAGCACAGTGACCCATAATCTGGAGTGAACTCAAAACCCAGAGCTTCTCTCTGAGGAGTGAAGGGTTTGAACCCCACATCGGGCACCCCAACTTTTAAGACCTGCACCTGAGAGATGACATCCCCCAACGTGTAGCTTTGAAAACCAACAGAGCTTATATCCACAAGAATCTGCAGGTTATAGGGAACTGAAAAATGCCTCTTAAAGGGCCCCATGTACTCAGATTCTCTCCTCCAGAGTCCGGCACAGAAGCAGCCTATTGAGAGATGCCCAGGTTTCCTGTCAGAAGCTTATTTGCTTATTGTAAAGTGTTGGCCTGGTGGGCAGGCGTCTAATTTAGCACACACCTAGGGGCCTGCTGGGGTACCCTGTGGGAACGGAGGCTAGCAGGCACCATCTTTATGCTCTCCCTATGCTCACCAGTACCCCTCAGAAAGGAGGCTGTACCATCCTCTGGTGCCCCAATTTCTGTGGCTGCCACTGGGGACACCTCTAGACCACCTGGCTCTGATGGCCAGTGAAGCTTATGCTCGCGGGTCCCACAGGAGTGTAAACAATGGAGAAAGATTCTTAAATAATGACCACCCGGGCTTCCCTGGTGGCGTAGTGGTTGAGAATCTGCCTGCTAATGCAGGGGACACGGGTTCGAGCCCTGGTCTGGGAGGATCCCACATGCCGCGGAGCAACTAGGCCCGTGAGCCACAACTACTGAGCCTGCACGTCTGGAGGCTGTGCTCTGCAACAAGTGAGGCTGCGAGAGTGAGAGGCCCGCACACTGCAATGAAGAGTGGCCCCCACTTGCCACAACTAGAGAAAGCCCTCGCATAGAAATGAAGACCAAACACAGAAAAAATAAATAAATTAATTAATAAACTCCTACCTCCAACATCTTCTAAAAAAAAATAATAATAATGACCACCCCCAGGGCACAGCAAGAGGTAACAGACCCAGGACCCCAGTCTCTCTGTGAAAGAAGCCTACTAGTATATCTTCATAGCAGCAGGCTTCGAATTAAACACACTTCTAAGGGCAGGCTGTAATCCTTTGCAGAGACCTCCAAGGACAGGCCCTACCTTTGTATCTCCCTCTGCTGTGCTCCAGAGAACCAATATCTCCGATATCTCTGGAGCAGGGGTTTTACACACCTCTAGGTAAGCTTGCATTCCTGGGTCCTGTGGGGCTGTAACAATCAGAGAGAGAGTTCTCAGCCAGCTTTCATCCCCAGGGCCCTACACAGACAGCAGACTGAAACACACCCTCGGTATTTTTGTGGAAGAGGCCTGTTTGCTTGTCCTAGAGCTTTGGCCTGAGGTTCAGCCTTCTGGTTTGGCCCACATCTGGGGGCCTGCAGAGGCGCACTCTGGGGCCAGGGGAGCCTGTCTCTGCATGCTCACTCTGCTTCTTTCAGCTCCCTTCTTTCCCCTGAAAAGAATTCATAATCTCATACAGCAATATACACAAGTGTTGAATCATTATGTTCTACATCTGAAACTAATATAATGTTATATGTCAATTCAACCTTAATAAAAAATGAAATAAGAAAAAAATTTAACTAGGTCCTAGTGTGAAATTCTCTTTTGATCAGAATTACTTTTGCCCAGGATATTTTTTTCTTTTGTTCTTATAGCCGTCATCCTCAATCCTGGGAAGTCTATGTTGTCTCCTTTATCCATACATGTGAGACATAGCAATCATGAGGAACTCTCGTTCCATGTAAGGTCAGGAGCTGTGCAAACTCTGAAGAGTCTGGAGTGTGGACTGAGGGTGTGGGCAAGATTGGAAAGAGGACCTGAGATAGATTCTCTCTGTTCATACTTCAGCTGTTGACATAGTTATGGAAAGTGGTTAAAATTCCTCAGAATTATTATCTGCAATTTTAAATTCTCCATTCTTGGATATTTCATTTCTCAAACTTTTACTAGTCTCATTTACTTATTGGGACCATTCTAAGTTATCTATACCTTAAAAATTGGGGAAATTATTTTTAGAACATCTACGTCAACAGCAAATATCAGGAGCTTTGATTTATTTTTAGGATGACATATTTAGGACACAGAAAAGATTATAGTTATAGCTTTTTCTAAATGAATTTGAAAACTCTAAATTGAGACTCTCTCAGGGCAACTTAGTGTTTGTAGAAGGGTACAGAAAGGTGGATTTTCCCTTCTCTCCCCAAAAAACTCACATAGAGAAAAAATTAATTAAAAAAGGACACATACAAAATAAAGTGTCAAAAGAAAATGGTTTCCACGAGCTTTGTGTAACTATAATTTCCCATTAGGCACCATTCCTTTCATGTAAATAAGAATTCAAAAAAAATAATCTAAATTTTTAAATTCTATGATTTTATCTAAAATAAAAAGTAATAAACATCCAGCTGCCATAGCACAGTAAAACTACACTTTGTAGTATTCCTCTGCCCAAATACACATAAATGATTGGTAAAATATAAACATAGAGCACCAAAATACACAGCCAGATTAAAAAAGAAAATAAGTAACTTTGCAAAGTGAAAGTTTAAATAATGCAAATCAGTGACTCAGTGAAAGGGTCTGAACTTACAATCTTGCCCTCCTCCAGGGTAAGAAGCAGGTGATGAGCAGAATTGAACATTCTGCATTGTAAACAAGACTGCTTAAAGACAAGGCTCTCTAGATAAAATAGGACTGAAAAAAGTTTCAGAACATTCCCTACAGCTAAGGCTTTTTTAACAAGCTGCAGGTTGAGGTGAGAACGTAGACACATTCTTGCAACAAGGTAGTGGTCAGAGAAGCCTAGCTAGCAGTCCATTGACTGAAACTGTACTGCCCCTGCAGCATGCGGGACAGGTGCCTCAGAAGGGCACCATGTGCTCTTGGATGCATATGGGCTAAGGATGGAAGGCTGGATAAATGCTATGCTAAAACATGTAAAACATAGATAAAGGGAGAGAACAAAATACAAGTGAAATTCCTCTCACAAAACAAATTCCAAAACATGAAAAGATCTAATCCTGTAATAGATGCTCTTGGTGCTTTGACTTTATATCCTTGCTCTCACCACTTGAGTGCCCATTGGTCTGACTCCCAACACCTGCATTAAAAAAATTTTTTTTTGGCCCCACTAGCTTGTGGGATCTTAGTTCACTGATCAGAGATTGAACCCATGCCCTCAGCAATGAAAGCGTGAGTCTTAACCACTGGACCACCAGGGAATTCCTGCATTTCTTTGTTTTAGTTTCTTTATGGTAACTGAAGCCTGCTTTGCCCACTGATCTGACAAACTAAAAGTGGTGGAGAACTAATGCCTTCTTGGCACATCCTTACACTGACTAAAGGAAACTTGTGCATAAATATCCTCATGCTCTATGGATGGGATAACCCCGAGACGTCTGTTCTACACTGAATCCCAGAATTTTCCTAGTAGAAGTGACCTCTAGTTACACACAGGGGTAACTGACTTGGTGATGCATCATTTTATTACCTGTTTTGTTTCCCTGTCTCCCTTCTCTATTCTTCTATTGGTGTTTTTTCACTTCCCAAATAAACTAGCTGCACTCAAATTTTTTTCTCAAGGTCTACTCCATGGAGAATCCAAACTAAGGTGGATGCTGAGAAAGATAGCCAAAAATATCAGCAGAAGAAACATACATTGTCTCTAGAAGAAGTTAATATGATGAAACAGTCTGATAAATCTTTAAAATAAATATGTTTAGCATGCAAATATAAGTGAAGTATAATTTCTATTTTAAAAAGCAACAACATGAAACAAAAAAAAGGCAGAAATGAAGCAAGATCAACAAGATATGAAACAAATCCAATTGAAAATGTTGGAAAGGAGTTATACAGTCTTCATAATCAAACACTAAAGGACATAGTAACTTGGCACTGGACAAAATTAAGAAATAAATTAGAAGAATAAATTAGTGAATTAAAAGAGAAATTCACCAGAATGCAGCATGCCAGATAAAACAACAAAAAGATAGGTAGGTGGACTGGAAGATAATAAAGCAATGGAGGATAGATTATGAATGTGCAGTCCTAACTTCTATCATATTATAGTTTCAGAAGAAGAGAATAGAGGAAATGGCATAGAAGAAATTTTTGAAGAAATGAGAATTTCACAAGTGTCCTAAGATCAACAGTGGATTCAAAGTAACAAGCAGGGTAAATAAAAGTATATGAATAAAAATAAAAAATAAACTTAGACACAGCTAAGCTAAAGTTCAGAACAATAAAAAAATTATTTTAGAAGCTATCAGACAGAAAGGACAGATACCCTACAAAGGAAAGGTATTCACACTGACAGGAAACTTCTCATCAAATGTAATAGAGAAAGACAAATATCATATGATATTGCTAGTATGTGGAATCTAAAAAAATGATACAAATGAACTTACTAACAGAACAGAAATAGACTCACAGACATAGAAAACAAATTTATAGTTACCAAAGGTGAAAGGTGGGGAGGGAGAAATAAGGAGTTTGGGATTAAAATATACACAGTATTATATATAAAATAGATAACCAACAAGGACCTACAGTATAGCACCCGGAACTATATTCAATATCTCATAATAACCTATAATGGAAAAGAACCTAAAAAAGAATATATATACATATACATATGAATCACTTTGCTGTACACCTGAAACTAACACATTGTAAATCAACTATATTTCAATAAAAATTTAAAAAATAAAATGTAAATGGGGAGGAACCAAGATGGCAGAGTAGAAGGATTTGCTCTCACTCCCTCTTGCGAGGACACCAGAATCACAACTAGCTGCTGGACAATCAGCGACAGGAAGAAATTGGAACTCAACAAAAAAGATACCCCACATCCAAAGACAAAGGAGAAGCCACAATGAGATGGTAGGAGGGGCGCAATCACAGTAAAATCAAAATCCATTACTGCTGGGTGAATGACTCACAGACTGGAAAACACTTACACCACAGAAGTCCACCCACTGGAGTGAAGGTTCTGAGCCCCACGTCAGGCTTCCCAACCTGGGGGGCCGGCAATGGGAGGAGGAATTCTTAGAGAATCAGACTTTGAAGCCTAGAGGGAATTGATTGCAGGACATTGACCAGACTAGGGGAAACAGAGACTCCACTCTTGGAGGGCACACACAAAGTAGTGTGCGCATAATGACCCAGGGGAAGGAGCAGTGACCCCAGGGGAGACTGAACCAGACCTACCTGCTAGTGTTGGAGGGTATCTCACAGAGGTGGGGGGTGGGCTGTAGCTCACTGTGGGGACAAGGACACTGACAGCAGAAGTTCTGGGAAGTACTCCTTGGTGTGAGCCCTCCCAGAGTCCACCATTAGCCCCACAAAAGAGCCTGGGTAGGCTCCAGTGTTGGGGTGCCTCAGGCCAAACAACCAACAGGGAGGGAACCCAGCCCCACCCATCAACAGTCAAGTGGATTAAAGTTTTACTGTGCTCGGCCCACCACAGCAACAGTCAGCTCTACCCACCACCAGTCCCTCCCATCAAGCCTCTTAGATAGCCTCATCCACCAGAGAGCTCACAGCAGAAGCAAGAAGAACTAGAACCCTGCAGCCTGTGGAACAAAAACCACATTCACAAAAAGATAGACAAGATGAAAAGGCAGAGGGCTACATACCAGATAAAGGAACAAGATAAAACCCCAGAAAAACAACTAAATGAAGTGGAGATAGGCAACCTCCCAGAAAAAGAATCCAGAATAATGATAGTGAAGTTGATCCAGGACCTCGGAAAAATAATGGAGGCAAAGATTGAGAAGATGCAAGAAATGCTTAACAAAGATCTAGAAGAATTAAAGAACAAACAAACAGAGATGAACAATACAATAACTGAAATGAAAACTACACTAGAAGGAATCAATAGCAGAATAACTGAGGCAGAAGAATGGATAAGTGACCTGGAAGACAGAATGGTGGAATTCACTGCTGAAGAACAGAATAAACAAAAAAGAATGAAAAGAAATGAAGACAGCCTAAGAGAAAGGACCTCAGAGAGAGGTCCTCTGGGACAACATTCACATTGTAGGGGTACCAGAAGGAGAAGAGAGAGAGAAAGGACCTGAGAAAATATTTGAAGAGATTATAGTTGAAAACTTCCCTAAGATGGGAAAAGAAATAGCCACCCAAGCCCAGGAAGTGCAGAGAGTCCCATACAAGATAAACCCAGGAGAAACACAACGAGACACATAGTAATCAAATTGGAAAAATTAAAGACAAAGAAAAATTATTGAAAGCAGCAAGGGAAAAATGACAAATAACAGGGCCTCCCTGGTGGCACAGTGGTTGAGAGTCCGCCTGCCGATGCAGGGGATACGGGTTCGTGCCCCGGTCTGGGAGGATCCCATATGCCGCGGAGCGGCTGGGCCCGTGAGCCATGGCCGCTGGGCCTGCACATCCGGAGCCTATGCTCCGCAACGGGAGAGGCCACAACAGTGAGAGGCCCGCATACCGCAAAAAGAAAAAAAAAAAAAAAGACAAATAACATACAAGGGAACTCCCATAAGGTTAACAGCTATTTCTCAGCAGAAACTCTACAAGCCAGAAAAGAGTGGCATGATATACTTAAAGTGATGAAAGGGAAGAACCTAGAACCAAGATTACTCTACCCAGCAAGGATCTCATTCAGATTCAATGGAGAAATCAAAAGCTTTACAGACAAGCAAAAGCTAAGAGAATTCAGAACCACCAAACCAGGTCTACAACAAATGCTAAAGGAACTTCTCTAAGTGGGAAACACAAGAGAAGAAAAGGATCTACAAAAACAAACCCAAAACAATCAAGGAAATGGTCGTAGGAACATACATATAATAATTACCTTAAATGTGAATGGATTAAATGCTCCAAACAAAAGACACAAGCTTGCTGAATGGATACCAAAAAAGGCCCATATATATGCTGTCTACAAGAGGCCTACTTCACACCTAGGGACACATACAGACTAAAAGTGAGGGGATGGAAAAAGATATTCCATGAGAATGGAAATCAAAAGAAAACTAGAGTACCTATACTCATATTACATAAAATAGACATTAAAATAAAGAATGCTAACAGAGACAAGGAAGGACACTACATAATGATCAAGGGATCAATCCAAGAAGATATAACAATTATAAATATATATGCACCCACCACAGGAGCAGCTAAATACATAAGGAAACTGCTAACAGCTCTAAAAGAGGAAATCGACAGTAACAAGTAATAGTGGGGGACTTTAACACCTCACTTACACCAATGGACAGATCATCCAAAATAAAAATAAATAAGGAAACAGAAACTTTAAATGACAAAATAGACCAGATAGATTTAATTGATATTTATAGGACATTCCATCCAAAAACAGCAGATTACACTTTCTTCTCAAGTGCGCACGGAACATACTCCAGGATAGATCACACCTTGGGTCACAAATCAAGCTTCAGTAAATTTAAGAAAATTGAAGTCATATCAAGCATCTTTTCTGACCACAACACTATGAGATTAGAAATGAATTACAGGGAAAAAATGTAAAAAACATAAACACATGGAGGCTAAACAATACGTTACTAAATAACCAAGAAATCAATGAAGAAATCAAAGAGGAAATAAAAAAATACCTAGAGAAAAATGACAATGAAAACACGATGATCCAAAACCTACAGGATGCAGCAAAAGCAGTTCTAAGAGGGAAGTTTATAGCTATACAAGCCTACCTCAAGAAACAAGAAAAATCTCAAGTAAACAATCTAACCTTACACCTAAAGGAACTAGAGAAAGAAGAACAAACAAAACCCAAAGTTAGCAGAAGGAAAGAAATCATAAAGATCAGAGCAGAAATAAATGAAATAGAAACAAAGAAAACAATAGCAAAGATCAATAAAACTAAAAGCTGGTTCTTTGAGAAGATAAACAAAATTGATAAACCATTAGCCAGACTCATCAAGAAAAAGAGGGAGAGGACTCAAATCAATAAAATTAGAAATGAAAAAGGAGACGTTACAACAGACACCGCAGAAATACAAAGCATCCTAAGAGACTACTACAAGCAAATCTATGCCAATAAAATGGACAACCTGGAAGAAGTGGACAAATTCTTAGAAAGGTATAACCTTCCAAGACTGAACCAGGAAGAAACAGAAAATATGAACAGACCAATCACAAGTAATGAAATTGAAACTGTGGTTAAAAATCTTCCAACAAACAAAAGTCCAGGACCAGATGGCTTCACAGGTGAATTCTATCAAACATTTAGAGAAGAGCTAACACTCATCCTCTCAAAATCTTCCAAAAAATTGCAGAGGAAGGAACACTCCCAAACTCATTCTACGAGGCCACTATCACCCTGATACCAAAACCACACAAAGATACTAGAAAAAAAGAAAATTACAGACCAATATCACTGATGAATATAGATGGAAAAATCCTCAACAAAATACTAGCAAACAGAATCCAACAGCACATTAAAAGGATCATACACCATGATCAAGTGGGATTTATCCCAGATATGCAAGGATTCTTCAATATATGCAAATCAATCAACATGATACATCATATTAATCAATTGAAGAATAAAAACCATATGATCATCTCAATAGATGCAGATAAAGCTTTTGACAAAATTCAACACCCATTTATGATAGAAACTCTCCAGAAAGTGGGCATAGAGGGAACCTGTCTCAACACGATAAAGGTCATATATGACAAACCCACAGCAAACATCATTCTCAATGGTGAAAAACTGAAAGCATTTCCTCTAAGATCAGGAATGAGATAAGGATGTCCACTCTCACCACTATTATCCAACATAGTTTTGGAAGTCCTAGCCACAGCAATCAGAGAAGAAAAAGAAATAAAAAGAATACAAATTGGAAAAGAAGAAGTAAAACTGTTACTGTTTGCTGATGACATAATACTATACAGAGAGAATCCGAAAAATGCCACCAGAAAACTACTAAAGCTAATCAATGAATTTGCTAAAGATGCAGGATACAAAATTAATGCACAGAAATATTTTGCATTCCTATACACTAATGATGAAAAATCTGAAAGAGAAATTATAGAAACACTCCTATTTACCATTGCAACTAAAAGAATAAAATACGTAGGAATAAACCTAGCTAGGGAGACAAAAGACCTGTATGCAGAAAACTATAAGGTACTGATGAAAGAAATTAAAGATGGGGGGAGCTTCAAGATGGCGGAAGAGTAAGATGCAGTGATCATATTCCTCCCCGCAGATATATCAGAAATACATCTACATGTGGAACTGCTCCTATAGAACACCTAGTAAACGCTGGCAGAAGACCTCAGACCTCCCAAAAGGCAAGAAACTCCCCACATACCTGGGTAGGGCAAAAGAAAAAAGAATAAACAGAGACAAAAGAATAGGGACGGGACCTGCACCAGTGGGAGGGAGCTGTGAAGGAGGAAAAGTTTTCACACACCAGAAGCCCCTTCACAGGTGGAGACTGTGGGTGGCGGAGGGGGGAGCTTCGGCGCCACGGAAGAGAGTGCAGCAACAGGGCTGCGGAGGGCAAAGCGGAGAGATTCCCGCACAGAGGATCGGTGCCGACCAGCACTCACCAGCCCGAGAGGCTTGTCTGCTCACCCACCAGGACGGGTGGGGGCTGGGAGTTGAGGCTCAGGCTTAGGTCGGATCACAGGGAGAGGACTGGGGTTGGCGGCATGAACACAGGCTGAAGGGGGCTAGTGTGCCATGGCTAGCTGGGAGGGAGTCCAGGAAAAAGTCTGGACCTGTCGAAGAGGCAAGAGACTTCTTCTTCCCTCTTTGTTTCCTGTTGTGCAAGGAGAGGGAATTAAGAGCACCACTTAAAGGAGCTCCAGAAATGGGTGTGAGCTGCGGCTAACAGCGTGGACCCCAGAGGCGGGCATGAGATGCTAAGGCTGCTGCTGCAGCCACCAAAAAGCCTGTGAGCAAACACAGGTCACTATCCACACCGCAGCTCCTGGGAGCCTGTGCAGCCCGCCACTGCCAGGGTCCCAGGTTCCAGGGACAACTTCCCCAGGAGAACGCACGGCGCGCCTCGGGCTGGTGCAATGTCACACCTGCCTCTGCCACCACAGTCTCGCCCAGCATTCGTACCCCTCCCTCCCCCCGGCCTGAGTGAGCCAGAGCCGCCAAATCAGCTGTTCCTTTAACCATGTCCTGAGCAAAGAACAGATGCCCTCAGGTGACCTACACGCAGAGGCAGGTCTAAATCCAAAGCTGAGCCTCAGGAGCTGAACAAAGAAGAGAAAGGGAAATCTGTCACAGCAGCCTCAGGAGCAGCATATTAAAGTTCCACAATCAACTTGATGAACCCTGCATCTGTGGAATACCTGAATAGACAACGAATCATCCCAAATTGAGGAGGTGGACGTTGGTAGTAAAGATATATTTTTTCCCCTTTTTCTCCTTTTGTGAATGTGTATGTGTATGCTTCTGTGTGTGCTTTTTTTTTTTTTTTTTTTTTTTTTTTTTTTTTTTTTTTTTGCGGTGTGCGGGCCTCTCACTGTTGTGGCCTCTCCCGTAGCGGAGCACAGGCTCCGGACGCGCAGGCTCAGCGGCCATGGCTCACGGGCCCAGCCACTCCGCAGCACGTGGGATCCTCCCGGACCGGGGCACGAACCCGTGTCCCCTGCATCGGCAGGCGGACTCTCAACCACTGCGCCACCAGGGAAGCCCCCTGTGTGTGCTTTTGTCTGTATAATACAGCTTTGCTTTCACCATTTGCCTTAGGGTTCTGTCCGTCCGTTTTCTTTTTGTTTGTTTTGTTTTGTTTTGTTTTACTTTTCTTAATAATTATTTTTTATTTTAATAACTTTATTTTATTTTATTTATCTTCTTTCTTTCTTTCTTTCTATTTTTTCTTTCTTTCTCTTTTTTCTCTGTTTTATTCTCAGCCGTGTGGATGAAAGGCACTTGGTGCTTCAGCCAGGAGTCAGTGCTGTGCCTCTGAGGTGGGAGAGCCAACTTCAGAACACTGGTCCACAAGAGACCTCCCTGCTCCATGTAATATCAAACAGCAAAAATCTCCCAGACATCTCCATCTCAATGCCAAGACCCACCTTCTCTCAACGACCAGTAAGCTACAGTGCTGGACACCCTATGCCAAACAACTAGCAAGACAGGAACCACACCCATTAGCAGAGAGGCTGCCTAAAATCATAATAAGGCCACAGACACCGCAAAACACACCACCAGACGTGGACCTTCCCACCAGAAAGACAACATCCAGGCTTATCCACCAAAACACAGGCACTAGTCCTCTCCACCAGGAAGCCTACACAACCCACTGAACCAACCTTAGCCACTGGGGACAGACACCAAGAACAACGGGAAGTACGAACCTGCAGCCTGCGAAAGGGATACACCAAACACAGTAAGTTAAGCAAAATGAGAAGACAGAAAAACACACAGCAGGTGAAGGAGCAAGGTAAAAACCCACCAGATCTAATAAATAAAGAGGAAATAAGCAGTCTACCCAAAAAAGAATTCAGAATAATGATAGTAAAGATGATCCAAAATCCTGGAAATGGAATAGAGAAAATACAAGAAACATTTAACAAGGACCTAGAAGAACTAAACAGCAAACAACAATGATGAATAACACAATAAATGAAATTAAAAATTCTCTAGAAGGGATCAATAGCAGAATAACTGAGGCAGAAGAACGGATAAGTGACCTGGAAGATAAAATAGTGGAAATAACTACTGCAGAGCAGAATAAAGAAAAAATAATGAAAAGAACTGAGGACAGTCTCAGAGACCTCTGGGACAACATTAAATGAACCAACATTTGAATTATAGGGGTCCCAGAAGAAGAAGAAAAAAAGAAAGGGACTGAGAAAATATTTGAAAAGGTTATAGTTGAAAACTTCCCTAATATGGGAAAGAAAATAGTTAATCAAGTGCAGGAAGCACAGAGAGTCCCATACAGGATAAATCCAAGGAGAAACATGCCAAGACACAAATTAATCAAACCATCAAAAATTAAATACAAAGAAAACATATTAAAAGCAGCAAGGGAAAAACAACAAATAACACACAAGGGAATCTCCATAAGGTTAACAGCTGATCTTTCAGCAGAAACTCTACAAGCCAGAAGGGAGTGGCAGGACATATTTAAAGTGATGAAGGAGAAACACCTAAAACCAAGATTGCTCTACCCAGCAAGGATCTCATTCAGATTTGATGGAGAAATTAAAACCTTTACAGACAAGCAAAAGCTGAGAGTTCAGCACCACCAAACCAGCTTTATAACAAATGCTAAAGGAACTTCTCTAGGTAGGAAACACAAGAGAAGGAAAATGCCTACAATAACAAACCCAAAACAATTAAGAAAAGGGGAATAGGAACATACATATCGATAATTACCTTACATGTAAATGGAATAAATGCTCCCACCAAAAGACACAGACCTGGTGAATGGATACAAAAACAAGACCTCTATATATGCTGTCTACCAGAGACCCACTTCAAACCTAGGGACACATACAGACTGAAAGTGAGGGGATGGAAAAAGATATTCCATGTAAATGGAAATCAAAAGAAAGCTAGAGTAGCAATCCTCATATCAGACAAATAGACTTTAGGGCTTCCCTGGTGGCGCAGTGGTTGACAGACCGCCTGCCAATGCAGGGGACACGGGTTCAAGCCCTGGTCTGGGAAGATCCCACATGCCACGGAGCGGCTAGGCCTGTGAGCCATGGCTGCTGAGCCTGCGCGTCTGAAGCCTGTGCTCCACAATGGTAGAGGCCACAACAGTGAGAGGCCCGTGTACTACAAAACAAAACAAAAGACTTTAAAATAAGATTATTACAAGAAACATAGAAGGACACTATGTAATGATCAAGGGATCGATCCAAGAAGAAGATATAACAATTGTAAATATTTATGCACCCAACATAGGAGCACCTCAATATATAAGACAAATACTAACAGCCATAAAAGGGGAAATTGACAGTAACATAATCATAGTAGTGGATGTTAACACCCTACTTTCACCAATCAACAGATCATCCAAAATGAAAATAAATAAGGATAGAAGCTTTAAATGATACATTAAACAAGATGGACTAAATTGATATTTATAGGACATTCCATCTAAAAACAACAGAATACTTTCTTCTTCTCAAGTGCTCATGAAACATTCTCCAGGATAGATCATATCTTGGGTCACAAATCAAGCCTTGGTAAATTTAAGAAAATTGAAATCTTATCAATTATCTTTTCCGACCACAATGCTATGAGACTAGATATTAATTACATGAAAAGATCAGTAAAAAACACAAACACATGGAGGCTAAACAATACACTACTTAATAACCAAGTGATCACTGAGGAAATCAAAGAGGAAATCAAAAAATACCTAGAAACAAATGACAATGGAGACACGATGACCCAAAACCTATGGGATGCAGCAAAAGCAGTTCTAAGAGGGAAGTTTATAGCAATACAATCCTACCTTAAGAAACAGGAGGGCCTCCCTGGTGGCGCAGTGGTTGAGAGTCCGCCTGCCGATGCAGGGGATACGGGTTCGTGCCCCGGTCTGGGAGGATCCCACGTGCCGCGGAGCGGCTGGGCCCGTGAGCCATGGCCGCCGGGCCTGCGCGTCCGGAGCCTGTGCTCCGCAACGGGGGAGGCCACGACAGTGAGAGGCCCGCATACCGCAAAAAGAAAAAAAAAAAAAAAAAAAAAAAAAAAAGAAACAGGAAACATCTCAAATAAACAACCTAACTTGAACCTAAGGCAATTAGAGAAAGAAGAATAAAAAATCCCCCAAAGTTAGCAAAGGAAAGAAATCATAAAGATCAGATCAGAAATAAATGAAAAAGAAATGAAGGAAATGACAGCAAAGATCAATAAAACTAAAAACTGGTTCTTTGAGAAGAAAAACAAAATTGATAAAGCATTAACCAGACTCATCAAGAAAAAAAGGGAGAAGACTCAAATCAATAGAATTAGAAATGAAAAAGGAGAAGTAACAACTGACACTGCTAAAATACAAACGATCATGAGAGATTACTACAAGCAACTCTATGCCAAAAAAATGGACAACCAGGAAGGAATGGACAAATACTTAGAAATGCACAACCTGCTGAGACTGAACCAGGAAGAAATAGAAAATATGAACAGACCAATCACAAGCACTGAAATTGAAACTGTGATTAAAAATATTCCAAAAAACAAAAGCCCAGGACCAGATGGTTTCAAAGGTGAATTCTATCAAATATTTAGGGAAGAGCTAACACCGATCCTTCTCAAACTCTTCCAAAATATAGCAGAGGGAGGAACACTCCCAAACTCATTCTACAAGACCACCATCACCCTGATACCAAAACCAAAGATGTCACAAAGAAAGAAAACTATAGGCCAATATCACTGAAGAACATAGATGCAAAAATCCTCAACAGAATACTAGCAAACAGAATCCAACAGCACATTAAAAGGATCATACACCACGATCAAGTGGGGTTTATTCCAGGAATGCAAGGATTCTTCAATATACGCAAATCAATCAATGTGATACACCATATTAACAAATTGAAGGAGAAAACCATATGATCATCTCTATCAATGCAGAGAAAGCTTAGACAAAATTCAAGACCCATTTATGATAAAAACCCTGCGTAATGTAGGCATAGAGGGAACTTTTCTCAACATAATAAAGGCCATATATGACAAACCCACAGCCAACATAGTCGTCAATGTTGAAAAACGGAAACCATTTCCACTAAGATCAGGAAGAAGACAAGGTTGCCCACTCTCACCAGTATTATTCAACATAGTTTTCGAAGTTTTAGTCACAGCAATCAGAGAAGAAAAAGAAAGAAAAGGAATCCCAACTGGAAAAGAAGAAGTAAAGGTGTCATGGTTTGCAGATGACATGATACTATACATAGAGAATCCCAAAGATGTTACCAGAAAACTACTAAAGCTAATCAATGAATTTGGTAAAGTAGCAGGATACAAAACTAATGCACAGAAATCTCTGGCATTCCTATACTAATGATGAAAAATCTGCAAGTGAAATTAAGAAAACACTCCCATTTACCATTGAAACAAAAAGAATAAAATATCTAGGAATAAACCTATCTAAGGAGACAAAAGACCTGTATGTAGAAAATTATAAGACACTGATGAAAGAAATTAAAGATGATACAAATAGATGGAGAGATATACCATGTTCTTGGATTGGAAGAATCAACATCGTGAAATGACACTACTACCCAAAGCGATCTACAGATTTAATTCAATCCCTATCAAACTACCACAGAAATTTTCCACAGAACTAGAACTAGAACAAAAATTTCACAATTTGTATGGAAACACAAAAGACTGCGAATAGCCAAAGCAATCTTGAGAACGAAAACTGCAGCTGGATCAATCAGGCTCCCTGACTATACTACAAAGCTACAGTAATCAAGACAGTATGGTACTGGCACAAACACAGAAATATAGATCAATGGAACAGGATAGAAAGCCCAGAGATAAACCCATGCACATAGGTCACCCTATCTTTGATAAAGGAGCCAAGGATATACAGTGGAGAAAAGACAGCCTCTTCAATAAGTGGTGCTAAGAAAACTGGACAGGTATATATAAAAGTATGAAATTAGAACACTCCCTACACCATACACAAAAAGAAACTCAAAATGGATTAAAGACCTAAATGTAAGGCCAGACACTATCAAACTCTTAGAGGAAAACATACGCAGAACATTCTATTACATACGTCACAGCAAGATCCTTTTTGACCCCCCTCCTAGAGAAATGGAAATAAAACAAAAAATAAACAAATGGGACCTAATATAACTTCAAAGCTTTTGCACAGCAAAGGAAACCATAAACAAGACCAAAAGACAACCCTCAGAATGGGAGAAAATATTTGCAAATGAAGCAACTGACAAAGGATTAATCTCCAAAATTTACAAGCAGCTCATGCAGCTCAATAACAAAAAAACAAACAACCCAATCCAAAAATGGGCAGAAGACTTAAATAGACATTACTCCAAAGAAGATATACAGATTGACAACAAACACATGAAAGAATGCTCAACATCACTAATCATTAGAGAAATGCAAATCAAAACTACAATGAGATATAATCTCACACTGGTCAGAATGGTCATCTTCAAAAAATCTAGAAACAATAAATGCTGGAGAGGGTGTGGAGAAAAGGGAACACTCTTGCACTGTTGGTGGGAATGTAAATTGATACAGCCATTACGCAGAACAGTATGGAGGTTCCTTAAAAAACTACAAATAGAACTACCATATGACCCAGCAATCCCACAACTGGGCATATACACGGAGGAAACCATAATTCAAAAAGAGTCATGTACCAAAATGTTCATTGCAGCTCTATTTACAATAGCTAGGACATGGAAGCAACCTAAGTGTCCATCAACATATGAATGGATAAAGAAGATGTGGCACATATATACAATGGAATAATACTCAGCCATAAAAGGAAACGAAATTGAGTTATCTGTAGTGAGGTGGATGGACCTAGAGTGTGTCATACAGAGTGAAGTAAGTCAGAAAGAGAAAAACAAGTACCATATGCTAACACATATATATGGAATCTAAGGAAAAAAAAAGTGTCATGAAGAACCTAGGGGTAAGATGGGAATAAAGACACAGACCTAGTAGAGAATGGACTTGGGGATATGGGGAGGGGCAACGGTAAGCTGTGACAAAGTGAGAGAGTGGCATGGACATATATACACTACCAAACGTAAGGTAGATAGCTAGTGGGAAGCAGCCGCATGGCACAGGGAGATCAGGTCGGTGCTCTGTGACCACCTAGAGGGGTGGGGTAGGGAGGGTGGGAGGGAGGGAGATGCAATAGGGACGAGATATGTGAACATATGTATATGTATAACTGATTCACTTTGTTATAATGCAGAAACTAACACACCATTGTAAAGCAATTATACTCCAATAAAGGTGTTAAAAAAAAAGAAATTAAAGATGATACCAAAAGATGGAGAGATATACCATGTTCTTGGATTAGAAGAATCAATATTGTGAAAATGACTATACTGCCCAAAGCAATCTACAGATTCAATGCAAACCCTATCCAATTACCAATGGCATTTTTTACAGAACTAGAAAAAATCATCTCAAAATTTGTATGGAGACAAAAAATACCCCAAATAGCCAAAGGAGTCTTGAGGGAAAAAAACGGAGCTCGAGGAATTAGACTCCATGACTTCAGAGTATACTACAAAGCTACAGTAATCAAGACAATATGGTACTGGCACAAAAACAGAAACATAGATCAATGGAACAAGATAGAAAGCCCATAGATAAACCCACGCACCTATGTTCAACTAATCTATGACAAAGGAGGCAAAGGTATACAATGGAGAAAAGACAGTCTCTTCAATAAGTGGTGCTGGGAAAACTGGACAGCTACATGTAAAAGAATGAAATTATAACACTCCCTATCACCATACACAGAAATAAACTCAAAATGGATTCGAGACCTAAATGTAAGATGGGATACTATAAAACTCTGATAGTAAAACATAGGAAGAACACTCTTTCACATAAATCACAGTAAGATATTTTTTGATCTACTTCCTAGAGTAATGGAAATAAAAATAAAAATAAACAAATGGGACCTAATGAAAATTAAAACTTTTGCACAGCAAAGGAAACCATAAACAACACGAAAAGAGAACTCTGAGAATGGGAGAAAATATTTGCAAACAAATCAACGGACAAAGGATTAATCTCCAAAATATATAAACAGCTCATGAAGCTCAGTATTCAAGAAACAAACAACCCAATCCAAAAATGGTCAGAAGACCTAAATACACATTTCTCCCAAGAAGACATACAGATGGCCAAGAAGCACATGAAAAGCTGCTCAACATCACTAATTATTAAGAAACGCAAATCAAAACTAAAATGAGGTATCACCTCACACCAGTTAGAATGGGCATCATCAGAAAATCTACAAACAACAAATGCTGGAGAGGGTGTGGAGAAAAGGGAACCCTCTTGCACTGTTTGTGGGAATGTAAATTGATACAGCCACTATGGAGAACAGTATGGAGGTTCCTTAAAAAGCTAAAAATAGAATTACCATATGATCCAGCAATCCCACTAATGGGCATATACCCAGAGAAAACCATAATTCAAAAAGACACATGCATCCCAATGTTCATTGCAGCACTATTTACAATAGCAAGGTCATGGAAGCAACCTAAATGCCCATCAACAGACGAATGAATAAAGAAAATGTGTTACATATATACAATGGAATATTACTCAGCCATAAAAAGGAATGAAATTGAGTCATTTGTTGAGACGTGGATGGATCTAGAGACTGTCATACAGAGTGAAGTAAGTCAGAAAAAGGAAAACAAATATTGTATATTAACGCATGTATGTGCAACGTAGAAAAATGGTACAGATGAACCGGTTCGCAGGGCAGAAGTTGAGACACAGATGAAGAGAACAAACGTATGGACACCAATGGGGGAAAACCGTGGGGGGGTGGGGATGGTGGTGTGCTGAATTGGTCGATTGGGTTTGACATGTATACACTGATGTGTATAAAATTGATGACTCATAAGAACCTGCAGTATAAAAAAACAAAAAAACACAAGTAATACTAAACTTTCTTTGGGTTATTTGTATGGAAGTATGTTAATATAAATGTTTCAGACATTACATGACACTTCTAAAAATCTTATATGTTCTGGTATGATGTTATAAGTTATAATTCTAGTTATTACTTTAAAATGTATATCTCAGAAATAACTAAATATCCTTGTGAATTGTATTATTATGAACTTTCATCAAATCTTTAACCATGGTCATTTTTAAGTCTTTTATCATTTACAGACAGTTCTTGGTGTACTCTGATGCTTTTGCAAAAATGTTCCTATAAAAGGTCTTCATCTTCAAAGAGTTCATGGGAAAGACTCTGACAAGTACAGGTTTCTGTTAACTGACTATACTGCTGAACTGAATGAATAAGCATTTTCAGAACTCTAATGGAAAACTGATGAATTCATAAAAGTGCTAACAAAAGATCAAGATAAAAAAATTAATTACATGGGACTGAGTGAACTGATGAGGATGATTATAATTTTTGTGACTTTCTGTTTGAATAAAAAAATAAATAAAATAAAATGAATAGAGATCAGATTTTAATGAAGGAATATCAAAATTCTGATGGTAATTATTTAATATTATAATTATTTAATATTACAAAGGGAAAATTGCATGTAAAGGCCATGAGTGCACAGCACTAGCGAGATATGATGTAGTGGCAAAAGTTTATTGAAAAAATTCACAAGCTTAGAAACGTCAGTAAATGTGTTCTCCCCAAAGCCCATTATTCCATAGAGAGACTTGGGTCAGGCACTTCTTGAAGCACCATGGAGAGCATTCTAGGAGATGGGTAATGCCCCTTTATACTCTTACATATTTATTAGGAAGTTGAAGTTGGGGAGGTGGCAGAGAACCCCTACTCAACTCCATACAAAAGGGCACTTCCTGGCTGGGATGTGACTTTGTTAGAAAGAAGATCTTTGGAAGTTCATCTAGACACTGTTTTGTTCTTCTGCTGTATCAGCTCTGCTGAGCTGGCTCACTGAAAAGCAAGCACAAGGGGAAAAACAAGAGCCACCAAGACCATTTATGAGATCCATGTTTGTTTCCCCTAAAATGTACACACATTAAGACACACAAAGACTAAGATATTTGCCATTCATAGATCCCAACTGCTGCATGGCAAGCCAAATACCCTGATTTGGCTCTGCTAATTTTCACCTAAACATACTGATAGTTTTGTTATTTTAATGTGTTGATCAGCTGGCAAGAATTCTCAAAGGTGAAAAGTAAGTGGAAATATGAACTGAGAGATGCAGGAGCCCACATTTACTCTGGGGCTTGCTAACCCTGGGTCATCTTGAGCTTTAGTTTCTAGGTTTTCAAAGGACCTGAAGATGGTAAACACAGCATATTCCAGATGAATAGTCTTATAGAAGACATGCCATATACATAGATCTAAGACCATGATTGTTATATGCTCAAGGTAAAGAATGATAGGAAATAAATTGGCCTCCTTTTACCATCACCATGTAAAGCAAGTTATAAGAAAGTTGGGAATGGATGTTAAGTGCTAACCTTTCAGCTATGCAGAATCCACACAAACTGTTACCCTTAATTACCTTCCAAATAATAGTGAAAACAACATATTCTCATTTTATGTAATACAGCTAGCCCTTGTATCATAAACAATCATGCTAGTCCTCTCCTTAAAATAAAAAGAGGTCCGAAGTCCAAAATTGCTAGGACCATCCTGGAGAATGTTTTTGCCTTTTGTAGTTGGTAACAATTCTATCTTGGTATCCTTTAACTTAAAAATTAAATGATAAATCTAACCATGAAAACACATTTTATATAGATGTTAGGGAAATGAAAGGTTTTCCTCTGAAAAAAACCTAAAACCTATATGAGGGACTCCTATACATCAGGAAAATGAGAAAAAATACACTTCAAAGTGGGTAGGAGAGGTGAAGACAAAATCTTGCTATAACCCTACCCCCAGTGCGGTGACCACAACCAAGAGAGAACTCAAAACCCAGAGCTTCTCCCTGAGTGAAAGGTTTGAGTCCCACATTGGGTGCCCCATCTTTTAAGACCTGCACTTGAGAGATGAGAACCCAAAACATCTAGCTCTGAAAGTCAATGGGCTTAAATCCACAAGACTTACAAGTTCAAAGTGAATTGAGAAAACATTCTTAAAGGGCTCACACATGGATTCTCCTATCCCAGGGCCCAGTGCAGAGTGTTTAAACAGCACCAAGACTGTATGTGAAAGAAATGTATTTGCTTATCTTAAAGCATCAGGCTGAGGACCAGGCATCTAATTTAACAAACAACTAGACTACTGGGGTCCTCTCCAGGGATGAGGGTTGGCAGGTGCCATCTTTGTACTCTCCCTCTGACTTGCTGCAACTCTCTGGTACCTCCCAGAAAGGAGGCTGAATCTCATCTGCCACCCTGATTTTTTTTTTAATTAATTAATTTATTTATTTATTTTTGGCTGTGTTGGGTCTTTGTTTCTGTGCAAGGGCTTTCTCCAGTTGCGGCGAGCGGGGACCACTCTTCATTGCAGTGCACAGGCCTCTCACTGTCGTGGCCTCTCCTGTTGCAGAGCACAGGCTCCAGACGCACAGGCTCAGTAGTTGTGGCTCATGGGCTTAGTTGCTCCGCCACATGTGGGTTCTTCCCAGGCTAGGGCTCGAACCCATGTCCCCTGCATTGGCAGGGAGATTCTTAACCACTGCACCACCACGGAAGCCCTGCCACCCTGATTTTTGTAGCTGCTGCCAAGGATACATCTAATTCATCTATAAGTTGCCTACAAAAGGCTCACTTCAAATGTAAGGATACACAGGACTGAAAGTGACAGGATGGGAAATGATATTCCATGCAAATGGACACTGAAGAAAGCTGGGGTGGCTATACTGACATCAGACAAAAGACACTTTAAAACAAAGACTAGGGGCTTCCCTGGTGGCGCAGTGGTTGAAAGTCCGCCTGCCCATGCAAGGGACGTGGGTTCATGCCCCGGTCTGGGAAGATCCCACATGCCACAGAGCAGCTAGGCCCATGAGCCATGGCCACTGAGCCTACACGTCTGGAGCCTGTGCTCCACAACGAGAGAGGCCACAGCAGTGAGAGGCCCGCATACTGCAAAGAAACCCCCCAAAAAACAAACTGTTATAAGAGACAAAGAGGTCATTACATAATGATAAAGGAGGCAAACCAACGAGAAGAAATAATATTTTAAAATATTTATGTATCCAACAAATGAGCACCTAAACATATACAGAATACTAACAGACCTAAAAGGAGAAACAGACAGCAGTACAATTATAGTAGGGTAATACTCCACCTTTATCAATAAATAGTTCACCAAGACAGAAATTAGTTAAGAAAACATTGGTCTTAAACATCACATTAGACTAGAGGAACTTAACAGATATATAAAGAACTCTCCATCCAAAAGCAACAGCACAGATTATATATTAGATCCCAGAAAATGTCTTAATAAATTTAAGATGATTGAAATCATATCAAGTATCTTTTCCAACCACAATGGTATGAAACTAGATATCAATTACAAGAAGAAAACTGGAAAATTCACCAAGTTGTAGAAATTAAAACATGTTACTGAATAACCAATGGGTCAAAGAGGAAATCAACAGAGAAAAAGAAAAAATATCCAAGACAAACACAATGAAATACAACATACCAAAACATGTGGGATGCAGTAAAAGCAATCCTAAGAGAGAAGTTCATAATAAGTGCCTACCTCAAGAAACAAGAAAAATTTCAAATAAACAACCTAACTTAACATCTCAAGGAACTAGTGAAAATAAAAAAATAAAAAAACAAAACCCAAAGTTAATAGCACGAAGGAAATAACAAAGATTAGAGAATAAAATAGAGATTAAAAAGACAAAAGAAAAGATCAAAGACAAACAGGTGGTTCTTTGAAAAGATAAATACAATTGACACATCTTTAGATAGACTCACCAAGAAAAAAAAGAGAGAAAAATGAAATAAAGAAAATCTAAAATGAAAAAGGTAATATTACACTTGATACCACAGAAATACAAAGGATCATAAGAGACTAGTATGAACAGTTATATACTAATTGGACAACCTAGAAAAAATAGACAAATTCCTAGAAAAATATAACCTACCAGGACCAAATGATGAAGACATAGAAAATCTAAACAGACTGATTACTTGTAAGGAGATTGAAGTAGTAATCAAAAACCTCCCAATAGGGACTTCCCTGGTGGCGCAGTGGTTAAGAATCTGCCTGCCAATGCAGGGGACATGGGTTCGAGCCCTGGTCCGGGAAGATCCCACATGCCATGGAGCAACTAAGCTCGTGCACCACAACTACTGAGCCTGCACTCCAGAGCCCACGGGCCATAACTACTGAGCCCACATGCCACAACTACTGAAGCCTATGTGCCTAGACCCCATGCTCTGCAACAAAAGAAGCCATCGCAATGAGAAGCCTGTGCACCACAACAAAGAGTAGCCACTGCTCGCTGGAACTAGAGAAAAAATAAACAAAACCTCCCAATAACATTAAAGAGTCCAGGACAAGAAGGCTTCACTGGTAAATTCTACAAACATTTATAGAAGAATCACATCAATCACTCTCAAACTCTTCCAAAATACAGAAGAAGGAACACTTCAAAATCATTTCACTAGGCCAGCATTTCCTTGATACCAAAACAAGAAAAGGATGCCAATTTGTTGTTATCAATAAACAAGGATGCCACGAGAAAAGGATTACATACTTTGAGAATGTAAAAATTCTCAAAGTATTAGCAAACTGAATTCAATAGTGTATTAAAAGAATCATACAGGGCCTCCCTGGTGGCGCAGTGGTTGGGAGTCTGCCTGCCGATGCAGGGGACACGGGTTCGTGCCCCGGTCCGGGAAGATCCCACATGCTGTGGAGCGGCTGGGCCCGTGAGCCATGGCCGCTGAGCCTGCGCGTCCGGAGCCTGTGCTCCACAACGGGAGAGGCCACAACAGTGAGAGGCCCGCGTAACGCAAAAAAAAAAAAAAAAAAAAAAAAAAGAATCATACATCATGATCAAGTGGGATTTATTTCAGGGATGCAAGGTAAGCTCAATATTTGCAAATCAATTAATATTATATAGTCCATTAACAAAATGAAAAATAGAAACCATATGATCATCTTAATAGATGCAGAAGCATTTGACAAAATTTGATATTTGTTTATGATAAAAACTCTTAACAAAGTGGGTATAGAGGGAACATACCTCAACATAATAAAAGCCATATAAGACATGCCCATAGCTAACATCATACCCAATGATGTAAAGCTGGAAACCTTTCCACTAAGACCAGAAACAAGATGATCTCTCACCACTTTTTTTCAACATAGTATTGGAAGTTCTAGCAGGAGTAACAGGCAAGAAAAAGAAATAAAAGCAATCCAAATTGGAAAGGAAGAAGTAAAACGGTCAATATTTGCAAATGACATGATGCTATATATTCAAAATCCTAAAGGCTTCACCAAAAATTGTTAGAACTAATCAAATTTCTAATTCTGTAAATTTTCAGGATACAAAATCAATATACAAAACTGTTGCATTTTTGTACACTAATAAACTATCAGAAAGAGAAATTTAGAAAGCAATCCCTTTTACAGTTGCATCAAAAAGAATAATATACATGGGAATAAGTTTAACCAAGGAAGTGAAAGACCTGTACACTGAAAAATATAAGACATTGATAAAAGAAATTGAAGAAGAAACAAATAAATGGAAAGATATTCTGTGTTCATGGATTGGCAGATATTTTTTAAATGTCCATACGACCCAAAACAATCTATTGATTCAATACACTCCCTACAAAATTCCAATAACACTTTTTTACAGAAATAAAACAAACAATCCTACATTTTTTATGTAACCAAAAAAGACCCTGATTAGCCAAGGCAATCTTGAGGTAGAATAACAAAGCTGGAGGCATCACCCTCCCTGATTTCAAACTCGACTGCAAAGCTATAGAAATCAAATCAGTATGATACTGGCAATAAAACAGACACATAGATCAATGGAATAGGATATACAGCCCAGAAATAAACCCACACATATATGGTCAATAAATTTATGACAAAGGAGCCAAGAATATACAATAGGGAAAGGACAGTCTCTTCAATAATGTTTGTATAAGTAACAATTTGTTGTTATCAATAAACAATGTTTAGAAAACAGAACAGCCACATGAAAAAGAATGAAATTGGTAGACTATCTTTCACCATAGAGAAAAATTAACTCAAAATGGATTTAAAACTTAAATATAAGAACTGAAACCATAAAACTCCTAGAAAGAAAACATAGGTGGTAAACTCTTGACATTGGTCTTGGTGATGATTTTTTGTATCTGACACCAAAAGCGAAGGCAGCAAAAGCAAAAATAAACAAGTGGGACTACATGATTAACTTAAAAGCTTCTGCACAGCAAAGGAAACCATCAAGAAAATGATAAGGCAACCTACTGAGTAGAAGAACACATTTTCAAATCATATATCTGATAAGGGGTTAATTTCAAATCTATATAAAAAGCTCATACAACTCATTGGTAAGAAATAAACCATCTAATTTTAAAATGGGTAGAAGATTTGAATGACATTTTCAAAAGAAGACATACAGATGGCTAATAGGTACATGAAAAGGTGCTCAGCATCAAAAATCATCAGGGAAATTCAAATCAAAACCACAATAAGGTATCGCCTTCCACCTGTTAGAATGGCCATAATCAAAAATATAAGAAAAAACAAGTGTTTGCAAGAATCCACAGAAAAGGAAACCCTTCTGCACTGTTGGTAGGAATGCAGCTTTTGGTGCAGCTTTTGTGAAAAATTGTATGGAGGTTCCTCAAAAAATTAAAAATAGAGCTACCATATGATCCTGCAATTTTACTTTTCAGTATGTATCTGAAGAGAATGAATACACTAACTCAAAAGTATATATGCACCCCCATATTCATTGCGGCATTATTTAGAATAGCCAAGATATGGAAACAACCTAAGTGTCCATCAATAAATGAATGGATAAAGAAAATATGGTACATACATACCACAGAATATTTTTCAACCATAAAACAGAAAGAAAGCTTGCTATTTGTAACAACATGGATGGAATTTCAGGGCATTATGCTAAATGAAAAAAACCAGGCAGAAAAAAGACGAATACTGTATGATTTCATTTATATGTAGAATAAAAAAAAAGGGCTCATGGATATAGAGAACAGATTGGGGGTTGCCAGAGGCAGAGGATAGGGGGCTGTTGAAATGTGTGAAGGGGTTTAAAAAGTACTATCTTACAATTATGAAATAAGTAAGTCATGGGGGTTTAATGTACAGCATGGTGACAATAGTTAATAATACTTTATTGCATATTTGGAGGTTGCTAAGAGAGTAGATCTTAAAAGTTCTCATCACAAGAATAAAAAATTTTGTAACTATGTATGATGATGGACCTATTGTGGTGGTCATTTTACAATAGATACAAATATTGAATTATTATGTTGCATATCAAAAACTCACAATATGTTAATTATATCTCATTAAAAAAATACATATGGAGAGAATTAAAGTACTGTTAACAAATAGGACCTCTTAAATAGAGGCAAAATGCTTTAAGGTCCAGAGACCTTACGGGTACATTCTTATGTCTTATGGCATAAGACTCATGCATTTGACTTTGACTTATGCATTCTAAAACATAGAAAGTTGATTGTATAAATCAACTTACTAAAATTAGAGGATTTAAAAATGGAATGATATAAATGTACTCAACCCACCCAAAAAAAGGCAAGGAGGAGAAAAGAAAAGGAAAACAACAGTGGATCAAATAGAATGCACAAAATAAATTTAAAAATCAGTCATATAAAATATGTGACTGGAGCTTCCCTGTGGCGCAGTGGTTGAGAGTGCCTGCCGGTGCAGGCGACACGGGTTCGACCCCTGGTCTGGGAAGATCCCACATGCTGCGGAGTGGCTGTGCCTGTGAACCACAACTACTGAGCCTGCGCGTCTGGAGCTTGTGCTCCGCAACGAGAGGCCGCGACAGTGAGAGGCCCATGCACCGCAATGAAGAGCGGCTCCCGCTCGCCGCAACTAGAGAGAGCCCTCGCGCAAAAACGAAGACCCAACACAGCCATTAATTAATTAATTAATTAATTAATAAAGAAGCTTTCATAAAAAGAAGTGACTGCATTCACAGTTAAAATATTTAAAGAAAAGAGCTTTATTTTATTTATTATACTAATATAATAAATATTTATTATAAGAACTATTTTAATATTTAAAGTCTAACAGGACTGAAAAAATAAAAAGCTATATGATATTTACAGAAGGTCAATCTAAAATGTAAGGATACAAAATGCTTGAATATAAAAGTGTTAAAAAAAAAAAACAGAAATAGAGTCACAGGTGTAGAAAACAAACTTATGGTTACCAAGGGGGAAAGTTGAGGGTGGGGTGGGATAAATTTGGAGATTGGGATTAACATATACACACTACTATATATAAAATAGATAACTAATAAGAACCTACTGTATAGCACAGAGAACTCTACTCAATACTCTGTAATGAGCTATATGGGAAAAGAATCTAAAAAAGAATGGATATATGTATATGTATAACTGATTCACTTTGCTGTACAGCAGAATAATACAACATTGTAAATCAACTATACTCCAATAAAAATTAATTTAAAAAAAAGTGTTAAAGAGCACAGAAGACACATAATTATCCAAAGAAACCCCTCATAGACATGCTATATCAGACAAAAGAGCCTTTAAGGCAGAAGCAAATAAAATGATAAAAGTTCAATTTATTAAAAATATATAAGAATTATAAACTTTATGAAGCAAAGCATATAATGCAAAAATTGACAGAACTACAGTGAGAATCGGATTAACTCACCATTATAGTCAAATATTTTAACATACATTTCTTAGTAATTTATGGATAAAGTAGGGCCAAAAAATCAGATAGAAACAAAGAAAATCTGAAGAAACAACCTTGATTTAATACACACATAGAGAATTATACACTACACCAGTGGCAAATAAATATTCCTTCTAAGCACATAAAATATTTATGAAAAATGATCACAAACATAGCCATAAAGAAGTCTTCACAAATTTGACCATAGTGCACGGAAATTAGAACTAACAAGAAAATAATACTAATAAAACAAAACCCATGCCATACTTTTGAAAATTAATGAGCTCCTTTCTAAATAACTCATGAGTTAGAGAGATCATAGTAGAAGTTATAAATTCAGAATGGAATTATACTGAAAATACCAAATATTACAATTAATGAAATACAGCCAAATTAGTACTTATTCATAAAAGAAAAGAAGAAAAACTCAATGAGCTAAGAACCTAAATTTAAAAACTTAGGAAAAGAAGGGGGTGGTGGTGGGGATTAAAAGAAGGAATAATACTTAACAATAAAAAAGAGAACAAACTACTACTACTTTACAACAATCTGGATGACTCTCATAAATATAATGTTGATTGAAAGAAATCAGGTGCAAAATAAACTGTATGATTTCATTCTATGAAGTTCAAGAGCAGACAAAATGAATCAGTAGTGATAAAAATGATAGAGCTTTCCTCTGAGGAGGTTAACTGGGAAGGGGCACTAGGGAACTGAACTCTCTGGAATGTTCTGTATCTTGATCTGGATGGTGGTTTCACAGATGTATTCATCTGTAAAATTCATTTAGCTGTATATTTAAGATTTGTGGACTTTATGGTATACATGTTATACCTCAACAGAAATGCTTAAGAAAACAACATAAAGTATTTAAAAAATGAATCTGTAATAGAGACAGTAAAGTCACATATTATGTTTTTCTAAATAGACTAATGAAATATACAAGCATCATGTAGATTGACCAAGAAAAATAAGAGAGGACAAATAAAACAATTTTAAGAAAAAAAAAGAGGACAGAACCTAGATGATGTAGGGGTTTAAAAGATAAAATGTGAATATTAAGAATAACTTTTTAACAACACTTGAGAACATAGATGAAATAGATTAATTTCTAGAAAAACTAACTAATGAGGAAATAGAAAACCTGAAGAATTGTATAATTAGAGTTGCACTCAAAGCTCATTTTGGTCATATGCTATTGCCAAATATTAAACTTTCAACCAAAGCCAAGGCCAAAGTCAAATAAAATCATCACAGAATGAATTTCTGGGATACAGTATTAAATCTGAAATTTATTTGAAATATTTATTTCTAATAACAATTATAATGTCAAACTTTCATAATTTGCTAAAGAACACTGATTCTTTCCAGGGTCAGCTGCTGTATTTCTCCTGTAGCCATGCTACTGTATAGTTGTGATACCAAATATGCTCTTTTTCAACTGGCATATTTAATAATATAACAAGCTTCTTTATGGCTGGCTGAATATAATAGAGGAAAAAGGTTTTCATAAAATATTTTCTACTAGTAAATTCATATGTGGAATCCAAAAATTGGAAAAATCTTAAAAAAAAAAAAAAAAAAGAAGTCCTGGGCTTCTCTGGTGCCGCAGTGGTTGAGAGTCCGCCTGCCAAAGCACGGGACACAGGTTCGTGCCCCGGTCCGGGAAGATCCCACATGCCGTGGAGCGGCTGGGCCCGTGAGCCATGGCCACTGAGCCTGCGCGTCTGGAGCCTGTGCTCTGCAACGGGAGAGGCCACAACAGTGAGAGGCCTGCGTACCAGAAAAAAAAAAAAAAGAAGTCCCTCTACTTTTAGTTACTAAAATTGGTTATGAATCCATGGTTGTTATTTTTACAAACATTTTTTACATTTTTAGCCTTCATAAACTAAAAATCCTAAGAATCATCTTAAATTATTTCCAAGACAACTTTTTTTCAAGTTTTATTAGCAAGAAGAAATTTCTCTAGCACATTATTTTCTTCATATTGCTTATACATTTATGTGTGCACTTAAGATGATTCATGGATTAAATTTTGTGTGATATTTGAGTTTTCTTTTTCATAATATTTATAGCTGATAACATATATATTCTATTTATAATCCATTTGTTGATGGAAATCATGGCAAAATAAATAACTTTCCAAGTTTAGGATTAAAATATAATCCAATATCCACTCTTCTCCTTGATATTAATATGTAAATTTTTAAAAGCATAATTTGGCTCAAAATAGTAAAATAGTCTTATTAAATTAATATAGTATCTTTTTTTCTCTTAATACAGTTTTTAACTATTTGAATGTTTATACTGATGGTGAATGCTAGGATGAGTATAAAAGTTATTTTAGCATTCATCATGAATATAAATGTTCAAATAAATAGATAAAAGCATATATTAAAAGAAAAAACAGCTAATATATAAGGTAGAAATGTATACTACCTCTAGAACGCTTATCTACATGAAGATTTGTACTTTAATAGTAAATCTGAATATCCAACTTGTTTATACTGAGACAGTGTTATCCTCATTAGATGTGGTGGAAATTGTGCATGACCACATGATCATTGATCATGCATAAATTCTAGTTTGCAGAATTCTTATCGAAGTGGTATTTGGCTTCTCAGCCTTCCAGAGGTTGAGGAAGAAGCTAAATAGTGGCTTTTAACCAAATATTAAGACTGAGGTCAAATTTAGCATATATCTAAATCATAACTAAAATTGAAATACTAGTAAACAAAAATAAACAAACAAAAACCCGCCCAACAAAGAAAACACTAGGCCCAGATTTTTTTTCAAGAAGTCTATCTGGTAATAAAGGCACAAATAATTCTAAAGATACACAAACAATTACAGAACACAGAAAAAGAAGAAAACTGCCACCATATTTTATGAAACAGGAATAAATAAACTTGATGCAAAAATAAAGAAGAATACATAAAAGATATAAGTATTGGAAAGGGAAAAATGGATATTATTCACAGATAATGTGATTGTCAACATTGTTCCAAAGGAATCAACATACAATTTGTTAGAATTAAAATTTGTATATAGCAAATTTTTTGGAGACCAAATCAATTTCATTTCTGTTCATAAGATGCAAAGCATTAAAAGTGCAATTCACAAAATAGCAATTATTTATAAAGAATAAAAATATAAAATACTTAAGGATAAATGTTACAAAGCATGTGCAAACAAGTTATGGGAAAATGTATAAATTTTATTGAAAGAAGTTCTAAAAATAGAGATAGATATCATATTCTGAAATTACAACACAATATTGGGAAAATGTCAGTTCTCCCCAAATTGACCTATGGATTCAATTTGATCCAATCAAAATGCCAACAGGGTGTGTATGTGTGAGAGAGAGAGAGAAAGAGAGAGAGACAGGGAAAGAGAGGGAGAGAGACTTGGAAATACCCAAAAAGTGATCTAAAATTTATGAAGAGTAAAGGGACAAAAATAGCACATTGTTCCTGAAGAACATGACTTAATAGGGGAATTTTGTCTTAGTATATATCCAAGCTTAGAATAATACTGTACTATTTCAGACAATGTGGTACTTTTGCAGGGATATACCAATTAAACAGAACAGAAAATCTGGAAATAGAATAGAGATGTAAATATTTGACTTATGGCAGATAAGTGTAAGATATATACATTTTTCAATAAATGGCACTGAGATCCTTGGTTATGCAAATGAGAAAAAAAAAAGAAACAATCCCTATGTCATTCCATAACTAAAAATCAACTCCAGGTAAATTAAAGCTTAAATTCTTAAGGTAAAAATGATGAAAATTTTAGGAAACAGTAAGAGAATATTTTTTCTGTCCTCGGGGTAGGGACGTATTTTTTGAGCAAGACACAAGAAGTGCTCGATGCAAGGAAAAAATGATATTTTCAACAATGAAAATTGAGAACTTCTAGTTCATCAAATTATGCCACTAAAAAGTGAGTAGACTTGGAGGAAATGTTTGTAGCATAAAAACAATCAAATGATTCAAATCCAGAACATTTAAAGAGCTCTAATGAATCATTAAGAAAAAAGGCAATCCAAGGAAAAGTGGGCAAAAGACTTGGACAGGCACTTCCCTAAAAAGGAAAGGTAAAAAGCCAACATGCTTTAAAAAGATGAACAGATTCATAAATAACTAGAATAGTGGTTTATGTGATTGAGGAGGAATTTCTCTACACTGCTCGTGGCAGTATAAATGGGTGCAAGCATTTTGCCATACCTACTGGAATTCACAATGACTCTCACCTGTGACACAGAAATTCCATCCCTATATATGTGTCCTAGAGAAATTTTTGTATATGCTCATTATCATGACATATGTGTAAGAAACATTCATATCAGCACTCTTTGTAATAGGAAAAAATCTGGAAATGGCCCAAATATTGCATTATACTTACACAAAAGAATACTATGAAGCTATGGGCAACAAGCCACATAATTCAGCAGGACAACATTAAACTACAGTAAATCACAAAATATGATTGATATAAATACACATGGTACAATGTGCATTTACAGTTATCTGAAGTTCAGAAATATACAATAAATAATATATTGTTTACATTAGTGATGTGTGTGGTAAAAATCATAGAAAATAAATACATTAACACAAAAAAGGGACAGTAATTACTTCGCAGTTGGGAAGGTTTGAATAGGAGAGGAACACACAAAGGGACATTCCAAGGGACACACAAAATCCCTAAAAGAGCTTTCCACACTTAACTGCTCAAAACACAGATACAATAAAACAAATGATGATAAAGTTAATTCATAATTTTTTAAAAACCATTTTTATGAAAAAATTACTATAAACAAAACACTAACAAACTGAATAAAAACATTTGTAATATATCAGATGTAAATGCTTGATATCTCTAGTATTTCAGGAAATCTTAAAAAACAGAGGAAAAAAGAATCAAAAACTTTAATAGACAAATTAGCCAAAGATATAAACAAGACAATTTTTTTAAAAGGTATTAAAATAGTCCTTCAGTATATGGAAAGATATACACCACCTCACAAGAGAAAGTAAATCAAAATTATAAGGAGACAATCAGATTAACAAAAATTAAACAGTATGAAAATACACCCTTTTAGAAAGGCTGTGGAGAAACAGGCACTCATAATTTGCTAGTGAAAATGTCCATTTTTCTTATGGAGGGGGATGTGGCAATATCTACTGAAACTATTTATCTTTAACCCACCAATGCCACTTCTGGGATTTAGCCTAAAGATATACTTCTACATATATGTAAACTCATATGTACAAAGTTATTTATTGAGCATTATTTGTAACTTCAAGGCATTATAAACAATGTGAATGCCTATACATAGGATAGTTATTGAATAAATATGATGTACACTCTCTCAATAGAGTATTATGCAGCTATGTAAAAGAATGAGAAATATCTGTATTACTTTATTTTACAATACTAGATAAGAAAAAACATAACAAAGAAAGAAGATATGTAAGGAAAAAAAGTGGAATAAGAAAATATGCCTGTATCTTCTCATATATGCAAAATGGAGGGCTCAATTAAAAACTAATGATACAGATGACCTACATGAAATGGATGGAATGGGCAGTATTGACTGGAAGAAATGAAGGGGAGATTATAGACACTTCTCAGAGTATACTTTTTTGTATAGTTCTTATTTTTGGAATCACGTTAAAAATACACTTGTCAAAAATATAACCTAAAAGGATAAGGGGAAAACCTTCAAAATGAAAGACAAAGAACCAAATGGACCAAACTCAATTTCAGTTGAATAGTATAACTACGGTGAAGGGGAGAGGGGTAACATAAGAATTTTTGCAACAGTATTTGGATTATATGCCCTCAAGCTAAAGACAAAAGAATTGTAAACAAATGTTGAACCCTGATGGTAATTTTCTCTTCCCCTGCAGAGGTATGAGTAAGCGATTTTGAAATTACTTTCTATGTAATCCAGGATTTAGTAAAATAAGTTAATATACTGTGGACAATGAAAGACAGATTTCTCATCGTCCAGAAGGAAATTACAAATAGGGAAAGGGGAAAAGCTAGAATGAACCTTGTGGAACTGGGTTGGAATTAGAGTTATCTGAAATGAACTCATGATTATACATGTGTGCGTATACACATAATACATATATATATATATGAAATATATATTTGTGCATATACATTGGATTATATATGTTCATATATATCCATCCATACACATCTATATCTATTTCTCTATCAATCTACATATGTACCTACCCACTATACATGTAGATTGATAGAGAAATAGATATAGATGTGTGTAGATGGATTCACACACACGTAAGGAGAGAGAGGGCTGGGTAGGTGGATATGTGTTTGCATATACACTTGTATATATGTGTGTGTGTACATACATATATTTCCTAGCTCTATTCACTGAGAGTCCTAGAAGTAACTGGTAGCAAGAAGCATGCCTTGTGCTCAGAGCTTTGTTTCTAAGTGTCATCTTCTTCACTAAAGGAAAGAGGCTGTCTTTAGGGGAATGGCTGATTTCAGTGCTGAGGGAGTACAAAATGAACGTAAAATGTCTCATTGCGGCAGAGAATAAGGAAGTTTTCAAAAATGATGGAGACATATAAGAAAAGCCTATATGCAATACAGATAAGCACATCGAGTCTTCAGCATTTTAAAAATGGTTTAGTTATATAAATTTCAGATTTTGAAGTATTATAAATCCAGAATATTCCCACTGTATCTCCTCCCACCTCTTACCAATGGAGCCTTGCCATGGATTTGAGATTGACAGAAGCCAGACTGAACTGATGCAATGAATCTGGTGCAGAGTTTCACTACAGAAAAATGAAAACCAGAATTATGATTTAACGTTGAGAGCTGGAGATGATATAGGAAATTATTCTTCTCAGTTGTTATACAAAATCACTGGTGCCTCAGAATCACCTGGGGAGTTGGTTGGTTAGTTGATTGGTCTTGGTACAGATAGCCATCCTCCCAATTTCCGCTCTCTCCTCTGATTACAATAAAGCCCATTGCCCATTGTACCACCACATGAGATTTAAGTTACTATATTTGTCTAACTTCACATCACTAGTTCATGTCAGAGCCACAATCGTAAGAAAAATCTGCAAAAACTGAGATAGAATTGCCTTGCTCACTTGGGGCCATTACCACAAGGCTTCCAAGGTCACCACTTCTACCAGCACTACTTCTTCTGTTTTGTCACTTATGTCCCAATAGAGAAAGCCACCAAGGGTGAACAGAGCTGACAGAGAAAGGAATTTGGAGATGATTATGTCTTGGAAATATAAATATTTATTCTTACACATAAACTTGTAATATAACAAGTGGAATAATGAATTTTCAAACCAGGAAACCCAGGGTCCAACATCACTCATCCATGTACACTTGTGTGACCTTCAGGGAGTTACTTGACTTCCCTTAAGCTCATATTTTCTGTCTGCAAAGATCTTTAATGACACCCCACTCTTCACCCCCACAAAGTCATAAAGTGGCTACTCTATAACAGGTGCTTAGAAAAAAGGTTAATTTTTCTCTCTTTACCCTTCCTTTACCTCCTAGCAATAGCCTTGTATAAATCTTAGCTTTGGAAGTGGCATTTTGAAAGGAGTCTAAAACTAAAGCATCAAAAACCTAGCAGAAGATTTAAAACATTGAACCTCTTCCCCTACATTTCAAGAGTTTCTGTTTTGTCTCCATGTCTCTTCCCATTTCCCTAAATCAGAATCTTTTTGCCATTTGGGATTCAATAAATTTGCAAACATATCCAAAATATTTTTCTTAGAAATTGAAATATATAATATGCTCCTTGAATACAGACTAGAAAGGGAGCTATTACATTGTAAAGCACCACTATTTGTGTTTTGCTAAAAATTAAGAAATTCTAATTTATCTGAGATCTCTTTATTCATATAGCTGATTACTATGTGGTAGGGAGCACCAGTCAAAAAAAACCAAAACAAACAGAACAAACAAAACAACCACTTAGGGTCAGAACCCCAAATTGTTTATTGCAGAAATTTCAGGAAAGAAACATTTACACAAAGAAAATGCTACCTTAGTTCTCCTTATGATAATAAGATTATTTCCCTCAGCCAAGCTAATAAGTTAATACCATCAATATTTCCCCAGCTCAACATTAGATTAAGTATCTTTATCTTCCAATTAACCTGCAATTATGTGTCTTAATATCTGACATTCTCTTGGATTTTGGTTAATCCATACAATGCCAATATTTAAAGATAAGGTCCCCAGGTCAATCAGCTAGAAACCATTCCCAGAAGTTGATGCTAATCAAATTTGTTCATGCAATTCAGTGACTATATTGCCATGATAAGTTTTAGAACAGATGTTTGACACTGAAGAAAGCTCTTTATAGTAGAATTTAAATCCCTTTTGTTCAGTAATGACAAAGGTTATTAAAATATACTTTTTTTTGGTGACCTAATTAAGGCACTCGATCAAAAACAATCAAAACAGCAGCCTCCTTATTATAGCCGCCCCAAGAATGAGGTTTCTCAGCCTCTCAGTGTAGCCCTGATGAAAGCACAGCATGAGAAATGAATAAAATTATAATCTAGGCTGAGAAATTAGCCTTAAGCACTTGTTAATAAAGGCAAATAGAATTTTACAAACCAACATATAAACTTTGTGAGGTTATTTTATTGCTTTCTGCACCAAGGTAAAGTAGATTGATATAATTATTTCCCTTATATTCTTATTTAATTCATTTTAAAAAATCTTGGTTGATGATGGGAGGTCTAAAAATTAGAACAGATTGAATCTGGCTATTATTTTAGCTCTATGCTACTTGATCCTTGATTAAACAGGTTTTTCTCCTGAAAAACCAAATACTCTGCAGTCCCTACTTCCATGATTTTCTACAATAAAAAATTATTATATTGATTTTCCTAGAGTATTCCTGTTTTGAGGTGAGTAGTGGAGAATACACACACACACACACACACACACACACACACACACACACTTTCTCTTTCTCTCTCTCCCTCTCTCACCTCTTCTTTCCTCAGTGTCCAAAATTTATCATTCTATTAAAGTAGCCATTTCATATTTAAAGTAGGCATTGAAATATTAAGCACAAAACAGTTAAATTGAAATGTTTCCCTCACCTAATTAAAAATTGGAAAACTAAGGAACATTGAATAAAATGTCTAAAAGAGTATCTTTTCATAAAGCTAGTCTTTCCCCTAAAATATTTTGAGTATGGGGCTTTGATTAGATTTTTTCTTTTCATCTTAAAAGTTTTTCAATCCATCCTCATTTAGAAATTACCAATGCCAGTAAACTCATCTTATACACCGTGATGATGAAATTCAAGTGTATGCTCATTTGGTCTCTATAGGCTGACATTTTGAATACATTTATAAAATGACCTCAAGTTTAAATACTGTATTGCTTAATCAGAAAGTTTCCCAGTACTATTAGCATTTTTTCATTGTTGTTTTAATAAGATATAATAACAGAAAGCTAGATTATTATCAGGCTAATCTAGATTAGAAAGCTAGATTATTATCAGGCTAAGCTAGATTATTATCAGGCTAAACTAGATTATTATCAGGATAATCAGGGCTCCTTATAGCATTTACTAAGAGAAATGATGATGTTGTCCCTTGTAGACTAACCCTTCAGACCACATGTACGCTAAAGTTTCCCTGCATGATTCATATCCTTTCAACCCAGTCTGAAATGCTATAATAAAAAAATATTTCAGTGATAATCTTCATCGTGACTCCCCATGGTGAAAATGAAATTCAACTTTTCACTAAACAAGTTCACTAAGCAAGTCTCTTTACCCCTCCACTATCCCCTTTATAGATTCTAAACCAAAACTACTTAACCAAAGCTATCAGAATGTATGTGAAAGAGCTGTTCCAATAGCACATCTGTGAAAAGTTAAAATAGGCTGTATCAATTAAAGGCACATGACCATAGGTCTACTTCCAGGTAGAGTTAAAGCCGATCTTTCCTTTTAAGGATGTTAATGATGCAAGTGTTCATCTGTACACCAAGCAAATTTGCTGCTGGCTTATATGTTAAAGGAAAATCTCAGAATAAGGGTGAAATCTATATTATTAGAAAAACAAATTTTGTAAAAAAAAAAAAAAAAATCTTGTAAATGAGCTGTAGCTTTAAAAACATACCATTGCCTATTCCAAAAAGGGACCTTCCCGAGATCAGATGCCTATTAAAAACCAGAAATGTTAGCCATCTGTTGCTGTGTTGCATGAATGCAAAGACAGAGATATATTAGTACCGTATGTGAAGGGATAGGGTTCCAAAATCCAGCTTTGCTGGTATTTCCCAAAATAAGTTGCCAGGTTTATAGAATAAATAAAATCAAAGATAAATGGCTTAAAAAAGAAAAAAGAAAGAAACCTCATCTTAAAAATTAAGCAATCCATCTATCAAAAAATGATGTATCTTTACATAGGCAACATATCATAACAGGTGCTTACAACTGGCTCCTTGAAGCAGACCACAATTATAGGTAAAGTACAATATACAGTCAAAGAGAAATATGTGAGAAAACCCTTTTAGTAAAACATGACTCCTGGGTCAGATGCTTGAGGGTGATGGGGGAGGTGGGGACCAGAGCTGAAATTGGATCTCATTTTGTTTGTTATACTAGCAGTTCCTGATTCTTTGTAAGTTCAAGGGTGATCAAAATTTGCCTCACAGGGCCGCGGCTTTACTCTGTGCTTCTCACTTACAGGCCGATAGATGGAGTGTAATTAACAAGCTGTAGTTTTGACTCTGCTTGAGACCTTTCAGCTTGGATTGTGACTTAGGGTTTGGTGACTGGTTTAAAAAAAAAAAAAAAAAAGCCTTCTAATGACCCAAAGAAAGCCCCAAGGTCTGAGGAATGGCGTTCATTCTTTTGACAGAATAACTACATCACTAATTCTTTCAGGACATAGCTGGGAAAATATCAACCTTCCTATTCACAAGTTGGGGGGTAAGCGTGTCACAGTTAGTCATGAGAATTGGATCCTCTTAGTAGAAAAAAAGCAAAACAACAGTTGAATTATCTTGGCAGTGGTCAAAATGAGGAAGCAGCTAAGGCACTATCTAATTTAGGAGGGCTCACTAACCTTGTAAAGTATTGATTAATCTAACTAATCTTGTGTAATCACATTGTTTCTGAAGTAATAACTAAGCCTATCTTTAAGAAAGGAGAGGGTGGCTTCCTTAATCAGTTTATAGCAATAATTTCCAAACAGGAAAATAGTCTTAAGGGGGAAATATCTCAGGGAGTAGATGCAGTAACTAGATCTAGAGTCAGTAGAAGCAAGAAGTCTATACTCATGAAATTAAAGCCAATATATTACTAAGGGACCCTTCTGTAAATGAGAGACAAAAGGAGGAATTGCTGCCTTCCTGGGGTGTGTGCAGTAAGGTCTCTGAAGGAAAAGAGAAGGCCTCATGAGGAAGCTTATGTCCTCAGGACTTCAAAACAGTTCCATCTTTTCCCAGGAACATGGAATATTTTCCACCATCACTGGGGAACTTAATAGGAGAACATACTTGCAAAGACTCAGCAAAAGGAGCACAGAATCAATGTTTCATGCCAGTGCCCCAGGATCATATTCATCAGGAGATGGGAAGCATGACAAAATTCCTTTTCATAGAAGTTCATACAGGGAAAGAATTATAAACTCTAATTTGGGCTCGATGTGACCAAGTATATATGGAAAATAGCAAAGAGAGGAGAGAGAAGAAGTCGGCCTGCACTCCTTGATTAATTTCATGTTTTCTTGGTATGTTACATGATGTATGAGTCAACTTTTCTAGGTTACACTGAGAGAACCTCTCAAATCTCAGAGGCTTATAAAAACAAAAGCTTAGCGATTGCTTAGGTTAAATGTTGGCTGGAGACAGCTGACTATCTCTGCTCAGCAACTCCGCTCAGAGCAGTATCTTCTTTCTGGGCCTGTGATGAAAGAGCAGTTTCTTTTGCAGGTGTGCCTTCTCATTCTCAGAGGACTAGCAAAACCATGTGGTGGCTCTTCAGGTTTCTGCTTACATGTCATTGTCCAAGTAAGTCATATAGCTGCATCCCCACAGTGGGCACTAGGGATCACACAGCAATGGACAGGGATGAATAATGTTTTCACAAGGAGGATAGAGAGTAGTTGGGTACAGTAACATGGTCTGTCACAATGGAAACTTTGGAAGTGAACAAGATAATCTTGACTTTCTTAAAAACTGGCCAAATAAATTTCAAAACAATCTACTGACATATTTTAATTGGGGATACATAGGGACTGGGCAAATAAATAACCAAGACATCAGGCACAACTTTTCAAAAAAATATTTTAAAACAAAGAACATATCTGAGGAATCTACAAGTAAGCTTTTCTTGCTGTTGGAAATTATGTCATTCAAAGGGTACTTCTGGGAGTAAAGAAAGTTCAGGTAAGTTCAGATGAGTTCCAGTCATCAAGCCAGACCACTGACTTAACCTAGCCAAGCTGAATGTACAAACTCCACAGTCTGAGCTAAGATAATATTAAGAGATTAAAATATATAGTGAAAACTTAGTTAGCTATAACCTAATGAGTTAGAATATTAAATTGGTATATTTTACTCTGCTCCACTTTCAGGAGGAAAAAAAGCAAACAAGAGCAAAATATGTTGAAGGATCTGGCATATTGTCTTAGTTTCTTAGAAATTCACCTCAATTTCCTCCATCTCCACTAGACTAGGTGGTGACCTAGGTGTGCTGCCACACACGCAAGAAAAAAGAACGGAAGAAAGAAAGAAGAAAATTCTCCAGTAACCATATGTTTAATCTATATTATTTAAAAAGAGGAATTTAGGTGTGGATCTGCTTTAGAAAATTTGAAACCACTCTTTTTGGAATTATTCTTAAACACTAGTTTTAAGAGTTAATCAGAAAATTCAATAAACTACTCTGTTCCCTGAATTTCTAGTTAATCTAAGTTTACATTCTTAAGCCCTAATAGGAATAGGTTAGCATATATCCATACAAGTGTGAGAGAATTTATTATTTACATCAGACATCTGGCCATTCATGATTACAAAGCTCTTTAAGACCTATCGAACATGTTAGTCTCAGTTTCCTTTTTTATAACAGGAAATTAGTTCTTATAAGCACCAAATGAGATAGATAATTATCCAAAAATTTAGACCAGTACCTGACACCAAGAAAATACTTGATAAATGTTGGTTATTTTTTAAATAATTTATCCATCCATTTAACAAACATTACAATTGGGTCTTATAGTCAACTGGGCCAGTTGTTGGCAGGGGTGTGAACATAAATGAGCAGAAAACTTGAGCCGAATGTAAGAGAACTTTCTGTTCTCTTTGAAATTAGCTTTTCTAAAACTCCTTTCTCAATGGCATAACATTGCTTAATCTGGACAACTGTTTATTTCTCAACCTTAAGTAAAATGTTTAAAAAAAAGGATTATTAGAAAATTTTGCTAAATAGATAAGTAAAAACTAAGCCTTTTGTATAAATACCACTTTAAGATAATTCCCTAGTTCCCCTCCAAGTAGATAACTGCTTCTAAACCCCAGTGTCAAGAGCTGTTTATTTTCATTTAGAAAAAAAAAAAAAAAACTTAAGCTGTAAAAGGGAAATATATTTAACCAAACTTTTAAGAAGCACATTTTTATGTCTGAAGTAGTAATTCATTCTTCTCTAATATAGATCCAATTGATGGCCTAAGCTGACGACCTACCTACTTTTGTCAGAGGTACAATAAGATTTCAAGATGAATAAGGAACCATTCCTTCTTTCTGTAATCTAATTAGAATCTAATCCAAGGGTTAATTTTCATATGCAACTTGCTAACTAGAGTAGAACATTAAATTACTTGCAATTCTCTGAACCTCACATGTTCTCTTACAACCAGGGGTGTCCTGGTTAACTTGCTTTCTGAAAACAAATCAAAAAGCCCTGGTTTATAATGTTTGCCCATATCCATGGTATAAATACTCCCAGCATGGCGGATGTGAAGTTATCAATGGTTGAACAAGTGGCTCTTAAAGTTCCTGAATATTTAACAGTCAATCTTGTGAGGCAGCACAGCCCAGCTCAGCAACCTACTGCTCCCACCTCTATGCCTTCTGCGCTAACTTAGCTTAAAACTCCCTTTTCCTTCCAGCCTGACTAATTTCTATACACATTTTAAGCTCCCACTCATACCATTTGCTTCAGGATGTCTTTCCCAAATCATCTAGTTGGAGGGTTTTGTTTTCTCCCTTTATTCTTTAATTCTCCCCAAGGACCCTGGACTTACCACAGTGCTTATCAACACTATATTGAGAGCACTTGTGTGTTTTCCCAGCCTTTTCCAGGGAACTGTGAACAACTTGAGTCAGAATCTTTGACTTACTAATTTCTCATTGTTTGACGCACTTCCTTTCTGGTTAGATTAAATCAACACGTGTCTGAAAATAAACGCCATGGGAGAAATACCACATACCCTTGGGTTTCGGCTAAGAGAGAAACAGTGATCAAGAAAGGGCTCATGGGACAGGTGACACTTGAGGATAGGCTTGAATGTGGGTAGAATTTCCATTAGGGAAGATTGGAAAATGGGAAGAATGTTTTATGCAGAGAAAAGAGAATGAACACAAAGTTCCAGGATAAGACTATGGGGCATGTTCAGTGGAAAAATGAATCATCCAGTAGGAGAGGATTGTCAGTTATATGATGGAAAGGATAGTAGGAAATCAGTCTGCTTGGATTCTGAGGGTTGGGTAAGGAACCTGCATTTAATTTGGTAAGCAGTGGGGAATTATAAAATTAGATCTAAGCTTTAAAAAGACTATCTGACAGGAGAGTGAGGGAGAGACTGTTATAAGGAAAGAGGAGGTATGGGAACATATGAAAAATAAGGAAAATTTAAATTAAGGGGTTTAACAAGGGTATGGATTGGAGACGGTGAATTTTAGAGATGTAATATAACCAGAAATTGTAGAGCAGAGGTATATAACTTCAATTTTTCTCTTCAAAAACATATAAAGAGTAAGCAGACAGATCAAACAACAGAAAGAGTGAAACTGTATATTTCCTTGGGCTTCAAATCATCTTCTCTCTCTCTTACTATCCTTCCCTCCTCCTCCCTTCTTCTCTCAATTTTAAAAAGCTTTAGCTCTGTATCAGAAATGAAAAATTCTTTCTCTACCACAGGAGTGGTAGTAATAACCAATATCACTCTCTTTACTTCCAACATTTCTGCCAAAGAAAATGTATATTCTTATTAATATGAGAGTGATTTTTATATTTAAAAAATGACATACACAACCATCATGCTTTGCACGTCCCAAGTACTATGGAATAAATTTTTCCATCAGCTCTTTAAAAACATTATGTGAAACAATATATCATTATATATTGGTGAATCTAAAAATAAATTTATAAACAAAAATCAGAATCATGCATCCAACTCAGGGTTATAAAAGCCAGATGACATAAGTAGTAATTCTCCTGTAGCATACCATATAATTACTAACAAACTCTCTCCCTTGACTTAATCATAAGCTTGCTCTTCAAAGCAAATTTATATGCTTTGTTTTAATCTCTAATGAGTAGGTCACCTCTGAATTACAAAAATCCCAAACAGGAGGTGCTCTATCTCAATTTTTATTGTATCTTTAGAGATTATCAATGTAGGTAGGCTGCCTTTCACAATGTATTCTCTTGTCAATTATTTTAATTTTTCAAGTTTTGGGTTATGAATAGCTCACAGACAGCTGATGGATGAATTTATGTTATGCCATAGAACTAAGATGTATATCGTATGGATTTTCTTGGTAAAGCTATATATTAAATAAAAAGACTTTAATAAATCATTAAGGCCTAATCCCTTTACACAAATCACAAAACTCTGGATAAACAGAGAACTAAAGCCTGCTGGTACTTGGTGGTAGTATAATTTCTACCAGCTTCTCTATTTCCAGAGTAGAAAGAAAATGAGGATTATCATGGGCCCCCCTCCGGCCCAAATCCTCTTCAGCTATCACCTTCTTTACTGAGCCTACTTTGGTTCTATATCATATGTATAAAAATATTTATTATTCTATGTGTCATATTTCACTGAAATGATCTTTATATGTCTGTTTTCCCTCAAAAATGGGGGGGATGTCTTGTTTTTGTATATCTCAATGCCCTGAACAATGCAGAGCCTAGCACACAGTAGGCCCTCTATCGATGCTTGTCAAAATGAACTAGTGTTTGAATTTTTGCTGTTTCACATTTATGCATGTATAAAACACAGCCACTGGGCTTCCCTGGCGGCGCAGTGGTTGAGAGTCCGCCTGCCAATGCAGGGGTCACGGGTTCGTGCCCCGGTCTGGGAAGATCCCACATGCCGCGGAGCTGCTGGGCCCGTGAGCCATGGCCACTGAGCCTGTACATCCGGAGCCTGTGCTCTGCAACAGGAGAGGCCACAACAGTGAGAGGCCCGCGTACCGGGAAAGAAAAAAAAAAACAGAAAACAAAAAAAAAACAGCCACTTTTGTAGCCCATTTGCCCAAACTTCTAGGGAAGAAATATTTGTCATTTCATTATGAGACCATAAGTGCTCATTAGTAGACTGGAGGATACTTAAAATACAACAACACAATGTGAAGTTTGGCAATAAACAGACATCATCTTAATGCACAGCCTAGGTATAGAAATTTTGAGGATAATATTGGATTTTTAAAAATTATATGGATAAAATGTCAATAGAAAAGAATGTGCCAATACCTTAAAAATCCCATTAAAGATGTAATTGTGTCAAATTGCTGCATTAAGCTAATGCTAGATAAAAGTAAGAGTTTCAGTTTATATCAACCTATCAAAAGACAGGTCCTAGTGTGAAGGCAATCTTGAAGGCTATGCTTTTAATCACAAGAGATGGTGGTAGAGGAATGTTTTCCAATTAGCAGGACAAAAGCATAACTCTTTCCAACAGGTATGTTGAATATCAAGCCCAAGAAGAAACCCAAGGAATAAGCTGGACAGTTAATTCAGTAAATGCACATCTGCTGAAAAGATGAGTAGTCATGAAATCAAGTATATAAAGATATTGCCTCCTAAATGGGTTTTGAGGTTTCCAATAGGTAATACAGTAGATAATATTTCCCTTAAAATTAAGCCAACAGGGTAACTGCTTATCCTATTCAGAAGACAACCGTGCTAGCCAATGGTTATTATTCAAGAGGAGGCAGAGGAGAGGAAAGGATCCCCCTGCTGGGTACCACTTTTATAGGACAATTCATTTGTGTTAGACATACTCATTCACCCAAGGCTGGTATTCAAATCACCATCTTTAATTATAATTGTTGGCTGCAGTGAATAATCTGTGTATGGTTTTGAGTTGCTGCCAAAGATAATATATCTCCAGGGGCAGGGGAAAGGGGAAGTGAAGAATAAGCTTGATGGGAAGAGAAGCTCTTTTCCCATAAATGATGAATCAAGCCATTATATTTGTGATAATCAAGGCCCTGGATCCTCTTCATGTCGTGGTGGGGGGAGGGAAAACCTTAGTGGTCAATCATTATTAGTTCATTTGTTGCACTAATATTAATCACGAGGTGCATATGTGATAGTAATGTGACTATAATGCAGGCTTCAATAAGAGTTTGTAGAATAAAAACACGGTATAGATTTTGTTTTCTAACTTAGCTAACGTGCGTTTTTTTTTTTTTTTTCTTTTTTTCTTTTTTTTTGCAGTACGCGGGCCTCTCACTGTTGTGGCCTCTCCCGCTGCGGAGCACAGGCTCCGGACGTGCAGGCTCAGCGGCCACGGCTCACGGGCCCAGCCGCTCCGCGGCATGTGGGATCCTTCCGGACCGGGGCACGAACCCGTGTCCGCTGCATCGGCAGGCGGACTCTCAACCACTGCGCCACCAGGGAAGCCCCTAACGTGCTTTTTAAAAGACTTTAAGGGAAAAAGGAAACATTTGACATGTTCTCTACTTGAGTATGGAGCCAGGGGGAATTAGACTGAGGGCTCACCCATAAATTTCCTGGTTGGCACAAGGGTTGTCTGAGTCACTCAGCACTTCTGACACTGAAATATTCTTCCAGGAATTACGTGTTGCTGACTGCTGGGGCAGCAGTGGCAATGGAGGCAGGTTCCTGGGAATAGAATCTAATCTCTAATGGTGCCTGTCATTTCCTGAAATGAGTTTGAGGAGGATGAACAAGTAAGGCAATAAAGCCTGACTTCCAGTCTTGGATTTGAGAGCTTTTCTGGAATGACTTTAGTCCAATCTCTTCAAAAGTGTAATAGGATTCACTTCTGAAGACTTTGAGGCAAAAAACATCTCAATTCAGTAGATTCAGTGTTTCAATAGTCAAGGAAAATGGGATCAATGTCCATTCCTGCTGGCTTAGCCCTAGTGCAGGCCACCATCTTATTGGACTAACTCAACAGCTGGGTGACCTGGCAGACTCTTGGGGCTATAGAAGCCAATAAGGTCCAGTACGATCTGGACCTCCTCACTTATCTCTTCCTGCTCATGTTAAAGGAGCAGCTCAGAATTCCTCACATGAACCACATTGTTTCTTGCCTCCTTGCTTTGTTCATGTCAACTTCTCTGTCTAGAACCCCCTTCTTTCCCATCCTCAGACTAGCTTCGTCCTCCTGTTTTAAAGTTCAAGTCAAGCATCCCTTCCTCCAGGAAGCCCTCCCTGTTACTTCCTTCCCTCACTCATTTCTATGCTTGATGAAATTTCTGGGCACCTGTTTATTGGGATACTCATCACATAGTTCAAATGACCATTTTACCATTCTCCCACTAAACCATGAACTGCTCAACACTTAGGTGTATTTCTTATTTATCTTCCTATCCTCAGCACTTAACTGAATACCTGCCACATAGTAGAGAACTCAAAAAATGTTAAATGAATAAATAACATGGATATATGAACTAATATGTTAATAGCATGTTTGAATATAGGTCTTTCATTTTATTTTAAGATCTCTTTGGTCATACTAGGCACATCAGTAGGCTCTCACGTAATGTTTTCCAGCATGCTTCTTCAATCTGTTGACTGTTTTACAATTTATTCATCTTTTTTTCTTGGTAATCCCCAATGTCACCCTTTTTCTAATTCAGCCAAGTCTCTGCAGCTCAGTCTAAATTTACGTTACCATTAATTTCATCTTTTGCAAAAAGGTATTTCTTCTGTTGATTATGTTTGGGAGAAAAATCTTATGGATGTTTCTTCCTGAACATAATCCATGATTTCTCCACCTATAAAACTGAAAAACTGGGCTTCCCTGGTGGCACAGTGGTTGAGAGTCCACCTGCCGATGCAGGGGACATGGGTTCGTGCCCCGGTCTGGGAAGATCCCACATGCCGCAGAGCGGCTGGGCCCGTGAGCCATGGTTGCCAAGTGTGCGCGTCTGGAGCCTGTGCTCCGCAATGGGAGAGGCCACAACAGTGAGAGGCCCGCATACCGCAAAAAAAACCAAAAAACAAAAACTGAAAAACTAATAATAATTAGATCCAAGTCTTGTGATTACAAATGATGTGATAGACCAAAGGTGTCATTATAAAGCCATGCTAATAAATGTCAGGCCTCTTCCTTTTCCATGCCTCTGATAGATTTTGATATACCTTGGAGCAAAGAGAGGGATGAAATACTTTTCTCCTTTGGGTCAGTGTTCTCCTAATTTTCAATTATATAGGCGTCTAACTTCCTACAGGCTTATAATTCCATGGATCCTCTTTAGGCTCCTCAAATTTGACACCTCTAAAAAAATTACTGGAGATCTTCAAACACTTTCCTCTTTATTCCCTATGAAAGTCAATCACAGCAACACTGTCTCAGTGACCGAAGGCTAGAAATCTTAGTCATAGCTTCCTTTCAGTCCCCACGTGTGGTCAGTCCCCACGTGTGGTCAGTCCCCACGTGTGGTCAGTTACCTAGTGTGGAGTGCTATCACTTCCACTTCCAAATTCTCTCTTGAGTATTTTCCTTCTTTCCCACTCCAGGGCCTCTATCTTACTTATCTTTCAACCAGCCTATATAGTACCTCCTGAATTAACCCCTGCCATCCAGGCTCTCTTCCCTCTATCATGTCCTTCCCATTTGAAAATTGTTATTTAATCACATCATGCCCCTGCTTAGGAGCTTTAAGTTACTCTGTATAGAATTAACTCTGAAGTCCTTAGGCTAATATACATGGCCTTTTCCAATCCATCCCCCAAACACAGTTCCAAGTCCATTTCATGCCATTGAAAACTCACTTTCTTTCCTCTGCTCACATTCGGAGTTAGAGCAGAGTAGTTTATACTGAGAATGCTCTGGGCAGGCAGGAAATAAATATTTGTAAAGGACCAAGGGTTATGCTGGGTCTTGTGTGTGTTGACTCCTTCCATCCTCACAAGAACTCCAAGAGGAGGCTATTAGTTTCCCCTATTAAAAAAAAAATATATTTAGGGGCTTCCCTGGTGGCGCAGTGGTTGAGAGTCTGCCTGATAATGCAGGGAACACGGGTTCGAGCCCTGGTCTGGGAGGATCCCACATGCCCCGGAGCAACTAGGCCCGTAAGCCACAACTACTAAGCCTGCGCATCTGGAGCCTTTGCTCCGCAACAAGAGAGGCCGCAATAGTGAGAGGCCCATGCACCGCGATGAAGAGTGGCCCCCCGCTTGCCACAACTAGAGAAAGCCCTCACACAGAAACGAAGACCCAACACAGCAAAAATAAATAAATAAATAAACTCCTACCCCCAACATCTTAAAAAAAAAAGTTTATTTATTTATTTGGGGCTGTGTCGGGTCTTCATTGCGGCACACGGGATGTTTTTCGTTGAGGTTGCCCCCCAGCATGTGGGACTTAGTTTCCCGACCAGGGATCGAACCCGCATCCCCTGCATTGGGAGGTAGATTCCTAGCCACTGGGCCACCAGGGAAGTCCAAGTTTCTCCTCTTTTAAAAATGAAACAACAGCAGCAACAACAAACCACGGCCCAGAAGAGTTCCATTCCAGATTTTCTAAACAATGGAGGAGGCACTCAGCCTGAGCTCTATCTGCCTCTACTGTCTTTCCATGGCACCACACTGATTGGTGTTCCTCAGAAGTGCTTTTTGTCTGCACTGGCGTGCTCTTTCAAGGGGAGTTTCTTCTTTCTGTAACACTCATGTCCCTTTTTTCCTATTCTACCTGATAATCTGTTTATTTAGCTTTTAGTACCCACATTTCATATAATTTCTTTTATGAAATTTGCTTCATTTTCTTTTCTCTCTTGATGCTTCACACATAAATCTGTCCTATTGCTTATTCCATCCAATTTCAGTTGTGATTACCAAACTGTGCCACCTTCAGTGGCAAGGAGAATGCCTTACACATATTTGTAATCCCACACTTTATATGACATCTGGCACATAATAAGAGTTCTAAACACACTTTAAGGGATTGAGTGAATGAATGTGTTCCTAAAAAGAAGGTATCAGGTTAATATCTTTCTCCGAAAATTCAGGTGTAAAAGAAATATAAACTTCATTTATTATCTTTTTAAATCAATTTTTGATCGTATTAAATCTTACTCTAAGTCTCTATCCTACTGAGCTGATGATAAATTTCACCTCATCATTTTGGGAGTCCTCAAATCTAGAAATTTTATGAGGTGCACAAACAGAATAAAAGCGCTTGTTTAAACTCCACCATGGCTACCTCAGATTTTTCCACTGTCCAACCTACATGTCCTTGCGGACAGGTGGTCCTGCTACTTGTGTCAAGCCTGAAGAGGGGAACTTTCCTTAGGCTGATAGACTAGCGCCTGGAGTCCTGCCTTTCTATATGTACTACCTGGCCATTCCCCTCTGAGTTTCTGCCTTGTCCCCCACAGAAGTCTTGGTCTTGGGTAATATCCACACTCTCTACTACTACTTTGACAGCCCATTTCCTCCCCAATAAGCTAGAACTTGCCTCTGTCCCTCCTCCTAACATAACTTCTTCATAGAGTTAATGAGCTGAAGCTTCCAGAAAAAGAAATCAAGAGTGAAGTTTTGTTCAGTTGACTTTTGCTTTAGGTCCTAGAACACAAGTGAGTGAGGTAAGCAAACACAGAGGCCCCTTAGCTACTTTCTTTGAATGAGAGAAAAGCAATAGAACAGGGAATAAAAGTCTGAGAGTACTTATTCTTTCTTATCCCTGTCAACTGTGAAAACACAAGTTCATATCTTAAAAATGTATCTTGCCATAATTGTCTATAAACTTGTTTTGGATACCACGTAGTATATCATTTGGGGAGAAACTGGCAGTCCAGTGTAATAGTTTAAGCATGTACTCTGGAGCCAGATTGCTTTAGGTTTAAATCCCACTTCCATTACTTACCTAGCTTAACTCTCTGTGTCTTCATTCACTTATTTGTAAAATACGAATAATAATAGCACCTTCTTCATAAGACTGTATGACTACTGAATTAGTTAATGTATGCAAAGTCCTTAGAATAATGTCTGGCACATAGTAAGTTCCATATATGGGTTAATTAATACTTCTGTGCACTGTGTTCTTTAGCTACCTAATCCAATATCTTGACTTCCTCTCTTTATGGGTGACTCACACCAAGACTTTTTTTATCTTTGATATGTCTTCTAAATGCTAGTTCAAATTTCCAAATGGATGTTGCACACTATCCCTAGGTATTTGCTGACAACGAAACTCAAGTGTTAAAACCCAAACTGTCATTCCATCCAAACACCTCTATTCTCATTAACTTTCTTTTTTTCCTTTCCCATGGCCCTTGAAGCAAGTCAGTAAGTCCTACTGAATCTCTACTCACCTTCCTTTTCACTAACACCACGTTAGTTGAGACCTAATTACAGTAAGCACTTGGTATCAATGAGTTCCACAACCGAGGACTCAACCAACCACAGATATAAAATATTCAGAAAAAAAAAAATTTCCTGAAAGTTCCAAAAAGCAAAACTTGAATTTGCCAGCCTGGCAACTATTTACATAGCATTTACATTGTATTTATAACTATTTACATAGCATTTCTGTTGTATTAGGTATAAGTAATCTAGAGATGATTTGAAGTATACAAGAGGATGTACATAGGTTACATGAAAATACTCTGCTATTTTATTTAAGGGACTTGAGCATCCACACATTTTGTTATTTGAGGGGTCCTAGAACCAACCCCACATGGATGGAGAGGGATGACTATACATACATATGTCAGACAAACAAAACAGCATATGAATTTCCTCTAATTAGAAAGTATTTTAAACTGAATGAAAATAAAAACACAATATTATCAAAATTTGTAGGATGTCATTTAAACAGTATTGAGGGAAAATGTATAGCACTAAATGACTATATTCAAAAAGAAGAATGCTCTCAAATTAACAACTGCATCTTTAACAAATTATAAAAAGAGAAACACAAAAGACCTAGAATACCCAAAACAATCTTGATAAAGAAGAACAGAGCTGGAGGAATCTAAAAAATACAACAAACTAGTGAATAAAACAAAAATGAAGCAGCCTCACAGATATAGAGAACAAACTAGTGGTTACCAGTAGGGAGAGGGAGGAGGGGCAAAATAGAGATGGGGAAAAAAGGGTTATTATTGAATTATATGAAATCACATGTGTGAAACTTTTGAAAATTGTAAAGCACTATAGAATTTAAAGAATCTTTTATTCAATTAAAAAACATTAAAATAGGAAGGAAGGAAGGGAGGGAGGAAGGAAGGAAGGGAGGGAGGGAGAAGGGGGGAGAAAGGAAGAAAGAAAGTTAAAACACAGTGGAAAAAAGAGGTAATAAAGATCAGAGCATAAATCAATTAAATAGAAAATGAAAACATCGATGAAACGAAATTCTCTTTCTGTGGGATCAATAAAATTGATAAACCTTGAGTCTAAATGAACAGGAATAAAAGAGAAAAGCACAAATGACTGATATCAAGAATGAGAGGGGTCCTCACTACAGATCTGACAGATATTAAAAGGATACTAAGGGGACATTGTGAATAATTCTATGCTAATAAATTCAATAATTCAGAGAAAATGAACAAATTCTTTGAAAAGCACAAACTACCAAAGCTCACACAAGAAATAGATAACCTGAATACCTGTATTTCCATTAAGAAATTGAGTTATCTATTAAAACAAAAACAAACAAACAAACAAAAAACTTTTCTGAAGAAAATTTCAGGCCCAGATGGCTTCACTGGTGACTTCTACCAAATATTTAAGGGAGAAAAAAATACCATTTCTACACAAAAATTTACAGAAAATTGAAGAAGGAATGCTTCCCAACTTATTCTATGAGTCTAGCATTGCCCTTATATCAAAACCAGAAAGAGACATTACAAGAAAACCATCTACCAATATTCCTCATTTACATATAGATATGTTTACAATTACATAGATCTATAATTTACATAGATATAAAAATATTCTGAACACAAGTTTAACAATTCAAATCCAAAAATATAAAGGGGATAAATGCATCATACAAGGTAGGGTTTATTTCAGGAATGCAAGAGTGGTTTAACACTCAAAAGAAATCAATATAATTTACCATATTAACAGACTAAAAATGAAAAACTACGTGATCTTAATAGGCATAGAAAAAGCATTTGACAAAATTTTGACAAAATCCAACACTTATTTAAATGATAAAACTCCCAGAGAAAGAGGAATAGAAGGTACCTTCCTCAATCTGATAAAGGAAATCTACAAAATAAAACAAAACAAAACACTGCAACCAGCTTAACACTTAATGGTGAGAAGCTACATGCTTTCCTGCTCAGATCAGGAATAAGATAAGGATGTCTTTACCACTTAATTCAACATTAGTACAATAAGGTAAAAAAAAGAAAAGGCATCTAGATTGGAAAGGAAGTAACACTGGCTTTATTCACTGATGACAAAACCATCTATGTAAAAAATCCACTGGAATCTATAAAAAGACTACTAGAGGGCTTCCCTGGTGGCGCAGTGGTTGAGAGTCCGCCTGCCGATGCAGGGGACACGGGTTCGTGCCCAGTCCGGGAATATCCCACATGCCGCGGAGCGGCTGGGCCCGTGAGCCATGGATGCTGAGTCTGCGCGTCTGGAGCCTGTGCTCCGCAACGGGAGAGGCCACAACAGTGAGAGGCCCGCGTACCGCAAAAAAAAAAAAAAAAAAAAAAAAAAAAAAAAAAAAAAGACTACTAGAACTAATAAGTGAGTTTAGCAAAGTGACAGCTTACAATATCAATATTCAAGAATCAATTTTATTTCTACTCATTAGGAACAAATAATTGGAAATCGAAATTAAAAAAACCCATTTACAATAACATCAAAAACATAAAATATGTAAAGATAAATTCAACAATGTGCATAATCTGTAGTTTGAAAGTTACAAAACACTGCTGACAGAAATTAAAGGTGACCTAAATAATTAGAGAAATATATACCCTGCTTATGGATAGAAAAATGCAATATCGCTAAGATGTCAAATCTCCCCAAACCGATCCATAGATTATCTGGATAGTGGTGACTATTTTCACCTTTTTTGACCAGGATGCTCATGTCATGAGCATGTATATATATCAAAATTTACCAAATTTTACACTTTAAATATGTGAGATTTCTTTCAAGTTAATTATACCTTAATAAAGCTGTTAAAAAATTACAGAAACCTCTTCAGTAGTTCTCCATAGCTTTCACGTGATAAAATTCAAGGTTTTTAGTGGAAAAATATGGGCTTTAAGGTTTTCCTACCAGCTAAATCACTTCAGAAAAATCGTTTCACTTCTTTGAGTGCGGGTTCTCCCATCTATAAAGCAGAAATAATATCTGACTGAAATGGTATTGTTAGAAGTAATTATAATATCCTATGTAAAGTGCCTAGGATAGTAACTGACACGTAGTTTTTAAAACACCTTAAACTCGAGATAACAAGTGTAAGCAATCATCAGCTGTTGCCTTAGAGATCAGTCACTGTTTAAAAAGAAGAGACTAGGGCATAAAAGAACTACTGTACGTTCCTTAGTTCACATTCTGCCTAGGGCTTATCCTGAGTTTACATCACTTACTAATTTATAGAACCTTATGTTACACAATTTAAAAACTTACAGATGATCACAATGAATACCATGATTTGTTAACACCTGAATTTTCATACATTTTCCTTGGCAAATATGTGTTCATACAATTACAACCTTAATCTACTGAGAGGTAACTCTATTGCCATTGACTTTTTAAAAATGAATATGTATGAATCTCAACCTAAAACAAATTTGATAAACCATATATGCCATGTGAAGTTTATAGTTTTCTTTTGTTTAAAGCTTAACATGTATCTCTGAACTTCAGCAGTGAGTGTAACTAGCTTTATGACCATGGGCAAGTCCATAACATTTCTAGATCTGTTTCTTCATTTTCATAGAATAAGCCTTGGATTCCATGACTTCCAAGATCTTTACCTGCTTCCAAATTGTATTGCTGAGATAATATATAATAAATCATTTGAATTCTTGAGTGCTATGAATTAATCTTGGATATTTTAAAGCATACTGTTGAATGTTTAATTTTATAACTATCATTAAAATACATCTGGGTTTTATCATAGGGCATCATTACAAACTTATGGAGTTTTTTTTTTCCTTTGGATAATTTGGTTTGGCAGAAAATTCAGAGCTTTCACAAACAGGAAAAAGAATTGACTGGATCCACTGATACCAATGTCATAAAGTCTGAAGGATACCATTGTTTTAAAATAAATGTCAGTGAAAAGGGCCAAAGAGTGGCATGGACTGGATATTATTTAAATTATGTTAATTGTTAGTTTTTTTTTCTTTTTCTAGTATGCACAAATATTTAATTTTTCTAGTTTGTCATACTTGGAATATTTACTTCAGAATACTCAGTTTTATTCTGTTTCAGAAGGTGAGGGGATAAAGTGTACTCATATTAAAACTGGATTTCTCAATAGCTTATATTTTATTTTGGGTTACAAAATTTGGAAACAAAAAAGAGAACATAGGTAAGTAGGATTGATTTGTGTGTGTGTACACATGTGGTGTTATTGCCAAGATTTTAAAAGAAAAATAGTAGTCAATAAATAGGCAATTCTGTTGCTCATTTGTCTCATTTATAAGGTTTTATCCTTAAAAATCATTGTTCTTTGTCTAGTTGCCTAATACATGTCTGTGTGTATGTGCTGGTAAACCCATGTAAATATACTTTGTTGAATATAATGTTTTAGAATTCACAACAGAAAATTTAAACATAATGATGTCTTTAATACTTTAAGAAAAGTATCAGGGAAACTGAACTTGCATATTAATAAAACTACTCTTGTACTTCTTACATTTGTTTGTGTTTGTATATTTAGAGAGAGAGGCACATAGATATATACGTACAACTGAGAATATTTTAAAAGAAACTTGTCAAGATCACAATAGAATTTGAAGAGAGCACTCACAAAATCTCCAAATCTCTAGATAATACCCAGAATAATTTTTTTTAGAAATGGAAAAATTATAAAATATATTGTATTAATAAATCAGAAAAGGCGCTTGAAATAATCTCATAAAATGTTATAGCTTAAATAATGCCCTTCAACAGTATTCTTTGCTTAACATTTTATGTTTATTGATAAATGAAGATGCACTTAAATAATTCAAAGAAAACATTAGCTGCAAGCAAGGAATTAATAATTGATAGGACTGGAAGGACTCTTTTCACTTGGGAAATAGATAATATTAGCTTAATGTGGGGCTGTAGGAACAGAGGAAATGTAATGGATATGCCTGCTTTAAACTGATGATGGTTATTGTGGTCTAAAAGTTGCTACAAAGGCAAAAGCGGGACAGCTCGGCAAGTGCAATAGATTTCACTCATAGGAGCTGACAGTGCAAATTGTGGTCTGATGTGCCAGATTTATACATGGGAGGAGACCTAATGAACATGACAAATACTAAGGAGATGAGAAAAAAAAATGCAAGTTAACCATAATTGGAAAATAGGTTTTTTTTCTTTAAAAAGCCCTTTGAACATATTGAGATGATAAAAATAAAGAGATTTTACTTTTCTCCATCATTGTGTTTGAGGATGGAGGTCAGTTAGAATGTAGCTACCTTGCTTTTAACCAGAAACACCCATCATAATGTTTGAGTTAGATTCTCAGAGCAGTTCAGGCAGGGGCTCCAGCTGCACATGTGCAATGCCAGCATCTTGGGGGAGTCATGGGAGATGAACGCCCCCAGATAGAAGAGACACATATGCTGGCTATTTTCATCTCACCTGTATTTGTCCTTCTCCAAATATTAGAGAAAATTGAGTCATACACATGTGGGAGTTCCAGAGATCATTAATTTTGTGCTTTCTTCTCCATCTCCTCCTTCACTCCCACTCCCAGGGTGAGAGAGTTATTCTTGTGAGTGCCCAGGGAAAGTTCAGATTACTCCCTGGTAAATTCATCTTTGCCATTGGGAAGGACTCCTTAATTTCTAATCTGGCATAATTTAAATATGTGCCTTTAATAGTTATGTTTAACCCATCTTGGTCAAAAAGAACCTCTAAATACAAACAGCCATTTCATAAATCATCCCTCAAATTTGTCACTTTTACCTTAGAACATTAATTTCCAAAAATGCAGATTTGGAACTAGTTTCAGAAAAATTATTTCTCTGCTAAAATTTCAGCCACTTACAAAGTTTACTGATTCTACAGCCTTCCCTTTTGGGCTGATGTGGAATTCCAAGTTTTTGTATATACTCAACTCTAAGGAAACAATTATACATTACATAATTTCTTTTGGTTAAATCTTACAGTTCAACATCCTTCTCTTCTCACCAAGAGACCACATAAAGAAAGGTAAAATAAATCTATATTTTTTCCAAAGTTCTGTTTCTTCACTTGAAGGAAAAAGAGCTAGAATTAAGTCACATCCTCAGACACCTCTCTAGGCCCCAGGCAGGCAAAATAAAAGGGCACAGTGAGCTAGATGAAAGGGGGGAAAAAAACTAAATGAAGAATGTGTGACCAACTAATGGTGCTTAGGAGATCCAGATTGTTGTTGCCATGCACAAGTGTGGATTAAGTATTGCCATATATTCAATTTTCAAGAGAAACCAGAAATGTGATTTTTATTCTGTGTGTGGCATCTTGCAAGCTTGAAATGTCAGACCAAATTCAAACAAACAAATATTGCTTGAATTGGTCCATGCTGTACCAACCAAACAGATGTATCTGTGTGACCATAGGCCAGGGGAGTGAGTCTAGCCAGAAACCCTACATGCACCCCGAGCTCCCCGCCTGCCTTCCCACTAAGGCATGAACTCACTTCCACTAGAAGTCTCTCATTTGTGCAGCCTAAAATTTACTATCATTTTGATCACCCCTTTACTTTGTAAACAAGTCTTCATGTAGTCAGCAGATACCATACTATTAAGAACTTTATATGACTTGGCATTTTCAAAATTATTCTTAAAATTAACGTTTTAATTGATTGATCATGAAGAATGTGTGCTTCTTGTAGAAACACAAAAATTACCCATAATTCCACCATCTCAGAGCAACCATTGTTCCTAGTTTAAGGTATTGCCTTTTCTTTTCTTTTCCTATACATATAAAATTTATAGTATATAGTAACTAAAATAATAATGTATATTTAGTTCTGTTGAGACACTATTTTCAATGTTATGAGTTCTCACATGCAAGCTAAAAACACTTTTAGAAAAGGAAATTATTACTTGCATAGCTTTAAACATTTTTTCTTCTAAGGCCTAGATCTGACACCTTAATAAGTAGAATTGGAATAATTGAAATACTACTCTGCCAAAAAAAAGAATAAAATTTTGCTAATTACCCCAACATAAATGGACTTGGAAAGTATTATGCTTAGTGAAATAAGTCAGACAGAGAAAGATAAATACTGCATGATATCACTTATATGTGGAATTAAAAAATAAAATTAGGAAATATAACAAAAAAGAAACAGACTCACAGATATAGAGAACAAACTAGTGGTTACCAGTGGGGAGAGGGAAGCAGAAACAGGCAAGATAGGGGTAGGGGATTAAGAAGTACAAACAACTATGCATAAAATAAATAAGCTACGAGGATATATTATACAGCACAGGGAATATAGACAATATTTTATAATAACTATAAGTGGAGTATAACCTTTTTAAATTGTGAGTCACTATGTTGTACATCTGAATCATAATATTGTATTGATAAGTCAACTATACCTCAATAAGAAAAATTCTCTTAAGACCTAGATCTGGTACATTAATAATTGTCTTTGTTGAGCCAAAAATTTTATGCTAGCCAATAAGGAAGCAAGTTAGAATTTGTGTAGGTCATTATGGCATGTTATGGACAATGAACTTATAGATGTACAGGAAAAATGTAAGATCAATTAGGAGATTGCTATTAATCAGCTGCTCACCTCCATTCTGAGTTTTCCAATTCCTTAAGAATATGTGTATTAATTCACCTATATTTTTCATCCACATATTCCTTCAATTATCTAGCTTTATTTTTAATCTTGCTTTTGGTGTTCTAGGTGTTGCACTATGTTCTAGCAATACAAATGTGACACAAACCCAACCTCTCACCAACTTTTTAGTAGAGGGCACAGTTAAGGAAATGTATAACTAAAATCCCATTAAAGTACTAGGAGAGAATACTACAGAGGCTTAAAGATTTCATTCTTTTTTCCTTCTATATATTTTTTCAAGTTGTAAATGCAATTCTATAATTTTTCAACTCTAGTTACTAGTTTTGAAATTTACTACTCACTTCTTGATCACATATTCATTATCCTAAGCATTAAAAAGCACTTATAAGTTCCAGTTAATTTGTATTATTATACACACCTTGTAGAGTATCCATAGTCTCTGTGCTCAAAGAAGTTTCATCTTAGGTAATAGACAGAGATGCTAAATGGTACTGAGTTTAAATTTGACTCCTTTAGACTTTTAGAATTTCCAAACCAGTCTTAAATGTATTATAAAAGAATCAAATGACAAATTTATATTGTTATATAAAATATTTCCTTTCTTGCCTAGTTAAGTGTCTTAGCTTGTACTGATAGGAGAGGAGTGCATTGGTTCCAGCTGGGAACAGACACAGTGATACTTGGAAAGCCTGTGCCCAAGAGCCTGTAAGTGGGTGTCAATATTTGCAGCCATCTAGGGACTTCCCTGGTGGCACAGTGGTTAAGAATCTGCCTGCCAGTGCAAGGGACACAGGTTCAAGCCCTGGTCCGGGAAGATCCCACATGCTGCGGAGCAGCTAAGCCCATGTGCCACAACTACTGAGCCTGCGATCTACAGCCTGTGAGCCACAACTACTGAGCCTGCGTGCTGCAACTATTGAAGCCCACATGCCTAGAGCCCGTGCTCCACAAGAGAAGCCACTGCAATGAGAAGACTGCACACTGAGATGAAGAGTAGCCCCCTCTCGCTGCAAGCAGAGAAAGCCCGCGTGCAGCCAAAATTAAATAAATTTAAAAAAAAAAAGATTTGCAGCTATCTAAACTGGGGTTGGCTAGAAGTATAAGCCTGTCTTATCCTGTTCAGGCTGTTATACCCAAATGCCCCAGTCTGGGTGGTTTATAAACAACAAGAATTTATTTCTCACAGTTCTGGAAGCTGGAAATCTATGTCAGATTTCCAGGGTGGTCATGTTCTGGTGAGGGCCCTTTTCCAAGCTGCATAATACCAACTTCTCAACTTCTCTGTGTCCTCACATGGTGGAAATAGGGAGGGGGAGTGATGGGGTCTCTTTCATAAGAGTACTAATCCCATTCCTGAAGGATCCACTCTCGTGACCTAAGAATGTTCCAAAAGTCTCACCTACTAATATCATCACATTGGGCATTAGGATTTCAACATATGAATTTGGGGGAGACAAAAACATTCAGGCCATAGTACAGCCAGAGAAGACACAGTGAGAAGATCAAGTCTAACACAGGAAATCAGACAGCCAGACCTGACCAGAGAGCATGGTGAACTCTGTAGGAGCAAAGGCATGTATACTCCAGGACCCAGATATAATTCTATCTGATTACTGAGTATCACCTCCACCAATTTTTTATTCCAGCTTGCAGGGCTTCCTGTCCCATGCCATAAGAAACACAATTTGGCTTCTGGTTTTAGAACTGTCCCACTATTTTCTATCCAACAAAATTGATATCAAATATGGTTGCAGATATAAATTTCAGAAGCCCAGACATTCACTGTGCCTACTTATTTATAAAGCAGGCATAGCACTTCTAAGAACCATAGTTATAATCTGTTGTAAGAACTATCAATACTTAAGAAGTTAGAAATTTAAATAGCTCAAGTTAAATATTAAACAAAATTTAGCTATTAACTTTTTAATATTAATCAAGAATATATTCAGAAATAAACACACATGTACATATGCAATTTACGACAAAGCAGTCAAGAATATAAAGTGGGGAAAGGACAGTTTTTCCAAAAAAATGGTGTTGGGAATACTGGACAGCTACATGAAAAAGAATGAAACTGGACCACTTTCTCATTACCACTATCTCATGCCAAACACACACACAAAATGACTCAAAATGGATTAAAGACTTTAATGTAAGACCTGAAACCATAAAATCCCTAGAAGAAAACAAAGGTGGTAAGCTCATAGACATTGGATTTGGCAATGATATTTTGGATTTGACACCAAAAGCAAAGACAACAAAAGCAAAAATAGGCAAGTGGGACTACTTCAAACTAAAAAGCTCTTCACAGAAAAGGAAACCATCAACAAAATGAAAAAGGTAAATATGGAATGGGAGAGAATATTTGCAAATCATAAATCTGATAAGGGATTAATATCCAAAATATATAAAAAACTCATACAACTCAATAGTAAAAAACAAACAATCCAATTAAAAATGGGCAGAGGATCTGAATTGACATTTTCCCAAAGAAGACATACAGATGGCCAACAAGTACATGCAGATGCTCAGCATCACTAATCACCAGGGAAATGCAAACTAAAACCACAAGGGATATCACCTTGCAACCTAGAATTGCTATTATCAAAAAGACAAGTAATAACACGTGTTGGTGAGGGTGTGGAGAAAAGCAAACCCTCGAGCACTGCTGGTGGGAATGCAAATTGGTGTAGCCACTATGGAAAACAGTATGGAGATTCCTCAGAAAACTAAAAATAGAACTACTGTATGATCCACTTCTGGATATTTATCCAAAGAAAAAAAATACTAACTCAAAAATATATGCACCCCATGTTCATTGCAGCATTATTTACAACAGACAAGATATCGAAGCCACTTAAGTGTCTATTGATGGAGGAATGGATAAAGAAAATGTGGGATACATACACACACAATGCAATATTATTCAGTCATAACAAAGAACAAAGTCTTACCATTTACGATGACACGACGACATGGATGAACCTTGAGGGAATTATCCTAAGTGAAATAAGACAGAAAGACAACTGTTGTATGATCTCACTTATGGGTGGAATCTAACACGACCAAAATCGACAACCATCATCACTACTAGCACAACAATAACCAAGCTCTTTGATATAGAGAAAAGACAGATGGTTGTCAGGGAGATATAGTAAGTCACGGGGGTGTAATGTACAACATGGTGACTATAGTTAATAATACTGCTGTGTATTTGAAAGTTGCTAAGAGAGTAGATCTTAAAAATTCTCACCATACGGGCTTCCCTGGTGGCGCAGTGGTTGAGGGTCCGCCTGCCGATGCAGGGGACGCGGGTTCGTGCCCCGGTCCGGGAGGATCCCACATGCCGCGGAGCGGCTGGGCCTGTGAGCCATGGCCACGGAGCCTGTGCATCCGGAGCCTGTGCTCCCCAACAGGAGAGGCCACAGCAGTGAGAGGCTGGTGTACTGCAAAAAAAAAAAAAAAAAAATTCTCACCATAAGAAAAATACTTTCTAACTATGCATGGTGCCAGATGTTAACTAGACTTATTGTGGCAATTATTTCATAATATATACAAATATTGAATCATTATGTTGTATACCTGAAACTAATATAATGTTATATTTCAATCATATCTCAATTCAAAAAAAGAGTTTATTAAGTCCTCTCGAAGTCCCATGAAGGGTGGCTAGTAAATAAACAGCCCCTACCTTCCTCTTACCTCCAAACTTACTGATGAAAAAAGACATACATATGTGAAACAATTGGAAAACCATACAAGGAAAAATTGCATCATTAAGGTCCAATACCTCATGCTACTACTTGGAACTTCTCTGTTACAGAGAAATTTGGTTCAGGAAGAAATTCATTCTAGTTTATCCACGGTAAACATCTGAATGTGCTGAAGCTGTGAAAATACTCTAACCTCAACCCTTTATTCTTAGAAACTTTCAAGCTGATTGAAAGTGGCCTGTTCAACAATTAATGAAATTCAAATTTCTGAGATTCTCCAGGTTGAACCTCTGACTTTGCCTGATGGGTTAAATCAGGACTTGTTAGGTTAATTAATTATTTCTGGCAAATAGGAGAGAAAGATGAAGGATAATACACTAAAATTGAAAAGCAGAATTCAAAGTGATATTAGAAATAACCAATCAGTGGGAACACACTGAACTGACCCTTGAGTTGAGATTCCTCACACTGCATACATAAAGGATGGGCTAAGGTAGCAGGGATCTCCTGGGTTTGAAATACCATGTCACTCAGATTCTTGCTCACAGTTGCTCACCAGCCCTTCTGTCTATGTTTGACCATAGACATGTATATAATGTTGGGCTTTAGAAACTGCAGTGGCAGAAAGCAACCTTGTTTTTCCCAGCCAATATGGCTCTTCTCAGCACAACATTGAGCTAGATGAGCCAGAAATGACAGTAGACACATATGTCTGGGATTTTGCTTTTTAAACTATATGTACTGCTTTTAATAGCATGATTACAGCTGTTCAGTAAGTGATGCCTCTAGACTGAAGAGGACCGCAATGAGAAGCAACCCAGCCAAGAGGGCCGGGAGCAGCACGTTCTTCTCATTATTGCCAGCTAGTGAGGATAGAACATATGGTCACATTACAAAGGTGAGTTACCAACAAACAAGCAGGAATCCCAGCCAGATGGTTCCCAGCCAGATTCCTTCTTTTAAATTCATTTATGCTCTCTTTCTAGTTTTCCTTCTCTCTTATTTTGAATACGTTTTTTTTTTTTTTTTCTTATGGGGGCAGGATATATATTAGGAAATTCATTTGCAGCCAGGAAAATAACTTAGGAAATAAGTGCTCAGAGTGACACCCTACCCATAACCTATGAACAATGAAGAGCTAGTTGCTGTAACTAAAGAATGTTGTCCCTGGCACTAGAATGGGCAGACCTCATCTCAATTCTGGTTCTAATGTTTGATAGTTGGGTTGTCTTACACAATTCATAGAACCTTATTTTACCCAAGAATCTTCAGCTATAAAATGACTAAGCACCACCTTAAAGTCGGCTGTAAGGATTAAGTAAAACATTGGATCTGGCTAGACCAGCACTATGGCAGTTTGTATGTAGTGGATACTCAAGAAGGAGTAACTATTATTGATTTTTTTTGCGGTACGCAGGCCTCTCACTGTTGCGGCCTCTCCCGTTGCGGAGCACAGGCTCCGGACGCACAGGCTCAGCGGCCATTGCTCACGGGCCCAGCCACTCCGCGGCATATTGGATCTTCCCAGACCAGGGCACGAACCCACGTCCCCTGCATTGGCAGGTGGACTCCCAACCACTGCGCCACCAGCAAAGCCCGATATTAATCTTAAAATGGCATTTTTTTCTTTCCTGATGACAACACAGAGCTGAAGAGAATTCTGACTGTAACTAAGAGGCCTGAAAGTGAATGCAGTTCCACTTTCTTATCTCTAAAATGGAGAGAGCTGCTGGAGACCCCCAGCCCAGCCACCCTGCTCCCTTGTGAGAATGGTTCCATGCACTTCCCTAGCTGAAGAGTTGGCCCACACTCACCTTGATGGCAGCCCCACTGATCCAGCCTTTGCCATTGGAGTTTATGTTCATCAGCAGCAGGCCCTCCACCAGGTAACTGGGAGGGTCAGAGGAGAAGGAAGCACCTTATAAGGTTTCAAGGTGCCTTGTTGACTCAAATGACTACAGCTGGGAACGTGCGTGGGCTCCACTTCCGGCAGCTCCTGCTCTTTTGCTCCCTCCTCCCGCACCTGGAACCTTTCAAACTCTTTGATTTTCTTTAGAATCTATGCCTATATCCCTATTTTCAACCCTTTCAGTATATCTTTGAAGATGTTGCTATTCTAAGACTAAGGATTAAACATCTTCAATTTTAAGAAAGGATTGTACTTTTGTGTGTGCGAGACAGAGAGAAACACACATTGTTTGTTCTTTGTGGAAAGCTTGAACAAGGTAAAAAATATCCTTAGAGGGCACTGATCCGTCCCTGTCCTTCAGGTTCCTGGTTAACTTCTTCCACCTGTTGGGGCTTTCAGTATCTGCAAAACAGCTCAACGATATGGCTCAGAATATTATCTACAGCCTTTGATGAGGAACTAAAGGTCCTTGACTTTGTTAAATGGCTAAACTATTATTATTTTGTCTTGCTTGACTGTTTCCCTTTGTTTTTGCATTTTCTCACTTCTCTGATTAAATCTGCTCTTTGGAATTGGGGAAGGCCTAGGAGGATAAAGTTTTTCTACAAACAAGAGGAAGGCAGAGGACTTGGAGGTGTCTGTCCCAGGAAGGCCCCATGGGGTCTCCTTTGATATCCTCCCTTTTCTTTGATACGCTTCAGTCTTGAGGGGGAACAGGTATGGAACAAGAAAGGGAATAAAGTTTTGGATAGAGAGGTTAGTCATAAAGTCAGCAGAGCAACTCAATTTTAGGGGGAGTCAGTTTAAGAAACTTCTACTCATGTGAATGTGCAATGTAGACATGGGAAAAAGAAGGCTAAAACCATAAGAACTCTGTAATATTTTGAGTAAAATCATGATGTTGAGAATCTTTCTATGAAGAATTTCACAGTACCATTGTTCTTCATCTCCCCCAATCATACTGCAATGTATACAGGCAAAAGAATAAAAAAGAGAAAAATACAGTATTTACTTATACAGTCATCCCTCAAGATACCTGCAGGGAACTGGTTCCAGGACCCCTGGGATACCCAAATTTGAGGATGCTCATTTCCCTTACATAAAATGGCATAGTATTTGAATATAACCTATGTATACTTTAAAGCATCTCTAGATTACTTATAACACCTAAACAATGTAAATGTTATGTAAATAGCTGTAAATACAATGTAAATAGTTGCCAGGCTGGCAAATTCAAGTACTGCTTTTTGAAACTTTCAGGAATTTTTTTTCTTAGTATTTCCAATCTACAATTGGTTGAATCTACAGATGTGGAACTCACAAATACAGAGGTCTGACTATATTATTCAAGGTTGCTACCAATACACCTGCATGCACAGACACACACACACATGCACTATAAAGTAAAATATTTAAAATGGTGATGAAATTAGGGTAAACAGAAAATTAAGAGTAAAAAAATAAAATAAAACCAAAAGTGAAATTAACTTATGGAACACTCTTCATAAAGTTTTCTTTCTACACTGGCTAGAGGGAAACAACAGGTTTTATTCTGAGCTTGCATTACAATGGAGTAAGCCAGCTACATTTTAGCTACTTAGGGTTATTCTTGCCTCTCACATGTTGAGTACCATTAGAGTTTTTTTTCTTTTAAAGGGAACGCTATTTATTTATTTATTTATTTTGGCTGCATTGGGTCTTTCGTTTCTGTGCGAGGGCTCTCTCCAGTTGTGGCGAGCGGGGGCCACTCTTCATCGCAGTGCGCAGGCCTCTCACTGTTGCGGCCTCTGTTGCGGAGCACAAGCTCCAGACGCGCAGGCTCAGTAGTTGTGGCTCACGGGCCTAGTTGCTCCACAGCATGTGGGATCCTCTCAGACCAGGGCTCGAACCTGTGTCCCCTGCACTGGCAGGCAGACTCTCAACCACTGCGCCACCAGGGAAGCCCCTAGAGTTTGTTTTTATATTGGAAGCTCCAAATCAAATATCACGACCATCCCAACACAGAATACAGTCTACAGAAATTCTGTTTACTTGGTTGAAATCTTTATGATGCTTCATTAAACATATTCTGCATCCTTTAGAAAAATGATGCTGTTTTAGGCCAGGTGCATTCTCAGATGCTTATCAAGGCCAGAAGGGGAGATATAGGAGAGAACTGAAGCTGGCTAGCTAGAGAAATACACCCCCATCTGCTGCTCAGCTCCAGACAATCTTGCCTTGTGGAAATGTGGGCCAGTGTGGCCAGCATTTATTTGTCAGTTCTTTCGTTTCCAGGGATTACTTAGTTCAGCTTCTCAGATCTACTTGTTTACTGGGCAATGAGCCTAATTAAAAAAAAAAAAAAAAAGGGCTTCCCTGGTGGCTCAGTGGTTGAGAGTCCGCCTGCCAATGCAAGGGATGCAGGTTCGTGTCCTGGTCCAGGAAGATCCCACATGCCGCAGAGTGGCTGGGCCCATGAGCCATGGCTGCTGAGCCTGAGCGTCCGGAGCCTGTGCTGCACAACGGGAGAGGCCACAACAGTGAGCGGCCCGTGTACTGCAAAAAAAAAAAAAAAAAAAAAAAAGTAGATATAGAAGACAATGACAAATTCAACACTCCAAACAGAATAACACACTGGCAGTTCTATATAAAAGAGTAGAAGTTAGATTAAAAAAACAGTTTGAAAGTCTACAAATAGTAAGTATTGGGGAGGACGTGGAGTAAAAGGAATCATTGTACGTGTTGCTGGGATTGTAAACTGGTGCAGCCATTATGGAAAACAGCCACTCAAAGAAACTACAAAAAGAACTACCATATGATCCAGAAATTCCACTCCTGGGTATATACCCCCTAAAAATGAAAACGTTAATTCAAAAAGATACATGCACCCCAATGTTCATAGCAACACATAGCAACATTATTTGCAATAGCCAAGATATAGAAGCAACCTAAGTGTCCATAAACAGATGAATGGATAACCAAGATATGATACACACACACACACACAATGCAATATTACATAAAAGAATGAAATTCTGTCATTTGCAACAATGTAAATGGACCTAGAGTGTATTATGCTTAGTGAAATAAGTCACACAGGGAAAAATAAACACTATATGTTATCATTTATATGTGGAATCTAAAAAATAAAACAAATGACTATATATAACAAAACAGAAAAAGATTCACAGAAATAGAGAACAAACTATTGGTTACCAGTGGGGAGAGGGAAGGGCGGAGGGCAAGATAGGGGTAGGGGATTAAGAGATACAAACTACTATTATAAAATAAATAATCAACAAGGATATATTGTACAGCACAGGGAAATATAGCCATTATCTTATAATAACTTTAACTGGAGTATAATCTATAGGAATATTGAATTACTATGCTGTACATATACCTGAAACTAATATTGTAAGTCAACTATTCTTCAATAAAAATTTTTTAAAGAAAATTAAATAAAAATAAAGATATTTCATGTTATAAAATAAAAAGGTTTTTGAGAATGCTCCCTTCCTTGACAAAATTACTAATGAGACCACAACCAAGAGCATGCATCAGTAGAGTTTTAAGTCTTTAAAAATGCTTTACTTTACAGAGTTTATCAAACTTCTTTAGTAAAGAATCACAAACAGCAGATAAGAATTAATGGTTGACACTGAAGTTCTGGGAGTATAGACCAAAATAGTTCCCTAAAAGTAAGAAAAATCTTTGAAATCTCACATTTTATCTGAAAAGTTCATGCAAAATTCATGACATAACTGTGTTTAGTTTAATTAAAAGGCCAAATTCAAAACAATTTCAAGTATTATTCTACAAAATCTTATAATAAAATTGATGCTCTAGGAAGATGCAGGGTTTTTTGTTTTTTTTTGTTTTTGTTTTTGTTTTTTGCGGTACACGGGCCTCTCACTGTTGTGGCTTCTCCCGTTGCGTAGCACAGGCTCCGGACATGCAGGCTCAGCGGCCATTGCTCACGGGCCCAGCCGCTCCGCGGCATGTGGGATCTTCCTGAACCGGGGCACGAACCCACGTCCCCTGCATCAGCAGGCAGACTCTTAACCACTGCACCACCAGGGAAGCCCGAAGATGCAGCTTTTATTCTGTGGTTTCAAGGACCTGTCACCACTACTACGTGCTTCCCAGGAGAATGGGGAGCCCATCTGAGAGGCAGGCAGTTGCATAAATTCCTCCATGTCTCATAATAGCCTTTACATGGAGTATGAGTAGGCGATATTCTTGTTCTTTTTTAGTAGATATAGAAAGCTAGACTTAAGGAAATGAAACGCTTACTTTTTACTTCTAGTTAGTGATGACTCTGGACCTGAAATCCAGGTCCTTTAATTCTAGGATGTTTTCCCATTTGGAACCTCCAAATGCAGCTTCTATGAACCTTCAGTTCATACTTTGTGTGAATGCTATTATAAATTGAGGTAGTCCTCCAAATCTTGGAGATGCAAAATTTGTCTAAAGAATTAGAGGGAATGAGACAGTGTTGCTAATGCTGCTTAATTTTCAAAATGTCTTTGTTTCTGATAGAGGATAGTCAACATATTGTATGTCAGGAATTTGATGTGTTGAGAAGTTCTGCTTTGCCATATATTTGCTCTCTGCCGGTTTTGTTCACAAATGTGAAGGGAATAATCTCTTGTGTAGCAGCGGTGGCCATGTTATAGACTGTTGACAATGGGGCATGAAAATTGGCCCTATTCTTTTAGATGACTGGTATTAAATGAAACAGTCTTTGAGAGGTACCAGTTCTTTCTAACTGATGGTGGTCTTTTGAAAGAGGCTTTTGCAAAAGTGTTTGCCTTCTGAAAGAGTAGTGGATGGGGGCAGTCTATAACCCTTTCCAATAGGGAAGATGGATTAGTTTCGACTGACTCTGTGTAAGAAGCTTGGTTCTGGTCCAGCTGGCAAGGGCATAAAGCAAAGTAATTACTTGAAAGTAAAAAGGAAAGAAAAGAAAAAGATAAATATTGTATCCAGTTATTTGGGATTCTGGCTTTCTTTTGAATTAAAAAAAATCATCTTTTTAGGGCCAAAAAAAAATTCCATAGTATCCCAGTGGAAAATCCCATCCAACAGTGGTTTGGGTGTTAATAGTGGTATTCATTTTGTTTCATCATTTGAAAATCTTTATTGAAATCATATTAATTAGTTTTGTGCCAGAGTTCCAGAATATACATGGAATCATGTGTAAGACAAGTGAAAGCATTAACTACAATGGACAATGTGAACACAATTCATTTCTTGAGACAACTGTTATCTAATATATAAGCTATATTAACTCTATAACCTCTTCTATAGTGGTGAAATTCTAGAGGAATAGTTGGCAAGTAAATATATGTAAGTATAATAAATGTTAAACTGACATTGTAAAATACAATTTATTTTTTTATAGTTTTTAAGGGAGCAGAAGAACAAAGAAATAGCTTAAGATCTCAAAACATTTTTGTTGCATGATCTAATTTATATGAACACCCTTGAGAATTAAATACGATCAGGGACTATAATTCCTAATTTATAACTATCAGAAGTGAGGCAGAAAGGTTTCATGACTTGTTCAAATCACCCATCATAGGTTTATCTAGCAATAATGCTATAATTGGCTTATTCACACACTACTAAGAATTTTAGAATTTGGTGGAACTCAAAAATATTAGAAAAATGTAAGGGCACTGAAAGAAGAAAAAAATGCTTTGAATCGATCAGTCTTCTCAATGATTACCCTTCCCCAGTTCTTCAGAATTAAACATTTAAAAAGCATTTTCATATTCAACTAACTCATCCAAACTATTTAATCTCACAAAAATGCTTCTTAGCAAGCAGGTCTCAAGAAAATACGCTTTTCCATTTTCTGGATTAAGGACCTAAATGTAAGGCCAGATACTATCAAACTCTTAGAGGAAAACATAGAACACTATATGACATAAATCACAGCAAGATCCTTTTTCACCCACCTCCTAGAGAAATGGAAGTAAAAACAAAAATAAACAAATGGGACCTAATGAAACTTAAAAGCTTTTGCACAGCAAAGGAAACCATAAACAAGATGAAAAAGCAACCCTCAGAATGGGAGAAAATATTTGCAAATGAAGCAGCTGACAAAGGATTAATCTCCAAAATTTACAAGCAGCTCATGCAACTCAATAACAAAAAAACAAACAACCCAATCCAAAAATGGGCAGAAGACTTAAATAGACATTTCTCCAAAGAAGATATACAGATGGCCAAAAAACACATGAAAGAATGCTCAACATCATTAATCATTAGAGAAATGCAAATCAAAACTACAATGTGATATCATCTCACACCGGTCAGAATGGCCATCATCAAAAAATCTAGAAACAATAAATGCTGGAGAGGGTGTGGAGAAAAGGGAACCCTCTTGCACTGTTGGTGGGAATGTAAATTGATACAGCCACTGTGGAGAACAGTATGGAGATTCCTTAAAAAACTAAAAATGGAACTACCATATGACCCAGCAATCCCACTACTGGGCATATACCCTGAGAAAACCATAATTCAAAAAGAGTCATGTCCCAAAATGTTCATTGCAGCACTAATTACAATAGCCAGGACATGGAAGCAACCTAAGTGTCCATCATCGGATGAATGGAAAAAGAAGGTGTGGCACATATATACAATGGAATATTACTCCGCCATAAAAAGAAACGAAATTAAGATATTTGTAGTGAGGTGGATGGACCTAGAGTCTGTCATACAGAGTGAAGTAAGTCAGAAAGAGAGAAACAAATACCGTATGCTAACACATATATATGGAATCTAAGAAAAAAAAAAAAGGTCATGAGGAACCTAGGGGTAAGACGGGAATAAAGACACAGACCTACTAGAGAATGGACTTGGGGATATGGGGAGGGGGAAGGGTAGGCTGTGACGGAGTGAGAGAGTGGCATGGACATATATACACTACCAAACGTGGAATAGATAGCTAGTGGGAAGCAGCCGCATGGCACAGGGAGATCAGCTCGCTGGTTTGTGACCACCTAGAGGGGTGGGATGGGGTGGGTGGGAGGGAGGGAGATGCAAGAGGGAAGAGATATGGGAACATATGTATAACTGATTCACTTTGTTATAAAGCAGAAACTAACACACCATTGTAAAGCAATTATACTCCAATAAAGATGTCAAAAAAAAAAAAAAAAGAAAAACAAGGACATCTTAAAATTGTTGAACAAGGCTGGGTAACAAGACCTAGTACAGTATTTAATATAGTGTGATATCTGTTCAGATAAATAGGGCTCGGGAGTAAACATATAAAATAAGAGAAAATAGTCCAGAAAGATATTCCACTCATAAACAGTCATTTGATTTATTACAAACATTTCATTACAGTGCAATGAGGAAAGTACTTTTTTTCCAATAGCATGTGTTGGATCCATTGGATGCTAATATGATAAAATATTTGAATCTTGATCCCCATGCTCATGAAAAACACAAACATCAATTCTGGATGAACCCTAGAGTTGAATATGAAAGTGAAAACAATAAAAGCTATTAGAAAAAAATGGCAGCTTGGATTCATGACTGTATGAAGACAATGATTTTTTTAATATGAAAAGAATAATAGCTACAAAGAAAATAATAATTTGGACTGCATTAAAAGAATTTCAGACTCAGTAAAAGAAAAATCCAGACTGAATAAAAAATTGCAAGGGAATGACAGGAAAAATTCCTCTAAAAGTGCTCTGTAGATTCAATGAAGTCACAATTAATATCTATGGATATATCTTTGTGGAAGAGTTTATTATAAAATATATTAAAGTGAAAAGTAGTAAAAGCCAGAACATTCTTGATGAAGAAAAGGATGGAAAGACCTTATCTTTAAGCTATCAAGATTTATAATAAAGAGACAAATTGACCAAAACTTTTAATAAAGAACCCATTTTAAAAACGAAAGAAAAAAGAAAATATACTTTTCAATTTTTAAATTGTTCTTCATAATTCATTGCAATTCAGGTTATTAAAATCTTTCCAGTGGTGAGCTCTACTTAGCAGGAACAAAGCTGGAGAGAGGTGCCACCCAACCCACAGATGTTAGGCAAACAGACTTATTGTTGGGTGAAAGCTACATGAAGAAAGATTTTAGAGGGGAAACAACCGTTTTTGAACACACAACATGGCAGTTAGATACGCTTCCGCACGGGACTTAGAATCCGGGTAGAGACGGATAATTTCTATATAGTCCTATGCCCTCACTACCCAGTTTTAAAAGCATGTGACTTTCCAGAAATCACAGTACCACGTATTATAATAGTACTGTAGGAAGAGCATGCTGGGGATGGCAGGGAAACTATTCAGCAAGCAGTACGGCTTAGGCACTGACCAATTATAATAAATGCCAAGTGCAGGAGGGTCCAGGAGGTCCCTTGCTGATCTGGGCTTCAACCCTTAGGATCTGGATTGTGGGAGGTCTGAGAGTCTTAAGGGGAAGTGGTTGTGAGGGGGTAGAGTAAAGCAGTGGCTATTTAGCAAGTATATAAAAGTATTGCAGTATTGTAGCTACTTGTATGGCTGTATCAGTTCATACCACTGATAGCAGCCCCGGTGCTATGTAGTATTATTATTGAGAGATTCAGTTTCTTTTTTTTTTAACTTGTTATTTTATATTGGAGTACAGTTGATCAGGTGTATAGCAAAGTGATTCAGTTATACGTATACATGTATCTATTCTTTTTCAAATTATTTTCCCAATTAGGTTGGTAAAGACTATCAAGCAGAATTCCCTGTACTATACAAGTAGGTCCTTGCTGATCATCCATTTTAAATATAACAGTGTGTACATGTCAATCCCAGACACCCTAACTATGGCTTCCCCCACTTCCCTCCTGGTAAGCATAAGTTCATTCTCTTAGTCTGTTTCTGTTTTGTAAATAAGTTCATTTGTATCTTTTTTTTTTTAGATTCCACATATAAGCAATATCATACAATATTTCTCTAATTTGGTTCACTTGGAACCTAATTTTAAGTTTTCAGTGGGAAAACGCATTCAGAGTTCTCTTTGCTATCCACAAATTTTTCTTTACTATATGTACATATGAACTTTTGAAACACAAACTGATTTTATATTGGACATCATCTGTAACATTGATATTATATCATATTACCATCTGTGGTCTTCTCAAGAGATACATTTTGGACAATAAAATTAATCTTTCTCAAGCTCTTCCCTAGCCAAGTGATAACTGAGTTTCCTCATTGCCTTATTTTATTTTATTTTTTTTCAGTCGCGCCAGGTCTTACTTGCAGCAAGCAGACTACTTAGTTGCGGCCTGCGGGCTCCTTAGTTGCCTTTTCAATATAACTTCTACTTCTTAAGCTTTAAAAATGAGGCCTCTAGGGCTTCCCTGGTGGCGCAGTGATTGAGAGTCTGCCTGCCGATGCAGGGGACACGGGTTCGTGCCCCGGTCCGGGAAGATCCCACATGCCGCGGAGCGGCTGGGCCCGTGAGCCATGGCCACTGAGCCTGCGCGTCCGGAGCCTGTGCTCCGCAACGGGAGAAGCCACAACAGTGAGAGGCCCGCATACCACAAAAAAAAAAAAAAAAAAAAAAAAAAAAAAAAAAAAAGAGGCCTCTACTCAGCTATTTCAGATTTTCAAATTCCAGAATTCACTCTAACTTATGGAATCCTTGTTAGATAAATGAGACAAAGTTGTGACTATGGTAGAGGAGGCCCAACCTGATGTAAAAGGAGATCAGCAAAGGGCCTTGTGAGACTGGCGACATCTTCTACTGCACTGAGGATCATATGTCTGATGTTTAACAACTCACATTGTCTGGACCTGCACTATCCAACCTAGGAGCCACATGTGAGTATTTAAATTCAGATTTATATTAGGTAAAATTAAAAATTTAAGTTTAGTCACATTAGCCCCATTTCAAGTATTCATTAGCAACATATGGCTAGTGGCTAACATACTGGACAACACGGATACAGTTCTATTGCATTGCAGAAAGTTCTGTTCAGAAGTTTATTACATCTTACTTTAATTTCTCTCACTTAAAGTAAAAACATTTCATCTTCTGTCTCCAGGGGAGAAACAGTTTAGCTCATCAGTCAGAATTTATTTTCAGGTTTTGAAAAATGATTATTGTCATGTTTTTCACTTGTGTGCTTTTAACCAAACAATTCTACAAAAGGACCACTATGGGTCCTTTTATCCCAACACATGGTGAGAGTCTCAAAATTCAAAGTTTTCTATGCCTTTTTTTTTATTATAAATTTGAGAACTGCATATAATTCTCTAATATAAATCTAATATTAAATGTCATAACGTGGCTCTAGGAATTTCCCTTAGATAATTTTCTGTTAGTAGTAATGATACTGGCTTTCTAACTACCCCTCCCACCAAAAAAAAAAAGTTTTAATTCTTGTTAGCAGTATATCAGTGTAATTCTGAATCAGGAAGAATATTCATGTAATTTTCTTATGTTGTCCACATGCAGACTCACCGAGAACAAGGAAAAGGCTTTTGGATGAAATTCAAGTTTTCCTCTGCTGTACTCATGGGTAGACACCTCCAACATTCTCAGCCTGACTGCTGAATATAATTTGTTCATGCTTCAGTGATGTTTTGACTAGACTATAGTACACTATACCAACCAGATAAAAAGTATGGAGAAAATTCCACCCACTGTTTAAACTACATGATGCCAAGCTCGGGTAAGATCAATCATTTCATTGGGTTGACCGATTCTTTTGGCAGCATCTATCTATCTGTGAAGAGACGTAATTTGGAAACTAGCAGTATCTTAGTTTTCCCATTTGTATCACCAGACAACACAAGTGACAACAGATTTCTCCTTTGCAGAGATTTTATATGTGCCCTCTGGTTCTATCACCTGCAATAAAAGGAGCTACCCCTCAAGAAAAGTTTCCAGAGTGTTAATTCAATCCTCGTGCCCTTCGACGCTGGCAGACAGGATTGCAGATTAGCATGTGTTTTTATACTTTCGACCTTGGCTCTGATAGGGATTGTGCTGGCACTGGGCTTGAGAACATTATTGAAAGGATGTTTTTGCCAAGCTGGCTGGCATTTGGTATGCTTGTATGGTATTGATACAGTATTTGCATTGGCATCATGAATGCTATCCTTCTCATTTTTTAAATGTAGCTATTAAGAATGCAATATTTTGTTTATTTTTATACTGTTAGAAGAACAAAATTAAAATTTCTTGATACTTACAATCAATGGATGTGATATGCTGGGGTAAATTCCTTAAGTTAATTTTCCCTTTAAAATATTTGACTTTTAGCTTTAAAAAAAAGTTATGGCTCTTTATTGTTTGTATTAAGTTCTGTTTAAAATAAAGATAGGAACATAGAAGAAGAATTACATCAATTCTACCAACTCAATTTCTGGAATGTACCTAGTGTAGATAAACCAGGCTTTTCAATTTTCTTTTGTTTTGCTTAAGTTTTGTTTCTGACTTAAAAATAAATTATCTATCATCTCCAAAGCTTTTTTCTGAATTGACAGAAAGTTTTTATTTTAATTCTTCAGGTTTCTTCTCAAGCCAAAGATCAAACTATGTCATACTGCTCTTGAAATACATCCATTGAAGGTCTCATCAAGTCTTTTTGGTATAATTATTTTTATAAACAGTGGTGAAAACTAATCAGATTTTCCCATGTTTTGAAAAGCAAATAAATTTAGTTTGTGAGACGTCAAGGGATAAATCATTGCTAACACATGTATGTCAACAAATCAATTGCTAATTTTTTTTTTTTTTTTTTTTTTTTGCGGTACGCGGGCCTCTCACTGCCGTGGCCTCTCCCGTTGCGGAGCACAGGCTCCGGACCTGCAGGCTCAGCACCCATGGCTCACGGGTCCAGCCGCTCTGTGGCATGTGGGATCTTCCCGGACCGGGGAACGAACCCATGTCCCCTGCATCGGCAGGCAGACTCTCAACCACTGCGCCACCAAGGAAGCCCCAACTGCTAAATTTTGATCACCTCTCTTGCTGTAATTCTCATTTATAAGTCTGTTTCCATTCTTGCATTATCTTATTCCTGGACCACTATAATAACCTCCTAAAGATTCTCCCTGACTAGGTTCCTGTATTCATCTACCTATGAGATTCATCTGTGTAAACAGTATTTCTAGTCATATTGCACACAGGCACCTATCTAAAATGTTAAAAAGTTATGTATTGTGCAAATCTCTCAGTCTCTATGTCAGATTAGAAGCTCCCCAAGGTACGGCCTCAATGGCTTCTTCCAGGTCCCGGGGGCAGGTCCGGGTTTTAATCAGCGTGCCTGGCACACAGGTAGTGCTCAGGAAAATTTGTTGAAATTTCCCACACTACCTATGGCTGTTGATGGAACAAGACCCCAGCAATTTCCCCATTCCCACTCTCATATCTTTATACGATATCTTTATATGAGAGTATTATAGTGTTTCCCCTACCTAAGATCCCTTCTTTTCCTTCATCTTTTTACATCTTCCAAACCATTGCTTTAAGAACTACATCAAATGTTTATTTCTCCAGAAATCTTACCTGAAGTCCCTTTTAGAACATTTACAGCATATGTTACATTCTGCATTGTGTTATACCTATTTGTAAGTTTGTCTTAATTACCCTGCTAGATTGTAAGTTCCTTTGGGACTGTAAATTGTGTTATAATCATTTTTGTTTTACCCACGGTGCATAATATAATATTATTAATCAGGCAATAAGCAAATTCTGTCCTATGTTGAGACTAATTGTGGAAGAGGCTCATTATTTAACGGATAACCTAGAAAAAATCCAGCAAAAGGAATCCTATCTTGTACACTTAGTACCTTTCAAGTGTTTACATTCCCTTACATTACAATTGTACAATACCTTAAATGAAACTCTTTATAAAGACATTAAATAGAAATAAATTAACTTACATGAACCAAAATAACAAATAATTTTCCATATAAAAATTTACTAAACTCAACTTAAGAAAATACAAATACCCAATTAATACTTTGTAATATAGGTAGAGCTCTCATTTTATCATTAATTTTTTCTTTCTAGAAAAAGACTTTCCTCTTCTAGTCACTCTTGGACTACAAGTGTTAGGGTCTAATCCAGTTCCCTGTCTTCCTTTTTTTTTTTTGTCCTCTTCTTGAGTTACATTCTTGACCTCACTGACTAGTGGTGGGTCTCTCAGGCGCCCTCTGGGTGTACTTACCAGCCAACTGCTGTCGTGCTTTATATTCTTAGTTCTGTAGCATACAAATTTTCAGCTTCTCTTTCATCAAAGTCTCTGCTGTTTCTCTTTACAGTTGAATAACTCGTGGATTGTCAAACTTACTCTGGAAAAGAGTTAATTTCCAGAGATCCTACTTGGAAGACAAGCCATTTCAGGAAAGAAACTCCCCTTCTTCTATGTTTACCCATCTTCCACTTAACACCAAATATATAAACCCATAAGTGATTATGTAACACACTGCATTTATGGTTAAGAACTTGGGTGCTACAGCCAGATGGAATGAGATTCAAATACTGACCCTCCCATATCCCCGGCTGTGTGAACTTGGATACATTACTTAACTTCTCAGAGCTTTACAAGTAGGGCTAAGGGGGACTTCCCTGGTGGCTCAGTGGTTAAGAATCCGCCTGCCAGTGCAGAGGACATGGGTTTGATCCCTGATCTGGGAAGATCCCACATGCCGTGGAGCAACTAAGCCCGCACGCCACAACTACTGAGCCCGCGTGCCTAGAGCCCATGCTCCACAACAAGAAAAGCCACCGCAGTGAGAAGCCTGTGCACCACAACGAAGAGTAGCCCCCGCTCGCCACAACCAGAGAGAGCATGCGCGCAGCAACGAAGACCCAATGCAGCCAAAAATAAAATTAAATTTAAAAAAAAAAGAAAAAAAAAAAAAGTAGGGCTAAGAGTACCTGATGTAACATATGTAAAACACTTAGCCCTGTACCTGACAGGAGTAGGTTTTCAATAAATAGTAATTATTGTTATTACAAGTATAAAGTTGGGTTTGCAGCAAGGAGGAAAGAAAATAACAGATTAGGAACCATAAACTACAGAGATTGAGGTGATCAGGATGTGAAAAAGGATTAGAGGGATTAGTCTGACCCGAAAACAAAATCAAAAACAAAACAAACAAAATGTTGAGGTGAAAAAATGAAGTAAACAGAGGAACAATCCAGAATATCGTGCTAGAAAATGTGTGTTTGTTTCATTAAGTTAGAGCTACATGATACAGGTTCCTGAAGAGGGTGGCAGACAGTATTAAAAGTTTGACAGCAGCATGCAGGAGAGTCTGAGGTAGGGAGAGACTGATGCTGGGAGCCCTCGGAAGTGTGGCAATGACTCAGCCAGGTGACCACGAGGATGCCGATACTTGGAAACAGAGAGGTAGAGTGGTAGCGTTTAACTGAAGTGGCACTGACAAGGAAAGACCAGTAGGACTTGGAAACTTCTGGGATATGGAGAAGGATATGGACAGGTCAGATAAGACCTTTAGAGAATGGTGGCTCCGTAAGTAGAAACTGGCCAATTGGGAAGCAGAATTATTTTTGCAATGGGATATGTCTTAGTCCATTCAGGATGCTATAACAGAATATCATAGACAAGGTGGCTTATAAATGACAGAAATTTATTTCTCACAGTTTTGGAGGCTGGGAAGTCCAAGATCAAGGTGCCGGCAGATTTGGTGTCTGGTGAGAGGCCACTTCCTGGTTCATAGATGGCCATCTTCTTGCTGTGTCCTACAAATACAGGGGGTGGGGAACCAACATTCAGCATGTATCAGGATACTAAATTCAGTTTTAGATGATATCAGTTTGAGTTACGATGAGATGACAGATAATGAATGTTGCTTAGGTCTGAAATAGAGAAATCCCTAGTCCGAAGTAGGTTTTAGGTCACTCCAAAGAAGAGCATTGTGGGATGAGTACCAGCAACCAGCTTCACTTACTCCATAATTCTGATTCAGATCTGCTTTAATTTTTGAGCCTTCCTAAAACACAAGATAGGAAATAGGTTTGCTAAAACCCCTCTTGAAAGTGCTTGTCACCACAATTACTAATTCATTAACATTCACACACCAAGTAGCATAGTAATGGGGAACAAAAGCAACGTTTCCCATATTCCCAGAGTCATAGGATGGCTTTGCTGCAAGAGTAAATTTTTACCCTTAGATACGAATAGCCTGGAATCTTGCAATAATCATACTCACATGGTAGGTCCGATTAGAGCAGTGGTTCTCAACTGAGGGTGATTTTGCCCCCCAGGAGACTATTGGCAACGTCTGGAGACATTTTTTAGTTGTCACAACCCGGGGAGGGGTGCCACTAGCCTCTAGCTGGTAGAGGCCAGGGATTCTGCTAACCTATGTACAATGCACAGGATGGCCACCCAGAATAAAGTGCCATCTGACCCAAAATGTCAATAGCGCTGATGCTGAGAAAGCCTGAATTTACAGTGACTTTCAAGGAATTTACTCTACTGGAGAAGTAAATATTTGTTCATTGCTTACTGATGTGTTGATTGATACACCAAAATCAGATCCCACGTAGATGTATTCACCCTCAAGGTTTTCCTATGGCGTAGATGCTAAGGCAGCATTTACTCTGCTTCTGGTTCTGGAAATTGGCAATGCTGTATAAAAGACCAAGGCAATATTCCTTTTCAGCCCTTAAGTACAAAACCAGTATTCCTGCTCCTAGTTTCTTTATTCGACAGGTTTACATTGTTTAAAAAAGAAAATAAAAATCTTAATAATGTTAAGGCTCTTACAAAGAATGCAGTATCCAGAATTCCATTGAGGAAAAGGAAAAAAAAAAAAAAAAAGAAAGAAATAGATTCAGAATGTCAGTTTGCCCTTAAGTGATGTATTAGCTACAAGAAATCTCATTACAATTTGATGCCTGAATCCCTTGAAGGAAAGATCTTATATTGTGAAGGTAGCATATGTGTCATGTGATGTAAGTACTTACTTTTATTGAATAGGTAAGTATATAATAGCTAAAAGCCCCATAAATCAGCTAAATGTCCTCTCAATTTATAGAGGATATTTGATCTGAGAACATTACTGTCTGGTGAACGATGGGGAGGAAAAGGAGACACGAAATGCAATAGAGATGGATATGGTGGGTAATTCCTTTGGATTCAGAGTATCAGATTTTAAGTTACAAACGGACAACCTGCACTGTTTCTGTACTGTCCATAGACCACCAAGGAAATTTTAAAAATTTAAGACTTGCGTATTAGACTTGGTGAATGGGGAGTTATATGCATATAACCAAGTCACTCCAGAGGGACATCCAAAAATAACGGAAGAGGATGGATGCAGTATAGATATATTCGAGGGAGTCATTTTTCATTGGACTTTTTATTTAAGCAAATTGAATGGTGATGAAAGAAAAAAGCAACTATATTTGGTCAATATCTGTCAGAGAACCTTTTAGGCAGGGAAAGGAACTGCTCTGTCTGGCAGCTAGGAATGAAGGACAGATTTCAATAGCCCAGAGGGTTAGCTGGCATTTGCCTAAGGGGTCAGAGGGATGAACTGGGTTATTCTCTCTTTTCCCATAGAAGGGGGTGGTGGTGATAATTTCTTGCCAATCATGGAAATTCTTCAACCCTTTCTCTGTAACTTTTTACTTTCTAACAGGGATAGGTTCTCATATATTAAAAACCTCACTCTTTGTCATTTTATAATTAGCATCTTAGTTCCCTTCTCTTTTCTGTCAAATACTTGAATGAGAGATCTGAAGCTACTTCCTTCATTTCCTCATCAACCTCCTAAACCCTCTGCAATCTGGCTCTCAACTGCAGGACTAATACCACTTTCTAGTCACCAGTGGTCTGTTTTCAGACAGTTGAAGCACTGCATGCCATGAAGAGGAGTCTTGGTCCCCAACTAACTCTATCTAAATACAATCATTTTTTGGTTGTTTGTATGTCAACTTTATATACCACCCTGAAAAACTGAATAGTACTGAAAATTCTCCTGGTTCTCCAAATTCTCTGACCACTCCTTTCTCCTACTCTAGTTTCTTTTGGACTTCCTGGCCCAAAGTATTTTTAGAGCTTAGTCCTTTGTCATCTGCTAACCCATACAGGTTCTGGTTTCATTTACAAAGAAGCTTCAGAACCATGCTTGCCCTCAAGCAGTTTATGATCTCATTAGGGAGACAAGCCAACTATGTGAAGCAAAAACACAAGTCAGCATATAAACCAAAGTAAGATCTCCAGGGAATTCCCACAGCCTTTCACACAATGATATCTGATAAAGATGAATGGATAGGTGAATGAATGGATGGACGGATGAAGGAATTAGTGAATAACTGCATAGAGGGAGCCACATTAGTCCAGAAAACTTAGGGAAGACTGCAGGAAAGTACATGAAAGAGATTTTAAAATGGCCTTGAAGAGAGAATAGAATAAGTAGTGAATTGAGAGAGAGGAAACCTTCCAGGTAAAGGCAACAAAATAAATAAAGCTTTAGAGATAAAAATAAGATAGTTTTTGGTGCTCTCTCAGCTATAGTTTTTTCATCTGTACAATGGGGTTGATAACAGAAATCCCTCTATAAGATTGTTAAATGAGTTAACTTTTATAAAATGTTTCTGTAGTGCCAGACATAGAACAAGCATTCAGTGTGTTCTATTATAATTATTACCTTTGGAGAAAACGAGATTTAAAATATCTATTTACAGTAAAATATACCAAGCAGCCGTCTGCTAATATTAAAGTGTACACAGTTTTATTATTTATTACTCTAAGGAATATTTGAAAAGCACTGAAGCATTTTAGGAAACAAGAGGATACTTAAAAATATCATGTTCTTACCTGTTGCTGCTTACTTTCAATAATTTAAAGTATATATTATTTAAAAATGCTGCTCATGTAGTAACCTTTACTATGATAAATTTGGGTATTAGCTGCTTCTGAACTTTTGAACCTGTTGTGGGATTGAATCCACAACCAATACAGAAATGTTTCTTGTCATTTTATAATTCATGAAGTTAAATACCTCTGCTTGCTATGGTTACTGAGGGAAAAGGTATTGAACTCGTAGGCCTGAACTCCAAATGGATCTTTCATATACCTAGGAAATGTTGATTTGTGAAAGCTTTGTTGTACATCTTCTTGGGTTTATCACCGAGTAAGATTTATACTGTGGCAAAAAGTGCAGTGTAGCCCAGACCTGCCCTCTGATTCTGAGGCTTCAGCTGTTTTCTGGGCCTGTTTTAATCCTCTTACTTCTATTTTTTTCCAGATTCCTTCTCCCCACGATGAATGTAACACATTCATATCCAAATCTCAAAAAAATAGATTTCTTCAATTAGATTTTTTTTGTTCCAAAAGTTCCTGAAATCTCACTTAGCATTAATTTATTCATCAGATATACACTCTATAACAGGCATGGGGCTAGGTGGTAAAAATATAAATACAAATATAACATGGCCCAAATTTCCAGGACACACTCTCTTATGTGGCAGAGACAGAGGGGTAAATTAAATGACATAGTTAACTGCTAGAGCACAGACACTGGACTTACACACACTGGGGGAGTCAGGGAAGACTCCAAGAAAGGGCTGGAGTTTGAGAAAATGCTGAAGGATGGCAGGTGTAGAAGGATATGTATGTAAAAACTAGTATTGAATGGTGACACCTTCAGTGAGGTCTGGAAGAAAGCGGAAAGAAATGAGGTTGTAGAGATGGGTAGGGTTGGAGTTGGGATATGCACATTGAAAATGACCTTCTATGCCTAGCCAACAAATGTGAAATTTTATAAGAAATTTTTTTTCCAAACTGCTTCTTTCCATACATGAAACTGATAATTCCATCACTATGTTCAACACACTCATTCTTCGGACACTATAAGTTCTTTATGAGTTGCATATAATACAAATGGGTACTTTTCAGCCTCAACTCTCTCCTCTGCTCTGTGAGGCTGTGACTGGGACTCTACAAATGATATTTCTAATTTGTTAAGTTCTGTTAATAAGGGGTGCTAGAGAAGGGTTTGAAGACAGGAGGATGAGGGAAGGGACTCCAATGTTTCTGATTTGCTTGTTATACCTGCCCAAGCGGCATGAGCAATGAACCTTCATTTTGGCAACAGGCTATAGAACTAGCTGTGCAGCATCCCCCTCAGAGTTACCAGCCCCACTCAGGTAGTAACCTTTCCCCTGTGGCTCAGCCCCAGCTCTGTAGGCCCCTCCCACAAGCACCTAAGCTGGGCAGCACTTCCTCTTTAGAGCAGAAGCTCCTCAGCATAGTGCCCCTTTCTCCACACTGTCCCTCCTCGAGGTTCTGAAAACCCCATCTTTTCCCTGAGCCCTCCCCAGCTCTAGGGTCAGTAGCTGTTTCCTGCAATCATTATCTCTGAGCTATATCAATGGTCCCTCTTTCCTTTTGCTGCTTTCCAAAATCTGAATAATTGAGTCCCATATTAAATCTCTCTGAAGAAATATTTAATGTGGTTCCTAATTTTCTGATTAGAAACTGACAGATAGGCATCCCTAGTGAGTCTTAAAATGTTTTTCCTCTATCCAAATGCAATGTATTAAAAAAATCTATTTAGAAATTTCATGTTAGATTTGGTCCATCTCAAAGATAAACATAGTCTTTGGATAACTGGTGTTTATATATATGTGTGTCTGTGTATATATATATATATATATATATAATTTATATGGAGAGAGAGAGAGAGAGAGAGAGCGCGCGCTCTAATGTACTTAAATTAACCAAGTCATCTTTGCCTAGTTCTTTACATCTGATCGACAATCTTTTTAATATTGTTGTACCTGAAATATTATAATCAAGCCCTTCCATATTTGTTATAATTATTATTTTATAATTTGGAATAAAAGTTAAACTTCCTAGGAACAAGTTAATTTATTCATGACAAAGGGGGATTTCTTCTATATTTAGAAATGAAAAATACAACACATTTCTGGATATTAACTTACGTTTATAAAATACTATATAGATGAATTAAGTGTAAAAAAAAGACAAAATGTATGGACTGTGTTCTCTTTAAATTTCAAATAGGTTGAGAAATAAAGGAAAAAAAGTGCCACTGTCAAATGTGTTTTAGGTTTTGCCAAAATCAAAACATTTGGGGGAAGTAGGAGTGATGGGTTAGGTTCACCAAAGTTGTTATGTGAAAAATTGTAAATGAGCCAAAATTCCTCTAATGGCTACTTTAGACCTACTCTTCCTATCATCCTTGAAAAGAATAAACTAAATAAGGAGCAATGTAGATCATCTATCAGATATGGTCTATTGGCAAGGATTCCATAGCAGAAGTGGGGAACAGATGTTTATCTTTAATCTACCTCACTGGCAGGGCTAGTTTTCTATTGGCAGCATTTACCATTGGCTCTGTCCTTGGTGTGTCTATGTATTGTGATATGAATTAACATGTCCCAATAGTGTTTGGCAAGGTAGCTAAAGAAAAATACATATTGCCTCCTTGTCACTCAATGAAAAGGTATTTTATATTTTAATTTAATTTATTTTTAATAAGTAAAGGTTTTTATTTTTTAATATAGATAAATGTTTACCAAGTTCCTAAGAATGACAGAAAAGGTTTTTACTCCAGTACTATAATTTTTAGCAGGAAGTTTTATTATTAAATCCATAGAGAATGATGTAATATTTACATTTTTCAAAATGAACAATGTATTTCTTTAACCTTTTTAAAAATCATTAATCATCTGATTTTTGACACATTGCTTTTTCAAATGAAATCATAAAGTATTTCCATTAAGATTTGATAGCAAGGGGCTTCCCTGGTGGCACAGTGGTTAAAAGTCTGCCTGCTAATGCAGGGGACACGGGTTCGAGCCCTGGCCTGGGAGGATCCCACATGCCACGGAGCAACTAGGCCCGTGAGCCACAACTACTGAGTCTGCGCGTCTGCGCGTCTTGTGCTCCGCAACAAGAGAGGCCGCGACAGTGAGAGGCCCGCGCACTGCGATGAAGAATGGCCCCCGCTTGCCACAACTAGAGAAAGCCCTCACACAGAAAATAAGACCCAACACAGCAAAAAAATTAATTAATTAATTAATAAAAACTCCTACCCCCAACATAAAAAAAAAAAGATAGATACAGCCATCTTTCTAAAAAAAAAAAAAAAAGATTTGATAGCAATAATATCAATAAATATTAGATTAATGAATACTGAAAAATTTTACTACGGTGCTGAGTTTGGTAATAAGGTCAGAAAAATAAACAATAAAGAAATGGTTATACACCAAAATTAAATTGCAAATATGTTAAAGGAAAATGACCAACAAAAGGAAAAAATGATAAAGCAGTTAATATTCCAAACTGATGTCAACCTTATGTGCCATATTGAATTTTTCCAGTGGAGTTTTTTAAAGCAAATTCTGACATTAAATGATCTAAGAGGAATTATTAGATATTAGATTGACAAGGGATTTCTTAGACTTTGATTTTGAGCTTATATCCCCAAATGGTCCTATACCCAGCCCTATTAGAACTTTGGTCCTAGTAGCAAATCTGTGATTTGTATGCTTCTGACAGGAGGTAATATGAGAACTGTAAAAAGAAATATTGTCCTAGAAAATATGTCTATTTTTCTCATAGCCAAATATGGTCAAGAAGAAGAGTAAAAAAGAGGGTGATGGGATTTTCCAAGACTGTGGTAATAATTAAATTGTTAACATTCAAATATTATCCTTAGTCACTTCACTCCTCAAAGAAATGTGATAGATTGCTTCATATCCCCACCTGTAAAGGGCTAGTAATAAGAGAAAAATGCTTTGAAATAATTAGTACCAAATTTTCCTCAACTCTTCTCACATTTACCTAATGTAATGAAAAAGACGTCTAGGTTTAAAGAAGGGTAGGAAAATAAAAGTGAAGAAACTGCATTCATTTATTCACTCCATTTATTCATCTATTTAGTCTACAAAATGTTAGTGAACATCATGCATGAAGGTGAATGGCTCTCTTTCTGCAAGCATTATTTACTAAGCATCTTGCCTACAAAACAGTATAGGATGAAAAAGCTAATGTGCCCTGCATACAAGTTCACAGTCTGATGAACTTTTCCTTCTAATGGCTCCTTCATTTTTGGCCTTTGTCATCCCTCCTGCCAAGAAGTACCATTATATTAAGGCAAGCCATGCATCCCATGATTTCATAATGTGCAATGCTCTGAAAGGAAGGCAGTTAGACTCAACAACCATGAATAGAACCCCACTACTGGGGAGCACTGAGAGCCTAACAGATACTCAATGAATACTTGTAGGTTGTTTAAGAATAGGGAGAAATATAGCATTTACAGGAAAATACTCCTTGGCCCAACAGGAAGAGACTACAAAAGAAAAAGAAACAAGGAGGCAAAAAAAAAAGGAAAAAGACTTTTAAGAGGTGAGAAGATAAAGAAAAGAAAGAAAGCAAAAAGAAAAAGTGAAAAAGTATAAGTGAAAGAGTAATGAAGACGAATGTTATATACTCAGACTGGGAATGATATTAAAGTCCCCATGAAAGAACTGGAAGACTATTCTACTTCTCTCCATCATATCTCAAGTTCAGCTTACACACAAGTCTTACTTCATTTCCATTATGAAAAACCTAGGGTAGCTGCTGCATTATACTATCCTCATCAGTCACTGACATGGCCCTCAAGTAAATAATGATCTCTTGTTCAGTGTGATGCTGCTGCCAGTAATGAGCATATAATAGTGATATATTAGCATGTTAAATAATGACATGCAAAGTTACAGTATATGTGTTGATGTCATGTCACTGCTAACCTGTTACTCGCACTAAATTTGTCATTCTCAACCTAATGTGTTGTTCCAGATGGAGAATTTAATTTTGTCTTGCTTCCCCCATTCACTTCCAGCTCTGGATAATCACAAACCACTTTGGGCTCTCTCCTGTCTCCCTACTCTTGCCACCTCCTTTAATCACTCTATTACTAAGAAAACCAGACACATAGCAGGCAATGGGCACACAGATGGACAAAGGAAAAGTCTTCTCCTGGAGACCTCACACTTACTTTGAAGTCTGCTCATCTGGGAGAAATCCAGGTCCAGAACCATATTTATATTTGTTATGCAGGCAAGGCAGCAAAGGAACTTAAGAGTGCAGGGATGGAGAAACATATGGGAAGGCTGGCTATTCTGGGTCCCTGGTGGGGTGGTGAGGCATCTCTGATGGAATGAGCTTTCAAAGTCATCAGGAACTACAACACAAACAGTGTGCCACATGACACCATCTGGAAAAGGGCCTTCAAAGTTCAAAAGAAAGGAAAACAACTTAGCATTCAATCCACAACTAAAGTTTAGATTATCATGAAAAGTTACATGCTTAAGATTAACTCTTATGTGATCAAAACTGCTATGTGGAGTTTTTCATTGAAAGAAAGAGTTATAGGGTTGTAAACCTCTGAGTACAACACAAGCTGCCTACAGTAGAAGACTTCTGATTCTTACTAGTAAATAATATTATTATTCAGCTTATCACTTTACTTCATCCTTACAACAATTCATGAGTTGGGTTGAGACTTTAGTGATGAGAAAAATGAAGGCAAGTGATGTGCCCAATGTCACAGCAGTAGTTAGAAAGAAGGAGAACCAAGTGTCTTGTTTCTTGGCTTAGTTTTATTTTTGTGTGTGTATGCTATTTCATCTTGCTGCTTTAGAAATTAAAGGAAGCAAGGACAATTGTAAACAAAGAAAGAGCACTTGCAAGATGGTGTATATTGGAAACTAGGTTTTATGTAAATCCCAGTGCAGTATATAAGGTCCTTCCCTCTATGGGCAAAACAACATGTACTAAACTGTTACTAAGATGAATTAGAGCAACTCTCTTTCTTATGAAAACACCTTGTTTTCAATAAGGCAGCTGTAATGGATCACCAAATGCAAAAACTTTTTCTGAGGGCTTCCCTGGTGGCGCAGTGGTTGAGAGTCCGCCTGCCAATGCAGGGGACACGGGTTCGTGCCCTGGTCTGGGAAGATCCCACATGCCACGGAGTGGCTAGGCCCGTGAGCCATGGGCGCTGAGCCTGCGCGTCCGGAGCCTGTGCTCTGCAACAGGAGAGGACACAACAGTGAGAGGTCCACATACCACACACACACACACACAAAAAAAATATATATATATATATATTTTTTTTCTGGATGTTTTAGACTAAGAAAGCTAGTCATGTGTAGAGAATGTACAGGTTAGTGTTTTTCAATATGTGAGAGGTGTACAATCATGATAAAAGAGACAGTGGGTATGATTGTTTTAGATAGCATGCAGACTTTGTATTAAATAGTGGTGGTAATCATTGCAATAAGTTTAATTTTTGCTTATTTCTTAATCTTTCAATCATATCAAGTGAAAAAGCTCAGTTCGGTTATAATTTTAAATCTCTCTTCAAGTTCAAGACTCCCTTTAAAATGAAGAGAGATCAGGCTTTAGCCTCAGAACCTTTAGCAGGCAAAATCATCCAGCTGGAATTTATTATATTATATTTATTATATTATATTACTTTATATTATATTATATTATATTTACCTCTTATTTTGAGTCAGTAATACTAATGTCTGTCTATAGAAATGATATAAAATTTCTTTATAAAATATATTCATTTAATTTAAAATGGAACTGGTTAAAAATATTAAGTAATAATTATATTGACATAATATGGTACTGAATGAAGTTTGGGAAACCCTGGTGTTGGTCCATTCTTGTCAGGAGTTAAACTCAAAATAAATGGTTAGGGATGTCTCCTTGACCTGTAAGCGTTATCCTTTGAAAATGAGAAATTTTAGAGAGGAAAGCAGACTTTGATAGCTGGGAGCTGGCCAGGCACTATCACAGGAGCTGTCCTGGCACTCTCAGCCAGGCAGTGGTGTAAACTGAAATTGAACATAAACAATTTCACAGAACATCAGCATGGGACAAGGCCACTCTGTGACTACAGTGGATCAAGACAAAAAGACTACTAACAAAAGACTAAACCAAAAAAATGACCAAGAATATCCCCATCCTGGCTGATATGAGTGACTGTTCCTTTAGCCTTACTTTATTCCTTCAATTTCTAGCTAAGGTTTATTAAAATACTCAAGCATAAAATTACTCCTGCTTCCTGACAGCATCCAATCCAATGCAAATCTCCACTTCCTTGAACCTGCCCCCAAGTCACCTACCACATGCTCAAATCCCAGAAGTTCTTCCTACGGCCATCATTCTTAGAGGTCCATGGTGTGTTCTCCCTCTTTGCAATGAGCCAATAAATCAAGCTTTGTTCAATTAGAGGTGAGCTTCTAGTATCCCTTGGCTCGAGGGCATTACATATTGCAGTAATCGTGTTTAATGGTCCCTCTTAAAAAGGAATCAAAACTTGAAATTCTCCCTAACCAGAAAAATAATATTTAAAACATTTGTAATTATTTACAACTGCAATCTCCTTTTAGTCCATCTGGTAAACCAATTACTACTTCAGACCACTACTTCAGAGTGGACCTCACACTCTGACGAACCCGTGTTGGTCCCTTCTCTCTCTCAAAGCATTTTGGTTGAGAATACGAATAATGTGACAGTAGCTAGCAACATAATTAAATAATTATAATGACAATTATAATAACTACCATTTTTGCTCGCCAACACATCAAATTCTGTGATAGATGCATTTTCCCATATCTTATCTCATCAAATCCTAATTACAATCCTCCAAAATAGATATTATTATCCTATTTAACAGACAGGGAAACAGACTGGGGAGATTAGGCGGTTTACCCCAAATTACTCACCTAATATAATGGCAGGGCAAGATTTGATCCAAGAGCTGCATGATCTCAAGGTTTATGCTAGTTCTATTCCTGTTTTCTGTCTCATAACTAGGAAACTCAAGCTCAAACTCAGCCAGGCAGTGGTGAGTTTGACCTAAATCTTTACTATTGTTTATATGGTATTCTTCTTTTGAATTGTTTAATAAAAAAAAGATGAAAAATGTTTAAGAACCATAAGGCTAGATCCCTGTAAACAGAAGAGTATATGAACTGGTTTTTCAGAGAAAAATCACTACTTATATATAGTAGAAACATTAGTGGGGAAATTACACAAGCTAAAAGATAATAACTGATGGCAGAGGATCAGATCCATTGACTAAAGACTTTGCTTCCTTGATCCCCTCATACAGTTATTTTGTGATCCTTCCCCAATGCGTCTTATTAGTTTCAAGAAGCTGTCCACCTGAATTGTCAACTATTTCCAGCATATAGTATAATAGTACTCCTCCCAAGAAGAGTTGTATCTCAACAGAGAAACCATGAACGACAACAACAGAATACTCTGTTATGACTCAAAACGATCAGTCTTAAAACATAAAATGTTATTTTGTTTCCACAAACACATACAGTAATTCTTATGCTCCAGGTCTACACTGGTTCGCTTACATGATTTATTTCATTTTCCCCCAATCCCTGTGATATACATAGTATTATATCCATCACAGAGCTTTGAAACACTAAGTAATCTACTCAAGCTCACACAGATAGCAGATGGCAAAACCAAGATTTGAAACTGAAATTTCAGATCTCATGAGAGAAGCCGGAGGGTGGAAAAGCAGGGAAGGTCCTCAAAGGCAATCCTCTACTGGTCTATACTGTAAGATGGTCTTGATCAAATGATACACAGAAAACACACGAGAGGCGACCCAAACCCGGCCTTAATCCATCTTTTTTACCGTATGACCCCACTGCACTTTAGGTGGTACGGTTGATGTGTAGCAGAGTAAACCTTCAGGGAGCACGCCATGAAAGTACACAGTGCAAAGCTCAGTGAAAGGCTCAACAAGTCCTAGTTCCCTTAACCCTGGCATATGGGAACTATATGTCTTAGTGCTGACTCGCCTGTCTGTCTCAATGCCAGGAAACCTGAATGTGCATTCCAGAATGTATTTGGATACACTGCAAACAAATGTCAGAGCAGGCATTATACCCCCCACTAATGTACATTTGCAGGTCAAGAGGGTGATGCTGGAAAAGATTAATCCCTTGCTGAGTATTATCCATCAGAATGCTTTTAAATGTTGGCATATAGGCAGCTAAAAGATTATATACCATAAACACAGCTGTTGGAAGAAAAACGGCATTTCACAAGTCATACAATTAAAATCTCTAATCTCCAAAAGTACCAGAATAAGAGCAGGAGGAGGGGCAAGGATGAAAATAGAGCCTTTCTCGGAAAGGGCTATCTGTCTCCTGGATGGTACACTTCTTTGATTCCTGCTGAGTACAGAACACTCTTACTGAGCTCGGGGTAAAGGAGCACCAGAAAGGACTGCTTCAACATGAGCAACATGTGGCAAAAGGAAGATGGATTTGAGAAGAGAAGGAAAAAGAATATTTTATCTCAGACTTGTGTTTTTCCACAATATATGTAGATTGTGTGTGTGAGTGTTTGTTTGTTTGAATATATACACATAGCACTGGGAACAACGACAAGGGTCTGTCCATACTATATATTCTTAATTGTATTACGTAAAAATTATAAAGAATTAACAAAGAAATATCAGTAATGTAACTATCTTTCAGAAATAAAAACATAACATTTTGTTGTCTTTCAATAGTTCTAAGTATTTGTACATATATACATGTTTTCCCACAAACTGCAATCATACAGTATGTACTATTTTATACATTATATTTCATGGCTGCATAGTATTTTGCCACTTGGATACAGCATACTTTATGTAACAAATGTTGTTACTTATTCTGGTGTTTCCCAATTTTCAAAATTAGGAACAAACATCCTTATATGTAAACCCATGTGTGCATCTCTGATTATTTAAGATATATTTCTAAATTAAAAATGCTGGGGAAAATGTAACTATTTTAAACATATTTATTAATTAAATTCATAATAAAAAATCTTTAAATTATTAATGAACACTCATGTTGGAATTTCAAATAATATAGAAAAGTGTGAAAATTAAATTAAATGAAAAGTCACCTTAAATTCCATCATTATTATAATTGTGTTCAATATTTTTCTAGACGTCAGGTGATTAGACTTTTTTTTTTTTTGCTTAAAACAATAGAAATTTATTGTCTTACAGTTCTGGAGTTCAAAATGAAGGTGTCAGCAGGACTGTGTTCCCTCTGAAGGCAATCATACATGGCCTTTCTTATGTTGAGGTAAGTTCCCTCTATGCCTACATCCTGGAGGGTTTTTAATCATAAATGGGTGCTGAATTTTGTTGAAAGCGTTTGCTGCATCTATTGAGATGATCAAATTCCTCCTTCAATTTGTTAATATGGTTTATCACATTGATTCATTTGTATATATTGAAGAATCCTTGCACTCCTGGGATAAACCCCACTTGATCATGGTATATGATCCTTTTAATGTGCTGTTGGATTCTGTTTGCCAGTATTTTGTTGAGGATTTTTGCATCTATGTTCATCAGTGATATTGGCCTGTAGTTTTCTGTTTTGTAACATCTTTGTCTGATTTTGGTGTCAGGGTGATGGTGGCCTCGTAGAATGAGTTTGGGAGTGTTCCTCCCTCTGCTATATTCTGGAAGAGTTTGAGAAGGATAGGTGTTAGCTCTTCTCTTAAATGTTTGATAGAATTCACCTGTGAAGCCATCTGGTCCTGGGCTTTTGTTTCTTGGAAGATTTTTTAATCACAGTCTCAATTTCATTGCTTGTGATTGGTCTGTTTATATTTTCTATTTCTTCCTGGTTCAGTCTTGGAAGGTTGTGCTTTTCTAAGAATTTGTCCATTTCTTCCAGGTTGTCCATTTTATTGGCATATAGTTGCTTGTAGTAATCTCTCATGATCCTTTGTATTTCTGCAGTGTCAGTTGTTGCTTCTCCTTTTTCATTTCTAGTTCTATTGATTTCACCCTTCTCCCTTTTTTTCTCGATGAGTCTGCCTAATGGTTTATCAATTTTGTTTATCTTCACAAAGAGCCAGCTTTTAGTTTTATTGATCTTTGCTATTGTTTCCTTCATTTCTTTTTCATTTATTTCTGATCTGATCTTTATGATTTCTTTCCTTCTGCTAACTTCAGGGTTGTTTTGTTTTTCTTTCTCTAATTGCTTTAGGTGTAAGGCTAAGCTGTTTATTTGAGATGTTTCTTGTTTCTTGAGGTAGGATTGTATTGTTATAAACTTTCCTCTTAGAACTGCTTTTGCTGCATCCCATAGGTTTTGGGTCATCGTGTTTTCATTGTCATTTGTTTCTAGGTATTTTTAAATTTCCCCTTTGATTTCTTCAGTGATCTCTTGGGTATTTAGTAGCATATTATTTAGTGTTTGTATTTTTTAGTTTTTTCCTGTAATTGATATGTAGTTTCATAGCGTTGTGGTCGGAAAAGATATTTGAAATGATTTCAATTTTCATAAATTTACCAAAGCTTGATTTGTGACCCAAGATATGATCTATCCTGGAGAATGTTCCATGAGCACTTGAGAAAAATGTGTATTCTGTTGTTTTTGGATGGAATGTCCTATAAATAACAATTAAGCCCATCTTGTCTAATGTGTCATTTAAAGCTTGTGTTTCCCTTATTTATTTTCATTTTGGATGATCTGTCCATTGGTGAAAGTGGGGTGTTAAGGTCCCCTAATATGATTGTGTTACTGTTGATTTCCCCTTTTATGGCTGTTAGCATTTGCCTTATGTATTGAGGTGCTCTTATGTTGGGTGCATAAATATTTACAATTGTTATATCTTCTTGGATTGATCCCTTCATCATTATGTAGTATCCTTCTTTGTCTCTTGTAATAGTCTTTATTTTAAAGTCTACTTTTTCTGATATGAGAATTGTTACTCCAGCTTTCTTTTGGTTTCCATTTGCATGGAATATAATTTTCCATCCCCTCACTTTCAGTCTGTATGTGTCCCTAGGTCTGAAGTGGGTCTCTTGCAGACAGCATATATACGGGTCTTGTTTTTATATCCATTCAGCCAGTTATGTCTTTTGGTTGGAGCATTTAATCCATTTACATTTCAGGTGATTATCAATGTGTATGTTCCTATTACCATTTTCTTAACTGTTTTGCATTTGTTTTTGTAAGTTTTTTTCTTCTCTTGTGTTTCCTGACTAGAGAAGTTATTTTAGCATTTGTTGTAAAGCTGGTTTGGTGGTGATGAATTCTCTTAACTTTTGCTTGTCTGTAAACGTTTTAATTTCTCCATCGAATCTGAATGAGATCCTGGCTGGGTAGTGTAATCTTGGCTGTAGGTTTTTCCCTTTCATCACTTTGAACTTGTCCTGCCACTCCCTTCTGGCTTGCAGAGGTTCTGCTGAAAGATCAGTTGTTAACCTTATGGGGATTCCCTTGTATGTTATTTGTTGCTTTACCCTTGTTGCTTTTAATATTTTTTCTTTGTATTTAATTTTTGATCATTTGATTAATATGTGTCTTGGTGTGTTTCTCCTTGGATTTATCCTGTATGGGACTCTCTGCACTTCCTGAACTTCATTGACTATTTCCTTTCCTGTATTAGGGAGGTTTTCAACTATAATCTCTTCAAATATTTTCTCAGACATTTTCTTTTTCTCTTCCTCTTCTGGAACCCCTATAACTTGAATGTTGGTGCATTTAATGTTGTTCCAGAGGTCTCCGAGACTGTTCTCCATTCTTTTCATTCTTTTTTCTCTATTCTGCTCTGTGGTAGTTATTTCCACTATTTTATCTTCCAGGTCACTTGTCCATTCTTCTGCCTCAGTTATTCTGCTATTGATTCCTTCTAGAGAATTTAAAATTTCATTTATTGTATTGTTCATCATTGTTTGTTTGCTCTTTAGTTTTCTAGGTCCTTGTTAAACGTTCCTTGTATTTTCTCCATTCTACTTCCAAGATTTTGAATCATCTGTACTATATTTCTCTGAATTCTTTTTCAGGTAGACTGCTTATTTCCTCTTCATTTGTGTGGTCTCTGGGGTTTTTACCTTGCTCCTTCATCTGCTGCGTATTTCTCTGTTTTCTCATTTTGTTTAACTTACTGTGTTTGGGGTCTCCATCTTGCAGGCTGCAGGTTCATAGTTCCCGTTGTTTTTGGTGTCTGCCCCCAGTGGGTGAAGTTGGTTCAGTGGCTTGTGTAGGCTTCCTGGTGGAAAGGACGGTTGCCTGTGTTCTGGTGGGTAGGGCTGGATCTTGTCTTTCTGGTGGACAGGGCTGCACCTGGTGGTGTGTTTTGGGATGTCTGTGAACTTAGTATGATTTTAGGTAGCCTCTCTGCTAATGGGTGGGGTTGCATTCCTGTCTTGCTAGTTGTTTGGCATGGGGCATCCAGCACTGGAGCTTGCTGGCCATTGGGTGGAGCTGGGTCTTAGTGTGAGATGGAGATCTCTGGGAGAGCTCTTGCCAACTGATATTACGTGGGGCTGGGAGGTCTCTGGTGGTCCAATGTCCTGAACTCAGCTCCCCTACCTTGGAGGCTCAGGCCTGACACCAGGCCAGAGCACTAAGGCCCTGTCACCCACACAGCTCAGAAGAAAAGGAAGAAAAAAAGAAAGAAAAAAAATAATAAAAAGAATTATTAAAATAAAAAAATAGTAACAGTAGGAAAAAGAGAGCAACCAAACCAATAAACAAATCCACCAATGATAACAAGTGCTAAAAACTATACTAACACAAACATAAAAATCAGAAACAAATCAGTTGCAGACATCAAAGCCCAAGTCTACAGTTGCTCCCAAAGTCTACTGCCTCAAGTTTGGGAACACTCATTGTCCATTCAGGTATTCCACACATGCTGGGTTTACCAAGCTGATTGCGGGGATTTAATCCATTGCTCCTGAGGCTGCACAGGGAAATTTCCCTTTCTCTTCTTTGTTCACACAGCTCCTGGTGTTCAGCTTTGGTTTTGGTCCCACCTCTGTGGGTATGTCACCCTCAGGCATCTGTTCCCTGCCCAGACAGGAGGGGATTAAAGAAGCAGCTGATTAGGGCACTCTTGCTCACTCAGGCTTGGGGGAGGGAGGGGTACGGTAGTCATAATTGGAATGCAGGGTGAGCCTGTGGTGGCAGAGGCCGCCGTGATGTTGCAACAGCCTGAGGAGCGCCGTGTGTTCTCCTGGGGAACTTGTCCTGGATCATGGGACCCTGGCAGTGGTGGGCTGCACAGGTTCCCGGGGGCGTGTGGTGTGGACAGTGACCTGCAATTACACACAGGATTCTTGGTGGCTGCAGCAGCAGCGTTAGCATTTCATGACTGTCTCTGGGGCCTGAGCTGGTAGCCATGGCTCGTGCCTGTCTCTGGAGCTTGCTCAGGCAGTGCTCTGCCTTTTGTCGGTGCATGGAGCAGGAATCCCCTCTCCTTGCACACCTGGAAACAATGGTCTCTTGCCTCTTCGGCAGCTCCAGACTTTTACCCTGACTCCCTCCCGGCTACCTGTGGTGCACTAGCCCCCTTCAGGCCGTCTTCACGCAGCCAACCCCAGTCCTCTCCCTGGGATCTGACCTCCGAAGCCCAAGCCTCAGCTCCCAGCCCCCGCCCGTTCTGGCAGGTGAGCAGACAAGCCTCTCGGGCTGGTGAGTGCTGGTCGGCACCAATCCTCTGTGCGGGAATCTCTCCGCTTTGCCCTCCGCAGCCCTGTTGCTGCACTCTCCTCTGTGGCTCTGAAGCTCCCCCCTCCACCACCTGCAGTCTCTGCCCACGAAGGGGCTCCTAGTGTGTGGAAACCTTTCCTCCTTCACAGCTCCCTCCCACTGGTGCAGGTCCCGTCCCTATTCTTTGTCTCTGTTTTTTTCTTTTTTCTTTTGCCCTACCCAGTTACGTGGGGAGTTTCTTGCCTTTTGGGAAGTCTGAGGTCTTCTGCCAGCATTCAGTAGGTGTTCTGTAGGAGTTGTTCCACATGTAGTTGTATTTTTGATATACTTGTGTGGAGGAAGGTGAACTCCACGTCTTACTCCTCCACCATCTTGAGGGTTCTGCTAATTAGACTTCTTGATGTGCGTGTGTGTGTAGGTGGGTGCACACATAAGATCATACTACACATGCCCTTTTTAGCCTGCTTTTGTCAGTCCACAATTTGTCATGGAGATCTTTCCATATTGTTAAATAGAGATGTATTACATGTTTAGTGAATGAAGATAATTTCATTTCATGAATGGAGAATAATTTATTTAACCAATCTCTTAGTTTATTTCTAGTTATCCTTTCTTATAAATAATGCTACATGAACAACTAGATATATAACTGTGGATGTTTGACCAATTATGTCTTTGGAATAAATTTTTTATAGTTTTACTGAGCTACAGAATATATATAATTACATAATACATCATATTTATATTACTTATATATTATATATAGAATTATATTCTGTTATATAGAAAATATCTCCATTGTATTAAAGTACCATTTGCTAAAACATTGGCCAATGCTTTATATTATCTATATTTTAAAATTTTACTAGGTTGAAAGGTAAAAAATTGATAGTTATTAGTCTTTTACAGTTATTAGATTTTTGTATAATGCTAAAAAAATTTCACTCTAAGACTATAAAGTATATTCACCAATATTTTCTTCCAATACTTTTCCAACATTAAACACTGATAACAGATGTAATTGAATTCAGTATGAGGAATGGGGAAGATACTCAGTTTATTTCTCCAACTGGCTAGTTACTTATCTCAACATCATTTATTGATGGTTCATTCTTTTCCAACTCTATTGGTTTCGTAGGGCTGTCATGACAACGTACCACAAACTGGCTGGCTTAAACAACAGAAATTTATTATCTCACAGTTCTGGAGGCCAGAAATCTATGATCAAGGTGCCAATCGGGTTGGTTCCTTCTGATGTCCATGAGGAAGAGTCTGTTCCATACTTCCTCTCCCCCAGCTTCTGGTGGTTTTCTGACAATTTCTGTCATTCCTTGGCTTGTAGAAGCATCAACTCAATTTCAACCTTCATCTTCACATGGGGTGTTCTCTGTGTATGTGCGTCTGTCCAAATTTCCCCTTCTTTTAAAGACACTGGTTATATTGGGTTAGGGGCTTACCCTACTGCAGTATGACTTCACCCTAACTTAACTAATTATATATACAATGACCCCATTTCCAAATAAGGTCACATTCTGAGGTACTAGAGAGTAGTAAATATTTCAACGTATGAATTTCAGAGGAGACACAATTCATCCCATGACAGCAAACAATTTATAATAACACAAGTCTTGTTCCTTTGACTAGTATGTCTATCTCCTTAGCAAGAATACATTCTTTCAATGACTATAATTTTTTAATCTGTCTTAATATTTGATAGGGTAAGTCCTTTTTTTACTCATTCTTCTGGAGAATATTTCTACACAGTCTATATTTATTTTACCATATGAACATCAGGATGATTTAGTCAAGTTTCTAAAACATTATGCCACTGAGATTTTTATTTTAATATTGTAGAATTTATTGGTAAATTTAGGGTGCAGTTGCATGCTGAAATGTTGATTCTTCTTATACAAGGAAATGGTATTTCTGTCCATTAATTCAAGTTATTATTGGTATTCCTCAGTTGAAGAATATAAACTCTGTAATGTTTTAATTTTATTTCTATTCATTTGTTGTTATGATTGTGAAAAGGGTATTTCTTCATTTTGTTTTCTAGGTGGTAATTGCTGATATATAAGAAAAGCATTGAGTTTTTTCGATATTGACATTGCTATCAGTCTTTTTTTTTTATTAGTCTCTGCTTTACAACAAAGTGAATCAGTCATACATATACATCTGTTCCCACATCCCCTCCCTCCTGCGTCTCCCTCCCTCCCACCCTCCCCATCCCACCCCTCCAGGCGGCCACAAAGCACCGAGCCAATCCCCCCGCACCACGCGACCACCCCCCACCATCCATCCACCCCATGCCCGGCAGTGTATACAGTCTTATATTGAATGCTCTTATAGACTTTCTTTGATTTTCCAGATATACAACCATATCACCTGCATTAACAAGTATTTCTGGGTTTACTTTTCTCCTTATACTTTCTAGGAAGCCTGTCTATATCTTGGGTTTTTTTGTGCTTTTTTTTTTTTTGGTTAATATGCTTACTTTTGTGTAGCAGACCATCCTGAGTAATCGTTTTAGAATTAGTTTGTAGGTGGTAAAATTTCTAAGTCCTTGGACATCTAAAAGCATCTTTATTCTTCATACACACTTGGAATGTTAGTCTAGGTATAGAATTCTAGGTTTACCACTATCTAGCATTTCCAGTATGATTTCTGATGTCAATCTGATTTTCTTTGGGAACTTTTAGATTTTTCTCCTTCCCCGTAAAATTTTGAACTGTGGCCAAAATATGTGTGTATGTGTAGGCCAATTTAATCCATCCTGTTTTACATTTGGTGGGTTTTTTCAAAATAAAGATGTGGGGTTTTTTTTCAGCTCTAGAATTTTATCCTGTTTATTCATTGACTATATCTTATATGCATGTTGAATATATATATTTTGCATAAATTTGAAGTTGAATATATACATAATTTTGAATGTATATATGTGTGTATATATTTATGAATGTATATATATGAGTGTTGAATATATATAATTTTGTTATACTGAAGTTTATATATGATTAAATACATAAATATTAAGTGTATGCTTTGATGAGTTTTGAAATATACATGCTAGCAAGATATATAATATTCCTGTTCTGGACTAAATTGTGTCCCCTCAAAATTCATATATTGAAGCTCTAATCCCCAGTGTAATGGTATATGGAGACGGGTTCTTAAGTAGGTAATTAGGTTTAAATGTGGCCGTGAGGGTGGGGCCCTCATAATGGGATTAGTACTCTTTTAAGAAGAGATATCAGAGAGCTTTTGTCCTCTCTCTCTCCACCCAAACGCATCAAGCAAATATCAAGTGAGGAAACAGTGAAAAGAAGACCATCTGCCCAGGAGTACAGTTGCCTTAAAACTGTTCTGTATTATTCCCCTGTACACTACAGCTAGGTTATCCTCTCAGCCCTAATTCAAACTGTATGCTTTTCTCAACAATCTCATTCTTACCGTGTTCTCAACCATTCAACAACCAATGAGAACTTATTTTACTAAGCCTATAATGCACTGAATTAAATGCTAAAGAGACAAGCAAATAAAAACACATACTCTAAAGCAACCAATCATCTGATAGAGGAGATAAACACACACAGGGTGTGTGGGAGGCAGGGGCTGCAGGGTGGGAGGGAGGCAGGGGCTAAAAATCTTAGTGGTTCTCAATAACAGCTATATTTGCATAGACTCACCAGGAGAACTTTTTAAATATATCAGTGATTGGGCCCTACCCCAGACCAATAAAATCAGGAGATCAGATGTATGACTTAGGACATTGAAATCATACACATTTGGGCTTGACTCCTGGTTTTACCACTTACAATAGTGTCATTGAACAAGTTACTCAACTTCTGTAAATTACAGTTTTGCTTTGTTTTAATCTTCAAATGGCAATAGCAATGCCTACTTCACTGGGTTGTGAGGTTAAATGAGATAAGGTATGCAATGCCTGATGCATAGTAAATATCTGATAATAGTAACTAACATTAATTAAACATTTACAATGTGCTTGACACTGTGCTAAGCACTTTACATGAACTGAAACAGCTGTTATATTTTTATCTTCATTTTGTCAATGAAGGAACCAATGCATGGAAGAGTAAGTATACAGTTATACAATTAGTAAACAGCAGAGGTAGGGTCCAGTACTTGTGACTATCACATCACATGCCTCAGTAAATAGTAAATATTTTTATTTACTATTATTATAATGCCAAATGAACAGAGTTGATATTAATTGTCAATATGAATTTTGGGTTTTATAAGTTGATTTGGGCCCTTTTCTTCCAGGCTTGTCATGTGAAATCGTTCAAAATTAAATCCCTGATAAAGAATGTCTATTTTCCCCCTAATACTTTTCTGACAAAGAAACTAAGGCTTAGCAAGATAAGGAAATTGCCCAGAGTTACATAGCTAGGAAGGGAAAGAAGGTGGAATTTGAACCCAAGTTTGTCTGATTAAACGTTTACCTTCAGAGGCAAAACAGTTACCCCAGGATGGTGATGCAAGTCCAGCCCATGTGTTTGTTGTTTTCCAGGAGATGGAGGGGAGCCACTGAAGCATTCTGAATAGGAAAAGTAGCACAAAGAAATTCAAAAGATCATTTCACCATATATACTCTATTTGTAATGGCAGGCACCTGACAATAACCATCAGGACCTAATAGTGTGGGTGGACTTCTTTTTCACTCACAAGCAAAACCCAGAATTAACACTCAGTTAGGAATTTCTTCTTCTCAAAGTTACATTTCCTCATCTCACAAACAATCTAGACTCCTGCATTTGCATCAACAGAGATAAGACCACTTGAGGAAGAGCTCCTTGACAAGAGTCACTTCAGTCAGGGATCGCATCTGATCATCCATCCATTCATTCCACAAACTTAAATAACGGTGCTATAGCACCTTTCAGGTTCAGTGATTGATGGAAAGATGTGGCTCCTGCCCTCAAAAGCTCATATTCTAAAGTAACTTAAGTATAATTATGCACATCATGATGGACCCTCTCTGATAATCTTAGTGACTCTATGAAGTCCAGTCAATTTCTCTTGTCTCAAAACAGATTGCACAACTCTGTGGAATGCTGGTTACCCTCAGTTGACAGCAAAATCAAGGCTGAGCTGCCAGATGGAGCTTGGCACCATTTAAAGTTACCAAATAGGCCAAAGCTTCTCTCTGCCACGGAACCTGGTCTTTGCATTTCCTTTCACATTTTTTTCAACATCTATTGTATTCTTAAAAATAGAAACACATGCCTCTGCCAGTCTCTCCATGGGATCCCAGATGAGAAACCTCTCAAGGAGAAAAACAATATGCAATTTGAATCAAAGTGTGTGAAGCTTCCCAGACACACCCAGCCAGAGGCACTAGGAAGCAGCTGGGAAGATGCTGACAGCCCACCATGAAGAGACCGCAGGATCTGTTGCTGGGAGGGCTTCCACTGTCATCCTTCACTTACCAGCCCTCTCCCTGTTCTCTGTTTTTCACGCAGTTTCCCCACACTAGGGTTTGAAAAGGGGCTTTGGAGATGGCTTCAATAGAAAAGAGCAGCTGTTCCTCACTCAAAACAACCCCATTTGTCCCCATGGCTTTTGCTCTGGATTCTCTTTCTATTCAATACTTTGGGTAGAGCAAGAGTGCAACAAATCCACATGACTGGAAGTAAAGATATAACAAAAAATTATGAGGCTTTCTCTCTTCTGCAATGTTAGGTTTCCCTCTCCCTGTACCTTTATGCTCCCTGCTTCTTTAAAGCTGCTCCCAGGGGAGAAACTAACAATCTCTATTACATTTATTGTTTGCCTCTTTCAGAGGCAAATGCTTGTTCCAGGTATGCAGTCTTCATGCCCTTACTCAAAATCAGAGTCAGCCTGGCATAATGGAAAGAGCACTCAACTCAGATGGGGCTGAGTGGGAAACATGGCTTAAACAAATTAAGTGACTTATGCAATATGACAGTTATATAATTTTGAGCCTTTAGCTTAATCATCTGTAAAATGACACTTCCCACTGTGCAATGTTCTTAAAAGAGTAATGTAGGATGTAGAGGGACTGTACACAGACAAGGCACTCAATAAAGTCATCTTTTCTGGGTATGCAAACCTTATTCATCCTTCAGGATGCAGCTCAGGTAACACCAAAATTGTTCATTGATTGCCTCCACTGGGATGCAATTTTTCCCTCTTCTAAACTCCCATCTCACTCTGCCCTTATCTATCTATCATATGGTGAAAACATCTATTTGTGTAGTATGGGGCCTCGAACTGACATTCATATTGTGGCATGTGTAAAAATAAAGGGCAGAGAACTCCCCCAGGGATCTATCTGCATGGGGGCTCCTCTTTTGGACAGAAAGAAGAGTAACCTCAGGCCCTTTCCAATTCCCTGGACCTAATTTTGTATTCTTGTGGTTTTATTTTTTTTTTTCTTGAAGAGGGCCCCAGATTGCATAGGTGTCAATCCCCACACATCCTGATCAGCACCTGGGGAGAGGGAAGGAGATGAGCACAGTGGAGGGACCAAGAGCTGAAGAAGTTGTGTTGATGAAAGACATCATGAGACTGGAAACAAGTATTTTATTTGGGATCTGGATATAAAGTGTGGCCAAAGTTGAGAGTGTGTCCATAATCCATAATTGTCCTGACAATATGAGGATTAGCAGTGATGAAACAGGTACCCACAGAACCCTTGGCAGGGCAATCGGCATTCTCTTGGTGGACATTGACATCAGTAGCCACTTCTCATCAGGTCAAACACTCCTCTTCAGAGAGGCCTCCTCTGACCATCTTTCCCACCATTTTCAGTCTCATCTACCCTTATTTGAGGGACTTGTCACTATCTGAAATCGTATTTGCCTTTCCCTACCACCCTCCTGCACAACACACACATCCTAAGAGTCAGGGATTTTACCTGTTGTGTTCATCACTTATCCCTAGAAGAAAGTGAGTGCTTGGTTTATAGGAAACACTCATTAAATATCTAAGGAATGAATGAATGTGATGATTTCTCAAGGAGCTTCATAAAAGGAAGACAATGATAAGGGGAAGCTAACATGGAAGAGGAAAGGCAGAGTAGATACCTCATAGTAACTGAAGCTGACAACTCGGTTTGTGAACACATGGGAATCACTCCTCCAGCTTTCCTAGAAATGCTGGAGGGGATGCTGTCTGGAGTTCCCATGGGAGCAGGTGGGAGATGGGAGATTTCAGTCCCCATTGGCTAGAGAGGACTAGGAGCAGTTAGGTTTCATGTATTCTTGAGTTGTTTTTACGGACCTTATCTTTCCTCTTAGGCTCTTTGGAGAAGTTGGGACACATCCTCAAATTCTCCAAAGGACCTAATATAGGGTCTTGCAAAAATTAAAGGATTAAATTTAAATTAAAGAATGAATGAAAGAATAAAAGATTATCTGATCTTGTTCCATCTAAACAGTCTATGTGTTAGAAAAAAAACAACATAATAAACGAGAGATAGTCATATGAGTGACATGGTATAAAAGGTTTCTATTGGGAACTCCTAAGAAGGCATCCATTAGAAGGTAGGAGTCCCTTGCTTTGAAGCCTAAAACATCTCCTCCTGCCACAAAATGAAATGGTACACAAACTCAAATAAGTATAGCTGGTAACTTAGCAACTGCAAATATTTACAGATATGCTAGTCAGGCCCCATCAAAATGTCAGGATAATTATTGGCAAATTGTACATCATGCAAATCCTTTGTGTATTAACATAAACTAAAATGCTACTCACTTAATGACATTTAAACTCTCAATAACCTGATCCTGTGTTATTTTTCCAACTCTATTTACCACTATTCCCTGTGATTCAGCCAACCTCTCAATTGTTTACTTTCCAGGCTTGTTCCAGGTTTGCAATCTTCATGCCCTTACTCAAAATCAGAGTCATGATTTTGAGCGAAACGAGCCCTGTTGTGGGTGATTGCTACAACTGCTTTTAACTGCTCCTGGAGGTCTCTCTCAGTCTCTTGGGTTTTGTTGGGTTGAATTGATGTGACATAAAGTTACAATGCAGGCCAATGAGTGTGTAGTTTAACCTACCGTGCTCTACCACCAGGGTCTTCCATTTGGGTGTCATGTTGGGTTAGCCTAATTAACAAGTTGCAGAAATTAGAATTATTTACTAGATGGTCACCCTCAAAAGACAGTCAATAACTTTCAAAAAAAGGTGGGGGGGCTTCCCTGGTGGCGCAGTGGTTGAGAGTCCGCCTGCTGATGCAGGGGACACGGGTTCGTGCCCCGGTCCGGGAACATCCCACATGCCGCGGAGCGGCTGGGCCCGGGAGCCATGGGTGCTGAGCCTGTGTGTCCGGAGCCTGTGCTCCGCAACGGGAGAGGCCACAACAGTGAGAGGCCCATGTACCGAAAAAAACAAAAAAAAAAGGTGGGGAATCTGGAAATTTGTGGTAGTCTAGAAATTTAAAACTTCACTCTTTCATGAACTGTTTGTGAACTTTTATATTACACACCTTTAACATTTTTCAGTATTAGTTTCAAAGATTCTCCAATAATCTATTCAAAAGTGAATGTGTGTGTTTCTTTTAAAAGAAAGAAAGGAGGGAGGGAGAGGAAAAAAAGGGAGAGAACCAGAAGATAGATTGAACATATGTGCACAATGAATAAGAGTTGGTGGAAAAATTAGTACTAAGTGACTTGTCCTTTATTTTGGGAATCTGAATGATGCCAAAATAGGCAGGCAAAATAACTGCATGATGTGCCAATTAATACTTAAACTAGAGACAAAGGGATGAACTGGGTTTCCTACTAACCTGATTGGGAAAAAAAAAATCCTCAAATTGCCTTACAATTAAATTTGAATACAATTTTATTCTCCCTATCCCTTATAAAAATTTTTAAAATTTAATTTCTAGAAGCTCTCAAAATCAAAACGTATTCTAACCCTCCTTCTGCTATCTTACATCTCCTGTACAATAGAGCAGACAGTTGGAGCCAATTTATTTTGCAGTTCACAGTATTTCAAATTCTTGGAGAGAAGAGGTTTTTTCTGCCAAGATTCACACCAAAGCAACTTGATAGTCTTGCCCAAGAAGGATCAAATGTGAAACTAGATGACAGTGAAAATTGTGCAATGTACCCTTCTCTGTAGCCAGTCAAGTGCAAAGAAATTTGCATTGTTGCACTTGTGAGGCTTTTCAACTGTGCAGAGAAAACAGTAGAGCACAGGGCTTCTGGCCTGCAGCGTTGCCTCACTAACCATTTGTTTTCTCATCTAAAACTCTAGGGGGAGAAAGAAAAGGCAAGCATAGCCATCCCACCTCTCCTTTTTAAACAGGGTGGCCATGCCAGATATTCTGAGTAACTGATTCAGCCCAAGGCTAATAAGCTGAACAACTTGTTTTGGCTAGACATTCCTCATCTCCATATGGAATTGCTTGTGTGAGTTTTCGGACTATTATGTGGTCAAAGGGAGGATGTTAGATGAAAAATATTCTCAGCACTTTCCTTTTTTCTCTCATATAAATCCACTTTCAAGGCTGAAGTAAACTGCATGAATTGTCCAAATCCTTAGGCAGAAGACATCACAGAATATCACATAAGCACCATCTTTAATAGGTTTGAAGGCATGCCTTTTAAATTGGGCTAAATTTACTGATAAATCCACCATAGCTAACCTTGCCTATTCTGAACCTGGCCTGGGGCTTTCTTTATAAAGAAGGCATATTTTCACTCAACCAAAGTAAATCTTAATTATATATTTGCTTACCATAGAGAGCCATTTAGCTTCTGAATGGGATATTGTAACTGACAGAAGGTGGAAAGTGGGTTGATGTGGTATATTTTACAGAAATCTATCAGAAAACATATATAAAGAGGAAAAAAAAACCACTTCCAAATTCTCAGATAGAGTTAGGTAGTTTTGAATTTAGCAGACTTGATTATTCAATGTCTCATATCTTACCAGGGAAATGTATCAAAATATTCTCTGGTCCTTCTTTAAATACCAAATAGGATCCTTCCTTAACAGACTGATTCAGGAGTTCTTATATGGGACTCAGTTTTCTCCTGTTTCTTAAAGGTCAATATATAATTCTGAAAGTTACTTCAAAGTCCAAAGAGTTGAAGATTATTATTCCTTAATACTTATTTTTAGTTTTCTAAAAAGGGATTAATCTACAGTGAGGCTCTGCAATGAGCCAACAGGCTTCAGAAAGATGCACTGTTCATTCATTCACTCATTCATTTATTTAGTCATCCATTTGGAAAACATGCATTGAGCAGTTTTAAAAAGCAGTCACTGACGTAGGCACTGGGGATATAAATATGCATAATTGCTACAGTCATGCTACCAGAAAGTCCATTCCCAGTGCGTGGCTGCTTTGAGAATTCAGGCTGAGACTGTCCATGATGGCAACTTCCTAGAGAGATTCCATAGTTAAAGGCCATTGCTATATATTTCATCTTCCAGCTCAAAGCTCAGAAAAAGTACAGTTAAACATGTAGGTCATGAGGGAAGTTCCCAAACATTTCTTTTTTTGTGTTTTGCTTTTCAAATTGTTTGTGTGAAATATAACTCATACAGAGAAAAAGCGAAAAAAAATTGTACAAGTTAAGAAATAATTTTAAAACAAACACCCATGAACTCCTCTAAGGTTGAGATACAAACTCCACAGTGTTCCTTCAGAATCAAAATCCCTTTCTTTCTCCAGAGGAGCCAAACCCTGATTTTCAAACTTTATGTGAATGGAATCATACTGGGTGTTTTTGTTTGTTTGTTTTTGCATTTGCTACTTTTGTTTAATATTATTATTATTTAATTAATCCAGGATGTTGCATGTAGTTCTAGTATGTTTATTTTCATTGCTGTATAGTATTCCATTGTATGAATTTACCACAATTTATTTAGCTATTCTACTACTGATGGACATTTGGGGTGTTTCCAATTGTCTGGCTATTATTACACAAATGTCACTACTAACGCTGGAATTGTTGGGTTATAGGATATGCTTATAGTCAACTTTAATATATATTACCAAACTGAATTCCAACTGAATGAATCAAATTTACACTCTGACAAGCAGCTTGTGAGTTTCTGTTGCTTCATATGCTCATCAACATTGGTATTGTTGGACATTAAAATTTTTAATCAATCTGAAGGGTACAATTCTTTCTCTTACATCACCTTTCAAAGGTTGTGTAGTGTTCTCATTCATATTTAACTCTCTGATCCATTGGTAATTTTTGTATATAAGATGAGAAAAGGTCCAATTTTATTTTTATATGAATGTTCAATTCCAAATGTTCCATTTATGGAAAGTCCTTTATTTTTTCACTGATCTACTATGTCACATCTGTCATATATCAAATGTTCATATATACAAAAATCTCTTTATCTGGTCTCTCTTTTTCCAGCTTTAGGCCAATTCACACTGTCTTGGTTAGCAGAGTTTTTTTTGAGTCTTCATATCTGGAGTACCAACTTCCCCTACTTGTTTTCTTTCTTCAACATCTTAACTACTCCTGGCCCTTTATATTCATATATATTTTAGAACTAGCTGTCAAGTACTAAAAAGATCCTCTTGGCATTTAATTGAGATTAATTTGATATGCTTGAGATGCATTAGAGGGGGCTATACAAAAGCCTCAGCCTCTAAGTTCCAGTTCAGGACAAACCTGGAGGCACATTCGAGCCCTGGACATCCCTGTAGGGACTGGCCGAGGCCTTTGTTGTGGCTGCCTCACAGTTCAGTTCCTCTATTCCAATTCTCATTCCTTCACTCTCTCACACGTAATGATCCCAAGAGCACTCTTCAATAAACATCCTATCTACAAATCTGTCTCAGAACCTACTTCCTGAAGAATCCAATCTGTGACACAGATTAGATATTTATTATGGATTTGAATTTTCTTCTCTGCCTGCTGTACTATCTCTAACTCTAAAACCTGTGGAGTTTCTGAGCACTTTATACTCCATCAGAAAATTCTACACAATACTGCTCCTGAACAAGGTAAAACAAGATGCACAATGGGCTACATTCCATGGCTTCACTAACTTTATCATCCATCTCATTGCACAGAAGCTGCTTACATAGAATAGAAATGTATGTTGCAAACCAGAAATAATATATGATGTTGTTTCTTTTATAGCCATATTCCAAGCAATTGGAAACCAAGCAATGGATGTAGAAGTAGTGGCTCCTACTTGTCCTAGTAATGACTCATTAATACTTTTAACCCTATCCTTCTTGGTTCTACTGATTTAGAGGTTTAGTACCTCTGAGATGTATGCTTCCACCATGGAGCACTAACAACTTAAGGATAAGCTGAAGTCTAACAATTTTGGAGTCTTTGTGCCAAAAGGCAAATGGCAAAAATAAAACCTTACAAGACTGCCTACGGGGATAATACTAACTGTCAAGGGAAACATTTTGTAACTGCCATACAATGGGAAGTGTTTACATAGCACCAGCAGACTTCTGAAATGCCTCTTTATATGAGGACATCTAGAGATAAAAAGTTAGTAAAAGTCACTACAATTCTAAACAAGCTGGATTATCATGCTGCGATATCCTTTAAATAAATACTTTTAATGCTCAAATATTCCAGGGTCACTTTTTGTTTCTTAGAATAAGAACCTTGACCAATTCAGAAATGTGTATACCAGCAGGATAACACAATGATTTACTGGGTTCAAAATATGAAAATAAGATAAATTTTTTCCACTTAATTCATAGAATAAAAATATTCAGGTTAAATATATTAGATGTGCCAGAAATGCTGAGGTTAAGACCACCATTTGGACTCTGTTTCACATAACTTTCTCACCAGGAAGCTACAGTCCCCAGAGCTTCACCAATCTGTCCAAATTCACTTCTATTCTCACACTGCCTAACACTTCTAAGTGAATTCCAAGACAATATCTTCTCTCTCTCTTTTTTAATTCTTTTATAAATTGACTATCACTTGAACTTTCTAACTTATTCTCATATACTTTTATTTGTTAAGTAGAGTGAACATTGGTACATTAGAGTGTATTTAAATGGAAAAGATGTTAGCAATGAAATGTAAGCAACCAAAATCTTTCTTTTTTTTTCTTAGGGGTAAAGTTTTGCTCATTCTTTACTAAAACATGTAGCTAACAGATAACTGTCTCATGCCTGATAACCATCAGCAACAGAGCAGATTATATCTGTGCTAATCATTCTATTTCCAGCCAAACTGTTTGTCAATTTACCTGATGGCCAGCATTCTGATTATGATCTCTTGACATATGCTTATATTCAGTGAAATTCCAGTCACTGTTACACATTAGATAGTTAATTTATAAAGGATGCTGTTATATAATTTTCTACTCGAAAACTCTATTTTCAGGTTATAGGTTTAAGGTCTGATATTGGTAGCAGATATTCTAAACTTAAACCAAATTGATAAACTAGATGTTGTCCAAATGACCTCCGTTAACAACTCTGGGGAAAAACTCACAGAGAGGGCTTCCCTGTTGGCGCAGTGGTTGAGAATCTGCCTGCTAATGCAGGGGACATGGGTTCGAGCCCTGGTCTGGGAGGATCCCACATGCCGCAGAGCAACTAGGCCCGTGAGCCACAACTACTGAGCCTGCGCGTCTGAAGCCTGTGCTCCGCAACAAGAGAGGCCGCGATAGTGAGAGGCCTGTGCACCGCGATGAAGAGTGGCCCCCGCTTGCCACAACTAGAGAAAGCCCTCATACAGAAACAAAGACCCAACACAGCAAAAATAAATTAATTAATTAATAAACTCCTACCCCCAATATCTAAAAAAAAAAAAAAAAAAAAAAAAACTCACAGAGAAATTATTGAACTCGTGGCTAAATCTATAACCTATCATTCTAAAGTCTCTGGGCCAGAGGTCAGTCGGATTGCTAATGTAACTCACACCTTTCAGTGCATTCAGGAACGTTAGAACTAATAAGTGATTTCATTAAGAAGACTATAAAATATATAAAAATCAAGCAGTCCCCTATTGTATCATCAATAACCAATTACTTTATTTAATAGGGGGAAAATCATCAACACCAGCAACCACCTAAAAATAAAACAAGCAAACAATAAACCTAATAACCTAGGAATTAAGAGGAAAACTGTGGATTTTTAAAAATAAAGTATTAATATTTCCTGGGAAATAAATATCATAGTTTAGGAAACAAAACTTAATATTATCAGATGTCAATGTTGAAATTAATATGTAAATATCATCCACTTCCAAACAAAGCACAGTGATAATTTTTGATTAATTTTCCAGAATAATTCTTCCCTAATAACAACTTTACTGAAGTATATCTCACATATCGTAAAGTTCACTCATTTCAAGTGCACAATCTAATGATTTTTAGTAATCTTACTGCATGGTGAAGCCATCAACTTAAATAAATTTTAAAACATTTCCAGGACTTCCCTGGCAGCCCAGTGGTTAAGACTCTGCCCTTCCAATTCAGGGGGCAGGGGTTCTATCCCTGGTCGTGGAACTAAGATCCCACATGCCGCGTGGCATGGCCAAAAAGAGAAAAAAAAAACTCAGTATTTAAAAAAAAAAGAGAGAGAGAAAAATAAAAGGAGGATGTTTAACTAACATAAGAAAACAATCTTTAAAAAAAAATTTTTTTTCCATCACCCTGATAAGATCCCTCATGCCTATTTACAGTTCATTCCCACTCCCACTCTTAGCCCCCATGTAACCACTAATCTACTTTCTGTTTCTATAAATTTGCCTTAGAGAGACATTTCATATAAATGGAATCATACATTATGAGATCTCTTGTGCCTAGCTCTTTCACTTAGCATAATGTTTTTGAGGTTCATCCTTGACGTAGCATGTGCCAGTAGTTTGTTCCTTTTTATTGCTGAATAGTATTCCACAGTATGAATATTGCTGCCAAAATAACTGTGAGATTACCAATAAAATAAATATGTTAAAAGAACTAAATCATTTTGAAGTTGCAAAAGATAGGCGGCTCTTATCCATATGACATTATAAGTCTACAATAATATAAACAATGTGATATTAATACAGGAAATGACAGACACTTCAACAGAGAAAACTGTATTATTTAGACCTAAAATGCAGTATTTACAAGAACTTAATATATAGTAAGAATACACCTCAAATCAGTGCAGAAGGAAGATAATTGATTATTCAATAAGTGGTGTTCAGACAACTGGCAAACATAAAAATAATCTTAAATTCTAACTGCACATTGGACACCATAATGAAATTAATCTCAAACAGTTTAAAGATTCAAATGTAGAAAGTGAAATTAGAAACATACTAGGTGAATATTTATACAGTCTTTAGCCTCACAGGAAAGGTAGAAACTATAAAAAAAAAAAAAAGGCGGGCTTCCCTGGTGGCGCAGTGGTTGAGAGTCCACCTGCCGATGCAGGGGATACGGGTTCGTGCCCCGGTCTGGGAGGATCCCACGTGCCGCGGAGCGGCTGGGCCCGTGAGCCATGGCCGCTGGGCCTGCGCGTCCGGAGCCTGTGCTCCGCGGCGGGAGAGGCCACAACAGTGAGAGGCCCGCGTACTGCAAAAAAAAAAAAAAAAAAAAAAAAAAAAGGCTTACTACATCACATTTTTGAAACTTATTCATGACCTAAATCATAAAAAGTAAATTGCAAATCACAAAAAAGGGAAAATATTTACAGAATATAAATGCCTAATAAGTGGTTCATATTTCAATATATAACATTTAAAAAGTACTTACAACCCACTTAGTAAGAAATTCAACCCCAATGTAAAATATATCAAATAACCATATTAATAAATGAGCAAGGAATAACAAAGAGCCAGTAGAAATAAGTTCAACCTTATTATAGTAAAAGTGAAAAGGAGAACGATAATGAAATATATGTATCAAATTAAATTTGATATTGAACAGGATTTTTTAATGCTAATCCCTAGAATTAGCTGGTGTGTGGGCAACAGCTGCTCTCATATTCTCTAGGTGAGAGTGTAAATTGGTGTAACTTCTATGGAGGACAATCAGAAAAAACTTCACAAAAGCCATACAATGATGCATACTCTGACTCAGCAAGTCATTGCTAGTATTTTTTTTAAATAATCATTGCTAGTATTTTAAGGATAGTCATGAGTAGTTGTTTATAATATAAAAATCTAATAGCACTAAAATATTTAACAATAAGGAATTACTTAAAAATTATAACAAATGCATACAATTTAATTTTCTTCAGTCAATAAAATGATGAGAAAGAATTAAGTGGAATGACATGAATAGTTGCTAAAAAATATTGTTTAACAAAAGCAGATTTTAGAATAGGCTTTGCTGTATGATCCATTTTTGTTTTAGAAAAAGGAATAAAACTTTTTAAAACATGGATAAGTGGTAGAGGGAGACGTTTAGTTGTGATTATGATCATCACAGTTCCTACTGATGGAAGGATAATGAATATGTCTAAAATGAATTTAAAACATGTTATTTGGCTCATCTGTATTTTCCATATTTTCTACAAGAAACATGCATTGTTTATCACCAGTGATTCTTTTTAATAAAATGTTATTTAAAAGTATGCTCACTTTCTTGAATAAGTGATTGGACTCATAATAAATGATAAGCTTAATGAGAATTAGATTCAAAATCCAAGCAAAGCCTACCATAGGATATCTCATAGGATGTAAACAGGCATATTTAAAAAGGAGATTAAATTTTCAGAAAAATTTAGATAGAATTGTATATCAGTGATCATGTTCTAATCATTTTTTTGCTTCTCCGTTACTGGCTTTTACCCTCCTGGTATTACTTACTATATTTACTCTTCTGCCATTTCTTTGCCCTTGGTTTACCAATAATGGATGCAATTTCCTCACTGAGAAAAACGGTAAGAAGAAAATGGCCTTTTAAACCTGGCTCCCCCCAGATTACTCCCCTCTCTCTTGTTCTTTTCATTAAACTTCTTGGACGAATGTTCCATACATTCCACTGACTTCTACAGCTTGTATTCATTCTCAGCCCATTGCAATCTGGCTTTAGTCCCAAATATTCTGATGCAACTTTTGACACCAAGTTTACAAATGCTCTACTAAATGCCAAATATGTTCAAAAAACTCTTTCCAAGCCTCCAGGGTAGAGGTCTTCTCTTAAACATTTTGATTCCCCTCAAGCCCCAGGCACAGTCTTTTCCTTCGTGGTAAATCCACCTTTGGCATCAGGCACCATTCTAGTTACCAGATACAAATCAGTAACAGAGTAAGAAACAGAATGCATTCTGGCTCCCAAGAAGTTTGTGTTCAGCTATCATGACATCTCTTTTGTTGTACGGGTAACTGTCTTTACCTGTTTCTCATGTAATTGAAAGGTTAAATGAGATAATGTATATAAAGCACTTGGCATACAGACTGTAATTCAAACTAAGAGCTCAATTAATGGTAGCAAATGTCCAAATTCTGTGTGTTCAGTAGGTGCTATGACCCAGGGTAAATTTGCTTCTCAGAAACTAAAAGTGCATTTGCATTTCAAAAATATGTTTTACATTGGGAATCACACTTTGTTGCTACCTTCATGACTGAGCCTTCCATGTTTCAGTTTTAGATCTTACTGATTCAAGGCTTTCCTATGTCTTAGCACAGAATTAGGTACTGGAGCTGTAGAAATGAATAATACACAACCCTTGTCCTCAATGGGCTCACTGTCATGTTGATGGTAAAAGTAGAGTTACAATGCAACATAAGAAGCATGATTACAAAGTTATTCATCATACAGATATGAGCTGATACTTAAGCTTTTTAAATCGAATGAAGGTCCAAACACAGAAAAGCCACTGTACCTATGAAATAGGCATAGACATAATATGAGCTAAAGACTGTACTTAGCCCAGCATCTTCAAATAATATTTGGAAGAATACAAGGTGTAAACAAAAAATGCACTACTCAAACATTTCAGCATAAATGAATTTACCTCCCAAAAGAGCAAAAGAAATTTTTATCTAAGATATTGTATCATCAGTACTGAGAACAGCTAGGCTTTTCATTCAAAATTGGAATTTAGAAGATATACATAGACTATGAAAAATCACAAATACCAATGTGCATATTTGTGGGACTTGAGACATGTAGTTGGTTCCTTTAGCTTTCTAAGGTTTTAGAGAAGCAGAATTGGGAGAGATTCCATCTGCCATGTCTGTATTCAGAGGGAAATATTATAACCTGTTTAACATCTACAGTAAAAGTGTATTTTGAGACCTGAATAGGTCTAAGAAACCTAAGTTTCTTTCCAACTCAATAGGTAAAATACTGTTGGTTGTAAAGGGAAAGGGAACTCTTTCTTGAACCCTCCTGACGATTTTGTATCTGGTCAGAGAAATTTCAGTTACTTTCTGGGCCTAAGGCTGAAAATAAGTTTTTCCTCACACTCTGACCACCAGATTACGAATGGACAAGCAAGGCCATCATTTGGCAGATAAAACACTTTGGCAATATCTATATGTGTGCAAGTGTGTGTGTGGGCACAGATGTGTGTGAGAACATGCCTGAAATGACAAGGTCCCTGAGAGCAGACGCTGGGTCTTATTTTTCTTTATACCCTCAGTGATTTTCTCAGAGTAGGCACTTACTAAAAGTGAATCAATGGATCAGAAAATGGATAGATGAAAGAAGAATGTACAAGTGGTGTGTATGGTAAGACAGTACTTCATCACTTTGTTATTGAAATAAACATGAAGTGATTAAACCACATGTGGGTTTCTTGGTAAAAGCCAGAGGCCAAAGAGAGAGAGAGAGAAGTTTGAAATATTTGTGTTGACTCCACGAGTTTCTTTAAATTTGGAACACTGATTAAACCAAGCCGTTGTCTTTCATACAGTCGGTTTAATTCTGGATGACTCCACTCTTAATCTAGTTTAAAAAGAGGTACTACCATTGGTTTCCACAGTACATTTGAAAAACAAGCATTTTTGTTGAATAGATTTTATCTTTCACCATGGTCTACCTCTTCCACATTTTTGAAACTTTCTCTCTTTTCCATACTTTTAACCTTGCAGAGATGGGTAGAAAAATTTTAAATATATCTGTAAAAATAAATCAAAAACATTTTTTCTATCATCTATATAAATCAAAAACTTTTAAACACTAATTTATTGGCATTAACTTACCAATGTCTACTGAAGTTAGTTTCAACTTGATGGTCATCACTGACTTAGAAGAGAACTTTCCAGAAACACTGGCTAGGAGTGAGGCAGAGGGTGGACAAAAAGATATGAAGGACTGTGCACAAGAAAAAACTGGAAAATGCTTTGAGCATTACTCATTGCCCATCTGTATAGCATGGCTCAATTTTATGCATGAAAACATGTGTGGCTCATAGGATCATCAAGGAGAAAACAGTGGCTCTTTAGATTCCAGCCGTAAACAGTATGGAAGAGCCTCTCTGATATCTTCCAGTTATCATTATCACAAAAAATGATGCTTTTTCAAAACTCAGATATCACTGGGGATTTTTAAGATTTACTTGAAAAATATAAGCAGTGGGGTAGTCAGTTTGCAATTACTCCCAAATTCAGTGAATTTAAGTTTACTGAGTTCCATATACTGTATACTATATCTATGAAGGTTGCTTGCGGCGCTGTTTCTGTCCCTGTGAAGGCTACAGCTGTCACAAAGTTCCTGTGACATGTCATCGTCTTCTGTTATCATCCTTGCTCTACAGCCTGTATCCCTGCATCACAAACCACCTCCTTGGCTTGCCAACATGGCCATCAGAAGAGGCGATGTTGCTTTAGTGTCACTTTTGAACCAAAGGGAAAGAGCAAAACAAGCCCTTATGCATAGATGTTTTGGCTTGGATACAGGACACTAGCTCAAATAAAATGTCACTGCAAATAGCACAAATCACTGTAAACAAATACTGCCTCCACGCCTGGTGTAAAACATCCACAGATAAGGCTAAGACTATCAAATGCTGCTTTGGGACATGCTTTTGTCTCCTTCATCTTTAAGCTCAGAGCTCAATCCAATTATCCACAAATTTAGGTTCTGTTCCTGATTTATGTATACTAGGGTTGGAGAGTTGTTGTTTTAAAAATATTTTTGGTATGACAAGTTGAAAATTTTAGCTCATAAGCTAAGATTACCTCAAAATAAATATGTTAAGTAAATCCACAAGATATGAATGCAAGGACTCTTGGCATACAAGAAAGTTAAAATATAAATTTTTCACAAGGAATTGACATAATTCATAAGATTCTTTACATTCTCACCATTTATTTTGAGAATGTCCAATTTGTGCATTTTTCATCAACTTATACTGTTAAGCATAAAATGTTTTCCCCAAAAAAGGATTCCTGAAAGATTCTTGAAATTGCCTTCTGCAGTTTCCTTCCTCACTGTAGCTAACTATAAAATCCTTACACTGTGTTACTAAAATGCTAGATTCTTTCCATAATTCATATTGATTTTTGCATAAAACGCCTATTCTGAGCTCAGAACTACATAATCAAACACAACCATCAGTTTCTGATGCTAAACAAAATTATCCCTTTGGGGGGATTTAGTCACACCTTCTCTGGAGATAAAGGGGAAAATAATCATCTCACTTCCTGAAACATTATAGCTTTACATTAGATAAAATAGACGCCTCTATCTGGAGTCAATTTCCATGTCAGGTAAATCAAATAGTCATAGCTCCACAGTAAAGAACAAAATTTCATCTGTAAGTCAAATTTCTAGACAGTTCCTGAGGCTTTTAAACCTTCAAATACCCAGAGAAGGAGGTGGTCATGAAGGAGCTTATGAAAAGTGATCTTTTTCCCAGGGAATTTTTGTCTACTATTAGCCAGATGATGTCTCCTTCATGTTAGTCCCTCCCCAAAACAAATTAAGACTTCCAAACTAATCTTCAGAAGAATTCCTCTTTGTAGAAGGCGTAATCCTAAAACCCTATCACATCCTTTCACATCCAGAGTTGCTTTGGGGAGCAATACACAAGCTCACCTCCTCCCACCACCCTCACTGGGGACACCCACATTGCCTTTCCTCCCCTTCTTGGTCCAGAGCAAACAGCTTTGATACTTGCAGCTGTCCCCTCTTCCTGAAAGTGTTGTCCTCGTGCATTTGAACTGGGGCTTTGTCACACTGCCCAAGTCTCAGCTCAGATGTCCCTGTCCCAGAGACACCTCTGACCACTCATCCAAAGTGGCTTCACCAGGAATATCATGTCTCATCCCTTTGGTTTCATTGACTTCAGAATAGTCATCTTGATCTGATACTAACTTGCCTACTTGTTTTCTTGTTTATTATCTGGCCTCCCCATTCCCCACTGGAATATAAGCTCTATGAGAACAGGGCTTTTACCTGTTCTCTTCTGTCTTCTAGGTCACCGTCAGTACACAGTATATTTAAAAGACCAGAGACAGAAGCAGATTCTGTTGTGTCTGGGAGAAAAATATTACATCCTTAGGCTCCTAAGTCTCCTTCTCCCCAACCTCTTTGCTTTCTCACCCAGATCAGGAATTTCTGTCTTTGAACTGCTCAAACATCCTCAAACCAACTGCCTTTCATTTAGTCACCACAAAATGAATTCTAGGTCCCAAGCATGCATTCTGTCACTTCTCTACCAAACAGATACTCCATGATTCTCTGAGGAACGTTCCTTCCTTCCAGGCAGCACACAGAGCCTGCAGTGCAGGTTACTAAACGTGAATGCAGGCACCATGGCTGACGACTTCCAAATATGGCATCAAAACAGCCACAGCAACTCGTCTAAATGATATCATATCTCCCAGCGGCTGGATTTCGGTTTGTTAATTTTAAAATGAGAGGCCGGTTTAAAGATTAACAATTTGCTTGGATAAAGGAAAAGGGAAAAATATAATTAATCATTTGCCTGTCCCCCAACACTAGTTTACAAAACCATGGTGCAACTTTATTGAGCTCAAAATTGAAGGGTGGCAAGGTTAATATGTAGCTTTAGACCTCACGGTTTCATTAACAAACACATTACAGGCTGTAAAGCTGAACTGACATTAATGCTAGGCCCAAACAAAGTAAATAATTACTGGCTTGGCAAATGAGGAAGTACTTGCAGAGTTTGTTTACATTGGGTTTTTGGAAAATTCATGTTGGCAACAAGTCAAATACAGTTTGACTAGTAATTGTGACAATTGCTCACAGATGCTGCTGGAAGAACAACAAAAGAATGGATTTATGGCTTTTCTTTCCCCCTACATTTTCCCCCTTTGTTGCCTTTTTTTTTTTTTTCTTTACCATTTTGGATCAATAAAGAACTTGCAGCCACAAAGATAAGTGGGTTACATGGCAGATGGGCCTTGGAATGTTTAAAAATCTCATGTTGCATTTTGTCTCTTGGCCCTAGATTGGAAAAGACACAGCTGCATTCAAGCTGCATTCATAAAATCCATGCTCCTTGAAAATGTCTATGAGTCCTCTCAATAGAACAGAGTTGAGATGAAGCCTGTGTAGAAATTTTCCAATAGAAAGACTGGTTTGTTTTGTGCTGGTGCACTGTTAACAAGCCACTGAGTTCGTAAGACTTAAGGAGAGAATTCTAGCTGAACAGGATCCGTTTCATTTTCCCTAGCTGGACTGGAAAAGTATAAACAGGAATCAAGGAATGAAACAACTCACCAAACTGGAAAATAGTTCTGCAGAGCAATTGAGGTCTGTGACATATAATTTGAAACAATTTTGGTTTCCCTCATCAAAGATCAGTATTTTGCCAACTAAAAGCTAATACTTCACACACACACATCCTGGTCCTTCCAAATACTTGAATCTAAATCTCTTTATTCTTGAAAGACAGAATTTCAATGATTTTAAGTATAAATGCAAAGCCTGGATCTTTCTAATTCCATTTCTACTAACTTCAAGTAGTAAGAGCCAGAATATCCTGGGATTTTTTAGTGCTTAACTGAATCATTCAACATGAAAATCTAAAGCCTTCATTATTATTTAAGTGCCTTATCTAGATCCATAATCTTTGAGATACCAAAGCCATATCCATTGTCTGTTCCAACACATTGTTCTATCATTCTCTAAATCATGTTTCTCTTACTACTCCTTTGGGTGATCACTGCATAAAACTGAATAAAAGTAGATCATCATTTGCTAAATAACTAAAGTAGAAAGGAATATATGCCCCAATAGGCCTTCTTTTAACCATTTAAATACTGTGCTCATCTGTCAACAACAGACTCAATTCACATCGTCCAAGTTTTCAGATTTTTATTACCTCTAGTCTTGAAACCCTAACTATTCCTTAGAAGGAAAAGTAGTTTGAACACAAATAGCTATAATACCAGCTTGTAGTTGGAACACGAATAGCTATAATATTTTAAACTCTAAAATTTCCTATCTCTCAACTTTCCTATTTCCTGGACTTCTCAGACAATGGAATTTGAATGTCACAGGCAGGACACAGGGAGAGGTTGGCTGGAAGCAAAATTCTTCAGATTTAGAGGTAGAATCTTTGACTCATGTCTGGATCATCATTGGCCATTAGCACAAGGCCAGTGATAAAACTTCTCTGATGCCCCTGAATAAACTCAACCTAAGAATTACCAGTGAAACTTTCTGATACACTTTTTAACTCTAGGCTAATTATCAACGGTAATAACACAGGGTAACATTCTACTAAATAATGTGTCATACATGACTGGGATCATTATAACAGCCTCTTAACTAGCTTGGTTGCCTCTTTTTTTTTTTTTTTTTTTTTTTTTTGCGGTACAAGGGCCTCTCACTGCTGTGGCCTCTCCCATTGCAGAGCACAGGCTCCGGACGCGCAGGCTCAGCAGCCGTGGCTCATGGGCCCAGCCGCTCCGCGGCATGTGGGATCTTCCCGGACCGGGGCACAAACCCGCGTCCCCTGCATCGGCAGGCAGACTCTCAACCACTGCGCCACCAGGGAAGCCCACCTGTAACCTTTCACTTTTCAAATCTTTCTCCCACATTACAGTCAGCCCCAGATTTGATCATGCCATACCATTTCTCAGAATTTACTGAGGGAGTCTTACTGCCTACAGGATAACATCCAAATGCCCACACATTTCTTTGAATGTTGACACCATCTAACCTTGACTTAGCTTTAGCTATCTCCAACCCGATTCCATTGTCCTCCTGATGGTTCCCTTCAGGTCTGCTTGGCATTTTTTCAAGAATCCTTGCACTTTGCCTAACTGAAGACTCAGGCAAGAGATAAATTGCTCTTGTAGGCTTATTTTTGAGTTTCTTTTACCACTGACCTTCTTTTGTTCTTTTACTCTTATGTTCTTTTACTCAAGACCTGGTAGGCTACATTAAAGATTTTGAACATTTTTCCAGTAAACTTTCTGGAATTTTAAGTTCGTGCTTATATCACAAAGCCAGATCATAAATTTTTTAAAAAATAGCTGTTTATACAAATTTGGAGAATTCACTGATTCAGTCTTATCTGCTGTCTGATAAATACTTTAAGCAATAATGACACTAGAAAGTAGAACTCAATATATAATAGATATCGATATAAAAATATATAGATATATATTTCAACCATAAAGTCATAGAATGTTACCTGTCTCTCAGAGTAACATTTGTTGAGTTATAAAACAGACTCACCGACTGCTCTAAAGTTATACTGTTGAATAACATACATGGAAAAAAACCAGAATTATAACCCCAGGCAAAAATGAATATATTAGAGGTGAATTTTGGAAGAAGTAAAAAAGAAATAGAAAGCAGTTATAAGGGGAGCACTTAAAATTAGGTATGAATGGTTTGCACTGTTGATTAAAGCATTTTAAAAATCAGTAAAAGAACACTTTGCACCAAGTAGCTTTCAGGAATCTTAGGAAAGACCATTTGATTCAGTTCAAAGGTTAGAAGCCTTTGACCCAACAGGTGAAGAAGGTGGTTCCATCTCCATTTCAAGAGAAACAAATAACTATAAGTTCAGAGTCTAAGATCAAGTGTTAATTGTTCGCTCTAAGAAATTTTTTAAAGAAACAAGCTATGTTCAAAAAATGTAATATCTAATATAAAGATTGTATTCTTTCATTATATTATTTTATTACATATCTCATATCTTCTATCATATGATAAGCTCCTTAAGGTACCTCTGTATTACATAAATCCAAAATTTAATACCATATCCCTTATACAAAGTAGGCTAACAGTGTGTATTTTGAGTTGGACTATATTCACATATATTCATATATTCTTATATATTCATATATATTCATATATTCTTCATTCAAGAAGTCTTTTAGATCTTCTCAGACTTTCTGATTCTCTGTTATCTTACATTTTCCCCTTTTAACTAAAGAATATGTTTCAGAGATGAGCTACACTTGGTTGTATGTATGTTTCCTCTCAATCATGTTACTGGGCCATATGCCTATCACTAATGCAATCATTAGGAACAGGGGACTGGAGGTCTCTGACTAGCCACCTGGTCCTGTGCCCACCTCTAGGATAATGGTGGTGCTGGTGGCACCATGATCAGCATACCCACCAAGCCAACATGGGGTTGTGGGAATCCATTTGTGATAACTCTACCGCATGTATTTAACAATAAACAAACCAAGGACAAGAACTTTGCTTTCTTTTCAAGTTCCCACAGAGCATGTTTAAAATACACTCTCCTGATCATAGATTTAGCTTATAAAGGCCACTACCAGGACTAGCCTTGAAATAAGCAGATGCTGTTGGGTTAATAAAAAGAAGGATCAGGGAAAAAGAGTGGCAGAATCTCACTGCCCAAAATCTATTCTGAAAGCTGTTTACATTGTTGTGAAGACTATTAAAATGGGATCTTGCCTGTTATCTAATTTTAGCTGAAACCCCAGAGTCAAGAAATCTAAGTAGTTCCTTATCTAAAATAAAATAACATGCTGGGCCTTTGCAGGCATTCACAGAAGAAGAAAGCTGGTGACCCCTAAGCATCACCCACTCCAAGAAAAGCCTGTACCTCCAGAGTTTGATGAGGCAAGATGATGGTTGATCCCCTTGGTAAGATGTGACCTCAGAGAAGACTTGAGTGGTCCCAGACTCTGGTTGAGAGGAATATCTACAGGGAAAAGTGAACTCAGCAAATAAAATCTGTGGGAGTAGACTTCCAGAAGTGAGGTACAAAGTCATAAACAGACAGCCAAAGGATGCAGCACATATGCTGGGGAGACCCCATAAGAAGTCTCAGGAAATGTGTGAAAGTCTGTGCACATATATGCATGTATGCATGTGATCTCCAAAAAGATCCACAAAAGACACATAAAAGAAGATAAGAATTTGACCATTCAGTGAAACCCAAAGGGCATCAATGCCAGTTGACCAATTAAACCAGTCAAGCAAGACACTTTCTGTCTCTGACTTCTCTCTCTGTCCCCATTCTCAAAACATGGAGAAGCCAATGGAATCACAGGGTGTTGGGAACAAAGGGTGGAAAGGTGAGTGGGGCATAATTAAAACCTGATCTGTGGCTAGCCAAACTGAGGAGGCAGGGAAACAGAAAAAAAATCCCTTAATTTGCACGACATTTGGGCATTTAATATTAGAGTGGACTATACTTTCTATTAGTTAAATAAAGTGATTGTTTATTAATATCTGAAAGTGACCAGAGGAGCTAGACAACCTGTAAAAGATAATGCAGAGGTAGGGAAAAATATGAATAAGCATAACCCTGAATGTTGTAGAGAAAAATAGCACATTTTTATAATTTCATCTCTAATAGACCAGTTTGTTCCATAAACTTGTAATTTATTTCTTAGCTTTCCCTAATGCTTGAAAGGCACTGTTAAAAAATCATTTGTGTTATCTATGCTGGATCATTGTACCTGAATTGTTAGGACTCCTTCAGTTGTAAAAGAAATCCAATTCAAACTAGATTTTAAAATAAGAGAATGGTCCACATAATTGAAATGGTTTCATGCAGAACCGGATCTAGGGGCTTAAGTGAATCATCAGGACTTTCTTGCTGTTTTTTATCACTGCTTTTGTTTTTTCTCTTCTACTTCAGATAGTTTCCACCTTGCAACATTGCATTTGTTACTCTCCTAGCAATAAATATCAAATATTAGAGAATTCTCTTGGGCCATATGTCTATCACTAATGCAATCACTAGGAACAGAGGACTGGAGGTCTCTGATTGGTCACCTGGTCCTATGCCCACCTCTAGGATGATGGTGGTGTTGGTGGCACCATGACGAGCATACCCTCCAAGCCAACAAGGGGTTGTGGAGAAGTGGTTACCCACAAGAAAAGTGGATTGCTGTAACCAGAGAGGAAGGAGGGCAAAAGCAACAGAAGTCTCTTACAATCACCCAAGTTTATTAGTGTTTATTAGAGTGGATAGCTAGCCAGCTGTGGGTCTAGTTTTAAGCTTGGGTTTCTGCCTTCATTGAGTAGAAATAGCTGGGTAGGACACAGAAGAAAAGATTGTAATAAAATTCCCACATTATGTTCTGTAATGATTTTTAAAACAGGTTCACAATTTACACACTTCCCTTCAAAAGGTGGAACCTAACTCCTTCCTCTTAAGTTTGGGTTGGGCTTCATGACTTGCGTTTAATGAATAATGTTGTGAAATAATGAAAGCGATGTTATTTCACTTCTGAGGCCAGGTCACAAAAAAGAATAGCTCCTGCATGCCCTCTCTCTTGGATCACTTGCTCTGGGGGAAGTCAGCTACCATGTCACGAGGACTCAGGCATCCCACAGAAAGATCCACTTGTGAACCTTTCTGAACTGAAGTCTCTGCCAGTAGCCAACACCATCTTGCCAACCACCTTGTAAGCCACCTTACAGAAGCTGATCCAGCAGCTCCAATTAAGCTTTAAGATGACTGCAATGAGACGACCTGGGGGACATCATGATTAAACCTCCCAAGAGACCCTATGCTAGAATCACCCAGCTAAACTGCTCCCAACATCCTGACCCATAGAAACTGTGAGAATAATAAAGGTTTATTGTCATTCTAAACCACTAAGTTTGGGGGTCATTTGTTATGTAGAATAGTTAAATAACACATGTGTCTACTAAGGTGATAATGGATGCTCTATGAAACAAAAGGTCAAATACATGTGGTTAAACATGTATAACAGCTATCTTTGCTGTAGGACTTCTCAGAACCTTAATGTGCTAATATAACTGTGTGTTTCCAGAGAGACAGAGACAGAAGCAGATATAGTATGCAATTTCCCAAACTTCTTTATAAATGCCTTTGTTTTTGAAACACCTAATAATATCTCTGAAGCTCCTAAGTTCCTAGGACATTTGGCTAGGAAGTATATATTAGAGAAGACAACCAAGAAATGTTTTGCTTCTTAAAGAGCAACTTACCATCTAAGGCAAAATCTGAATAACAGATTAATAGGGCCAGGATTAAGGTGAGGCAAGTGAGGTACTCACCTCAGGGGCAAAATTTCAAGAAAACTCAGTAATCAAAATAAAGAATTTTAAATAATACTTTTAAGATAAAAATTAATGCACGAACACCCATGGTGAACCCAATATCAAAAGTTTAAATAAAGACAGGTGTTTGTTATTTTGTTTGTTTATTTATGATTCTGCATTACAGTGCAAAGAAAAGTTATTTCCAATTAGTCTGGTTCCTGGCCCACATGGTGATCATGTTCCCCTCCAGGCAGGTTCATAAGGGTTAACCGTGTGCAAAGAGATCAGGCAACACATGTGGTCTTTTTTTAACTGTAGAGATTGTATTAACTTTTCTACTTGGCTGAAATTGTGGACAGATATTTTGATACATACGTATGGGAGCACATACTTTTTTCCACCTCTGGCTCCAATATGGCTGAGCAAGGCACTGTAGATCAGTAACCTCTCTAGTGAGGGGACATCACGTGATGTAGGTATCAGGTATTCTGCAGGAACTAGAGTTTCCAATTTTCTCCTAAAGTTGGTGCCATAGATGGGCATTTGCTTCTGGGGTCTTTTAGGCAGGATTCATGACATTATCCAGAGACCCCGAGAAAATGGCATACAGGACAAGTTCTGATGCAAGGGAAATATCCAGGACCACTAAGGAGATCAAGCCTGATCGGCAGAACTGAAGACACTCTGGACCATCCTGGGCAGAATATATAAAATTCCTAGGACGGGGAAGGAGGGTAACACCAAAAATGGAGGGAGGAAGATGAGGGGAAAACAATTCTGCCCAGGCCACAGTTTTGCTTATGGTCTTCCACGTTAATTCCTTCAACTGCAAAGGTAGATTTTCATTTGTCTATTTGTTTGTTAATTCACAAATTGAAAATTTCTACACAGACATTTTAAATATCCTTTCAAATATTTGTCTTTTTCTCTCTTTCCTTTCTTTCTTACATTTCCTTTGTGGAGTCTGGGATGCATTTCACAGAAAGAAATTAAGAGTAAATTCGTTTCTCATTTGTTTTCCAGATTGGAAAAAAAAAAAGTTTATAAGACAAAAGGATCTTTTTAAAACCACCTCCCAGATATAAATTACATCTGCTGGATCCTATTGCTGTGTAGTTGATAGAACAGAAACTGATTTCGCTACAAATGGGGGTGTCTCTTCAGATGCTAGTTTTCTACCTCCAAAAGAAGTACAGTATGTCTGAATGTTGATTTGACTTTAGACCTGTTTAGTCAGCTCTTAAAACTCTCCTCTTTGGTGAACACTGCATAGTGAAGCATAGGATTTTTTTTCTTTTTTAATATATTTATTTATTTTACATTATTTATTTTATTTTTGGCTGTGTTGGGTCTTAGTTGCTGTGCACGGGCTTTTCTCTGGTTGCGGTGAGCGGGGGCTACTCTTCATTGCAGTGTGAGGGCTTCTCATTGCGTTGGCTTCTCTTGTTGAGGATCACGGGCTCTAGGTGCGCGGGCTTCAGTAGTTGTGGCGCATGGGCTCAGTAGCTGTGGCTCACAGGCTCTAGAGCACAGGCTCAGTAGTTGTGGTGCATGGGCTTAGTTGCTCCTCAGTATGTGGGATCTTCCCGGACCAGGGCTTGAACCCATGTCCCCTGCACTGGCAGGCAGTTTCTTAATCACTGGGCCACCAGGGAAGCCCCAAGCATAGGATTCTTTGGCTCACCTTTTCTTTTTTCAAATTGAAGGGAGACTGAGCATTGTGAAAGGATTTTAATGCAATTCATGTTGCAAATGACAGTACATACACTATTCCAACACAGTCTGGCCTCCTCTGCAGCTACTCAGCACTGTGGCATCTAATTTTTCAGCTTTACCACATGGAGCTAATCTCTTCTCAGGCAAATGTCAAATCTATAATAATTAGTCAGTGCTGTTCATTTCTCCTTCCAGCCCATACTGACCTCTTGCTGGGTAGATTGAGTACTAGCTCTAATGTCAGGTGTTTGTGAAAGCTTCTCTCAGCTTTTCTTATTCTTCTCTTCAACTTCTCTGACCTGTTTATTATTTATAAAATTCTATAGTAGGAATGCTCCTATAACTCAGGGATTGACAACATTTTTCTCAAAAGGCCCACATAATAAAAATTTAGGCTTTGTGGGTCATATGGCTTCTGCAGTAATACTCAACTCTGCCATTGTAGTGCAAAAGCAGTCATGGATAGTATAAAATGAATGGGTGTGGCTGTGTTCCAGTGAAACTTTATTTGCAAAAACAGGCAGACAAGGTGGATTTGGTCCCTGGGCTGTAGTGTGCTGACCCCTGATATAGATTATGGCTCTGAACTTGGCTAAAATGAAGAGGCCCATGGAAGAATTCTCCTTATCCATTTTCTTTTCTTTACCAAGAACTGATTTCAACAAGGAGACGGACATCTAGGAGATACTTGACACTAGAAAAGAGTTTGTTTTTACCTTTTCTTTTAAGAAAAGCTCTATAATTTTCTTGATGTGAACTGACCACAAGAGAATTTTTAGTTGCCATTTTGTAGTGTGATACCTTCTAGTTTTCTGGGTAAGAAGACTAAACCAGAAGTGGAAAAAATTTGTAAAGACTCATTCAATTGAAAACTTGAGAAGAGTACTAAAACATAGGATCTAGAGACTATTATAGTCCCTCTTGACTAGGTACTTATATCTGTTTAGTTTTTAATTCAGTCCTGTGTGTCAAGGGTTTGCATATCATTGACAAACTAAAACAGGTTTGGAAGAGAGTAAAAGAAGTTGGATGACTTGCAATCATGTTGTATAAGGAACAAAGAAAATGGGGTTGTTCAATCAAGAGGAGAAGATTCATGGGGAAAACAATACTTTTCTTCATATATTTGAAGAGCTGAATTTAGAATAGGTAGTACATTATCTTAGCATGATTTTGAATGATTTAAAAACCAAAAAGGGAAAATTTCAAGAAAAATCTCAGCTAAATTTTTAAAGAGTTTTCTAAGAAAATTGAGGATGGAAATGACTATGTAGAAAGTGGTAGAAATTCTTCTTGTTAACCATAATATGGTAGGTATATTGTGCAGGAAGTTCAATAATCAGATGAGCCATTTGATTAGGTCAATTATTCCCAGTCATAAAGTTTATAGACCAGGAATATATACACACAAATATACTTTTAAAAATAAGAAACTGAAAAAAATGCTTACTAACTTTTTATAATGCCAAGTAAGGACCTTCAAACTAAAACTGATGATCAGTATCATTTCAGAAAATAAACTATATTTTAAATAAAAACATAAGACAAAATATTAAAATTAAAGGCAGTCTGCAAAAATAAATTTAAAAATTTTACAGTATAGTTTCTAATTTCATCAGATAAAAATCTAGCTAGTTAAATGAAGAGATGACATGGGTTTTGATTTTCTCACCTTGGTACAGAATGGCAAAACCTGTGTCATGAAGCATGAGTCCCTTGATTATCATTTGGGAATTACTGAACATTTATAGTTCTCTCCAATTCTAAGATTCTGAACTTTTAAGTGAATACAACAATACCACAGTATGAACTGGGTCCTTCTTCCAAGCACACAGTAGTGATTTAATAAAGGTAAAAGTTACTTTCAAAATGCTCTGCCATGTGAATTTATTATTCTAAATGATTTCATTTACACACAAGTGGCAACATGCTACACCATGGGCAAAGCATAGCTTCTAAGTATTTTGCTATCCTTCTAATAGAGCTAAAATACAAAACACCATAACTTGATAAATAATAGTTACACAGCAACTAGTTATTATGGGTTAAATTATGCCCCTCCTCCACAGGAAAAAAAAAAAAAAGCCTAGCAAACTAATACACTAATCTTGATCATTTCAGAGGCAAAAAGAAAAATCCATTGGTAATATGAAATGAACAGTAGGCTTATCCAGGAAATTTTCTAATAACACTTAGCATTTCAAGATAACTTAACCAAATTATATTTTCAACTAAAATTCTAACTGAAGTTAAAAATAACGTTCAGAAGATCGGGCCCATTGTAAAAACTCTTTCTTAAGCGATTTTGCCCCTTTCCTCCAGTTTTCCTCAGGACATATATTGTAATGCTCTTTGTACAAATGCTTTTGTGAAAAATTTTTGTGAATTCAACGCATTCCTGGATTTTGTCTCCCTAACACACACACACACACACACACACACACACACACACACACTAGCCCTGGCAAGAGTAAGGCATAGTGAATATTGAGGGGGGCAAACACTACACGAGCTTCTACTCACTGCTATGTCAATGCACATAAATTCTAATTTGTAACACCCCTGCAGTTTCCATTGTATGGCTCCATTAGTCTATGCATGAATTATTCACACATGATACATCATAGTGGCATCAGAACCATTTGTGATATCAATTCACACAATTATAAAACAGGTAATCTTCAACTGTCCAACACAACACGTGTTAATTAGCTCTCCAAGAAACTTTGCTAGTCAATCACCTTCTTAAAGCCCAGCTCTGGCCTCACCTTCTCCAATAAGCCTTCCAATCACTCTATCCTACATCCATATCTTTCATTTTCAGACTACCCATGGAATACCTGATAAAATTTAGTAGTTTAAACTACATTTCTTTGCGTTGTTCTTTTGCAGATTTAACTCTTCCGTCTCTGAATATATTATTGATTCTTGAGGAATGGAACAACTATATATGGTTCTTTCGTAATTTCCACAGTACTTAGCGATGCTAGACACATAGTAAGTTTTCAGTAAATACTAGTTGACTTGTTTAACTTCCATGTAAATAGATATAATTCACAAATTTTTAGATGCTGGGCTACTTGGCTTAGCAGATTTCAACTTGTTGAATAATCATGAGTTTTGATGGTATGGTTTATTATTTTGTTATGAAATGTTTGTCTTTTTATTTCCATTAATTCTCTGAGGAAACAAACTTCTTTTTGTGTAATATTATTAAAAGCATGATTGCTGTGATGTTAGGAGAGATATATGTAAATTTTCAAAGCATTGTAAGAGACACAAAATAAACAATCAGTGTATAATTATCATTACTATTTTGCCACTCTACAATTTTTCAGGGCATGTAACAATGGCAAATTACTAGCAGAGTATTTATTATAGCAGAAAAGTAGTTTATAAGGGAGAGTCACACAGTTTAGTCCTATGCATTCAGTAGGTACTTAATAAGTTATAAGTAAACTTTCTATTGAAAGACAACATACATACCAAAACACACAAGTTCTCCCAATGCACAGCACAAAGTAATGGTCACAAAGTGAACATATCTGTGGAACCAGCAACCAGGTCAGGCAACAGAAGATTACCAGCACCCCAGAAGCTCCTTTAATGCAAAATTCAAGTCCCTACCCATAACCGCTATCAAGTAAAACCATTATCTTGACTTCTTATAGCATTGATTAATTTTACCTGTTTTTGAACTTTACATAAATGGAGTCATATTGTATGCACTCTTTCATGGCTGGCTTTTTCCACTCAGTTTAGTGAGATCAATGCACACCATTGCATGTAGCTGCTTGGTTTTTTGGCTTTTCTTGTCATTCTGTTTTTTATTTATAGTACTGTATATTATTCTACCCTATGAATATACCACAATTTATTTATCCATTCTGTAATATGTGAGTTTTTATGACTAGTACTATTTTGGATATTATTAAGCAAGTCTTTGGGTGAACTTATGTATACATTTCTATGGAGTATAAACATAAGAGGGGAACTGCTGAATTATTCTATTCATATTCACCAGATAATATACTTTAGTAGGTTTAGTTTTTACAGGAAATTGCCAAACGGGCTTTCAAATTGCTTTTGCCAATTTACCCTTTCACCAGCAGTGAATTGGAATTTCTCCACATTGTCTCCAATCTTTAATGTTACCTGTCTTTTTAAAATTTTAGCTATTTTGGAGTATGTTTAATAATATCTCAAAATAATTTATATTTCTATGATGAAATTGAGAACTTTTCAGGTCTATTGGTCATTGGGTAATCCTCTTTTGTAACTGCTTAGTCAAATATTTTGCCCATTTTTCTACTGGGTTGTTGTTCCTTTCTTAGAGATTTATAGATATTCTTTGTGTGTAGTGTAATCACTGATACATTTAAATTTATATCCACCATCCTGCTTCTATTTTCTATTTGACCTGGCTGATAAAAGTAAGAATTATTACTGTTATCCTTTCCCTAGTAATGCTAGAACTTTGGAGTACTTTATCTCCCTCTTGCCTTTTGCATTTTTATGTTTACTCCTGGGACATTTTTTTTCTGGTTGAAGAACTTCCTTTAGTATTTGTTTTAGTGAAGGTCTGTTGATGACAACATCTTTCAGCTTTTATTTTCCTGAGAAAAAATTTCACTAATAATCAGAGGCCTTTTTAAACTTTATTTTTACTGTTTTATTTTCACTGTTGATGGATAGTATAGTCTATTTTATTTTATTAATTTTATTTTGCTACTGATAAATAATTTGACATCTTTTTCTTTTGGCACCTTCCATTCCCTATCAGTTCCATAGTTTGTGTTGAGGAGTCAACTGTAAACTTATTATTGACATATAATGCATTTTTTTCTCTGCATACTTTTAAGATTTTTCTCTGTGTTTTTTGGTCTTTAACAGTCCAACTATAATATGCCTAAGTCTTGTTTTCTTTATATTGTTTTGCTTGGAGTTCACTTAGCTTCTTGAATTTATGGGTCTTTACCTTTCATCAGTTTTGGACAATTCTCTACCGTTAGCTCTTCATATACATGAGAATATCTCATTCTCCTCTCCCTTTTTTAAGAGACAACTACATGTATGCTGGAGCTTTGGAAATTGTCCTACATGTCTCTTATGCTCTTTTCTGTATTTTCAATCATTTTTCTCTCCATACTTCAATTTGGATATTTTCTATTAAGCAGTCTTCCAGTTTATAAATTCTGTCTCCTGCTGTATTGAATAATTGAATAATTATAGCTATTGAGTTAATTTCAGGTATTGTGATTGCATCAGATTTAGAATGTTCTCATTTATTTTATTTTATAGATGCTAATTATCTAGTAATTTTCCACCTTTTCATCTAGTCCTTAAAACTATTAATCTTTGATAACTTTAAAGTTCATGTCTTCTAATTCCAATATATAGATTACCTTTAAGTCTGTTCCTTATTTTCTTATATTCTGATTATTATCTTGAGTTTTAGTTTCACGGTTCTGTCTTTTGGCGGGCTAATAATTTTATATTTAATGCCATGAATTTGCATATAGACATTGTAGAGGCTAAGGATGAGCTAGTCCTCCAGAGTTCCTTAACCCTTTGTTTAGCTAGGCTGTGCAGATGCTTAATAACTTGATCCAATTAGGGAGTGAGCTGAGTTCAATCTAATTTTGGTTCATTTCTTCTTTACATGGCATAGCTCACCAGGGCTCTCAATGAAAGCCTGGTGTTACCAGAGCCTCTTTCTCTGGAAGCACATGATATCTTTACCTCTTTACCATAATTCTAAAGAAAACTCTGCTCTGCTTTTCTCTTTTTTGCTTAGCTGTTTATCTTCCCACACCCCAAATTTCAGAATTCAGCATATGTGTTAAGGGGAAAACTGACCATGAATTTGAGGTTTCATGAGTTTCCAATTTTTGGTAATGCAGTCCTGCAAAACTGCCAAATGCCCTGTGGACTTCTCAGTCTGACAGCAGCTACTCCCTTCCTGGGCAAAGCCCAGGAACTCAGCTTCTTGTTTGTATCCAGACCTCAGAAATTCTATGGTTCTCCCCTCCCCATATTCTTAGCCCCCTATTCCTCATTTCTTTAACAACTCTTTGATGCTCTTCAACGTATCATCTTTTAATTAATCTATCCTTTCTAGTTGTTCTCAGTAGGAGATTTAGTATGGCAACAACTATTCCATCTTACTCTCATTGTTATAGTCCATATAGTAATGTTTTTGATTCAATCAAAAGATCTATTTACAATGGGACAGGACAGAAAGCCCAGAGTTAAACCCACGCACATATGGTCACCTTAACTTTGATAAAGGAGGCAAGGATATACAATGGAGAAAAGACAGCCTCTTCAATAAGTGGTGTTGGGAAAACTGGACAGCTACAGGTAAAAGAATGAAATTAGAACACTCCAAAACACCATACACAAAAATAAACTCGAAATGGATTAAAGACCTAAATGTAAGGCCAGACACTACAAAACTCTTAGAGGAAAACATAGGCAGAACACCCTATGACATAAATCACAGCAAGATCCTTTTTGACCCACCTCCTAGAGACATGGAAATAAAAATAAAAATAAACAAATGGGACCTAATGAAACTTAAAAGCTTTGCATAGCAAAGGAAATCATAAACAAGATGAAAGGACAACCCTCAGAATGGGAGAAAATATTTGCAAATGAAGCAACTGACAAAGGATTAATCTCCAGAATTTACAAGCAGCTCATGCAGCTCGATATCAAAAAAACAAACAACCCAATCCAAAAATGGGCAGAAGACCTACAGAGACATTTCTCCAAAGAAGATATACAGATTGCCAACAAACACATGAAAGGATGCTTAACATCACTAATCATCAGAGAAATGCAAATCTAAACCACAATGATGTATCATATCACACCGGTCAGAATGGCCATCATCAAAAAATCTAGAAACAATAAATGCTGGAGAGGGTGTGGAGAAAAGGGAACTCTCTTGCACTGTTGGTGGGAATGTAAATTGATACAGCCACTATGGAGAACAGTACGGAGGTTCCTTAAAAAACTAAAAATAGACCATATGACCTGGCAATCCCATTACTGGGCACATACTTTGAGAAAACCATAATTCAAAAAGAGTCTTGTACCACAATGTTCATTGCAGCTCTATTTACAATAGCCAGGACATGGAAACAACCTAAGTGTCCAATGACAGATGAATGGATAAAGAAGATGTGGCATATATACATAATGGAATATTACTCAGCCATAAAAAGAAACAAAATTCAGTTATTTGTAGTGAGGTGGATGGACCTAGAGTCTGTCATACAGTGTGAAGTAAGTCAGAAAGAGAAAAACAAATACCATATGCTAACACATGTATATGGAGTCTAAAAAAACAAAAAGTCATGAAGAACCTAGGGGCAGGATGGGATTAGAGATGCAGACCTACTAGAGAATGGGCTTGAGGACATGGGGAGGGGGAAGGGTAAGCTGGGACAAAGTGAGAGAGTGGCATGGACATATATGCACTACCCAACGTAAAATAGATAGCTAATGGGAAGCAGCTGCCTGGCACAGGGAGATCACCTTGGTGCTTTGTGACCACCTAGAGGGCTGGGATAGGGAGGATGAGAGTGAGACACAAGAGGGAGGAGATATGGGGATGTATGTATACATATAGCTGATTTACTTTGTTATACAGCAGAAACTAACACAACATTGTAAAGCAATTATACTCTAATAAATATGTATAAAAAATAAAAAATAAAAGATCTATTTATTAAAATATATGATTTAATTTGAAAATTTGACAGACAAAGCCAGCCCATATGAAATCAAATTGTTGATGAGAAATGTACAGTGATAGCAAAAGTCTTTTTTTTTTTTTTTTTTTTTTTTTTTTTGCTGTACACGGGCCTCTCACTGCTGTGGCCTCTCCCGTTGCGGAGCACAGGCTCCGGACACACAGGCTCCGCGGCCATGGCTCGCGGGCCCAGCCGCTCCGTGGCATGTGGGATCTTCCGGGATCGGGGCACGAACCCGTGTCCCCTGCATCGGCAGGCGGACTCTCAACCACTGCGCCACCAGGGAAGCCCGCAAAAGTCTTTTTTAATTAAAAAATAATGCTTCAAAATTGAAGGAATTTTACATATAAATATGATAGAACCAATATCTCAAAAATTTTAATCCTATTTTTATCACTCACTTATACAAAGCAGAAAAAGAATTTGTAAAAGTAAATAATTATTTTGTGGAAAGACAATCTTATATTCCGAATATGTTAGCAATTCGGCTTATTTCTAGGTGTTAACAAAACTGTAGGATCTGGTGGACTTAGCATTTTAAGTAATAATTGAATGGGTTTACAGGTATTTTTCAGAATAAGATATGTAATCAGAAGTCTACATGTAAGACTAAATGAATTTATTATTATTTTAAAACACATTCCCATGTTTCAACATAATTGAAGTAGATGTGGAGTTTTGGTTCCTAATTTTTTCCAATATTTTTGTAAGGTCTTGCCTAAATTTAATGTAATGATCTTAGTTAAACTAAATTTGAATGGATTACATTCAACCTCAACAGCAAAAACTTTGAGATCCAAATCATGTCACCGAAAACCTGGTCAATGACATGACAGTGGTATCTGGCCATTGATTACACTCTATTAGAATACCAGGTCAGGCTTGGTAAATATAACAAGTAAATGTTATATGTTTATTTTTTTCTAAAAATCTCAGGCAGACTCTGAAGGCTTCAAGTTTGACATTCGAGATTTGGTAAATAATTCAAATATTACTGTTGAAGTCAGTGGATCCTCAACTAGATCTAAAGTTTGTTGAGCAACTTTTTCTTGGATTCCGTGCTCCAATAAACTCTTCTTTTCACATAACTGAATTTGCTTTGACTTTCTGTCACTTATAAAACAAACAAATTTAGAGGTCACACAGGAAAAATCAAGATCAAATAATCAAGGGGGAAAGAAACTGCAATATTAGAGCCTAAGGGCTAATCAACAATAATCAGAGAGAAGCTGTCGATATCTTCCAGAATTAGGAAGGATTTGAACAACAGGTAGATAAATGGTGTTTGTTTGTGACTGAAAGAGGGGGTAGATACTTTGAGGTATGGATTCAGGGACTGCTGTTGACTCTATCCATCCTTTCTTCAAAGGACACTTCCCCTCCCAGAACTGAGAATCCCTCTGACCTTGACAAAAATTTATTCAGAGGGCGTTTTGCCTAGTTATTAATTCACTTTGGCGTAGCAATTGCTGCATCTGGTAATCTTCCTAACCTTAGCCAGCTTGATTGCTAGCAGAGAATTCTAGCAGGGTGGAGGAAAGGAAAGGGGATAAACATGGTGAGAATCAACACTTTGCTGAAAATATTTTGGCACTCTTAAACACTGCCAAATTATTAGCTCTACTGTTTTCATTTCCTCTCTCAAAATATTATTTTGTGACGTTACATAACTGCAAGATGCAAAGCAAGAAACATGAAGATATCAAAGAACACTTTCATTGAGTTACTAAGGTTATTTTAACTCAAACTTAAAAAAATAAAACAGTAGGAATTTTTTTTAAGTTAATTTCATTTTAATGCCCTTAACTGGGCTTTTTCTGGAATTGGCAGTGAAAATGTAGGCTTGGAAATCTCACTTCAAAGTGGGTCTGTATAAACTATTTTCAAAATAAAATTGTCACCAAATTCTTAAATTTATTGCATTAGATATTTATTAACCCATCATTTCTTTTTACTACAGCTTCTCCAAGAACACACAGAATAGTCAGAGGAGGAGATATATTATAGTGTAAAGAGCACTGTGTTCTACTTTTGACCTGTCAGGGATTAGACCTGTGACCTTGGACAAGTTAGTTAATCTTTCTGATCTTAATATCCTCTTCTAAATATTGCAGAATTTGATACCTGCTCCAAAGGGTTATTTTAAAGACTATTTGAATTAATAAGTCTAAAGGGTTAGTATAAGACTACACATAATACATGTTAAAAATGGAGGAAACTGGGTAAAGAATTCACAGGGTATCTCTGTACTATTTCTTATAATTGCAAATCAATCTATAATTATTTCCAAATAAAATAGATTCCTGATTAATACATATTGAATACACTTGTCCCCTTCCTCTTTTCCAAAAACACACACAGATATCTCTGTAGCATGATATAGATATAAGAAAGCCCCCATAAACATGTGTTTTATAACTCTTTAGAAACAAAATTCAAACATTTAAAAAATTTTGCCATATTATCCAGCAATACAACAACTATGAAGGATAGAGGAATAAATTTGGGTAATAAGAAAAGGCAGTTTTTAAAATAATCTAGCCATCAGGAGACCTATAGGTGCTGCATGAATGCCACACACCAGTTATGTCTATGCCTTTTTAAATTATAACACTAAGAGTTGGATGCTTTCTGTGTGCCAAGCATGATGCTATGTGCTTAAGTTACACCAGCTCATTTAATACTTAAAGCAATGCTGTGAAGAACTGTTACTTTTTACATATTACAAATGCAGAAATTGAGGCTCAGAGATGGTAAGTAATTTCCCTAAGTCGCAGAGCCTGGGTTCAAATCCAGGCAGTCTACTTTCAGGGTGTAGTGCTTTTCATATTATACCACTTCCCCTAGATAGACAATCCTGGATTTCCCTAACCAAATGCCATCCCCAAAGCACTGCTGATGCCCACACATTAGCTCCCCCTTGTTAGCTGCATGGACCATGTACACGATGTGCAATAAGTTCTCAGATTCCCTCCTGAGAAAAGGTTTTAGGGGATATTGAGCAGGCAAAGTGAGAGCCCAGGTAGTCTGAGAGGATAAAAAGCAGGTACAAAACAAGAATTAAAAGGACAGAAAATGCAGGGTAAGCTTCCCACAGCGTCAGTAGAAGAAACAAGAATATTGAGACTAAGTCACACTGCTCATGAGTCAGAAGTAACATCTGTGGGTCTTGTACGACCTACTTGGAGGTCTTCAAGTAGACAGATCCAGGCAGGTTAGAAAAGAATATGAATCCTGAGAGGAGCAGAATATACAGCTCTCTAAGAGTGAGGGCCATTTCAGTATGGTACTGAACTGTGTTTATTGGAATGACAGAAAAATACATCACAAGTTCCCAAAACTTTCAGGAAAGATGAAAGTCAGTTGAAGGAAAAGATAAGCAGGTTTTAACCACAAGAAATAAGACTTAAACACAGCTTCAGACCCGTTAGTTCAGACCTGAGTGATGGGCAGGCTAGTCCATGGTGCATTTAACAAAGTTCTTAGACTCTCCTTGTGGTGAGCTGGGGAACTGGTGAGGATTTATGATAGAAACTGGTTAAATGAGCATAGTAAGAATATACTGTACCTATAGAATAAATAATATTTTAAACACATGGAGTATAAGTAAACATAGGGAAATCTGAATAAGATCAGTGGACTATACCGATATCCATATCCTGGTGATGATATAAACTAGAATTTTTGCAAGATGTTAAAAATGGGGGGAACTGAATAAAGGGTACACAAGATTATCTCTGCATTATTTCTTAAAATTGCATATGAATCTAAAATTATTTCCAAATAAAATGTTCAATTAAAAAATATAGGTTCCCTGGGCATAGAGGGAACCTACCTCAACATAATAAAGGCCATATACAACAAACGCACAGCAAACATCATTCTCAATGGTGAAATACTGAAAGCATTTCCTCTAAGATCAAGAACAAGACAAGGATGTCCACTCTCATCACTATTATTCAACATAGTTTTGGAACTCCTAGCCATGGCAATCAGAGAAGAAAAAGAAATAAAAGGAATACAAATTGGAAAAGAAGAAGCAAAACTGTCACTGTTTGCAGATGACATGATACTATACACAGAGAATCCTAAAGATGCCACCAGAAAACTACTAGAGCTAATCAATGAATTTGCTAAAGTTGCCGGACACAAAATTAATGCACAGAAATCTCTTGCATTCCTTTACACTAATGATGAAAAATCTGAAAAAGAAATTAAGGAAACACTCCCATTTACCATTGCAACAAAAAGAATAAAATACCCAGGAATAAACCTACCTAGGGAGAAAAAAGACCTGTATGCAGAAAACTATAAGACACTGATGAAAGAAATCAAAGATGACATAAACAGATGGAGAAATATACCATGTTCTTGGGTTAGAAGAATCAATACTGTGAAAATGACTATATTACCCAAAGCAAACTACAGATTCAATGCAATTCCTATCAAATTACCAATGGCATTTTTTTACAGAACTAGAACAAAAAATCTTAAAATTTGTACAGAGACACAAAAGACCCCGCATAGTCAAAGCAGTCTTGAGGGAAAAAACGGAGCTGAAGGAATCAGACTCCCTGACTTGAGACTATACTATAAAACTATAGTAATCAAGACTATATGGTACTGGCACAAAAACATAAAGATAGATCAATGGAACAGGATAGAAAGCCCAGAGGTAAACTCATACACCTATGGTCAGCTAATATATGACAAAGGAGGCAAGGATATACAATGGAAAAAAGACAGTCTCTTCAATAAGTAGTGCTGGGAAAACTGGACAGTTACATGGAAAAGCATGAAATTAGAACACTCCCTAACACCAGACACAAAAATAAACTCAAAATGGATTGAAAACCTACATGTAAGGCCAGACACTATAAAACTCTTAGAGGAAAACATAGGCAGGACACTCTTTGACATAAATCACAGCAAGATCTTTTTTGATCCACCTCTTACAGTAATGGAAATAAAAACAAAAATAAACAAATGGGACCCAGTGAAACTTAAAAGCTTTTGAAAAGCAAAGGAAACTACAAACAAGACGAAAAGGCAAACCCTCAGAATGGGAGAAAATATTTGCAAACGAATCAATGGACAAAGGATTAATCCCCAAAATATATAAACAGCTCATGCAGCTCAATATTAAAAACACAACCCAATCCAAAAATGGGCAGAAGACCTAAATAGACATTTCTCCAAAGAAGACATACAGATGGCCAAGAAACACATGAAAAGATGCTCAACATCACTATTTATTAGAGAAATGCAAATCAAAACTACAATGAGGTATCACCTCACACCAGTTAGAATGGGCATCATCAGAAAATCTACAAACAACAAATGCTGCAGAGGGTGTGGAGAAAAGGGAACCCTCTTGCACTGTTGGTGGGAATGTAAATTGATACAGTCACTATGGAGAACAGTATGGCGGTTCCTTAAAAAACTAAAAATAGAATTACCATATGACCCAGCAACCTCACTACTCGGCATATACCCAGAGAAAACCATAATTCAAAAAGATACATGCACCCCAATGCTCATTGCAGCACTATTTACAATAGCCAGGTCATGGAAGCAACCTAAATGGCCATCGACAGACGAATGGATAAAGAAGATGTGGTACATATATACAATGGAATATTACTCAGCCATAAAAAGGAGCGAAATTGTGTCATTTGTAGAGACGTGTATGTATCTAGAGACTGTCATACAGAGTGAAGTAAGTCAGAAAGAGAAAAACAAATATCGTATATTAATGCATATATATGTGGAACCTAGAAAAATGGTACAGATGAACCGGTTTGCAGGGCAGAAATAGAGACACAGATGTAGAGAACAAACGTATGGCCACCAAGGGGGGAAAGCGGCATGGGGGTGGGGTGGTGGTGTGATGAACTGGGAGACTGGGATTGACATATGTACACTAATATGTATAAAATGGATAACTAATAAGAACCTGCTGTATAAAAAAATAAATAAAATTCAAAAATTCAAAAAAAAGTGTTCAATGAGAGCATTAAAAAATATGTATAGGTTCCTGATTGAAGTATAAGATGCCAGTCATTAGCACAGTGACAAATATTAGTGGAATAAGTGAATGAATAAATTATTTACATCATCAGGTCATTTTGTGTTATGCTGTAAGGTCACCCTATAAAAATTGTTTATTTTCATCTTCCCATTAGCATCATTCCTGGGCTATTGGAATAGTTCTCAAATTGGTCTTGTTTGCAATGTCCACTTTGCACATGACTACCAGATATTTTTTTTTCTAAAACACAATTTTGATGACTCCTCCGTATCACTTAAAAGCACCAATGATTCCTCATTGTCTATAGTATAAAATTAAATAAAATTCAACCTAGCATTCAGAATTCCTATCTTTCTGGGTTCCTGCCCCAATATTTCTTACGAATTTTTCACTCCAGACAAGTAAATCAACTTCTTATTGCCAGCAGATTGCCTTAAGCTCACTTTCTTCTGTAAGCTTTCTATTCAGACACACCTGGACTCATTCCTCATGTTGGTGCTTATTTTCTAAGTGATCTCAGAGAAGTCTCTTGTTCTGCCAGTCTTAGTTTATTCACCTGAAAAGTGGGTATAATTATAATTGCTTCCAGAACTTTATGAGGAATGAGATAATATATTCCAAATTCCGAACATAATGCTTATTACATACAATTTTGGTAAAGAGTCACTTTCTTACTACATTTTATCTTATAATTAAACTTATCAGTCCCTTTTCTGCCTGCTATGGTCCTTCTCTCAGTGTACTTTTTACCTACCAGCCTCCACTAACTTCTCTAAATCACTTTTATCTTTGATAATCATTTATTTAGAAAAAAAATCTGTTATTAGAGAAAGAAATGATTTTCCTTAAAGAATTCCAGCACCACCTTCTTTTGCAGGAAAACTTTGTACAGCTCAACCTCACACCTACACAATGTCAATTCATAAAATAAAAAGTACCAGCACCCCATTGGGTTGGAATATGATGTGAATAGGAACCACATATTGGTGTGTTTTTTCAAGCAGATTGTGGTTGCTGAATGAATAGCATTGAACAAACATTGAGACAGCCGCTCAGCTTTCCAGTATTACCATGTGGCCTGCTTGAGGGCTATTTCAAGAGATACTGAGGAGGTATGGCCTGCATAAATCCAAAGAACAGTTCAAACATAAATGGTGTCTGTATGAATGAAGGAACTGAGATCTCCTGATGTAGGAGCTATAAATCTAGATAAGTAAAATAATATTTAATTGTCCTCTTACCAAAACAGGACTAAAAGACAGACAGCCCTCCTCTCTGTTCTTTCCATGTTATCTTGCTCACATACCTTCTCCCCTCCTGAGTGAAATGAAAGAAGGATGTCACTGTCGTGAACTCTTTCTCAACCTAGACATCCTGCTACTTTTCCAGGAGTTGAGAGTCAAGAGGATTGTGAGGTGTACAGGGGAACAAAGAAGTCTTCAGAGAGGTTTATGTTGTTTTTTTCAAAAAGCCACTTAAGATGTCCTATAACCCAGGGACAAAGAGATGAACTGTGCATCTAGGAGGAGCACTTTGTAGGAAAAAGGCTTTGACCAGGGTTGGGAGACCTGGGTTCTGCCACTGGCTTTGCCATTACTGACTCCCTGGGTCTCAGTTTCTTCACATGTAGAGTCAGGAAGTGGACCAGGTCCCCTCAAGGCCTTTCAATAATGACATTATCAGCCTCACATTTTTGGCCCCTGATTATGCCTACATGTCCCAAAGGGTCAATTCTGTTTCATAAGAAAGAAAAATAAGGAATTCTTCATAATCTTAATTACAAATTTATTAGTTGAAAACTGAACTGAAGAGAGAAAGGGTAAGGCTCAAAAGAGATGCATAATACAGAAGGGATACCTGCAGAGCAGAACAAAATAGAATCAAATCAGTTAGAAGTGTTAGACATTAGGAACATGGGCTCTGCTCTCAAAGAGTTGGAGGACTTTTCTGAAAGCATAAGACAAACAGAGAACCCTGTGTGCTGGCTTGGAGGAAAAGACTGGCTTTCTTCCCAAAACATTAGAATATGACTGCGATGAGAAATAACCCTGAGCCTGGGGAGCCACATGAAGCAAAGTTAAGCAGTGATCAAAGAGGCTCTAGGTGATTTTTTCTCCCTCCTGTGATGTCCAGGAAGAAGTTTACTCTATAGATTGCTCATTTACTTGCTCACATTTTGAGAGTGTGTTTTCTCCATCAAGGCATTTGGAAAAAGAAGATAAGTCATGATGTTTGATTCGTTTACGATCTTCAGTGCAGTGCTTGCCCGAAAGTAACAAACTCCCCATCCTTTCAAAGAAGTTAATTTTGTTGTCAGGTTTTCTTCGCAAAACATCTTGGCAAGAACTGTGGGAAAAAGATTATCCAAAGGAACAGTGGATGGCAGTATTGGTTTGCAACTCCAAAGCAGAAAGCAATGAAAACTACTATCTTTTAAAGAAGAAAAGTAGCATATTCTCAATCTTCTGAAACAGCTTCACATGGGCATGGGTTTAAAACCATGAAAAGTTCACATTTGCAGTTTCAAAACTTGTTAAAGCAACTACACCAGATGATTTGAGAATCCTGTGCTACAAAATACGGAGAAGGAAAATGATGACCCAGCAAAAATGATGGCCTCTTTTAATTCAAAGTTTTACATAATCATCTCACAGTATCTAAATAGTAGTTAACATACAGAACTAGCCAGTCAATAGACTATGACCAAAAAACACAAGCGGTATAATATTTAAAGTACAGTAGCAATCCTATGTCTTTTGTGGGAGTGGAAGAATTTAGATTAAAAGAAAGAGACGCTAGGATGGAAAGGGGAGTAGAATGGAGTACAAACAGGCAGCTTGTTATGAATTTGATTTTTAGCGATGAATATACATGTTTCAGTATTTAAATAGCACCTGTCCCTTAGGGATGCAGTTTATTATTTTTGCCTAATTCCTCTCCTTTTGTGGATCTCATATCTGCTTTTGTACACTGTTTTGAACACTCATTTGTTCATGCATGTATTCCTTCATTCATTAACAAATACCTTTGAACATGCATGAAATGCGAGGAACTAGGGATATAGGTGCCCTAGGAGGGGAAATAGACATGTAAATAGAAATACCATGCAATATGGTATGTGATAGCTAAGTGGTTTATGGAATTGTCACAGATTGGTGGAGTGAAGACATGATATAGTTTTTATTCGCAAACCATTGTCCTTTTCAGTATGTCAAATTGCCCTATCCTGTGGATATGTACTAAAAATCACATCTTGGGCAGATTTCAAACTCTCTTGAACACTTCCAGTTATTAAAGTTGTAACTTTTCATTTTCAGTTATTATCCTCTTTAAAACTTCTTTTTTTTACCACATTTAAATACTCATTTACCTACTGCAGCTAAGGTTTATGGCTACAGGGATCTGAAGAAGGAAAGGGTAGGTTTCCCTTTCTAATTCCTCTTTCTTCACCTTGACCTTGTTGCAGGGGCTGAAGGTTTTCATGATCTGCTCTGGGACACATGCTCCATCTGAGACATATCTCCTTCCACTTTCCATTTTCCAGGCCTAATTCTATGGGCATCTTTCCAGGCTGCCTATCTCTTTTTCTGGCTGCTGTGGACCTCTGTATGTGCAGGCATTAAGCAGCTCCAGCTCAATTTCTTCCAAATCTTCCAGCTCCTGCCCCCAGCAAAAAACACACAGCTTCTTTCTGAGTCCTTTGACCCAAACTCTAGGGCTCTGTGATGCCCACTGACCTGTTGAGAACTCACACACCTTTATGGATGACAGAGGATGCTCTGCCTCTGTTCCTCTGCTGTGTGCTGTCATCTCTTTCTGTCTAATGGCTTTTGTCCTGCCCAGGTAGATGCTTGGCAAATGAACAAGTCAGCTGCCCAGCCAAATGACCAACTGAGAAATGAGATGCCAATCTCCATTCTTGCAGGCATCCTCAATCTTCTGGAACTCCTCTCACATACCTCTACATTATAAAGACTACATCTCCAGAAGTGATGGTACATGGCATAAGGAAGAATAAGGTGAGGCTGTGGCAATGAGGATGGTGAACTATTGGATGAGGAATAAGAAAAAATGATGCTGAGTATGATGCCAATGTTTCTAGCAGTGGAGACTTCGTGGATAATGACATCATTTTCTAAGAGAGGAAAGAGGGCACAGGAACATTTTGGGATGAGAAGGTAATACATTCAGTTTTGGACATAAGATGATTGCTATCCAGCCAGAAATGGACTAAATGGAATGTGAATTAGAACTAAAAAATAAATAAAATTTACAACATAAGTTGGAAGAGATTCTAAATCCAAAGGGAGAATCTAGGCTTTGATGAATACGCAATAAGAAAACAGAAAAAGAACAGGGTGGGCAGAGTACTGAAATTTCTGATTTTTCAGAGTTCTGAAAGATCTCAGGATGTCCATGGACTAAATGCAACCTTATGAGAATTGGCAAACAACATCAAATTCAAAAGTAAATCATTCCAAACAAAGAGATTAGGGAACAGGAGAATTAAAAAAAGAAAGTATTTTCAATTTAGCAGTCCAAAAATAACAGGAGAAAAAGGTGGGTCAAATAATAAAAGTCATGAGAAGAAACTATTCATTCTAAAATAGCTTATATTTAGACGTTTTTCAAAAGTCCATTAAAGAAGGCAACAAACACAAGAACAGGCAATCAAAAAAAAAAGTAAAGATAACACAAAAATAGCTTCAAATAACCATGAGCAAGGAAATGCTTGGGAAAATATACAAATGACAAATCACTGGCTGTTAAAAAAAACCTTGGGATTTGAAGGTATTTTACAAATCTCATTCAATGTCTTCATTGGATAGATGAGGAAATCAAACCCCAGGCTGTGTACATGAACTGCATAACTAGTGAGGAAAAGAAGATCAGGAGAATTCAAATCTCTTGAGTCCAGGGCCAGCCAGCTCTTTTCCACTAGCCATCAGCATTACTCTTCACTAACCAATTTAAAGTGTCATTAAAGGCCACCCTCAGAAACCCATGAGGCATCTTTGAGATGAACCAGTGCAATGGCCCCCTTTCTAAAAAGACTTAATTTTTAAGAGTAGTTTAGGTCTACAACAAAACTGAGCAGAAAGTACAGAGATTTCCCATGTACCTACCTCTTGCTCACACACATACATAGTCTCCCCCATAATCAACATTCACTCATCAGAATGGTACTTTTTTTTTTTTTTTTTTTTTTTACCAAGAATGAGTCTACATTGGCCCCATAATAATCACCTCGAATCCATAGTTCACCTTAGGGTTCACTCTTGGTGTTGTACATTCTACAGGTTTGGATGAATGTACAAGGACAGATATCTATCATTACAGTATCATATAGAGTATTTTCACTGCCTTAAAAATCCTCTGTGCTCTGCCTATTCATCACACCCTGCACCCCAACTCTGGCAACCACTCATCTTTTTGTTATCTCCATAGCTTGCCTTTTCCAGAATGTCATATTTTTGGAATCACACAGTATGTAGCCTTTTCAGATTGGCTTCTTTCACTTAGTAACATGCATTTAAGGTTCCCAAGGGCTTCCTTTTTGAAGAAAGAGTAAAGAAATCTAGGGAGTCTTCCCAACCATGCCCACCCTGGATTCCCCATGACATTAGAAATTCCTAAACAATGTCACCAACCTGCTGACTTGATTATACAGAAAATATTGTTCAAGTCTGTAGGAAGTACACACAGACATTTTTGAAAGATTGGTTGGTACATTATTATGACTAGTTTCTATTCCTACTGTTTATTAAAAATTATATTTCTGAGCAAAATGGAGGGTTTTAGTAAATCACCAGCAGAAGCAGTCATGATGGTCCTTGTTTATATTTGTATCATTTAATATAGGAAAGAGTTTCTATAATTCTTGATGAGATTGTGACACGGAAAGAAAAATAGTAGCCATGGCCCGGGATTCTTATGATTATCACTGATTCTGTCAATAATTTTATGTATTTAAATATCAAGTAAAACAGCAAGATACTTAAGAATGCCACAAGTGGCTGCCTCCTATGATTTTTGTGTGTCTGCTTGGTAATTCAGTTCTACAGTGTAAATAGCTGGCAGCAGCAGTGTTGTGTGCTAAATATCTCTTTACAAAATGCTAGAAAACTAGAGAATTACTAACAATTAAGGGTTGGTACACACAAGTGGCCAAAATTGCAGTTTACAAAAGAATGATAATTGCTCAAGAAGATAGGATTGATGCATATAATTGGATTTGGTCCTTTAACTTTTTTCATGTGTTTGCATTACCTTAAATGGATGCACGCAGTTGCTATATGAATTAACAGGCATCATTTTGTATCCCAGCTTTCCTTCCTAACCTTCAGTGTCAACTACACTCAGAGTTTTTACTTTCTATTTGACTTCTTTATCAAAGCTTTCTTTTCTTTTTTGGACTCTGATAACATTGGTGATGTAGTTAGACAGCAAATTTCCAAATGCAGGAGAGTTATAAATATTTACATTAATATACACATAATGGAACAATACTTGATTATATTCAATTACTGACCAGTGGCAAAACCAGATTTCAAAGTGTGGTGTGAGGACCACAGGTTGTATTAATGTTTGTAGTATTGCAATGTTTATTCCTTTATGAGTGTCATCAATTTACCATTGCTGCATTTGTTCCCATCAAGATTGTAACTGTCCTTAACATTCATTCTGGTAAACAGACCCATGGTTTTCAAGAAAAAACATAAATGACTACCCATATGGCAACTTTAACAGGTGTCATAGACAGCATACTGTGGAGGTGTAACAAAACAAAAATTGTTGGATAAGGCACAGGTTATTGAGACAAGATAATGATTGATCTTTTAAAAAAGTTGATCACCATAGATTTTTTCTTGCTATCTTTTTCTTCTAAGATGAATAAGTCTCAATGTTAGCACTGTAGGGGAACCAAAGAATATTTCCTCATACTTGCCCATTTGAATATCAGGTTTCATATACCTCATCAGTTCTATCACGTTTCTGGAAAATCACAAAATATTTCTCTATTACATCTACATGATTTTGAACGTTTGGAAAACAACTGAAATTTGGATGGATTAGGTGAATTGACTCCATCTCCAAGAACCATGGAATTATCTGTGCAAAGAGCATCTTGTTTAAAAGTGTCACCTGCACACCTGAAATCTTGAAGCCTCTTTTTATGCAAAATATTGTTAAAATCTGAACTTTCCCAGAATGAATAAAATCTTCATCCCTTAAAAGCCAACTCCAAATGGGTGGAAAAGGAGCTGCTGAGAAGGAGGAAAGAAGGCTGAAAGATATAGAGAGGGTTGGGGATTATTGATTGGGGTTTAGGATGCTGCAAGTGGACCACAGGGACTCTTGTCTTCTGCAAGCACTCATTTCAATGTTCTAAGCCCTTGCACCTAAATGAAGCCCTTGCATATCCTCCTCCAAAGTGCTGTTTTAGACACCATCCTCATGGTTTCTCATCACAAAACTTGCCTGTTTCCAATCACTCCACTCACCCCAGCACCACCACCATTCTTCTCGCCAAGAAAGGAAAGAAAATCAACTTGTATGTCAAATACGACTTTGGCCATTTCATCCCAAAGTTCTGTTAATACAAAATAATGACCTTTTAAGTCAGTTATTAATTTTACTTTAAGACTATGTACCCAGAGATGGTGTTAATGATTTCTCTATTATATTTTTGCTGTGCTCACTTTTGTGACTCACATATAGTTGAAATAGTTATCAAGGTTGTGAAAGGTAGCTCAGAGGAGCAAAGATAAACAATAAATATTTCTCATCCTATTTGGCAAGCCTGGCATAACTGAGACAACTTACACAGGTAGAGGGAATAAAGATCACTTGAGATTTACCCTGAAAAAGTCAAAGTATATGGATATTCAAAAGAAAGAGACGCAACAAGTTAGAACTGAAAAGCTCTCAGTATATGATGTTCTTGGGCATCCTAAGTGGGGCTACATTATTAGAGATTGTGTTTACAAGCTAGAAAAGACTCTTTCTTCTTACCACTTATAAAAGCATAGTTAAAACACTATCTTGCCACAGATTTACCAAAAAAAACCCACCCCAAAACAGTTTAAAATGAGAAAAATAAATACCTTTGATTAGAGGAATTGAACCATAGTGAAAACATACAGAACTAAATGTAGCTTGAATAGGTGGAAACTGAGGGAGGGTATGACTAGTCAACCAATTTTTGAAAGGATCAGAGAAGAAATGGAGCAATTGAGTCAGGGAACACTCAGACTGTGTATTAAGAGGTATTTTCTAACACTGTTTCTAACACTGATGTTTGTTGGACTCTGGGAAAATTACCCTTTCAAAGGAAATGGTGGAAACCCTTTTTCTTACCTCATTTAAATTGGATTGGATCAAGCTTTCCCTCTGGGGATATACGTCTATTTGGACAGACTGTCGGTAGATGATTCTCATAAATTGTTTTTACTTCTGATTGATTTGAACCAAAAATCCTAGGGCGTCTGGTCATTGATTCTAAAAATAATTTCTCCCTCAATATGTTAACTCTTTTATCTCTTCTCCAACCCCATGATCTACTTTTGAAAGAAATATAGAGGAAATATAGTACTATTTCATTATTTTCCAAGAGTAAAATGAACCAAATAAATAAAAGTATTTGAAAGTGGTGCATTTTTGTTTTGGAAAACTCTTGGAATGAAAATTTACGTCTATTAAATAAAAACTAGACATTTGACTATTATTACCATAAATATAATTCTGAAGTGATACAGAATTCAGCTCTAGTTACAAAATCACCTATTAAACTAATCACTCAGAAAGACCTCCATCCAAATGCTATTATTATTACATAACATTTGTGGTGAAACCTAAAATTTTATTTCACATACCTAATAAAAGTATTTATTATTTATACAATTTTATTTATAGCTAATAGAAGCATAATATATAAAATATACTTACAGTCTTTATGTCTTAAATATTATTTTTATAATAGTGATAATAATTTTGACATTTAATGAGCTAAGATGCTATCAATGTATTAGTTACAACACACTGTGTTATTTCCTTGGGCTTTACAGAGCTTTTCTACATAAACAATAGGAAATTTTCAGAGACACAAAAAGGAAATTCTGTTTGTTTTGGAATGGATTACAAATTCTGTGTGTTGAAATAAAAATAGCAAGTAGTATTCCCACATTTGCCCTTCAACCTAAAGTCCAGTGCTATGGTTTGTGAGAAAAGGAGATTTCTCAAATATGAGAAATATGGAAAATTCCCAGGTAAGATGAGTGATTTTGATGGGGACAGCATTACCAAAACAACTTAGGACCCCAAATGAAGGATCATGTCTTACAACCAAACAATAATTGACTGAGGTTTAACATCTATATGTGTTGCTGGTAGAGAAGTTGTCTGGGAAGCCACTGTCCGTGTCTTCTTGTTGACCAGCCTGAACCGAGAACATTTGATCATTCCAGGGAAAGAGCAGGTTTGTTGACATAAAACATTTTCAATAGACCTGAGCACAATGATGTTATTTGCCTCCTTTTTAAAATGAAATGCTCAGTAATCTAGGGGGCTTCTAATCTGTTTACCAGCTGTACTGATGAGCTGGATTTCTTTAACTTTTATCACCACCCTGACCTGTGTTACAATGACAGATAATGTTTTAATGAACAAAAGTATCATCTTTCTCAGGCTTTGCTTTTCTGTGAAAAGAGAAATCTATGTTCAAAGATTCCACTTTTCCCTACTCTTTAAATGTAAATATGTCAGAGATATATTAAAATGGCATTCAATATAGACTACTATTTTTAAAACAAAGTTGTCATTTGACTCCTGGTGAATTCCTCGTAAATTCAGGACTGAATAAAGAGATCAGATTACATTAAATGCATTTTGGTATCTATAACTTTCTGCAATGAATTAAAACTGGCTGATCGTGTCTCCGGTGCATTTCATTTTACGTTGATTCATGTACTGTAATATAACCTTCAAAATTCCCTTATGCCAACAAACTCACTCAGATATGCTGAGTGCAAGAGGAGATTAAAGTGGCTATAAGATTGAAAACTGTATGAAGGCATCAGATAATGCAGTAGAGGTATAATGAAAGTGTAAACAAAGCGGGTAAATGTAAAAATTACTGTTCATATAATCCACTGCTGAATTCAATGGAGACTTTAGTTCCCTGCCAAATATATATTAATACCAAACAAATTGGCAAGATCAATACACCAAGCCTGTTTCATTCTTATTAAAGTATTTTTCTCTTTGAGACTAAGCATAAGTAAGGCATGTCATTCTCCTTTGGAAAATGTAATATTTCCCCCAGTAGGAATTAAACATTCAGGTATACTCAGACTCCCAGATCTGAGAAACTCACGTTGGATGATTTTCCTCCAATCTTTAAAATTGAAGTTACTTACAGAAATAAGCTTTTATATTTTCCTGAGCAGAAGCTTTTTGTTTCTGCATTGTAAAAGCCAATCCATCCTTTAAAGGCTCTTTAAGCTGGCAGAAAAAGAAAAGAAAGCATTATTACTGAGCTAGGAGCCTCTATTGTTTCAGTAGTAGCTAGAGTTATGGATGAATGCTTTCAACAGTAGTCAAAAGAGATAATGAGTCTTTAATGATACAAAATCAGAGCCTTGTGTGCCTAGTGAAGCCTGACACAGGCTTCAGCTTGCAGCTAGCAAGGAAAGCTCATCCGCTATCTGTTTTATAGGCCAAAAATACCCACAAAGTTCCTCCTTGGAAAATTGCATATCCTTTAAGATAGGATCAGTGGTGTTTGTCTGTTAGATTAAACTGTTCTGAGATGCAAACCAAAATAGGACAATAAGGCTATATTCTATCCTTTTCCATACATCGCTTTAAAAGTTTAAGGTAGATACTCCACCTTAAAAGAAGCATCTTCTAATTTATTCCAGACTTTTTCAAGAACAATTTCCTTTATTTTTCTTCCTCTCTACCAAAACTACAAACAAGAAACTCCAGAGTCACCCGCTTGGGTACACCCTCTGCTATGCTGACCAGATGGTAGATTACTTGGCTCAACTGAGAGAGATTTTTGTCCATCAAATATTAGGAAACTGGTTTGGATCTCAGCTGTGTAAATGTGTTAAGTCCCAGCTAGAAACTTCTGGGAAGCAGTGGGAAAAAACCCCCTCCTCCATGAACACAAGCCAGGCTCCTTGATGTTAAATCAGATTTGCTTCTGAAAGGATTGGCATGTCTGATATGATTAGGAAGCTTCAGTTGTGCTGATTATAAATTAAAATTAAGAAAAACAGATTGATCTGGAAAATAAGAAACATAAGAGCACATTGCTGCACTCTACTCTTTGCAGTGATGCTTTAAAAGTGATGGATATGGGAATTATTTATTGTAGGAATCCTAACTAGGTTACTGTATAAAGATTTGCATTCTATCATCATTGTATTAAGGTGCCAAAATCAGTTACCAGAAATGAAGAAAGGAAAACATGAACATAAATTGACTTGGTATATATTTAGCATGCATTTTTCTTTCATTTTCAAAAAATGTTCATGGGTGTGAGTGAATCTGGGAGCTGGGGGAAGGTGGGATTAAGAAGGCAAATAGACCATCATTTAGTGAAAGGACCTAAATTATTCCGCTGTTTTCTTTTTTGGAAAGAAATTCATTTTAGTATTTGCTCCTTTCTCATTTGTTCCCCCCACCCCATTCCCATTTCTAGCCATTCACCTGTTCTCTTCTAGACACACTGGTGCAGGAGAGAATAGATCATTAAAGTTAAGATAAAGAAAGGGGATGTGGGGCATATTTAAAAGAGTTAAAATGTATGAAGAGGGTGGGGGGGAAAAGACAACTGTGGTTTTTTTACTCCAAATTACTATTTCAAGCCATGTTATTATTAAGACACAAAAAAGCAATAATTGTTGACAATGTGGGCATATATTTAACTGGTTAATTTTAACTTTACGATGGTGAGGTTTCTAATCTATTACATGGCATTAATACCAAATATGACTGTAAAGAGGTGAGTATATTCTTAGAAAATCTATCCTCTCATCACCAAATAATTGGAGTTTCTTTCTCACAGAAAAATTAATTGTTAAATAGAAGAATTGTTATAATTATGCCCACCATGACAGCTTATAACCTTTCCACGAATACAGAAAATACCAGGTGACCACATAGAAACTCAATGTCTAGAAAGAGCCATCACTTATTTTTCCCCACTGCCTCCCTCAGACTCTCTCAAGGACATTAGACAATAGATAAGGTCATGTGAACTGTTTCCTTTTTATCAGTAAGCAGGGTATATTGGATGTGGTTGGTTTTCTTAACTTTGAGTTAAGGAATCAAGGGCCACTGACAGCCTCCCTCCATAAATGGGTAATACTGTTTTCTTCTGGAAAAATCTTCTACCTCTATACAGCATAATTTAAAGTATCTAAAACAAATAGAGAATTTCTGAATTCTGAATGCAATACTTTGCAAAAGCACACAAGGCTAAAGATGGGCAAGACTGCACCACTGCTTTGCAAAACTAGCATATTGCTATTATCTGAACAACTAAAATCTAGATGCAATCTGTAGCTATATTTTTTAATGTCATTTACTATTCTACATTCTGGGACTACAGTCATGAGCTAAGCAGACAAAAATCCATGCCTTACATTCTAGTCTCTAGACGAGATGCTGAGAACACAGCAGTGAGTAAAATAAAAGAGATCCATGCCCTGTACCTGGAAAAGATGAAAACTCTAAGTCAAAAAGATACATGCACCCCAATGTTCATAGCAGCATTATTTACAATAGCCAAGACATGGAAGCAACCTAAATGTATCTCCATCGACAGATGAATGGATAAAGAAGATGTGGTATATTTATACAATGGAATATTACTCAGCCATAAAAAAGAATGAAATAATGTCATTTTCAGCAACATGGATGGACCTAGAGATTATCATACTAAGTGGAGTAAGTCAGACAGAGAAAGACAAATATCATATGATATCCCTTATATGTGGAATCTTTAAAAAATGATACAAATGAACTTATTTACAAAACACAAACTCACAGACATAGAAAACAAAATTATGCTTACCAAAGAGGAAAGGGGAGGGGATAAATTAGAAATTTGGGATTAACAGATACATACTGCTATATATAAAATAGATAAATAACAAGGACCTAATATATAGCACAGGGAACTATATTCAGTATCTTCTAATAACCTATAATGGAAAAGAATCTGATAAAATATATATGTGTGTGCACGTGTGTATAATTGAATCACTTTGCTGTATACCTGAAAAATTGTAAATCAGCTATACTTCTATTAAATAAATAAATTGAGATCCATGCCCTTATGGCACTTAAAGTCTAATGGAGATGATAGCCAATAAGCAAGTAAATACATACATACACATGTACATACATACATAACATAAAGCAGATAGAGAGTGTGAATGTGTAAAACAAGGGCGGTGTGACAGAAGCATAGAAGAAGCTGATGTGGAAAATCAAGATTAGATGTAAAGGTAAGTCTTTTTGGAGATAGAAAGGTAAGACTTTTGGAATCTTTTTGAGACTCTTCTCTCATACATCTGACAAACTTTTCAAAAGAAATACCAGTGAAATATAATTCTATCTCATAATTTTTCTAGAGTAAAATGAATCAAATAAGAACATGTGAAAGGGATGGATAGATCTTCTAAGAATATTTGTAAGGAGCTTTCTTTTTGATAAAACAAACCAAAACAACCACAGTTCAACATAGTAAGATAGTACTTATTCAAACAAAGTGTAGGGTTTAAAATTATTATCTAGATGATTCCAGAAATAAATAGTTTGAAGGGAAAAATATGATTAAAATTTGAGGATTGAAAGATTCAGATTATTGGCCAATATTAATCACATACTTCAGACAGATTTTCAACTACTTATTTCATATTATTAATATAATATGCATCTTTATATAAAATATTCTTACAAAATTAGGAGCTTTGCCAAAGGTGTTGCTTCCAGTGCTCTGAATATGTTTTCAAATATAATATTAAACATTTAATAGTAGCTTAAAGGAAAACAAACTAGTTTAAAAAGATATAGTAATCCATTTTAAAAATCCCATAAAACTTAAAGATGGGAAGATAGTTGGGTTGGTCATTTTGTCATTCTATTCAGTCACTTTAATTTTATATAACATCTATTCCTTACAGGTTTTTTCTAATCTAATTTGCATGACCCAAACAGTTGGGTTTCCAACATATCTCTGGAAAAAAAATGGCTGTTACCAAATATATTTCACTGCTACAATTTTCTCTTATTACAATTTAACTAATGTAAACATGCAAACGATAGAGGTTTCCTACTATTAATAGCAAATAGAGTTACAATGAAATAGTACAAATAAATGTATATTACCCTTAATAATAGCAATAAAATTACAAAAGCTAATTAACAAAACTGTGAAATACATAATGGGACTTAATGCTCTTTGTTTAGAGTTAGACCATAACCTACAGCTTATATTCAAGAATTCCAAATTTGTTTCAAGATCTGAATGTCTGTGCTACACACAATAAAGAGAAGATAGGCTGGTTTTGTTGGATCAAATAGGTAAAGAAGCTGATGAAGAATAAAGAGAATAGTACCTTTTGTTAAAGCAAATGATTTCAAACTGATTATTTTTGCTTTACTTTCTGATCATTGAATTTGATAATATCCAATCATTTTACTATTTTTGAGCTGAATAGATCCTACAGTACCCCTGTTTTCCTTTCTATTTAAATGACATTTTTAAAAGCTTAAATATAAACTTTTACTAAGAATCTGATTCTTTCCAGCTCTCAGAATCAACCGCCAAATAGATGAACAAATTTTTTCCTATCATCCAATGCTTTCATTTAATAGTAATAATAAATTTGCAGGTACATAAAATGAAAGTAAATGTGTGTGCTTAATCAGAAGTTTAATTATCAATCAATATCAAAAAATTTAATGAAATGTGAATATAAAACAGAACATAAAAATATCATTCTCTTGCACTAATATAAATACATATAGCTTCCTACTATATGTCCAATATCTTGTTCTCCTCTATAAAAAAAGACAAAAATGAACATTCAGCTCTTATCTTTGAAGAGCCTAATACATTGTATCATTAAGGAAGGAAATGGCAGTAGTAGCAGCTGTTACAAAGGCCTTGGAAGCAAGGGCACTTGATTTTGAGTTCCCATTCTGATACCTATTATTTATGTGACTTTTCTTTTGCTGCTAGGTGTGTCAATTTTAGAAACTTTGACCTAGGGATTCAGGCTAGGTGGACTAGCAAATGAAGTCAGAAGAATCATCATGGGTCAGGAGAACTGGGAAGAGCTATGAGATTGTTAGTTCTCATAACAATAAAGAGCGATTTTAATGAGGAACAGGGATAAATGGAAATTAGCCAAACAGTAAACACATGTTAGCCTTTATTTTTTTACTTTGAAGTCTCCACAAATCAATATTTGTGTGTGTCTGAATGGATATTTTTAAAAACAAACTAAAAATATGATATGAATTCATTAAGGTTTTCCTTAAACGATTCTCCTCTTAAATCTTAATATCCATGTCCTTCATCTCTAACTACAATTGATTATCTGCCAAAGAGTATCTGCTTCATACTCTACTGGAGAAACAACACAAGACATAGTAATATTTACCATTCTTAACATTTTGTTGTTTTGAATTGTATTTCTTTAGACATCCTAGCACACATTTTATAGCTGATCTCTGTGTAACTAAACATTCTATTATAATGAAAATCTCATGTGCAGACTTTCCAAAGAACAACTATACCAAAGTTGGACCAAGGACAAACTTTTGATGACACTGGTATCCTGAAAACATCTACTATATTAATAAGATAGCCATTTCCAATGAAAACATTTGCCTTACCAGAGAGCACTTAATAATACCTAGTAAAGATTATGTAAGGAGAAGTAAGTGCCCTAGCTTTCCATTTCAAGAAAGGATTTTACATGGAACAGATATAATGTTTTAGCTATCCTTGGACACATTTTCTTCCTTAATATTTAAAATTAGCACACAATCTCTGCACTCTATTTTTATTTTCAAATATACATAAAAAGTTTCAATCTCACCAAGTGTTTTTGGGAATTTATTTTTGTGGTATAATTCATCATAACCTTAAATAACTTTCTTTGTTGTTTTCCTCATTCTTTTGGCTTTATTGAACATCTTCCTTGTTCAGCTTCTTTCATATTATAATGGTTACTGATTACACCTGACATAAAATAATAATGTGCAAATAAGTACTTATATTATTTTAGGACTCTTTTAGTAGCAAGCAACAGAAACCCAACCAGGGCTAGCTACAGGAGGAATGTCACCAAATCAAGGGGAGGACATGGAAACACCACTACAGTCTGGCTCCATTTGTTGTCTCTCCTTCCCTCTATGCATCAGTTTCAATCTCTCTTATTGCAGGCCAACTGCTTCCATGTAGCCAAGCACATGCCCACTGACAGTTTCCATAGTCATTCTCACAGCTTGGACATTACTAGTCTGAAAATCCCTGGGGAAGGACTCCTATTGACCTAGTTCGAGTTCCTTGCCACCTCTCAAAGCAGCTGTTCTCAACAGGAGTCATGCATTTCCTAAGAGGCATTTTGGAAATTTGTGAGGGTACTTTTGTCTATCTCAATAATTGGGAGATGCTATTGGCATTTAGTAGGCAGAAGCCAGAGATACGGATGCTCCACAATACAAAGAACAATCCTACAACATGAAATGTTCCAGTGATGGTTTGCCCTGAGTCACCTCATTAACACTTGGTTTTTCCTGTAACAACAACAAAAACTGTGCGTGAGTGGGGGTAGAGGTATGTGTGTATCTGTGTATCAAGTGTGTATAATAATACACATACACATCATATATATGAATATCAATATATAACACATTTATCTAGATTGTCTACTGTTCTAATTAAACACTGTTTCTTTCTTATTCATACTAAGCAGGTTGTAAAATTGGCTGGATGCCCTGAAATGCAATTTAAAGTGTCATATAAGTTATCATGCTCTGTTCTGTCCTTATTTACCAGAAATCCCTCCAAACAAAATTAACAAAATGGGCTCTGCTATTTCTTTGGAAGCTGTCTTCTTGTCAGTAAAGTTTACACATTTAAATGAATACTACTCTGTATAATTTTCAGATTATATTACACATTTGCAGCTGGAACAGACACTAAAAACTGCCATAAAGTATGCTCACTTTCTAGGCATAACAGTTGCTTTAAGAACCTTGATATTCTACATATTTCCATATTTTTCTTGTTTAAATGCACATTTTTTGAGAAGTTTGGTTTTGGGTGTAAGGGATTCTTTCTCTGGATTGAGGTTGGGACAATGATTCTCATAACCTTTGGCACAAAAAGATAGTCTTAAGCTATTTTTGCTGCTCAGTCAGTGTACAGTTTTAATTTTATCAACGTTTTAAGTGATTAACTGTGAAAGGCAGTACCAAAAATGAAAACAATTCTAAAAATGCCATAATACTTGATAATGACTATAAAGCTGTTCACAAAATGAGACTTACCACCTGAAGGGTGTCAGAAAACTAATGTTCATATCTTCTCTGTGGCACTAAATTAACTATATGATCACGGCTAAGTTATTCAATCATCCTAAACTTTATTTTGTGATTTGTAAAAAATGGAAATAATGAAGCCTACCCAACGGAGTTCTTTCAAAAATTAATTGTGATGATATATAAGAACAAACCCAGTACGCTATAATTACTTGGCTAGTTTGATGATTTAAATCTCTATCTAATAAAACCTTTATGTTATATGTTGCTAAGAGCACAGTTATGAGCCCACAAGCTCACCCCACAAGTGAGTGAGCTGTGACATTCGTCAGAAGCAGTCATTGAAGGCCATTTTCAAACTTGAAGTCCTAAGATGACTTCAGGAGACTCAAGATCACCACAAAACTCACCCAGGGAATCATTCTGTCGTCAGTGGTTTTGAGGCATTTTCTCATGTTTCATTCCAATCATTGAGAAACTCGAAGAGAAAATATTAGTTAGTTGATAATAAAGATAATCATATTTTTACTGCTGCTGTAATCTGAGTACCCCTGAATTCTCCAGCATTCTGAGTTCTTCCTTTTCTTTGGTATCCAAAGAAATTAAGTTATACCCACATCTGTATAACTGCAAGAAATCAAGTCCCCTTAAAACTACTTCTGCCTTTCCCTAGGGGAGAAATGTTATATCATTACTTGAACTAAATTTCTGCTCTTAGTTTTCTCCTTGAGAAACTCTAGTTGTGTCATTACTGCCTCTAGATGTTTCTGTGGTACCTAACCCCAAATCAAGGATTTGGCTTGCCATACAATAAAAATGGAGGTTGAATTTTCATTCATTCATAACTCATGCATACAAAAAAATGTTTCCCAGGACTCACGCAAAGGATATGACTGTGAATAGGACAGTCAGTTCCTGTCCTCCTAGAGTTTATATTCAAATGGGAAAGATTAAGCAAAGAATTACATGATAAACTAATTTATTACAGTTGTGATACTTCCAAAAAATATACAAGTTTCTGTGAAAGTATGTATTAGGGAGACTTAATCTAATCTAGGGACTAGAGGAGAGTTCTCTGAAAAACTGGCAAAGTGAAAGTTTAAATATGAGCTGAAATTACCCAGGGAATGGAGAAGCATTATAGTCATAGATAACTGCATATCTGAAGGTCATGAAGTTGGAAAGAATGTTTTAGGGACTTAAGGAGGCCAGTGTGCATGTACTTATTGAATGAGGGGAAAAGTGGCATAAAATGAGGCAATAGCAGGAGGCAGGACCAAACCAGGGAATAACGTTCTGTTTTGTGCCCTTAAAAAATGACCAGCAATTTATAATTGTTTAGGTTGCAGTGTGACAATCTAAAATATTCTAAACAATCAGTATTTATAAGACACCCAGAACTCTAAGTACATAAATTTAATGGTACATACTCATTTGGGAAAAACATCCTTCAAATTTTGCCATCAAACATTTGATAGACAGTCTTCTGTTTGGTTGCACAGAATCAAAGCACTTTTGCTCCTTCAGAGAAATCTCATATATTAGAGGCACAGCTTAGTTTTCTGTTGCTAGAGAAGCCTCCTGAAATGGAGGACTATAAATACTGAGGAAGTGACACAATAGTTTAAGAACTGTTACAAATTATTTCAATGGATCCAAGAGTTCAGTGAGGAACTTGTGATTTCAGTTCTGACATGGGAAAAGCTTGGAAGCCTTCATTCTAGCTTTACAACCAGAAAAAACTAGACAAATGAAAATCAGTGATATTTCTCAGATCCATCAGACAACTGAGGTCTTGGGGCCAACAGCTACACCAAAATCAAACAATCATAGCTGAGATCCGCTTACCTAGAACTGAAGCTGCTGTGCCATAAACTGGTAGGAACATGTAAATAATCATTTTCACCAATGGCTGGAGGCTGAGTTTGATGCTGGTATGACAGTGAGAAACTTTTCAAGGGTCACAGTTTTAGAGAAGCTCCCACACTTTTGCTGGCTTTACCTCCAGGAATGCTACTAGGATCTCATGGTAAAGATCTGAGAAAGATTCCCTCCTGGCTCTGGCAGGGAGAGAAGAATAATCACTGCAGAATATATCCAGAGCCTTCTCTATAAGGCTTCTCCATAACAAAGACCTACTTTCCAGAAGAAAAGACTTTGCTGGAGACTTATTTCCTTCCTTGAGGACGAAAATTCCTCCTACTCCAGGCTTCTCTAGCCTTCCTGTTTCAACTAACTGGGAGGAGGAAAGTACAGTCAACTGTCAGGTCTTTAGGAAAGTAGACTGGGAATACTGCAGTCAGGGAAGGAAGTAGGGGATAAAACTAAATGACTGGAGGGGGGCAGAGTCAAGATGACGGACTAGGGGGATGGGAATTCACGTCTCCGCACAACTAGGGCACTGACCAGGCACCAGTGGGGGAAAATGGATACCTAAGGGGATGGGAGGAACCCCCAGTGACCGGGTAGGATGTGGGGCATGGAGGGGAGAGGAGAAGTGGAGGTGGGATGGAACTGGAGCCCTTGAGGGGTGGCTGGGGGAGGGAAAGAGAACCCACGCCTGAAGGGGGAAATTGGGAGACCATTGGGAGGGCAGAGGATCAAAAGGGAGCATGGCCAGGTTTCTCCTGCCCACGTGAATCCCCAGGAGCCTGCTGAGATCCTGGACCAGGTCCTCCACCCACCAAGGCCCCCTACAGCCACATGGGTCCTGAGGGAGTGGGAGGGAGGGAAAGGGGAGCAAAAGTGAAGTCCAGACCTACAGGACTGGCACCCTTGAGGGGTTGCTGGGGGAGGGGAGGAGTTCCTACACCTAGCAGGACCCACCCACGGTTAGGGGCCCAGCAGGGACAGGGGAGACCCTGAGGGAGATAGTGGGGGTAGGGTCATGATGAAACGGAAGGGAATGCAGCCAGTGCATTCCCTGTACACTTAGGCACTTAATGCTCTGCCCTCGGAGCCTCCCTCATGCTGTGCAGAGCCCAAGCGGCGCTCCTACACCCCCATCCAGGGCCCTACCTCTACACTCGGAGACCCCCTCCAACACTGGTCCTAAACTCCACCCACACACCCTCACTCAGGGCCCTACCTCCAAACTCCAGAGCTCCACACTCCGAAAGTCCTCCTTTCCATGTGCTGCATATCCCCTTCTGCACAGGTCCTAAGTAGAGGTCCTGCTCCATGCTTGAACATCCCTCCACCTAGGCCCTGCCCCAGGATGATCCACCAATGGACAGAACATCCAAAATGAAAATAAATAAGGAAACACAAGCTTTAAATGATACATTAAACAAGATGGACTTAATTGATATTTATAGGACATTCCATCCAAAAACAACAGAATACACATTTTTTTCAAGGATAGATCATATCTTGGGTCACAAATCAAGCCTTGGTAAATTTAAGAAAATTGAAATTGTAACAAGTATCTTTTCCGACCACAACACTATGACTAGACATCAATTACAGAAAAAGACTTGTAAAAAATACAAACACATGGAGGCTAAACAGTACACTACTTAATAACAAAGTGATCACTGAAGAAATCAAAGAGGAAATAAAACAATACCTAGAAAAAAATGACAAAGGAGACAAGATGACCCAAAACCTATGGGATGCAGCAAAAGCAGTTCTAAGAGGAACGTTTATAGCAATACAGTCCTACCTTAAGAAACAGGAAACATCTCGATAAACAACATAATCTTGCAACTAAAGCAATTAGAGAAAGAAGAACCAAAAAAACCCCAAAGTTAGCAGAAGGAAAGAAATCATAAAAATCAGATCAGAAATAAATGAAAAAGAAATGAAGGACATGAGAGCAAAGATCAATAAAACTAATAGCTGGTTCTTTGAGAAAATAAAGAAAATTGATAAACCATTAGCCAGACTCATCAGGAAAAAAGGGATAAGACTCAAATCAATAGAATTAGAAATGAAAAAGAAGAAGTAACAACTGACACTGCAGAAATAAAAAGGATCACGAGAGATTACTACAAGCAACTCTTTGCCAATAAAATGGACAACCTGGAAGAAATGGACAAATTCTTAGAAATACACAACCTGCCAAGACTGAATCAGGAAGAAATAGAAAATACGAACAGACCAATCACAAGCACTGAAATTGAAACTGTGATTAAAAATCTTCCAACAAACAAAAGCCCAGGACCAGATGGCTTCACAGGCGAATTCTATCAAACATTTAGAGAAGAGCTAACACCTATCTTTCTCAAACTCTTCCAAAATATAGCAGAGGGAGGAACACTCCCAAACTCATTCTATGAGGCCACCATCACCCTGATACCAAAACCAGACAAGGATGTCACAAAGAAAGAAAACTACAGGCCAATATCACTGATGAACATAGATGCAAAAATCCTCAACAAAATACTAGCAAACAGAATCCAACAGCACATTAAAAGGATCATACACCATGCTCAAGTGGGGTTTGTTCCAGGAATACAAGGATTCTTCAATATATGCAAATCAATCAACGTGATAAACCATATTAACAAATTGAAGGAGAAAAACCACATGATCATCTCAATAGATGCAGAGAAAGATTTTGACAAAATTCAGCACCCATTAATGATAAAAACCCTGCAGAAAGTAGGCATAGAGGGAACTTTCCTCAACATAATAAAGGCCATATATGACAAACCCACAGCCAACAAGGTCCTCAATGGTGGAAAACTGAAAGCATTTCCACTAAGATCAGGAACAAGACAAGGTTGCCCACTCCCACCACTCTTATTCAACATAGTTTTGGAAGTTTTAGCCACAGAAGTAGGAGAAGAAAAGGAAATAAAAGGAATACAAATTGGAAAAGAAGAAGTAAAGCTGTCACTGCAGACGACATGATACTATACATAAAGAATCCTAAAGATGCTACCAGAAAACTACTAGAGCTAATCAATGAATTTGGTAAAGTAGCAGGATACAAAATTAATGCACAGAAATCTCTGGCATTCCTGTACACTAATGATGAAAAATCTGAAAGTGAAATCAAGAAAACACTCCCATTTACCATTGGAACTAAAAGAATAAAATATCTAGGAATAAACCTGCCTAAGGAGACAAAAGACCTGTATGCAGAAAATTATAAGACACTGATGAAAGAAATTAAAGACGATACAAATAGATGGAGAGATATAACATATTCTTGGATTGGAAGAATCAACATTGTGAAAATTACTCTATTACCCAAAGCAATCTACAGATTCAATGCAATCCCTATCAAACTACCACTGGCATTTTTCACAGAACTAGGACAAAAAATTTCACAATTTATATGGAAACACAAAAGACCCCGAATAGCAAAAGCAATCCTGAGAACGAAAAAAAAATGGAGCTGGAGGAATCATGCTCCCTGACTTCAGACTATACTACAAAGCTACGGTAATCAAGACAGTATGGTAATGGCACAAAAACAGAAAGATAGATCAATGGAACAGGATAGAAAGCCCAGAGATAAACACACACACATATGGTCACCTTATCTTTGATAAAGGAGGCAGGAATGTACAGTGGAGAAAGGACAGCATCTTCAATAAGTGGGGCTGGGAAAACTGGACAGGTACATGTAAAAGTATGAGATTAGATCACTCCCTAACACCATACACAAAAATAAGCTCAAAATGGATTAAAGACCTAAATGTAAGGCCAGAAACTATCAAACTCTTAGAAGAAAACATAGGCCGAACACTCTAGGACATAAATCACAACAGGATCCTTTTTGACCCATCTCCTAGAGAAATGGAAATAAAAACAAAAATAGACAAATGGTACCTAATGAAACTTTAAAGCTTTTGCACAGCAAAGGAAACCATAAACAAGACCAAAAGACAACCCTCAGAATGGGAGAAAATATTTGCAAATGAGGCAACTGACAAAGGATTAATCTCCAAAATTTATAAGCAGCTCATGCAGCTGAATAACAAACAAACAACCCAGTCCAAAAATGGGCGGAAGACCTAAATAGACATTTCTCCAAAGCACATATACAGACTGCCAACAAACACATGAAAGAATGCTCAACATCATTAATCACTAGAGAAATGCAAATCAAAACTACAATGAGATATCATCTCACACCAGTCAGAATGGCCATCATCAAAAAATCTACAAACAGTAAATGCTGGAGAGGGTGTGGAGAAAAGGGAACACTCTTGCTCTGCTGGTGGGAATGTGAATTGGTACAGCCACTCTGGAGAACAGTATGGAGGTTCCTTAAAAAACTAAATATAGAACTACCATATGACCCAGCAATCCCACTACTGGGCATATACACTGAGAAAACCATAATTCAAAAAGAGTCATGTACCAAAATGTTCATTGCAGCTCTATTTACAATAGCCCGGAGATGGAAACAACCTAAGTGTCCATCATCAGATGAATGGATAAAGAAATGTGGCACATATATACAATGGAATATTACTCAGCCATAAAAAGAAATGAAATTGAGTTATTTGTAATGAGGTGGATAGACCTAGAGTCTGTCATACAGAGTGAAGTAAGTCAGAAAGAGAAAGACAAATACTGTATGCTAACACATATATATGGAATTTAAGAAAAAAAATTGTCATGAAGAAACTAGTGGTAAGACAGGAATAAAGACACAGACCGACTAGAGGATGGACTTAAGGATATGGGGAGGGGGAAGTGTAAGCTGTGACAAAGTGTGAGAGTGGCATGGACATATATACACTGCCAAACTTAAAATAGATAGCTAGTGGGAAGCAGCAGCATAGCACAGGGAGATCAGCTTGGTGCTTTGTGACCACCTAGAGGGGTAGGATAGGGAGGGTGGGAGGGAGGGAGACAGAAGAAGGAAAAGATATGGGAACATATGTATATGTATATGTATAACTGATTCACTTTGTGATAAAGCAGAAACTAACACATCATTGTAAAGCAATTATACTCCAATAAAGATGTAAAAAAAAAACCCAAAACGATTAAGAAAATGGTCACAGGAACATACATATCGATAATTACCTTAAACGTGAATGGATTAAATGCTCCAACCAAAAGACACAGTCTTGCTGAATGGATACAACAATAAGACCCATATATATGCTGTCTACAAGAGACCCATTTCGGACCTAGGGACATATACAAACTGAAAGTGAGGGGATGGAAAAAGATATTCCATGCAAATGGAAATTAAAAGAAAGCTGGAGTAGCAATACTCATATCAGATAAAATAGGCTTTAAAATAAAGAATGTTACAAGAGAAAAGGAAGGACACTACATAATGATCAAGGGATCAATCCAAGAATATATGACAATTATAAATATATATGTACCCAACATAGGAGCACCTCATTACATAAGGTAACTGCTGACAGCTATAAAAGAGGAAATCGACAGTGACACAATAATAGTGGGGGACTTTAACACCTCACGTACACTAATGGAGAGATCAACCAAACAGAAAATTAATGAGGAAACACAAACTTTAGATGACACAATAGACAAGACAGAGTTAATTGATATTTATAAGACATTCCATCCAAAACCAGCAGATTACACTTTCTTCTCAAGTGTGCATGGAACATTCTCCAGGATAGATTACATCTTGGGTCACAAATCAAGCCTCAGTAAATTAAAGAAAATTGAAATCATATCAAGCATCTTTTCGGACCACAATGATAAGAGATTAGAGATCAGTTACAGGGAAAAAAACCATAAAAAACACAAATACATGGAGGCTAAACAATACATTACTAAATAAACAAGCGATCACTGAAGAAATCAAAGAGGACATTTAAAAAAACCTAGAGAAATGACAATGAAAACATGACGATCCAGAACCTCTGGGATGCAGCAAAAGCAGTTCTAAGAGGGAAGTTTATAGCTATACAAGCCATCCTCAAGAAATAAGAAAAATCTCAAATAAACAATCTCACCTTGCACCTAAAGGAACTAGAGAAGGAAAAACAAACCAAACCCAAAGTTAGCAGAAGGAAAGAAATCATAAAGATCAGAGCAGAAATAAATGGAATAGAAACAAAGAAAACAATAGCAAAGATCAATAAAACTAAAAGCAGGTTCTTTGAGAAGTTAAAAAAACTGATAAACCTTCAGCCAGACTCATCAAGAAAAAGAAGGAGAGGCCCCGAATCAATAAAATTAGAAATGAAAAAGGAGAAGTTACAGGAGACACAGCAGAAATACAAAGCATCCTAAGAGACTACTATAAGGAACTCTATGCTAATAAAATGGACAACCTGGAAGAATTGGACAAATTCTTAGAAAGGTATAATCTCACAAGACTGAAACAGGAAGAAATAGAAAATATGAACAGACCAATCACAAGTAATGAAATAGAAACTGTGATTAAAAATCTTCCAACAAACAAAAGTCCAGGACCAGATGGCTTCACAGGGGAATTCTATCAAACGTTTAGGGAACAGCTAACACCCATCCTTCTCAAATTCTTCCAAAAAGTTGCAGAGGAAGGAGCACTCCCAAACTCATTCTATGAGGCCACCATCACCCTAATACCAAAAGGAAACAGAGATATTACAAAAAAAAGAAAATTACAGATAAATACCACTGATGAATATAGATGCAAAAATCCTCAACAAAATACTAGCAAACAGAATCCAACAACACATTGACAGGATCATATACCATGGACAAATGGGGTTTATCCCAGGGATGCATGGATTCTTCAATATATGCAAATCAATAAATGTGATATATCATATTAACAAATTGAAGAATAAATACCATATGATCATCTCAATAGATGTAGAAGAAGCTTTTGACAAAATTCAACAATGATTTATGATAAAAACTCTCCAGAAAGTGGGCATAGAGGGAACTTACCTCAACATAATAAAGGCCATATACAACAAATCCACAGCAAACATCATTCTCAATGGTGAAAAACTGAAAGCATTTCCTCTAAGATCAGGAACAAGACAAGGATGTCCACTCTCACCACTATTATTCAACATAGTTTTGGAAGTCCTAGCCACTGCAGTCAGAGAAGAAAAAGAAATAAAAGGAATACAAATTGGAAAAGAAGAAGTAAAACTGTCATTGTTTGCAGATGACATGACACTATACATAGACAATCCTAAAGATGCCAACAGAAAACTACTAGAGCTAATCACTGAATTGGGTAAAGTTGCCAGATATAAAATTAATCCTCAGAAATCTCTTGCATTCCTATACACTAATGATGAAAAAATCTGAAAGAGAAATTAAGGAAACACTCCCATTTACCACTGTCACAAAAAGAATAAAATACCTAGGAATAAACTACGTAGGGAGATAAAAGACCTGTATGCAGAAAACTATAAGACACTGATGAAAGAAATTAAAGATAATACCAACAGATGGAGAGATATACCATGTTCTTGGATTGGAAAAATCAATATTGTGAAAATGACTATATTACCCAAAGCAATCTACGGATTCAAAGCAATCCTTATCAAAATACCAATGGCATTTTTTACGGAACTAGAACAAAAAATCTTAAAATTTGTATGGAGACACAAAAGACCACGAATAGCCAAAGCAGTCTTGAGCGAAAAAAACGGAGATGGAGGAATCAGACTCCCTGACTTCAGACTACACTACAAAGCTACAGTAATCAGGACAATATGGTGCTGGCACAAAAACAGAAATACAGATCAATGGAACAAGATAGAAAGCCCAGAGATAAACCCACGCACCTATGGTCAACTAATCTGTGACAAAGCAGGCAAGAATATACAATGGAGAAAAGATAGTCACTTCAATTAGTGTTGCTGGGAAAACTGGACAGCTACATGTAAAAGAATGAAATTAGAACACTCCCTAGCACCATACACAAAAATAAACTCAAAATGGGTTGGAGACCTGAATGTAAGGCCAGACACTATAAAACTCTTAGAGGAAAACATAGGAAGAACACTCTTTGACATAAATCACAGCAAGATCTTTTTTGATCCACCTCCTAGAGTAATGGAAATAAAAAGAAACATATACAAATGGGACCTAATGAAACTTAAAAGCTTTTGCACAGCAAAGGAAACCATAAACAAGACGAAAAGACAACCCTCAGAATGGGAGAAAATATTTGCAAACGAGTCAATGGACAAAGGATTAATCTCCAAAATATATAAACAGCTCATGCAGCTCAATATTCAAGAAACAAACAACCCAATCCAAAAATGGGCAAAAGACCTAAACAGACATTTCTTCAAAGAAGACATACAGATGACCAAGAGGCACATGAAAAGCTGCTCAACATCACTAATTATTCGAGAAATGCAAATCAAAACTACAATGAGGTATCACGTCACATCAGTTAGATTGGGCATCATCAGAAAATCTACAAGCAACAAATGCTGGAGAGACTGTGGATAAAAGGGAACACTTTTGCACTGTTGTGGGAATGTACATTGATACAGCCACTCTGGAGAACAGTATGGCAGTTCCTTAAAAACTAAAAATAGAATTACCATATGATCCAGCAATCCCACTACTGGGCATATACCTAGAGAAAACCATAATTCAAAAAGACACATGCACCCCAATGTTCATTGCAGCGCTATTTACAATAGTCATGTCCTGTAAACAACCTAAATGCCCATCGACAGATGAATGGATAAAGAAGATATGGTACATATATACAATGGAATATTACTCAGCCATATAAAGGAACGAAATTGGGTCATTTGCAGAGACGTGGATGGATCTAGAGACTTTCATACAGAGTGAAGTAAGTCAGAAAGATAAAAACAAATATCATACATTAACGAATATATGTGGAACCTATAAAAATGGTACAGATGAACTGGTTTGCAGGACAGAAATTGAGACACAGATGTATAGAACAAACGTATGGACACTAAGGGTGGAAAGCGGTGGGCGGTGGTGGTGGTGGTGTGATGAATTGGGAGACTGGGATTGACATGTATACACTGATGTTTATAAAATGCATGACTAATAAGAACCTGCTTTATAAAAAATAAATAAAATTAAATTAAAATAAAAAGATACCTACAAAAAAGAAAAAAAGAAAAAAACCCCTCAAACATATGTCTATACTCATGGTCAAAGTTAATTTAAGTTTTTGTCCAGTCTTTATAAAAAAAAAATCTTACAATAAAAGAAAGTCCAGGACTGGACGGCTTCACAGGTGAATTCTATAAGACATTTAGAGTTCACCCTTATCCTTCTCAAATGCTTCCAAAGAAATGCAGAGTGTGGAGCACTCCCAAACTTGTTCTACGAGGCCACCATCACCCTGATACCAAAACCAGACAAAGTTATCACAAAAAACAAAATTATAGACCAATATCACTGATGAACAAAGACGCAAAAATCCTCAACAAAATACTAGCAAACAAAATCCATCAACAATTTAAAAGGATCATTCATCATGATCAAGTGGAATTTATCCCAGATATGCAAAGATTCTTCAATATACCCAAAACAATCAGTGTGATACACCATATTAACAAATTAAATAATAAAAACCCTATGATCATCCCAACAGATGCAGAAAAAGCTTTTGCCAAAATTCAACACCCATTCATGATAAAAACTCCCCAGAAAGTGGGCATTGACAGCACCTACCTCAACATAATAAAAGCCATATATGACAAACCCACAGCAAACATCATTCTCAATGATGAAAAACTGAAAGAATTTCCTCTAAGATCAGGAACAAGACAAGGATGTCCACTGTCTCCACTATTATTCAACACATCATTGGAAGTCCTAGCTGCAGCAATCAGAGAAGAAAAAGAAATAAAAGGAATACAAACTGGCAAAGAAGAAGTAAAACTGTCAGGATTTGCCAATGACATGATACTATACATAGAAAATACTAAAGATGTCACCAGAAAACTAGTAGAACTAATCAATGAATTTGAAAAGGTTGCAGGATACAAAGTTGATGCACAGAAATCTCTTGCATTCCTCTACACTAACAAGGAAAGATCAGAAAGAGAAATTAAGGAAACAATCCATTCACCATTGAAACAAAAAGAATAAAATACCTGGAATAAACATACCAAAGGAGGTAAAAGACCTGTACTCAGAAAACTATAAGACACTGATGAAAGAAATCAAAGATGACACAAACAGATGGAGAGATATACCATGCTCCTCATTTGGAAGAATCAGTATTGTGAAAATGACTATAGTACCCAAAGTAATCTACAAGCTCAATGCAATCTCTATCAAATTACCAATGCCATTTTTCACAGAACTAGAACGAGAAATTTTACAATTGTATGGAAACACAAAAGACCCCGAATAGCAAAAGCAATCTTGAGAAAGAAAAACAGAGTTGGAGGAATCAGGCTCCCTGACTTCAGACTATACTACAAAGCTACAGTAATCAAGACAGTATGGTACTAACACAAAAACAGAAATATACATCAATGGAACAAGATAGAAAGCCCAGAGATAAAGCCATGCACATACAGTCACCTTGTCTTTGATAAAAGAGGCAAGAATATACAATGGAGAAAAGACAGCCTCTTCAATAAGTTGTGCTGGGATAACTGGACAGCTACATGTAAAAGAATGAAATTAGAATACTTCCTAACACCATACACAAAAATGAACTCAAAATGGATTGAAGACCTAAATGTAAGACCAGACACTACAAAACTTTTAGAGGAAAACATAGGCAGAACACTCTGTGACATAAATCACAGCAAGATCTTTTTTGACCCACCTCCTAGAGAAATGGAAATAAAAACAAAAATAAACAAATGGGACCTAATGAAACTTAAAAAGCTTTTGCACAGCAAGGGAAACCATAAACAAAAGAAAAAGACAACCCTCAGAATGGGAGAAAAAAATTTGCAAATGAAGCAACTGACAAAGGCTTAATCTCCAAAATATATAAGCAGCTCCTGCAGCTCATTATCACAAAAATGAACAACCCAATCCAAAAATGGGCAGAAGACCTAAATAGACATTTCTCCAAAGAAGACATACAGATGGCCAACAAATGCATGAAAAGATGCTCAATACCACCCATCATTAGAGAAATGCAAATCAAAACTACAATGAGGTATCACCTCACAATGGTCAAATGGCCATCATGAAAAAATCTACAAAACATAAATGCTGGATAGAGTGTGGAGAAAAGGGAACATTCCTGCACTGTTGGTGGGAATGTAAATTGATTCAGCCACTATGGAGAACAGTATGGAGGTTCCTTAAAAAACTAAAGATAGAACTACCATATGACCCAGCAATCTCACTACTGGGCATATACTCTGAGAAAACCATAATTCAAAAAGAGACATGTACCACAATGTTCACTGCAGCACAATTTACAATAGCTAAGACATGGAAGCAACCTAAATGCCATCAACAGATGACTGGATAAAGAAGATGTGGCACATATATACAATGGAATATTACTCAGCCATAAAAAGGAACGAAACTGAGTTATTTGTAGTGAGGTGGATGGACCTAGAATCTGTCACACAGAGTAAATTAAGTCAGAAAGAGAAAAACAAATACCGTATGCCAATGCATATATATGGAATTTTAAAAAGCAGTACTGATTAACCTAGTGGCAGGGCAGGAATAAATGTGCAGATGTAGAGTACAGCCTTGAGGGCATGGGGTGAAGGGGAAGCTGGGATGAAGTGAGAGAGTAGCATTGACATATATACACTACCAAATGTATAATGGATGGCTAGTGGGAAGCTGTTGCATAGAACAGGGAGATCAGCTTGGTGGTTTGTGATGACCTAGAGGGACGGGATAGGAACTGTCTGAAGGATGCTTAAGAGGGAGGGGATATGGGGATATATGTATACATATAGCTAAATCACTTTGTTGTACAGCAGAAATTAACAACATTGTAAAGCATTTATACTCCAATAAAGTTTTGAAAAAAAAACAAAAAGAAAAAGAAAACAAACAGAAAAACTAAACCACTGGAAAAACACTTGTGAAGGTCACAGGCTTGGGGCACAGGTTCACTAAAAGATTAAGAGATAATTAGAGGAATATGGAATGCTCCCTCTTCCCAACAATTCCCAACCACAGCAATAAAACAGCAGATAACAGCTAAAACATCTGCAAGACACATATTCTCTCTCTGAGGAACAGCAATTAGGGAAGCCCTAATTCAAAAGGGAAAACACAAACAAGGACACAAAAGGAATCTGAAATCTTTGGCATCTACAGCAAATATTAACACAACACAAGTTACAGTCAGAAAACACAAATCCTACACTAAAGGCCTAATTACCTCCTAAAAGTTCCTCTTACATGATTCAACATGTCTGGCTTTGAACAAAAATTTTAAAGGTATATCAAAAGACAAGGGAAGACAGTCTGAAGAGAAAAAGCAAGTATCAGAATCAGACTCTGACATGACACTACTGTTGGAGTTATCAGACAGCGACTTTAAAATAACTATAATATGTTAAGGACTCTAATGGAAAATGTAGAGAACAAGAAAAAAAAAAACCCCAAAACAGGTGAGTAATATAATCAGAGAGATTGAAACTCTATGAAACAGTCAAAAGAAATTTTTAGAAATAAAAACACTGTAATAGAAATAAAGAAAGGCTTCAATGGGTTCTTCAGGAGACTTGACACAACTGAGGAAAGAATCAGAGAACATGAATATAGATCAGCAGAAATTTCCCAAACTAAAATGCAAAGAGAAAAAAAAAGAGCAGACAGCTGATAATTGTGGGACAACTTCAAAAGATGTAACATTTGTATAATTATAATATAAGATAGAGAAAAAAGAATGCAGCAGAAGAAATATTTTAAGTAATAGTGACTGAGAACGTTCCAAAATTAATGACAGACACAAAACCACAGATCCAACTCAGAGAACACGAAGCAGGGAATATGCCAAATACATACACACACACACACACACACACGCACACACACCTACTCCTATAAAATTATAATTGCCAAAAACCACAGACAAAAGGAAAATCTTGAAAGAAGTTCAGGGTGAGAAGAAACACCTAACCAATAGGAATAAGCATAAAAATTACATTGGACTTAAACAATATGCAAAAGTTAATTAATTTCCTATATACCAACAATAAACAATTATATTTTAATTAAAATATATATAAATTCAGGGCTTCCCTGGTGGCGCAGTGGTTGAGAGTCCGCCTGCCGATGCAGGGGACACGGGTTCGTGCCCCGATCCCGGAGGATCCCACGTGCCGCGGAGCGGCTGGGCCCGCGGGCCATGGCCGCGGAGCCTGTGTGTCCGGAGCCTGTGCTCCGCAACGGGGGAGGCCACGGCAGTGAGAGGCCCGCGTACAGCAAAAAAAAAAAAAAAAAAAAAAATATATATATATAAATTCAATAGCACCAAAAATGCAATGTACTCAGGTATAAATCTAAAATATATATGTATATATAGATCTGCATACAGAATACTATAAAACACTGAAGAAAGAAATTAAAAATAGCTAAATAAATGAAGAGATATTCCATGTTTACACTGGAAGATTCTAAATTGTTAAGATATCCATCTTCTCAACTTGGTTTATAGATTTAATGCAATCCTAATCAATATTTCATAAAGCTATTTTGTGGATATTATCAAGCTGATTCTAAAGTTTATATAGAAAGGCAAAAGACAAAGGATAGACAACATAATACTGAAGAAGAAAAACAAAGTTGGAAGACTGACATTACAGGACTTCAAGATTTACTATGAGCTATGGTAATCAAGAGAGTGTGGTATTGATGAAAAAATAGACACGTAGATAAATGGAACATAATAGAGAGCCCAGGAATAGGCCCACACAAATATAGTCAACGGATCTTTGATAAAGGAGCAAAGACAGTTCAATGTAGAACTATCTTACAAGAAATGGTGCTGGAACAATAGGACATCCATATTCAAAACACTAAATTTAGGCTCTGTTATGGACTAAATCTTTGTCCTACCAAAATAAAACCATTCTAAAATAAAATGTTTATCAAAAAAAAAAAAAAAAAGAGTTCAGTACCATAGCCATGGGTGCCCAGTGGCTGCAGTAGCAGCAGTGATGACAGCAAATTTCCAATGATATTGGGACTAGCAGCTGGTCATAAGATCTTGGCTGTATCTTTTGTTTGTTTGTTTGTTCATTTGTTTTTGGCTGTATCTTTGCCTTGACTATTTCTCCAGCCATTCTGTTGATTCTGATATTTGTAAATTCTTTTCCTGCCTAAGTTAATCAGGGTCAGCTTTTTTTGTTTGAAAATAAAAATCTTGACTTCTAATGAAATTGGTAACAGAGAATGGGATGCAGACAAGAGAATCTTGGGTTTGTTATTAGGCCCAGTTGAACTTAAACATATTTAATGAGAATATTCCTTAGAAACTCTATTGTTCCCTTTCAGAGGCAGTGATCTTTTAAGAGAAAATAAATTCTTCTCCTGTCCCACTCCCCCATCCTCCACACAAAACACTCCTCCTTTACCATCTCCCAAACTATAAGTTAATTCAGAATCCAGCAATCTTCATAGAGAAATTATGAAATCAAACCCAGAAAAAGAAGGCTTATACTCCAAATGAATTTTGGAGCTGTGCTCCTTTATTTGGAGATATTTGGTATTTGAGAGTATGCATGGGAATAGATTCAGAGTGTGATAGAAGAAGAGAAGAACAGATTTTGAACTGATACTATTTTATGGAATAAATGTGCTTCTTTGAGTGACTGGAAATGGTGTTAACTAATTACTTGATAGTGCAGCTAAATTCTAAAACAAAAAAGATCTAAATTAAGACAAAACGCCATAAGTCTCTTGATTTAAAATAGAAGATCAAATCCAAAGAATTAGGAAGATGAAAATACTGGAGTAGATTTATCATGTGTCATGCACCTTCCAATAAGTTAATTATTTCCTCCAAGAGGATCTAGAAGACTCTCAAAGACACCAACAAGGAACACAGATAGAATCCAGGTGATACCTTGAAGTACCTCCAGGTATTTCTATGTCTGGAGATAAAAGTAACTGAAAGATACTGTAGCTATATAGCTACATTGTTTAATAAGTGCTTATTTAGCATTTAATTAACAATAAATATAATAAAAAACTCAGCTTCTCTGTCTCATTAGTCTTATTTCAGTTGTTCAATAGTCACATGTAGCTAGTAGCTATGGTATTGAAAAGTGCAGATGTGGAACAGTTCCCTCAATGCAGAAAGTTCTACTGACAGTACTACCTTCATGCAATGCTGTTTAAGGGCTCTGGATCCTAAGAAATAAAGATTTGGGACACCTCACTGGATAAGGACTATCAATTAGATGAGGTATTGGATGACAGAAAAGAAAGTATGGAAAGTGAAAGTCATAGACTTTGTGTAAGGCCTCATTAACAACTCTAGAAACAAGATCTATAGCATCTACACATATTTCTTTTCTTGCTTTTCATATATATAGTTATTTAAGCTAAATATTTCCTTTTCCTTTCTCTTTTCCTTGATCATTGAAGATAAGGTATGTTGATTGTTAAACATATTTTAGTCCATAAGGTACAAAATATTAAGATCAGATTGTGAAAAATTTCGAAGAGATATGACCAATGCTCTTAAGACTTGAAGCTAGATATAGTCAATTATATGATTTTATTTACTACTCTATTTGGGAAAGAGTAAATACATTTCTTAATTGCACAGAAATGATGTCATTGTTACTGAAGATGTTATCTTTAAGGATATTTGGGGGGAAATGGTACACGGGAATGTTTGACAGCAAAAGAGATGGGAAAAGACATTTGTTTCTTGGCTGCTTATAAGTTTAAAATCCCTCTTACTTGCAACACATGCCAAAATAGATGCAAGCAAAGGCCCATTATAGAAGTGCAAAGCAATTAGATATTCCTTCTTTCAGCCAATCAGAGGTGTCCTCACTTAGAAATTTGAAATCTTGTGGGGATAAATTAATGACATGAGGATTGTTGTAATTTATTTTGGTTAATTGGGTTTTTCTGTTATTTGCCCCAATAATACTGATTAGTTCAGCCTTCTAAATAGTAATTCCCTAAAATAAGTATGTGAAACTCAACAGTTTTTTCCTCAATATAAAAAAAGTCCCGGGCTTCCCTGGTGGCGCAGTGGTTGAGAGTCCGCCTGCCAATGCAGGGGACACGGATTCATGCCCCGGTCTGGGAAGATCCCACATGCCGCGGAGCAGCTGGGCCCGTGAGCCATGGCCGTTGAGCCTGTGCGTCCGGAGCCCGTGCTCCACAACGGGAGGGGCCACAACAGTGAGAGGCCCACATACCACAAAAAAAAAAAAAAAAAAAAAGTCCCAGTGCTTTCAGTGTTTCCAGAAAATAAATTAATTTTAATTCATGTAATTTTATAGAAGAAGGATATCATATAGCCATTATGGAGAAAATAAATAACACAGCAAAATCAAAAGCAAAAAGTATATTTTAATTATAAAATATTGGGAATTACTACTCAAACTGAAGCATAAGAACTTGGAAGGAAATCCTTCTTTCCTTACCCTTACCAATCCTGTCCGGACACTAATAGCTGTCTCTGGAGAAAAGAATATGATACATGGTCATTTAAAAGAGAGAATTTGGCAGATAAATTGTAAACCCAAAAATGAGCACTGTAGAGCAAAACCACAGACTCAGGTGGACCCAGAGCTTTACATACTACATAGATAGTTCAATGTTGACTAAAATAATATCCAGTCTTTTCCTTTGAATCTATTTGAATCTAAATCTATTTAAATTTAAACCTATTTGAGTCTAAAGCTATTGCGGTATAGGAAAACGTACCTTAAGTAAGCTTAAAAAATAATCATCTATGTGGGTCATGATATTATGGGTTAGAGAACAGGTTAGACTCAGCTAGATGGTTCTTCTGGTCTAGGCTAAGCTCACTAGTATGTTTGATGGGACAATGTTGGTGACTGGGCCATGTGTATTTCATCATCTAGTAGGTTAGTCTAGGTATATTCTTCTGGAAAAGGCAGAGGGGTAAGAGAAAAAGAAGATGTGTATATACAAGACCTCAAGAGGCTTAGACTCAGAGCTCATACACTATCAGTTCTATTGTATTCTTTAAATCAATAGAAGTCACAGTTTAACAAGGTCAGTCCGGATTCAAAGGACCCCTACCACTGATGAGTGAATCTATAGGGACACATGGACACTGGGGTCATAATCCTAATGTACTTAATCTTATACATACTTATAATAATATAAGATCAAGAATTTACAACAAGAGAAGAGATGGAGGGAGGTGTAGGCCTATAAAACAAAATTTTGCAAAACCTTAGCTTGCATTATCACAGCATTGTAAGGTCAGATACACAGATATATGAAGTCCAAAGATAGGAAAACTAGATTAAGGCCACTAAAGATAATTGGTGGCAAAGCTCACATCTTTTTCATCTGAGTAAAAACATGTAATTGGTGAAATGAGAAGTGCTAACACGTACTGAGAGGGTTTTGTACCTCAACAGTGAAATAATACGGTGAGCAACTGCAAAATATTTCAGTGTGCTTGATTAACTGGCTAACTCACATTGAAAGTAAATATCACATTAAGACTAGAAAGGTAAATCACACTTCTATTATCCCTCAAACAAAAACCTGTGACCTACAATACCAGAGAAAGATGAGGGGAGGGCTATCTGCTTCTCTGTGGGGTATTTTTCTTTTTTTCTTCTTCTGTTTTATTTGTTTGCACAAGTAGTATTTTAAAGAAGACAATATAACTTACAAATTGTTGTATATTTAAGAAAATATTTAGGCATCACAAAAGAATACATAGATATAAAAAAAATCCCAACATGCAGAAGTCAAATTTGTGACAAGAAAAACATGGGGATTTATTTTTTGACTATGTGGTTATTACTATGCAACCTTTACAGCAAAATAAAATTCCTCATCTAGAGTCCAGACTGATAGTTAAACCCTAAAAGCACAGAACAAGAAAGAAGGGATGAATTATCATTTGGTCATGCCTTAGATTCTCTAAAGAATGTGCCTCCATTGTTGGTTGATGGTTATAAGCCTTTAAGTTTCTGGATTTCTTTTTCAAAAAAGTGTAATATCTGATTTTTAAAGGAAATATATAGCGAAAGATATATAGCAAGTTTCACTTGTTGCAAAGGTCATGATAACCACCAAATAAGTAAGTTTTTCATGTTTATAAGGAGTTTAAATAAGTGCATAAGAACTTCAGGAAGAATGTCCAATCCAGGTGTTGGGCCTAAACAGGAGGCAAAATATTAACCCTCTGGTCCTCTGTTATTAAACAGAAAATGTTCTGAATTAAGAATCCTGATAAACGTCAGTCAAGTTTCCATCTTATAAATTCTATGGTGTCTTACAATTTGATAGTTTTTAATAAATGGTGCAGCAACTATCACCAAAATCTAGAAATTAAGGAATAATAATGTTACCTAAAGCCTGAAGGGTTATATTTATGAAAAGATTTATGCTTCATTCTCCTACTTGTAATTTTGTTTTCATACTCCAAGGGGCAAGAGTATTCTGAGCTGAAATAAACTTTTTTAGAAACGAGGCACATAACAGTGACCAACAATCTTCAGAAAATAATACCTTTCATCCTGGACTGATTCAGCACTAGTAGTGTTGATAATAAAACCCTGGCTCACGCTCATGAGGGAAGCAAGCGTCCACCAGTGTCTATTCTCACTTTCAAAAATCACCCACTAGGGTTTATGGATGACGAAGACATAAATGAGGAACTTGTTCTCAGAGGCCTGGTGGGTTTGTCATGAAGCTTTTCTATATAAATAAAAGAGACACCGAGAATGGAAATTACATTATTTTTAGTGCTGTGTTAAAGGGAAAGGTCAAGTTAACCCCTTAAGAATTCAATGAGCAACATGATGTACTATGTGTCCAGCAAAGCAATCCCCGAATGGCCCTTATGGACATCTGGTGTAAATCATCCATCTTTTTGCCCCATTAAAATCAGTGGCACCTCATCAAAACAGTTCAGCAGCTGGGCGCACACATTATATGGTTTTCAAGGAGTTAACGGAAATAGCTGTAGGGATCAGGAAGGTTTTTGTCTTCAAGTGTTCACAGTCACCCAGACAAAGAAGCTGGTTGAAGCATTTCAAGAAGATCTACTTTCCCTGTCAAGGTGAGAAAGGTATAGCCATTTTGAAATGGGATTTAAAAAAAAAAAAATCATCTCTATTTCCTGCAGCCCATCATATTGCTAGCAATTGAATCTTTTGGGGTCTGATAATTCTCTGGTCAGTAACAGCACTGTCATATGTACCTTAACCCTGACCTGAATCAGTGAGTTGCTAAGAGGATATTTCAAACAAAACAGATGAGTGTTTTGAAGGGTCACATTGTGGTGACCCCAGTCACTCAGCCTTTAAGATAGGGAAGTTTGGTGGCTTGAAAGCAAGGACCTGAACACTTTCTTTGACCAAACAAAGTGACTTAGGGGCACAATTGCGTTATACCATTTAATGCTAGTCTGAAACTATCTTTCCTTACCTTCCCTGTCTTCCTCCACAATTCTCTGTGTTCTCTTGCTAAGAATCTTTAAAGTGTGTCTACTGTGGCCTTGGAAAGAGAAACATTTCAGGCAACTAGATCAGCTTTTTGAAAACCACCTTTAAAAAAAACACCTTTAGTTGAAGAGTAACAATAGTGGAAAAGAACCCCAGGTGACATACACTATGTTGCCTATGACACAGCACTGCAAAGAAGTTTCCACATACCTTATATTTTCACAAGGTAAACCATATGAAATTGTTATAAACAACCAACTGCTATTATATAGAGTAACTTAAATATTTTCTCATCTCTATTATACTTCTTCAATGAGTTTGAAATATCCTACCTTTAAAAATAGTTAATATAGATAAGCAGTAAATCAGTAAAAATGCATAAAACCATTTGTTCAACTAAAACGGGATTGTTGTATACTAATTATACACAAAAAATTATGCCTATAATTTTAGCAAAGAAGCAGATTACGAGAAATGTATTTCTAAATATTTGAATGCATACTTGTGTATATATACACAGAGAAATTAATGACTGGATGTATATATTCCATAAATATATGATGGTGTATAGGCGTTAAGATTACAAATAGAATGTATTTTCTTTGCTTATTTCTAAATTTTCTACTATTAACAGGTGTGCCATTAGTATCTTTAGAGTTTCAGAAGACCCAACCAAAACTAGTTTATACCAAAAAAAACCACCTCAAAACAAACATTCGAGGGCTCAGATAACTGAAGATCCTGGTAAGGTTCTTTCCAGGCAAATTTTCATGTTATTAATGGAGGGGGTTTTGTACTTCAACAGTGAAATAATATGATGAACAAGAGTGAAATTTTTCAGTGTGCTTGATTAACTGGCTAACTCAGAAAGTAATGTTAACTGTTTTACCTTCTCCTTTCTATGCTCTGCTTCTGTGCTGTCGATCCTTTTCTCAGGCATTTTCTACCCTGGCGATCCCAAGATGGCTCTGGCAATTCCCAAGACTCTATGCTTCTTTCTTTAAGTCCAGAGGGGAAAAGAGAATCCACGTCCCAACATTTCAACTTGTTGGAGTCTCCAACAAGACTTACAGGTTTTAAAGTGGTCACTCCAAACCCACTCTCTGTTAAAAGATGTCAGCTAATGTGCTGATGGGATTAAAGTATTCCAGGTCATCTCTAGGAGCTGAGTGTGACATCAATCTCATGCAAACCACTTAGCTGAGACTAGGAAAGAGGGTAATTTATTTTCTGAAAGATATTAAGGGACTGCTCCCAGAAGAGATGGAAAGGGTCCTGGCAGAAGAAACATAAACATCTACTATAAACACACAGAATATCGGTAATATTAGAAAAATAAAAGTTACAATGTTAAAATGTCTATTTTTGTCTCACAGCACCATCTGGATCTGAAGGACATAAAGCAATTTCCCACTCTCTCAAGGCAGGCAGAATTCTGGAGCCAGCCATTAATAAAAGAGTGGACTCATTACAATTAATCTGCTACTTGCACTTTCTGTACCTCCCTACCTTTCAAGGTTTAAGCTTTCCCAAAGCTTCCTGCTGGAGTGTGCTCCTTGGCCAAGCCCAACACAAATAGTGCCTCCTGTTTTCAACCCCCATTTATGCTACTTGATCAACAATCTCCAGAGCTTTCCAATTATCCCTTAACGGACACACATGGTCAGCTACTCTAACTAATAATATCACTAACATCTCTGGTTTATCTAGCACATAATTTCTGTCAGGTGAAGATTATCTCTAATTCTAACAATGATCCTACCAGGTAGGTGTTATTATCCCCATTTATAACTGAATTAGGAAAAAGAGGTTCAGAAAGTTTAAATTTTCCAAGGTTAAATTTTTAGCAAATGGCACAGCCAAGATCAATCCCAGTTCACTTGGAATCAGAGCTTTACAACAACCCCATGATGCGCTGTGTCCCAGGGCACAAAGTGAGCCTTGTACCCTGACCAAGGGATGCAGAAGCAGGACAGAAGTCCTTAATAGGGTAAAGGATAAGGGGAGCTCTTCCTAATTTGTATCACCATGCCACCAAGCTGAAATAATTGACATTTAAATATTTCTTAAAAAATCTTTTTGTTTCAGAACTACTTAAACCTCTGTTCCTAATACTATCTTCCAAAGTGTGCCTTTGGGGTTGGCTGTCTCAATAATTATAATTTGCAGCAAATTCATAATGAATACCTACATAAACCACATCTGGTTTCTGAGCATTTAGTGCTCCTGAAGAGAATTTCTTTCTTTCTTTCTGTTTTTCTTGAGAGTGAGAGTAAAATTATTCTTCATGTTAGAATATGTAGTCCAGGCCCAGATTTAAGGGGGGAAAACTAGAATCAGGATTACACTCATAGGCTAAACCAAGTCAATGAGATTTTCAGTGAAAATATATATTCAGAAAAAATATATATTTACAGAATTATAGAACATTAAAGCCTAAAGTGACATATTACAGATAAGAACATGGGATTTATGGAGGTTCATTGTCTGATTCATGATCAAAATTTATAGAAATGCCACCACCACAGTCCAAGTCTCCCAAAGAGTCAAATGTTTTTTTCTTTTTTGGTTAAATCACAAAGCTTGTTGTTAAGAAAACCTGTTTTCTTAAAATTCAATATTGTCTTAATTGTCCTTTTCAGAAGAAAAATGTATTAAAAATTAAAATGGTACAAAAGGAATTTTCACTAAAACAATTAACAATATGAATTTTACTTCTTAGTCTATTACCTGTAAAATCATTAAACACTAATTAAAATCCCATAATATTGTGATATTGCCTCATTTCTTTTAGCCAAAATATTTGGCTTTGTGCAAGCCCAGCATATTTTTGAAAACTCAAGTAGTTTTTTTTTTTTTTTTTCGGTATGCAGGCCTCTCACTGTTGTGGCCTCTCCCGTTGCGGCGCACAGGCTCCGGACGCACAGGCTCAGCGGCCATGGCTCACGGGCCCAGCCGCTCCACGGCATGTGGGATCCTCCCAGACCGGGGCACGACCCCGCATCCCCTGCACCAGCAGGCAGACTCCCAACCACTGCGCCACCAGGGAAGCCCTCAAGTAGTTTAATAAATAGATTTTTTTTAAACTTACTTCAAGATTTAAAAATCTTCCTTCACTTGTTTATCCATCATTTCATTTAGTTGTCGAGGTCTTAGGGTATTACTTCCCTAATTTTTCTTTGAACAAGCAAAAATAGTATTCAGTCTTTCAAATTGCATTGTCTATTTATGGGTACAAAGCTCTGTCCAAAACTGGGCAACTGTGAAATTGCCTAGTCTCCTACTTTTCCAAAAAGAGTAACTTCTTAGGCAGGTGAGAGATATAGTTGACTATTTAGGTGACTTTTCCAGAAAAAAATTTAGAACCACTTTATTTTCCTTATTTATAACCAAAAAAACAAACAAAAAATTGAACAAAGATGCATGATCTAAGTATCTGAAAGAGAGAAAACATTCAAAACGGAAGTTTGTAGCTCCCTCTTCCCCAGATCAGAAAACAAGTAAATGTAAATTATGATCTTTGCTGTGCATTTTAGATTAAAGACACATGACACAAGAGTTGGCTTTAAATCCAAAGGGTCAGAATGGAAAGTGTAACTTTTAAGTAATTCATCTTCTAGGATTGGTATCAGACTACTGTTATACTAGAGGAGACACATGCAGAAAACCTGTGTTTCTCTCATCAGGGCTTTGATGTGGATTCTTCTTTTTTCCTTTTCATAAAAATGTAACTTGAAAGAAAAGAATAGCTCTACCTCTGAAAAATGATCCTGCTCTATTAAGAGGCAGACAAGGCAGTAAGTTTAAAACAAAATTTAGGTGGGAGGGGGAGAAACAGCTGTAGGAATTAACCTAAAAGTTCAGTAAACCTTGCCAAGACATGTGACAGTGCTTAACTTGCCCAGGGTAGGGACTCTCCTTGGAGACCTCTCCAAACATTATCAAAAGCATTCCCTTTGAAAGAGGCCAACTCCTGATAATAATACAAGGGAATCAAACTCAGGCATCTCCCCATAATGGGATTCAGATTCCTCACAAACTTGGGAGTGTTGAAGGTTTAATTACCCAGTAAAACAAGAAAAATGCATTATACAGTAGAGATAAATGAATGGGAACACCAGGGAAACATGTTCCTCCATAAGTCATTTGGTCACATGATTTCTTCCCCATTTCCTTTCCCTATTATTATAGCCATTTTATTACACTGCCCCTAAAGACAGAGGGCAAAAAAGCAAAATACTCATAGCTTCCTCAAAGTACCTCCTGGACTGAATGTAATAGGGCACAAGTTTCTGAAATGGCTTAAAGCTTTATAAAGTTTCCTTTTTATTGTTTCACAGATAGGAAAAAGCTGGCCACCATCAAGAACCATAAAACCAAGTAGGCAACAAAAATGGCAAGATAAAGAGAAACTGTGGATTGAACCCCCCGCCCCTCCTCTCTCCTCTCTCTCATCCTTTACAGGAGCATTTTTTCTGTGATTTAATTTTTACTCTTTCAAGGTTATATTAATCTTTGAAAAATATCTAAATTAGTTAAGACTCAGTAACAATGGCCAAGAACTAAATTACTCCTTTTCCACACCTCACCCAGGAGTTGATGGATTTTAAGTGAATACTCCCTCATCATTTTTCACCATGGACCCAATCCTAGCCTCTTCTCCACATCTTCTGATCCCTTAACACTCCACTTTCCTGTAAAACTTTAAGGTTTAATTTCATTTATGTATGTGAAACCAAGCTTTGAAATAAGGATTCAACATTATGTGATACAGATATAATAATAAGGGAGACTGCAAAATTTTCCTTGCAAACTATTGCAGAGCATTGGAATATGTTACCAAGGAAAAGAACGTTTACACAGATTTCCAAAAGTTATACAATATGAGACTACTAGTAAGTTGTGGACACAAATGAATAAAAGAAAAGTTGGAAAGAAAAACCTGTTATATTGCTGTATTTATAATTTTCCCCCAAAATATGAAAGTATAAAACAAAATACCAACTATTACTAGGAATAAAATGGCTTTAAAACTGCATGAATGGATAACCATATAAAAACACACCCCCCAAAAAACCATTTATGATTTCTTTAGAGAGGCAATATGAGCAATAAAAATTGAGGACCAAAATGTAAGAAAGGAAAAATGCTGGCTGTTTCTGTTACAAAGTAGAAAAAGATTTTTAAAACACCTAAGGCCTGATAAATGCATATAAATCTTTTATTTGAATACTATTTGTAATAGAAATAAAAGCAAAAGAAAACAAAACCTTTGAGCACATTTTAAACAGAGTAGATTGTTATTCATTTGTCTAAAGTTATGGTCCTATCTAAAGAATAAAATTCTTACAGGACAATTTAGCATCTTTAGTTCTCCAGGACTATACAGCATTCTTATAAGAATTCTCAAGTTACAATCAAAGAAAAAGTCATCATACAAAGGTGAACCTAAGTTAAGGTATGCCCATAGTTATTCTCACATTGAAAGTCAATAACTGTTCATTGTTCAATAACTAAAACCTCTGAAAACATTTCCAATCAGATTTGTTTCCCCTTATCTGTCTTTCTAAGGTGGTCTTCCTCAACCTCCCAACAGGACAGAATGATCTAGCCAAAATACCCCAACAAAAGAGTTTTTATTCTCTGGTAGCTGCCAAATCATAGCCATTTGACTGTAATTTCAGAAGTAATGACAGGCCTTAGGACTATCTTTACAGTAGTTCAGGAAAGAAAGTCTAAACTGGGGTTTTTGCTGTGCATGTGTAGGACCAATCTAATTTACAGTTAGTGCAGTCAGGAACCCTGACCAAGCTGTCTAATGTGCCCTCTCCATTTCTGGTTGACTACGAAGTGCAAAGATTAGCACTCGTGCCAGGTCAGCTAGAGTGATACGAGTCTGACCTTCCTCCATAACAGGAGGGAGGCAGTGCTTCCACAGCCTCTTCCTATATGAGCTCTTTGCAGGGTGTGTAACATATCATTACCAAAACATCACTGCCAAGGGTTGCCATTTTAGAGAAAACATACAAATGGCCCAATAATGGGGTTCTTCATGCATCAATAAAAGCTGGTAAAAGGAACTTTGTTTGTGTCCTTGTTGTCTAATGTACTGGAAGTAGAGTGCCTTCTTGACCTTTGTAATGTCATTCATATCTCTCAAACAGGCTAAGAATTCAAGAAAACATTGTTTGTAGAAATCCATGGTAACAGTGTTGTCTCATCTGGCCAGTCTGGGACAAAAGGTGTAGTCTACCACCCATTCTCATTGATCTAAATGGGAATAAGGATTCAGGACTTACTCATTCCTTGTGCATGTGGAGCTGGCCCAGCTGGCTGAGTCAGCAGCACTAGTCTCAGGGCAGCCACTGCTTTACCAAGCCCTCCTTTGTGAAAGCTCAGGTTTCAGTACAAGTGGGGTTAATAATATCACCTCAGCCTCACAGCTGTTTACAGAACAAGGAGATGATGTTCATGAATATACTTATACATAAATAATTTGAAAGCAGAGTATTCCAACCTAGAGGAGACTGTGGCTTTTGTCATTCTAAAGTATGTATACCAAAGCAAAGGGAAGTTCTATTTTTAGTTTTTTAAGGAACCTCCATATTGTTCTGCACAGTGGCTGTACCAATTTACATTCCCACCAACAGTGCAAGAGGGTTCCCTTTTCTCCACACCCTCTCCAGCATTTATTGTTTCTAGATTTTTTGATGATGGCCACTCTGACCGGTGTGAGATGATATCTCATTGTAGTTTTGATGTGCATTTCTGTAATAATTCATGATGTTGAGCATTCTTTCATGTGTTTGTTGGAAATCTGTATATCTTCTTTGGAGAAATGTCTATTTAGGTCTTCTGCCCATTTTTGGATTGGGTTGTTTGTTTGTAATTGAGCTGCAATGAGCTGCTTATAAATTTTGGACATTAATCCTTTGTCAGTTGCTTCATTTGCAAATATTTTCTCCCATTCTGAGGGTTGTCTTTTGGTCTTGTTTATGGTTTCCTTTGCTATGCAAAAGCTTTTAAGTTTCATTAGGTTCCATTTGTTTATTTTTGTTTTTATTTCCATTTCTCTAGGAGGTGGGTCAAAAAGGATCTTGCTGTGATTTATGTCATAGAGTGTTCTGCCTATGTTCTCCTCTAAGAGTTTGATAGTGTCTGGCCTTACATTTAGGCCTTTAATCCATTTCGAGCTTATTTTTGTATATTGTGTTAGGGAATGTTCTAATTTCATTCTTTCACATGTAGCGGTCCAGTTTTCCCAGCACCACTTATTGAAGAGGTTGTCTTTTCTCCACTGTATATTCTTGCCTCATTTATCAAAGATAAGGTGACCATATGTGCGTGGGTTTATCTCTGGGCTTTCTATCCTGTGAGACCAAGCAATCCCACTACTGGGCATATACTCTGAGAAAACCATAATTCAAAAAGAGTCATGTACCAAAATGTTCATTCCAGCTCTATTTACAATAGCCAGGACATGGAAGCAACCTAAGTGTCCATCATTGGATGAATGGATAAAGAAGATATGGCACATATATACAATGGAATATTACTCAGCCATAAAAAGAAATGAAATTGAGATATTTGTAGTGAGGTGGATGGACCTAGAGTCTGTCATACAGAGTGAAGTAAGTCAGAAAGAGAAAAACAAATACCGTATGCTAACACATATATATGGAATCTAAGAAAAAAAAAAAAAGAAAAGGTCATGAAGAACCTAGGGGTAAGATGGGAATAAAGACACAGACCTACTAGAGCATGGACTTGAGGATATGGGGAGAGGGAAGGGTAAGCTGTGACAAAGTGAGAGAGTGGCATGGACATATATACACTACCAAACGTAAAATAGATAGCTAGTGGGAAGCAGCTGCATAGCACAGCGAGATCAGCTCCGTGCTTTGTGACCAACTAGAGGGGTGGGATAGGGAGGGTGGGAGGGAGGGAGATGCAAGAGGGAAGAGATATGGGAACATATGTATATGTATAACTGATACACTTTGTTATAAAGCAGAAACTAACACACCATTGTAAAGCAATTATACTCCAATAAAGATGTTAAAAAATAAAAATAAATAAAAAATAAATAAATTGACAGGAATTTGAAAAATAAAAAGCAAAGGGAAGGCTGATTCCTAAAAATGTAGTGAGCATGTTTCTTTGACTCTCTGGTACCTATTTCCTCTTTTTGGCAACAGCCTGGACTTGGTTCGTCTCCTCCTGCCCTCCACTCAGGCCAAGTGTTGGGATGGGGCTCTACCACTATCTCTGCAATGGAGTTTGTGCTAAAGACCTGAGCCAATCTGTGGGTGGTACTTCCCTGGTCAAAAGGACTGGAGGAAGGAAAAAAACTTAAATGTATACATGTTTACAAGCTTTTACAAATGTAGGGTTTGAACCCAGTTCATTGATTTGGGTAGGCTTTTCATCTGTTATCCTTATCAGAGAGAACAGGATTTATGATTTCAAGGTTCTAGGTACGTCTTCTAAAATTAATACCTTACTGTTAGAAACCATGTAATACATTTTGTTTGACAGAATATAGGCATATATACTGCTAACAATATTAAATAACAATCTAGATTGGGGTACCTTTATAAAACTCAATTGCTAAATAATAGCTCTGTGCAAGATATTCAGTTTTATTATTCTAGAATAATCCCAAGGAGAAAGAATCCTGAGGAGATGCTTTAAAATCAAATATGAATGTAATTAATAATATTTTTCAGTGATACTGCTATTTCCTTATTTTTATGTAAAAACTAGTAGATATCCTGCTAAAAATTGTTGTTTTTGTGACTGAATATATTATTTCTTTAATTCTAGAAAGCCAATCAAAGCAACTTTTATAGTCATGAGCAGAATGTGAGACAATACCATTAATTATGCTCCCAAAATTAAAAGAGTCTATCATTTCATTCACACTAGGCTGAAGTTTGGTTTTGTTCTAATTTTTTTAACCTTTTTGTTGTGAAATATAACATATGTACAAAAAGCCCATGCAAAGATGTAAAGTTCAATGATTTTTCATAAACTGAACATCTGTGCACTACATCAAGAATTAGTATGTTGCCTGTGCCCCACACATGCCCCCTCATTTCCCTTCCTAATCACTACTCCTTCCTTTTCATAGTCGTTATCCTGGTTTTTATGGTAAGGGGTGTTTTTTTTTTTTTTTTTGGTAACTTTATGCCTAAGTATGCATCCCTAAACCCTATAGTTTATTTTTCCCTGTTTTTAAAATTTTATTTAAATGGAATTATACAGTATATCTTCTTTTGTACCTAGATTTTCATTCAATATTGTCTTTGTGAGATTCATCCATGTTGTTGTGTATAACTCTAGTTTGGGTTTTTTTGTTGATGTATTTTCAATATTCCTGAATGACATTTTAACAGTTTCTAGTTTTTGTCTACTACTAAAGTATACAGTATTGCAAAAAAACATTCCTATAGTTGCTATAAATATTCTTATATATGTTTTTTGAAATACAGACATGCAATTTTTTTTGGTTTTATGTCCGGGGTGGAATTGTTGGGTTTTTAGTAGGTGAAAAGGCAAACTAGGATCTCAAGCCCATGTCTCTATAACTCCAAAACCAATACAAGGCACTCAGTTTTTAGTATATACCATATTAAAATAACAGAAATAGAGATTAATATATTATATTTTGATAAAGTTGTGTTTTGCCCTTGGCATATCAAAACAACTCACTTTAAATAATAATGATAAATAATGTCAGTAATTTTCTTCAATATTAGAGAGGGCAAAAGACTTAAACACTGAGCAAAACCAGGGAGATGATTTTCTTGGGTACTGATATCAATCATATCAGAGAAATTTCTGAGGTTTTCATCTCTCCTGTTCTTAAGACAGACAAATGCAGTGAGCCAATGTGTGTTTAGTGTTTTATATTTTAAGAAATCAGTACAAGCAAAGTCTTGTAGGTTTATACTTTAAGTAGATATGTCCCTTGGTCTCAGGGTCTTAGACACCTGAACTGAACTAGCTACAAGCCAAATAAAGAGAGTTATGATCTCCCTTCAGGAATTACATCAAGTTTGCTTGGCTCATGAAATAACTAGTCAGTAAAGACAACTGCTACCTGAGCCCTAATCTCATAGAACTGTCATCTGCAAGTCTTTGGATCCACTATTTTGATATGGGATGCTCTGTAATTTTTTAATGGAATTCAAACTGTTATCATTTCATGCATCTTTTGGAGGGTCACCTTATCCTTGCAAGAAACCCAGACTTAAAGTTGCCAGATAAAATACAGGACACCAGTTAAATTAGAATTTCAGAGAAACAATGAACAATTTTTTGGTATAAATATGCAATATTTTTATTTGCTCAATCTGGCAACCCTACCCACGCATAAGCTTTTTCATGCTAATCGGTCTCTACTGTCTCTATATACTTTTAACTGTCTCATCATAAACAGTAGGAAATATGAATTAAAAGGTCATGTTCTCCTCACTGTTCTTGATCTAATGGCAAAATAACAAAGCTGACTTTGAATATTGTCTCCTTTGACAACTTCAACATTCATGTTAAAAGATCTTCAAAAATGATATCTAGAATTTAGTAATACATAAGCCAGATGTCAGATGGAAGCGTCCATGCCTCTAGGAAATTAATGAACTTGACTTAATCACTGTTATCTCTCCACTCTCCCAGTGAAATGGAAAATGTAAATTGCTTGCCAAGATTTCAGAACATTCCTGAGGACTTGACTTTCATGATGCCTTCTTCCCCGGGCTCCTGTCTCCTTGTTTATTAACTCAAATGCTCCCCCATAGAAACCCCCAAATAATACTCAACCTCCCTTCAACTTCTACTAAAAGTATCCATGAACGCAAATTTTTCATAAGGAGAGTAAAGTTAACTTTACATAAGATGGATTTCTATAACAACAATGCAAACAACTTAAATAGTAATATTTTTGTTTTTTAAATAATAATAGTACTCAGGTAATATTCCTGTACCATTGAAACTCCTGACTTCCATGGGGTTTTACTACATTCACCTAGTCCAGGAATCTCACCACCTTACACAACTCAGGACGAAATTTTTTTCTCCCCTTGCCTCATTGACTTCTAAGCCCTCAGAGAGCTTATCTTCTACCATGTGTATTTAAAAATATAAAAATAAAACATGTATTAATATTTATACAAAAAGAAAGTATGTGTTAAAGTTGTTTGCAAACAAAAACAGTTTTATTTTAAAATAAACTTTGATATTAGCTATCAAAATACCAACATTTCACCTTCTTATTTTATAAAATTAATATACTTACACTCTTGTATATGGATGTAGGAAGAATAATTTCCTATAATCTTTCTGGATAATAATTTGGAGATAAGCCTAAAATGAGTAAAAAATGTATACTTCCTGTGATCTAGAATTTCCACTTACAAAAATTCATCCCAAGGAGATAATTATGGGTAGGTATAAAAAATTCACTATATGGATATAAACTGCATTATTGTTTGTAATAGTGAAAAATCAGGGCTTCTCTGGTGGCGCAGTGGTTGAGAGTCCGCCTGCCGATGCAGGGGACACGGGTTCGTGCCCCGGTCTGGGAAGATCCCACATGCAGCAGAGCAGCTAGGCCCGTGAGCCATGGCCACTGAGCCTGCGCGTCCAGAGCCTGTGCTCCACAACAGGAGAGGCCACAACAGTGAGAGGCCCACATACCGCAAAAAAAAAAAAAAAAAAAAGTGAAAAATCATAAACAATGTAAATATCCAATGATAGAGGATTGACTAAATTAATAATTTTCATTCACAAAGTGAAATACCATTAAGCTATTAAAATATCAGGTAGAGTAACATTTAATTATAATATGAGAATATATTTTGATATATTATTAAGTGGAAAAAAGAAGTAGGTTTCAAAATACTCATAAAATATAATACCAATTCTTTCTAAATCTCACCTGAAACATACAAGTTATATATCAAATTAACATTAGTTACCTCTGATGATAAAATAATATTCAATTTACATTTTCTTCTTAGTGTTTTCCAATATTTTCTAATTTTTTATAATAAATATAGTTCTCTTATAAAAATTAATTAATAATTACATTCTGATGAAGAGGCATATGACTTTTTAACATTATTCAATTTTCAGAGGTTTCCATTCTCTGTTTATCTTTAAATAATAATATTAATGTTGTGATCCCCTTTTTTTTCAGAAGAAAAATGCCTATTTTTACTAATGCAAAAAAAACTTCAAGTTATTATTAGCACATACACTTTATTTTACATGACATGAACTATTACTGTTGAAGGTTGCGTGTTAAAGCATCAACAAAGCATATGAGTAGACAGGGACTTAGCTTATTGTGAATGAATTATAAAATGTACATTTATTTCCTAAACAAAAGATGTTATTTAAGAACTCTTCATGGCCAGCTGTCCATAATTTCATTCATTCAACAAAATGTTTTGAGCACCTGCCATGCACCAAGCAAAATTTACACACCAAAAAGATAACAACAGCAAAAGTCGAAGTTCTTTTTCTCACAAAACTTATAATAAGAGATGACAAGCACTACAAATATATATATATTATTTACAATAAAAGTTCTATATATTGACACATATATATCTATACTCACATATATATGTGTGTGTATATATATATACACATAGATATACATTTGACAGGTAAGTGCTATATGGAGAAGTAAAGCAGGAAGCAGGGTGTAGGCGCAGAGTAGGAAGGAGTCTTACTACTTCACATTAGGCCATCAGGAAAGGCCCCCTCATAAGGTGACACCTGAGCTGAGAACAAAATGCAGATATCAGTGTAGAGAATTTGACAAATGCAAAGGCTCAAAGAAGAGCAAGGAGTCCCACTGAAGTGGAATTAGAAAGGAGGAGACAACTGTATGCATTTTTACAATAAACTCACTGTTTATAGGCTCTGAGTAATTTAAAAGCTACTTTTATTTTCCTTTCAATACCTCTTGGTAAGCAGTGTCTATTTCCACTACTCTTCATGACACCTCTCCTAAAAATAGATAATTGTTTTCTCTTTCTACCCCATTCGGCTCTCATTTACCATACTCAACAGTGTCTTCTCTTAGTAGCAAAAAGCATGCCCTCACAATCATAATATTTACTTTATATATTTGGTTTATATATTTGGCTTTGAACTGCTTCAGAGTGAATTACCAAAATAAAATTCACGGAGTTGAATAGGTTATAATACATAAAACAGGAACAGTCATTAGTAAGCATAATGATTTAAAAATACCAGTGTAAAATCACATAAACTCATTAAAAGAATACAACCACTGAAGATGGCAGTGTGGGAAGATGCGGAGTTAGCGTCTCCCCACAATTAGGGCACCTGCCGGCTGCTGGTGAGGGACTCTTCTCCCAAGGAGATGGGAAGAACCCCAAAGTGAACTGGTAGGGCACAGGGGGACCAAGGGAGGAGGAGAAGTGAAGGCCAGACACAAACTGAAAATGAAGGAATGGAAAAAGATATGCCATGCAAATGGAAATCAAAAGAAAGCTGGAGTAGCAATACCAATATCAGACAAAATAGACTTTAAAATAAAGACTGTTACAAGAGATAAGGAGGGACACTACATAATGATCAAAGGATCAATCCAAGAAGAAAATATAACAATTATAAATGTTTATGCACACAACATAGGAGAACCCCAATACATAAGGCAAATGCTAACAACCATGAAAGGAGAAATCAACAGTAACACAATAATAGTAGGGGACTTTAACACCCCATTTACACCAATGGATAGATCATCCAACTAGAAAATAAATAAGGAAACACAAGCTTTAAATGACACAATAGACCAGATAAATCTAATTGATATGTATAGAACATTCCACCCAAAAGCGGCAGAATACACTTTCTTCTCAAGTGCACATGGAACATTCTCCAGGATAAATCACATCTTGGGTCACAAATCAAGCCTCAGAAAATTTAAGAAAATTGAAATTGTACCAAGCATCTTTTCTGACCACACTGCTATGGGGTTGGAAAACAGTTACAGGAAAAAAAAAACTGTAAAAAAAAAAATACATGGAGGCTAAACAGTGCACTACTAAATAACTGAGAGATCACTGAAGAAATCAAAGAAGAAATTTAAAAATACATAGAAACAAATGACAATGAAAACACGATGACCCAAAACCTATGGCATGCAGCAAAAGCAGGTCTAAGAGGGAAGTTTATAGCAATTCAATCTCACCTCAAGTAACAAGAAAAATCTCAAATAAACAATCTAACCTCACACCTAAAACAACTAGAGAAAGAAGAACAAAGAAAACCCAAAGTCAGTAGAAGGAAAGAAATCATAAAGATCAGAGCAGAAATAAATGAAATTGAAACAAAGAAAACAATAGCAAAGATCAATAAAACTAAAAGCTGGCTCTTTGAGAAGATGAACAAAATTGATAAACCCTTAGCCAGACTCATCAAGAAAAAAAGGGAGAGGACACAAATCAATAAAATTAGAAATGAAAAAGGAGAAATCACAACTGACACTGCAGAAACACAAAGGATTGTAAGAGACTACTACAAACAACTATATGTCAATAAAATGGACAACTACAAAGAATGGACAGATTCTTGGAAAGGTACAATTTTCCAAGACTGAACCAGGAAGAAATAGAATATATAAACAGACCTATCACAAGTAATGAAATTGAAACCATAATTTAAAATCTTCCAACAAACAAGTCTGGGACCAGTTGGCTTCACAGGAGAAGTGTATCAAACATTTAGAGAAGAGCTAACACTGATCCTTCTCAAACTCTTCCCAAAAATTGCAGAGGGAGAAACACTTCCAAATTCATTCTACGAAGCCACCATCACCCTGATACCAAAACCAGAAAAATATATCACACAGACAAAAAAACAATAGACCAATATCACTGATGAACACAGATGCAAAAATCCTCAACAAAATATTAGCAAACAGAATCCAACAACACATTAAAAGGATCATACACCATGATCAAGTGGGATTTATCCAAGGGATGCAAGGATTCTTCAGTATATGCAAATCAATCAATGTGATACACCACATTAACAAACTAAAGAATAAAAAACATATGATCATCTCAGTAGATGCAGAGAAAGCTTCTGACAAAATTCAACATTTATTTATGATAAAACCTTTCCAGAAAATGGGCATAGAGGGAACCTACCTCGACATAATAAAGGCCGTATATGACAAACCCACAGCAAGCATCATACTCAATGGTGAAAAACTGAAAGCATTTCCACTAGGATCAGGAGCAAGACATGGATGTTCACTCTCGCCACTATTATTCAACATATCATTGGAAGTCCTAGCCCCAGCAATCACAGAAGAAAAAGAAATAAAAGGATACAAATTGGAAAAGAAGAAGTAAAACTGTCACTATTTGCCAATGACATGATACTATACATAGAAAATCCTAAAGATGCCACCAGAAAACTACTAGAACTAATCAATGAATTTGGTAAGGTTGCAGGATACAAAATTGATGCACAGAAATCTCTTGCATTCCTATACACTAACAATGAAAAATCAGAAAGAGAAATTAAGGAAACATTCCCATTTACCATTGCAACAAAAAGAATAAAATACCTAGGAATAAACCTGCCTAAGGAGGCAAAAGACTTGTACTCAGAAAACTATAAAACACTGATGAAATAAATCAAAGATGACATAAACAGATGGAGAAATATACCATGTTCTTCGATTGGAGGAATCAATATTGGGAAAATGACTATACTACCCTAAGAAATCTACAGATTCAATGTAATCCCTATCAAACTACCAATGGCATTCTTCACAGAATTAGAACAAAAAATCTTACAATTCGTATGGAAACACAAAAGACCCCGAATAGCCAAAGCAATCTAGAGAAAGAAAAATGCAATTGGAGGAATCAGGCTTCCCAACTCCAAACTATACCACAAAGCTACAGTAATCAAGACAGTATGGTACTAGCACAAAAAAAGAAATATAGGCCAAAGGTACAGGATAGAATGCCCACAGATAAACCACACACATATGGGCACCTAATTTATGACAAAGGAGGCAAGAACATACAGTGGAGAAAAGACAGCCTCTTCAATAAGTGGTGCTGGGAAAACTGGACAGCTACATGTAAAAGAATGAAATTAGAACACTACCTAACACCATACACAAAAATAAACTCCAAGTGGATTAAAGACTTAAATGTAAGACCAGATTCTATAAAACTTTTAGAGGAAAACATGGGAAAAACACTCTTTGGCATAAACCATAGCAAGGTCTTTTTTGACCCACTGCCTGGAGTAACAGAAATAAAAACAAAAATAAACAAATGGGACTTAATTAAACTTAAAAGTTTTTGCACAGCAAAGGAAACCATAAGCAACACAAAAAGACAACCCTTAGAATGGGAGAAAATATTTGCAAATGCAACAACAAACAAAGGATTAATCTCCAAAATATACAAACAGTTCATGGAACTCAATATCAAAAAAACAAACAATCCAGTTAAAAAATGTGTGGAAGACCTAAATAGACATTTCACCAAGGAAGACATACAGATGGCGAAGAGGCACATGAAAATATATTCAACATCACTAATTATTAGAGGAATGCAAATCAAAACTACAATGAAGTATCACCTCACTCCGGTCAGAATGGCAATTATCAAAAAAGCTAGAAACAATAAATGTTGGAAAGGGTGTGCTGAAAAGGGAACCCTCCTACACTGTTGGTGGGAATGTAAATTGATACAACCACTATGGAAAACAGTATGGAGGTTCCTTAAGAAGCTAAAAATAGAACTACCATATGACCCAGCACTCCCACTACTGGGCATATACCCTGAGACATTTGTTTTATAATTCTTACTGGCCACCTGGCGGTATGCTTAGAATAAAAAGCAAATCCCTTTGGTCAGATTACAACTTTAGTAGAGTTTTGCATTTAGCTATTTCATTCCTTACTAAGCGAGAGCCACAAAAGCATGGCTGAACTGTCTAGAGATGGGTCTACACAAAGATTAATGAAACAAAGACTTGTCAATGATTCAAGTTTGGGACTCTGAGCAAGTATGCCTTGCTGACTCCTCATGACCCAAAGCGTACTGTCACAGTAATTCACAATCTTGCCAAGCTTCCTATGTTACCTTCATTGTGCTTTATTTATTGAGTTAACTAAAATGTGAGTGCCTACAGTTCAGTGAGCCCCCTATTTAGGTTCTGAAAAAGACGGACATGGGTTCTGGCCTCATAAAGCTTATGATCTATCTTATGTGTTCATGACATTTTCTTGTGTTATTTAGACATGTAGACAAAAAACATAATTTTGAAAGCTACAACAAAATGAGTAGGTAATGAATGCCCTAAGATTTTCTTAGAGATACTATAGTTTTATTGATAAAACAGTTTATATGAGATTCTTTTCAGGTTCTAGGTATGTGTCCAAATGTCTAGGATATTATTTACTTGAAATATACCAGTATTTTACTTGTATCTGCCTGGTGAAATGAAGTCTGTACTTGAAATATACCAGTATTTTACTTGTATCTGCCTAGTGAAATGAAGTCTGTTTTTTATACCTCCAAATAAGTCTTGCAGAATATTTTTCAGTTTAAATAGTTCATGATGTCAGCATGTCAGAAGTTTAAATTTACACAGTTAGGAGTCTTTCTAATGGGGCTCAATAGGACACGTATTCAAGCAGAATTTTGCCAACTTTAACCTTGAGCTTTATAGTAAAATTTACTATATTTATTTAATGCTAGAGAATGTGAATTGGCAATACATTATTCCATACGTTATATATTTATGAGGTCTGCTTATCCAGAGCTCACAGCCCAATTATGACTCTAGCCAGAGACCTTGTTTTTGGATTCATGTTTTCTCCTGGTGTACAACTGTAAACCACAAATGAAGTTTCTAATGTTAGACAAGGTGTATCCATTAGTTCCCCTAAAAAGCCCTAACCACCGGAGCTCATTGATTTTTAGTTTCATATATCTTTAATGAGGAGATTAAATACTTGTTTAGGAAGCAGAGCCTAGCTTAAGTGGTGTTTGTTCCTTCAGCATGTACAGTTGAAGACCTCCATAATCTCTCCCATAGGTCATGCCATGACAAGTCTTTTTACCCTAAAACATAAACTTAAAGTACTTCTGTAATTGTGTAAAATGAGCATATCATAATCATTTTAAAAGAATTCAAAATTAATAAACCACAGGAGAGGCAGCAAATATTTCTAAGTGTCTGATATCTGAGCATATCTTCTAGGCTATCTATTATTAATTCTCCATAAATGCCTGGGAAAACACCAAGTCCAGTTCTCAAGTGAGGATAAAATATCTTGGTCATGAATTGGTCAAGACTGATGTTGACTATGGGGTTGGCCGCTGTTGACTTGGGGTAAGAGAAATTCTTAACTCAAGGCCAAAAGTATGCTATCTACTCCTCCTGGGTCAAAAATAATTAAACACTGGTCAGTGCTTAGAATATTCCTTAAGTACATAATAACTATAAAGTAACTGCAGTGAGAGATTATAACGATTCACTACTGGCAAACTAAACAGAAGTGTGAACAGAATAAGGAGCATCAAGCCACATTGCCCGGCTGATTATGCATTGTAACACTAAGTATAATATGCTGCAAGGCCTTTAAAATAGGATCAAGCGGAGTGATATTAGCATTTTCTGCATGCAGAGCCTTTTGTGTGTGGTAAGCAAACCATACTCTAAGAGATGTGCTGCAGGTCCCTAGGTAATCTAACCAGACAGTGGGAAGAGAAGATCAATTGATTGCTCACTCTACTTTAAAGGAAGCAAAGTTTTCTCCTTCAGGGAAGAACAGAGAGAAGGTGGTAATGGGGGAGTGAGGGGCGTATGGAGAAAATGGAAGAATCATGATCATCCAGTGAAGACTAAATGAGTTGAAATGTATCTGGCTCCCTTCGAAAATGTTTTATCACACCTTTAACAATGTTGTGATTGGTTCTCCATAATACTGAAGCAATTACTCATAATTTCTGAGTACAAAACTGCTTTTATTTTAATAATCTATATAGTTCTAAAATGGGTCATTTAAAGAAGTTTATTTAGAGGCTATAGCACCAAGATAAGAATGTGATAGGAGGTGCAAAAAGTAATAATTCTCAGTCTGGGAGGGGGGAAAATATTTGTAACAAATACAGAGAAGGTAATATCCCCAATATGAGGAACTTTTAAAAAATCACTAAGAATAACACAAACATCCTCCAAGAAAAATAGGCAAATGACAGGATTATGAGCAAAGAACATGAAAAAAGTCTAAAGCTAATAAGCATATTTTAAAACATTAAACCTCTCACACTTTTATAGAGCATTTCTAAAAAAAAACTACTTGACAATATATATCAGAATCCTTAAAATATTCAGAACTTTTGGCCGCATAATTCCAGCTGTAGCAATTCATCCAAATAAAATAATTAGAATTATTTCTACCTATAGAGAAACTATATACCAAGAGGTTGGGGAAATTCTAAATGCCTAACAGAAAAAGGAATACTGAAATAAACTATGGTGTATTCATTTAATGAAATATTCTTCAGCCACTAAAATTACATTGAGTAACAATTTTAATGATATGAGAAAATGCTCATGATATAACCTATGTGAAGAAAGCACTTATTTATAGAATGACTATAATTATGGAAAAATATACATAGAAAAAAAGAAGGAAATATCTCAATATTTTAACAGTGGTAATATCAACAGTGTGGAAATTTATCTGAAATTTTTTTCTTTTTTATAACTTCCTTTTTTTCCCTAAGTTTTCTAAAATAAGCATGTGCTACTTCTAATTTGTTTTTAAGAAAAAAATAACAGCAACCAAAACATCTAAGAAATACATTAATCCTCTAAGGAGAGCAGAAACACAGTTAAATCTGACAAGTGTCTGACAATATCCCAAGAATGTTTGTGAAATCAAAGTATTACTTAAGCTAAAATAAATCATTGAGCTACTAGGAGAGTCTGGATGTTCAAAAATAAAATATTCCTACACCATGAAGATTTTGTTTATGTTCATAAAAATTTTCTACATGTAAAATATTAAATACCCTCCACATTAATTCCTGCTCATCCCAGAAATCATTTTCAGTGGACACAATAACTCAAGAGAACTTTTTTCCTTTGATACACATAGATAGGCTAAACCTGTTATCATGTATAGTGAATCAATGTGCCACAGTCTGGCATAAAAGAAGTACTAGGCATCACCCATTACAAGTCATCTATTTATTTTCAAATACAATGTTTGGGTTATGTTTGAAGGAGATATACATTCACCATGTTTCCTAAGGGGAAAGCCTCAAAAGGTGATCTGAAATGAACTGGCTGCATAGCTAGTACAACAACCCAGGTTCAAAATTCTCCACTTCTAACAGGCGTGATTGATCCAGAGTTAGGGACTGTGCAGTGGTTCAACGCTCATGTTTAATCTCTGCACAGGTTTCAAGTAGCCTTAATTTTGTCCTCATTTTCTTCTGTTTCCTCATTGAGCTAATAACACTTTAGAAGATGACTCAGAAAATTATCTTTTGCATGCCCTACAGGCATAACAAAAATGCCCTTTTCTACTGAGACCTGACCCCTAATATTTTTTTAGGCAAGACCTTGAGAGAGGTAGAAAATTGAGAGGGTGAAGAGGAAAATCTTCAAAAGCAGCATGCCTCTAAATTGATACCATGTAAACCTCTCCTAGCATCAGGAAACCACTGCTGGGGGTAAATGAAATGAATTCACTGGGGCATCTAATCCTATTCCTGGAACATTTAAAGGAGTTAAATGCACTGGCGAGCAAACAAACTTCAAAGCAATCATTACACCCCAGACACTGTTGCTTGTGTGGCTGAAATCTTTATGAGATTAGCCCCCGACAGGGAGAGAAGTTAAACACAGCCAGAACCACTTTGAATCTGTCGGGATGATACCCATTTACCGGCTGAGAATCAGGGCAAATGCACCTAATTCCCAGTGTAGCTCTGCCCCAGACCCAGATGTCACCCACTGAGCCTAATACTCAACTCCACTCTCTGCAGCTTTGGTTTCTCAGCTTGGAAACCATATCAGCACTGACAACAGTGGACCAGCATAAAAATGCAAAGTTCTTGTCTTCGCTGGACAAAAATTAAATGCTGGATGGCGTATATTGAACCAATATTTTAAAAAAGCCTAAGAGATTTTAGTGGTTTTTTTGTTTTTTTCAAGTATATAAAAAATGATGAGCAAAGATAGAAAATGTGTTGTTAGGGTTTTTTTCTGTCAACTTTTACTCAAGTCAAATATTCCCCCACTTTATCTTCCTTCCTTACCCTAGATCTTAAATTTATAATGCAACTATATCTCATTTGTTAACCAGTTTATGACTAAAACATCTGTTATTCTTAAACTAGAAAGATGATTTTTATTTATGTGAGAAGGGCTTTAAAAAGAGCAATATTAATTCATTCAACCAATGTTGACTTGTCTACTATAATACACAAGCAAAATTGGTATTAATTGCTGTGAAGACATAAATTGAATGGAATCATTCCATCATGGGGCTCCAGTTCAATGGTGGGTATGATAAGGTAGTCAAATCTGAGGATTCCAGGTGTGTGTTCTAGGTACACAAAGGAAGAACTAGTAGATGGTGATGGAAGCTTGACTACATTTTCTTACCCTGATCTTTTCATTCCCCTGGTTCTTAATTTCTGAAATTCCACATCTCCTGGATAAGTTTGTGTATCATTTTTCAGACTCAAATTTCTGAGATTAAAGTTATTTCTATTTGATTTGTCTTTGTCAACTCACATTGAAAAATTTATGAGAACATAAATCAGTTTTTATTATTCCCTGACCTGATGCTGCCAAATTAATTTGGTTCCCTCTGAATATCATGGCCAATATGTTTCTCCATATCCTTAAAGACATTGTTCCTCTTGAGAACAATGCTGCCACATCCTGGGTTCAGCTCTGTGGGGAAGCAGAGTGGCCTATTCAGGTATATGTATTTGTTGCTCCTTAATTTCATGAGAGTATTTAATCCCATTACCAGCGGCACCACAGTTGAAGCAAGCTAACCAGTTATCTGGACCAGGTACTTAAAAATCTCAAGCTTGGGGCTTCACTGGTGGCACAGTGGTTGAGAGTCCGCCTGCCGATGCAGGGGACACGCGTTCGTGCCCCGGTCCAGGAAGATCCCACATGCCGCGGAGCGGCTGAGCCCGTGAGCCATGGTCGCTGAGTCTGAGCGTCCGGAGCCTGTGCTCCGCAACGGGAGAGGCCGCAACAGTGAGAGTCCCGTGTACCGCAAAAAAAAAAAAAAAAAAAAAAATCTCAAGCTTAATGAAAAAGAAAAAAGAAAAACGAGAGAGAGAGAGAGAGAGAGCAGCAGAGAGACAGAGAAAGAGAAAGAGAGGGAGAGGGAGAGAGAGACAGGTTGGAAATAACCTTAAGAGGATACAGAGCCCATACAGTCCTTAGTATATTTTAAAATCTATTTTTCATTATGCCATTCCAGCAGGAAGCATCACCCCTCAAGCACATTTTATTAGTTCCCCAAAGATTTATTAGTTTGTTGCTGTGGGGTATAATTCTATCAGGCTATGTAGCAGAAAATTATAAGTAAACTCACTGTGAAAGTACTGTAAGGATATTGTCTCCCATGTTCCAGGTCTCTCTCTGGGGATCCACAGGAGAAATTTATCCCTGGGCCTAGAATGGGAAAAAGAATTTAGAATATTCATGAGCAATGACCTGGTTTGTTTTTTATTTCACTACACACTGTGAATTATAAAGCTGATTGAGTTTCCTTTAAGTTGGCTGCTCCAAACTTCAGAGCCACATCCATGGCCCAATTCACTCAAGAATAAAAAACTCGCAACATTTGATGCATACACTACTCGCAATTCCAATTTATTATCTTTCTAATATTCTTCTCCTTTATTCCTTCAACTATTTTAAACGTTGATTCTCTTTTGTTGGATTGGGTGTATCTTGTTAAATAATCTTAAATCTTGTGTTGAGTATAATATTTATACAAAATAAAACCAGTAATTAAATATCACCATTCTCAGAGATGGCCCTTTCCCCCTCATCCTTGGAAGACTCCAGCTTTTGTTTCCTATCTGACAATGATACTAATATTTGCCAATCCAGCAGAAAGTTTTATAAAAATGAACTGGTGTAATAGGATGTTAACCTATCATAAGAGTTTGTCACATCACAGTCACAATATAGGAGATCTGCCATTGATTTTTCAGTAAACATGGCAAATAGTGAAAAATATAGTGTGTGTTCCTCAGCAATAAATTTTTCAGTGACCATTTTTCTTTTCTGTTGTTTTCTATTCTGCTGTCTTCAGGTGATATTTAACAAAATGCTCTCTTTTCTCAGTATATGAGTTTGTACTGACGTGGCTAGTAGGGCCCATACTGAAGTTGTCATCTGTTTTGCCATGAATGCATTTGTAAAGCTTGCCTTCATTTTTGAGTAAAGCATGAAAAGTAAATCAAATAGAAAAAATATATATATTGTGTCTTGGAATTAAAGAGCAAGCATGGGCCGAGCCTCCCCCAGTTCATTTAGGTTATTCAAATCTTTATAAGCCAAAGGATAGTTTCTTGACATCTCAAAAAGTGAACCTCAGAATATGGTTAAAGTGCATGGCAATTATTGGAAAGTTCTTTCCGTTTAGCCTAAGTTGTTCCTTCTGGAACTCAGGTACCTTTGCTTATTATTCTGTTCTCCTTTAACACACACACACAAAAAATCATTATTTCTAATTTGAACCATTTGGATGGTCAGGTGTGATGAGGTCAGGATGTAATTAGAGAAGGCCTACTCTCTCTCATAGAAGATGGCAATTGCTTTGAAAAATTATTATAATCCACTGGTTCTCTGACGTGTAAAAGCTCAGGAACCTCATTTTGTCAGCAAGGGGAGAATTACTGGTCATGGGAAGATGTAATCAACAAAGTTCCCTGAGATTAACACATAAAACTGATTTCTCGGTGGCATGACTAATTCTCTAACTAACATCATCTCTCTGTTCCTACGTACACAGGGCATCAGAAAATGGGAATACAGGGAATCTATTCTTCGTTCAGTTGTTCCACAGATGTTGAACATCAAGGATGTAAAGAAACATAAGATACCAAGACAATAAGATGTATTCCCTGACCTTAAGAAATGTGTAGTCTACTAGGTAGACATAGGCATATAAACACGAATTTAATAATGATAGGGGCTATATTGGAAAGTCTATACTGTGAATGTTTAAAGACATTACATCAAGTCAGGCTCTGTAATAGGAAAATGTGAGCTCATGGAAGAGGAATATTTAAAATCTGCTGCCAAAATCTTCCTCTTCTATAGAAGGTGATTGATTGGATCTGATCCTTTGTATGATTATTTTATAGTTTACCCATCAGAGAGGAATCTTCTTTCCCTGTCAATTTTTTCACCTTTATCTACATACATACTCCCACCACGTAAAGCTGTTTAAAAGACAGTTTTAAAGCCACAGTTGTTCATCTCCTCTTGCTTGATATAATTAAAAAATAAAAATCTTTAATGACTCTCTATTGTCTAGAGAATAAAATCCAAATTATCAATGTTGGGATATCATGGGAGGCCTGTATTTCCCATCTTATGTTCTTTATCTCCTTTCAACTTACTTTATACTTTTGCTAAGTAAACTGTATACTTTATTCAGTCAATCAGTCTGTAAATATGTATTAAACTCCTACTGTGTGGCAAGTCCTGTACTTACGATGGTAAACAGGAGAGAAGCCAAGAGACCATGCTTGTTCCCTCAGCCTCGAAGGTGATTCCTGTTCCATTTGATTGTTTAAAAGCTACTTAGTATTCAATGTGTAGCTCAAATTTCACTTCCTTCATTATATTGCCTGGAATCTACCCAGCTGAAAAAAATCGTAGCCTGTTACATATTCCAATCCTCAATCCCACTTACTTTCTTGTAACACTTAATTACCTTCTAGTTATTTTTGCCTTCACTTTTCTACTACTATGTAAGTCTCCTGAGAGCAGGATTTGTATAAGATTCATCTTGATTTCCTCCCAGCATTTTAAACATAGTAGCTGTACATAGAAGAAATGAACAGAACCAATTTCCTTCAGCATTTCTGGAGTTGCAAACCTAAAAATACAATGATTCAAAAAGACCTCATCACTAAGCTTTGGGCCATCTATGGCTAGAGCAGAATGTTTTTATTTTGTCAAAAAAAATTAACTTTGCTACTGTTCAAATATGCCATGTCATTTTGGTTTGTATTTGTATATTAAAATAAATGAAAAGGTATTCTTGTTACTTGTTTTACAGCTTCTCTTACAGAAAAGAAAATTTCTCTCTTTTTAATACCTGATATACAAATGTGTTAGTAGATCATTTCCCCTCAAAAGCCACAGTAATTTTCATGGTCCTTTTCAGTAAATCATGCTAAGTATGCATCTCATAGGAAATGTATCTTTGAACAGCTTTGGTGCTCGGTTGGCTATTGGCTTTAAAAGGGTCCCAAGATATTCATTTCTGGATAGCTTTATACCTAAAGAAATTAAAATAGAGTGTCTTAGTTTCAAGTTGACCCAAGAGAAGAAAACATGACCCTTAAGGAATTGTCATTTAGGCATTTATGACCAGATAAGTGTAAATTTTACTTTAGCACCTGCTGTTCTCTTTATGTCAGCATCTTGGAAATGACAAGGCCATGCGGCTCGGTGCCCACCTTGGAAATGTGTGCCTTAAATCCACCAGAAAACCTATATCCATGAAAGAGCCAGGACAGCATCTCCTCCTGAACATTTTTTCTAATTCCTTTATTTTCCTAGAGGTAAAACCTACTGCTTCAGACTAACTCTGTTTTCTGTGACTTCTTATAGCCTGGTTGCCCTCTTCCTTTCCTAAATTTTATATTTGATACCCTTGGTTACAAAGAATTACTTCTTTTCTTTTGTCAGATAAGCTACAAACTTGTCCTTTTAAATAAAGATTTCCAAGTCTTTCTTGCTCCGGTCCACAGGATCTGATTAATTTCACCCATTTTCTAAGTGTTCTCCCTCAAGTTAGTCTGGCAAATATGATATTCATGAGAACATTCTTGGGCTGTATGCCATGTGGGCTTGAACCCCAGTTAAATGGTAAATACTAGAAAATATGGGACATCTATATTTTATATTCTCATTGACTAACTGCAGGCATGTTTTAAAATGTCCAAATGATGATTTTAATCCCACAAAGAATGTAACTTGTCCGGTTTACTTAGAAAAAAAAATTGGTTATCTTACAAAAACCTTAACCAATGATGAAGCTCATAGATGTTGGCATTACCCACCTAGAAAAGAGAATGAGGTAGCCTTTAAAATGAGAAAGAACTTCTCTTTTTCTCTCTTTTTAAAAAATTTTTATTATGAGAGGCATTTCAGGAAGAGTGGCTTTAAATATCAACTTAGCCCTTCTTGCTGAATTAGGTAATACGGAATTCAGTGAAAATAGAGTTTTTGGAAAGAGTAACTGTAGTTCTAACAGGATTTTATTCCAAGAATTTGAATACTTAAAAGACTAGACACCTACATCCACAAAGAGTAGTTGCCAATTATCTGGTGAGTTGAACAGCTAGTTATCTGCTGAATTTAGCCAATTGGGGAAAAAAAAAAATTCTAGCCTCAAACTCCTACTTTCTCTTCAACTGTAGATTACTTTTACCTGAAATATCTGACTAATTAATTCAGTTCTGCACTTCATTTTGCCTGTGTGGACAGAGGGTGAATGTCACATTCTGATCCAATTCTCAGAAGTAGGGAGGCATTGGGAGGGCATCGTTTACGTTAGAGTTTCTCAGAATGAATATAGAATTAGACCAACTTGCACATTCAAACAATTTTTTTTTTTTTTTTTTTTTTTTTTTTTCTGTACGCGGGCCTCTCACTGCTGTGGCCTCTCCCGTTGCGGAGCACAGGCTCCGGACACACAGGCTCCGCGGCCATGGCTCGCGGGCCCAGCCGCTCCGCGGCATGTGGGATCTTCCGGGATCGGGGCACGAACCCATGTCCCCTGCATCGGCAGGCGGACTCTCAACCACTGCGCCACCAGGGAAGCCCTCAAACAATTTTTAATTACTTAGGAAAACAGAGGTAAAACCCTGGCATGGGTTACCCTAAACCACAGACATTTGACAGAGAATCAAATTAGGCACCAACTCAACTGTTATGAAAATTTCCATTTAAAAGGAGAGTTGTGTTGAATATATTTGTGCACCAGCTCTGACACTTCTGTAAATGATTTTAACATCTCAAAGCCGAGATGAAAGTATTATAATTGCTGAGAAATAGAAATATCACCAGCAAACATAAGAGGATTCTTTTATTACTCTTAGTAGTAGAGAAATAGGTCTAAACATTTCAAAGTGTTGGTGAGACTGATGCAAGACCATAAATAAACATGTGAAAGCAACGACTACAAATTCCTCTCTTCTTGCTTCCTTTGCTCAACCCAGATGTAAATTCAAATTATAGAACAATAAAATACTTAAAGGAGTATTAACGAAGTCAAGCAGCAGAAAACTGAGCCAAGAAATAAACCAGATAATTCATTTCTGAATAAACAGAAATTTTTCAAGAAGTTTTTTAGGAAAAATCATGATACACAGGAAGAAAAAAAACCCCAAACCTTTAAATAGTCATTGTTTTTAACTCCAAGCTAGTGTGTAATTTCCCCCATGAAATTCAATAAAGAACAGTAAGCCTTTCAAAACCTTTAATAATCCTATAAAGACAGGGTTAAAATAATTTATAAAGCAGTGGGAATCCTTTTCAAGGATAGCCATTTATATCAACAACAACCACAAAAAGATATTGCTGTTGCTTTGCACTTCAGTGACCTCACTTCGTTTGGACTACAATGTACAGAGAACCAAAAAAATCTTTTATGATGTGGATGTTAAAATGGTTCGTTGACTCACCTGGGGCCAAACCACTGTCTGAAACAACCCAACCAACAGTCAAATTTCTGCCTCAGAAAATTAAAAATTATATATTACTATAGACCTTTGGTATGTAAAGAGCTATAGCACCAGCTAGTAAAGAAAAAGGCAAATACCACTCAACAGCAAAGTTAATCTCACCTCAAACCAGCCAAGCTGCATTAGAAAAATGCCTACATATTTAGCTAGGGGCTATGAACATCATGTTATTCTGCAGCAAAAACACCCACAGTATATTCTAACATTCCACCCCATCCACACATTAACCATAAAAAATATAAAAGAGATTATATACAGTCTGTTGCTTGGCAGGACCTAGCAAATTCTCTCCACTTTTAAGTATAAGCAAAGCAAACAACAAACTAGCTAAGGATTATATTTTTAAAAATCTATAACATAAAAGAAAGGAAAAACTGATCTAATGAGGTAGAGGGAATGAAATCTACAAAAATTATTTTTAAAATAAAATAAATAAGAAAAATTAAGAGTATATTCATTTCAGAATGCATTACTTTGTGTTCTCAATAAAATATCAGAAAATATAAACTCTATCAAACCAGATAAGATGAAAGAGAGTGTTATTAAAAGATAAAGTACACAGCAAACCAGCTGCATTAGGAATGAAGATTGTGGCATCATTTCAGTTTTCCTTCACTTCTATCATTCACATTAAAAAAATAAATAAAAAGATGAAAACAACAGTCTTTATCCTTATAAAACCAGGACACAGTCACAATCCCAGGCCTCAGGTTATAAAAAATAGCTGCCAAATATATTGAATTTAGGATGAAATAAAAGAAGGTTCTTGGGAGCATGCACAAAATTCTACAGTTTTCTTAGGATACAGTGTTTCTTTAAGGTTCTAGATGCCAAATCAATGAAATGTCCAAGGCCCAACCAGCTATCTTTTAATTAGAATAGATCTGATGGTGTGGGCAAAACAAGTTTGTCCAAACAATGCTTTTTCACATCATAAATTGTAAAGTGAAATCAAGGCAAAAGGGAAAGACTTCAGATAAGCCATCTACCTGTTTCCTCCAAAGATGGCTTATCTGAGCCTAATATTAGGCTCAGTTTTAAAAAATATTTTATATATATATATAAATATTTTAATTTATATATTTATTTATATTTTTTAAATATATTTTAAAACATTTAAAAAAAATAGTTTACACATCACTCCTATCTTACAGGACAGATTTCTATGCCTCATCAGAGTAGAAGGTTCATGGTGAATTTTCACTTCGTTTCATGATTTAACCTATATTTCTCTCATTTTCATTAGCTGCCTCCAAGTTGATTGCTCCTTTTTTTATCATCAAGGTAAAAGATGCAATCAACTTGGAGGTAGCTAATGAAAATGAGAGAAATATAGGCTAAATCATGAAATGAAGTGAATTAAAATTATAAAATTCACCAAAAATCAACATATAAACCAAAAGTAATTTTAATATAAATAACAACAGGACTACTGGATGGAAAAGGGGTACCTGGTAGCAGTCAAAAAACTTTGGTGGGGCTCAGGGAAAGCATCTAAGCAGAGTATGCATACAAGATAAAGAACATATTTTAAAGCTACAGAAATTAAAACAGATACTTATCTAGCCTTACCCCAAGATTTTTTTTTTTTTTTTTTTTTTGGTCACATTGCGTGGCTTGTGGGATCTTAGTTCCCCAACTAGGGATCGAACCCGGGCCGTCGGCAGTGAGAGCGCAGAGCCCTAACCACTGGACTGCCAGAGAATGCCCCGAGATTATTTTTTTAAATAATATTCTAGTACTGTTACAGTTCCATGTTTTTACTTGTATAATTTGATTCCATCTGAACTATGTAGCAGATCTACTGAAATACATAGCATATCTATTGAAGAGACTAGAGAGTTTAGAAACAGAAATACATTATTCAATGTTAGTTTATAATTAATGTGACATTTTAAATCAGAGCAGTGGAGGAAGAGTAATTACATAATAAATGATGTTGAAAGGTCCAGTTTGTCATCACAAAAAACATACAATCTATATCTAACTCTTTACACTAATATAAATTTCAGATGGAATCAAGTAATACAAGTAAAAAATGAAACTGTAACAGCACTAGAACATTATTTTTAAAAAATATTCTTGGGATAAGACTGCTTTAAGCAAGTCACAAAGCTTAGGAAACATACAAAAAAATACCACATTTTATTTGATGAAAAAATTAATATAATAAGCTCTTACATATTAATAAGAAAAATGTGAACATAATGGACATGAACCAAAAACAATGAATTAGAAATTTATGAAAATTGCTCAAACTCTCTTCCTTAAAATTAAGGAAATAAATAAAACTGGATAGTGTTTTCCAAATTCATTTTAGGAAAAGAAAGTATGTTTAATAATATACAATGCTGGCAAATAACAGGGATAAAAGGCTTGTTCAAAGGCCATTGCCAGAAATGAAAATTGTCATAAATTCGTAGGAGGGCAACTGACACCATCTATATAAATTTAAAGTACACATTAGCTTTTGACGCATCAATTCACTTCTAGAAATCATTTTATAGTTATCATCTGTGGAAAGTGAAAAACCAATGTACAAGGATGTTCATTGCAGCACTGTTTATAATAGCAAAAGACTAGACACAATCCAAATGTTCATTTTTAAGGAATGACTAAATAATTATAAATGATTAAAAATAGTAGTATACAGTATTCAAAAAGAATGTGGCAGATTTATATATGTGAAGGTTACATTATACTAATATACCATACCCTTAGTACTATATGAAAGTTTTACCACATGCAAGTATTATTTTTAGTTTTTTAAAATATTAATTAAAATGTGCAAATGAAAAAAAAATGTGCAAATGAAAATAGCTGGGTTACATATAAACATATCCAGGGGGAAAAAAAAGAATCCAATGGTAAGATTAGCATTCACATATGAGACAGGAAAGGGAGAGGAATAGGTCAAAGAGATGAATATGATAAAGGACAGTAGCAGAGATACACTCAATTACATGTTGTCCCTTAAGGCAGTGGCAGGGAGGCAACAGACACAAACATAATATAATGTTAGAAATTATAATTTATTATTTCATCAAATCTCAGATTCTATTTGAGTCTAAATCATACCATTATTTTCAAGTGTACTACAAAAGAAAAAATGCTGCCAATTATACTATCATATAAACCTTTCTAATCATTGATTGGAATGTGTATCCCAATTTCTGAGACATTGAAACTATTTAAAAAAGTACACCTTGGGCTTCCCTGGTGGCGCAGTGGTTGAGAGTCCGCCTGCCGATGCAGGGGACACAGGTTCGTGCTCCGGTCCGGGAGGATCCCACATGCCAGCGGAGCGGCTGGGCCTGTGAGCCATGGCTGCTGAGCCTGCGCGTCTGGAGCCTGTGCTCCGCAACGGGAGAGGCCACAACAGTGAGAGGTCCGCGTACTGCAAAAAAAAAAAAAAAAAAAAAAGTACATCTTATAATTGATGAAATATTGTATATGAAAAAATAGCCAGTACCTAGAAATATCTTGGCAGCACTTTTGAATTTCAAGGGTAAATACAAAATTCTCTCAGTGAACAGGAAAGAAAAAAATTATAAAGAAATAAAAATTAGACCAACCTTAGCTTTCCTCTTAATATTGTGTGCCAGAAGATACTGGATTAATCTTGAGAGTTTTGAGTAGGAAAGGATGAGATCCAAGAATTCCATGGTCTGCCAACATATTTCTTCTTGTACAAAAGCAATGAAAAAATATTCTCAAATAGAAGGCTATTACTATGTTCCAGAAAAACTTACTCAAAAAACATTCTCCTGATAATCACACAGTGAATCGAAGAAACACAAGTCAGAGTATAAAGGACTACAGTGATTATTAATTTCACTAAATCAGAACTATATTTACAAATTCATTAAACAAAAATTAAATGTAAAATAAGTAATTTTGAAAGATTTCATATATAATGCCAGGAATACTTATATAGTAATTAATAATAATTTCAAAATAATCTGAACCTCTTACATCAGATTATATCAGCAACATAGTATTGGGGAAGCAGGAAAAAACAAGCCACATTCACTATCTTGAGTAAGAAAAATTGTCCAATATCACTTGTTTCACAGTCTTAAAAATTAGTTTTCATACTTAAAATTATAAAGTAGGAAATAAGTTGACCCACAATGTCATAAAATATATATGTTAACATTTAAAAATAAATAATTAAAATAATAAATGCATAAAGATTTATCTTTTCAGACAATACAGACAAGAAGAAGATGGAAAGTAAACCTTATTACCTGCTTGAGACACACACACACACACACACACACACACACACACACACCCCTTAAAAAATGTTGGGCTTCCCTGATGGCAGAGTGGTTAAGAATCCGCCTGCCAATGCAGGGGACATGGGTTCGAGCCCTGGTCTGGGAAGATCCCACATGCCACGGAGCAACTAAGCCCGTGAGCCACAACTACTGAGCCTGTGTGCTGCAACTAATGAAGCCCACGTGTCTAGAGCCCGTGCTCTACAACAAGAGAAGCCACCACAATGAGAAGCCTGAGCACTGCAACAAAGAGTAGCCCCTGCTTGCTGCAACTAGAGAAAGCCCGTGCGCAGCAACGAAGACCCAATGGCAGCCAAAATAAATAAATAAATAAAATAGAATAAAATAAATAAATATGTTTATACTAAAGGGATATAGAAGGATAATATATAACATAATATATATTATCTATATGGGTACATCAGATTTTACTGCTCAAAAGTTGTTTCTGCTTACTCAGCATCTTTTGTGCCCCTTCTGGTAACAGATTTGCTTTTCCCAGTGGACAATCAATTCCATGCGGTCTCGGGGGAATGGGAAAGCTAGCCTTGTCTCCTTCCATGTCACAGGAATGAACATAAGACACGCACAGAACTAACTTTCCTCCATGAAAGTTAAGACTGCTGAAAGAGAAGACTCTCTCCTCACCTGAAATTGTGAGCAATTAAGACCTGAAGAAACCTGGAGATGTTGGTCATCTTTTCTGCCATTTGTCAAGACCTTTCCTCTAGTATTGAGAGTTAGCTAACTGCTAACAAACAGGTCAAAAAACCAATAATAGCCCACACACAATAGAAGTTTATTTGTTGCTCACATAAAAGTTGAAGATGGTTCCAGTGTGGAGAGGGATGGTGGGGAGAAGTCTAATCCAAACAGCAATTCAGGGACCCAGGTTGTCAAAGGTCTTGCTGCCTTCAGCAACAGGCTTTCAGGGATACCTGGGCATGGAGGATGACGTACAGAAGGTTTGGGGGATGCAGGCCTAGAAGTGGCTTCCATCATTTTTGTTCACATTCTATTGACTAGAACTCAGTCATATGGCCACACCAAGCTGCAAGGAAGACTGAGAAACACAGTCCAGCTATACGACCAGGTTTTGGTGAGCAAACAACAGCGTCTGCCATGGTCTTCCTTTCAGCAGATACTGCTTCCTGCTAAAGTCCAGGATTCCTCCATGTCACACAGACCTTTCTTAAGCTCGGGTAACCCTTAACTCCAACCCAACATTTAAAGGTAAAGCAAGGATAAGATGACAGTACTGTAAGAATGTAGCTGGAATTGTCTGCATACTTGGTTGATGAACCTTGGCTTTGTTTTAAATTCTCCAAATTTGTTAAATGTCCTATGTCTCCTTAGTTAGGATGTATTCTCTCACACCACTCCTAAGAGGTTATCCTTGAGTTTTAAATCATCTCCCCAGTTCAATTCAAAGTCCTGAAGCCAAGAACTCAGTATTTCAAGAATTTTTAAATGAGCAATATTAAATAGTTATATATTTTGGCCCACATACTAGGCACTTACGGTAGGAACTTCCTGGGGCTTCTTAATACAGCTCTCCCCACGTTTTCTCTTTTTTTCAGAGATCTTTGTATCACTGATTTTAACTCTTGCCTACCAGTAATGCTGAGTCTCCTTTTGGAGGAGGAGAATGAACTCTGAGATTTATGAATTTTTCACATCAGTGTTCACATTTTCTCCTGGTCAAAATAAATCAATATGGGGAAATCCTAAATTTTTCCTTCTTCTGCTATGATCTTTTGCTCCTAAGTAATAGTTTTGCAGGGGAGGAAAAATAATTTTCCCTCTACCCTTCTGAGTTATTGGCTGAGACCCCCTATAATAAAAGATTAACAAGAGAACAAACAGAAGTTTATTAACATGTATACCTCATATTACATGGGAGATACTAGGAGAACTGAGTAAAACTCCCTGAAATAGCCTGAGCCACCATCTTAAATACTATCTTCAGCTAAAGACAAAAAAAGATGCTGGAGTAGGGGACAGGCAAGTCACAAAAGGTGTGAAGAGGAAATGTCTGAGATGCGATGTCATGTAGCTAATTAAAACTATGCTTTCAAAGACTATTTAATAATGTGAAAAAAAGACATAATGCTATTGTGACAGCATGATCCCAGTCATTAAGCCATATGAAAGCCTGGAAGAAAATAAAACTAATATTAAACATGGTTGCCTTTTAGTTTTAGAATTATTGATGGTTTTCATTTTTTCTTTTTTACTTTACTTACATTTCTCAAATTTTCTATATGTTATAACATATCTTAAAAATAAAAATAAATGAATCCTGGGCTTCCCTGGTGGTGCAGTGGTTAAGAATCCGCCTGCCAATGCAGGGGACATGGGTTCGAGCCCTGGTCCAGGAAGATCCCACATGCCGTGGAGCAACTAAGTCCATGTGCCACAACTACTGAGCCTACGTGTCACAACTACGGAAGCCCACACACCTAGAGCCCGTGCTTCACAATAAGAGAAGCCACCACAATGAGAAGCCTGCACACTGCAACGAAGAGTAGCCCCTGCTCGCCGCAACTAGAGAAAGCCCACGCGCAGAAACAAAGACCCAACGCAGACAAAAATAAATAAATAAATAAAATTTTAAAATGATAATAATCAAATAAATGAATACCAACCATTTCTCAGTTCCCTCAGGTCTAAAAAAGTTATCATTACTTAATTAATTCATTCTGCATAATTCTCGGGAAAGACATGAAATAAAATTAATCAGTTCATCTGTGGATAGACTGTGTTATTTCTAGTGCCCAGAGGATTCTCCTGAGCTCTGTTTACACTTGTGTTATGGGGAAGGGAAGAGGGAAAGAAAACGCAGCATGAGAACAGGGTGAGGCATGTTCAAATCCATTGCTCACAGCAGGGAAAAACAATTGCTTCCTCTCCTGTTTCCAGTGACCTAGCGTGTGTGCAGGTCACAGTGTCAGAAAAAGTATCCAAAATTGCCTTCAACATGGCTTCCCTGTTATTTTTATGTTAGTAAATGCCTAGTCCAAAGGACTTTCCGATAAAATGCAAGGCCTTGTACTGCCCTGGTTGTCTTGGGCTAAGAAGGCTTCAAATAGACATCTGCTTATTTTATGAGAAATGAAGGTTCATAATAAGAGTCTATTCAAAATATACAAAGAACTCTTCAAACTCAGTAATAAGAAAATGAACAATGCAATTAAAAAAGAGGTTACTGTGGTGATCATTTTGAAATGTATAGAAATACAGAATCCCTGTGTTGTGTATCAGGAATTAGCATAGTGTGGTAGGCTAATTGTACTTCAAAAACAAACTAACAGACTTATAGAAAAGGAGATCAAATTTGTGGTTATCAGAGGTGGGGGAGGGAGGAGGAATTGGGATAAGGCAGTCAAAAGGTACAAACTTCCGGGAGGGAGGGAGACGCAAGAGGGAAGGGATGTGAGAACAGATGTATATGTATGACTGATTCACTTTGTTATAAAGCAGAAACTAATAAAAAAAAATTTTTTTCCAAAAAAAAAAAAAGGTACAAACTTCCATTTATAAGATAAGTAAGTACTAGGAATATAAAGTAGAACATAGTAAATACAGTTAACACTGATGTATATTATATATGAAAGTTTATGTTAAGAGAGTAATTCCTAAGAGTTATCACATAAGGAAAAAAACTTTTTTTCTATTTCTTTAATTTGTATTCACATGAGATGATGGATGTTCACTAAACTTACTATAATAATCATTTACTAATGTATGTAAGTCAAATTATTATGATGTACACCTTAAACTTATACGGTGCTGTATGTCAATTATATCACAATAAAACTGGAAGAAAAAAAAAAAAAAAAAAAAAGAGTCTATGGACACCTACAACTACCCTAAGCCCTCAGAATGATTGTGTCATTAATTTCTAAGTACATTACAAAACTCTTTAAAATAATTCTCTGATTTTCAAACGCTGTAGACCGGGAGAACTCTTTTGTAAATACCTACTACGGCTTCTTTGCAAGGAAAATAATTTGCATATTCTTCTTCCCAGATTGATTGTTTACTGCTTCTATCAACTGCAATCATGAAAGCTTTCAGTGTAGGTGCTGAGAACAAAGATGGAAATAGGTGAACTTAAATGCTTGTTTATAAAGATGTTTGAAGGGCTTAATTTTTATCTGGCCATTCAAATAGGATTAAAGGGATTAACTTGAATAATAAAGGCACATTATAAATACGTATGTTGTCTCTAATTAATAGGTTCAGATATGAGTATAAGCTATGTCAAATTATTACAGAATAGCCTATGATTACATTATTTTTAAATAATGAAAAGAAAACCCATGAGTCATTAATAAAAGAGATGACTTTGGAATAAGGAAAACTCATTCAGCAAATATAATACATTGCAAGACACATTTCCTATTTATATGTACAGTTAATAACATCTATTATGCAGTCTTAGTCCTAGAAGCCTGTGTTTGTTGAGAGAAATACTTTAAAACAGAAGCTTAAGTACATAGTACTCAAGTTTCTCTGGCAACCTCAAAAGGGAGAAACTCATTTGTGCTTTAATGAACATTTTGAAAGGGAAAAGTAAGTTCTCAAGTTCAGAACTCTACAAGTTAGAGAAAGGAGAACACAGAAGGAAGAAAATGTTAGATCATATTTGTTTTTTCAGTATATGAAAAAAGAAGCAGCTGTAAAGGGAGAAAACTGATGATAGATAGATAGATAGACATAGATATAAATAGATACAGAGATACATAGATATACACTACAAAAGCCTTGGGTTTTTATTGCAGAGTTTTGCCTCTGAGAATTACTCAGGCACATTACAAATGGAAATATTTACTCTCAAGGGAAAGAATCCCTTTCACCTCTCTTTAGCCAGATTACTCCCTAAACACTATAACTATCACATTTTGAAGAAAATCACTGAAGAAACTTAGTGACCCATTCTAAGGAGCCAATGGGTAATAACAGCTTTCGCAAAATGGTTTTGACCTGACTCATGATTCTAACCAAAAATTCCACAGATTAGTATTAAAAATGACTATCAATTATTTGTGCATGTGGGCTACAGGAGATATAAACCTGGTATTGTCCAATTTAATTTGGAGTTCTTAGAAGTGGACAGATAGGTTTTACCCTCTGGGACAATGCATTTTATAAGGTAAAGAGATGTCAGACACCATTAAATTCCCTCATTTAAGAAAATAAATGCAAAGATGCTGACAGCTCATAAATGGCAGCCAAGCTCTAACTTCCAGTTTCTGGATCCATCAGTGTTTCACTAACTAGTGTCTTTATCTAACAAAGAAATCAACAAATTTTTGAAGGAGGAGTATTTATCTTAAGGACAATTTGCTAGAACTTACCAGAACTGTGTTTAAGGCCAGCTTTAGGCAAATCTGAGAACAAAATCAAAATTGGTCTTTGGGGCTTCCCTGGTGGTACAGTGGTTGAGAGTCCGCCTGCTGATGCAGGGGACACAGGTTCGTGCCCCGGTCCAGGAAGATCCCACGTGCCACGGAGCGGCTGGGCCCGTGAGCCATGGCCACTGATCCTGCACGTCCGGAGCCTGTACTCCGCAACGGGAGAGGTCACAGCAGTGAGAGGCCCGCGTACCGCAAAAAAAAAAAAAAAAAAAAAAAATTGGTCTTTGCTTTTTCCCCCTGTGGGGCCCCCTGCCTGTATGTATTAGCCCTTGTCCCAGTGAGAACCCCTTATGTCAACCCACAGCACTCTCATGCCACACCCACACCCACCAGCACCTGTTTTCTCCCTCCTTACCTCTTCATTTTTAATAAATTAACTTGCACAATGCTGTTGTGCAGGAGTATTCTCTTTTTAAACTTGGACTCCTGAAAGCACAGTATCAAACGAATGACTCCTTCCTTTCATCTCCTTTTTCTTCATTCTTTCTTTTTTGTTTTCAACCAGGGATGAAACCAAAAGCATCTACTCACTTCTGTCACATACCAAACAAGAAAACTAGGTGACTACTGTTTGCTTCTTATGTTTAATGTAGAATAGTTTTAAGCTACTGACAGTGTCTTTGGTTACTTTGATGAAACTACATTTATGAGAATGTTCTACAGACCAACTGCCAATACCTGCCCCCAAATCTCCGGGATGCTAAAATCATCAGCAACTTTCTGACTATGCCTCAATATCACAATACCTAAAATAAAATGGGAACCATAGGTCTACTTTCTTCCTTTCCCAGTATTTTGCCTAATTCTTCTACTTCTTTAGCACATGCTGATTTATATATTTCTCTTAAAGTGATGACACCTCCTGGCCCTTTCTCCCAGGAAATGGCTCTTGAAGTCACTGATTAAAATGGAATGCAAGGAAAGATGGAACATGACTGTCACTGTGGTTCTGAATTCCTGGTATGGTTTTCATACATGATGCTACACTTGAAGACACCAGGTATACCTCCATTATTGCAGCAGAAATCAAAAGGAAAACCAGATCATCGTTTAACACTATGGCATTCGACTTTCAATTTCTCATCTTGGGCTCTCATGGTTGCCTTATTTAAAGCCCTTCTCTTTGCCAACACTTCTTTTGAACTCTGAGAGATACATCCATCACGATATGAGATTGGATCTGCAGCTCGAGGTACTGGAATAATAATCAGAGGTGTATGTATAAACTGAAAGCCTCTGCATTTCTCTAAAACATCCCCCGTTGTAGGAATGCTAAAATAATGCTAATGCAAGAAAAGATATTCCAGTGTCATTTTAGATTTCAGGCGTTGCACATTTGTGCCCATGATTATGTCAAAATATACACATAAGCATCATTTGAGAGAGAATTTATTATAAAAGAAAATATAAAAAAACCAAAGCTAGCCTGATCTTGTTTTATTTTTTTTTTTTTAAATCAGTGCTTGAACTAGAGTTTAATAAATTTGTCCAGCTTAACAAGAAATTGTGCTGGGGCTTCCCTGGTGGCGCAGTGGTTGAGAATCTGACTGCCAATGCAGGCGACACGGGTTTGAGCCCTGGTCTGGGAAGATCCCACATGCCGCGGAGCAACTGGGCCCATGAGCCACAACTACTGAGCCTGCGCGTGTGGAGCCTGTGCTCCACAACAAGAGAGGCCGCGACAGCGAGAGGCCCGTGCACCGCGATGAAGAGTGGCCCCCGCTCGCCGCAACTGGAGAAAGCCCTCGCACAGAGACGAAGACCCATCGCAGCCATAAATAAATAAATAAATTTAAATTCATTCTATAAAAAAAAAAAAAAGAAATTGTGCTGGTCTGAGCATAAAAAATAAAACTGGTAAGCCTACTCATGTAGAGTCAAAAGAAGAGAACATAAAAGAAACATAAAACATCTCCCTTCTGGCATAAAAAAATGCACTGATTGTTTTAAAAATCAAATCTACTTTTATATAATATTACGTTTTCTGTAAAAAATAAAAAATTGAGTGCTTCCCTGGTGGCACAGGGGTTGGGAGTCCGCCTGCCAATGCAGGGGACACAGGTTCGTGCCCCGGTCCGGGAAGATCCCACATGCCGCGGAGCGGCTGGGCCTATGAGCCATGGCCACTGAGCCTGAGCGTCCGGAGCCTGTGCTCTGCAATGGGACAGGCCACAACAGTGAGAGGCCCATGTACGGCAAAAAAAAAAAAATTTGAAAGTTTCAGAAGCAAAGAGATTCATATTTAATGCTGGGGATACCTACCTAGGGGGAAAAAAGGGAAAAGTATAATAACTGATATTTGTAGAGGTTTTTTAGGTCTGGGGGTCAGATCCATCCAGACATGAATGAAAGAGACAAGAATTGATGAATGTTTATCCTTTCAGGTTTTTTATAGCCTTGTGAATTTTACTCACTTCTCTTACGCCTAGACTTGTGTGCCGAGGAAACAAATCAACTTTTTTCAGTGATTCACCAAATCATTTATTTTAAACCAAGTAGAAGCAATTGATTTCAATTTTGCTTTGTGGACCCAAAGATCTATAGGACTAGGGTAGCATTTCTACTTAGCTTTTTCTCTGCTTTTGAATTGCAGTATTCAATGAATTCAGTATTCCCAGTTTCCTTCTACCAGAACTGAACAACATAGGCATAAATTGATTCTCCTTTGCTATTTTTTGTTTCTTTTTATGTCTGTTTGTCTACTATAGCTAGTAGATGCTCTTTGGCCCATACTTCTAGAGGTACGGCATAAAGCTATATGGGTATGACAGCTCAAAAATGGCTAAGAGATTAGTTACAAAAACTTGCTAATTTCAGGAAAGGACTTCTAGTTACTTAATTCATAGCCTTTCCTTAGAATGTACTTGATGAAACATTATGGTAAAGATGAGATACTCATAGCCTCCAAGACTTCATTTATTTCTAAACGGTCCTCTAAGGCATACATCTGAGATGTAAAGGTTCAAAATCTGTAAGTGGGAAGTTCATTAAGCAAAAGTGAGTTGAAACTGGAGGGGAAATCCTCAGTCTAATTTTCTCCATCTCTGGCCCTCTTTAAGCTCAGCTGGACTTATTCTTCCTTTTCAGAAGAAAGAAAAAAATAGCCAACAGGTAAAAAGACCACATTGTAGTTTCCAATATTCAGCCTAGTGGGAATTTTTCGCTTTAAGTTATAAATTCCAGAAAATAGGAGTTTTTAAGGGAAACGGTGACAGAAACTTAATTATGCCATTGCAAAGGGCGATGCTGCAATAAAAAGGAACTGCCCCTAAGATGAAATGCTTAATCTCTGAGTGAAATCTGGCCTAATCACTCAAGAGGAAAGTGGTGCAATAACTCAGGTCCTCACTGACAACAGAATGCTGTGTGTATTTTATGAAATTCACTGTCATCTTCCATTCCTTCCTTTCTGACGAAGGCTCACTTCACTCTGGACCAAGTAGAAAAGAAAGGTCATAAAGAACCAAGCAATGTCAAGTTACTTTTTGGCAAAATCTGTTTTCCAACATATGTATCAAAGAAACAGTGAAGCTGGAAAGGACCAAGGTGGGTTTTCTGGTCCAGTCTTTCTGTGTCTGCAGATAAATCGTAAATCACCTAAGACAGAGTGGGAAGGTAACCCACTGCTCACTTCTCCAGCTGAAGGAGGGAGAATTCATATCCTTCCTTAAAAACTCTGTGCTAGCTTTAAAGTTACGAAGTTTGTTATGTAAAACTCAATTCTTATTTGCAACAAATCTGACCTCCTTAGCCTCACACCATTGTCTGTAAACATGAAGTGTCCTCTATAAACATACTTCGAACACTTGGAGGAATTTATAAAGCCAATCCTTAGCTTTCTCTATCTGTCAAACAATTCAAAGTCTCCTAGTATTTTTTGGCAGCGTGAAGGGTCAATTTCCCAATCTTTTTGTTTTAGTTTGTTTTTATTTTTCCCTGAAATCTTCTTGGTATTTCCACATTTCTCTTACTATGCATATTCATCATTATAACCCAAACAGCTTACACAGTGCCTAGTCCATAGCAGGCATCTAGTAATTGTTTGTTTGTTAGTTTGTCTTTTTGCGGTACGCGGGCCTCTCACTGTTGTGGCCTCTCCCATTGTGGAGCACAGACTCCGGATGCGCAGGCTCAGCGGCCATGGCTCACGGGCCCAGCCGCTCCACGGCATGTGGGATCCTCCCGGACCGGGTCACGAACCCGTGTCCCCTGCATCGGCAGGCGGACTCTAAACCACTGAGCCACCAGGGAAGCCCTAGTAATAGTTTTTGATGAATAAATGTCAGGGGCTACGTGATAGATGCTCCAGTATGCATTAAACAGCAAACCAACTAAGGAACAACAAGAAAAAGGATTTTTGGGGTTTGTTTGTTTGTTTGTTTGCATTCCAAATAGCCATCTCTCCAGCTTCAGTTTCCTTAATTTAATCTGTCTAAAATACAATTAATTCACTGTCTTTCTTGGTTTAAATATTGCACTGATACACGCAAACTATGCATCTGTCTGGCAGCAGGGTTATGACACGAAGAAGTCACATCTTATATCCAACAAAGCAATATTTTCAGAAAGCATATAAATTAGCAATGGTCATCGTTTTACTCATAGGAAAGCAAAGCTGAACAGATGTAAAGCAATGCATTCATAGATGGATATGGTATGCATCCCATTCTTACTTAAATCTGGGTCCTAGGACTCTGAGTATTTGCAGCAGTTTGCTAGGACTCCAAAGTCATGGCTGTGATAGTTCTGGCTATTCAGCTCCACACACCTATTGATACCAAAGAGTCACTTAAGAAACTCCTGCAAGACAAGACATAACCCACCATGTTTCAGATTCATACTGGAAAAGAAATAGAGGAAACAGGAAACAGAGAGGAAGTCAGGGACACCGTACTGAACTAAGACTTGCTCCTGATGGCTGTTTTCCCATTTCCTTCCCACAGATATAGAGTCTCCTGGATTTCTATTGTCTTATAAAGGAAAAGAACTTTCTGAGTCCACAGTGTGCTTTCTAACCAAGCACCAGAACTGACCAAGCTTCTCAGGATTTCTCCAGAAGAAAACCTGCCAGTGCTCTCAACAGAGGTAGTTATCCCTCTGGCTAGCATTTGGGGAAACAAGAATATATTAGGATCATCTATGGTCTGTCGCCTATGGGTGCAACTTACAAATGAAAGATACAAAATTCTTTTTCTGTATGAATCTGAGACATTGAATAATTCGGGAAGGAAAAACACCAAGAAGGTAAACCTCAGTCAGTTGACTACATAATTATGCACATCAACATGGCATTTTGCCTGATTTTACAGTTAGGAGCATTAGTTTTTATGCTCATGTGACTCGTATAGGATTTTACTTAGATATATTTTTATTTGTTATCTTTTGAATTTCCTTTTGCATTCTTCTCTGGAAACAGTGAAAGGGTAGTTTATTTTCAAATCCTAGCCAAGCACTGGCACCAGGAAGGAAAGAAGAAAGGAAGGGAGAAAGGGAGGGAAGGAGGGAGGGAGAGAAGGAGGGAGGGAGGGAGGAAGAAAAGTCCTTTTTAAACGTTTAAATATTTTCAATTTTTAGAGAAACTATAAGTAAGTAGTCTTTTGCTTGATTCTTTTATATAGTAAAATGTTTATGACTAGAACAAATTAAAGGATGTTTAAAATGTTCAAATGCAGATAAGATTTCTAGAGGAAAAACTAGAGTTTCCATAATTATTATAAGCTAGATCCAGGATAAAATATGCCCAGCTACTACTAAGGTGATCAAATTTCCAAACTAGATACAGAGGTAGAGCTACAGAAACACATATACATACATACATATCAATCTGTGTTCATGTATGAAACATTTACAGCAGATGTATATTTTGATATACACCTTTGTTTGCAAAGCTTACACCCAAAATACTGGATTCATCTCTGGTCATGAAAATTCCAAAATTTGTGCACTTTTTATGCACTTTGTACATAAACTTAAGATTGCAGGTGATAGACTTACAGAGATATAATACTGTATTCTGAGATAGAATCTTTCCATTTTGATCTAAAGTCTATCAGCATTATGGCCACAGATAAGAATAAAGGCTTTACAACAGAGAATCTCAATGGTTATTATATTTTACCTTTTATGTCATGAAAGTTAATGATTTGGGGAAAATAGTTACACTTGCAAATAATACTATACAAAAGCAGTTACGTAGTTTAATAGAAAGCATACATACTACTAAAAAGGCTTACTTTAAATAAAAGTGAAGAGTTGACTGCACTACCAGACTTGATTATAACAACACAAGAATCCTTAGGATCAAACATGAAATCTGAGTTGGCTGTTGATAAGATCATGTTCAGAAGCTTGACATTTTGTAGATCAGCCACCTGCCATTCATGCTTCCCCACACCCTGTTCAAACTTGCTCGAAAGAATCTCATATACTTTAATTCTCACAACCTTGAAAAATGATCAGTGTGCCACAGGCGTTAAACCTGTAAACTTTTTTTAACCTCTCCATTAAATACCAGGAATCTTAGTCTGATTCTGGCAAGTGACCTGGGTAAAGATTTTGATGCCCATGTGAGGCACACATATTTCTGGGTTCCATTGCTAGTGCTTACTCACTGTTGATAAATGCTAAATGCATCTGGGGAAAGAGTTTTGAAAACAATTCGACAGCATGAAAAGTTCCAACAATAAAACAGAACTCTTTACATTGCAAAGCCAAACAAATAACTTGGGCAAGCGTAATTGAATAAATCCTGAGCTTCAGTGTAGATGGCTGTTTTTACTGTCTGTGCCTGGATCTGCTGAAAGTTCTTTAGTTCCTCTGTGTGTGTGTGTGTGTGTGTGTGTGTACAGGGCATTTTTTAATATGAGATTTGGCGTATTGCATGTGGCAGGCTGTTGAAAAATGAATAAAGACAGGAGGAAAAAGGCAATGTACATCCCACTGGTAATGAAGGCAAGCCATGTTGCTGACTGCCCATGTGCCAGTTCTCTAGGATTGCCCACGGGCTCCCAAGATCATTTCCTTGCCCCCAGATTTTCATGTTGAATTATCACTCACGATCTCTAAATGAACATGCCTCTTATTTTATTTAAGACACGTTGGGCACTTGTATTTGACTTCCTGCTAAGCAATACAATATTTAGTGTATGCTCCGTACACAAATGGGAAGAAATGAAAAATGGACATATAAGCATAATTTCAAACTTTTTTTTTCTATTTTTGCAAAGAGATATCTTTGCCCTAAGCTTTCAAGAATCAGACATCAAGTGTAAAGCATTTGTTCTGCACTGATTTTGCCTGAGAAACTCTGACCACAGAGGTCCTCAAGGATTCATCGGGAGCTTTAGGCTATAGCCTCATGGCTTTGGCCTGAGGCAAGGCTGGGGGTGAAGAACTTTTCATGTGGGGGGTAAAGAATAAAGTAAGAACTCATCATGTCTGTATTCTTACAGTTGCTCTAACTGGTACCCAGAAGCCTCTCCCTCTAAGATATGGCTTGTCTGTGCCTGTACTGCTGTTCAAATAGAAACAAGCAGCATCATAACTTATTTGTGACCTACTCAGGAGAAATTCGGATTTGTCTACAATGGCCAAAAGGAATACAGGTTGAGAAGAACAAAAACGCTTTCTCTTAATACAATAGCCAAAAGGAATATAGCTTGAGATGAACAAAAGTGCTTACTTTTTCCTTAATATGTGGATGATATTCTTAGTTCAAATGATCACCTCTATTTTTATGTGGTCACTAAATTTTTTTTATTTTAAATGTTTGGCCATGAGACAATGCTCTATAAGATATAGTAATAATTTTTTAAAATAAAAGATATGCACATTTAGATAATAAAGTCTTGTCTGCTTTTATATCTTTAGTTCCATCAGGAACTGTAAAAAGAATCTGCTAGGCTGCTTATTTGTTAAGTGCTTCTTAACTCATCTCTGACCCAAAGGATGCTCTTGCCAGAATTCAGGCCTATTAATAATTAATAGAGTTTTCAACTTTTGATCTCCAGCCACAACATTTTTTTAGGCTCCAATTATGACTCTAAACACCTGCAAAACAGAGGGATAGGGCATCCGACAAAGTTCCAGAAAATGCTGTGAGTTATAGAAGTGGTGATAGTAGTCTGTTTCCTGTGCTGTCTTCTAGGTTTCTGCCCCTCTGAGTTCCCTTGCTCCATTCCCCAAGAGAATAGTGGTTTTAATAAAACATGGTGTGAGAGGATGAAAAAAATGGTGTGAGAAGATGAAAGCATTTAGTACAATAACGTCTCAAGTATGATTTTTTCAGTAAAATCATGTGCTCCATTTTAAAGCCCACTTCTTTGGAAGGAAAAACAAATTCCTAGAAAGCAATAGCTGAGAAATGTTCTATTATCCCTGCAAATAGCGTCAAGGGTAGGCTAGGGAACCAGCTCTCAGCAAACCTGAATCTGAATGTTAAAACACATGGGGTATCCCATAAAACTTTATTATTGAAAGTATTTTTTTCTAGAAACTTCAGGTGTTCTATGCGATTATATCAAGTGCTACTAGATTCATTATAAATTAAATGTAGGCTTTAAACAGTCCAGTCTTTGAAAGTATGCCTCCGACAGGCAGGGAGATATATACAGCCTAAAAGAGTGACAGTGCAGGCCCAATAATGGCCTATTAACTATACCTCTATACCTGAAGAGTTGCTCTGCCTCAATGCTGTTAATTTGGAGGAATTGATGCGGTTAATCTTAGGAGTTTAAGTCCCTAGTTCCAGATCTAAATACAACAGACAGTTCTGACTCCCTTTCAGCCTACCCACATATTCAGCTCAAATACAATTAGGCCACTTTGCCATTACCAATCCCATAGGTTAAAATTAGTACACTGGGCAGGTCAAGCGTGGAACAGGGGAGTCATTTACATGTTTCACTAAAATTATTATTAAATATTCTCATGGGAGGTTGCTTTTCTCGTAATTCCAACTTTGATATATCATTGTAAAGTGGGATAGGAAGTGGGCTTGGAACTGAAGGGAAGAATTCATTTAGGATATCCAATGATCCTCTGAAATTTTTCCCAAAATTTAATTATAAAAATTTCCAAACATACAAGAAAGTTGAAAGAACTGCATAGTAATCACCCATATAGCCAACACTGATATTCTACAGTTAACATTTTGCTATTTTGACGTATTACATATCTATCCATCAATCTGTCCTTCTACTTATCAATTCATGTTTTGCTGTAATTCAAAGCTAGTTGCAGACATCAGTATATGTCACCTCTAAACATTTCAGCATGCATATCATTAGTCAGAGTTTAATATGTGATTAACATTTTTTATTTTAGGTAAAATTTACATACCATGAATTACATAAATCTTAAGTGTGCCATTCTTTGAGTTTTGAAAAGTCATATACTTGGATAACTAAAATTCCTATCAAAATACACAAAATGTAACTCTATAAAATTCCTTCATGTCCCTTCTAGGTCAGTCTCCGCTGCAAACAGCTCCAGAGGCAATTACTACAGTGGTTATTTTCACAATATATTTGTTTTGCTTGTTCTTAAAATCATATAAACTAATTACATGATATGCACTCTTTGTATAAAGCTTCCTTTATACAGCATAATGTTTTTAAGAAGAATTTACCCATGTTGGTGCTTTAATCAGTTGTTTGTTCTTTTTATTGCTGAATATCTTCCCATTGCACAAATATACCACAGTTCATTTTTCTATCCTCTCGTCGATGTATACTGGACTGTTTCCAATTTTTTGCTACTATGAATAAAGCTATAATAAGCATTTTTGTACAAGGATTTTGTTGATCTAGGCTTTCATTTATCTAGGGAGAATATCTAGGGATGGAATTTCTGGGTCAAAGAGTAGCCATATATTTCACTTTATATTAAGTTACTAGAGATTTTTCCAAAGTGGTTATACCATTTTTACTCCCACCAAATGCATGAGAGCACTACTTTCTCCTCTTTATTTTCAAACAATCTGGTGGGGATATAATGGGATCTCATTTTGGTTTCATTTGCACTTTCCTGATGACTAATGATATTGAGCACTTTTTCATGTACTTATGGGTCTTTCATATACCTTCCTTTGGGGAGCATCTATTCAAGTATTTTGCCTGTTTTTAACTGGGTTGGTTGCATTTTTATTCTTGAGTTTTAGGAGCTATTCTATATATATTCCAGATAGAAATTCTTCACCAGTCATATTTTTTTGCAAATACTTTCTCCCAGTCTTTTGCTTGCCTATTTGTTTTCCTAATGATGACTCCTAATGAACAGAAGTTTTAATTTTGAAGAAGTCTAACATTTTTTAAACAATCATTGTTTTTTGTGCTTGCAGAGATTTGCCTATCAGTAAGACAAAAATTTTCATTTAATGTTTTATTTTTTGAGTTTTTATGTTTAAGTCTATGATCGACCTCAAATAATTTACTGTTATGTATGATGAGAGATAAAGATAGAGATTACTCTCTCGCTGTGTCTCTGTCTCTCTGTCCCCTCTCGCTCATTCGATAGAAAGATATGAAAGACAGACAGAGAGATACATACATACATACACACACACATAGACAGATAATCCTGGAACACCTGTATATCATTGTTCAGGGTCATTTGTTGTAAAGGTTATTGTTTCCCCACATATAGTCTTAGCCCCTTTGTTAAAAATCAATTGACCAATTAACCATATATATGTGTTTTTTTTTTCCTGGACTTTCTATTTTGTTCCATTGACCTATATGTGTACCCTTTCGCCAACACCATACTGTCTTGATTAATATCACTTTATAGACAGTCTAGAAATAAAATAAATATTCCAACTTTGTTTTTTTTAATTGTTTTTCTTATTATAAGTCCTTTAAGTTGAATTTCCATATATTTTAGAAGACAGTAAGATTGCAGGGTTTACTTTCTTGGCTACTGTATGCTGGGCTGCAGTTTGACAGTGATGCTTTCCTCTTCTCAAAGCCATAGTTCCTTTTTCTTCAGCTATTTCTTATAGCTACAGCTACATTCATTCTGGATTATGGGCAGTCCTCCAGCTCTTGCCCCTTCAGGCCAATGTGTGGTAATAGTTCATCGCTGTCGTTGTATTTCACCTTCTCTTGTTGATTATTCTTAATTCTGCCCATGCTTTTATAAATTGTCCTGTCATTAAATATTCAACATAGTTCTTCTTCAGTCACTATATTTAGGTATGCCAACTCTTCACAAAACTAACTCCTTTTATCTTTTTAGCCTCAACTTAAACATCACTTCCTTAGAGGTAACCAACCACTCCATTGAAGTAGGTCCAACTCCTCTCACACTTAACCACATTCCTACACTTCTGCATCACAGCATTTTGTCCAATTTCTTCATAACTTATCAGAATTCCTTATTGTTTATCTGCTTACTTTTTATTGTCAGTTTAATAATCAAGATAGTGAATTCCATGAGGGCATGGATTATATCTATTTCATTCATCACTATACAACCTGTGAATAGCAGAGTGCTTAGCAAATATAAGCCAATCAAATAAATGTTTATTGAATTGGCAGTACCTTAAAAAAGATTTGGCAAGATTTTATGCTGATAGGTTCCACTGAATTTCTATAATATTAATTAAAGCCATCACTATCAACCATGTAGAAGATGAAAAAGTACACAGCAGTTATCTTACTTCAAGGGACAACAGATTAGTAGGGAAGATGAAATGCATTACGAAGGATACAAAATCCTTTAAGAATTTTCAGATAACAAAAACGCAGCTCCGTAAAATTCAAAAAGTATTGGTACCACTAAAAAAAATCTGGCAAATAAATACTTTAAAAAATAAAGTTAGGTTTTAAAAAGTGTATAAACACTAGCAAATGATTTTTTCCTACTTTGAGGTTTGTTTTTCTGTATTTAAGAAGAGTAATTCTTTCCTAAGTGATTTTGAGTGTTTAGAAAAATGCTTAGAATTCCTTAGGGAATTTAGGAGGAGACTAGGATGCCTTTTGAAGCTGCCATTATGCCCTCAAAAAGAAATTGAGACTCTACTTCTCATCTGAGGCCTTTGAAGAAAAGCTGCCCTCCCTAAGACCTCCCCTCTGGACTTTAATCATCTCCTAGTAGGTATTTTTACCTCCAGTTCTTTTTCAAATTTTATTAATTATTCATTCCACTGCTTAATTAATCTTCTTAAAATACAATATTCTTCATGTTTTCCTATGAAAGAATCTGAAATTGTTTTTACTACCTCTTGGATCAAATCTGATTCCAAATTATTTAGCAGATAATTAAGGTCTTCAACCAAGTGGTAAAACCAGCTTCTTCACTTTCCCATCACGACCAAGGTCAAACAAAGCAGTATCATGCACTGTATACACTGTACACATTCTGTCATTGTCCTTTTCATACACCATTCCATCAAACCCTGCCCTACCCATCTCTGCCAAGTGACCTTTTTTTTCCTTTTCCTCTAAATGAATTCTTGGAATTTCTTCCAGGTCATAGCTCTCATAATTCAAGAAGAATTTTTTGATTACCCAATTCACAATGATCTTTTAATTAGTTCGATTTCCTGTAATAATTATCAATAAATATGTATTGAGTGTCTATCCCATGAAGGACACCTATAGTAGACCCTGTATATACAAAGAGGCAGAAGATCCAATGCTCAAACTCAGGGAGTTTTATGTTTATCTAGAAAGTTAAATAATAATGCAAAGAGACAAAAAGTGTCCTCAGAGGTAACAACCCAACCATGCAGTTACTTAAAATATTAGAATTGTTTTCAAGAACTTTTATGTTATCTTTCTTCCCAATAGATGAATTCTCAAATGTTAGAAATCACATCTTTTTTGTTTGAGGTTAAAAGAAAATGTATTGAATTAAATAATAGCTAATACTACATGTTTACTATGTGACAGATGCCATTCTAAATACTCTACATGTATTAACTCATTTAAACTATCAGGAAGGATGCTACTACTATTTGACAGATAAGAAAATGGAAATCCAGTAAGATTAAACAACTTGCCCTGCTAATTAGTGGCAGAGTTGCAATTTAGACCTAGGTTTTCCACCTCCAGAGGCTATACTCTTTACATGGTGCTTTACTAGGTAGATTCCATGTCTATATCACATATGCCATGGAACCATGCTGTTAAAATAAAGAAGGCTATACTCTGTAAGCAGGAAATCTGCCTGGGGACAATGGAGAGACTACTGACACCTAAGAGAGAAACAGAGCTGAACTTGAAGCTCAGAAGTTCTCCAACCCCTGTCAAGAATTCTATGCTTGGTAATCATGTAGTTTCCACCTTCCTTGCCAGTTCTTTGCCTGTAACTCTGCATGGAGTCCTGATGTGTCATGCCCATTTTCATAGAACCTTCTGCTCAAGGAGATGCCTAGTAGGGAAACCCATCAGAGGAAACCAATTCCATCAACTATGCTCATCAACAAATAAACTCAGTTTGTTTGAAAAAGCAATGTGTCCAGATAAAAAATAATAATAAAGTTTCCCTGGTTTCCTGGAAACAATGAATGACTATGAGGTATAGGTTCAACCAAAAAGATATAAGCAAAAGTATATTGGAGACATATGTACCTATGAGACTCCCAGAAGAAGCTCTTGCCTTCCTTACAAAAATAAACTGATTCAGAGAGCACAGGAATTTCTGCCCTTTGTCCTTCCCCTTCTTCTTGCCTGGAATGAAGGCATAATTCCCATTGGTACAGCAGCCATCCTGCAACCATGAAGCCAAATATCACACTCAGATTCACAAAATGAGAAAAAGAAAAAACTGCTTCCTGAGTTCCTTAGCATCTCTATTAGATGAGAAAAATTAATCCCTTATTTGGTTAAGCCACTGTGTTCAGGTTTCTGTTTACCTGCAGCTTAATGCAATCCTAAGTGATAATTTGCTTCATAGGAACAAGTTCTCTTAGTTTCTGACAAAAAAATAATTTTAAAGGTACTGATAAAACCCCTCTACTATATTCATTCACTATATGTAAACTTTTTTTTTCTAAAGAAAACTAATAAAACTTCTATTTGATATTTTTTTCCAAAAGGAACAAATGTTTTGTTACCATTACCATCAAAGTAAAATGGAAGACCATGAAATGGAGCTTCCCACCATACCTGAGCCAGTAATTTTGAAGTTCAATACACTTTTACGTTAGGACAGAAAGTTCACATCAGTAATAGGGTGATTCATCTTTTCTTAACCAATGAACCATTAATCTTCATTAGTATACTCAGGTCAGTTTAAATGTGCAGTGAGATGCTGGATATTAGCAACGAAGCCTCAAACACAATGGAAGTCATTAAAATTACATTACATCTGGCATTCTTGATGAGGCAAAGCTGGCACCAATCCCACAGTAATCACAAGTACTGAGGCTCATGGCTGAGTCATCTGGAGAATGTGGACAAATGTGTTAATTTAAATATCATCATTTGTCCCCAAGGCCAAAGTACAAACTGCCTGCAACTCTGAGGGTCTGAGGATTATTCCCTTAGTGATCCTTAAATGTGTCACATTTTTGCCTCACTCACCTTTGCTCGTACTTCAAGGTCCACTTGGTTCTGATCTCTGAACTCTGAGGTACAGTCTTCAAATACTCCAGCTTGTACAGGTATTCCTATTAATCTAGTTATTTCCTGCCTCTCACTTGGGGACATTATTATATCATCATCAGCATTCTCATCACAGCCCTCGTGTATTGAATGCTTAGTGTGTATGAGGCTCTCTCCTAGGAAATTGATGTCTATCATTTCAAACATAAGGTTAATCATCTTCTTTCCACTTTACAGATATGAAAACTCAAGTTCTGATTCAATAACTAGCCCAAAGTCACACAGAGGCAAGCTAAGCTTGTTTCCCTCCAGAATGAGTCCACTATACCACTGCCTTTCAATTAATTATATTCTGTCTTCTTTGTTGTATTTGCCTCTTGCCAGCACACCATTCTGCCAGTTCCCTGAGGAACTGATTTTGCCATATATTTCTAAGTGTCCCTTAAACCCCAACACATGCTGGACACAGTCTGGTAATGTTTTAGTGAATGCAGTGGATTTGGCTCTAGTCCAATCCTGCTAACTCTTGGTGTGTTGTATCAACTTATTTGATGCAAGAATTATCTGTAGACTCAGAAAATGATTTTTAAGACTGCATGGTTGGATTTGGTAGATAGCAACTCTCATGAGCTGTTTATCCCTCTAATCATAAGCATAAATAGAAGAGGGGCCTGGGTAAGGCCTTGAAAAGACCAAGTTGACTCATCAGATATATGTCTCTATCAGTCTTTTGAAACAGGCAGTCTTTTTTTTTTTAAGACTTCAATTTAATTAGAATTCCTTCTCCCATTGAGATAACATCTTCAATTGATTTAATCCCTTCTTGTACATTCCTTGCATCCTGAGAGGTAGTAATGGTTTTCATTTTACATTCTGTTCTTAAAGCATGATAAACAGCTAGTGTCAGTGTTACTTCCCCCGGCCACTGGCTGCAGCAGTGGGGGTAGAAGGTCAGGGAGCTGGCCTCCAGTCATCTGTAATTTTCCTCACCCTTACTCTCTACTGCTTCATCCCTTTTTTCCTTTGGTTTGATTCACCCTTTTGCTCTCAGAGATTGGAAGACTATAGTTAAAATTTTTAAATCCTTTCATATTTTAGATTGTATTTATTATAGGCATTTATGAAATAGTAAGCATTTTCTTAAAATGCAATTCACTAAAGCTTTTTACATTATAGGTCTTTAAGTACACCTCTGTGTTGCTTATTATGAAAAATAGCTAGAAGAGAAAGTTGGTTCTATAATTTTCCCTCCTAATTAATTGTTATTGAAGACTACAAGTCTGAAAAAATAAATAACTACAATACAGCCAAGAAAAAAAATTACACAATTTAAATAAAAATATATCCAACATGGTATTTCACAGAGTAATACAAGTCATATGCATAGATATCAATAAATGATCCATACAATAATTAGCATGTCATGAATGTCTTGGAGGACTAAATCTCCTGATTGGGGATACACTTGGCCACAAAGTGTTAATGCCTGTAAATGACCTTTCAAATTTGACTTTTATTGTATCTGATATGGTTACACAACTCTGACTAGTTCTAAACTTTTCTCTTTTGAGTTTATTTCCAAGGGCAAATGTTTCCTTTGGGGTAACTGTAGGATATTTTTCTCTAGGCAGTCATTATGCCAGGAGGAATTTTGTTTTTTCTTCATGTAAAACTAAACTATTTCACTGCTTCCATTTTTCTTATGTATCCAAATTTTAAACTAATTTGCCATCAAAAAGCTAGATATGGCACAAAAAACTGCATCATTTTATTAATTTATTTACATCAGAAAAAAACAGGCAGGCACAGTGATAACATCTCATACTGGTTACATTGACCTGCATGAAAACAAACCACTGAAATCCAAATTCTTGCCTCTACTTATCTCTTTAATAACTCAAGTTGCTAAATGCAATTTAATACAAAACTATATGTTTTACAGTGCTCTAATTTATAACATTTTAATATTTTCTTATACATAAAATACAAACTAGGCAAATAATATACTGTTGATAAGCTAGTTTATATAAATAATTATTCTGTTTACCTCTATCTAAAAGAGTAGTGGCTTTTGACTCAGACACCCTTAGGTCCAATTTATAAGTTGTATGAACTTAACCCAGTCATTTAGTCTTTTGGGGCCTCAGTTTATCTGTAAAAAGGGAATAATAATGTCCACATCAAAAAAAAATTATCTTCAGTGGCCAAAAAGGTTATATAACATTCTGAGAGGCAGTCCAAGACAGTAGTTAAGAGTATAGAAACTGAGCCAGGCAACTTACTTCACATCTTTGTTTCTCAGTTTCTTTATCTGTGCAATGGAGATAATAGTAGTTATGGGGTGAGGTGTTAATATATGGAAAGTATTTAAAATAATGCTGGATTCCAGTAAGTTGACACAAGAATCAGTATTATTGTTACTAATTCATGTGAAAATACTTAGCATAGACCATGGGACATAGAAGTTTTGCTTTCCTCTTATGCTGTCATTAACATCTGGTTTTTTTTCCATTTACTTATTATTGCCCAACAGTGGCAGCTACAGAATGTCTTTGTAGGAGTTTCTGTAGGTGGGGGAAATGTGGTAGGAAAAACAGCTGTGAGATTTGTCTTGAAGCAATGTTTGCACAGTGGTTTAAATAAGGTCAAGAAATATTTATTTTCCATAGAAAACTATTGGGAAAGGCTACAGACGGGGCTAACACCCCTCAGCACTGTGGGTCACACAGGTATTTCCAAGTAGCAGAAGAAGCATTGTTGTAATGAATTCTCAGTTAATCAACCCAGCATTTTCAGCATAACCAGATGAGAACATCTGTAGGGTAATGCAATCCACTACTCAGTACAAGACAATAATGGAAACCAAAAGTGAATGAATTGACTGGGGTTTCGCCCATTAAGTGATCCAGATAAGTTCATTCTACCTAAGACATTCTACCTAAGAAGTATATAAAAATGGCAATGTCTTCATTTATTATTAATGTCAAGTTTCAAAGTATTTCAATCTATAGAAAAATTCTTATCCCAATCTGAAGCATCCTGATTTACCTTTATATGAGCCTACTTAACCCTTTGAACAGAGTGCATCACCCACCCAGTAATACTAATACATATACACATTCACACACATGTGCATGCATACCACACTTCCACTGCCATTCTCCAGAAAGTGTAAACCTCTTTGGGAAACATTACTTTGTAATTATTTGCCTGTTCCCTCATTCAACAAAATTTTACAGCAATTCATAAAATCATACTAGGCACAAGAGAGGAAAAGCCATAAAGTCTGGACTTACACTCTAGTGGGGAGAGCGACAAGTAAACAAGTGTTAAGGACAACACGGGATCAGTGAGGTTAGGTTAAAAAAAATGATATCTTGAATTTAAATTGGTATAAAGTAATGATGTACTTAAACTGGTATAAAGCAATAATGTTTTTATTTACACACACACACACACACACACACTTTCTCCACTACAAAAACTTACACCAACTCAGTAGTAATGAACACACCTAGTACCCAGTATTGCTCTCCTAATACCATTTCCTACAAAACAGAAAAAGAAATCCTTTAAGAAATTGCCAATTCCAGATGTAGAAGAGGAAATATACATGATTATCCTGGCACAAGCAAGAAAGCTATCAAAGATTCTCAGGAATGCACTTGAATAAGCTCTCTTTTGTCAAAGATAGACCAACTGAGCATCAATAAATATTATATCTGCAATATATTGAAAGACATTAAATATGTTTAAAACCAGGCATTCTTTATAATACTTAAACAAAAATTGATCATTTCTGGAGCATGCTAGGGTACCAACTCATTATTTTAAAAACTGGTAAGTAAAGGGAAAAAAATAAATAATTGAATTTGTCTTTCCTACATGAGCTGTACTTTAAAGTAACTAAATCTGTGACCAGCAGAAATTTATTTTTTTAGATGTATTAAGATAATAAATTAAGAAGAAATAATCAATTAAGGTTAAGTAGAGAGTGTGTAGACAAAACAATAGTTGCCATAAATGGATAATTATTAAAACTGGGAGGTAGCGCATAAGCATTACAGTATTATACTATTCAGTTCCTTTGTATGTGTTGAAACTTTTGTAATATGAAGTGAAGTATGTTCTGATTACTGTAACTTTCGAGTAAGTCATCAAGTAATGTAGTGTTAAGTCTTCCAAATGCATTTTTCTTTTTCAGGATTGTATTGGCTATTGTTTGGTTCCATACATAGTTTAAAATCATCTAAGCTATTTCTACAAGACAGGGATTTTTTCATTGCATTGAATCTATAGATCAGTTTGGGGACATCTGGCGTTTTAGCACTACTGAGTCTTCCTATCCATGAGCATCTCTCCATTTATTTAGTCTTACGTGAGTTCTTTCAACAATGTTTTATTCTTTTGGGTGCAGAGTCCTTGCACATTTTCTGTTATATTTATTCATAAGTATTTTGTCTTATTTTTGCTATTTTAAACTGTATTTTTAAATTTTACTTTGAATTGTTTGCTACAAATATGTAAAACTACTATTGATATTTGTATATTGACCTTGTATCCTGAAACTTTGACTTACCAACTTTGCAGTTACTACTAGTAGTTGCTTTGTAAATTCCTTAGGATTTTATATGTAGATTCTCATATATGCACACTTTTACACAGTGTGCAAATACAGACTGTTTTGCTCTTTTTAAAAAAAATTATTTATTTTATTTTTGGCTGCGTTGGGTCTTTGTTGCTGTGTGCAGGCTTTTCTCTAGTTGTGGAGAGCAGGGGCTACTCTTCGTTGCGGTGCGCAGGCTTCTCACTGTGGTGGCTTCTCTTGTTGCAGAGCACGGGGTCTAGGTGCACAGGCTTCTGTAGTTGCAGCATACGGGCTCAGTGGTTGTGGTTCTAGAGCACAGGCTTAGTAGTTGTGGCACACGAGCTTAGCTGCTCCGCGGCATGTGGGATCTTCCCAGACCAGGGCTTGAACGTGTGTCCCCTGAATTGGCAGGCGGATTCTCAACCACTACGCCACCAGGGAAGCCCTATTTTGCTTTTTCTTTTCTAATTTTTATTTCTTTAATTGCTTTGGCTCAACTTATTGCAAGTAAAATATTAAATACAAGTGGTGGGAGCAGGTATCCTTGCCTTTCTCCAGTCTTAGGGGGAAAATGTTCAGTCATGCAGTGTTAAGAATGGTGTTAGCTATAGGTTTTACATAAATGTTGTTAGAAAATTGAAGGGATTCCCTTCTCTAACTATTTACTTAGGTTTTTGTTTTGTTTTGTTTTCAGGGAAAGAAGGGCAATGTCTTTGTCAGGTTTTGGTCTCAGGGTTATGCTAGCATCATAAAATGAATTGAAAAGTGTTCCCTCCTCTATTTCCTGAAAGTATTATACTTTTTAATAGTCGTTTTATGTCTTTTAAAATTATTTGACAAATTTCACCATGGAAGTCATCCAAGTCTGGAGTTTTCTTTGCGGAAAAGATTTTTATTGTGAACTTTACTTAATACATTTCTTTTGTGTTTATTTAATAAATTTAGTTCTATTCTGATTTTCTATTTCCTCTCATGCCAGTTTTGGTATATTATATTTTTTAAGGAATTTGTCTATTTCATCTAAATTGTTGACTTTATTGAAATAATATTATTCATAATATTCTCTTACTTTCCCTTTAATATCTGGTGCATATATAGCGATGTCCCTTCTTTCAGTCATGATATATATTTATCTCTTGTTTTTCTTGAACAGTTTTGTTAGGAGTCTATTAATCTATTAATTTTATTACTATTTTCACAGAAGTCACATTGGGCTCTGTTCATTTCTTTATTGTTCATCTGTTTTCTATTTCACTGATTTCTGCTTTTCTTTGTTAGTCCCTTCTTTCTACTTACTTTGTGTTTAATATTCTCTTCTTTATCTAGTTTCTTAAGGTGAAAGCTTACATTATTTTAAGACTTTTTTATCTCTTCTAACATGAAATTATATATTCCACTCTGAGCACTGTATCACATAAGTTTTAAGATGCTGAATTATTGTCGAGTTCAAAATATTTTCTAATTTCCATTACAACTTCTTCTATAACCCACTGGTTGCCTAGAAAATTCTGTTTAATGTCCAAATACTTGGAGCATTTCTAAATATGTTATTGCGGTTGATTTCTAATTTAATTCCAGAGGCCATCATCTATAAGAATTCAGTCTTTTAAAATGAGATGAAAATTATATTTTTAGCCCATTATATGGTCTATCTCTGCGAACATTCATGTTTACTTGAAAAGAATGTGTAGTCTGGGGCCTCCCTGGTGGCGCAGTGGTTGAGAGTCCGCCTGCCGATGCAGGGGATACGGGTTCGTGCCCCGGTCTGGGGGGATCCCATATGCCGCGGAGCGGCTGGGCCCGTGAGCCATGGCCGCTGGGCCTGCGCGTCCGGAGCCTGTGCTCCGCAACGGGAGAGGCCACAACAGTGAGAGTCCCGCATACCGCAAAAAGAAAAAAAAAAAAAAGAATGTGTAGTCTGTAGTTGTTAAATCTAGCATTCTATAAATGTCTGCTAGGTCAGATTGGTTGCTAGTGTTATTCAAATCTATATTCTCAATAATTTTTTTGTCTACTTTTTCTGTGTATTACTGAAAAAGGATTGTGAGCTTGTTTATTTCTCCTTTTGGTTCTGTCAATTTTTTCTTCATATATTTTGAGGATTTATTATTTGATACATACACATTTCTGATTGTTATGTCTTCCTGGTAAATTGCTTCCTTTCTCATTATGAAATGTCCCTCCTTATCTCTGGCAATCCTCATGCTTTAAATATCTACTTGACTCATATTGACATAGCCACACCACTTTCCTTGTACTTACTCTTCACATGATATATTTTCCATACATTTACTTTCAATTTCTAATGCCTCGTATTAAGCTGTATCTCTTTATATACAGTTAAATCCTACTGTTTTTATCCAGTCAGAAAATCTCTCCATTTTCTGAAGATTATTTAGTCCATTTCCACTGATATAGTTATGATACAGTTAAAGTCAAATGTACCATATTATTATGTCTTTCCTATTTGTCTCATCTGAATTTTGTTCCTCTACTCTTCTTTCCTTCTTTGATTTCAAACTAATTTTTTCCATATCCCATTTCATCTCTTACTTAGACTTTTCTATAAACTTCTGTATATTACTTTCATTAGTAATACTAGCCTATGGATCAAATATACACCCTTAACTTATCACTATCTACTTAGAATTAGTAACGTATCTCTTCACATAAATAAAATATAGGAAACTAACTTTTAACATTATAATTAATACCCTTCTGTTCATCCTTTATCATTAGTGTTTTTGTTGCTTTATTTTACTTCAAAATGTGCCCTAACTTCACAATAAAGATTAATATTTTTGCATTAAGTAGTCCATAGTCTTTTAAAAATTTAAGAGAAGAAAAAAATTTATCTTTCATGTTTACCCACATATTGCCATTTCTAGTTCTCTTCAGGCCTTCCTGTAGATCTGATTTTCCATTTAGCATCGCTTCTGAAGAATTTTCTTTAGCATATCTTATAGTGCCTACCTGCTGACAAAGAATTTCCTCACATTTTTTTAATCTGAAATGCCTTTATTTTGCCTTTATTGTTGAAGAATGTTTTCTTGCATATAGAGCTCTGGTCTGAGTGGGGTTTTGGTGGGGGAGAGCGGGGAGAGGACCTGTCAAAGTCTTTTTCAACTGTCTTCTGACATCCATGGTTTCTGATCAGAGATCAGCCATGATTTGTGTAATTGCCCTGTATGTAATATCCCTTTTTTTCTTCTTTTTTTTTTTTTTGCTGATTTTAAGATCACTTTTTACTTTTAATTTTTAGCATTTCAACTAAGATGTGCCTAGGTTTTGTTTGTATATATTTTGCTTGGGGCTCACTGAGGTTCTTAAACCTGTAGTTCATTTTCTCCAAATTGTGAAATTCTCAGCCATTATTTCTTTCAATATTTTTTGCCCTATTTTCTCTCTTTTTCTCTTGTAGGACTCCTATTATAGTCACTTAGACCACTTGGTATTGTCCCACAAGTCACTGAGCTTTTGTTCATTTCAATCTATTTTTGCTCTGTACTTCATTTTGATGATTTCAAATGGTTTCTCTTCAGTTTTGCTCATGATTTTTTCTTTAATGTCCAGTCTACTGCTAAGTTTATCCATATAGTGAATTTTTAATCTTAGATATTATCCTTTTGAATTCTAGAATTTGTGCATGGTTATTTTTTACAGATTACCTTCTTCTGCTCAATAGTCCAGATGTCAAGTGTTGAGGACTGTGATAGTAGGGATGAAGAAGAGACAGATTTAAGAAACAATTTAAATATAAAACCCAGTAACAGATTAAGAAAACAGAAAGGATAGATATGTAAGGTGAAACATGGTAAGATCTTAAATTTTATGGGCATAGATCTTCAAAGTGTTTAAAAAGGCACTCTATTTTAAGTAACACAAAATACTTTCTTTGGCTTAAATTTAGCGTATCCAAACCAATAAGTGGTTTGCATAATTCAGTCTAGATCAGTTTGCATGTATTCACAGGCTGCTTGTTTTGAGCTGGCATTCTAGAATTCAGGATATCAGCATGACAATCTCAGGTCCTGGGGTTCTGTTTTTCTTTCAAAGAGTTGATTGATGTTTTTATGAGTATATAAAATAATCAGTTATTAGACTGGTATCCTCCTTCAGACTTATTTCAGGGAAATACTACAATGAACTGCCGGTGCAAAGATGGGAGTAGAGATAATACTAATAGATAACATTCACTGAACACTTCCACGTGCCTGCAACTGTACAAAAAGCTTTATTTAAATTATTTTATTTTACCTTAATAATAACATGTGAAATTAGTACTGTAATTATGTCCATTTCAAGGGGGGTGGGGAGAATGTGGCATAGTAAGTAATTGGTAGATCTGAAATTCAAGGTGTGGTCATTTGACTCCCAAAGTAACTCCACAGCTCCTTGTTTAGCCACTGTGTTAGAAAGCAGAGGTTTAGTCCAGAGACAGCATGGGCAGGAGTCCAAAATAAGTTGCTTGAATCAAAAGTCAGGTTAGTTTACTCATTAAAATGGCAAGCAGCAAAAAATCTGAGCTGAGTAAATGCATTGGGCCTCCATGTGCAGGTCTGAGATTAAAGGCATTAGAATTGGTACATAATTACTAGGGCAAGTAGGGCAGACACTTTAGGTGACACAGCCATTTTCTACCTTTTTATCCCTGGCAGAGTCCCAGTTTGTATGGGTATTTTTCCCAGCAGTCATGTGCTTGGGGAATAGCCTAAGTCAATCATGGTGATTCCACTCTCCTTACCAGTGAATTAGCCATGATTATGTGAGCCAATTCTGTCCAATGAGAAGTAAGTTCTGTCCAGTGAAAGTCTGTTTTGGGGTGGGGATGGAGGGATACAAGGAAAATCTTCCTCCTTCATGAAAAGTGACATAGAAGGAAGTTATCACATGTATTCTACCTCTAATGAGGTTGCATGAGCATGCAATGCCTAGAAATGCAGCAGCCATCCTAGGAACATGAATAGCCTATACACCAAGCCAACATGCCGAGACTGGCCAAGCATAAAGGATGGAGGGAACCCAGCTCCTTGATGACTCCTCTGAGCCATGTAATTAATAAACATTGAACTATCTTTACATGCTATAATACATTTTCTTCATTATTTAAGTCACCAATAAACATTGTTACTTGATGCTGAAAACATCCTAACTGATATTGAGTCCCTTGTTGGCTTATATCAGGGGTTGACAAATTTTCTCCGTAAAATGGCCAGATAATACTTTCTCCTTTGCAGGCCATACGGTTTCTGTCACAAATACTCAACATTATTGTTATAGCATGAAAACTGCTATAAACATAATGTAAACGAATGTGTGGCTGTATTCCAATTAAACATTATTTATGAAAACAGAGGTCTAGTTCGGTCCATGGACCGTAGTTGGCCAACCTGACTTAGATGAATTCATGTGAACTTAGGTCTGTTGAGATACAATCTTTTTGGCCAGCCCTAGTTTGGATAGATTTGGGGGGACACCTAACAGTCTCTGTCACACGACTCTTATTCAGCCAACTGACCCATGAATGCTGCAGAGCACTCAGGACCAGCAGTACTCCAGGTACTCAGTCTATAAAAATGTTCTGTCTTCTACTTAGTACTTCCCTTTTAACAAGGGTGAAGATGACTACATATTATTTGATATAGTAGTCATAAAACAATTGCCTTTCCTATATGTTTTCCAAGAGATTAGAGAATAATCTGACATAAATACTTGTTCCTTATATAAATAATAGATAAATAGATAAAAAGACATGGATGAATGAACAAAAAAGTGAGCAGAGATTGAATTGATAAAAACATTAAGGTAAAGTTGTGTGATTAAGCAAAAGGAAGAAAATTTAAGGGGAAGGAAAAGCAGAACACATTAACGAATTTGGCAAAGTAAGAGTCTCCAAATATGTCTACGTCTTAATCCCCCAAACCTGTGAATTTGTCCCCTTATGTGGCAAAAGGGACTTTGCAGAAGGGACGAAGGTTATGGACTTTGAGCTGGGAAGAGTATCCTGCTTTATCCAGGTGGGCCCAATCTAACTGCATGAGTCCTTAAGCAGAAAATCCCTCCCAGCTGCAGAAAGAGACATGATGACGGAAGAAGTGTCAAAGAGGTGGGATGCTGTTGGTAAAGGAAGTAAAGGAGGTAAAGGAAGGGGGCCATGAGTCAAGGAATGTGGGCAGCCTCTAGAATCTGGGAAAGGCAAGGAAAGGGACTCTCCCCAGAGCCTCCAGAAAAGAACACCACTCTGCCAACACCTCAGTTTTCACCCACTGAGACCTGTGTTGGACCTCTGACCCACAGAACTATAAGAGAAAAATTTATTTTGTTTTAAGCCGCCAAGTTTTTAGTAATTTATTATAGCAACAGTAGAAACTAATACAACTAATTAACTGTATAATATCTCTAATTTGAAGCAGTTTCTTGGAGATATGCTATTTCTATTTCCATTATTCCTTCTGTATTCTTCTACAACTCTATTCCCTACCCATTGGAGGTCACAGAGAGAACGTGACTGCCAGTTGAACCATGAACTGGACCCAGGCAATCAGAGGCTCCTCACCCCTCCCCTGTCCTTGGAACGTGTGTTCTGCCCACCATTCCCAGAGTGGCAGCTGTTTTCAAGGATGCACCCTTGAGAGAGCAATGTGTTATTGATACCATCTGGGTGGTATACGTGATTGAACCTTGTTAAGGACGCCATATAAAATTTTAAGGTTCTGGTGGGCAGGTGCAAAGATCTGCTCATCTTGTGGTCGCCCAAGACAAGCTTCATATGTAAGTTCCCTTGCTGATTGAACCTGCTACCTACCAATCTGGAGTGACCTGCCTCTTTCTTTGCTCTCTCTGGGCCCTCTGTGTATAGAGGCCAGATTCAGATTTAACTTAGGGAACTCCCAGGTTTGTGAACCAACACTTCCCCCTCTCACATATATATACTTTAGTTCTACATTTAAACAATATTGTCCTCTGTTTTAATAATATCAGGACTAAATTTTTTTTTAATCCAAACAACATGATGGTTTCATAGTGACAGACCTGACAAGCCAGGCATAAGGCCCAAATAGCCAATGTAAAGTGACCAAAGAGAAGGGCTCTCATACTGATCCAGTGTAATTGGCTAGCATGGATCCCACTTGTGCTACCGGGGATAGAATATGTTTCAGTATCAGTGGATCTGATACTCATAGAGGCATTATGGTAGCCTTCATGTGTAGTTTCCTACCTGTGCTTTACTCGTCTGTGTAAAATTACAGGTGAAACATAATTTTCATTCACCTCTTGCCATTTCTCAAAGATATCATATGTTTTAACTAACAAAAGTATTCCACAAAGAGAAACTGCCAGACCAATGTTAACTAATAATAATAATAAACCTATAAAACCATGTAGGACTCATGTTGCTTCTTTCATGCTCTTGTTCTCTCTCTTCAGCTGCCGTAAGCAAAGAGACTGATACATAGTGCCAGCTTAGTCACTCACACCAAGGGCTCACTCTCCACAAGGACTTAGGTCAGAGTGACTAACTCAAGAGCAGTGGGCTCCCCAGCCTTCACTTTCATGTCTCTATACTCTGGGCAGTCAGGCTGGATCAGGATGGGCACTTCTGAAAATACTGAAGGCTTGGCCATGGTGGCATTCCTCTTTCTGGCCATCTAGGCCATGTATGTGCTCTATGTATCTTTTAAGCACTGTCCCAAGTCACTGTCCATTACTTGAAGTTGGTTTCAGGGAATACTGTGCACAAAAGACAAATCATTAGCCTCAGCAGAAGACACTGCTTCTCCAAAGCAGTGGCATTCCCAAATAACCTGACTTTGTATGTTGCTAGTTCAACTCTCCTATTCTTCCAGCAAGTTATTTTGCTATAAACTGCCTTGCAGCCTGAACAAAAGGCAAATCCTTTTTTGTTGTTTATAACACATAACAAGCCAATTTTTTTGATCTGTAAGATGGACTAGTGGCTAACTTTCACTGCTTACACTGAACACCGACTAAGGTAACTTTTAAACTTCAGTCTCTTCCTAAGAGTTTGCCTAGTAATAGATAAAATGTAAATTCATGTTACCAAATATTAATCAATAATACTCCAGCTTCTAGGGCACCCTCAGGCTTCACTTACCTATTTCAGTGCCAGTTTTCAGACTGCTTCCCAAGATGTAAAAACAGCAATTTGACACTAGTCAAAGATTTCTTTAAAAGTCATATTAAGGAAGAGAACAGGTTCCTGGCTTTCCCAGGAAAGACAGTATGTGGCATTTACTAGTTTTCTAAGATAAGCTTTGCTTTCAGATTAGAGGTCTTAGGAGGCTTAGACAATAGATTCTAGAATCTGGTCTGGTATGATTTCTCCAGTTTGCAGGTTCTAATAAATTGGTCAGGGAAAGCCTCAGAAGCTCTTTTATTGTGGACTAACATCGGGTCACCTAAATGAAAAAGGAGATTTTTTTCTCACAGACTGCACAGCTCAATTCCAGAAAGAAGATGAAGGTTCAGACTATATTGGTGTTTATATTGGATTAAAGAAAACAGGATAGTAATAACCCAGATGTTACTTATTTACTGGACCTGATGAATTATTGTAAAATTCAACTTTTGTGGCTCCAATAGTTTTTTTGATGTACTAAGCAAAACTAAATTTTTCTCTAAATACCAAAAGATTACAGACAAACTGTCATTAAAAAAAGATGCAAGCTATTGTATTAATACAGAAGACTGTCACTCTTACCCTTATATAATGCTTGGCTACCTAAGTCTTAATTTGAAAAAGAAATAAATAAAAATAATGAGCAGTAACATCAGCTATTTGCTACAAAATACATTCCGGTCCCTTCACAATTGTTAACACATGCAAATAAATGGGCAGTGATTTGGATTCACCCGCAGGGCAGCTGCAAAAGATCCCGTAGGTTTGTATCTCAAGGACTGGGTTTGACAGTTCAATGAGCTTTCCTACCTCAGGTCTCCTAGTAGTAAAAATTCAGATTTAAATTGTATAGAATTTCATAGAATGGCCCATACAACTTTGGAGGCATTTATGATTAATATGTATTATATTTATGTTGAATTTATAAAACTCTCTCCATATGTTATTGTCCTTTTGCAACTGTTTAATCCTATATCGCCCTCTACAATAAAAGGTGGCTGATTGCAAGCACAATCAAATTTAACGATGTTTTGGAAAAAAACTACATACTCTTATATAAGACCAACCCTGAATATATGATCAGCCTTTATATTTCTAATGAGGATGTACCAAAAATCATTTATGACCAAGTTTTATATATATATATATATATATATATATATATATATATATATATATATATATATATATATATAAAACTTTTAGGGATGTAGATGAAATTGTCAAATATTTACTTATTTCATTTATTAATTTAGTTATACTTTCATATTTAAATTGTCTATATTAAATATGTTACTTGGGACTGTTGCTTCATCTATTTATGCAAAATATCACATATTTTACAAAATAATTTTTTTTTTTTCGGTACACGGGCCTCTCACTGTTGTGGCCTCTCCCGTTGCAGAGCACAGGCTCCGGACGCGCAGGCTCAGTGGCCATGGCTCACGGGCCCAGCCGCTCCACAGCATGTGGGATCTTCCCGGACCGGGGACGAACTCATGTCCCCTGCATCGGCAGGCGGACTCTCAACCACTGCGCCACCAGGGAAGCCCACAAAATAATTTTATTTAAACTTTTCACATGTGTCTTTAATTAACATCAGTTTATTGGTCATCACCAGGGCCAGGGCCTGAGTCATCTGACCCAGCTCTCCAGTGTGCTCTCTCCATTTGCTTCTGCCTGGGTCTGTGAGATACAGGCCTATTTCAATCCACATAAAATGCTGATACTCGCTGTTTTATCCAAAACACCTATTCACAACACTGAAACCGATTTTTTCCCCTGTGGGTGTATATTCTTGATTTCCATGCTAAATTGTTGTGATTTATGTAATAATATCCAACACTTGCACTTTTAATGTTTCATGAAATTATTACTAAATCTGTGTTAAATTTCTTTTTCCTCTTTTGGAACAACTGATTGAGGGAGTTTAAGGCTAACATGTGTCTTCCACAAATAATCACTTGTGTCCAAAGTAAAATTACTGAGAAAACACCACAAAAGATGAGAGACTTTGCAAGGACTTGATTATAAAGTCTCCTTGTCTCTCTCTCTCCCTCCCTTCCTCCCTCCCTCCCTCCTTTCATGTGTGTAAAATATCTTATCTTTTTCTATGTATATATAGTAACATCATCAGTTTTTCAAAACTAATTTACAGTTCTTTAGTATATTCAGTTTTTCTTATGTCCCACTTACTGGTAGGGCATAAATGGCAAGCCAGAATTTTTATCAGGGACTTAATACACTGCACATTCAGGTGAATAAAGAAAAAATACTGCATTCAGCTCTGGATTCAGCTTGTTAACAAGTGGAGAGGACTAATGAAAACCACAGATAATCCTCAAACCTCATTTCAGCCATTAGTTTCAATCTTGTCCCCTGCTCCTTCTTTGACCAGAATTGCTAACAAGGAGTAAAGTGGGGTTGACTAGGACTTCTCGTCCTACACACTTCTGGTAGAGGTGCTAATGAACAGCAGAACGCCCACAGGGCAGCTCACCCAAAGGAGAGAAGAGGCAAGAGAGTCAGGTAGTCCTCCAGCTAAAGGATAAACCACTGATAATGCCAGCTTAATCTCCACTTCTGTCACCTATCCAGAGGCAGCAATCCTATCATTCTACTCATAAATACTAAATTATTAGAAAGACTTGGCATAAATGATGGAGTTCAACTATTTTGTATTCAATTATGATTGTTTGCATTAAAAGGCTTAGTTTAATATGACTCTTCTAGCGGAATGTATAGCAAGGTGCGTATGAATTGTTCATTTACATTACCAATTAATAGCACAGTAGAATGATCTGCTAACCAAAGACATTTTGTTCCTGCTGAAACTGTCTGAGCTGGCATAGACTTAATATCCTATCAAGCTTGCTTTACAATTATTTGGAGGATATGCTGTATCCCATCTGTGTTTATTAAATATATACGGTGTCTACATTACCAGGATTTATAGTAGACATCAAGAGATAAAAATTAAAGACTGTAACATATCCATTCATATTATAGTGCTTCAACATATTTCAGCATAATTATGAAACTTATTAAGCAACTGAGAAAATATAGAGGTACAGATAAAGTTTGACTTTTCTTATTTCAAAATAAATCCAAGTTCCACACAATTCCATTCCTATCCCCGTTAAAGTATTCTTAACCCCAAATTTAAATTTCCTCTAACACAGGATTCCAGGCTTCAAAAACCCTCAAATACACTGAAATGTTTTCTTTCAATGACCAAGAGCTTGTTGAGAATATGGATAATGCCAGGAGTATGTAAACCCCCAAAACAACATCACTCAGTGAGCTCATGGAAAATCAAAAGTGAAACTGATTAGAAACAGGCAAAGTATAAAAGAAACCAACCAATTTAGTTTCATTACTCAAGTTGAGTGAAATGCAAAACATAAACAATGTAAGGAGATGCATGTCCTTTGTATTTTAGCAATTCTTAAATTTTTAATGATGCTGTGTTTTGTGGTAGCTTGGGAGAAATGTTTTCATGTAAGATTCATCTTGACAAGAATGTCTATAGCAATGGTACTGCTTAGAATAGTCCAATTAAAATTTTCACATTTGGTAAGTTTGCATTATATAAAAAGTACACAATGGAATACGGATCATTATCACTTTTCTTTCTTGAAATCAAAGTACTGAATGTTGCTTGGCACCAAAATTGCCCCTCTGACCCCTGAAAAAGCCTAAAACTTCTGAATATCAACCAAGTTAATTAAGTCCACATGGGGAAACAGGAACCCTGGGTACTTCTTGCTTCTTAAAAGAAAATATATTGATTATAATCCACATATGTTAGCTTCTATTATTTTTATCTTTGTCCAACTATTTTTAACTATGTAAGTATTTGTTTTTATTGTCACCCCCTCCAGATTGTACATTGCATAAGTTGAAGGACTATGTCTGTTTTTAATTTTTTTCACTATTATAGACCCAAATGCCTAGATTTCATGGTTAAAATATGGCAGAAAACTAAACTAGTGCTAGCCTTGACTTATCTAAATAGTTGTATCCGTTCCTCACATCTCTTGGCCAAATCAGCCTAGCAGCTGATTCACTAATGATATACTTGATCTCCAACAATGCCATCATTTGCAAAATTCCCTTTAGAGTCTAACACCTCCTTCTCTCTATCACGCAGCCCAGGATTCCTGGAAAGGGGGACCCATGTAGGATAGGCCATGTAAAAAAGTCAGTAATTTTGCATATAAGCCATGCACAAGAGTCAAAGGTGGAGGTGGCCTTTGAGGTAGCTGCCCTCCAAAGCAGTTCCTGGGTATCACTTTACCACTGCCACCAGTTCTCTACAAATAACCTCCCCATTACAAAATAAAACAATAATTGGGGGTAAATCAATTTCACCATCTCATTTCACACATGAGTAATTTAAGTCAGGAAGAAATCTGGAGGACTTTCTTCACAACACGAAAGACCACCCATGGCACCCATGACCTGTGAGTCTCAGACCACTGTTCAACTCACAGAAGACATTTCTGGAAAATCTTAATCATTTCTGTCCCTCCTGCCTACAGTTATCCTTCAGCTCAAGGAATTCACAAAACTTCATGGAACTGCTAAAGATCCAGCAGTAATAGTAACAAAAGTATTTTGATCAGTTAGTGAACAGAAAATTCCACTTAACAGGGGGTTTTAATGATAAATGCTGTGTTCAGACAGTGCTTTAACACATTGTGGGCATGGAATAACTCTTCAACTGTGACTTCCATTCATCTCTGTCCCCCAGAACCTACTGCCAGGCCAGACACAGCACTGACTGGTGATAAATAGGATTGTAAGAAAGAACAAAAGTTGAAATAGAATGTCTTTGGAGACTGCATCTAGATCTTTTCTCCACTTTATGACTAAATTAGCATACTTTTATCAGATAGCTATGAATAATACAACAAATATATAGTAATTATGGTTTCAAAAATATCTTGCATGTCATATTAAAACTCACAAAGTTCAAGGCTTACCATAAAGATGTTGTCTGAAAAAGAAAAATTAGATGACATAGATAAAAACCGTTTAAAACTTTATGTTGTTACCCTTTGAAACCCTCCTATCTCCTCTTAAAATAATATTTAATGATACTTAAAGCCAGAGAATTTTGCTTTAACTGCTACTTTATAGGCTGCCTTCGTGTTAAATAGCATACTTTAAGGATGATGTAACAATTGGATTTTGACTCCACTTATGGGGTCAGCCTCAGACTAGAAACTGGTTTTCCTCTGGGGAGGGAGGCTCCAACACGCCTCTTACTTTGTACAGACTTCATTGTAATCTACTTCAAGGAGCCACATTGTCTGGCAAAAGTTGAAGGAAATGTCTGTGTCTGGCTTCATTATCACCCTACCTCCGGTAGGGGTGTTTAAAAAGTGGACTCCCGAAATTGGGGTTGTGGTGATACTTGGGTCACAGCCCACTGATAAAATATCATCAGTTTGCTTCCTCCTTCTTTCTAACCTGGGAGGGTGTCATCTAAGAAGGCTCTGGGGGAAAATAACACATATGGAGGGAAAGTTGTTGCATAAAGAGGTCCCAGGCCCTGCAGGGAAATATTGAACTGAATATCAAATGACATGATGTGGGACAGTGTGGATTAGCACTCTTTGAGGTCCCCAGATTTCAGTCAGTTGGGATAAAGGGTGTCAAGTTAGCACCAGTCAGACCAAAGCAGAGTATAAGATAGAGATGGTAGTTTCTTGGGGAAAAGAAACAGAATGTGTAAAAATTCTCAGGTATAATTTTAATGGTAAAAAAAAGAGAGAAGAAAAAAAAAACTTAATATTTACCAGAAAAATGATTTAAAATTCAAGCAACACGTATTTGCCAGTGTGCACATGTTTCTCACATGTGGCGAAACAGCAACATATCTGTTCAATAAAACATTCACAATATTAAATTGTGGGGTTTTCCTGTTTTTAATTCAAAGGAATTATGTTAAACTTCTAGGGTTACCAAAACAAAAGACCACAGAATGGGTGGCTTAAACAACAGAAATCTGTTTCTCACAGTTCTGGAGGCTGGAAGTCCAAGATCAAGGCATTGGCAGATTTGGTTTCTCCTAAACCCTCTCTCCTTGTAACCAAGGATTGCTGCCTTCCCACTATGGCCTTACATGGCCTCTTCTCTGTGCTCAAGCCCCTGGTGTCTCTTCCTCTTCTTATAAGGACACCAGTTATATTCGATTAGGACCCCACCCTAACTACCTCATTTTAACTTAATCACATCTTTAAAGACCTTATCTCCCAAAAGGGTTACATTCTGAGGTTCTGAAAGTTGAGATTTCAACACACAAATTTTTTGGGGGGGGGCGGTGTGGGGGACACAGTTCAGTGCATAACAAAAACGTTTAGGACAAAGTATAAATTCCAGCTTTAAACTAAGATCCTCTTTCATAGTTACCCAGGACACTAAAATGAATTAGTTTTTAACATTCATTCAGCTAATGTTTGTTAAGCATCTACTATTCAAAAAGCATGCCAACCAGGTTCTATGCTGGATATAAAATGAGTAACAACAAACAGTCCCTTGTTATATAAATGTTTATAACCTATTATAACTAGGGGACACCTATCCCAAACACATGAAGTTCTGTGATCAGCCTAATGAGCCTGTGTCATATTCATCAAAGGCTTTCTCCAGGTCATAAATGCTGCTCAAATATTAGGAAGAAAGAATAGTTTTCCAATTAAGTATTTTGTAGTTCATAAAAGAAACTCCTTATGAACTATAAAAGTAGCTCACTCTTTTAGGAAACTTTGCCCTATTTCACCATTTTGCCTAGAGTTGAATATTTATTCATTCATTTATGTATTCTTTTTGTCCAACATTTATTGCATGACTACTGTGTTCCAGGCACTGGACTTTTTAATGATGCCAATGCCGTAAGTAACAATTAAATAAAATCCAAATACAGAGTAGTGTCACTGCCCTAAAAATCCTCTGTGCTCTGCCTATTCATCCCTCTCTCCCCACAACCCCTGATCCTTTTACTATCTCCACAGTTGTGTCATTTTCCAGAATGTCATGTAATTGGAATCATACCGTATCTAGCTTTTATAGATTACCCTCTTTAACTTAGTAATATGCATTTAAGTTTCCTCTGTTTTTTTTTCATTGCTTAATAGCCCATTTCTTTTTATCACTGAATAATATTCCATTGTCTGGATGTACCACAGAGTCTTTATCTACTAAATATAATTAGCACTATCTAACTACTAAAGGACATCTTGGTTGCTTCCAAGTTTGGGCAATTATTAATAAAGCTGCTATAAACATCTGTGTGCAGGTTTTTGCGCAAATATAAGTGTTCAGTTCCCTTGGGTAAATACCAAGGAGCCCGACTGATGGATCATACAGTAAGAGTATATTTAATTTTGTAAGAAATTACCAAATTATCTCCCAAAGTGGCTTACCATTTTGCATTCCCACCAGCAATATATGAGAGTCCCTCTGGTTCCACATCCTCACCTGCATCTGGTGTTATTAGTGTTTTGGATTTGGGCCATTCTAATAGGTGTGTAAAGGTATCTTATTGTTGTTTTAATTTGCAATTCCCTAATGACATATGATGTTGAGCATCTTTTTATATGTTTTTTGTCTATGTGCATATTTTCTTTGGTGAAGTGTCTTTTCAGGTATTTTGCCCTTTTTTTTTTTTTTTTTTTTTTTGCCGTACGCAGGTCTCTCACTGTTGTGGCCTCTCCCGTTGCGGAGCACAGGCTCCAGATGCACAGGCTCAGCGACCATGGCTCACAGGCCCAGCTGCTCCACGGCATGCGGGATCCTCCCGGACCGGGGCACGAACCCGTGTCCCCTGCATCGGCAGGCGGACTCTCAACCACTGCACCACCAGGGAAGTCCCTATTTTGCTCATTTTTAAATCAGGTTGTTCATTTTCTTATTGCTGAGTTTTAGTGCTCTTTGTATATTTTTAGATAACAGTTCTTTAACACCTATGTCTTTTGCAAATATTTTCTCCCAGTCTGTGGCTTGTCTTCTTATTCCCTTGACAGCATCTTTTGCAGGGCAGAATTTTTTAATTTTAATGAAGTCCAGCTTATCAATTATTTCTTTCATGAATTGTGTCTATTATATATTTAAAAACTTGCACCATGCCCAGTGTCATCTACATTTTCCCCTATTATCTTCTAGGAGTTTTATAGTTTTGCATTTTACTCTTAGATCTATAAATGATTTTGAGTTAATTTTCTGAAGGGTGTAAGATCTGTATTTAGATTCTTTTTTTTGCATGTGGGTGTCCAGTTGTTCCAGTGCCATTTGTTGAAAAGACTATCTTTGCTCCATTTTATTGCCCTTACTATTTCGTCAAAGATCAGTTTACTATATTTGTGTGAGTCTGTTTCTGGGCTTTCTGTTCTGTTCCATTGATTTGTCTGTTTTTTTCATCAGTACCACACTCTCTTGATTACTGTAGCTTTACAGCAAGTATTGGAGTTGAGTAGTGTCAGTTCTCTCACTTTGCTCATCTTCAATATTTTGTTGGCTATTCTGGGCCTTTTGACTCTTAGTATAAACTTTAGAATCAGTTTGTCAATATCCACAAAATAACTTGCTAGGATTTTTATTGGGATTGCATTGAATCTATACATCAAGTTTGGAAGAACTGATATTTTGACAATATTGAGTCTTCCTGTCCATGAACATGGAATATCTATTTTCTTAGTTCTTTGGTTGCTTTCATCAGAGTTTTATAGTTTTTCTCATATAGATCTTACACATGTTTTGTTAAGTTTATGTTATTTTTTATACTGACAATGTAAATGGTATTGGGTTTTTATCTTCCAATTCCACTTGTTTATCATTGGTATATAGAAACTCCAGAGATTTCCTAGAGTTTTCTCTCAGTCCCCTAGCCCTGTCCCCTGGCTTCATATGGGCTCACATGTCTGTGTTTTATGAAATGGAGGAAAATCTTATTCTGTTCTGACCGTTATCAACTACATGAAACTTTATACTACAAAAAAGACACAGTACAGGGAAAGTGTAAAAACCATTATAAACCTTTGTGAGTTTCTAATACATAAAACTTCTGTATTTTAGCAGAGGTTAGGAAGATTGATGCAAGTGTGTTGCTGTCACTTACTCATTTTCAAAATACTGTCTGCTCTCAAAAATAAATAAATCAATGTATAAGAGCTTTCAACACAATGTTTCATTGTGTGATTTGTTAAGTCTTGGGAAGGACTTGAACATGAAATGATGGCAAAAACAACTTATTTCTGTTGCTTATAATTTAAGCTCTCATTCACTATGAAAATATAAATATTTTCAGAAACAGGAGGACATCAAGGCAGGGACAAGCCAGCTACAAACTGGTCACAGCATTTTTTAAAGATACCTTTAAAAGCTATCAGAGACACTTCTGCTTCCAAAAAGATGGAATAGAGATCATTTCCCCTATTTCTTCTGTTACTTACAACTAAAACCCTTAGACAACATATTTTTAAAAGAAGAAGAAGACAGACCTGTAAGGGATGTAAGACTCAAGAAACAACACATTAGTTAGTTACCTGAGTTTTTCTTTGGCCTCATATATCTGATTCTAGGAGCTAAAGAAGCTGGAAAGCTGCAAATGTCAACTGGCCCAAACAAACAAACAAACAAACAAAAAATCTCCAACAAAGCCTGCTCTCTCCAGAAAAAGGACCAGGAATGGGGAAGCCTAGTAAGATAGAAAATTTTGACAAATGTTTTACTCCAGCCCAACACCATGGGAAAAAACTGTGGCCTCACCCCTAACCACACTGACAAAGACTGAGTGGGCAGCCTAGACTTCTACCCTGCCAGGCTGCCACCACCTGCCAGGATGATATCAGAGAAGGTCATGTAAAGAGTCAGACTTTTATCACCACTGAACAGACATGAGGCCCTCCCAATGGATATCATGTGGACACCCAGAACCTACACCCACCCCCATCCAGTGGTAAAGAACTGCATATCTCCCACCCTTCTGAAGTAGAGCCAGAGGAAGTTTAGTGAAGAATAAGGACTTTTACACCAAACAGCTGTAACAAGACCACTTCCCAGTGGTATCAGTGGAGGACTAACTAGTGAGGAGCTGGAAATCTCACTCCTACCCAGCAATAATGAGGAGCCCCTCCCCAACTTGTATGTCAAGAGAGGCTGAGTGGGCTTCCCTGGTGGCGCAGTGGTTGAGAGTCTGCCTGCCAATGCAGGGGACACGGGTTCGTGCCCTGGTCCAGGAGGATCCCACATGCTGCAGAGCGGCTGGGCCCGTGAGCCATGGCCGCTGAGCCTGCGCATCTGGAGCCTGTGCTCCGCAACGGGAGAGGCCACAATAGTGAGGGGCCCACGTACCACAAAAAAAGAAAAAAAAAAGAGAGGCTGAGTGAGGAACATGGACTTCTGTTCCCATTTGCCAGTAGCAGGGCAAAACTTCCACTTCCTATGTCATAGTGGAAATTAAAGAAGCAAGCTAAAACAGAAGGTGTAAATCAGATTCACAGTGTTATACTATCCAAAATATCCAGGTTTAATAATTTTTAAAAATCAGTTACTAAGCACCAGAAAAAATCAACTTCAGTAAAAAAAGACAATCAATAGTTGCAAACACAGAGATGACAGAAATATTAAAATTATCTGACAAAAATGTTTGTCAGCCATCATAAAAATGCTTCAATAAGAAATTACAAACACACTTGAAACAAATGAAAAAAAGAGAAAGCCTCAGCAAAGAAATAGAAACTCTCAGCAAAGGATATAAAATCTAAACAAGAGCCACATGAAAATGTTGAAACCAAAAAAAAAAAAAATTAAAATTAAAAACTCAGTGAATGGGCTTAACAGCAGAATAGAAGGGACAGAGGAAAGAATCAGTGAACTTGAAAGTAGAATGATAGATATTACCCAATCTGAACAATAGAGGAAAAAAATAGACTGAAGAAAATTAACTGAGCCTAAGCTACCTGTGGGACTATCACAAAAGATCTAACATTTTTGTCATTAGATCATAAAAAAGACAGAATACAGAGGGCAGGCTGAAAAAGTATTTAAAGAAATAATGGCTGAAAGCTTCCCAAATTTTGCAAAACACAGAAACCTGGAGATTCACAAAGCTGAGCAAACCCCAAACAGGAGATAAGCAAAGCAATACATGCCAAGACATATTGTGGTGAAATTCTGAAAACTAAAAACAAAAAAAAGTCTTGAGAGCAGCAAGAGAGAAACAACATTTTACCTATGGGACAAAACCATTTTAATGGGAACAGGTTTCTCATCTGAAGCTATGGAAGCCATAAGGAATTGGCACGATGTTTATGAAAGAAAAAGAGTCTCAATCCATAATTCTATATCCGAAGAAATTATCTTTCAGGATTAAAGAGGAAAAAAGCCATTCTCAGAAAAAAGAAAACTAAGAGAATTTGTCATCAGTACATTACCTTAAAAGATTGGCTAAAGAAAAGGAAATGATAAAAGAAGAAATCATGAAATATCAAAAAAAAGAAGAAAGAACAATGAAAAGAGTAAATATATAGATAAATACATTTTCCTTCTCCTGAAGGAAATTCTAAATTATTCTTGATGGTTGAAGTAAAAAATTATAATCATATCTGATATGGTTCTAAATGTATGTAGAAAAATATTTAAGGCAATTATATTATTAACAAAGAAGAGTAAAGAGACATAAAGGGAAGTAAGTTTCTACATGTTACTCAAACTGGTAAAATGTTGATATAAGTAGACTGTGATGAGTTATGTATATATAATATAATACCCAGAGCAGCTGCTAAAAGAGTTATACCAAGAGATATTCTTAAAATACTATAGATAAATAAAAAAGAAATTCTAAAGAATGTTTATGTGACCCACAGAAAGGCAAGAAATAAAAAAGAGAAACAAAATACAGAAATAACAGACCAAAAACAAAAAAATAAAATATTTCACTTAAGCTCTAACACATCAAAAATTAAATTAAATATATATGACCCAAGTATGGTGATTTAAAAACAGAGATTTTCATAATGTATTATTAAAATTACCCAACTATATACTGTGTACAAGAGATGCATTTCAACTACAATGCTGTAGGCAGGTTGAAAGTTTAGGGATGGAAAAAAGATAGGTCATACAAATATTAATCAAAAGAAAGCAAATGAGGCTATATTAATATCAGATAAAGTAGACTTCAGAGGAAAGAAAATTAGCACAGACATAGAAGGACATTACATAATAATAAGAATCAATTCACCAAGAAGACATAACAATTCTAACATACAAGCACCAAATAACAGCTACAAAATATGTGAAGCAAAACTTATAGAACTGTAAAGAAAAATAGACAAATCTATAGTTATAGTTAGAAATTTCCCCACTCTTCTCTCAACAATGGATAGAATAACCTTCTGACACACACACACAGACATACACCCACAAATATATACACACTTACACACACACAAACAGATCCAGGCACAGGCATGCAAAGCCTGGTAAAGTCTAAGGTCAGGAAAGGAGAAATAAGAGAAACCTTTCTGGCTTTGACTCCTACTTTGATTCTTACACTGAATGCAAGCAGTGGTCTCCTATGGCTGGAAGAGAGGTAAAAAAGCTCAAAAAGTTTCCCCATCTGATGTGTAGGTGTGTGAGACCTGCTAAAGAATAAAGGCAATGCAGGAGAATGAAGGAATATCCTTCAGGGACTCAAATCCAAAGCTCTGATAAAAGGAGTATATTGAACTTGCCCTCAAATCATTTGAAGACTGCTAAATTAAATCTAACTAAAAAAACAATGTGGCCCAAACTCTACTCAAATAAAAATATATTGACAGTGCTTGCATGACAGAAGAGGCTAAACCTTCTCTTGGCACAAATATTTATTCAATGTTTACATCTATCTTACACAGATATAGAGCATTCAGTCAAAAACTGAACCATGCAAAGAAACAAAATAATGTGACCCATCATTAAGAAAAGAAACAGTCAAAAGAATCAGACTCAGGGCTTCCCTGGTGGCACAGTGGTTGACAGTCCACCTGCCGATGCAGGGGATGCGGGTTCGTGCCCCGGTCCGGGAAGATCCCACGTGCCGCAGAGTGGCTGGGCCCGTGAGCTGTGGCCGCTGGGCCTGCGCGTCCGGAGCCTGTGCTTCACAACGGGAGAGGCCACAGCAGTGAGAGGCCCACATACCGCAAAAAAAAAAAAAAAAAAAAAAAAAAAAAAGAATCAGACTCAGATATGGCCCAGATGTTAGAAAAATCAGAGAGAGATTTTTTTAAATAAATACGATAAATATGTTAAAGGAATTATGAGTGAATGGCACAAGTGAGCAAACAGAAAATTTCATCAGCGAGATGGAAACTATATAAAAGAGCCAAGTGAAAATTCTAGAACTAAAAAAGATATTAACAGAACCTATCAGAATTATTTTCATTCATTCTTATCAACAGACAAGACACAGAGGAGGAAAAAAACAAGTGAACCTAAAGTCATTCTCATAGAAATTATTCAAACTGCAAAGCAAAGAGAAAGAAAATGAAAAAGATACAGCATCTGAAATCTGTGGAACAATATCAAATGAGCTAATGTACACATATAATTGGAATTCCATACAAAGAAGAGAGAGAAAATGAGGCAAAAAAATATGTGAAGAGATAATAATTGAGAATATCGCAAAATTGACAAAAACTATCACCCAAAATTGAAAGAAGCACAGCTCCTGTATTTACCCAAACCAGGATTAATACAAAGAAAACCATACCTATACACATCATAGTCAAAGTGCTGAAAGCCAAATATAATCTTGAAAGCAGCCTGAGGGGGGGATCGCACTTTATGCACCAATGAACAACAGTAAGAATGAAGTATGACTATTCATCAGAAACAATGGAGAACAGGAGAAAATGGAATGACATTTTTAAGTTCAGAAAGAAAAAACTGTCGACCTAAATTCTATATCCAGTGAAAATATCCTTTATGAAGGAAGAAAAAGAAATTTTCAGACAGACAAAGGCTGAAAGAATTCATCCTTAGCTGACTTGCACTACAGGAAATGCTAAAGGAAATTCTTTAGTCTGAAGGGAAATACTAGAGAAAAACTCACTCTGCATGAAGAAACAAAGAACACTAGGAGAGACACATATATAGATAAATATAAAGGATTTTTCAACTTACTCTGATATATATATATAAAATATAAAATATTTACATATAAAAATGTAAAAATATTTTAAATCCTATAAAATTATTCCTATTATATATAAAATATAAAGTATATTTTAAAATTCTAATATATCTATGCCTTTATCAGAAACAGAGAGAGAGAGAGATAAAACTTTAAAAAAGTCTATTGACTGTTAAAGCCAAAATTATAACAATGCATTATGAGGTTTATAGCCTATGACAAAATAAAACATAATGATAACAGGAGCACAATGGGCAGATATGACCAGTAATCGGAAGCATATAAGATTAAGGTTCTTGCACTGATTATAAAGAAATAGAATATTTTTTTAATGTGGGCTATGAAAAGTTAAAGAAGAATATTTTATTTTATTTTATTTTATTTTTGCTTTAAAGAAGAATATTTTAATCTCTACAGCAGTCACTAAAAAATAATACTAAGAGACATAACCTAAAAGTAGAGAACATCTAATGGAATATTAAATACACTCATTTCATTCAAAAGCAGGCAGGAAAGGAGAAATAGATTATCAAAAATAGGACAGAAAGAAAACAAACATCAAGATAGTAAATCTAAATACAAACATATCAATAATTACATTGAAAGTAAATGGGCTAATTACTGCAATTAAAAGGCAAAGATTGCCAGATTGGAAAAAAATAAAAACAAAGCTTAACTACATGCTGTTTACCAGAATATGGTTAAAAGATTAAGACAAAGACAGATTGAAAGTGAAAGGGTGAAAAAAGTATATCATACAAACATTAAGCATAAGAAAGTTAACATGGTAGACTTCTGTCAGCCAAAGTAGACTTTGAGAAGAAAAGTACTATGAGATAAAGAAGAAATTTTAATAATAAAAACACCAATTCAACAAGATGTCATAACAATCTTAAATGTCTGTGAGCCTAATAACTAAGTTCCCAAATATATGAATCAAAAATGAAATAAATAAATAGACAGATGCACAGTTGGAGATATAATACCCCTCTCTTGACATTTGACAGAATAAGTAGATAAATTAGAAAGGATATAGAAGATTGGAACAACAATATCAACAACTTGGCCTGATATGCTTTTATAGAACACTATAAAATGAAACACATTCTTCCCAAGTGCAATGGACCATTCACCAAGAGAGACTGTAGCTGAGCCATTAAGCAAGTCTTAGTGAACTGCAAAGGATCAAAATGATAGAGTATGTTCTACGATCAGAACAGTATTCAATTAGAATTCAGTAACAATAAGATATCTAGAAAATCTCCAAATATTTCAAAATTCAACAACAGACTTCTCAATAACACAAGGATCAAAGAAGAAATCTCAAGGGAAATTAGAAGCCCACTAAGCCTCAGCCACCTTTCCATCTTCACAGGAATGAGATTATCAGATCATTTCAGAGAGAAAGTTTTAATAAGTGGAACAAAAAAGGAAGACTTGGAGGAGATGCACCGAAGAAGAAAAAGATCACTGAACACAGAATTAGAGGACCTAATACTGTTACCTACTGGATGTGGAACTTTTTGAAACCTCTTAGAGAATGCATTTGTTCGTCTGAAAATGGGAATAATAACACTGCATGTCACATCTTTGTGAAGTTTAAGTGTAATGCTTGCAAACGCATCTACCATGTCAAATGCTTAGTCCATCCTTTGGTTGCTCAACAAACACTGGTTGGATGAAAAAGTAGTTTGGAGCAATGAAACACAAACTCCATACATCTGTCTAGAACCCAACCTAGCAAGAAAGAGAAAAAAAATATATGTTACATATGTGGATTTCAGGTCATACCTAACTAGCCCATATGAGAATTATTTAAAGATAATTGAAAGGACAAAAGTTTTTTAAAGATATCTCTTTGGAGGGAACTAGCAGTTGAGGAAAGAGTGCATGTGTTCATATTCCACCCTCTCTCTTAACTGAACCAATGCATTCCAGCTTCTTAAACAAACAATATTTCCACTTCATTGCTATTTATAGCCATAGCCTAAAGCACAAAGATCAGACTTAGTGTCTGATTAAACTAAGTTTTATAAAGAATGACAAAATAATTGGTAAAAACATTTCAGCTTGGGTATGTAAAATAGAAAAAACAAAGTAGCAAACGTTCAAAGCACAATGGGTTTGGGGGAACAACACTGTCTTTTCTCTTTGGCATTTCTCTAGGATTCCTATCTTGGCTGGGTGACAAAAACCTGTCCATCAGCTACAAGTCTGAGCCTATCAGCCTTACAAATCAGAGTTAATAAAAGTCAATCAGAGATGGTTTTAACTCGCTTGCTTCTGCCTGAAGCAGGATTGAGCCCCACTGTCTGTCATCCACTTAGAAACACTTTCTATGGCCGCCCATAAATTCTAAAAATTTACTTATCTATATTTCTACAGATAGGAAAAAGTGATTCCTATAAATATGTACCAGGCTAACACAGGTGCATATGAACCCCCTACAGGTAAATGCCCAGATATAAACTTAATCCTCCACAGATAGAGATACATAGAAAGACGCAGTTTTCTTGAACCAAAACAAAGAAAAGAACCCCACAGCCTCTTTACTTTAGCATTTTACCCTGTAATACATGTCTTTCAGTATGAAAGGCATATGTCATAATTGCCTCTACGTGTATGTTGGCTTGTGACTTTTTCAATAATTCAAATATGTATTGATATATTCATTGGCCAAATCCTTATGACAACCACAATCAAGATTATGATATTGTGATAGGAATAAAGACACAGATCTACTAGAGAATGGACTTGAGGATATGCGAAGGGCGAAGGGTAAGCTGTGACAAAGCGAAAGAGCGGCATGGACATATATACACTACCAAATGTAAGGTAGATAGCTAGTGGGAAGCAGCCGCATAGCACAGGGAGACCAGCTCGGTGCTTTGTGACCGCCTGGAGGGGTGGGATAGGGAGGGCGGGAGGGAGACGCAAAAGGGAGGGGATATGGGAACATATGTATATGTATAACTGATTAAATTTGTTAAATAAAAAAAATAATAATAATAAAATAAATATAAATAAATAAATAAATAAATAAAAAGAGTGAACATATGAAAAAAAAAGATTATGATATTTGGTCTAAAATTCACAAACTAGTAGAGTTGACGTTTGCTCCTGTCAGATCCAAGTCTTTGTCTACAACAACAATAGCAGAATTTTCTGCCTCTATTAGGAACTATCTATTCTACAGCCAAAGATGTGCATACCCAGGTAACTCTCAGAGGGACCCAGTAAGAGAGAGCCGGGAGAATACAAGAATCTAAAAGAGGCTGTTAGGATAAATATTAATCAGAGACAAGTTCTCTTCTAACCATAAATCCCATAGTTTTTGAGTCAAATTTAAAATTCAGAGGTCATGTCAAACAGAATCAAGGTACAATACAACGTGCTCATTCATTCATTCAACAAATATTTGCTGAATGACAACTGTGTGCCCTTTATGTCTATGCTTTTAACAGAAGTATAATGTGAGCTACATATGTAATTTTAAGTTTTCTAATAGTCACATTTTTAAAAGTAAAAAGAAATGAGTAAAATTAATAATATGTTATTTAATCCAATATATCCATGTATTATCATGTCAACATGCAATCCATATAAATATTTATAAATATTTATTAAAGAGACAGTTTACATCACAGTTCACACTAGCCACATTTCAAGTGCTCATAGTCACATGTAGCTACTGGCTACCATAATGAACAGAGCAGTTCTAAATGCTATGGGTATGTATAGTGGTGAACAAAACAAAATACTTACCCCTGTAGAGATTAGTCCTTGTGGGGAAGACAGACAGTAAGCAAATAAATATAAAATGTCAGGTTGTTAACATGGCCTAAAAGGCCATATGTGATCTGGCCCCAGCCACCTCTCCAAATTCATCATCATCATGACCATCTCTCACTGCTCCCCTGAACTCACTGGGCTACAGCCTCACTGCCCACCTGCCAGTCTGTGAATAAGCCTGCCAAGCACATACCACCTGAGGGTATTTCCATTCACCTGGAACATTCTTCCCCAAGACATTAAAGTACTTTGAAAACTTTAAAGAATAATGTACATAATAATAAACAGCTATAGAATGCTTACTCTATACATTACATACATTTTTCTCAATTAATAAACTCCACAACAAAATCATGAGAAAGAAACTGTTTTATGTACATTTTATAGATTAAGAAACTGTACTTTACACTTGTTATGCATATAACAATATGAACATATGAACAATCTCTCTTTTGTTCAATTTTTTTTTCATTTTTAAACTTTCATGCTTAGTGAATATTGCCTTAGGATTCATTCTTAGAGGTAGAATTGCTGGGCCAAAAACTAGGGGCACTTTTAGGCTTTCAAGATAGATGTTAAATTACTTTCCAAAAAAGTTATACCAATGAAAGTCTCACCAGCATAAGCAACAGCCTATCTCTCATCTCTCTCCTGGTCTTCAATTTAGTGTGTTTTTATTTTTTTCAATCTTTACTCGTTCAATATGAGAAAAATAACTTCTCAATGATGTTTTAAACTTTTTCATTTATTTGATTCTTTGTGAGGATAAATATTTTTCATGTTTGTCGAAAAATTTTATTTCTCCTTAATTAATTCTCCTTGTGCCTACTGTTATTTTTCATTTACATGTTTATCTTTTTTTCATTGCTAATAAGCACATGCTAACCAGGGATATTAACTCTTCGCTTATTTTTTTTTTATGATGCAAATGTCTTCTCCTGTTTTCCCCTTTGTCTTTTCATTCTGTTTTACTCCTGTTCATTTTTTTTTTCTTCATGATTGCTACTTTTGTTGGCATGCCTTAAAAATTCTTCCCCCCAAATTTTGGAAATACCTCTCCATCCTCTTCTTTCTAGCTGCCCTAACTGAGCAGCCTATGGGGCCATCATCTGAGACAATCTCCACTCCAGTATATCACAGAAGAATGGTTTATCTGCCTGTGTTCCCATTCTCCCCTTTTTTCAATCCTCCCTTCTTAGCTGCCCAGAGATGCCCCATGTCCCTTTAGGATCTAGCTTCCTCCATCTTTCAGCAAAGCATTGATATTATGCACTCACCTTATATCGTATTTTTGACAAATATCTGACAGACTTTTAGGGAAGTAATAGAAATGGAGACAGGCCTTAAGTGGAGGAGAGAGAGCACTAAATTAGAAGTCAGATCCCTGCATGCTAATTCTGGTTCTGCTATTAACTACATAGTTCTTACACTTAAGTTCTCTGGATCCACTATTTCTTATGAGATAAAAGGGTTGGCACAATGACTGTCAGCTGCACTGCATTCAAAGGCCAACATTTCTCACTGAACACTATGATACGAGTCTTCCTTTTCATCTGGCTTTGGAAGAAACATATTCCAAAGTACAGAAGAGATAATCTAATTAAATGACCTGCATAATGAGAGTTCCTGGCATAAATAATTCTGAATGAGGCTCAGTGGTCTAACTTTCTGCTTCTTAAGGCCATTTACTGTATGATAATACAGGGAAAATCAACTTCTCAACAGGCTAAGAAATGTTATTTATCAGTGAAGAGAAATAATCAAGGCTTGAAGATTCTGTACATGGTTATCAATTCAAACAGGAAATTACTTCTAATTCAGAACTATCACAAGTAATAGAGAGTTGACTTTTTACCTGAATTAGAAATAACAAACTTTATTGGGCTTGGAATCATCAGTAAAATATTAAGCTTCTCTTTCATATCCTACCCAATGAATAATGAACTGCTTCACTGGACTTGAACTTGTTTAGGACTGGAATTTATTGGACCATTTTCTGAGGGTAGAATTCCAGACCAGAATTATACGTTAGTAACTGAATACAAAAGTTGGCCTCCTTTGTCTAGTGTAGAAACTGCCACCTCTTCTAAAACACAGAACAGATTTTCCGGTTCGTTTTGCAGAAATGGCTTTCATGGGATTTGACAACACAAGAGTCATTCATTAATCTAATTGTCCTCTGCCATGAAATTATGCTTAATGTTAGTAATGTGGAGACAGTAATATTATAAAATATGAACTACTAAAGTAGCCTGGAATACGCTGGCAATTTCCAACCACTTGATGGATTAATGCCCAATTCTGGTAAATTTTAGATTCTGATTGATGAAGCCATTTAAAAGCAAATGTAATTAGGTTTAAACTTTATTTACCATTAAATTCCATATCTTTAAACCCTAAATATAATAACAAGTATGGATGAGAAATTCTTATCAGAAATGACCATCTTTAAAATAATCACTCACTGAAATTATTGCAGCATTTATCAGAATCCAATCCTAGTTCATATTTTCTCCTGTACTGTTGTCTACCTAATATTATCTTGGTAGTATCAGTTATAAGAGAATTCATCCACATACATCCACATCCATACATACATTTTCACTTACTCTTTTTTTTACCTTTTTTAGAAACTGCTATCATCAGAGAGAATCTAAAGTCATATTTTCTCAACATACATTTCCCCTGTGGGGAAAATATACATTTTCCTAATTTACTAAATAAGTTTGATAAAAACCTAGGTGCTTGGCCTTGAACACTTAAAAATTTTGAGCTGTTTAAACATCATTCATCTTAACCTATAAAATTTAAACTTCTGTGTGTTTGAGGTGTCAGACATTTCTGACAAAGGTCTCAGCCTAAAGAATTACACCTGTAGGTCTTTTCCTCTGATCTTTAGCTTTTTTAGAAGTGAGCCCACAGAATATCTTGATGCCAGTTATACTAAGACTTAGTCTCAAATCAAATAAAGAGCAACGTTTGTTTCTATGGTGAAAAAATGGGGAGAAAGTATTTGTGCAGTGTTCATTGCTCCTACAGATTCCCTCAGTGGACAAGTGCTCCCTGCGTTTCACAGGATGATTCCACCAACAGCACCATCTCTGGCCAGTCCAGCCCCTTAACACTGCCTCCAGTCATAAACGAACCACAAAGTCAAAAAGTATGAGCTGAAAAGCTTTCTAGGACAGGATTCTCATCATGCTCTTCCCTCCTCTGAAAGTTATTCTACTTACAAATTGATTTACTGGGAAAATAACACCTAGTTGTTACATGTTGTACAATTCAGAGCATCTAAAATCACTGTGCCTTGGTTTATCTTTCAAATCCTGCCATTACCTCATCTTAAAGGATTACTGCAAAATAATATGTCTTGGAAAGGTCCTCAAAATCCAGCAAAGCCTAAATAGAATAAAACCCATCTGGTGGAGAGCTATTCCCCAGGGTGGACAAACACACAAGGGCAGTAATGAACACAGTTGCAGAGTTCCCTTTGTATGCATATTGCTTTCCAGGAAAAGGCAGGCTCACTCAGCAAAACCCTACCATTTGTTATTTTGTTGTCTTCACTCTCTCCTTGCCACCTAAAGAGCAACTAAACATGATAATAATGACCATAATATATTATTAGAGCTCACGTCTATTTAGTGCTGAGTTAAGCAATTTACATCAGTTTCCTGATGATTCCTCACAACAACTCTATGAAGTTACAGATGAGAAAACTAGAGTTTAGTCTAAGGTCATGCTATTAGGAGAAAAAAGAACCAGAAGTCAAGCCAAGATTATTTGGCTCCAGAGGCTCAACTAGGAAATACAAGAGGAAAAAAAAAAAAAGCCTTTCAAAACTATTTTCCTGTCCACAGATGTTTACAAAGAAATTGGCAAAGATAACCTCTCAACCTATCCCGAAAAAAAATTTCCCTATTACTTTTAAAACTGCAAATTATCATTTGATCTGAGAAAATATGGTAAATGGAAGTAGACAAACATGAAAATGATGATAATAATGTCAACTTCATTGCACACCTATTAGGTACCAGCTACTGTGCTAAATGCTTTCCATTCACTAGTTTAATAAATCTTCTCAGCAGTCCTTAAGCTAGGTACTGATATTATCTCCATTTTACATATGAAGAAACTGAGGCCTGGATATGTTTCAGAGAAACTCATACATGTTAAAAACATTAATAATTTAGTATCTAAAGACAGAACTTTGCCTTTGTAAAAAAAATTAAAAGGCACAATTATTTAAGATCTAACTTCTTCTGGTTATGTTTTGTTTTGTTTTGTTTTGTTTTTTTTGCGGCACATGGGTCTCTCACTGTTGTGGCCTCTCCCGTTGCAGAGCACAGGCTCCAGACACGCAGGCTTAGCGGCCATGGCTCACGGGCCCAGCTGCTCTGCAGCACGTGGGATTCTGCCGGACTGGGGCACGAACCCGTGTCCCCTGCATCAGCAGGCAGACTCTCAACCACTGCGCCACCACGGAAGCCCTGGTTATGTTTTATTTTATCAATCTGATGTTCCAACTATGAAGTCTGAAAATAATTTAAACAACTTGTTCCCATTGTGAGTGATCTAAGGAAGGAAGGAGGGAAGGAATAAATACCCCTCCCTCTCTCCTACCCGCCAGTCTCTTACCATTGCTCCTCATTAGCAAAACCAACCCAAAGCCAGGGGCCAGGGGAGTGTGGTTAATGCAGCCCCAGAGCAGCAAAGATAGGTGGAGGATGGATTAGACGGAGGAGGGTTGGGCAAACTGAGAATAACCAGCATAGCCACTCTGTCTCCTAACTGGAAATGGTATTCAATAAGATGCATGTGATTTGGTGCCTAATGTCCACCTAGAGATAGAAGAAGTGATATGGGAAAATTTCCATTGCCTGGTCTGCAAAAAAGTAAAGTAATAATAATGCCAATGTACAATTTTTAGAGTGCCCTATAAAGTATGTATACATACATAGAGCTAAATATTAAAAATGTAGAATGAATCCTGAGGTTAGGTCCCATCCCCCTTGCCTAGAGAATAACCCTTAATCAGCATAGCTGAGGGAACAGTTCTGAACGCTTTTCTGTATCTTCCACGTGGATTTGTGCTGCTGTGTTTGGGAAGACCAGCATTCTAAATTTGGGATTAACCACAGTTGGTGGTATGATTTCTTAAGCACATTTAATTTCTTGTTACTTCTCTTTGTTAATGTTGACTTTATTTTTTCTATAATAAATTCTTAGATGCAGGCTCCATGTCTACCTAAGTACAGGAGTATAGCTGTCATCGTGCTCCATATTCTCTTTAGTGCCCAATAAATGGTATTTGATTTTAAATCATCAAGAAACATGAAAAAAGTTGTTTTTTTGGAAATGACTTGGTCATCTTTATGAAAATTTGAGATTGAAGGGATTGAGAATGCAGCTCTATGTTCGTTATAACCATTTGGTCAAAGTGTTGTTTTTGAGTCTGAAGTAGGTGAAAAATTGTCATATATCTCCACTCCAGCTGACTATAAAGAGCTAGCCACATTTTTTTTTAAAATATGGTTTGCCAGAGTCTAGCCCTCCATGTTATCTTGACTACACATATCTTTTGAGACAGGTATCCAAAGTCAAGTTTGAAACAGAAGTAAGAGATAATATTGAGCTGTTCCTACCTTCATTGGGATTATATTGGTTACACATTTCTACTTTATTTTCAATGAGGAGACTGCATAGAAGCCAGAGAACAGTGGCCTCAGTCTGATTTTTAGTAAGAAAATTATTCTTAATCATTCTGGAACAGAAAGTTTGGAGCAGTAGAGATTCTGATATACTAGTGGTAGAAATATAAACTGGTAATTTGGCAATAGCTAGTAAAGCTGAAGATGTGCATACTCTGTGACCCAGAAATCCTGTTTTTTTGGTATGGGTCCTAGAGAAGATCTCATACTTGTGAACAAAGACATGTGGTTGAGATTTAAATGCATTCATACTATGAAATACTATGCCACAGTTAAAATGAATAACTTAAATCTACATGTATCAACATTGGTAAATGCAAAACAAATAATGTAGATGAAATAAGCAAGTTGCAAAATGCATAAGATATAAAACCATCTTCAAAAGGTTTAAAAACCTGTAAGATACCATATGTGTTGTTCGAAGTTGCAAAAATAGCAAAAATAAAGTTCGAAAAATAAAGTATTTACATGCATAAATTCATGATAGCCATTCCCTTTGAAAGGAAAGAGAACGGAAAGTGATACATAGGAGTCTTCATCTGTATTTGTAAGATTTACTTCTTTAAAACACACATACGCACACACACGTACATCTGAAGCACAATGTTAAGATTTGATAAAGTTGTGTTGTGGGTCCATGGATTTTTATTATATTATTCTCTATACTTGCCTGCATGTTTGAAATATTTCATTATAAAATATATATTTTTAAATCATCCAAGCACAAGAATATTTCTCAGAGGGATCACCAAAGCAAGGAAAAATAAAACATCCCACTCAACTTCTTTCCCCTATAAGAAGCCATGAATTATAGAGCCAAGAATGCCTTGTATTTATGAGAGGGATCTTTCTAAAGGATGCCTCACATTTATAAGTGAGTATCCATGTAAAGATCACTGCTTTTTCATTCTGAATTCCAGACAAGGATATCCCACATTGAATTTGGTATAAGCTCATGATCCCCAAAGTATTAAGGCTAGCTCTGCTTAACATTTTATTTCTTAGCAGAACACTTCAGGAATTCAGAGAAAGGATCACCCAGCTAGATCAGGGTGTTACCCTGCCCTTGGAGCATAGGGGAGATAAGATAACTGCAGAAATGAATGATGGAATGAACTGAGCCCTCAGTGTGCTATGTTGTTTATCAAACTCGTTAAGACCACAGCCATCAGAACATGTGTGTGCATTTTTTCCTTAAAACATCTTTTGAGTGGTAGTTGTGTGAAACAATGATCTGTTGAATTTAATTCACAGATCAAAGAGGGAGGAAATTAACCAACACAGTAAATTGATTATTTCATGGGTGACATAACCAAGGCAATGATTTATCTTAATAAAGAGCAACTTCCCTCTAGTCCTTAACTGAATTCCAGCCAATGCAATAATACTCGGCTGTTAATGACTTTGATGTTGATGTGGAAAAGTGAATGACTGCATAATCACTGAAATGGGACCTCATCACAGTTGGAAACGTTTAAGCCAAATCATTTTGGACTGTGAAAAGAGCCCTGAGTGGTGGAGATTGGCTGGGTCCCAGCTCTTCAGTCTTAACTAAACAGGGCCTGAAAACTTTATCATGTTGCACTGCTCTGGGCTGGACCATAACTCTGACAGCTCACAGGGACTGGAGTTTAATGTATATGTCTGTGGCCTCACAGAGGAAGAAAGAATTCCAGGGCTTATAGCACCGATAATAAATACATGTCTATCAGCATTCAGCTGAAAGTGTAATTAGTTAAATCCGTCTTTGGGAGAGGGAATAGAAGAAAGGAAACAGAAGTCTGCTTTAAAAAAATTGAACCAAAAGCTTATTTTTATACCCCATGTTACTAAATATGGCTTAAGAGCTTGCAAGACAGCATTAGTCATAGATGGCAGCCTCCACCTCCTCCCCTCCTCCACTCCCCATCTCTAAATAATAAAATGAACTAAAATTAGAGCTGCTTTCACGTTTGTTCACTTGTTTATTGTTATTGAATTACAGCTGAGAAGTCTATAAGGAAAGGGAGCATCCTTGGGAACATAAGTGACTCCTCAATACCCACATTTTTGACTTCCAAATGGGGAAAAGGAAAACAACTTCCATCTCAGTGCAGTCACCATCAGCCAACCCAATAGATTTCCTCTTGGGCTAATCAGATCCTGGATAACATCAGCTTCCTAGAGTTAAGTTATTACATCCATGTATTATAATGCCAGTCTTTAGCAAGCCCCTCCAATACTCCCCCTTTTTCTCCCCATCCCCTTGTCTCCACCCATCCACCCTCCTCACCACCTCCCACTGTCCTCAGATGCTCCTAAGCAGAAGTTCCAGGGAATTGTTCAAGAGAGCCAAGACCAAGCTCTGCAGCCAAAGCTTGGTGACCCAGCTTTACAAGAAATACAGCCACAGGTAGAGCTGAAGGAGTGCCAGGCACTTGCCTGTTTAAACCTTGCAGAGCCCCCAGGCTCAAGAAACTCAAGATGCCACACTCTGATCATGTAAAAAAAAAAAATTGTTTAGAGGCAAGAATTGTTGAACTGCTCATCCAGTCCTGCAGCTGAGGTTGACTCAGCGTGCAGAACTGGAAAATGCCCGGGTGGCAGGATTAGAAACTCATTTGTGCGGTTTGTGTGGCCTTGCCAGGAGCCTCCTCTTTTCCTCTCCTCTCTCTTTTAATCCAAGCCTTGATCAGTTTATTACTTTAAAGCCACCCTTTTCCTGCTGGGAAGCTGGCCTGGCTGTGTCCCGGCAGATTTTCTCCAGGGCATTGATGACCCTCGAGGTTTCATTCCTGTTCAGCCATCTACTTATGTGAGATCATCTGGGAAACTTTCAAATAGTCTGTATCTTTTTCTTTCTCTCTCTCTCTCTCTCTTTTTAAAATTTTGCCCTCCCCAAGCTGTCCTACCGTATGCACACACAATTCTTTTGTTTTATCCCCTCTCTTCAAGTTCAATCTGAAGCCAAGTGCTTTTGATTTTTAGCTGCATTTTGCAAGCCTGGACTTTCAGGAATATATGTTATGAAAGCAGGGAAAGAAAAGACTTTCTTGTCATCAAAACCATAATAATTATGTGTCAAAGATAATTACTGCTTGGTGTGTAATACATCTAATACCAAATGACAGAGAAAGTAGTCTACCGGCAGACGAGGGTAACTGCTGGCTGGCTGAAATCTGATATAAAATTAACCACCAGGCTCAAGCTCTCTGCCCACTGGAATTTTACCAGATAAAGGCCAACTCCACCCCCCAAAAGAAATTTGTAGCACTGGCTAGTTTATTTGTATTTGCTGCTGAGGTACTTTTTTTTTAAGTGCATATATCTGCATACATATAAAATATTAGTTGGGTCTCTCATAAGGATACCAGACTACATTTCAAGTGCCTGCATCGCTGTTTGAGGAGTAAAATTATTAACAAAATAGCTAAGGAGCACAAGCAAACTCTGGGCAATAAGACTGAAAGCTTTCAGAGATATGCTAGTAGTTTTGCTCTGTAACACCTAGATTTAGAACCTAAATTTTATCTGGAAAACCAAAAATTAAAAGCAAGGCACTAAAGGTGTTTAGAAGATGAACTACACCACCACTGGAACAAAGGGATGTGAAGAGAAGTCTGGAGATGGTACTCAAGTAAAATGTGATGTTGTCTGAGAAATTTCCCTACATTAGGCTGGGAGTGATGTAGAGTAAGAATATTAAGATCAGCAAGCACGAGAATTCTGCTCAAAAGCTCCTTCTGCACAACTTTATAATGAGGATGAAGCCCGGCTTCTTGTGGCTCCATGATCCCTCTGCCCCATTTCACCATGAACAAAATCAGCTGTGCCAGGGAAAAGCTGCCTTGAGCCCAGCAAAGGCAAATGCTGGTTGCCAGTATGCAGGGCGGCATGGTTTATGCATCACTTGGTGTACATCTGAATCTTACCCATTTCATCAGCAGCAAAAACTGTCTCCGTGACAGCAGGAGAGGCCAGAAAGTTAGATAAAGGACTGAGTGCTTGGAAACTCTTCCCTGATTAGCTAAAACCACTCATCAGCTTGCAGACCTCCACCAGTCTGCTCACTCTCATGCAATAAACAGGCTTGGGTCCAGTTTGTACACAGAGGCACAAGCATGGAAGTTTTTAGAGAACTTCAGTGACCCTCTGACATTCCAAGGTGACTGGTGGCCACCTATCCTCTCTGTTAGAACTAAGCCTGAATCTAGCACAGCCTCATCTCTGCAGTCTTAAAAATGAATTTTAAGGGGGCTTACTGAGTTCATACTCATCCCCATCAAAATCCCTGCAACTGCTTTATTGGAACATTCATTTTGATATATTGCTAAACTGCTCCTGTACCGTTTGGCTGTTCTGCATCAACTACACAGGAATCCCTCATTAACTTTGTGGGTTAACTTTGGGGGGTAACTTTTCAACATTCCTGAAAAGTACTGAGGTTGGCAAAACTACATTTGGCAAGACCAAGAATCAGAAAATAATTAAAATGGTATTAAGGACATATACCTAATAATAATGTATAAAATTTCTAGAAGGCATCTGATTTCAGAAAACTAGAATAATTAACATTAGAAATCTTCTCTGGTTGGTAATCATTTATTTGTTTAGGAAATATTGTTTCATTATCATGACTGGCTGAGGCAGAATCTCTTGCAAATTTTTTGCAACTCAAACTGCACCAGCTCAAAAAAAATTTTTTTTACCTATTCCCCACTGGATTAAAATTCAATGTCCTTTGCACTTAGGTCCTTCCTTTTGATTTTGCTACCTCTGTGAAATTCCGAGATAACTGCCTATCATTTTCCTAAGGATTAGCTTGCTTAAGTGTATATATTCCTCCTCAGTTTGAGGGGATAGAGCATAAAGAATTTCCCTCTACACCATCCTATAGACCCTAACATATGGTCTGCTGCAGGGGTGATGGGACAGAGATGAACTGATTTAAACTGTGCATAAGGAAAGAGACCAATTTTTAAAAAAAATATTTACTATACAAGTACAAATCTGTGCTGATCTCATATCAAGAGCTAGTGAAGCTCAAATTTACTTTCCCTTCTCATCTCTAAGATTTTGATATAGAAACTAAAGCTGTCTTCCAACTTGGCTGTTCGCAAGAGAAATTGGTGATGATGAAAACTGAAGTGCTGAGACATGAAAAGAATGACACAAAGTGTTCTCAAGAAATAAGGAAAGTATTCATATTGTGGCTTCTATGTTAATGTTTCAGAATTTTTTTCACAAAATATTAAAAAGTGTATTTCCAGTATGGTTTTCTCAATACAAACTACTGTCTTGAGTCCACCTTGCTTTTCTGAAGACTATTGTGTGAAATGGTTTAGATTTTTTTAAACTCCTGACCTAAAGATATTATTATTTCCAGCTAAAGAAAAAGTAAAATAGCCTTTTGAATATACATATGTATACATATAAACATATTCATGTTACATGAATATTAAAAAATCAGTCCCAATAACATTCTTAGTAAGCCATAATGTAACAGAATTTGTGGTAAAGCTTAAGATGGAAAGTAAAGGCAAATATAGACTCTATAATCCCAAAACACATACAAATAAAGACAAATAGAAAAGAAGTGAAATGGCATTCACAGAGTAAGTTCTTGACATTTTTATCATATAGATTATTTAAAATCTTAAATAAAAGGTAGTCATTAGGATACTGTATTGTGTTGTACTATATATGTGTGTGTGTATATATATATATATATGTATATCCATATATAGTCAGCAAAATAAAGCTTCTCTAAGTTACATCTCTGTAAGCCACTAAGGGTAGATTTCTTTCTGGCACTCAAAATAATATTTAAAAACCTGTCTCAACCATACATTTATTTATAATCTGGTTTCCGATATACCAAGTTATTAGATATCAGTTCTTAATTTGCCAAGCATAAGGTATTATCTCTATTGGAAAGCCATGACATACTTTAATGTTCCAGCACACTCCACCTACATTGAATTTTGATCCTGGACAGGCTTCGGTGATTCATCATTCCTGGCATCCACTTCCCTGAGACATCTGATTGGATTGAAATCATGTAAAGAGAAAGGCAACATATACAAACCAGGGAAATTCACCAAAAATTACAACTGGATTTCTCTTATTCTTGCTGTTACTGAAGAAGAGTTTTTAAATGAAACATATTTATCTTCAGCTACACACAAAAAAAAATAACCTTGGAAAATTGTTAAAGAAAAGCTAGCAAACAAGGTACAAATAACAAATGGTTAAGATGCTTGTTTTTACAAATCCAGTATCACAGCATACAACAGACAGGCATAGATTCTCAAAACATGCTAGCCATGATGTTGCAATAGCAATGGCCCCTAGAAGAAAAGTGAGAAAATGACTAAGGCTGTTGTGGATTGCTTTGTCCAGTGCGATGAATGTGTGGGAAATATTTCTGGGTGGCCCTGAACTGTGATCTGGGCCACTCATTACTCAAGTGTGCCTTATTAATTCCTCTTTGATATAAACATTGTGTATCTGGTTTACCTGCATTTAACTTCTCTCATGAGTCACAGCTAACCCTAACAGCCTTCTAGATTTCTTTAATTATTTTCTAGGAGTAAGGGCTGCAATGATTCCATCTAGTAGATACTGCTATTAGTTCTACTACCCAGCTGGTGTAATATAAAAATTACCTAAGAGTCAAAAGAAGCTTTAAATGTTAACAAAATCCTCTGGATTTTGTGTAAGGAAGCTAGCACAGAGTACCTACTCACATGCTATATCTTTAGTACCACGCTTCCTCTTTTGTTTGGAAATGCTTTTGTTTAGAGTGATGTTAAATATCATCTAACCAGACAGTGACAGGAGCATTGATCTGCTTAACCTTGCAATGAACTGAACATTGTTCATCCATTCCCACAGCCAAAACCTGGGCCAAATGGGCGAATGGCCCTGACAGGGAAAAGTGGGAGCTTCCCTGATTAATAGCTAAAATGCAGAGTATTTGCAAAAGAAATTAGAAGAATGCATTATCTGGAGACATTTCCTGCCACCAAATCACCCCCACTTAGGTCGATGACTGAGAAATCCCAGAAGGCGTTCTCCTCTGAATGTGGCCTACGTCAATGGCACATTTCTGAATTGTCAGGCTGAAAGCCCATCAATAGTCATAAAGAGAAGGATGTGTCTTCATTGGGGGTGTGTTGATGGATCTGATCCAGAACATGAGAGGTGATTCCCGGGTTAGTTGAATGTTGGACATATTTGGGTCTGGTGACGGTGCTTCTGATTTTAAATCAAAACCATTCTCCCCGCTTCATTCAGTACATTACATAATATGAGTAGGGCTGTCTATATGCATAATTATCACCGCTCATGAGAAACAGGCCCAAAAGAATTCTCTGACCTTGTGCTGATAAATTGTTCTGAAGGAACAAGGGGCTCAGAACTGCCAGTCTCAGTTACAGAGTCTGAAAAATTAAGTTGGACTGAAGGGAAATCAAGCTTCTGCATGGCACATTTCTCAGTAGACTGATACTCTAATCTATTGAAGTCTGTTCCTCAGGACCCCAGTTCAAGCCCTACCTCTGCTCGTCGGTCAGCACATCATTCCTGGCACTAAACAACATGCTTTGTAATTTCCACCCTGACTGGAATTAGCTCCTGAGAGGAGCGAGGCGGGGGGCGGGGGGTGTGAGGGGAAGGAAGTTAGAAAGAAATGGTTCAAAAAGTACTCTTTCTAAATCAGAAACATCTGGTAGAGTTATAAATGGTTTTAAGTAGACACCAGCAACAAGGGGGTCCACATAGCAGAAGCATAAAGGAACGAAGCTGCCCCTCACTGAAAGTTCCCAGGTAACCGAAACAAAAAATATCACCATATATTAGAGCAAACTTTTGAACCTGCTTGGTGGCTGACACTCTAGCATTTCGAATTTGGTTCCTATTACAAAGAACCACATAATATTAAGGATCTCCATGTGCCGTTCTGAATGCCTGAAGGGCCAGGGCATGTCTTAGCCGCTTTATACTATTTGTCGTCCATTAATCTCATTGAAGACCCTTCTTACTGTAATTCCTAAGTGGGCTTTTATAGAAAAAGCAAGAAAAAAGAGGGATGCTCCTCACCCTCAGCTCTGATAAAATTCACACTCTGACTTACGGGATCTTTCTAAAGACACGAAAAATATGATGCAAAAAGGAGCTTCTGGGGCTTCCCTGGTGGCGCAGTGGTTGGGACTCCGCCTGCCGATGCAGGGGACACGGGTTCGTGCCCCGGTCCAGGAGGATCCCGCATGCCGCGGAGCGGCTGGGGCCATGAGCCATGGCCGCTGGGCCTGCGTGTCCGGAGCCTGTGCTCCACAACGGGAGAGGCCGCAGCAGTGAGAGGCCCGCGTACCGCAAAAAAAAAAAAAAAAAAAGAAAAAAAAAGGAGCTTCTACCTCTCTGGTATCTATGTGTGTGTCAATGTGTACTTTAGGAAGATCTTAACATTGGACATTCTAGAAGGAAATTATAAACTACTTGTCTTCTGTGTGAAGCCCTCCCAAACCTGCCTTGAGAAACCAAATTTAAAATTTTTAATTAAAAAGTAGCAGTGTGAGTTTTAAAGCAGTGTTGTCACAAGCACAGAAATTCTTTAGTCATACTTTAATAAAATCAGTCTCACCACACACAAAAATAAACCTCTCTTCCTAATTCATGTTTTGATTAAAATTCAGAGATTGCCAGAGTTCAGCTAACACATAACCAACCGTGTTGTAGGTGTCTGCCTAAAAGAGGAGTAAGTTCAAAGAAATAACCAGGTACCTCAAAAGCAATTGGAAGTTTAGGGGTAAAAATTAGCCAGGGCTTCGTCACAATTTGCATTATTGTAACAAATGTAGAGTTACTAGGCAGTGGAGAATAGGAAGTACAGAAAACAGAAACCAACTTTCTTTTAATCCAACCCTGGAAGTCTGAATAAGGTGAGTATTGCTTCGTTATAAACTATCTGGAGGAAGGAGTGGGGGCAGGTGGTAGGGGAGTAACAGTGAAATAAAGAATTTCTTTAAAAGAAAACATCAAATTGCAACCACATCAATCATTCCCTGATTTAAAAAAAATAAATGAGTGCTTTTCTCCACAGTTGGAAATTTCATTACTTCTGTATGTTCTCCTCTTTGTTTATAAGCTGACTAAGAACTCCTGGAAGTTTTGCTTTCGTTTGGGAAGAGGGGTCAGATTTTTGATGGCCCCAAATGTACCCCAGGGATTCTGCCCCAAGACTAAAGTTTAACTTTATTTTTCCTTCTCTTCTTGGTTTTTTCTTGAGGGGGAACAATAAATATATCTTTCAAATATACCATTATAAAACAGGCTCCCCGCCATGCTACAGTATCCAAAGAGTCACTCACATTATGGGATCCTAATGAAACACAGATCTTTCCAACTCACATCTAAAATGTCATTTTGCACATGACTATTTTATTGCATAAAATGCAGTGGTCAAGCAGGCAAATGAGTCATTATACTAAATTAAAAGACAGAAAAAATGAGAATGCTTTTTACTTTGCAAAAAATTATAAATTAATAATTGCCTGTTCCCTTTGAAAATGCAGGGTTTCAGAAGCCATAAAGAAAGTCCAGAGATGAGCAAGAACAAAAATGATTAATGAAAATGGTACTAGATTTTGTAAAAGAATAGAGGAAAATTCTGGAATTAATTATCTCTGAAAAGAATACAGTAAGGAAAGCACAACTTGGAAATGACTTTATAGCAAATAAGTTCTTCCTACAGAGCCCAGAGTGGAGGCAGAGAAAGAAAAATAAATGGGATAATAAATGATGCAGACAAACACTGGCCAAGTATCTTTCCAGTGATATCAAAACACATTTGGTAAAATTTGCAGGCTCTTAAAATCTTACTTTAAGATACAGGTGGAATATCAAGAGACCTAAAAGTAATTTTCCTTTGTATCAGATGACCTGCTGGTACTGTATTTTTCTAAGAATATTTAAGGTTGATGCTGACCTTTAAAGTACTATTCTAGTACCCCATTATGACACTCAATTCAAAAATACATTCAGATAAAGCAAATAGACCCTTTTTAGCTAATGTAAAAGATGTACATGTCCTAAATCGAATTCTGCTATCAAGGAAACTTTATGTAATTAAATGTGCTTTAATTGTGTCTTACCAGATTATGTGGTTTGACTGTAGAGGTTAACTTGAGAATTAAAACAAAGCAAAACAAAACAGTAACTTCACCACTGAGGGGTTTCTTGTTCACTTTTTCATTTCTGGGAATTTCATAGGAGATGCCAGTGTAGTGGAGGCAGAAAGGCAAATAGCTTTAATTCTCCTGAATGATATCACCCTTGAACTCGTGTCCTCAGTTTTATTCTCTAGGACTTTGCTCATCATTTGCTTCCTGGAGTTGTTCTCCTTCCTGCCCCAGTCTATGCAAAGCATGGAGCTCTGCTTCATCACATCTATTGCATGTGATAAAATGTTATTATTGGTTTGCACAGAATGGAGAAGCACAGCACAGATTAATAAGCAATTTAAATTTTTTCTGCCAATCCTCCCAGTGGAATTTCTGACCAGCCAACTTCCTCTTTAACCCCACTGCTGCCTTGTGTCACTAAAGCCCTTTCCTACATCACCCTTCCATGATCCACAAACTCCAATTTCTTGGCAGCTTTGTTACTAGTGTAATGTAATGGGTCAGATATTTTGGAAAGACCTCGCAAACTAAGTTTCCCTGATATTTAGGACATTCTTTTCCTCTTTTCCATTCCTATCCTTGAATAATACTTAGCAAAAAAGGCTGAAGTTCAGAAAAAGGAGACTAGGATATACAAGAAGTCTCAGTTACAAAGTAAGAGGGAATATCAATTTACATTCCCACCAACAATGTATGAGGGTTCCCTTTTCTTGATACAGCCACTATGGAGAACAGTATGGAGGTTCCTTAAAAAGCTAGAAATAGAGCTACCATATGACCCAGAAATCCCACTACTGGACATATAACCAGAGAAAGCCATAATTCAAAAAGACACATGCATCCCAATGTTCATTGCAGCACTATTTACAATAGCCAGGACATGGAAGCAACCTAAATGTCCATCAACAGAGGAATGGATAAGGAAGATGTGGTACATATATCCAATAGAATATTACTCAGCCATAAAAAGGAATGAAATTGGGTCATTTGTAGAGACATGGATGGACCTACAGACTGTCATACAGAGTGAAGTAAGTCAGAAACAGAAAAACAAATATTGTATATTAACACATATATGTGGAATCTAGAAAAAAATGGTATAGATGATCTAATTAACAAAGCAGAAAGAGACACAGACATAGAGAACAAACGTATGGATACCAAGGGGGAAAGGGGGGTGGGATGAATTGGGAGACTGGGATTGACATATATACACTCTTGATACTATGTATAAAACATAACTATTGAGAACCTACTGTATAGCACAGGGAACTCTACTCAGTGCTCTGTGGTGACCTAAATGGGAAGGAAATCCAAAAAAGAGGGGATATATGTATACATATAGCTGATTCACTTTGTTCTACGGTAGAGACTAACACAATATTGTAAAGCAACTATACTCCAATAAAATATTTTTAAAGGCTGGAAACAAAAACAAACAAAAACAAAGTAAGAGAAAGTATTTTTTTAAAAATCTTGCCTCATTAAGCCTTGGAGGGTTCTGAGAAGAAAAAGGAGGAGGGAGCATGAGAAGTTGAGGATGAGAAAAGTGAATTCCCTTCTCTGAGTTGAGTCTGGAAAGAGGACATTATATCAGATAAATTGAGGTGAATATCAGCCTGAAGGACTCTAGGAGGAAACTGGTTCACAGGTGCCCCCATCCCAGGCACACCAATGAGGTGGCCATAGAAAAGTTAATTTGACAGTGATAGCACAGAAATTAGGCAGAAGAGTTGCCTGAGTTTAGTTTTCCTGAACCATTTTTGTTAATATGCTATGTATGGATGGGACCTAGAAGTCTCTAGAAGAAGGAACTCAGAGAACATCTGAGTTGAGAGCCAGCAAGATCCTCAGTGAGGCTCATCATGGGAGTTGGTTGCTGCAGAGCGAGTCCAGGCAGAAACTCAGAGGGGAACTGTGTGAGGCTGCAATGAGGGCCACAGCAGCCAGGATGCATCACTGGGCCTTTTTTTTTTTTTTAATATTTTTATTGGAGTATAATTGCTTTACAATGTTGTGTTAGTTTCTGCTGTACAACAAAGTGAATCATTTATATGTATACATATATCCCCATAGCCCCTCCCTCTTGAGCCTCCCTCCCACCCTCCCTATCCCACTCCTCTAGCCTACATTCGCTTTTAATATTGTAATGTTGCAATGTCTTCTGTAGAAATCAGTGGCTTTAAGTTTTCATTTAATCTTTCACCTAGACAGAAGTTTGCAAAATAAAAGCTAGGTATGAGACTTGAATTTTTTTTGAATTTCATTTTATTTTTTTGTATAACAGGTTCTTATTAGTTATCTATTTTATACATATTAGTATATATATGTCATTCCCAATCTCCCAACTCATCCCAACACCACCACCACCCCGCTTTCCCCCCTTGGTGTCCATAGGTTTGTTCTCTGCATCTGTGTCTCTATTTCTGCTTTGCAAACCGGTTCATCTGTACCATTTTTCTAGATTCCACATATATGCATTAACATACGATATTTGTTTTTCTCTTTCTGACTTACTTCACTCTGTATGACAGTCTCTAGGTCCATCCATGTCTCTACAAATGACCCAATTTCATCCCTTTTTATGGCTGAGAAATATTCCATTGTATATATGTACCACATCTTCTTTACCCATTCGTCTGTCAATGGGCATTTATGTTGACTCCATGACCTGGCTACTGTAAACAGTGCTTCAATGAACATTGGAGTGCATGTGTCTTTTTGAATTATGGTTTTCTCTGGGAATATGCCCAGTAGTGGGATTGCTGGGTCATATGGTAACTCTATTTTTATTTTTTTAAGGAAGCTCCATACTGTTCTCCATAGTGGCCATACCAATTTACATTCCCACCAACAGTGAAAGAGGGTTCCCTTTCCTCCATACCCTCTCCAGCATTTATTGTTTGTAGAATTTTTGATGATGGCCATTCTGATTGGTGTGAGGTGATACCTCATTGTAGTTTTGATTTGCATTTCTCTAATAATTAGTGATGTTGAGCAGCTTTTCATGTGCCTCTTGGCCATCTGTATGTCTTCTTTGGAGAAATGTCTATGTAGGTCTTCCACCCATTTTTTGATTGGGTTTTTTGTTTTTTTGATATTGAGCTGCATAAGCTATTTATATATTTTGGAGATTAATCCTTTGTCCATTTATTCGTTTGTAAATATTTTCTCCCACTCTGAGGGTTTGTCTTTTCATCTTGTTTATAGTTTCCTTTGCTGTACAAAAGCTCTTAAGTTTCGTTAGGTTCCATTTGTTTCTTTTTGTTTTTATTTCCATTTCTCTAGGAGGTGGGTCAGAAAAGATCTTGCTGTGATTTATGTCAAAGAGGCATCACTGGGCCTTTAACAACAGAGCCCCAGACCTGCAGACCTGTGGACCATCACTCTATCCAAGACAGCCAGCTGGGCAAGCACAAAGGGACATTTTCACAGAAACCAGAGGAACTGGTGGACTTCATGGGTCCAAGGATCCCTTTCCTTCGAGAATGTGTTAGGCCGTCTCATACACTCAGATCCCATCTTGGGAAACAGGAGGAAAGGGAAGTGGAAGATTGTGCACTTACCCAAATGAGATTGAAATTACCAGATTAGACTAAATTTACCCTCTGGCATCCATTCCCCTATTTACCTAGCCAAGAAGAGCATGGGACCTATATATCTCTCCATATATCCATCTAGTATAAATAAGTTTTTTCACATTTTTACCATTAATTATATGTAGAATTTTGACCTCCTACTTCATTGTATTAACAATTCCACCTTAAGAGCTTCTTAAAACTGTGAAAACCCTCTGAGGTAAATGCTGTCCCTCCCCCTCCCAATAATGCTGAAGCAGGGCAGACATTTGTTATTTCTCTTTCTCCTTCCTTCCTCTTTCTCTCCCTCTGTCCTTTCCTTCCTCCCTTCCTTTTTTTCTCTGTCCCTCTTTCTCTGCTTTTTTTTCTTAAGCTATTTCTTTTGCTTTTTATACAAGATAGTTTTACCATTAAGGCAGCATTTTGGTATTTTCCAGTATGGATCAGCCTTACAAAGAGGATCTGGGGCAAAACTAGCAAATATCTTGAATTCCTTGCTCACTGTGAAGCATACTTCCTATTCATTATTTAGTAGGTTAAAAATATTTTCTGTCTTTTTTCAAGGTAGTTCATTAGTTATTTTTAATATACAATGGGAATTTCAAAGACAGAAAGCAAATGAGTAATTAAGGAGGCCCTTCTGTTTGTTTTGTTAAAGCTAATATATAAGATTTCTCTATTCTATAACATTAATATGCAAACAATCTACTGAATTCTAAGGGGATAAAGGATACAATGACCCATTCCTATGAACACTGATGTCAGAGAACCAATGGGAAGTCTAAAACCCACAAGTTGATGTTTTTATCTTTATAATTTTAAGATATCACAATAGGATAATGAAACTTAAATATCATCAGAGTAATCCTGGCTGTCTTTGCCTTCTCTTTCCACATTATTGCTCCTGCACTTTTAGGACTGTAAAGGCCTCAATATTTCCTTTTCACTCTGTCTCATTAGGAAAAAGCTCACCTGTTCTTGCTGCCTCTGGCACAATAAAACTTCTGTTTGCAAAATATTGGCAACTCAGCTAGACAAAGCTAGCATTATGTTCCTTAAATACCAATGCTTTTTGAAGGAAATTAGCTTCTGGTTTTGTGGGGTTTTTTTCACAACTAACCTTGTATTTACATCGCACGTTTCCCTCAATGACTTAAAGTGATTTACAGGTGTTAACTGATTCATGCTAAGAAAGGAGTTGATGGACGATGCGATAGTTTAGTCCCAATGTTAGAAATAAAGGTACAGGGAGATCATCACTCGTATGAAGTCAGAAAAGTGGGAAAATAAAAATCTGCCAATTAAAGCACACTTTGGCCTCATTCACCCACTCACCAAAGAAAAGTACAGTATGAAGAACATATCAGGAGTCAAAGGTGTAAGATAAGCCAGCTTTACTGGATCTCAGTTTCCTATCTTTAAAAAATATAGTGCTTCATATAAACAATGGAATATTACTCAGCCATAAAAAGAAACGAAATTGAGCTATTTGTAGTGAGGTGGATGGACCTTAGAGTCTGTCATACAGAGTGAAGTAAGTCAGAAAGAGAAAAACAAATATTGTATGCTAACACATATATACATGGAATCTAAAAAACAAACAAACAAAAAATGGCCATGAAGAACCTAGGGGCAAGACGGGAATAAAGACGCAGACGTACTGGAGAATGGACTTGAGGATACTGGGAGGGGGAAGGGTAAGCTGGGACAAAGTGAGAGAGTGGCATGGACATATATACACTACCAAATGTAAAATAGATAGCTACTGGGAAGCAGCTGCATAGCACAGGGAGATCAGCTCGGTGCTCTGTGACCACCTAGAGGGGTGGGATAGGGAGGGGGGGAGGGAGGGAGATGCAAGAGGGAGGAGATATGGGAACATATGTATATGTATAACTGATTCACTTTGTTATAAAGCAGAAACTAACACACCATTGTAAAGCAATTATACTCCAATAAAGATGTTAAAATATATATATATAGAGAGAGAGAGAGTGCTTGATTGTTGAGCTTGGAAGCCCATTAAAATCAAAACTGATCATTGCGTTTATTTAGCTATGCACGCGTGTGCCTGCACACGCACATATATTTGCTTAATTCCATTAAGATGAAATTCTGCCCTCAATTTTTGTTTTAAAGAAAAAGTCATTTGGTCACATTAAGAATAGGCAAAATCACATTATTTCATTGATTTCCAGAGAGAAATATATCAAGAAGGCAAATATCTATACTTTGTACAGGCGCAATTTCCTTCACATTTCTTTCTGTTCCACTCCTGCTTCCCCAACACACAAACATTGGCAATATTTATTTCCTGCTAAAGTACTAATGTAATAAGCCAAATATTTCACAATTTTGACAATTAGTTGTGTTTCCATAGTTGAAATTCTGAGCACCTGTCATTTAAAAAATGCCTTCTCATATGCCCATTCTTTATCAAGAAAAAATGTGAAATTTGAGAATTTCAATGGCAGAATTTGTTGTTTTTACTTTTTACTGCTTTTGGTCCTTTATTTGGTTCCTGAATGGATCTGTGAGTGTGTATGGTTACACAACCTGCACTATTTCCTCATCCCTCCTAGTCTTTCTCACTTGGTTCTACACTGAGTGAACTTGTGCCTACCACTGACATCCAGATAACATGATACTCTGCTCTGCTATTCAACTTTGACCACTTCCCTTCCCACCTTGCACCATAGCACTACCACTGAGAGATTAAAGAAGCAATTAATGATAGAAAATAACAAAAGGTATTTTTCCTTATCACAGGATTGAGAAATCTACTGGACTAATATCCTTCCTGGGGCCAGACTAAAAATGATGAAAACGTGTTGCGTTTGGTACAGATGTCAAAATTTTCCAAGGGCACAGAATTAATTCAATTCTGTACTTCCCACACACTTCCACAAACTTCTTTTACTAGAATGAACTGGGTTTTTTTTGTATGCCCAAGAACGTTTGGGTTATCATTTACAATCAAGGGGAAAACGAATCAGAGTGATAGATCATATGGAGTTGCTTTTAACCACAACATGGTAACTGGGACCAGAAACAGTGGACAAGTTATTTTTTAATTGTTTTGTTTTGGTTTTGGTTTTTAATCTTTTCCATCTCAACAGCCTTACACTATACCAAAATGAGATCACAATCTTGATCAACTTGTGACTTAAGAAGAATACTGAGAGAATCTAAATATAGTGAAAAACAAATGACTGTCACTGATATCCAGGATAAAATATTTCAACCTTGTTTTTTAGAGGATGGGGTTATTTTACATATCCCAAATTAACCTCAACAGGAAAACTGCCTTATTTTGGGTAAATCAGGAAAACAGAATGAAATTTATGAATAGCAAGAATACGTAGTCATTCAAGACAATGGACTTTCTTTTTTAAGGAGTTTTTTTTTTTTTAAATCTATTTGAATCGATTAGTGGGAAACAGAGGTAGAACAAAGCCTAGATTTGGGGATTCCTCTTTCCCAAGCAGATATATTCTTCCTGTTAGCAGGGTCAATGTGGAGAGAATAAATAGCAGTGGGAAAATAATTCTTTTTTAAAGGATCATATGCATTATAAAAAGATGATCTGTCAAATAGAAATCCATTAGTAATTTTTCTTTCCAGAATGATATAACTTTGAAAAATGAAAATTATTAAATATGGAAAGTAACCTAACTCACAATAAATTCATTCTCGTCATTACTGATAATGATAATCACTCACAAAACATATCCTGAGGTCCTTTGCATATTCATTCATTAACCAAGCTGGCAAATCATCACTTTGACACATGGGTTATCCATGACTATCAGGCACATGGCTCTGTAAGTTATCCAGCCAGGGACCCCTATTTTATCTAAAGAGTAAGACATTGGTCAAAAATTTTTTTTTTAACTTTTATTGAAAAACCGAGGGTGTGCTGTATCCCTTTTCAGAAAAGACGCTTCTCATATTAGTGGAGGCTGTGGACACCACCTTCCACCTGAGCTGAGGATGTTCCCTTCTCAAACTTGAGCTCTCCAGAATACATCATGGCTTGGACTTGGGTCGAACTCTTGGCACCAATGTCCTGGTAGGAGTGCTAGATGCTGGCAATCAGGTAGGGAACAAATTTGTGCATGGACCCTTTATCCTGCACAGCCCCAGACAGCCCCTGGACCACCTTGATTTTGTCAGCTTCACTGAAGTATCGGTTCTGGCTGCTGAGATGTTTGTCCATGGCATCGAGAGAACACATACCATGATATTTCTTTAGCTATATCCCATCAGAGAAGAAAACTCGCCAGGGGCTTCAGTGGTAACAGCCAGGAGGGAGCCCATCATAACTGTGGAGACCTCAAGGACCAAAGTTTTGGCAACATGGCCCACATTTTGGATTCCTCCATCAGTGATGACAGGGACACCAAAGTACCGTGCATATTCTGACACGTTGTACACTGCTGTTGCTTGGGGCCACCCACAGGCCAGCACTTCTTGAGTGATGCAGATGGAGCCACTGCCCGTTCCCACCCTCAGGGCATCTACACCAGCATCAGTGAGGTTCTGGGCCTAAGCAGCTGTGACCACATTGCCTCCAATGATTTGGAGACTGGGGTATTTCTCTTTGATGTATTTGATCATGTTGATCTGGAAGATGGAGTTTCCCTGGGAAGAGTCCAAAACCATAACGACCACACCAGCCTGGGCTAGCCAAGTCCAGCCAATACTTGTCATCCTCATGAGTGCCGATGGCTGCTCCACACAGCAGCTGCTTCTTGGCATCTTTGGAGGCCAGTGGGTAATCTCAGTTTTTCTTCAGGTCTCTCTGGGCAATGATGGCAACCAGCTTATCATCTTCATTTACAATGGGTAACTTTCCCTTCTTGCTGCGCTGCAGAATTTCATTTGCTTCCTTCAATGTGATGCCTGCAGGGGCTACCACCAAGTCTTCCCTCTTTGTCATGATTGCTCCCAAAAACCAGTCATGCTCCTCCTCCTTGAGAAAATCAATGTCCCTTGAGGAGATGATGCCCACCAGGTGGCTCCCCATCCGGCCTGTGTCAGTGATGGGGACACCACAGAAGCCATGCCAGGCCTTGGCTTCAAAGACATCCCACACTCGATCCTTGGGAATGAGGGCCACAGGGTCCATGATGAATCCCTGCTCATATTTCTTCACTTCACGAACTTCATTGGCCTGGAATTCTGACATACAGTTGTAGTGGGTGAAGCCAATACCACCTGTAAGCGCCATTACTATGGCCATCCCAGCCTGTGAGACTGTGTCCATGGGTGAGGAAACCAGTGGGGTCTTCAAAGTGATATTTTTAGTCAGAGCAGAGGTCAGGTCCACTTGGTCTGCAGTGAAGTCGATGTACCCAGGGAGAATGAGAAAGTCGCTGTAGGTGAGACTGTCCCTACAGTTGAACAGCTGCTGTGCAGTGAGTCCATTGTCTGGCACGTAGGACATGCCGCCACTCTCAGGTAGTTGGCCATGGCTAGCAAAGGGCAAGGCCGAGCATCTCCGAGGACCATGCTGCAGAGCCAAAATTTTTATATACTGGTAATTTGGGGGGAAAGCTTAAATCATCATTATAACTTCTAGTCACTTAATTCTAAATGACTCAGACTGAATTTCTTATAATGTGTGTTAAGCTAAAAAGAAAAAGTACTTTTGATTATTTAGAAATTTCAAAATTCTGAAATTTGTGAAACACAGCTCTTACAGCAATGATTCATCATCTAAGAAATAACATAAATGGGGTTGTCTATTATTTTAAGAGTCAACCACATTTTTACTGACATGCATGTCTTCTTAAATAGCCTAAAGTTCTTTTCTATTATGTTAAACAACCAGTATCCTCCAGATCTGAACTAGACAAAGCAAGGTACACATTATTGAAAGTCTTGCCATGAGTCATTTGGCAATTATCTGAGAATAATTACCCTTGGAATCCTGACTCACAAATAATTTAGCTATTCAGCCCACCTTCTTTGTGCAAAAGCTTAGTGTGAAATGGGAACCAAGGAAATAAAATAAACGTCTGTTTCCAATATTCAGAACATCTGCATGAGTAAAAATTATTCAAAAAGATACCATGAATTTTTTAAATGAAATGCAGCATGTAAAAATTAAGCACTTGGTCTTTTCCTTTATATTTCATTAAAAAATTCTAACTAGACTATCACCAGCTGTACATTTTACTACATTTTATATTATGGCAGGCAGTCAAAGCAATACTGCATTCTTTCTCATCTGAATTCCACATAAAAATTAATTTAAAAAAAAAGGAAAAAAACAGAGCATGTCTTTTGTCAGATGCAACAAAGAGTTAAGGATGTCACACAAACCGAGAAGAGACGACAAAAATGATCCAAAAACAAACTTGATTCCAAATAGAAAGTTTGAGATAAAAGAAAAGTGATATTGTTTGATTTCTTGTTAATTCAGACTTCCTAAAAGAAATGGGAATTTGGATAAGAAATTTTGTTTAGCTTTGGAGAAAGGATGTACATAATTTATAAGTAAAAACTGAGGAAATGGAGAAAGTCATCTTACTGGTTATTTTTTGTCCTGTAGCCTGATGATTCATAAACCAAGCAAGAAGAATATGCAAGTTATAAATCAGGAATCAACCAATACCAATCAAGTTTCCATATTTTTAAGAGAAACAAAGAATAATTAGGGAAAACATTCTTAAGACAAGCAAGAATTATTGTCTTAAGTAGGCAGATCAAACAATATCATTTAGGTTTCGGTTGGCATTTCCAATTGCTTTATGCAAATTGATTAGTTCAAGGATTTGAAAAGTTTTCCTCTTTAATTTAAAAATATTCACTCTGTTAACAAGTAAGCAAAACAAACATGGTTCACACCCTTAGCTTCATCTGTAAAGTGAAAAATAGCATTGAGATAGCATCTCAATAAATGTTGTTCCCTTCACCATTCCCTCTCTATCTCACATTAATGGAAAGTCACAGGCCATACAGAATGAATATCAGATAGATAAGATCCTTTAGGTTAAGTGACAACATGTGTCTTTTGCTTGGCTTTTGGAAAATGTTGATTGCCTCTAACAACAATATTGCCTGTAATCCTCATCATATAATAAGAAATGAAAATAAGATATTACTATATTTTTCTCTTTTGAAAAAAATGTCATTGAATTTTGAAGATAGATGTATCATATTCTTAGATGATAAAGTTTTTTTTAGAAATGCTATACATTTCTGTTACATTCGAAACACTAAACATTACTAAGATGTACCATAAAATTCAAGTATACTGTATATGTTCATTTTAAGACTTATATCCATGCTGTAGATCACGAAAATAAATTGAATGTTCTATAATATTTGTCTTTTAAACCAAAACCCAGGGCGGAGAGAGATGGGAAATAATAACATGGATTTACTCTTTTAATACTTAGCCACGGCTGATCTCATATTTGTAAAGGAAAGTAAAATTATGATGTTAATATTGTAGAACTGACAACACACTTAAAAGAATGTAACTCTACACTGTTTTCTATTGCCTATGAAATCCTAAGAAAACAGAATTTTATCAACAGAATTATTGCTAGGAAAATTATAATAATAACTGGCAGTATTTTCATGATATTTTCTATTTACTAGGAATAAAGTAGAAAAAGGATGAAGCATGTGATGCCTTTATTTAATATCGCACTACCTCACCTTAGCATATGGCTACATAAGGATTGAAAAAATTGCATGGATTTTGTTTTGAATTTCATTTAAATTAGAATTTTCTCACATGTTCAATCTTGTGAAATTTGCTAACATTTGATCTTTGCTTCAGTAATCAATCTTTTGTTTTCCTTTTTTGCTGTTCTTGTTATGACTTTTTTCCCACTTCTATAATCTTCCTGAAAAAATGTTATTAATATTTGGGCCTTTAAGAATAAACAGTGTCAATGAAAAAAATCTAATATCCCTATATAACTTATACTATAACTTCTCATTACCCTCCAAAGAAGAGTAAAAACATTTGCATGAAAAAAAAGCTATTTTAGTGACCTTTTGTCCCTCCCTAAGAGGAAGAAGTCTGACAGGTAGATATATGGAGAGTTTGTTATTGTAAATTCCAGATCTTGTGATTATCTCTGACTCAACTTCTGGGGTTTTATCTGGAATTCCTGTGAAGGGTCAACAAGTGTATTACTGCCTGTCTTCACCTTCTTGTGACCTTAATTTTAAAACTACACCTTATAGGACTCAGAAAGCAGATTATAGTGCTGTATTTCAGCAGATAGACTTTGGAATGGGACGCATTAGAAAATACATAATTATCTCAAGCAACCAGAAATTTACAACTTTTTAATATATTTATGTATATCTACTTTTGTTTATCTTTAATTGTAGAGTTTAAGGAAAAAAATTTAGGAACTTTTTGACTCTTAATACTTTTTCAGAGCCAAACATCCCACTGCATTATTTCTTCTGGGGGAAAAATTTTTTATAATATTTCTATAATTAAATGATATCTAATATAGATAGATGTAGATGTATTTACATAAATACAACTTAATAAACCATGATGAATATTCATATTAAAATTTTGGAAAATAGACAAATGTAGATAAAGCAACACATTTTGATGACATAACTTGTCCACATACACTAGAAAACTGAAATGAGCAATTTCTGAGTAAATTTTAAGTATAAACTTATGTTCACTGGTTCCAAGCCTCCAATCATTGCTCCAGAAACCTTGAGCAGTGGTTAAGAATAACAGAACTATTACTATTACGGATGGTGAAAATTGGTTTACTAAAAAGAACACATAACATAGATAACAAATGGTGGAAACAAATGTACAAGAAGAAAGGAAATGAAAGATGAATATATAGAAAATTTCCTGGAAAGGAGATACTGCAGTGTAATGCTTAAAGACTATGGTTTTGATGTTGCGTAATGGGTTTCAGACCACTTGCCAGATGTGAGATGTGTGATCTTAGGCAGGTCATCTAACCTCTCTAAACGCATTCTATCAGTGAAAAGAATATAAAATTGTGCCTATCTTATAGGTCTGACATGAGGATAAAAAGTTACACATTTGGCACAATACCTGGCATATAAGCCTTTATTGTTATGAAAATGTCCACTGTAAATTTAACAAAATAATTGGATGATAAACAAAACCATCCAAATATTATAGATGATCCAAAATGTTACTATAGTCTAAAATGTAAGGTCCCAATTAATCTCAAATGCAGTTATGGGATAAAATTAAATTCTTATTATTAGAAAAGGAAAAGAATTTCAATAAAGAACCAAGCTATGAATTTGGTTTATTGTCTGAAACAGAATAATACATGGAAATCATGAGCTATGGGTGCAACCGTCCTTTGTGTTATGCTTTATCCCTGTGACATTGTTAAAGACTTACGACAAATCAAAAGTTGAGAACATTTGAATACTAAAAGCAAAAAAAAATACCCCTAAGACTAATGATTACGTGAGATTAATAAATCTAGCACATTCATCTTTTCAACAGCAATTTTTCAGTTTCTTTTAATTTGAGAAAAATTTCTGCCATCTTAAACATTTTTCCCTGCAATCATTTAAAGACAAACAAGACTCAGAAGTAAAAGTCTATGAGACCATTTCCACTTATTATCACATATAAAATGTGAGCAGGAGCTTTTCCTTTTGATCAAGTTTGAATGGCAAATTTTGTCAAGCTACGTTTAAATATCCCATCATGATTCCAATTCTTTCTGCACACATACCTTTCCAGTCATTTTGTTTCAAATGATTGTTAATACCCTGAAGTCCTAAAAAAGTTCAGTCAGTATAGTCAAACTGGATATGTACTTAGTAATAATGACAGAGAGCTCATGGCAATGTGTATTTTGCACACTGAACTTGTCTCCTGGTCAGTTATGCCGGGTCTGAAATTAAATATTCTTGACCTATTTGTGTGATCTCTCTTACATTGTTGTCCTAAACTATTCATTATCTAAACATTATAATTTTATATGTTTATTCCATTTCTCAAATATTTATAGCCAAATCTTTTTTAGATATCTTGATGAAGTAACCTCACCATCTACCTATATATTTACTAAATAAAATAACAGTAAAAATATTTTTTGAGATCTCTGATTCTCTTGGTACCACTGATAAGTTAGCATATTGCCCTATCAACAGATAATAGAATCCTGATTATCTATTAATTAAGGAATATTTTCTATGACAGCTAGGGCCTAACTAAGCCCAATATCTTTGTTTTGCCTTTTCAGTTCCTGCTTGATTGATTAGTTCATTTATGTACCCCAGTGTTCCAATAAGACATTATATATTGGCTTCAAAATATCAAATAGATCATGATTTCTACATTTCTTTTATTTTATTATTAAATATTCATAAAGAGGAGCATATTTAACATATATGGCTAGCTCAAAGAGTAGTAATAAAATGTATACCGGTTTTCCCATTAACCAATTTATGTAGTTGGGGCCTTGTATTTTCTAAAGCTTCATATTTTGTCATCTTTGCTTGCAATTCCCCCCATCAGAGATAACCAATAAATTTTGTATTATTCATTATCTCTTTTCTCTATGGACTTTGCCACATATATCTATATACTTATACAACCTGTTCCTTTTGTCCCAAATTTGAACTTACATGAAATCATACTGAAGAAACTCTGCTGTGACATGATTTGACTCTTGACATTAAGTTTTGAGATATGCTCGTGTCTATCATTGTGCATTATTTCATCTTAGTATGATGCCATTGTCAATATATATCAAATTTTATTTATGCACTGCTGACAAATGTGTTGAGGGTTATGTTCTAGTCTGAGCCTCCTATCACAATACAAGAGAGACTTGAGGAGACCTATTGCTGGGTCATAGGGTATATTTTGAACTTTACTTGGAAAAGGCAAATTGTTTTCTAGAATACACCAATTTTATAATTCCCACAGCAGTGTGTCAGAGTTCCTATTGTTCCTCATGTCTGAAAATATGTGATCTTATCGGCTTTTAAATTTATGTCTGGTAGGTATATCATTGGACCTTTAACTAATATTTTCCTGAGAACTAATAAACTTAAGCATCTTTTCATATATTTATTAAAATTTGTGTTTCCCTTCTAAGAAATAACTGTTCATAACTTTTTCACATCTTTTTCACTGGATTGTTGGTTTATGTATTTCCTTTTGATTCACGGGAATATACATGGCATATATATATATGCTAATCTGTTTTTTACTTTTCTTTTTATTTTTTCAATGAACATAAGTTCTTAATTTTAATGTAGATGAAACTATCAACTTTTTGACATTGTTTTGAGCTTTTTTAATATTAAGAAAGTATCCTCTACTTCAAGTGCATAAAGATATTCTCTATGATTGACGCTAAGGTTTGAAGAGCTGGTTTTCAGAGTTAAGTTTTTGTCTATCTAGAATTGACTTCTGTGGATGCTGTGAGCTATAGATCTAATGTTCCTGAATTTAATAAGCCATCCTTTCTCAATGCCAACTTTCACCTGTATCAAATGTTAATATATACACCAGTTTATTTCTGGGTTCTCTGATTCGTCAATATAGTTTTCCATCTCTGCACAAATACCAAACTGTCTTATTAACAGGTTTGTTTTGTCCTGATATGTCCTAGAGCTTAGGTTTAACAAGCCAGATACATTGCTCAGAGACAGGAGGCAAAATGATGTTACCCTCTTTATTTCCAGAGATGTTTGTACCTTACAATTTATTTCATCCTCTTTCAATCCAACTATATACACTTTGTTTTGTATAGAATGTGCTTGGTATATCTTTCTTTGTACCTTTTACTTTGAACCTTTCTTTGTTTTTATATTTTACTTGTGTCTCTTATTTAGAACATATAGGCAGATTTTCTTTGTATTTCCATTTTGATAATCTTTTATTTTATTGAAGAATTTCGTCTATTTACATTTGTTGTGTTGTCGACATAAAGTATTTGGAATTATTTCTATCAACCTTTTTCTGTTTCTTATTACATTTTCCTCTACTAGTTTCACAGCTCAGTCTTTAATTCCTATTCATTTAGTGGCTACCCCAGATATTTAATTTATGTTACTTAAAAGGTTCTAAGGTTAATAGTATCACTAATTTGAACAATAATAGCATATAAGTTGGAAGGGAGCTAATTAGAATAAAGCAAGCCTAGGTCCTTGTATTATCTGAAGAGACAGTTACATCTGGAGAACTTTATACCAGAAACACTTTATACTTAATTTTTTGCTTTCTTGTGGGACCACATAGGTAATATGGCTTGGGGCCTCAAACCAACAATAGGAAAGAATTCTTAGGGATTCTCATGGGAGACTTTCTCCATTCACCCAGAGCTGAAGTATCCTCACAATGCCACTCTGCAGAGCAGCTTTATATTGACATGGTTTATTTTTCATTATTTGCTTTTTGTTATTGTTACTGTGGTTTATCCACTGAACAGATCACCTTTGCAAGAATATCAGATATGATCTCCCAATTTTTGTAAACCCATCATTTTGTCTCCCACCTCTGAGCAGTGCATCGGCCTGTTAAACCTAAAGTTCTAGGCCAAAGCTTCTCAAATTACCTGAGGTGAAGAAGCAGGTTTTTTTGTTTTTGTTTTTTAATTTCCAATGCTTTGCAAGCAAGCCCTAGATTCAGCCTCTTTTCAAAGGTTCATTTTATTGAAGAATGGGTTCCAGTGGAACTTAGAAACCAAGATCTTGATACCGGATAGCTTGTTTCTACTGGGGTATCACTGCTTCTAGACCCTCCCAGCAAAGAGAGCTATGAAATATGTGTATATTAACCCATGTACATGAACATATCCGTAATTATTTATGTTCATATATTGATATATTAAGCTGAAGATAAGTTTGTACTGCCTTTGCTTGAATGCTATATGACAGGGCATATATTTAAGCTTTAAGAATGGTATTTTCCTTATCCACAGAATAAAATTAATTTAAAAACTATCACCTGGAAACACTAGCTTTTAGAAGCTTTTTGCAAGATGTATATTGATATTTTAAAATAATAAAACTGAGGTCAAGGGCTTCTCTGGTGGTGCAGTGGTTGAGAGTCTGCCTGCCGATGCAGGGGACACGGGTTCGTGCCCCGGTCCGGGAGGATCCCACATGCCGCGGAGCGGCTGGGCCCGTGAGCCATGGCCGCTGAGCCTGTGCGTCCGGAGCCTGTGCTCTGCAACGGGACAGGCCACAACAGTGAGAGGCCCGCATACCGAAAAAAAAAAAAAAAAAAAAAAAACTGAGGTCAAGGCTGGAGGTGCCTTCAAGATGGCAGAGGAGTAAGATGTGAGATCATCTTCCTCCCTACAAATACATCAAAACTACATCTACATGTGGAACAGCTCCTACAGAACACCTACTGAATGCTGGCAGAAGACCTCAGACTTCCCAAACAACAAGAAAATCCACACACACCTGGGTAGGGCAAAAGAAAAAAGGAAAAACAGAGACAAAAGAATAGGGACAAAACCTGCACCTCTGGGAGGGTGCTGTGAAGGAGGAAAAGTTTCCACACACTAGGAAGCCCCTTCACTGAAGGAAAAGGGGGGTGGGCAGGGGGGGAAGCTTCAGAGCCACAGAGGAGAGCACAGCCAAAGGGATGCAGAGGGAAAAGTGGAGAGATTCCTGCATAGAGGATCGGTGCTGACCAGCACTCACCAGCCTGAGAGTGTTGTCTGCTCACCTGCTGGGGTGGTTCGGGGCTGGGAGCTGAGGATCAGGCTTTGGAGGTCAGATCCCAGGGAGAGGACTGGGGTTGGCTGAGTGAACACAGCCTGAAGGGGCTAGTGCACCACAACTAGCAGGGAGGGAGTCCAGGGAAAAGTCTGGAACTGCCTAAGAGGCAAGAGACCACTGTTTTGGGGTGCACAAGGAGAGGGGATTCAGAGCACCGCCTAAATGAGCTCCAGAGACGGGAGCAAGCCGCGTCTATCAGTGCAGACACCAGAGACGGGCATGAGACTCTAAGGCTGCTACTGCAGCCACAAAGAATTCTGTGTGCAAGCACAGGTCACTATCCACACCACTCCTCCCAGGAGCCTGTGCAGTCCACCACTACCAGGGTCCCGTGATCCAGGGACAACATCCCCAGGAGATCACACGGCACACCTCAGGCTGTTGCAACATCATGCCGGCCTCTGCTGCCACAGGCTCACCCTGCATTCCGTACCCCTCCCTCCCCCCAGCCTGAGTGAGCCAGAGCCCCCTAATCAGCTGCTACTTTAACTCCACCCAGTCTGGGCGGGGAACAGATGCCATCAACCTACACACAGAGGCAGGGCCAAATCCAAAGCTGAACCCCAGGAGCTGTGCCAACAAAGAAGAGAAAGGGAAATTTCTCACAGCATCCTCAGGAACAGCAGATTAAATCTTCACAGTCAACTTGATGTACCCTGAATCTCTGGAATAGATTTTGGGAGCAACTGTAGATTTGGGGTTTGCTTTCTGCATCTAATTTTTTCTGGTTTTATGTTTATGTTAGTTTAGTATTTAGAGTTTATTATCATTGGTAGATTTGTTTAATGATTTGGTTACTCTCTTCCTTTTTTTATATATATAGACATATATTTTTTTTTCCTATTTCTCTTTTTGTGAGTGTGTGTCTGTATGCTTCTTTGTGTGATTTTGTCTGTATAGCTTTACTTTTGTCACTTGTCCTAGGATTCTGTCTGTCCATTTTCTGTTTGTTTTTATAGTATAGTTTCTAGTGCTTCTTATCATTGGTGGATTTGTTTTTTGGTTTGGTTGCTCTCTTTCTTTCTTTCTTTTCTTTATTACTTATTAATTTTAAATAATTTTTTTATATTAATAACTTTATTTTATTTTTGTTTCTTTCTTTCTTTCATTTTTTTCTTCCTTTTCTTCTGAGCCATGTGGCTGACAGGGTTTTGGTGCTCTGGCCAGGTGTCAGGCCTGATCCTTTGAGGTGGGAAAGCTGAGATCAGGACATTGGTCCACCTGAGACCTCCTGGCTCCACATAATATCAAACAGCGAAAGCTCTCACAGAGATCTCCATCTCAACACTAAGACTCAGCTCCACTCAACGACCAACAGTCTACAGTGCTGGACACCCCATGTCAAACAACTAGAAAGACAGAAACACAGCCTCACCCATTAGCAGACAGGAGCACCTAAAATCATAATAAGGTCACAGACACCCCAAAACACACCACTGGACGTGGTCTTCTCCACCAGAAAGACAAGATCCAGCCTCATCCACCAGAACACAGGTACCAGTCCCCTCCACCAGAAAGCCAACACAACCCATCAAACCAACCTTACCCACTGGAGGCAGACACCAAAAACAAAGGGAACTACAAACTGGCAGCATGCAAAAGGGAGACACCAAACACCAAAAGGTAAGCAAAATGAGAAGACAGAGAAATACACAACAGATGAAGGAGCAAGGTAAAAACCCACCAGACCAAACAAATGAAGGGGAAATAGGCAGTCTACCTGAAAAAGAATTCAGTGTAATGATAGTAAAGATGATTCAACTTCTTGGAAATAGAATGGAGAAAATACAAGGAACGTTTAACAAGGACCTAGAAGAACTAAAGAGCAAAGAAACAATGATGAAAAACACACTAAATGAAATTAAAAACTCTCCAGAAGGAATCAATAGCAGAAAAACTGAGGCAGAAGAACAGATAAGTGACCTGGAAGATAAAATAGTGGAAATAACTACTGCAGGGCAGAATAAAGAAAAAAGAATGAAAAGAATTGAGGAGAGTCTCAGAGACCTATGGGACAACATTTGACACACCAATATTCGAATTATAGGGCTCCCAGAAGAAGAAGAGAAAAAGAAAGGGACTGAGAAAATATTTGAAGAGATTATAGTTGAAAACTTCCCTAATATGGGAAAGGAAATATCAATCAAATCCAGGAAACACAAAGAGTCCCATACAGGATAAATCCAAGGAGAAACATGCCAAGACACATATTAATCAAACTATCAAAAATTAAACACAAAGAAAAAATATTAAAAGCAGGAAGGAAAAAGCAACAAATAACATACAAGGGAATGCCCATAAGGTTAACAGCTGATCTTTCAGCAGAAGCTCTGCAAGCCAGAGGGAGTGTCAGGACATATTTAAAGTGATGAAAGGGAAAAACCTACAAGCAACATTACTCTACCAGCAAGGATCTCATTCAGATTTGACGGAGAAATTAAAATCTTTACAGACAAGCAAAAGCTAAGAGAATTCAGCACCACCAAACCAGCTTTACAACAAATGCTAAAGGAACTTGTCTAGGCAGGAAACACAAGAGAAGGAAAAGACCTTCAATAACAAAACAAAAACAATTAAGAAAATGGTAATAGGAACATAGATATTGATAACTACTTCAATGTAAATGGATTAAATGCTTGAACCAAAACATAGCTGAATGGATGCAAAAACAAGACCAGTATATTATGCTGTCTACAAGAGACCCACTTCAGACCTAAGGAAACATACAGACTGAAAGTGAGGGGATGGAAAAAATATTCCATGCAAATGGAAATCAAAAGAAAGCTGGAGGAGCAATTCTCACACCACATAAAATAGACTTTAAAATAAAGACTATTACAAGAGATGAAGAAGGACACTACATAATGATCAAGGGATCAATGCAAGAAGAAGATATAACAATTGTAAATATTTATGCACCCAACACAGGAGGACATCAATACATAAGGCAAATGCTAACAGGCATAAAAGGGGAAATTGACAGTAACAGAATCATAGTAATGGACTTTAACACCCCACTTTCACCAAAGGACAGATCATCCAAAATGAAAATAATAAGGAAACACAAGCTTTAAATGACACATTAGACCAGATGGAATTAACTGATATTTATATGACATTCCATCGAAAAACAACAGAATACACTTTCTTCTCAAGTGCTCATGGAACATTCTCCAGGATAAATCATATCTTAGGTCACAAATCAAGCCTAGGTAAATTTAAGAAAATTGAAATCATATCAAGTATCTTTTCCGACCACAGTGTTATAAGACTAGGTATCAATTACAGGAAAAAATCTGTAAAAAATACAAACACATGGAGGGTAAACAATACACTACTAAATAACCAAGAGATCACTGAAGAAATCAAAGAGGAAATGAAAAAATACCTAGAAACAAATGACAATGAACACACGTCAACCCAAAACCTATGGGAGGCAGCATAAGCAGTTCAAAGTTTATAGGAATGCAATCTTACCTTAAGAAACAAGAAACATCTCAAATAAACAACCTAATCTTACACCTAAAGCAATTAGAGAAAGAAGCACACAAAAATCCCAAAGTTAGCAGAAGGAAAGAAATCATAAAGATCAGATCAGAAATAAATGAAACAATAGCAAAGATAAGTAAAACTAAAAGCTGCTTCTTTGAGAAGATAAACAAAACTGATAAACCATTAGCCAGACTCATTAAGAAAGAAAGGGTGAAAACTCAAATGAATAGAATTAGAAATGAAAAGAAGAAGTAACAACTGACACAGCAGAAATACAAAGGATCATGAGAGATTACTACAAGCAACTATATGCCAATAAAATGGACAACCTGGAAGAAATGGAGAAATTCTTAGAAAAGCACAACCTTCAAAGATTGAACCAGGAAGAAATAGAAAATATGAACAGACCAATCACAAGCACTGAAATTGAAACTGTGATTAAAAATCTTCTAACAAACAAAAGCCCAGGACCAGATGGATTCACAGGCGAATTCTATCAAACATTTAGAAAAGAGCTAACACCTATCCTTCTCAAACTCTTCCAAAATATAGCAGAGGGAGTAACATTCCCAAACTCATTCTACGAGGCCACCTTCACCTTGATACCAAAATGAGAAAAAGATGTCACAAAGAAAGAAAACTATAGGCCAATATCACTGATGAACATAGATGCAAAAATCCTCAACCAAATACTAGCAAACAGAATCCAACAGCACATTAAAAGGATCATACACCATGATCAAGTGGGGTTTATTCCAGGAATGCAAGGATTTTTCAATATATGCAAATCAATCAATGTGATAAACCATATGAAAAAACTGAAGGAGAAAAACCATATGATCATCTCAATAGATGCAGAGAAAGCTTTCAAAAAAATTCAACACCCATTTATGATAAAAACCCTCTAGAAAGTAGGCATCGAGGGAACTTACCTCAACATAATAAAGGCCATATAGGACAAACCCACAGCCAGTATCGTTCTCAATGGTGAAAAACTGAAACCTGGGCTTCCCTGGTGGCACAGTGGTTGAGGGTATGCCTGCCGATGCAGGGGACACGGGTTCGTGCCCCGGTCCGGGAGGAACCCACATGCCACGGAGCGGCTGGGCCCGTGAGCCATGGCCGCTGAGCCTGCACGTCCGGAGCCTGTGCTCTGCAACGGGAGAGACCACAACAGTGAGAGGCCCGCGTACCACAAAAACAAAACAAAACAAAACAAAAAAACTGAAACCATTTCCGCTAAGATCAGGAACAAGACAAGGTTGTCCACTCTCACCTCTCTTATTCAACATAGTTTTGGAAGTTTTAGCCACAGCAAACAGAAACGAAAAAGAAATAAAGGGAATCCAAATCGGAAAAGAAGAAGTAAAGCTGTCACTGTTTGCAGATGACATGATACTATACATAGAGAATCGTAAAGATGCTACCAGAAAACTACTAGAGCTAATCAATGAATCTGGTAAAGTTGCAGGATACAAAATGAATGCACAGAAATCTCTTGCATTCCTATACACTAATGACAAAAAATCTGAAAGAGAAATTAAGGCAACACTCCCATTTACCACTGCAACAGAAAGAATAAAATACCTAGGAATAGACCTACCTAAGGAGACAAAAGTCCTGTATGCAGAAAACTATAAGACACTGATGAAAGAAGTTAAAGATGATACAAACAGATGGAGACATATACCATGTTCTTGGATTGGAAGAATTAACATTGTAAAAATGACTATAGTACCCAAAGCAATCTACACATTCAATGCAATCCGTATGAAACTACAAATGGCTTTTTTCACAGAACTAGAACAAAAAATTTCACAATTTGTATGGCAACACAAAAGATCCTGAATAGCCAAAGCAATCCTGAGAAAGAAAAACAGAGCTGGAGGTATAAGGCCTCTGAACTTCAGACTATACTACAAAGCTACAGTAATCAAGACAATACAGTACTGGCACAAAAACAGAAATATACATCAATGGAACAGGGTAGAAAGCCCAGAGATAAACCCACACACATATGGTCTCCTTATCTTTGATAAAGGAGGCAAGAATATACAATGGAGAAAAGACAGCCTCTTCAATAAGTGATGCTGAGAAAACTGGAGAGCTACATGTAAAAGAATGAAACTAGAACACTCCCTAACACCATACACAAAAATAAACTCAAAATGGATTAAAGACCTAATGTAAGACATGATACTATCAAACTCTTAGAGGAAAACACAGGCAGAACACTCTATGACATAAATCACAGCAATATCCTTTTTGACCCACCTCCTAGAGAAATGGAAATGAAAACAAAAATAAACTAATGGGACCTAATGAAACTTAAAAGCTTTTGCACAGCAAACGAAACCATAAACAAGACGAAAAGACAACCCTCAGAATGGGAGAAAATATTTGGAAACGAATCAACTGACAAAGGATTCATCTCCAAAATATACAAGCAGCCCTTGCAGCTCAATATCAAAAAAAACAACAACCTAATCCAAAAATGGGCAGAAGATATAAATACACATTTCTCCAAAGAAGATACACAGATTGCCAACAATCACATGAAAGGATGCTCAGCATTACTAATCATTAGAGAAATGCAAATCAAAACTACAACAAGGTATCACCTCACACCAGTCAGAATGGCCATCATCAAAAAAATCTACAAACAATAAGTGCTGGAGAGGGTGTGGAGAAAAGGGAACCCTCTTGCACTGTTGGTGGGAATGTAAATTGATACATCACTATGGAGAACAATATGGAGGTTCCTTAAAAAACTAAAAATAGAACTACCATACGACCCAGCAATCCCACTGCCTGGCATATACCCTGAGAAAACCATAATTCAAAAAGAAGCATGTACCACAATGTTCATTGCTGCACTATTTACAATATCCAGGACATGGAAGCAACTTAAGTGTCCATCGACAGATGAATGGATAAAGAAGATGTGGCACATATATACAATGGAATATTACTCAGCCATAAAAAGAAATGAAATTGAGTTATTTGTAGTGAGGTGGATGGACCTAGAGACTGTCATACAGAGTGAAGTAAGTCAGAAAGAGAAGAACAAATACCATATGCTAACACATATATATGGAATCTAAAAAAAAAAAAAAAAGGTTCTGAAGAACCTAGGGGCAGGACAGGAATAAAAACTCAGATATAGAGAATGGACTTGAGGACACAAGGAGGGGGAAGGGTAAGCTGGGACGAAGTGAGAGAGTAACATTGACATATATACACTACCAAATGTAAAACAGATAGCTAGTTGAAAGCAGCCGCATAGCACAGGGAGATCAGCTCGGTGCTTTGTGTCCACCCAGAGGTGTGGGAGGGAGATGCAAAAGGGAGGATATATGGGGATATAGCTGATTCACTTTGTCATACAGCAGTAACTAACACCCCATTGTAAAGCAATTATACTCTAATAAAGACGTTAAAAAAATAAATAATAAAACTATATTACCTTCAAAAAAATTATGTTTCTAAGACATAATCTCTTTCAAAGACACCGTTCCAAACCAAAAGATATTCTATACAAATGAAATTTCTAAGCTTCCTGTGCTTCATAATGCCAAAAATTGGAGTCCCATATTTCTTTTCCTATTCTTGAAAAATTATTTTATATAACTCTACTCTATTCTTAAGTTAACCTTAGAAACTACTTCTTTTCTGAAAATATTGTGCTGCTGACATCCAAACTTAATTAAACTCATTTCTATATTATTTTTATAATAAAATAACTAGTAACTCTAAATATTTCTATTTATAAAGATTAATATTTTCTCCATCAATGCACATGATAGAGGTGAAGCTTTTATCTTCAAGACAATATTTTTTCCATATGATAGCTTTATATTCACATATACACATAGAATCAGATTTACAAATTTAATCGTGTTAAAAAAGTATATTAACTACTTAACTGTACCTAAACTGCCTTAAATTTAACTTATACTATTTTATATACTGTTTGCTGTCAAGATTGTTTTCTACTTAATAATTAAACAGAAGGGGGCAAATATGGCATAGACATACAAGATTTGTGATAAATAAAAATAAAACCAGGCAGCATGAACCTTGCATTCTAACTTATATACACTCAATAACTGTTATATACCAAGTATGATTCCAGTACCATATATGAGAATTTACTAGATTGGGCATGGTGCTACGAAACACAAATCCAAACAAGAAATAATTTTTTCTGACACTGCACTTCATTGAAGAAATTAAAGAGTTATTATGTCATGACTGCTGACAAAAGTTCAAAAATTAATAGAAAAATTAACCTGTGAAACATGGTATCTGACAGCTAATACTGAACCTGTACTGTGAAAGGTTAAAGATTTTTAAGGTTATCGCTGATAATGGAAGAAAGCAAAACAAGCAGAGACCCTGAGTTATAGCTTTAAATATATAATGTGAAAATAAATCTCTGATTTGAAAGAAAGATTTGCTAACCCATTTCCATCCTGTGAAGAATATATAACTTTCTCAAAAAATTTTAAACATATTTGTGTTTGTTATGCATTAATATTCTGGATATTTTGAAAATTATGCAATCATTATCTAACACAGGAATGAAAACAATTATAAGACCTTAGCCAAAGGAACTCACCATGGCTAATGCGGATAGAGGTAGTGCACATTTTTCCTGCTAAATTTTATATTTAACCTAATGTTTTCAAAATCATTTGTAAGAATAATTGAAAAAAAAAACTACTTGCTAATGTTGTCCTTCCACTACCACCCCTTCATAAATGTCATAAATTACAATTTTTCATTAGACTAGAACAATAGATACATTTCTACCAAAACATGTTTATTTTCATTATATTCCCATAACCATTATAACAGAATTTTAATGCATTTTAATAAATAAATGGGAATGAAAATTTATCAGTGCCTAAAACCTCAGATTTTTTAAACTACTAAATGATCATGATATTTTAAATATACAACCCTACATTGTTAATATCTATTGAAAGAGAATTTATAGATGAGTAATCAAGCCATAAAGCACCTGTACTTTCATCCAACAGGACATGGAAAACAACATTGTAACATTTCCAAGAAAATTGATACTCTGTAAAAATCTTGGAATAATTAGCAAAGATACCTCAGCTCCTTTTGCTTAAATATTTTGATAACTATAGATGTTCCATTCAAAAATCATTCACATAAACTTCTAACAGAATATATTCACTAACACAGGCTTAGTATAGATACCAATATTTTCTCATAAAACTTCATTTAACAACTGAATGTACAACTGCCATGTTTTTGTTCTACATATACTTATGAAAGAAGCATTCCTCAGTGATACATCATGTTACAAAATATGCAAGAAATAGCAAATCATTCTTTCAAATCAGAGATTTATTTTCACATCATATATGGGTTAAAAATTTTTAATATTTCAAAGACTATAAGTTAAGGTAATAACTGAAAATATTATACTCAAGAATTATTAGGTACAATAGTTAAGAACCCCCTACTCAGTTATTTTATACTAAAATTTTTGTGTGTGCATTAATCCAGAATAGAACCTGTAGAAAATATCTATTAGTCATTTGTATTCTTTATACACAAATGGATTAAAATTGTTCAGAATGTTGTCTCTGATTGAGCTGTACCTAAATTTTAAAAACAGAAACTTTTAGAAAGTTGCTTTTAATAAAAATAGATAAATTATTAAAGTTGACTTTATCACTTTCAAATAATCTTGGAGTATGTATTTAAATAAATCAATTATTATTGGACACTTTCTATGGGTTCAACAATTTAAATTCTATACTTGGTTTAGCACATCTCATTTCACCTCTTCTACTTCTGCAACCAGAATTATGTCTTCTCACTGGAAAAATATCCTGAGTATCATTCCCCAAAAGAGAATTATAGAATATAGTGAAACAGTATCTTTACCAAATGTGAATTAAGTATTTTATATGGCTAACACTACATGAATTTCTCTCTGTATAAAGCCTTTCATTTAGATCATTGTATTCATAATTGTAGCTCAATTTCAAAAAAAAAGTCCTCTGTTTAAAAAGAGAAATAATGACAAACACCTGTTGAAGAGAAAAAATTGTATAAAAATAATTAGGCATGTTTTCATAGCTATTTTGGCTTTGCAGAAGGTAGCAAAATCTTTTTCATGCTACTGAAATCTCTTATTTTCTTACTATCTTCCAGTGTCACTACATATTATAGGATCCAAATTGTGACATCAGAAAAATTAAACTCAGGACATTTGTGCACTCTGCATTCAAGCATACACCAGCAATGTAGCGATTTGACCTTTGAAAGAGGACAATTCATGTGCGCATATCTCATGCCTGTCTGCCTTCCATATACTTAGCAAGATGATGATTGCTCCCAGCTATGTTGATATACTTCTATCCACTTGACTGGCTGTGGATAGGAGGCAAATGATCTATCTGTTAAGAGGTGATCTTCTTTGTAGATGTCTCACCTAATCAGAGTAGAATATTTGTAAACATAAGCAGGTCTGCTACTTCATCTAGTCCCACTACAACTTGCATAGGTTTCACTTGCCTTATATAAAAGGTCACTGCAAATACTGCTGTGAAATGGCCCAGGGAATGAGTTCCTTCAACAAGCTACCTGTGGCAATGCACAGTAGGAAACCCTTTCTGAGAAATATATTGCACCTCTTCAAAGATAATCCAACTCTAATGTTGGTTTAAGTTTCCTCAGGGAAAGGAATACTTTCCATTACATACAAGATTAAACTATATAAAATTGCCAACATGCAAACATTTTTGATCCATAAGAATGCTGATTTCTTATGGTTCAACCTAATATATCTTATAATGTAATATAAAATTTAGGGGAAATTTGTCATCACTATTTTTCTTTCAGATTTATGTATTATTAAAAACAGAAATTTCTCTTTGGTGGCCTATACCTCTGCCTGAATTTCCAGAAATGTTAAAAAACGACCAATGTAGCAGAACTCCTGCAGCATTTTCTGTCAGTACTGGTGGTTTTTCAAGGTATAATACATGACTCACTCAGGTAAGGAGAATTTTGTGGTACACTGATAAACATGAGAGCTACTAGAAAATTCATAGCTAGCATTTTAAACTAGCATGCTTTAATGAGTAATACTTCTTAAAATCATTTAATTTATTTAAGTCTTAAAAAGTGAGTCATTGAAAAAAATTAAGTAGACAAATGGTACTCATATGGATGACAAAAATGTGAAAAGCATTGACCTACACAACTACAATTTTCCATATATCACCACATATTATATTGCTGATATCCCAAGTTTCTTCAGAGAAGACAAAAGAACTTATATTTGAGGGGCCTCCCTGGTGGCGCAGTGGTTGAGAGTCCGCCTGCCGATGCAGGGGATACGGGTTCGTGCCCCGGTCTGGGAGGATCCCATATGCCGCGGAGCGGCTGGGCCCGTGAGCCATGGCCGCTGGGCCTGCGCATCCGGAGCCTGTGCTCCGCAACGGGGGAGGCCACAACAGTGAGAGGCCCGCATACCGCAAAAAGAAAAAAAAAAAAAAAAAAAAAAAAAAGAACTTATATTTGAATGTACCATATGAATTATCATTTTTGTTGATAAAAAAAGACTAATATTATCAATTTCATATGGTTTGACCTAAGTGTAGCTCTTCCACCACACAGCATTCAATGACTAAAAGGTATTAAGTAAAAATTAAATTTTGATTGAATGACTGAATTAACACAAAGACTTTGAGGTTTTTGGGGTTTTTTTTGCGGTACACGGGCCTCTCACTGTTGTGGCCTCTCCCATTGTGGAGCACAGGCTCCGGACGCGCAGGCTCAGCGGCCATGGCTCATGGGCCCAGCCACTCCGCGGCATGTGGGATCTTCCCAGACCAGGGCACGAACCCGTGTCCCCTGCCTCAGCAGGTGGACTCACAACCACTGCGCCACCAGGGAAGCCCGACTTTGAGTTTTTCATGTCTCAATATGAATACAAAAGATATCAACAAGTTTAAGAAAACTTGCCTGTAAACAAATGTCAACTGAAACATAAGGATAGAAGTCAACATGTTTAACTCATGTGTAAATATTAGAGATGCATGGATTCTTTTTACACAACACTCTTCCCTGATAGCAACACAAAAATAAATGATTATGCCTCTTAAGAACTCACACCTTTGTTGGTCTGCATCCAAATTGGATCAAGATCAAGGATAAATGCACTTCTCCATTTCCTCCAAAGATATGGAGTCTAACAAATTAAGAAAAAAAGACAAACTCAGACAGCCTATATGTCCATCCCACTAGAATAACATATAATTAGAAGCAAACATTCAAAATCCAACAAACAACTTAAGAGGACTAAATCAAGCATATTTACCCCCCAAAATGTTCCTCTCTGGACATTGAGCACATAATAATGCAATGATGTAAAATATTTACTTTGGCAAACTAACTTTAAAAATTAGCTTTGTAGGGCTTCCCTGGTGGCACAGTGGTTGGGAGTCCGCCTGCCGATGCAGGGGACGCGAGTTCATGCCCCGGTCCGGGAAGATCCCACATGCCGTGGAGTGGCTGGGCCCATGAGCCATGGCCGCTGAGCCTGCACGTCCGGAGCCTGTGCTCTGCAACGGGAGAGGCCACAACAGTGAGAGGCCCACGTACCGAAAAAAAAAAAAAATAGCTTTGTAAACATCATCAGAACCCAAATATCCCAACCTGCCTTAGCAGGTCTCTCATTAGTTCTTTGAGAAAAGAACAGAAAGACTGTATTAGTAATCTCCCCAATAATCAATTCAAAATCTATAATTCTTTGAACACTACCTGTATTGTTACCAGGAACAGGGATGCAGGCCAGAGGGAATGTCAAAGGATGACCAGAGTCAGCAACAGGTAAATAACCTTTAGCACAGTTTTCACTATTGTATGGTTTCCACCCTTGTTTACTCCACTCAGTCATACTCCTCTAGCATAGAATTTCTAGCTATGATAACAGTGACATAAAGAACTTAGGAAAAGGCACCCTTATTTAGAAATGTATGTAGGCCAACAATATAGAAACACACTTTATAAATAGATGTAAATATTCTTGTGAATTCTGTATACGGAAAGGGTGGTTTAGTTTAGAAAAACATTACAAGTTTGAATTAAATTGCAAAGGAAGAATACTTGCATTTTTATGCCTTTGAGGATATTTCATTTCATATATAATGTCTGAATTTATTAACCAATGCTAGTGCAATAAAATCCAGGAAGCTTAAAATAATTAGGGTTACCAGGTAAAACACAGGATTCACAGTTAAATTTGAATTTCAGGTAAATAATAAATATTTTTTAGTATAAGTAGGTCTCAAATATTCCATGGAAGCACTTATACTAAAATATTATTCATAGTTTATCTAAAATTTAAATGTAGCTGGGCACCTGGTACTTTTATTTCCTATATCTGGCAACCCTAAAAATAATGCATATGGAAAAGAAAAACAGAAGTCTTTTTACTGAACAACCTAAAGAACAAAAGAGCATTCCTGGGTTGGTGGAGGTGGTCAAAGGGTCAGAAGTTTTGATTGTTCCCAAAACTAATATCTCCAAAGTTTCTTCCAGTAGGTCTCCCCTGACTTCACCATGTCTAGAAGTTGTTGGTTCTGTCATCTCTTCCCAGGTATTGTCTTTAGTATTGGCTATAGATTGCATTGGTTCCTTCTCAGATGTAGAAAATCATCAAGAGTTTGCTTTTATCACTTAGATTTAAAATTATGTACAGATTTATATATTTACATGAAGCCAATGAAGACCATCATTAAAAAGTAATACAGCCAAACAAAGTAATTAATTATAAGGTTAGAAGATAATATACTTTTGCTAATTACTCACAGCTTGGTGCCTATTTTTTCACAGCAGACAACAACTGCATGTTTTTAATCTCCATAATAACAATAATGGCACACATCATTAACCTTATTTTATTCTTTTTAAAAATTTTTTATAATACCAATAACAAAGATCATTAACCTCTATTCTGTTTAACATCTAATCAGCCATTTTAGTTAAATAAATATCATAGAAAACATTAAATATCACTTTGCTAAGCTACACTGGCTCTCAGGAGGGGAATTCTTCCTAATGCATTATATTAACATCAGTGTACTCCACAAGTGTCAAACCATGAATGGTAAAAAGGAAATAGATAAACAATAATTTATGACTTTAATCAAATTAGTTCAAACCTGTCTTTTTCAAAGTAGTTTTAAATCTTATTTGTATAATTGCATTGTGTTTATGAAGTTATTTTCTGAAGCGATTTATAGAATAGAGCTGTCCCATTACTGAGATACTGTAAGACAATAGCTCATAAGCATGCCAAGATAGTGAGACCCAATGTGTTTTGGAAGGGAATTTCTGAGAACAACTGCTCCCTGAAGTGTGGAAACCTGTACAGTATTGCTGGCCTTGGTAATAGTTACTCTGAATCAAGACTCTTATTAAGGGCAATATACCTGCTTGCCATAACATTTCTATGAGTTTATGACCTAAGTAACAATTTCACACAATCAGTGACATCAAAAGAACCAAAATGGTAAACAAGACTCCTACATAAAATATTTAGTAAAGCCTTGTCCCAGATCCCAAATAAATGGTCATTTCTCTACATATGAGTCCTTATTAGCTCTTTATGAGAATAAGTACTTAGGCAGTCCCGCACTATTCAGTCTGCCTGCCCTATCAGGCTTGGTTTAGGAGACAGGTGAAAGAAAGATGGGTCAGAACTACAGATAAGGTATAATATATATAATTTTAACAGTGTTACCCCAACCATCTTCTCCTTTATAATATTTAGAGAGAGAGATAGAGAACCTTAGCGGAGGCTTTTAGGGGAAACTAGTACTTACTTGACAAATGGCAGTACTTGTAGAATACCTCTGTGCCTCTCCCTAATTTCTGGGCCCAAGATTACAGATTTGCCTATCTTTTGAAAAGCAAAAAAAATGATATTATGCCACACTGATTTAACAGCTAGATATAAAAATGTGCTATTCTTTCCCAACATACATTTTAGCATCCGGTCTAATTTCCTATCATGCACATCCCAGAATACAATTTTGGTGGTTTTCTATCAAATACACTACATTATATATTTCTCAAAAAACATTCAGTGCCATCCATGATGTTTTTGTCTAATATATCTCTCAATCAGACAGAAGACAGTAGCTAAGAAAAGAAAGCTTCTTCTATTGGAGCAGGAAGAGAACGGTGTAAGTGGACTCTTCCTAGCTGGCTCTGATACCTAATATGCACCATGGGATGTACATATAAACAGTAATATGGCTTTATCCACCCTCCATTGTTTGACTCAGCATTAGTTAATCCTCTTTCAAATACTGTGTTTGGCTTCTGAATGCCATAGGCACAATATAGAAAACACAGGGGTCAGAAAACAGAAATTCAAAAATGGTTTGGACAAAAACATGGCTTAGGAGAAGAAGTTAGAAGAAGTAGGGTTAGTTCTTCCCCAAAATAATAAGCTAAAAGAAAACCTAGCAATTACTTGATTTGTATTCTTTTCCCTGAGTACATTTAAACCTTTGCTTTATTTTCTGAATAAAAAGGAACATGACTTCATACTCAGAGAAGAGGCTCACTTCTCTTTGATTACTTATTCTTTGACAAATTCACAGAGCCCATTCCACAGCCAGCATCAATGTCTCTGTTCCCCTCTTCCCTAGATGTATCAGAGAGGTGGCCTGGTGAATAGGATGCACACTGGATAGGGCAGTAAGTGGGACACAGGATTCGGGAACTCCAGGCTGTAGCAGACACTGCCACAGTTCTGCTCTCTCCTTTTTGGACTACATGTATTGCTTCCTTAATGCCAGAAACTAAATGGTGTTTATTTTTCTTGAACCTAACTTCCCCACTGAAAATTATAATCTGTATTATACTACTTCCATTCCTACTGTCCTATATTTATTTAGGAGTTCCTCTACTTTATGGACATTCTAGTAGAATGCGGTAGAATGCTTTGAGCAATCTTTGATAAGGTACTCAATAAATGCAGGTATCTTATCTTAACTAGCCACAGACCTGGATACGTACAAAACTGAGTAGTGAGGGCAGAAACACTTTGAATTTTCTGTACAATGATGTCAGGAAAAAGAGAAAGCCTTTCTGCATTTTCCTATGCCTTATTTTGGCTAAAAATCCTGGTTGCCTAGCTCCCAGTGCAAAACACTTGATTTAAGACACTAAATGAGCTACACTGTCATGTAAGATTTGTTGACATTTCACACTGTCTTTCAAATAATTTATAACTAGTACACAGTTCAAGGAAACAAATAATTATTAAAATTTATATTCATCATAAATTAAAAAGTGATTCCTTTGGTTATAGCACATTAGAATATCAGAACACAGTAACTATTTGTATTTTAAAATATGAAGCATCAATGCCAAGAAATATCTTTACATAACTCTTGAGTTTGATAGAATGGGCTTTGGTCTAAGAAGGAATACATTGTAAGTAAAAAATATCACTACATGGACATATATGATTAAATATTAGATACATTTATCACAATAAGTGTTTTGAATGCACAAACTTATAAATATATTCTTGCTTCTTATTAAAATAAAAGTATTATTACTATACTGTTATTATCATGGTGAGTTCTAATAGGACTGATCAGTATTAATAAAAATGAACAATTTTAAGATTTGTACTAGTCACCCTGCCGCTGACGGCTAGTATTTTGATTTCCAAAAAAAACTGAATCAGTTTTCATCTCAAACAAAATGTTATGTACTGGAGTCAAAAATAGAGGTGATAACTGATGAATTCATCATATATTTCTAGACCGTCTTGAATCTTCCATCATTAGTCAAGACTCATCCCATAAACCATACCTTCAAACTTTTTCAGAAACCTGCTCTAAGATGACTCTTCTTGTTAAAGTATGATTGACCTAAATTCCGCCTTAGAGAAGGTAAATATTCTCCTTAATATTTTTTAAAAAGAACACAAATAGGCGCAGTGGTTAGGGATCCGCCTGTCAATGCAGGGGACACGGGTTCAAGCCCTGGTCTGGGAAGATCCCACATGCCGTGGAGCAACAAAGCCCATGTGCCACAACTACTGAGCCTGCGCTCTAGAGCTCTTGAGCCACAACTACTGAAGCCCATGGTCCTAGAGCCCGTGCTCCGCAACAAGAGAAGCCACCGCAACGAGAAGCCCGCGCACCGCAACAGAGAGTAGCCCCCGCTTGCCGCAATTTGAGAAAGCCCGCGCGTGCAGCAACGAAGACCCAATGCAGCCAAAAATAAACTTATTAAAAAAAAGAACACAAATAGGCTTTACTCTCCTATCCATATTAGTAAAACCCATATGACATTTCTGCTTTTATATGTTTAAAAAATGGTCAAATATTAACAATTTCATATAGTTCAGCATAATGTTTTTCGGACAGGTTCAATGTTTCTTATAAAAGTCATTTATGAGACAAATATTTTGAAGTCAAATTTTCCTGGATTCCTTCATTAGGTTTAAAATAGAAAGTGCTACTGTTAGGCTATTTTCCAACTGTAGAAGTTGTATATTCCAGGCTATAAAATTTTCTGAGACATCAGTTGATACCTAAACTCAGTATTTCACTGAACATATTCTTCTGGTAGCAGTTATAAGAATCTAAGGAGATGTGTAAAACTATAAAAACAATACCACTATTCTAATTTCTTTTTTTGCTTTTGGAAAACATTATTTATTTTGGAACATATAGTTATTTGCTTTGGAAATGTTTTTATGTTAATTACCATGGGTTTGTTGTTATTTTTAAATGATTTAATGAATAAATATGTTTTAACTTCTTAGTTGTAATATCTAATGTAGTAAATATCAATAGATATAACCTGCAAAAGTCAAAGCTCTGTGGAGTTTTCAATAATTTTTAAGAGTGTAAAATGTCACTGGGACAAAAAGTTTGAGAACCACTGCGTTAATTAAAGAGATAAATCAGAAAAAGAGAAGGGAAACAACAGACATAAGGCATTTTATAAATCAGACCATTCATTCAGTGCTAAGGGAACCTAGCCTAGACCTGCTTCCAATAAGGGAGTACTTCACTGACAGAATATCTGAGGACCTCATCTCATTTCTCACTTGGGGTGGGGTTAGGAGGGGATTCAGGGCTGAGCGCAGAGATTTCCATGGGCATATTTCTAAGCCTAATCCCATGCAATTTTTTACTGCTCACAGGTGCTACAGAGAAACCTCTGGGCAAGAACAATCCTATCCATTAATACAGCATAGCAACAGGTATTTTCTTGCATGACTCATTGATTTTAGATATAATTTCAAGGGTCATCGGATTCTTTTTCCTTATCATAACAATCTTGAGAGATTAAGAAAAACAGAGGTGTTTTACTCTCACTTTACAGGTGGGGAAACAAAGCCGGGTTTCAGCGTTTTACCCTAAGGCACACAGGCTGTGTTGGGGCATGTTGTGGAATTTAACGCACCTGCTTCTAAGCACAGAACTTTATCCACCTAGGTCCCTGTCTTTAAAACAGATTTTTAGCACCAGAAATTTTTTAAAGTGAAATCGTACTCAGGAGCCCCATAATAGAGCACAAGAAAACGAACTGTTGCAGGTGCAGAAGGAGCTGGAGATCTAGATTCCCACCCATTTTGCTTCCCTTCAGCCAGTTTTCTTCCTTTGCTCTCTCCATCTCTTGCCCTCTCTCCTCTTGGGACACCAATCTGTCCAAGACCTTCACTTGGTTATTTTTTCCCTTTATACCAAGATCCTGCTTCCGTTACTCTGCCTTTCTAGGCTCCTATTAAATATGCTTACTGTATTTCTTCAAATACACATATTCTTGTAAAATAGGTCCTGTTTTTTGTGCGTATGTGTTTAAACTACACAAATGGCACTATGCTGTAAATCACATAAATCACGTTCTCCTTCTTATTTTTGTCCTATTAACATTCTTCTACTCAGAATTTTAATCTCTACATCTAGCTTATTTTTTATGCACATATGGTTCTATCATATGTATTAACATGCCATATTTTACTTATCCATTCTCCTATTGATGAATCCAACATTCCATCAAAGAAAACTGAAGATTTTTTGACATATCACCTTGGGGTCAAGGGGGGAGAGTTTCTCTGGGATAGTCACTGGGTTGTTAGGTGTACCCAGACACAATCTTACCAAATGCTACAAAACCGCCTGCAGAATGGCCCTCCCACCACAGATCACGAGAGTTGCTCTCTACACATTAAAACTTGCTGCTTTCCTTTTCTAATATCCCATATGCTGTTGAGTATCAGGTGTCATCTCAGTTTTGTTCTAATTAATATTTCTCTGATAACAATTGATACTGAGCATTTCTTCAAACATTTGTTAAATTTCTGAGTTTTCTTGTCTGTGAAACTGTGTACACCTTCTGTGCATTTTCCTAAGAATTTTATGTCTTTTTCTTGGGGATTTCCAGTTTTCTTTTCTATTGTAGGTATGAATTCCTTGCAGGTTTTAGATGTTTCAAACATCTTTGCCCAATATGTGAACATTGTTTATTGTATCCTTCATTCAGCAGGAATCCTTCATTTTGCTATTGTCACATTTCTCTCTCCCTATTTTTCTCTTTTTTAATTTTTGGCTTCTTATTTTTCAGTCTTATATGAAAAATTATTTTTGTAAATCCCTAAGTCACAAAGATATCCTCCAACATTTTATTCTTTGTTTTATGGCTTAACCTTCACATTTAGATCTTTAATTTATTTGGTGTCCACCTATGTATATAGTATTATTAGGAATCCAGCTTTAGTTTTCTGCATTTAATGAACTAATCTCCTGAACACCTGCTGTTTATCCTTCCCTTGTGGCGCCTTATTAATCATATATCATATATTTTAATCCAATCACTGCTTCTATGTTTCATTAGTAAATTTTATCCATTTACTGTTATATTAGAATGTTTTTCTCCATTTCACATTTTTAGTCATTCTACATTTTTTTAATTTTTACTTTTCTTTCTTCTTTCTATTAGCAAGTACAAAATTTCTTCCAGCCTTAAAATCAGATATTCACTTTCTCTTCTTCTGTTCATTGCTCATTCATATTATGTTTATCTGTCTCTAATAATTTCTTAGACGCATCTATACCTCATCTCTCTCCCTTAAAATAGACACATTCTTGGTCTCCTCCTTCATTTCCATTCCAAAATAGCATGTCTAGATTTTTAATTCTGTTTTGTTCAGATATTATTTTGTCTGCTTCATTTGTCATGATTTTTTTTTAAAAAAAGATAAAACTAGCACTTAGTAAGATATTCACTCACCTTCTTACTTTCCACTTATCGCTACCTCCTGTATTTCTCATCTGTATTAGGAGTACAACCTCTCTACTACATTCACAAAGAATGTCTTTGTGTGATACATTTTCTGATTGCTTGTACACATGAGAATATATTTATTATACCTTTACATTTAAATGAGACTTTAACTGGATATTTTTTAAAATCCAGTTTTCAAATAATTTAACTTCAATATTTTAAAATAAGGGCTCCTTTGCCTTTGTGTCCCTTTATTTAGCTTCTTCTATTTGTTGCCACTGAAGGCCTAATGAACCCATAGAGACACAGAAGGAAATAAAAGATGGGTAGACTGGGGTGGAGGGGAGAGCACACGGAGTGTAAGGAATACAGACTTCAGAGTCACGGGGACATGGATTTGGTTTCAACATAGAGTATTACCAGAAGAGAACAACAACAACAAAAAATCCAAAAACTAGGGCAGTGACCAGGGTTTGTTAACTCAGGAAAAATAAATCCCCCAGTTTTTCAATGTTATCATAATCCATGAACTTCCTCACTATATTCAAGAGTTGTATCCAAGAACCCACTTGAATTTCAGGAGCCGATGGCCAGATCCAAGTGTTTCACATGACTTATTATACCTAGGGATTTTGTGGCAAGAAGAAGCTGAAAAAATATACATACAAAAATTGAGGAAGGTTTCTCTGTAAGTTCATTACTTAGTAAATATAAATTTTGATGCTTTGCTCCACAGTACATAAATGTTGATACCAGATTTTCACTGAAGACTATACCTTTATCATTATAAGATACTATGTGTTTGACTCAACGTGGTCTGATATTATTATACCACCTCCTGGTTTGTTTTTGCTTTGCATTCGCCTCTTACATCTTTGCTTGTCCTTTTCCTTTCAACCTGTCTCAGTCATTTTGTTATAGGTGTGTCTTTCATACATCTAATATGTCAGAAAACAAGGAATCCTTGAATACAGTGATGAACACACTAAACACATGCCCACCCTCATTGAGCCTATGTTCTCCAGAGAGAGCAGACACGAAGGCAGACACCTCCCACCCAGAAACTAGCACAGTGCCTGGCACATAAGAAGGCAGGAATAAATATATATTGATTGAACGAACTTATTTTTTTTTAAATAATTACTAAGGAATTAAAATTTATGTCCACACGAAAACCTGCACATGGATATTTATGGCAACTTTATTCATAATTGCCAAAACTTGGAAGCAACCAAGATGTCCTTCAGGAGGTAAATAGAAAAATAAACTGTGGTACATTCAGACAATAGAATATTATTCAGCACTAAACAGAAATGAGCTATCAAGTCATGAAAAAACATGGAGCAAACTTAAATGCACATTGTTAAGTAAAAGAAGTCAATCTGAAAAATCTACACAGTGTATGATTCCAAATATATGACATCCTGGAAGTGACAGAACTATGGAGACAGTAAAAAGATTCGTGACTGCAGGTGGGGAGCGATGAACAGGCAGAGCACAGAGGATTTTTAAAGCAGTGTGAATACTCTGTAAGATACTATAACGGTGGATACATGCCATATATACTTTTCCATAGAATGTACGACATGCAGAGTGAACCATAATATAAAGTATGAACTTTGGGGGCTAATGATGCGTCACTGTAATTTCACTGATTGTAACAAATGTACCACCATGGTGCTAGATATTGATAGTGGGGTAGGCTGTGAATGTGTGTGGGCAGGAGTATATGAGAACTGTCTGCACCTTCTCCCCAGTTTTGCTGTGAACCTAAGACTGCTCTAAAAAAATAAAGTCTTAATAAAAAAAAAGGAATTACTTAATCAAAACACTGCTAAATTCTTTGAGGGAGAATTATACAGAGCTAAAGGAACATTTAAAATAAAGACCTAATCTAGGGACCAGAAAGCTCCCCTGATAAGTGACTCTTTAGCTCAAGGATGCCAGACAATAAAGAAGGGGAAGAGTATTCTAGAAAGAGGGAGCAGAATTTTTTTTCTATTTTCCTTCAGCCATATTTTCTAGTTTTGTATAGAGAGTAACATTTATAAAGCCAGTAAACATATAAAGTGGAACAAGTATTATAAATAAAATTTTCTAGCTACTATAAGGGCCTATGATAAACAAAACAAGGAAAGGGTAGGCAATCAGGAAAGGCTCCCCCAAAAGTGCCATTTAATGGATTGTTATGTAAATATAAAATGAATAAATAGAGCTTTATGAATAAATTAGAAGATATTTTCATCTCTAAAATGAGATTTCCATTTTCAGAGCTACTATGAAAATTAAAGAATAGTTAAATTAAGCTGCTTTAAATCTAGTTTCAAATAAGGCAATAAATAATCAAATAAAAAAACAAGTAAGCCTCCTAGTACAATGCCTACTACACATTAGGAATTCAGTAAATTGTTGTTGTGGTTATTATTATTATTATAAGTAGATAAGTAAAAATATAGTTTTCTTTGGTAAAATGCCATAATACCTATCTTATGGGATTCTTTTGAGAATTAAATTAAATTAGAAAATGTGTATAAAGCATATATATTACTGTTTAGAATTTCATAGGTATCAAAATTATCATGTTTCAGAGATAAACATATATAAATGGCTGTTAGGTAGGTATATAGATAGTCACAGATACTGTTAGCATAAAGAAATTAAATGTGATGAAGAAATGAGTCGACATGTACTTGGGAAGGCAAGGTGTCTCTGGCAAAGTTTCCAGAAGAAACCAGGATCCATAGAAAGGAGAAGAAATAGAATGAATAAGGAAAGAGGATCTATAGTGTTCACAGCAAGGACTCCCCAGGGGACAGGGACACTGCCACTGAAACAGAGCCTCAGAACTTCTTACCACTCAAAAACTGAAAATCAAGAGATTTCATAATTCTGTAATGAAGTCAGGGAAGTAACAGAAATAAAGTAAAATTCAGTTACCTATCATTTTACTCCTGGACTGAGAGAGATCTCAAATTCATAAAGAAGAGCAAAACTGCCCACTTTATACAGCAACTGCAAACTCCGATAGCATCTCCCAACACGGTTCATGAAAGCAACTCTGGGTGTCTTGTATTAGACATTTTACAGTGGAAAAATAAGGCAACATATCTATACCTTCTTAGGTTAGCCATTAATAGTAAGAGGAATAGAACTCAAAATACAGCTCAAAAATTATGACTTTGAAGGCTGACAGTTAAAGTATGAGACATCAAAGAGGAGAAAAATGAAAAAATAATTAAGCTGCTGGCCTGAAAGTCTTCTTAGTATTTCTTATGAAGATAAAGAGAATAGAGGAAAAACATAAATGATAGTCTGTAATGGAAGCCTCTTGACAGATTTACTGGCAGGTTGGGGAAAGGGTGAGCCTAGAAAAAAGAAATAAATGGCATGTCTCAATAGAAGAGGTGGTGAGCATCTAAGCTAAATGTTCCTGTAATCGTTTCTTTTTGAAAAGGTAGATCAGATGGGTTTACAGAAGTTAGCAATTAATACACTCAAATGCACAAACATCATGGAATTATGAATAAACATCTGAGTAGGAGTGTCTATTTTTATTGCAATGTCCCTATGGGAGAATGCCAGAGATAAAGTGAAATGGGTCAGATACCATAAGCCTCTTAAAATGATCACTTAGGGTTTGCTGCACACATACTGTGGAAATAAAATGCTTCTTGGATTTTATTGGTTCAATCTATCCAGGATCATAAGTATGTAATCAGGTATGTTTCAGGATATTACATTTTAAAATAGCATTCTTATTTTATTTGCCTAATCTCTTATTGCCCTTCAAATCAGTGATTTGTGCCCTTGACTTGGGCAATTCATAACCTCAAGTTTTCCTCCTGGATTCTGTAAACAATATAACAAAGGAAACAGTTTGGTACCATCAACTAAATATTACCTGAACATTTCAAAAGTAAAGAGTTTTCTTCAATGCTATACTGATTACCTGACACAATCCTTCCCTGGATGTAGCATATATTCTAAAAGCAAGAGCATATCCAAATTCAAAATAAGTTCTATTAGAATAGACTGCTAAGGCAATTATCAAGATGATTCAGGATAAATTCCACTTTCACCCAAGCCTAAACATTATGCTCAGATGTAAAGACATTCTTAACCTAAACCAGGTACAATATTGTCCCAGTTCTCCATTTTACCAAAGCACCAGAAACATGGTAAAAATTGAAACATAAAAGTATATGCATATATTTTATATGATGTAAAAAGGGTTGCTTGAATGTGATTACAGGATCCAGTTAAAGAGAAAAAATTGTCATAAATCCCCAGTGTTTGCTTATGCTGCATTTTATGATAATATTACTTACATTTTCATGGTACAAAAAATTTCACACATGGAACAAATATTTGGGAGGTGCCTACTTTATGCTAGGGCCTGAAATTGTAACATTATATATACCAAAAAAAAAAAAGTAAAATTCAGTTTTTATCCTTGACAAATGTATCAGTGAGAAGTTGTATCCAGCTCCTAATAACAGAGGTGTACCTAAATTGGGTGAGTAGCCCAGGGATTGTATGGTGGCTTCTGAAGTCACCACGTTCTTGGGCTTCTTGGATCTTATCCCTTCACTATCTTTTTCCCTCAAAGTCACAATCTGGCTGCTAGAGCTCCAGCAATAAGACATTGGCAAAAAGACCACCCCCCTCCCCATTTAAGGAACTTTCTTCTCTGCCCCCTACAACAACTACAGCTTACATCTCATTGGAGAGAACTTAGAAACACAGCCACACACAGCTTCAAGGAAACCTGAGAATCTTTTTATTAAAAAGAGGAGGATGGATATTGAGTAGGCAATGAAAAGTCTCTTTCATAACTAACAAAAACATAATTAACAATACAACATGAGGAATATGTTAGTATTAGCTTTTTAGTATAAATTTTATGAGTGGTTGGCTGAGTGCAAAGACCCTAGGTAGAATAATTAACATATGTCTGAAGTAATCAAGGAGCCAGTTACATCTGGGGTATGGAAAGAAAATTAGTGTGGGTGAAGAGTAGAACGCTTGGGGAAAGTGATAGGTGAGGCTAAGGCTGGGCATCCTGTTACTGACAGTATAGCATAGAGGTTAAAGCTCAACTCTGGTGTCAAATTGCCTGATGACCTTCAGAAATTTAGTTAACCAATTTCTGTCTCACCTATGAAATGAGAATAATAACTGTATCTACCTTATATGAGTATTAAAAGAGATAAAAGTGGAGAAACCCTTAGAAAACATACTAAAATACAGTAATTGTTCAATAAATAGGATCTATTGCTAATAGACTGTGAATGGTCTTGCATGTCTTTGCATAAGGAATGACAATCCCACTAACTAGGGATTTTGACCCACCAAGAGACCTGGCATAATCAGATTTGTTTCTTAGGAAGAAAATTTTGTCTGGTGTAGTAAGATTTAAACTGTTGTCAAGGAGGTTAAGAGGACATTTCAACTGAGATGATGAGATTCTGAAGTAAGTCAAGGAGATTGGCTATATTTTAGACTCTTGATAATATTGCCTAATTGCTTGTTAGAATACTAGCAATTTTGACTATCACCAAGATATGAGATACACCTCACAGAAACTTAACAAATGTGTTCATCTTTTCCTTTAAATTTTTACCAATTCATTAAGTGAAATGGTGTGTTTTATTATTTCTTTAATGTGAAATTCTTTTTTAAGGTTGAATATTTTTCATAAGAATATTAGCATTGTATTTCCTATGTATTTATCTATTTATATCCTTTTCCACCTATATTTTAAAAGCAATGGCCCTTCTACTGTTTCTGTAACTTCTTTATATATAAATGTTTTTAACCATTTACATACCCTATTAGTTTACAAGATTTTAAGGGGAAGGGTCAAAGGAGGACCTCTCCTGCTTTAATTGATACACCAAAAAAGAGACAGAAGAGTGGAGACATCCCAAGGGGATGGTTTTGTGGAAAAAGTCATCTAAACCCTCCTCCCAAAAATCAATGATATTTTTAGTAAATTCTACCAAGTTCAAAAATATTTTGAAGAGGATATTTCCTATGGAGAGAATATGAACAATCACTGAGTCCTCCTTTGAAGCCAGTGAGGAGTAAAATCAGAATTTTCTCAAGGGGAAAACCAACCATAGGTTACCCTTATTAAGGTTATTCTCATGTATTTCATATAATTGATGTCATTATGAATTAAAATATTTTTCTATTATGGTTTCTAAGTGGTTGTTTCTGGCATGTAGGAAGGCAGTTTTATATAATTTTAATGGATTCTTAGAAATTCTGAGTTTTTCAGTTGATTGTCTTGAGTGCTAATGATGACTTTAGTGATTATAATTTTTGATTATATTAAATCAATGAGGGGAATATCATTTAGATATATAAAGATCAAGGAAAGAATAGTATTTTACCAAGATATTCATAAATTATTACACCAGACATTTAATTCTGTTATTCTCCTTGAAATAATAATGTCTTATGTCAACTTAAGAGTTAAAACAAGGCTTTGGAGAGCTGTAGTTATTACTCTGGTCACATATCTTCATAACGTTTACTCACAGATTTTATTAAATATGTTAACTATATAAAATATATGCAGATTATGTAATTTAAAAAAACTCCCTGCAAACAAAAGTCCAGGACCAGGTGGCTTCACTGAGGAATTCTACCAATCATACAAAGAAGAACTTATACTGATCCTTCTCAAACTATTCCAAAACTCGAAGAGGAGGGGACACAACCACTGTCATTCTATGAAGCCACCATCAACCTGATACCAAAACCAGACAAAGACACTACCAAAAAATAAAATTACAGGCTAATATCTTTGATGAATATAGGTGCAAAAATCCTCAACAAAATATTAGCAAACTGAATTCAACAACACAGAAAAAGAAACATACACCATGATCAAGTTGGATTCACCCCAGGATAACAAGGATGTTTCAACATACACAAATCAATCAATGTGATACACCACATCAACAAAAGAAAAGACAAAACCCTCATAATCATCTCAATAGATGCAGAAAAGGCATTTGATAAAATCCAACATTCATTCATGATTAAAGTTTATACCAAAGTGGGTATAGAGAGAACATATCTCAGCATAATAAAAGATATTTATGACAAACCCACAGCCAACATAATACTCAATGGTGAAAAGCTAAAAGCCTTCCCGCTAAATTCAAGACAAGGATGCCCACTTTCAACACTTCTATTCAAAATGTATTGGAAGCCCTAGCCACAGCAATCAGACAAGAAAAAGAAATAAAAGGTATCCAAATTGGGAGGGAAGTGGTAAAATTGTTATTATATGCAGATGGCACAATACTATATATAGAAAATCCTAAAGACTCCACACAATAACCACTAGAACTGATAAATGAATTCAGCAATTTAGCAGGATATGAGAAAACATACAGAAATATGTTGCATTTCTTTACACTAACAATGAACTATCAGAAAGGGAAAGTAAAAAAAGAAATATATATATATATATATATATATATATATATCCCCTTCAAAATCACATCAAAAATAAAATAAAGTAAAATACTTAGGAATAAACTTGACCAAGGAAGAGCAAGACTTATATGCTAAGAACTATAAAACACTGATAAAGGAAGTTAAAGATAATTCAAAGAAATGGAAAGATATCCCATGCCCTTGGATTTGAAGAATTAATACTGTTAAAATGGCCATACTACCCAAAGCAATTTACAGATTTAATGCAATCCCTATCAAATTACCCATGACATTTTTCACAGAACTAGAACAAATAATCCTAAAATTTATATGGAACCACAAAAGACCCAGAATAACCAAAGCAATCCTGAGGAAAAAGAACAAAGCAGAGGAGGCATAACCCTTCCAGGCTTCAGACAATACTACAAAGCTACAGTAATCAAAACAGTGTGGTATTGGCACAAAAACAGACATATGGATCAATGGAACAGAATAGAGAGCCACACACCTATGGTCAATTAATCTTCAATAAAGGAAGTCAGAATATACAATGGAGAAAAAGTCTCTTCAGCAAGTGGTGTTGGAAAAGCTGGACAGCTGCATGTAAATCAATGAAGTTAGAACACACTCTCTCTCACACCATACACAAAATTAAACTCAAAATGACCTAAAGACTTAAAGGTAAGACATGACACCATAAAACTCCTAGAAGAGAACATAGTCAAAACATTCTCTGACATAAATCATAGCAATATTTTCTTAGGTCACTCTCCCAAGGCAATAGAAATAAAGCAAAGATAAATAAATAGGACCTAATCAAACTTATATGTTTTTGCACAGCAAAGGAAACCATAGACAAAATGAAAAGACAACATACGGACTGGGAGAAAATGTTTGCAAATGATGCAACAACAAGGGTTTAATTTCCAAAATATACAAACAGCTCATATAACTCAATAACAAAAAATCAAACAACCCAATCAAAAATGGACAGAAGACCTAAATAGACATTTCTCCAAATAAGACATACAGATGGCCAGTAGGCACATGAAAAATGCTCAACATCATGAATTATTAAAGAAATGCAAGTCAAAACTACAATGAAGTATCACCTCACACCAGTCAGAATGGCCATCACCAAAAAGTCTACACATAATAAATGCTGGAGAGGGTGTGGAGAAAAGGGAAACCTCCTACACTGTTGGTGGGAATGTAAATTGGTGCAGACACTATGGAAAACAATATGGAGGTTCCTTAAAAAACTGAAAATAGAGTTACCATATGATTCAGCAATCCCAATCCTGGGCCTATAGCCAGTGAAAACTATAATTCAAAAAGATACATGCACCCTCATGTTCACAGCAGCACTATTTACAATAGCCAAAACATGGAAGCAACCTAAATGTCCACTGACAGATGAATGGATGAAAAAGATGTGGTAGATATATACAACAGAATATTATTCAGCCATAAAAAAGAATGAAATAATACCATTTTCAGCAACATAGATGGACCTAGAGATTATCATACTAAGTGAAGTAAGTTGGCCAAAGACAAATATCATATGATATCACTTATATGTAGAATCTAAAAAAATGGTACAAATGAACTTATTTACAAAATGGAGACAGACTCACAGACAAAGAAACTTATGGCTACCAAAGGGGAAACAGGGGAGGGATCAATTAGGAGTTTGGGATTAGCAGATACAAACTACTATATATAAAATAGATAAACAACAAGGACATACTGTTATGCACAAGAAACTATATTCAATATCTTGAAGTAAACTATAAATGGAAAAGAATATGAAAAAGAATATACATAGATACGTATATATAACTGAATCACTTTGCCATATACTTGAAACTAACACAACATTGTAAATCAACTACAGTTCAATTTTTTAAAAAGAGTAAAATGTATGCAGATTAAAAAAGTTGTTTGGTGAGGCTAAGATACCAAATGCAGGAATTAAAGGAGAAACAACTTTCCCTACTCACAACGCTTCTGATGCCAAATGTGTAAGGGTTTTTTTTCCTTATATTAAACAATTCTAATACTAACTGCACAGAGTTAGCATAGACTCCAGAGGTTAAGGCTCAGTTTACAAGATTTTCCCCCACTTCAGATGATAAACACAATCCCAGGTTATCACATGTACTCCTGACTGACCAGCTCTAAACTTGGAGAACTCCTGAGCTCCTCCTTGGGTTTGATAATTTGATAGAATGGCTCAGAGAACTCAGGAAAGCACTTGACTTACTACTACTCACTTATTATAAAGAATATAACTCAGGGAGAGTCAAATGGAAGAGATGCATAGGGCAAGGTATGTGGGAAGGGAATGGAGTTTCCATACCTTCTCTGGGCACAGCACCTTCTGGCATCTCTATATGTTCACAAACTCAGAGCTCTCTGAACCTCTTCAGTTAGGGTTTTTACGGCATCTTCATTAAGGCATAATTAATTAAATCTCTGGATACTAGTAATTAACCCAAACTCCAGCCCCTCTCTCCTCTCTGGAGGTGGGGCTGGGGGGTTGAAAGTTTCAACCCTCTAATCACATGGTTTGTTCCCCCCTGGCAGCCAGCATCATCCTTAGAGGTGTTCCAAAAGTTACCTCATTAACATACACACAGGTGCAGTTGAAAGGGGATTGATATGAATAACAGAAGCGGCTCCTTTCACTTTTAGGCTCCAAAGGCTGTTTCAGGAGCCAGGGACAAAAACTAAATATTATAAGGAAAGATGCTCCTATTTGCTCTTATCACTTAGGAAATTACAAAGATTTTAAGAGCTCTGGCTGAGAGCACAGGATGAAGACCAAAATATATATTTCTTAACATATCACAATATTACAGGAATGAAAAGTAAAGATAAGTTGAGCCCTAAGCAATATGCATTGTTCTGACCCAACTGAATTCCCACCCCTAGAAAGTGGGAAATAAAAACAGGAAAACAGCAAAATTTATCAGAAATATGATTTGGCCAAAAAGAATAAGAATATGTAGACATTGACACATTGTGATTAAAAATACTTAAATTATTTAAAAGAACTGTCTCTATTCATTTTTTTGTTTGTTTTAAAGGACTTTTCTTAATAAGGAAAAAAGACAGAAAACTAAGCAATATGTGCAATTCTAAGCATGTGTTTATATGTTAACATAGGTTATCTCTAGATTAGAGATTCACAGGTAATGGGCTTTCTTTCCTTTTGTTCATTTAGATTTTTCAAACTTTTGACAATAAATATCTACAGCTTTTGACATCAGAAAAATAAGTTGAAACTGTTAAAAAACAAAATTCAACTGAGTAAATTTGAAGACTGTATTGGTTTTATTGGGCAAGAGATTCATGAATTGGGCAGCATCCTATGCATCAACTACGAGGGCGCTCTGAGGGGTTATACAAAATGGAAGGTTCTTAGAGGAAGAAGGGTAGGGCAAGGGAGCTCTTAGCAAAACAGGACATCCTTTAGCGGGGGAAGGAAATGCAAGAGTTTTATTACACAGATTCCTTCTTCTTCCTCTGGGGGATTGAGAGGACCCACATGACAGATTACTTTTCTGGTACTTGATCAGAAAATTCCAGACCATTCAACTGCAATTACATTTCTGGGAGAGGTAAAAACTGCAGTTAGGTCAGGTATTAAATCTGGGTTTGGTATCATGGGCTTTTAGCACAAGTGACACTATTTTCTTTTTAACAAAAGGAAACCAACCATAATGCCCCATTTCAGTTTCTATAAGTCCATATTACAGAAAGAATTTTGGATAGATTTCAGGTACGTTAGACCATCTAGGTGAGAATTTCTTATCAGAGAAGCCCCACACATTTTGATAAAACATGATCATTATTACAATTGCATAAATACTTTTAAATGAGTCAAAAAACTTGAGAAAATGGGATTCCTCATGAGAGAATCTTCATGTTCTTTATTGCCCTGGCTCAGACAAAATGTTCACCAGAGTTGCTTTTCTTGCAGTTTTCTGGACAATTTATTGACAGTTCAAGATGGGACCAAGAAGAATGGAGTTAAATGAAGAGAATAACAGACATTATGTGTGTGTGTGTCTGTGTGTTCAGGTGTGGGTCATCTTTTGCTTCATTTCAAATCTGTTTCTTATCTAAATCAAATTCTTTCTTGGGATTTTCTTTAAGTATATCTCCAATATTCTGGCTCTGTGCTTGTGTTTTTGTATATAGCTTAAAGATTTGTTTGAGTGTCTCCATTTTCCTAGCAGGAAAGTGGTACATGACTTCAAAGTAAATATAAAACTTCACTTATTGATATTCAGTTATCCAAGTATTTTTTAAAAATAACTTTTCTCTCTTTATCCATCATTTCATGAACCTGAGATACAACTTCTAGAACATTCTAGTCTGTTTTAAAATATAGAATTTCAAGTTATATGGGTTAATCAAACAAAAGAGGAAAAATCAAATAAAGGAGGAAACCTCATTAATTCCCTTACTACTTTGTTTATCTGCCCCTAACTTTGGTAACATCCTGGATTCAGACATAGAAAGTCAATGCCTTCTGGCATCTATTTTAGAGGGTTGGTTTGCTTGTGCAGGGGATATTTGTATGTGCAATTGTGGTGGTAAGTTACTTTCATATACAGTCACTGCATTGAACTGAAAGGGACTGAGCACTGAACTCAAATTTTGTGGAAAACAAGACCATAGTGTAATTTGAAAATAAACATTAGGAGATTGGTTCAAGATGGCAGAGTAGAAGGATGTGCGCTCGCTCCCTCTTGCAGGAGCACCAGAATCACAACTACTGAACAGTCATTGGCAGGAAGACACTGGAACTCACCAAAAAAGATACCCCACATCCAAAGACAAAGGAGAAGCTGCAATGAGATGGTAGGAGGGGTGCAATCACAATAAAATCAAATCCCATAACTGCTGTGTGGGTGACTCACAAACTGAAGAACAATTATACCACAGAACTCCACTCACTGGAGTGAAGGCTATGAGCCCCATGTCAGGCTTCCCAACCTGGGGGTCCAGCAATGAGAGGAGGACTTCCCAGAAAATCAGACTTTGAAGGCTAGTGGGATTTGATTGCAGGACTTCAACAGGATTGGGGGAAACAGACTCCACTCTTGGAGGGCACACACAAAGTAGTGTGCACATCAGGACCCAGGGGGAAGGAGCAGTGACCCCATAGGAGACTGAACCAGACCTACCTGCTAGTGTTGGAGGGTCTCCTGCAGAGGCAGGGGGTGGCTGTTTCTCACTGTGGAGACAGGGACACTGGCAGCAAAAGTTCTGGGAAGTACTCCTTGCCATAAGCCCTCCCAGAGTCCATCCACCATTAGCCCCACAAAAGAGCCTGTAGCCTCCAGTGCTGGGTCACCTCAGGTTAAACAACCAACAGGGAGGGAATTCAGCCCCATCCATTAGCAGGCAAGCAAACTGAACTTCTACTGAGCTCTGCCCACCACAGCAAAACCCAACTCTACCCACCACCAGTCCCTCCCACCAGAAAGCTTGCACAAGCCCCTTAGATAGCCTCATCCACAAGAGGGCAGAGAGCAGAAGCAAGAAGAAGTACAATCCTGCAGCCTGCAGAATGAAAACCACAATCATAGAAAGTCAGACACAATAAAAAGAAAGAGGATTATGTTCCAGATAAAGGAACAGGGTAAAACCCCAGAAAAACAATTAAATGAAGTGGAGATAGGCAACCTTTCAGAAAAAGAATTCACAATAATGATAGTGAAAATGGTCCAGGACCTCGGAAAAAGAAGGGAAGCAAAGATCGACAAGATGCAAGAAATGTTTAACAAAGACCTAGAAGAATTAAAGAACAAACAAACAGAGATGAACAATACAATAACTGAAATGAAAAATACACCAGAAGGAATCAATAGCAGAATACCTGAGGCAGAAGAACGGATAAATGACCTGGAACACAGAATGGTGGAATTCACTGCCATGAAACAGAATAAAGAAAAAAGAATGAAAAGAAATAAAGACAGCCTAAGAGACCTCTGGGACAACATTAAATGCACCAACATTTGCATTATAGGGGTCCCAGAAGGAGAAGAGAGAGAGAAAGGACCCGAGAAAATATTTGAAGAGATTATAGTCAAAAACTTCTCTAACATGGGAAAGGAAATAGCCATCCAAGTCCAGGAAGCTCAGAGAGTCCCAGGTAGGGTAAAGCTAAGGAGAAACACAATGATACACATAGTAATCAAATTGACAAAAATTAAAGACAAAGAAAAATTATTAAAAGCAACAAGGGAAAAACAACAAAAAGGGAACTCCCATAAGGTTAACAGCTGATTTCTCAGCAGAAACTCTACAAGCCAGAAGGGAGTCACATGATATATTTAAAGTGATGAAAGGGAAGAAGCTACAACCCAGATTACTCTACCCACCAAGGATCTCATTCAGATTCGACGGAGAAATGAAAAGCTTTACAGACAAGCAAAAGCTAAGAGGATTCAGCACCACCAAACCAGGCCTCCAACAAAGGCTAAAGGAACTTCTCTAAGTGGGAAACACAAGAGAAAAAAGGACCCACAAAAACAAACCCAAAACAATTAAGAAAATGGTAATAAGAGCATACATATCAATAATTACCTTAAATGTGAATGGATTAAATGCTCCAACCAAAAGACACAGACTCGCTGGATGGATACAAAAACAGACCCATATATATGCTATCTACAAGAGACCCACTTCAGACCTAGGGACACATACAGACTGAAAGTGAGGAGATGGAAAGAGATATTCCATGCAAATGGAAATCAAAAGAAATCTGGAGTAGCAATATTCATATGAGATAAAATAGACTTTAAAATAAAGAATGCTACAAGAGACAAGGAAGGACACTACATAATGATCAAGGGATCAATCCAAGAAGAAGATATAACAATTATAGACATATATGCACCCAACACAGGATCACCTCAATACATAAGGCAAATGCTTAAGAGCTAGAAAAGAGGAAATCGACAGTAACACAAAAATAGTGGGGAACTTTAATACCTCACTTACACCAGTGGACAGATCATCCAGAGAGAAAATTAATAAGGACACAAAAGCTTTAAATGGCAAAATAGACCAGATATATTTATTTGATATTTTTAGGACATTCCATCTGAAAACAGCAGATTACACTTTCTTCTCAAGTGCACACGGAACATTCTCCAGGATAGATCACATCTTGGGTCACAAATCAAGCCTTGGTAAAAATTAAGAAAATTGAAATCATATCAAGCATCTTTTCTGACCACAATGCTATGAGATTAGAAATAAAGTACAGGGGAAAAAACGTAGAAAACACAAACAAATGGAGGCTAAACAATACATTACTAAATAACCAAGAGATCACTGAAGAACTCAAAGAGGAAATCAAAAAATACCTAGAGAAAAATGACTATGAAAACACGATGATCCAAAACCTATGGGATGCAGCAAAAGCAGTTCTAAGAGGGAAGTTTACAATCCTACCTCAAGAAACAAGAAAAATCTCAAATAAACAATCTAACCTTACACCTAAAGGAACTAGAAAAAGAAGAACAAACAAAACCCAAAGTTAGTAGAAGGAAAGATACCATAAATATCAGAGCAGAAATAAATGAAATAGAAACCAAAAAAAAAAACAACAGTAAAGATCAATAAAACTAAAAGCTGGTTCTTTGAGAAGAAAAACAAAATTGATAAACCTTTAGCCAGACTCATCAAGAAAAAGAGGGAGAGAACTCAAATCAATAAAATTAGAAATGAAAAAGGAGAAGTTACAACAGACAACACAGAAATATAAAGCATCATAAGAGACTACTACAAGCAACTCTATCCCAATAAAATGGACACCCTGGAAGAAATGGACAAATTCTTAGAAAGGTACAGTCTCCCAAGACTGAACCAGGAAGAAATAGAAAATATGAACAGACAAATCACAAGTAATGTAATTGAAACTGTGATTAAAAATCTTCCAGAAGACAGAAGTCCAGGACCAGATGGCTTCACAGGTAAATTCTATCAATCATTTAGAGAAGAGCTAACACCCATCCTTCTCAAACTCTTCCAAAAAATTGCAGAGGAAGGAACATTCCCAAACTCATTCTACGAGGCCAACATCACACTGACACCAAAACCAGACAAAGATACTACAAAAAAAGAAAATTTTCTTATGATGAATTTTTATGCTGATGAATATAGATGCAAAAATCCTCAACAAAATACTAGAAAACAGAATCTAACAACACATTAAAACGGTCATACACCATGATCAAGTGGGATTTACCCCAGGGATGCAAGGATTCTTCAATATACACAAATCAATCAATGTGATACACCATATTAGCAAATTGAAAAATAAAAACCATATGATCATCTCAATAGATGCAGAAAAAGCTTTTGAAAAAAATCAACACTGATTTATGATAAAAACTCTCCAGAAAGTGGGCATAGAGGGAACCTACCTCAACATAACAAAGGCCATATATGACAAACCCACAGCAAACATCATTCTCAATGGTGAAAAACTGAAGCATTTCCTCTAAGATCAGGAACAAGACAAGCATTTCCACTCTCACCACTACTATTCAACATGGTTTTGGAAGTCATAGCCACAGCAATCAAAGAAGAAAAAGAAATAAAAGGAATACAAATTAGAAAAGAAGTAAAACTGTCACTGCTTGCAGATGACATGAATGTATACATAGATAATCCTAAAGCTGCCACCAGAAAACTATTAGAGCTAATCAATGAATTTGCTAAAGTTGCAGGATACAAAATTAATGCACAGAAATCTCTTGCATTCCTATACACTAACAACAAAAGATGAGAAAGAAATTAAGGACACCATACCATTCACCTTTGCAACAAAAAGAATAAAATACCTAGGAATAAATCTACATAAGGAGGTAAAAGACGTGTACTCAGAAAACTATAAGACAATGATGAAAGAAATCAAAGATGAAACAAACAGATGAAGAGATATACAATGTTCTTGGATTGGAAGAATGAATACTGTGAAAATGGCTATACAACCCAAAGCAATCTACAGATTCAATGCAATCCCTATCAAATTACCAATGGCATTTTTTACAGAACTAGAACAAAAAAATCTTAAAATTTGTATGGAAACACAAAAGACCCTGAATAGCCAAAGCAATCTTGAGAAAGAAAAATGGAGCTGGAGGAATCAGGCTCCCTGACTTCAGACTACACTACAAAGCTATAGTAATCAAGACTGTATGGTACTTGCACAAAAACAAAAATATAGATCAATGGAACAAGATAGAAACCCCAGAGATAAACCCCCTCACCTATGGTCAATTAATCTAGGACAAAGGAGGCAAACACATACAATGGAGGAAAGACAGTCTCTTCAATAAGTGGTGCTGGGAAAACCGGACAGCTAAATGTAAAAGAATGAAATTAGAACACTCCTTAACACCATACACAAACATAAACTCAAAATGGATTAAAGACTTAAATGTAAGACCAGACACTACAACACTCTTAGAGGAAAACACAGGAAGAACACTCCTTGACATAAATCACAGCAAGATCTTTTTTGACCCACCTCCTAGAGTAATGGAAATAAAAACAAAAATAAACAAATGTTACCTAATGAAACTTAAAAGCTTTTGCACAGCAAAGGAAACTACAAACAAGACGAAAAGGCAAACCCTCAGAATGGGAGAAAATACTTGCAAACGAATCAACCAACAAAGGATTAATTTCCAAAATATATAAACAGCTCATGCAGCTCAATATTAAAAGAACAAACAACCCTATCAAAAAATGGGCAGAACACCTAAATAGACATTTCTCCAAAGAAGATATACAGATGGCCAAGAGGACATGAAAAGCTGCTCAACATCTCTAATTATTAGAGAAGTGCAAATCAAAACTACAGTGAGCTATCACCTCACACTGGTTAGAATGGACATCATCAGAAAATCTACAAACAACAAATGCTGGAGAGGGTATGGAGAAAAGGGAACCCTCTTGCACTGTTGGTGGGAATGTAAATTGATACAGCCACTATGGAGAACACTATGGTGGTTCCTTAAAAAACTAAAAATAGAATTACCATATGACCCAGCAATCCTACTACTGGGCATATACCCAGAGAAAAACATAATTCAAATAGACATATGCATCCCATTGTTCATTGCAGCACTATTTACAATAGCCAGGTCATGGAAGCAACCTAAATGCCCATTGACAGATGAATGGATAAAGAATATGTGGTACATATATACAAGGAATATTTCTCAGCCATAAAAAGGAATGAAATTGGGTCATTTTTAGAGACGTGGATGGATTTAGAGGCTGTCATACAGAGTGAAATAAGTCAGAAAGAGAAAAATAAATATCGTATAGTAATACATATATGTGGAATCTAGAAAAATGGTATAGATGAACTGGTTTGCAAGGCAAAAATAGAGACACAGATGCCAAGAACAAACGTCTGGACACCAAGGGGGGAAAGAGCAGGCGTGGGGAGTTGTTGGTGGTGGTGGGATGAATTGGGAGATTGGGATTGACATATATACACTAATATGTGTAAAATAGATAACTAATAAGAATATGCTATATAAAATAATTAAAATTAAGAAAAAGAAACATTAGCCTAACAGGTGTTAAATTAATTAAACAAGGCAGTCATTAGACTGAGGTGGTTCTAATACCTTAGCAGTCTGCTTAAGCAAACCAAAACCTAAGCCTAAATTCCTCACGGTTAAGAAATCAAAACCTAAGGGCAACCAATCACAAAAGCCAACTCAGCTTTTTCATATAAGGCAAATGAATAAGTTACAGCCATCAAATAATTTCCATGCTTTGCTTCCACCTTTTCCAGCAGCGGCACACTCCTAAAAACTTCAGTTTGGTGCTGGCACTTGGAATCAATTTTTGCTTAAACTCTTAATTTTTAAAATATGCCTCAGTTTATCATTTAAAAGTCAACTTTAAACATTCATATTGACTACAACATGAATTAATATGGAAATTTTTTGGAAGAATTAACACAATCAAATCTTTATTTTTATAAATGTGATTCAAATGTGTCCACCAATAGTTTAAAAAAAAACACTATAAATAAGCAAACTATATCTGCTCATTGATATGGAGATGGATACCCTAGGTGTCTCATTGGGCTTAATTAAGGGTCACTCACATTTTTAGTATAAAGTATAGCATGATGTTAAGCCATTTTAGCTTTTGCACATACATGTTGTACTTCTGGCTGACAATGCCAAAAAAAGTGAAATGCGTCACCAATATGCATGTCATCTTATCTTAGGGTTATACTAATTTGTGTATCAGTCCAAATTTAGTATATGTGTTGCCAAAGCAAGCTCAATATTAGCACTTTTAATAAAAGTGAACTTTGAAATACTTTAAAATAATGCTACTTTATTATTTTGAGTGACTCAGTGGTTAAAGTTTCCTTTCTCCAGAGCACATTTTGCATATTTCCTCTCTTTTCTCCACATAAACACTCAATTATCTGGAAAACTTAGAGTAGTTAAATTGCTGGGGAGTCAGTTTTTGCCCCTCCACCCAATAAGCACTGCATATCAAAGGTCTGGAGCTGAAATTTCTGAACCACAGATATGAAATGGTCATATTGACAATTATTCAATCCTTAGAGAGACAAAGACCCAGTGTTCTATCCTTATTGGGCAAAATTACTGTCCATGTTTAGCTGATGGGAATTCATTTGTCCCAAATCCAAAAGGTCTCTGAACTCATTCAGGACATAAAAACAAATTATAATAGTTTTAAGGCAGTGGAATTCCGAGTTAGGATAAAGTAATGTTTTGAGTTTTTCTGCATCTTAGAATGCACACATCCTGGTTTAAGATTCAGACCAACAATTATGGTTGACCAGTAGGCTTTTTAGCTGACAAATGACTGGCTGACTTGGAAATCCGTTCTGAAAGCCTCCAGAGAGCAACATGTTCATATCCCTGAGCTTCCAGCTCCTGGATTTTTCACATAGTTTTTACAAAAGGTGTATCAAAGCTTTGTGTAATGAAATCTTTCAGAGCAGCCCAAAAAATATAACTTCCCCACCTGGATTCAGTTGTGAGTTAGAGCACATTTAATTTCAAGTCAATAGATTCCCTGCACATCAGCCCTTAAGGGATTAAAAGACAATTCTAGTTTTGTTGCCCTAAATGTACTGTTATTGTTATCAATTCATGCAGCCTTGAAATAAGTTTTCAATAAATCTAAGATTAACTATTATTTTCTCACCTATAAATAAAATATAATCATCTTAAAAATCAATGAAGGGAAAACCATCATATCCATTAACCTGGCTCAGAATCCCTCTAGGCCCTTGCTATGAAACAGTGCTGTGGATCTTTCATTTTATTGAGCTATATCTCTTTATATGGCAACCAGCAGGCAAAAGAAAAAATATCATATCTAAAAATCAAAGACTACAGTTTTTTGTTCTGGAAACCACTGAGGCAGGGGCTGAATATTCTTTTCTGCCTGCGGTTAATTTTTTTTTCCACTTTAATTTGCAATTAGATGCAATAAAAGAAAAAAATAAAATAAGGACATTGCCTGAAGCAGCTAGTGGCTTTATTACCATCTCTATTGCCAGTCTCCACTTTTTATCACTTCCAAATCCTTTGTTTTTAAAGTCACCTGCACAACCCTGCAATGTTATAAACACCTTTAGTTGTCTTCACCAACTGTCATTTCATACCATCTGCTGTTACAATCTCAAAAGCAGTAATGCATAGGGGTCAAGGCCACTTTCTCTCAGGAAACTAAAAAACAACAGAGCCAAGTCATTTAGTGTTTTTTTTTTTCTTTCCCCTGTCAGCTTTACTACACCCTGGAGTGGACATTTTCCTTGCCTTTCAGCTGTGAATGTTCCTCAAAAGACGTGAATTTCACAATAAGGTAACTATACAAAAACAAGGTTTTATAGACAACCCATTATCAACTAGCAGAAGGGGGTGATTAGTCATCTGTTCCACTTGAAATAGATCCAAAAACTTAAAGCCAGTACTGCAAAGAGAAATGCATTCATCTCAAGAATCTAGAACTAGAGCAATATGAGGGTCATCGGCAGCAACCTTTTGAAAGGCTGTTAGTAATCTCAAAAGCTGAGCAATGAGGAGTTGAGCAGCTCTCCTACTGCCCAAGATACAGTATTTTCCCCACCCCCATAGCGCCTCACCTTAGATGATCCACAGTTTTGACCTATCTTTGGACTAGAGTCATAAAGGACCACCTTTTGTTTCTGCTTTTGCTGGCTACTAAAAATGATCTATTCAATTAATCTAATTCAACCACTTTGTCCAGTTAGATTCTCTAAAGTCATAACCCTTTCTTAAAATGAAAGTAGTATTTATCAGCATGTTCCCCTCTCTTTATTTCAAGTCATTACAAATTCACGTAAGATTTTTCAATGTGTGAGAGGCCTAGTTTGCCCTCAAGACAGTTCACATGCAATTCCAAGTTTTCCCCACATAAATAAAATATAATCGCCTTAAAAATCAATATGAGAAAACAATCAGAACCATTAACCTATCTCAAAATCCCTTCAGCCACGTGTATGAACCACACAGCGCTGAGTCTTTCATTTTACTGAGCTGTATAATTCTTTGTATGGCAACCAGCAAGGGAAAAAAAATCAAAGACTCGGGTGTTGTGTTCTGGAAATCGAAGAGAAGTGAGAATGTGAAAATAGATTTTGACCTTTTTTGACTGTATAAAAAAATAGATTTTGGAGACCCAGGAAACAATGGTTTTGAGCTACTGGAAAGACATTAGCTTGGTTTGGATTCTGACTTTGACAATGCTTCATCATGAACAAGTTATAAACCTGGGCATCAGTTTTGAAAATTGTCAGAAACTTTTCTTTAAGATTAAAAAAAAAAAAGAGGAAGAGAAAGAAAAGACTGATTTTAAAAGTGGAAGTGTGTGTCAAATGCAATGAAAAGACAAGACTGATTCAGGCTCAGACCTGTAAAAGATTAGCTGAAATGTAAATATTCGTATGAACTTGTTCACTGTCACTGCTTATTGGTTACCTATTCTCTCCTTTCCCACTGAAATTTCTTTGTAAGGTTCAATAATGAGGAGAAATCAGAAACTGGACTTTAAACATTTAATTTTATCAATGTTTGTAGAATCTCATAATACATTATAATATATCTCATTGAGACTCTTTAAGAAAATATCCTTCCTTAACAATCCTCCATCCCTTTGAAAAACTGAAATTCCTCTTCAATTAATGCAAGGATAAAGTAAACAACTTTCTAGTAGTGTATCTAACAAGCCATGAACATGTTAAAAATATAAATAAGGACATTTTTATAAAAACCACGTAACTCTGTATAGGATGGGAAAAGGTATAACTGGGTAGTCCGTCATTATAAAAATTGACTAAAAAGCCAGTTTTTGGTAGAACTTTGAGAAAACAATCTCATATTTTTAATGTTTGAGCAAAACAGAATTTAAATTATCATTTTGCTCAATATCCCTAAACCCAACATAATAGCTAAACATTTATAGAAAGAAAACTATACCTGATTTCCTCAGGAAAAATGCAATAAGAAAATAATAGAATCTAAAACAGAAATGCTATTTTCATAACTAAATGCATAAAAATCAAATTAATTTTAAAGTTTTAAATTGCATCTTATGCCAGAAAATTAAAAGTACTACACAAAAGACAGGAGAAGACATAGCATTCTTTACCAGCACCTAACATATGGCCAAGTACTCAGCCCATTTGATTTACTGAGATGGTTGGCTTTATTCCTTTAATCTTATTTTCTTTTTAGTGTTTATCTTAATTTAATATTGTTTCTTCTGTTTCCCTTTCTTACATTTTACTGGCTTGTCTACGTTTCTCTTCATTCTCCCTCTCACCCTCCCTCCCAGATATTTTGGAAATAAAGTTCTGTTCATTGATATCTCTAGTGATTATAGTCCCATCCCAAATAAAGATAATTTATAATATATATGCTATTAATGTTTCAACATTAAATAATATTTGTGCTTCCCACCAGTAGGCTTGCTTAATCACTGCTTCCTCTCCTCTTTCCCCTTTCATCGAAAGAGATTATCAGGATCTCTTATTCCCCAATTTTCCACCTTTCCCCCACTCTCGGGGACCACTAGAATGTTCCTCCCTGCCACAGAATTTTACTTAGTCTATAATTTTTAATTTCAAGCTATGATTATGTTATCCTTTTCAGTGCCTCTCTTTTGTTTAACTAATCCTCACTTTATATAATAATTCTCACTTAATTTTTAATCACCTACTGAGGCTTAATTATTGCAAGACTTCTTATCACTCTTTCCTCCTCTCCTTATCTTCCAGTGTCTTGAGACAGATGATCTGACCTCTGGCAAAAGACTGAAATCCTTCCTCAAGGATTTTCTTCAAATAGGTGCCTGAGTGGTATATTCTCAAATGCTTTAACTTTGTCTTGCCCTGCCAGATAAATGATCTTGGATAGGTAAAGAGTCTCTGGTTAGCAGTTCTTTTTTCTGTTTTCTTTAAAAAAACAAAACCAAAACAACAACAAAAACCTGTCTTTTCTTTATAAAGAATGATGTTTATTCTAGACTGATTCTCATTTTTTTCTTTTATAATTTATTCTTAAAAATTCACCAGGATTTAAAAAAAAAATTCACCAGGATATATTTAGTTGTAAATTTGTTTGTTTTCCTTAATTCTCTTTGGGACTGAATGAGCCCTTTCAAACTAAAGATTCAAGTCTTTTTTCAGCTCAAGGAAATTTTCTTCAATTATGTGTTGAATTGTGTTGTATTTTTGTCATATTTCTACTGTGATTATGCTGCCTAACCTATAACCCCAAAATTGTACTGAGTTACAACAAGCCTGCTCCCAGGTCCGTAGTTTGGCTACACGTCAGCTGGTGTTGACTGGGCTCAGCTGGGCTGGTTAGTCCAGACCCTCAACCTTGTGTAGGGTTCAGATTAATTCCATATGTCTTTGCCCAGGACAGTATCTTAAGGAACCAGAGCTCTAGGGCGTGTACTTCTCATGGTGGAGAAAAGGAGACACTTCAGAGAGCTGGCAGAAATTTGGCTGACTTCTGCAGGTCTCAGCTCAGAAACTGGCATACTGTCCATGTGGCCGAGACCAGAGTCAGTGGGGCAGGAAATACATTCTGCCATGAAGGGGTGAAGTGAAGAGTCTTTTTGAACAATAATCTAATCTTCCATCTATTGCTTTTTCATATATTCTATTTTCTCTTTCTAGAAGTCCTGTTATTCACATTATATTTCCTGAATATTGCCTGATGCCTGCAGTCATGTTCCCCTGTGTTTTTGCTGTGTTGTATAAGTTATTTCTTTCCCTTGATCTCCCCGAACACTAATTCTATTCTCAGCAAACATTATACCCTTTTTCAGTTCAAGTATTAAAATTTTTTCATTTGGAAATCAGTTATGGACTGAATGCTAATGTTCCCCCAAAATTTACATGTTGAAGCCATAACCCCAATGTGGTGGTAGTAGCAAGAGAGGCCTTTGGGAGGTAATTAGGTTTAAATGAAGTCATAAGGGTGGAGCCCCCAGGATGGGATTAGTGCCCTTATAAGAAGAGACACCAGACCTTCTCTCCACCATGTGAGAACACAAGAGAAGGCAGCTGTCTGCAAGACAGGAACAGGGCCCTGAACAAGAACTGAATCTGCTGGCACCCTGATCTTGGATTTCCCAGACTCCAGAACTGTGAGAACTAAATTTCTGTTGTTTAAGTTACCCATACTCTGATATTTTGTTATAGCAGCCCAAGCTGATTTAGCCAGTTCTCAAAAATCCTTTTTATACTCTAAATGTATCTCTTTGAGAGTCATCACTTTATTGCTTAATTTCTCTTCCATCTTTTCATTACTTCTAATTTGATAGAACCCTTTCTATCCTAGTTATTCAATTTGGTCTTCTTTCCTCAAGTGACTTAGTCTCCCCAAATTAGTTGTGCTCCTTCTTTGTTTCTACAGGATTGTGTTTTCTCTCAATGTTACTGCAGGTCAGCCTCTTTGTCTCTCTCAGGGAGTGGCAATCAGACTTATGGTAGAAGGCACAGAAGTTTCTGTTTTTATGAGCTAGCATCAGAGCAGCATAAACTGGCAAAATGACATCCTTCTGCTGATACTTGGCAGAAGGCATACTCCCCACCTCTCCCAAGTCCCTCTTGGAGTCATCATATGGCTGCAAGACCTGGAGATGCTTCAACACACTGCTGTTATCCTCCTTCAAGGGTCCCCAGTTAGAAGATCTAGCCACTCCTTCTGGACAAACGCAGTGAGCCAATAGGTGTTCCCCTTTCTGAGGAACCTTGAAATGGAGGCTCTTACCCTAGATCCTGAACAAAGGCAAGCCCTCACTTCCTACACTGGTCCCGAGTGTTTTCTCAGTGATACCAGCAATTCTCACTAACCAATATGGTAGCCACTGACTACATGTGACTATCAAGCACTTGAAATATGGCCAGACTGAATTGAGATGCCCCATAAGTGTAAAACATGAGCAAGTCTTAAAAGATTAGTACAAAAAAGATAAAATATCTTATTAATATTTTTACATTGGTTACATGTTGAAATGATAACATTTTGCATATGAGTTAAATGTGTTATTAAAATTAATTTCTTTTTCCTTTTTTTTAATGTGATTACTAGAAAGTTTTACATTATATATATGACTCGTAACATGGCTCACTTTATTTTTCAGTTGGACAGTGCTGCCATGGAGATGGAGGCTCTGTTCTGGTCAATCTCTTCTAGGAGGTTTAGGGATAGATATTTTAATTTTCACATTCAGTGACTCAGAGTCACATCTGAATTTTGACATTACCCAACCTAGTAACTTAGGTACCACCAGCATAAGGGAATAGAGGCAAGGGATGTCAGAGCAGCTTCTTCTCAATGGCCTTGTCTTTTTTTTTTTTTTTAACATCTTTATTGGAGTGTAATTGCTTTAGGATGGTTAGTTTCTGCTTTATAACAAAGTGAATCAGCTATACATATACATGTATCCCCATATCTCCTCCCTCTTGTATCTCCCTCCCACCCTCCCTATCCAACCCCTCTAGGTGGTCACAAGGCACCGAGCTGATCTCCCTGTGCTATGCAGCTGCTTCTCACTAGCTATCTATTTTACTTTTGGTAGTGTATATATGTCCATGCCACTCTCTTTATCACAGCTTACCCTTCCCACTCCCCGTGTCCTCAAGTCTATTCTCTACATCTGTGTCTTTATTCCTGTCCTGCCTGTAGGTTCTTCAGAACCATTTTTGTTTTGTTTTTTTTTAGATTCCATATATATGTGTTAGCATACGATATTTGTTTTTCTCTTCCTGACTTACTTCACTCTGTATGACAGACTCTAGGTCCATCCACCTCACTACAAATAACTCAATATCGTTTCTTTTTATGGCTGAGTAATATTCCTCAATGGCCTTGTCTTAAAAGTAAGAATAAACCTCATTTTTGTCCATGAGCTTTATTCTTCAAATTATTTATGATTTTAATTTTCTCAAATGGACATTTCACCTTGAAAAACAAGAGTAATTCCTAGGAAAATGATGTAAATTGAGAAATTCAGCTTTCAAAATATTTCTAATTAAGAGATCTGAAAGATTTTCAACATTCAAACACATTTGAAGTATTGATAACAAATTTCTTTAAACATTCAGAATATCCAGTCTTCATTTGCACAGACTTTTGAAGGTATTTAACACATCTGAGATTTATATTATGAAATCTATATCCAGTTGTGGTTACAAATGTACTCCTAATAACTGGAATGTTTGACTAGTTCATACCAGACCAGAGAATTCCTAAATTTTAGAAGATTGAACAATGGGCATTACATTGTTATGGCCTTAAATCATCAATAGAGAAAAATAAAATAACCAGAGCCAGTTGGTTTTAATTTTGTTTCTAATCACTTGAGTCTTCCAAATTTATTGAGCCATTAGTGTTTATATAGTTCAATCATCTGTAAGCTTTTATTCATGGCATAGCATGCAAAATCCACAACCACACTTACAGGTTAAGCACACAGACTTAACAGAGGATGTTTAAGCAAAGGATGTTGGTCATCATATCTCCCTATCACAGCCTTCTTTTGCCAGCACTCAAGCACTTGCTGATGTTTTCAAGCTATGGGAGTCTCTTCCCCTCTTGTCCTGCAAGGTTCTTTCTCAGGCTTACCTCTCCTGAAAGGACGTTGTCCCCTAAAACTTGATCCTTCTTACTATCCCTCAAAAAGTTTGCTATCTCTTTGCCCCCAAAACCCATGTCTATTGTCTAGGTTAATACGTTGGGGTAATGTCAAAATATAAATGTGACTCTGAGTCACTGACTGTGAAAATTAAAATATCTATGACTTATATGACACATTCTATAGACAAGACCTGCAATTTGAGGCAACTTCATATATTATTTCATATCATTGTCAAGACTTAGCTTAGTCATCAACTAAAAATTTAAGGACTTCCTATTTAACAAAAATTTTTAATAAGAACTGTGAGAAAAATAAAAATTATAAGCTATAATCAACTCAAGAAAAATTTACTTGGACAAATTTAAAATAATAAGAACTTTGAACTTCTAAGCACATTGTTAAACACACTCTTTTACTCAGATATTTAGCAGACTCTAAAATCCTAAACTACAGGTTTACCAGAGATTTCTTAATATTTCTTATCTATTTATTATTTATTTTAGAGATTTATTAGAACTTACTTTAACTTACAACCCAGTAATAGAGAGAAGGCTTAAGCTTTGCCTCATAAGCTAACAAGGTCATGACATCCAGCAACATCTACCATATTTCTCTTTGATCCCCAATTTCCATATTGACATATTAACTAGCCCTACAGTACTAAAATCCAAGTTCTGGTATTGCTAAGATATTATTTTTCTGTAGGGAGAAATGTGGCGAAGCTTTCAGCATCCCTCTCCTACAACTAGACATTCTATTTTACCGCATGCTCCAATTATGGGTTCAAATCCTAGCTCTGCAATTTTCCAGCTGTGTGGCATTGGCCAAGTTACTTAATAACTCTCTGAGTTTCAGTTTTCTCATCTTCATAGCAGAGATAATCCCTGTTATAGATTGCTGTGAGAATTAAATGAGTGTGTGAATCATGTAGAACACTGCCTGTCAACAAAATATGTATGCAATTAAAGTTAGCTAATGCACTGGTTCTCGATGTTGGATGCACATTCTAAGTTACAAGGGAGCTATTTAAAAACACTGATGCCTGAACCCCTACCCAGACCAATGAAATTACATTTTGGGAGTAGGGCCCAAGGTTTTGTATTTGGTAGGACTCTAAAGCCAGAACACCCTTTAAAATAAGAATGAGAATAGTTATCCTTTGAGTGCTAATTATGTGTCAGGCTCTTCCTTAATCACTTTACTTACACACAGGAAATGGGGTGATGCATGTGATGTAGTTCTATAAGTAGTCATAAATGTGACCTTCTTCATGAATGAGCCCAATCAAGATTAAGCTGGTGAGGTGAGCTAGTTTACAAGGTGTTCTCAGGAATTTGGTCCATTAAAGCTTGGAGCCAGGAGTTCCAAGAGGAGAAAGTAAAACTCACAATCCACATTTCATACGTGGGCCTGAGAGTCTAGTCTCCTTTGTGGAACTTTCTTATCTATCACAGTTCGTGGCTGAAAAGTTTAAACTGAGGGCATGGGAGAAGAGAGGAAAAGACTGTTCACTGAATGAAAAACCAGCCTACTCCTTGACTTTCTTTCCAAAACTGCCCACACTTGCTCCTTTTCCATACTGGATGGATTTGTAACATAAATTATATACATTATATATTAATTGGACTACAAAGTAGATATAAAATCCCAACAGTTACCCCCTGCTATTGGTTCTTGCATAGATATTAGTGTGGATACTTTAAGAAGAAATATTAATTTAAAAATTAACTTAAAAACACAACTAAAAAATTAATTTCTTGTAGAAAATTAATATATGCTATGATATAGTAGAAAATATATTCTAATATTTATGATATATTGTAAGTGAAAAAAGCAAGATATAAAATAATATGAACATTATGATTCTGTTTCTGCAAAAATTATTATTTTCTATTAATATTGTATACAGATATAGTCATGTATACTCATACCAAAATATTATCAGCCAGGCATACATATTACAACTATACCATTAACATCATTTTTAATAATAACTCAAGAATAATTTTAAGTTCTTTAAATAAAGTATGATGCTGAAATGACCTTTCCATGACATAGAATGACCAAAAACAAGTCTATCATAATTTTTCCAAAAAACTTCAGGACAAAAATGTTCGTCGTATTTTTAAAGCTTCTTTATCTGCATAAAAGCATGCTATGTCATATTTCTACATTCTATTGAACTTCTATTAAAAATATATGTAAGCCAGATGTTCCTTGATTTCAAAAAACAATTTTTCTTAAATCTGAACTTATTTCCATTAAAAGAGGCTCTTCTTTTTAACAAAAAAAATCAGAGAAATGTTCTTTTAAAGCATGAATTCCTCTGTAAATTTACTTTATTAAAATTATATGTTTCAACTCATCAGATGTTCTGACAATATAAATTACATTAGGTGCCCATATTACTTGTTTGTAAAATATAGTGACTAGATTTATGTACAATAATTTGGGAGGAGGTCATTTCCCCAATGCCCAAAGAGTGGAAGTCCACCTGTGCTTTTTCTACTGATGGAGGAAAAGGAATGTTATTCAAGGCAATGCCTCCTCCATCATCCCTCAGATCTCAAAAGTTGTAATATCTTATGCAGAATTTTTAGATGGCAACTTTACCTGTGGATCCAACTTCTAAATATCTCTTTCCTAATGAATTAATGTAGTTTTAATTCTTTCAAACTTGTTTTTACTAAATATGAAAAATGTTAAAGTGGAAAATTAAAAGAAATAACATTTTTTCTTAATATGTGCAATGAATTTTAGAAAGCTCACTCCAGGAGACTTGATATTGGTGACAAAGGCAATAGGGAGATAATTCAGGAGTCTGTTAAAATAGCTCATGGCAGACATGATAAAATCCTGAACTCCAGCAAGAGCTGAGAAACTGAGGGGAGGTAGGAGAAGATGGAGAATATGACAGACACCCAATAGCTATTTTCTTACATTCCTTCCTTCCTGCCTCAGCCCACTTCTAACTGCAGAGGCCCAGAGGGCCAGATAGACAAAGAGCCTGGGTGCTGTAACCCAATCCTGCCCAAGAGACCTGAGGGAGAGCTGATGGTGGATGTGTGTGTGTATGTATGTATGTATTGGGTGGCAGGTAGAGGGGAACTCCTAGGAAAGATTTTCCACCCTGATAAAGATATTGAGGATTTCAAGAAATAACTTTATCCTTTTGGCCTCTGGATAATATTATGTGGAAGAGTGATGCTTACTGCTGCCCTACTATATGCAGCCCAGAGAGGAAGGCCAAAGACAGAAAAGATATCCTAGGGCTCTGATAGCTCTAGACTACCTAGACTGCTGAACTAGAGCTGGAGATAGCTTAACTCCAGTATCTTTGTCATGTGAAATTCCAAAGTCCTTGATGTTTAAACAACTTTTAGTCAGGTTGCTGTTATTATAAACACAACAGAGTGTATGGATTAAACACAATGTTCAGTAGGTGGGATCTATAGTACCTGATCAATGTCAGATTATAGATGATGAGGAAAAGAAAGAAGTTATAGGATGACTCCCAGGGAATCTAGGTTGAAGGGCTTAGGGTAATATGATTTACAAAATAGAGGAATGGAAATATAGAAAAAGTAAATATGGCAGGAGTAGGGAAGAATTAATAAAATGTGGGACATGTTGGGACACGTTAACATTTGTGTTTCTCTAGGACATTCAGATGACTGCATAGTATGTGGTGGGTTGTAGTCCTAGAGCTCAAACATTAAACGAATGGAAGAAATAGAGTAGATAATATTTGATACTTGTTGGGCTCTAGGCTATTTATCTAAATTTCTAGCATGGATTTCTTGCTTAATCCTGTCTCGTATATCTAAATGCCTAAAGTAAGTCACTTAAGGAATTTCATAGCTTCCTTAAATTAAACTCAGCATGACCCCACCAGAACATCTAATTTCCCCCTCTTCTCCTGCTCTCTTTCCATTATTGTACGTAATATATAAGATTATGAATAGACTGCATATTCTCCAAAAAGGCCAATGGGTCAAGAAACACAGTGGTTTTAAAAGCAGTCAGAGGAAGAAGTTCTCATGAAGAAACCAAGCAAGAAGAGCAAGAAAGATTGGAATTAACTCAGAAAAGTTTAGTAGGAGCAAAAGAATACACTTTTATAGAGGACATGGTCAATAGTGTAAAATGCCACCCACAATGAAATACAGGCTTATAAACCAATGTCCAAAAAGGGTCAGCCACTTGCCCATAATGGAGACATTCAGTCATCAAAAGCCATTAAGATAAGGATATTATTCATAGAAAACTACTTTCTAATATTAACACTACAAATACACTGTATAATTGCACATTTAGTGTTTTAGATACATTAACTGAAAAGGTTAGAGATGATTTTTAAGTAAAAGTGTGAAATTAGAACTCAGAATCTCTTTTCTTAAATATCCAAAAAAGTTACAAATCGTAGTTTAAAGGTGGGTGGGGGTGTTGACCAGCAGCAGCAACTAAATGTAAAAGGGGTATAAAATCACTAAAAGGAGACCTTCAAGATGGCAGAAGAGTAAGACATGGAGATCACCTTACTCCCCAAAAACACATCAGAAATACATCTACACATGGAACAACACCTACAGAACACCTACTGAATGCTAGCAGAAGACCTCAGACTTCCCAAAAGTCAAGAAACTCCCCACGTATCTGGGTAGAGCAAAAGAAAAAACAGAGACAAAAGAATAGGGACAGGACCTGCACCACTGGGAGGGAGTTGTGAAGGAGGAAAAGTTTCCACACACTAGGAAGGCCCTTCACTGGCGGAGATGGCGGGTGGCTGGGAGGAAGCTTCAGAGCCACGGAGGAGAGCTCAGCAACACGGGTGCAGAGGGCAAAGCAGAGAGGTTCCCGCACAGAGAATCGGTGCCGACCAGCAATCACCAGCCCAAGAGGCTTCTCTGCTCACCCACAGGGGCAGGTTGTGGCTGGGAACTGAGGCTCCAGGCTTTGAAGGTCAGATCCCAGGGAGAGGACTGGTGTTGGCTGCGTGAACACAGCCTGAAGGGGGCTAGTGCACTGCAGCTAGCTGGTAGGGAGTCGGGGAAATAATCTGGAACTGCCTGAGAGGCAAGAGACCATTGTTTCGGGGTGTATGAGGAGAGGGGATTCAGAGCACCACCTAAACAAGCTCCAGAGACAGGCACGAGCCGAGGCTATCAGCGCAGACACCAGAGACGGGCATGAAACGCTAAGGCTGCTGCTGCAGCCACCAAGAAGCTTGTGTGCAAGCACAGGTCACTATCCACACCTCCCCTCCCGGGAGCCTATGCAGCCCACCACTGCCAGGGTCCTGTGATCCAGGGGCAACTTCCCTGGGAGAACATATGGCGCACCTCAGGCTCACGCAATGTCATGCCGGCCTCTGCCGCTGCAGTCTCACCCCGCATTCCGTACCCCTCCCTCTCCCCGGCCTGAGTGAGCCAGAGCCCCCATATCAGCTGCTCCTTTAACCCCATACTGTCTGTGCAGGGAACAGATGCCCTCAGGCGACCTATATGAAGAGGCAGGGCCAAATCCAAAGCTGAACCCCAGGAACTGTGAGAACAAAGAAGAGAAAAGGAAATCTCTCCCAGTAGCCTCAGGAGCAGAGGTTTAAATTTCCACAATCAAACTGATGTTCCCGGCACCTGTGGATTACCTGAATAGACAACGAATCATGCCAAATTAAGGGGGTGGACATTGGGAGCAACGATATACATATTTTTTTTTTTTCCTTTTTCTCTTTTTGTGAGTTTGTATCTATATGCTTCCGTGTGTGACTTTGTCTGTATAGCTCTGCTTTTAACATTTCTCCTAGGGTTCTGTCTGTCCGTTTTTTCGTTTCTTTGTTTGTTTGTTTGTTTAGTATAGTTTTAGCGCTTGTTATCAGTGGTAGATGTGTTTCTTGGTTTGGTTGCTCTTGTCTTTCTTTTTTTTTCCTTACTTTTTAATTTTTTTATTGTTAATAATTATTTTTTATTTTAATAACTTTATTTTATTTTATTTTATTTATTTACTTTCTTTTTCTTTCTTTTTTTCTCCCTTTTATTCTGAGCCGTGTGGATGACAGGGTCTTGGTGCTCCAGCCAGGTGTCAGGCCTGTGCCTCTGAGGTTGGAGAGGCAAGTTCAGGACATTGGTCCACCAGAGACCTCCCAGCTCCAAGTAATACGAAACGGTGAAAATCTCCCAGATATCTCCATCTCAATGCCAAAACCCAGCTCCACTCAACGACCAGCAAGCTACAGTGCTGGATAGCCTATGCCAAACAACTAGCAAGACAGGAACACAACCCCACCCATTAGCAGTGAGGGTGCCTAAAATCATAATAGGGTCACAGACACCCCACAACACACCACAGGACGAGGACCTGCTCAACAGAAAGACAATATCCAGCCTCATCCACCAGGACACAGGCACTAGTCCCCTCCAACAGGAAGCTGACAAAACCCAATTAACCAACCTTAGCCACTGCGGGCAGACACCAAAAACAACGAGAACTATGAACCTGTAGCCTGAAAAAAGGAGACTCCAAATACAGTAAGGTAAGCAAAATGAGAAGACAAAGAAACATACAGGAGATAAAGGAGCAAGGTAAAAACCCACTGGACCAAAAAATTGAAGAGGAAATAGGCAGTCTACCTGAAAAGTATTCAGAGAAATGATAGTAAAGATGATCCAAAATCTTGGAAATAGAATGGAAAAAAGACAAGAAACGTTTATCAAGGAACTAGAAGAACTAAACAGCAAACAAATAATGATGAACAACAAAATTAATGAAATTAAAAATTCTCTAGAATGAATCAATAGCAGAATAACTGAGGCAAAAGAATGGATAAGTCACCTGGAAGATAAAATAATGGAAATAACTACTGCAGAGAAGAATAAAGAAAAAAGAATGAAAAGAATTGAGGACAGCCTCAGAGACCTCTGGAACAACATTAAACACACCAACATTCGAACTATAGGGGTCCCAGAAGAAGAAGAGAAAAAGAAAGGGGCTGAGAAAATATTTGAAGAGATTATAGTTGAAAACTTCCCTAATATGGGAAAGGAAATAGTTACTCAAGTCCAGGAAGCACAGAGGGTCCCATACAGGATAAATCCAAGGAGAAACACGCCAAGACACATATTAATCAAACTATCAAAAATTAATTACAAAGCAAAAATATTAAAAGCAGCAACGGAAGAGCAAAAACTAACATACAAGGGAATCCCCATAAGGGTAAAGGCTGATCTTTCAGCAGAAAATCTGCAAGCTAAACAGCATGGCAGAACATATTTAAAGTGATGAAAGGGAAAAACCTACAACTAAGATTACCATACCCAGCAAGGATCTCATTCAGATTTGACAGAGAAATTAAAAGCTTTACAGACAAGCAAAAGCTAAGAGAATTCAGCACCACCAAACCAGCTTTACAACAAATGCTAAAGGAACTTCTCTGGGCAGGAAACACAAGAGATGGAAAAAATCTACAATAACAAACCCAAAAGAATTGAGAAAATGGTAATAGAAACAAACATATCCATAACTACATTAAATGTAAATGGATTAAATGCTCCAAACCAAAGACATAGACTGGCTGAATGCATACAAAAACAAGACCCGTATATATGCTGTCTACAAGAGACCCACTTCAGATCTAAGGACACATACAGACTGAAAGTGAGGGGATGGAAAAAGATATTCCAGGCAAATGGAAATCAAAAGAAAGCTGGAGTAGCAATTCCCGTATCAGACAAAATAGACTTTAAAAAAAAGACTATTACAAGAAACAAAGAAGGACACTACATAATGATCAAGGGATCAATGCAAGAAGAAGATATAACAATTATAAATATTTATGTACCCAACATGGGAGCACTTTAATATATAAGGCAAACGCTAACAGCCTTAAAATGGGGAAATCAACAGTAACACAATCATAGTACGGGACTTCAACACCCCACTTTCACCAATGGACAGATCATCTAAAATGAAAATAAATAGGAAACACAAGCTTTAAATGACACATTAGACAAGATGGACTTAACTGATATTTATAGGACATTCCATCCACAAAACAACAGAATACACTTTCTTCTCAACTGCTCATGCAACATTCTCCAGGATAGATCATATCTTGGGTCACAAATCAAGCCTTGAGAAATTTAGGAAAATTGAAAACGTACCACATATCTTTTCCGACCACAGTGCTATGAGACTAGATTATCAATTACAGAAAAAAATGTGTAAAAAATACAAACACGTGGAGGCTAAACAATACACTACTTAATAACCAAGAGATCACTGAAGAAATCAAAGAGAAAATGAAAAAATACCTAGAAACAAATGACAATAAAAACACAATGACCCAAAACCTATGGGATGCAGCAGAAGCAGTTCTAAGAGGGAAATTTATAGCAATAGAGTTATACCTTAAGAAACAAGAAACATCTCAAATAACCAATCTAACCTAATACCTACAGCAATTAGAGAAAGAACAAAACAACCACAAAGTTGCGACTTCCCTGGTGGTGCAGTGGTTGAGAGTTCGCCTGCCGATGCAGGGGACATGGGTTCATGCCCCGGTCCAGGAGGATCTCACATACCGCGGAGCAGCTGGGCCCGTGAGCCATGGCTGCAGAGGCTGCACGTCCAGAGCCTGTGCTCTACAACAGGAGAGGCCACAGCAGTGAGAGGCCCACATACCGCAAAAAAAAAAAAAAAAAAAAAAAAAAAAACATAGTTAACAGAAGGAAAGAAATCATTAGGATCCGTTCAGAAATAAATGAAAAAGAAATGAAGGAAACAATAGCAAAGATCAATAAAACTACAAGCTGGTTCTTTGGGAAGATAAATAATATTGATAAACCATTAGCCAGACTCATCAAGAACAAAAAGGGTGAAGACTCAAATCAATACAATTAGAAATGAAAAAGGAGAAGTAACAATTGACACTGCAGACATACAAAGGATCATGAGAGATTACTACTACAAGCAACTATATGCCAATAAAATGGACAACCTGGAAGAAATGGACAAATTCTTAGAAAAGCACAACCTTCTGAGACTGAACCAGGAAGAAATAGAAATTTAAACAGACCAATCACAAGCACTGAAATTGAAACTGTGATTAAAAATCTTCCAACAAAAAAAAAAACCCAGAACCAGATGGTTTCACAGGCGATATCCATCGAATATTTAGAGAAGAGGTAACACCTATCCTTCTCAAACTCTTCCAAAATTTAACAGAGGGAGGAACACTCCCAAACTCATTCTACAAGGACACCATCACCCTGACACCAAAACCAGACAAAGATGTCACAAAGAAAGAAAACTACAGGGCAATACCACTGATGGACATAGATGCAAAAATCCTCAACAAAATACTAGGAAACAGAATCCAACAGCACATTAAAAGGATCATACAGCATGATCAAGTGGGGTTTATTCCAGGAATGCAAGGATTCTTCAATATACGCAACTCAATCAATGTGATACACCATATTAACAAATTGAAGAATAAAAACTATATGATCACCTCAATAGATGCAGAAAAACCTTTCAACAGAATTCAACACCCATTTATGATAAAAAAAAAAACCTGCAGAAAGTAGGTATAGAGGAAACTTACCTAAACCTAATAAAGGCCATATATGACAAACCCACAGCCAACATTGTCCTCAATGGTGAAAAACTGAAACCATTTCCACTAAGATCAGGAACAAGACATGGTGGCCCACTCTCACCAGTATTATTCAACACTGTTTTGGAAGTTTTAGCCACAGCAATTCGAGAAGAAAAAGAAATCAAGGGAATCCAAACTGGAAAAGAAGTAAAGCTGCCACTGTTTGCAGATGACATAATACTATACATAGACAATCCTAAAGATGCTACTAGAAAATTGCTAGAGCTAATCAATGAATTTGGTAAAGTAGCAGGATACACAGAAGTCTCTTGCATTCCTATATACTAATGATCAAAAATCTGAAATAGAAATTAAGAAACACTCCCATTTACCATTGCAACAAAAAGAATAAAATACCTAGGAATAAACCTACCTAAGGAGACAAAAGACCTCTATACAGAACACTATAAGACACTGTTGAAAGAAATTAAAAGTTGATACCAACAGATGGAGAGATATACCATGTTCTTGGATTGGAAGAATCAACATTGTGAAAATGACTATATTACCTAAAGCAATCTACAGATCAATGCAATCCCTATGAAACTACCACTGGCATTTTTCACAGAACTAGAACAAAAACTTTCACAATTTTGTTTTCTATAAAATTGTATAGGAACACAAAGACCCCGAATAGCCAAAGCAATCTTGAGAAAGAAAAACGGAGTTGGAGGAATCAGGCTCCATGACTTCAGACTATACTACAAAGCTACAGTAATAGAGAGAGTATGCTACTGGCACAAAAACAGAAATATACATCAATGGAACAGGATAGAAAGCCCAGAGATAAACCCACTCACATATGGTCACCTTATTTTTGATAAAGGAAGCAAGAATATACAATGGAGAAAAGACAGCCTCTACAATAAGTGGTGCTGGGAAAACTGGACAGGTACATGTAAAAGTATGAAATTAGAACAGTCCCTAACACCATACACAAAAATAAACTCAAATGGATTAAAGACCTAAATGTATGGCCAGACACTATAAAACTCTTAGAGGAAAACACAGACAGAACACTCTATGACATAAATCACAGCAAGATCCTTTTTGACCCTCCTCACAGAGAAATGGAAATAAAAACAAAAATAAACTAATGGGACCTAATGAAACTCAAAAGCTTTTGCACAGCAAAGGAGACCAGAAACAAGACTAAAAGACAACCCTCAGAATGGGAGAAAATATTTGCAAATGAAGCAACTGACAAAGGATTACTCTCCAAAATCTACAAGCAGCTCAATACCAAAAAACCCCACAACCCAATTAAAAAATGGGCAAAGACCTAAACAGACATTTCTCCAAAGAAGATATACAGATTGCCAACAAACATATGAAAGAATGATCAACATCCTTAATCATTAGAGAAATGCAAATCAAAACTACAATGAGTTATCACCTCACATGAGTCAGAATGTCCATCATCAAAAATCTACAAACAATACGTGCTGGAGAGGGTATGGAGAAAAGGGAACCCTCTTGCACTGTTGGTGGGAATATAAATTGATACAGCCACTATGGAGAACCGTATGGAGGTTCCTTATAAAACTAAAAATAGTACTACCATACAACCCAGCAGTCCCACTAGTGGGCATATACCCTGAGAAAATGATAATTCAAGAAGAGTCATGTACCACAATGTTCACTGCAGCTCTATTTACAATAACCAGGACGTGGAAGCAACCTAAGTGTCCATCGACAGATGAATGGATAAAGAAGATGTGGCACATATATACAATGGAATATTACTCATCCATAAAAAGAAACGAAATTGAGTAATTTGTAGTGAGGTGGAGGGACCTAGAGTCTGTCATACAGAGTGAAGTAAGTCAGAAAGAGAAAAACAAATACCGTATGCTAGCACACATATATGGCATCTAAAAAAAAAATGGTCATGAAACCTAGGGGTAGGAAGGGAATAAAGACACAGACCTACTAGAGTATGGACCTGAGGACACAGGGAGGGGGAACAGTAAGCTGGGACAAAGTGAGAGAGTGGCATGGACGTATATACACTGCCAAATGTAAAATTGATAGCTAGCGGGAAGCAGCCGCATAGTACAGGGAGATCAGCTCAGTGCTTTGTGACCACTTAGAGGGGTGGGATACAGAGGGTGGGAGGGAGGGAGATGCAAGAGGGAAGAGATATGGGGATATATGTATATGTATAGCTGATTCACTTTGTTATGAAGCAGAAACCAACACACCATTGTAAAGCAATTATACTCCAATAAAGATGTTAAAAAAAAATCACTAAAAACCTTTTCAGTGGGGTTGCTGCTATTCCCAACCCAAATGCCCATCCTGGAGGTAATACCAGAAAAACAAGGTGAGTCAACAAAACCTCACTAATAGCCCCGATTGGTTCTAGATAGTGGAGTAGAAGGACATGCGCTCACCTCTTCTTTCAAGAGCACTGAAATCACAACTAACTGCTGAACAGCCATCAACAGGAAGATGCTAAAACCCACCAGAAAGCACACCCCACATCCAAAGACAAAGGAGAAGCCACAACGAGACATAGGAGGGGCACAAGCACAATAAAATCAAATCCCATAACTGCCGGGTGGGCAACTCACAAGCTAGAGAACAATTATACCACAGAAGTTCTCCCAGTGGAGTGAAGGTTCTGAGCCCCACATCAGGCTTCCCAGTCTGGGGGTCCAGCAATGGGACTAGGAATCCCCAGAGAATCAGACTTTGAAGCCTAGTGGGATTTGATTGCAGGACTTTGACAGGACTGGAGGAGACAGAGACTCCACTCTTGAGGGGACACACGAAGTCTTGTGTTCATCAGGACCCAGGGGAAGGAGCAGTGACTCCACAGAAGACTGAACCAAACCTACCTGCTAGTGTTGGAGGGTTTCCTGCAGAGGTGTGGAGTGGCTGTATTTCAGCACAGGGACAAGGGCACTGGTAGCAGCCGTTCTCGGAAGTACTCATTGGCATGAACCCTCCCAGAGGCCACCATTAGCCCTACCAAACAACCTGTAGGCTCCAGTGCTGGGTTGCCTCAGGCCAACAGGTAGGGAACACAGCCCCACCCATCAGCAGACAAGTGGATTAAAGTTTTACTGAACACAGTCCTGCCCACAAGAGCAAGACCCAGTTCTACCCACCACCAGTCCCTCCCATCAAGAAGCTTGCACAAGCCTCTTAGATAGCCTCATCCACCAGAGGGCAGACAGCAGAAGCAAGAAGAACTACAATCCTGCAGCCTGCAGAATGAAAACCACATTCAAAGAAAGTCAGACAAAATGAAAAGGCAGAGGATTGTGTTCCAGATGAAGGAACAGGATAAAACCCCAGAGATACAACTAAATGAAGTGGAGATAGGCAACCTTTCAGAAAAAGAACTCAGAATAATGATAGTGAAGATGATCCAGGATCTCGGAAAAAGAATGGAGGCAAAGATCAAGAGGGTGCAAGAAATTTTTAACAAAGACCTAGAAGAACTAAAGAACAAACAAACAGGGGTAAACAATACAATAACTAAAATGAAAAATAGACTAGAAGGAATCAATAGCAGAATAACTGAGGCAGAAGAACGGATAAGTGACCTGGAAGACATTGTGGAAATCACTGCCATGGAACAGAATAAAGAATAAAGAACAAAGAATGAAAAGAAATGAAGACAGCCTAAGAGACTTCTGGGACAACATTAAATGCACCAACCTTTGCATTATATGGGTCCCAGAAGGAGAAGAGAGAGAGAAAGTACCTGAGAAAATATTTGAAGGGATAATAGCTGAAAACTTGGCTAACATGGGAAAGGAAACAGTCAATGAAATCCAAGAAGCACAAAGAGTCCCAGGCAGGATAAACCCAAGGAGGAACACACCAAGACACATAGTAATCAAATTGACAGAAATTAAAGACAAAGAAAAAATATTAAAAGCAACAAGGGAAAAATGACAAATAACATACAAGGGAACTCCCATAAGGTTATCAGCTGATTTCTCAGTAGAAACTTTGCAAGCCAGAATGGAGTGGCACGATATATTTAAAATTATAAAAGGAAAGAACCTACAACCAAGAATATTCTACCCAGCAAGGCTCTCCTTTAGATTTGATGGAGAAATCAAATGCTTTACACGTAAGCAAAAGCTAAGAGAATTCAGCACCACCAGACCAGCTTTTGCAACAAAAGCTAGAGGAAATCCTCTAGGCGGGAAGGAGACTAGCAACTTAAAAAAAAACCTTGTACATATACAGACTGCTATATCAAAACCTCATGGAAACAGCAAACCCAAAAACTACAATAGATACACACACACAAAAGAAAAGAAAACCCAAACACAACATTAAAGATGGTCATCAAACCACAAGAGAACAGAACAAAAGAGGAAGGGAAGAAAAAGACCTACAAAAACAAACCCAAAACAATTAAGAAAATGGCAATAGGAATACACATATTGATAATTACCTTCAAATTAAATGTGCCAACCAAAAGACATAGCTTGGCTGAATGGATACAAAAACAAGACTCGTACATATATTGTCTACAAGAGACCACCTCAGACCTAGGGACACATACAGACTGAGAGTGAGGGGATGGAAGAAGGTATTCCATGAAAATGGAACTCAAAAGAAATCTGGAGTAGCAATACTCATATCAGACAAAATAGACTTTAAAATAAAGACTGTTATAAGAGACAATGACATCACATAATGATCAAGGGATAAATCCAAGAAGAAGATATAACAATTGTAAATATATATGCACCCAACATAGGAGCACCTCAATATATAAGGCAAATACTAACAGCCATAATGGGAGAAATCGACAGTAACACAATAATAGTGGGGGATTTTAACACCCCACTTTCATCAATGGACATATCATCCAGAGAGAAAATCAATAAGGAACCATAGGCCTTAAATGACAAGTTATACTAGATGGACTTAATTGATATCTATAGAACATTCCATCCAAAAGCAGAAGAATATACATTCTTCTCAAGTGCACACAGAACATTCTCCACGACTGAACACATGCTGGTCCACAAGAAGAGTCTAGGTAAATTTAAGAAAATTGAAATCATATCAAGCGTCTTTTCCAACCACAACACTATGAGATTAGAAATCAATTACAAGAAAAATAACTATAAAAACACAAATATGGGGAGGTTAAACAATATGCTACTAAACAACCAATGGATCACTGAAGAAATCAAAGAGGAAATCAGAAAATACCTAGAGACAAATGATAATGAAAGCACAATGATCCAAAACCTATGGGATGCAACAAAATCAGTTCTAAGAGGGAAGTTTATAGCAATACAATCTTACCTCAGGAAACAAGAAAAATCTCAAATAATCTCAAATAAACAACCTAACCTAAAGCAACTAGAGAAAGAAGAACAAATAAAACCTAAAGTTAGTAGAAGGAAAGAAATCATAAAGATCAGAGCTGGTTCTTTGAAAAGATAAACAAACTTTATAAATCTTTAGCCAGACTCATCAAGAAAAAAAGGGAGAGGACTCAAATCAATAAAATTACAAATGAAAAGGGAGAAGCTACAACTAACACCACAGAAATACAAAGTATCATAAGAGAATACTACAAGCAACTGTATGCCAATAAAATGGACAGCCTGGAAGAAATGGACAAATTCTTAGAAAGGTACAGTCTCCCAAGACTGAATCAGGAAGAAATAGAAAATATTAACAGACCAATCACAAGCACTGAAATTGAAACTGTGCTTTAAAAACTCCCAACAAACAAAAGTCCAGGACCTGATGGCTTCACAGTTGAATTCTATCAAACCTTTAGAGAAGAGCTAACACCTATCCTTCTGAAACTGTTCCAAGAAACTTCAGAGGAAGGAAAACTCCCTAACTCATTCTATGAGGCCATCATCACCCTGATACCAAAACCAGACAAAGGTACCACAATACAAAGAAAATTACAGGCCAATATCACTGATGAACATAGATGCAAAAATCCTCAACAAAATACTAGCACTCCAAATCCAACAATACATTAAAAGGATCATACACCATGATCAAGTTGGCTTTATCCCAGGGATGCAAGGATTTTTCAATATCAAGGGATGCAAGGATTTTTCAGTATCCACAGATCAATCAGTGTGATACATCACATCAACAAATTGAAGAATAAAAAATATATGATCATCTCAATAGATGCAGAAAAAGCTTTTGACAAAATTCAACACACAGTTATGATAAAAACTCTCCAGAAAGTGGGCATAGAGGGAACATACCACAACATAATAAAGGCCATATACAGCAAAGCTGCAACTAACATCATACTCAATGGTGAAATGCTGAAAGCATTTCTTCTAAGATCAGGAACAAGACAAAGATGTCTGCTCTCACCAATTTTATTCAACATAGTTTTGGAAGTTTTAGCCACAGCAATCAGAGAAGAAAAAGATATAAAAGGAATCCAAACTGGAAAAGAAGAAGTTAAACTCTCATTGTTTGCAGATGACATGATACTATACATAGAAACTCCTAAAGACACTACCAGAAAACTACTAGAGCTCATCAATGAATTTGGTAAAGTTGCAGGATACAAAATTAATACACAGCAATCTGTTGCATTTCTATACACTAACAACAAAAGATCAGAAAGAGAAATTCAAGATACAATCCCATTTACCACTGCATCAGAAAGAATAAAATACCTATGAAGACATGTACCTAAGGAGACAAAAGACCTCTACTCCAAAAATTATAAGATGCCAATGAAAGAAATCGAAGGAGATACAGATGGAAAGATGTACCAGGTTCATGGATTGGAAGAATCAATATTGTCAAATGACTATACTACCCAAGGCAATCTACAGATTCAATGCAATCCCTATCAAATTACCAATGGCATTTTTCACAGAACTAGAACAAAAAATCTTAAAATTTGTATGGAGACTCAAAAGACCCCAAATAGCCAAAGGAATCTTGAGAAAGAAAAATGGAGCTGAAGGAATCAGGCTTCCTGAATTCAGACTATACTACAAAGCTATAGTCATCAAAACAGTACGGTACTGGCACAAAAATTGAAATATAGATCAATGGAACAGGATAGAAAGCCCAGAAATAAAACCACGTACCTATGGTCAATTAACCTACAACAAAGAAGGCAAGACTACACAATGGTGGAAAGACAGTCTCTTCAACAAATAGTGCTGGTAAAACTGGACAGCTACATGTTAAAAAAAAATGAAATTAGATCATTCCTTAACACCATACACAAAAATAAGCTCATAATGGATTAAAGACCTAATGTGAGACCAGACACTATAAAACTCCCAGAGGAAAACATAGGCAGAACACTCTCTGACATAAATCACAGCAATATCTTTTTCAATCTGTCTCCCAGAATAATGGAATGAAAACAAAAATAAACAAATGGGGCCTAGATAAACTCAAAAGCTTTTGCACAGCAAAGGAAACCATAAACAAAATGAAAAGGCAACCCACAGATTGGGAAAAAATATTTGCATATGATGTGCCCAACAAGGGATTAGTCTCCAAAATTTACAAACAGCTCATGAGGTGTAATATTATCAAAATAAACAAACCAATCAAAAACTGGGCCGAAGACCTAAATAGACATTTCTCCAGAGAAGACATACAGATGGCCAAGAGACACATGAAAAGATGTTCAACACAGCTAATTATTAGAGAAATGCAAATCAAAACTACAATCAGATATCATCTCACACCAGTCAGAATGCCATCATCAAAAACTCTACAAACAATAAATGCCGGAGAGGGTGTGGAGAAAAAGGGAACCCTCCTACACTGTGGTGGGAAGGTAAACTGGTACAGCCACTATGGAGAACAGTATAGAGGTTCCTTAAAAAACTAAAAATAGAGCTGCCATATGACCCTGCAATCCCACTCCTGGGCATACATCCGGACAAAAACATGGTCCGAAAGAATACTTGCACCCCAGTGTTCACTGCAGCACTGTTTACAATAGCCAAGACATGGAAGCAACCTAAATGTCCATCAACAGAGGAATGGATAAAGAATTGTACATATATACAATGGAATATTACTCAGCCATTAAGAAGAATGAAATAATGCCATTTGCAGCAACCTGGATGGACTTAGAGGTTGTCATACTGAGTGAAGTAAGTCAGACAGAGAAAGAGAAATAACTTATGATATCCCTTATATGTGGAATCTAAAAAGAAATGATACAAATGAACTTATTTACAAAACAACTCTGCTCAATGTTATGTGGCAGCCTGGATGGGAGGGGAGTTCGAGGGAGAATGGATACATGTATATGTATTGCTGAGTCGCTTTGCTATGCACCTGAAACTATAACAACATTGTTAATCGGCAATACTACAATATAAAATAAAAAGTTTTAAAAAACCTTAATAATAGCCCCAAATTTTAGAAACATATATATACAGCAAAAGAATAAGTAGGCAACTCAGAAAAGTTTCCAGAATAGGAGCCCCCTCCTAAGACTCCAGGATGACAGCAGAAATAGTTACCAGGGTCTTAGCATTTTTGGTCTCTATTTTGGTCTTTCTAGGAAGGAATCAGTAGAACAGGAAAGTAAAGTGACTGCAAACAGTCAAAGCTATTTACCCTTAGCAGTTAAACAAGGATTTAGAGAACTGACCCCAAAAGAGGGGATAAATAGACAAGATCCTGTGGGACATCATCATAAGATTTTAACAAAACTTCAGTGCTGACTTTGTAACTGTTTCATTTCCTATTAAATGTATGGAATTTATAATTTGTCCAGCTTACCTGGAAACAATATTGCCCTCAGTCATTTCGTAATTGGGTAGATATTTATTGTAACATCTCATACTCTCCATGTAAACAATTGATATTACTATCTATTCATAACTGCAGCTTGGCGTGTTCATGAAATTAAACGAAGTAATTAATTTAGTTTCAGGCATAAAACAAGGAAATATGCAGGGCTACTGAAGCAGTATGCACATATGAAAACTCATAGAATTATTGTAATAACAAAAATGTGTAGCCTGCAGCAATAAAGTGATTTTTAAATTATTTTGTCAAATAAATACATTTAATTTATCATTAGTAGCCTTAAAGATACAAATTTTAATATTTCTCCCTTACATTATCAGACTACTTTCCATATATATTGACTATAATTATTCTGTTAGTAAGATCCCAAATTAAACTACTACACGTGAGACGTATCATTTCTTATGTCTGAAAATCTCATTTCACTAAGGCAAAACATCGACAGGATAATATCATTCAAAACAACCTGTTATCTAGAGTGAACATCATGGGAGGAAAACAATCATGAATATAATCAAAGTTAAGGTGATAGGAGAAAAGGAAAAAAAATCTTCTCTGTTCTCAAAATGTCACCTAGTTTAGGCATCTGACTTGGTATCCTGGTTAATCCATCAGCAACAAGAGAATGCAAAGTGCTTCAAAATATTTATATAAAAATACTACCTTGCATGGGTGAAGAATGAAGCACTCTAGTCAACTTTCACATAGTCATTGTATACGCCACACCTGGATTTCCACTTCTCAGATGATTACAATATAATAAAAAAATTATAACACTATAACCCACACTGGATAGAAGTTATTCTTTCACAATTCCAAACTTTATGCATAATCTTGCCATATCTGTATGATCATGAATTATACTGAAGCTACATAAGAATCCCAGCTAAAGTGTGCATATTGGTAAAAGGCTGGGTAGCAGAGCATTTAATATATTTCAAAACTAAAATGTGATTAAAATTATACATTAAGAAACAATTCTCCATTGAAAAGGTGAACAAATTAAAGGCAAATGACTAACTTAAGATTTACATATTGAAGTGTTATTTATTAATGAAGCATTGATTTATGCCTTGCATGCTTTGTACATTTAATAAACATTTTGGGATAATAAGACAGAAGGAAGAGTGAAAAGAAAGAAGGAAGGAAAAAAGAGGGGGAGGGAGGAAAGGAAGGAGAAAAGCAGGCAAACCAGGGGTGAAGTGAATTACAGGGACCACCTTTTTGTAACATAATTTTTTTCTCATACGTTCAAAACATCATTTTTCATACTAAATAAGAGAGAAAAAATATCCCTCCACAACCTACAAGTTGTAATTCAGGAACATCAAAAGGGCCAGTCATTTAAAATGCCATATTTAGTAAAGGTGAGAAGAGAGCCTTGCTAAATACAGTAAGTGAAAGGAAGGAAGAAAAAGCTATGTGAGAATTAACATGGCTTTGGCTTTAGAAATCTCCCACTGGTGGTTACCACTTTTCTGTCTCTGTCTCTCTCTCCCCAACACCAAAGAAGGTTAATATTTTCCCCTTTATTTTGCCAAACCTGACAAAGTGTTTTGTTTGTTCGTTTAAAACTCAGAAATTCTTGAGGGTTGGTGATGCTCTTTCCATGCTAAAGACTTTAAGAATTATGGTGCCCCATTGTCATAGTGAGCAGTGGCTAAGAGTTGTCCAAAGTTATTAACAGGATGCTGCTCCTCACTCAGCCTTCTGTCTTCACAACTGTGCTTAGCTTTCTTCTCTCATTTCTGCTGAACTGAAGCTGCCAGATGGGGCAGAAAAATCCTTTTTATATTTTTCTTTGACCCTATCAACAATGAACGTGAGGTTTTGGAGGACCCAACAGCTCAAAAATTTTTTATCACTACCATTTCTAAACATGCACACACACAACTAGCTTTTCAAATGAACAAACAAATAGATGCCAATGACAAACCTTGGTAGTTTTTCTAGCTTTGTAAAATTATCCTAGAGTTTGAAAGTTTGAAATTTCAGTTTGTTTCCAATGACAGTCAAAAGCCTATCTTTTTTTTTCTGGAGTATGTTGTTGTGGCTATTGTTATAATTTGCTTGGTTTAGTTTGATTTTTACTGTTGACTCTCCACTGAGAATTAAAAGCAAAATTCACCAACACCATTTCTCTTCTACTATTGTATTCTGCTTTATTAACCTGACTGGGTTATTTGGTTATGCCATAAGGATATTTTCTGTGTAAATCAAGTGCCAAAATACCTGTAAATGTGGTGAGTGACTCGTTACCAAACCAAAGCAGGTTGGGATCTACCAGTAGGGTCCAAGCCTGCTCAACTTATGTTGCATTTGCAAAGCACTGCTAACAAATCTCAATCTCTGAAGTTTTCCAAGTTTCCAAAAGTAAGAGAATAAGCACTCCCACTATAACTGATACTCATACAAATGTCTTCCTCACTTCACGTTTTACTAATATCACCTCCAAATTTGGGGACTTAACTGCCAACACTACAGGCAACCACTTCAGTGATAATAGAAAGATGACCACTGAAAAATTAAAACTAGCTTCATCTTACAAAATTGTTGATAAATCATCACCAAGAAAATCATTCTTGTTCTGTATTTACCTACAGATAATGGTTTTCAATTAATAGATTTATCAGAGAAAGGAGACTTGATTCTGATACGTAAGATACTGGCTTACGGGAACCACTAAAATACTGAATTAGCCAAAATAATTTCTTTCTTTTGCCTCATAAATTAAGCATATCATTTAACTTATTTCTGCCTCCATTCCCCATATTATAAAGTGGTTAGAAAAACTAGTGTTCTTCACCATTCTACAGAAGACTAAAAAAACCATTAGACAACAAGCATGTTATCTTTATAAAATGTGACAGTAAGTCAGTCAAGCTAGTAACTTTCTATATGAATTAATTTCTAAAGATAGGCTTTGAGGAATTTTAATTGAAGATATCTATTTCTCTAGTCTTTTCCTATACTTAATGTGCATTTTGTTATTATGATCTTGCTAAGAGTTCTGAGTACATTCATCTCTTTAGAATCTCAATTACAAACCAGATTTATTGCACATTTTTATTTTGTTATATTCTACATCTTGACCACAGTTGGGCACTGGGTTGGGAAAAAAAGGAAATTGAGAGAAGGAAAGGAATGGGGATGGGTTTTATAGGACATTAAAGGGATATCCAGGATGAACTGATTTCCTTACAGGGAATGTGTGTAAATAAACTGAAATGACACCATTTCACAGAATTAAAAGTTTGACTTATTGAAAAAGAGTAAGAATATAAACAATATGGGGTATTATATAACATAAGCCTGTTACATGAGTATCTTATTACCCATATATTGTATTCATAAGATTGCACATTTCATAGGATAATCAGAAGCAGCTCTTGAATGAGGAAGTGTCCTCTTTCTCTCATTTAAAATGAGGGTATAATCTTCAGGCACCCTGCAACATTATCAGAATATTCTGTCTGACCATTTCCTAGGCTCTCCCTCTCTAACTGATTAGAGCCCATGTCTTTCATGCAGCAAAGCTATCTACCAAGTTCTTAATTGGAAAAGACACAAAAACCCTTTCTGCTGGGAAACCCTGATTCCAGTTTGTACATAGCCTGCCTTATGCAGCTTGTCTTTTTGAATGGTGGTGTCTTCCTTAACTGCAAGGAAACAAATAAGGTTCATGCACAGGTTTCATTTGACATCGAGCTCCCACTTAGTCCCTTGTGCTTGTTTACTGCACATCTGCAGCTGTTACTCTTTTCCCTCCCCTGTCTGCTGCTTTCCTCCACAGCCTGCGGGCTGTTACTCCTCTTGGTTTTCCCCTTCAGTGTGTGTGCCCCATCTTCACTGATGACCTTATCCTTGCTCTGCGGAGTAACTGAAAAACATTTTCTTCATAATATATTTTTGAATAACATGTTCGAAAAAAGTATCTGAGATTTCTTTTTAATCATTACTTTTTAATGAATGAAAGAAAAACCAAATCAAATGCCAGTATGTCTCATGTTGCAAAGTTGGGGTGTTTTACTGAACTTTTTCTCCTTTAGTTCTTTTTTTGCTATGGCCCAAGACTCACAACAAAATACTAAATGTTGACTAATTCTCATAATGGTCTCTGTGGAAAAACAGCAATGAGCTTCTAAATTCTGGGGTGTCAGATTGCTCAAGTTGTACAGACTAAGAAGATTAGGAACAAAATCTTTAAAACACTGCATCAGGTCTCAGCAGAGTCTCTTGGGATAGCAGGCAAGTCAAGTGGTGCCATTCTTTCTTAATACTAGAATTCTCAAATGATCATCTGTGATTTTTCCACTCCAACAATGACTCTTCCCATCATCCTTCAAACTCCAATTCGATTGTTCTTGATTTTATTCCTGAAATCTCACTCCCTTATGTATTCATCAATTCATTTATTCATTCCACAGTTATTTGATAGATATTTAGTGGGACCCTGGGGCCAGACTCAGAATTTCAAAGGAAAAAGAGTGGGGATTGGGGAGAAAAGAGCACTGGATCTAGACTTAGAAGACCAGAGTTCACTGAGAAGCAGGTACCAGGCTACCTGACCATCCTCACACCACTCCATAGATCATCCTGGCATGAATAATAAGAACAAATATACGTTCATTACCTCGGGCTATCTGACCATGTAAAGAAACAGATTCCATAAATGGCACAACAGGTAAGCATGTGCCCAGAGTACCTGGGTTCAAGTCTCAATTTTGCAGCTTTCAGCCATATGAACTCAAAAACAATCCATGACTCTTTGCCCATAAAATGAGATAATAATAGTAACTACCTCGTAAGTTCTCATTAAATGAATCAATCGTTGTAAAGTACTTAGAACAGTGCCTGGTACAGAGTAACTGCTATATATATTTATAATACTTATAAATGTTTACATAAATTTATATTTATATAAAGCTTCTTATATTTGTTAAATAAATAAAAACAAATTATGTAAGTTATGAACATTAAGCATGTTCTAACTAAACGTTAGCTATAAATACAACAATTCCCTTCTGGGAAGCCCAGGCCCCTTCTGCAGGAATTCCTACATACATTTCACCATGATACCTGCCATCCAGTCATGACTGGCTTGACTACAGAGAAAACACCTGGCCAAAAGCTGATGCTCCACTGCGTAACTGGACCAATCTGATTGACCCTCTCTGGAATTTCCATTGAGGATACAGGAGAGAGTCAATGAGTTGGTAGTAAGAGCTAGAATGAAAATTCACACAGAGAAATAGCAGGGATTGGGAAAGTAGCTGAGTCGTATTCACAGCACAACATGAGAAGGGATCCCTGGACCCCTGCTCATCACTCGGCTACACAGCTTAACCCTGAATCACCTTCCTATCTGTGAACTTCAATCCAGTCACCCGAGCATCCAAGCATGCTCTCTGTCCTATACTGCCTACTGCCCAGCTGTTGTTGGTTTCCCTGAGCCACAACCAAATGTCATGATTCCTCTCTTTCTTATTTCCACTTATATCTTAACACTAAACCACCATAATGTATGGAAATTTCTTGCAACTTAAATACCCTCCTCACTAAATCATAAGGAGCTATTGGGTAAACAGCAAGTTCAAAAGGAAGTTTTCAATCCTGTCTGGACATCAGAATCACCAAGAATGATTTTTTGAATGCATGGCCTGAGCCCTACCAACCAGATGCTAACTTTATAGTCTGGAGAAAAACTTAGACATTAACATATTTCTAAAGTTTCATAGAAGATTATCAATGTACACCTCAGACTGAGAATTACATGAAGAATGACATAGGCCAGGACCAGGAAAAGGGAGAGAACAAAATTAAGATCGTGATCTCATCACTGATCATGTACCAATGGACACTTTTCCAACCCACTGTAATAGGGTGTAGGATAATCTTTCCAGAATACGTAAAACTCTTTCAAAACCTTCAGTGACTCCCTACTGGGTGTAAAATAAAGCCCAAATCTGTAGCCCAGCATTCAGGCCCTCCTTGAAGGACTCCAAGTACTTCTTTCCACACCTTTCTATCCCAGTCACACCAGTGTTCTGGTCATTTCCCGAACACTCTGTGTCATTATACTTCCATGCCTTTAATTCATGCTTGTCTCTCAGCCTAAATGGCCCTCCCATCTTTTCTGTCCACCTCAAAGTAGTAATTATAAGAGAAATAACAATTTTCAGATCACATTATGCTTTCCTCAAACATTGTTACATTTCTTCCTCACAGCAGCAACCATGAAAAACAGGCTTTTTATCTCAACTTTCTGATCCAGAGACTGAGGCTCACACAGGGTAAATGACATACCCAGTGTTTCACATATAGGAGAAAGTCAATAAAAATTGACCAGAAATAGGAGACTGAACCAAGTATCTTAACATCAAAGTCCAATTTTTTTATATTTTTCACTTTGTTTTAATTAACTATACCGCACTACTTCCCAAGGTTGAAATCTTAATTTTTCAAAAATCAGATCCAATGACACGCCATTAAATCTTCCATAATGTCCCTAATCAGAGTACTTATAATGATTAATAATGATAGCTGGGCTTCCCTGGTGGCGCAGTGGTTGAGCGTCCACCTGCCGATGCAGGGGACACGGGTTCGTGCCCCGGTCCGGGAGGATCCCGCGTGCCGCGGAGCGGCTGGGCCCATGAGCCTTGGCCGCTGAGCCTGCGCATCCAGAGCACACCGCAGCAGGAGAGGCCACAACGGGGAGAGGCCCGTGTACCGCAAAAAAAAATAATAATAATAATAATAATGATAGCCACCATTTTGAATACTCTATATATGCCTGGCATTATGATAAGGGCTGCAGATATATTACAGCATAGCGGCTTAGGGGCTGCTTTACCAAGGAGGAGATAGGTGTAGAGAGCTGAAAAAACTTGTCCAGCTAATAAGTGGAAGAGCCAGGCCATTGATTACAGAGCTCATGTGCTCAACCCTTACACAATCCTCCCTCTCTACCTGGCTATTACTTTGTTTTGCTTGCTTGCTTTAAGGTTAATTATTAACATACCTTTCTTCTCTCCACTCTCAAACTCTTTGGGTTTAGGAAACTTCTCTCATCACATCCCACCACCATGGTGCTTCAAACATTTAATAACTATCTAGAAAACTTGTTAATGTGAGTCTGCCAAAGATGAGATGAGAATTTTTGAGAACCAAATCCTCAGAAGAAATTCAATTTAATTTCATTCGATCTCTAGCTACCTTTATTTTCATGGTGGCTCAACAATTCACCTTGGACGAAACACTTCATGAAAGCATTTTGCTGGTAAACCTTCTTTCACCCTGCCTGCCAAATGAGGGTCAAAATGAGGTAAGGTTTGGGAATTCCTAGGCAAGTATGAAACAGCTGACAAATCTGTGCACCCCGAACCCCTGCAACATGTCAGGCTCCAACAAGAGTCAAGTATCTGTTCCAAGAGGCTCTTTACCTCAAAAGTTGGGTACTCTCTTTCTCAATACCGTATAGGTTTTCTGAAGCTGTGGAGTCTCCTGACCACTTAATGTCTAGCTTAATTAGTGTAATAATATGAACGGTGAATGAATCCAGGAATCCCAATCTTCCAGACTGCCATGCAGTGAGTCATAATCTCATCCCTTGGAAACACACTCCTGCCATGCTTCTGACGAAGTCACACCTGTTTCTGCATTCTTTGTTCTTGATGTTTTCATCACCATGTGACTCATTGTTATTTTACCCATCTTATTTACATTATTTTGACCTGGATCCCTGATGATTTTCACCACTCCCAAACCTGTCTGGCTTACACGTGGTTCTCATTGCAACCCGGTTAAGTGCATCAACAGTGGTTTAGCAACAGGGACGCTGTTCTCCCAAACAGCTTGTGACAGTCCACGTGCAGATTTTTATCTCTTTACATAAAACTCCAGCAATGTTGCAGGCTCAGACACAGAACTTTAATACCATATGTTTCTGATATTTGATGTTTTCCCCCCTTAGGCTTTGTGAGTGGAAGAGAGATATGACATCCTTCTTGTTCTTTCACTGACAAAGGGTTCATTCACACAACCTAAAGGCGTTTGAGAATGAGTCTTCACGACGCCTTTTTTTCAAGTATTGTTATCAATTCTGTCAAATTTATAAAGATTGCAATCCATGCTCACATAAGAGGAACACTCAGTGAATCACTCTCGTCCCAGAATAGTCAGTATTTTGTATTTGTCCACTTTTAATAATAACGTTTCAGCTTCCACTCTTAGAAAGCATTTAAAATGTCTCCCCGCTGCAGTGTTTTCACAGGTGATGAAAATAAGAATGAATCCAAGTAATTTTTTTTAACCCAGTGTGCTACCAATAGGGTGTTTCAGTTATATGAAGCCAACTCTGATTCTCTGGACTGTATGTTTACCATGATCATATCAGCTTCCATGTATTAGCTTCTCTTGTGACTAATTATCTAAACTGTATTGTGCACATGCTAAGTGCCAGGACCTCTCTGCTAAGCAGATTCCACACAGAATCTCATTTGTAGGAGAGGTTTACTATTATTGAACTCATTTTACAGGAGAAGAAATTGAACATAAAGAGATTTAGCAAATTTTTCAGGCAGCCAGCTAGTAACTGTGGAGCTAGGATTTGAACCTAGGTGTGTCTGCCTCCAAAGCCCAAGCTTTTAACCACATGAACTAATTACAAAGATGCTGACTCAATACATAAGATGAGCATTCTGTCCCAGTCAGGGTTCAGTGGGCACTACTGACTGGTTTTTCTTTGGGCACAATCCATGTAATAGTCACACCAAATACACTGGCCATTTAGCAACAGCTGTGTCTGATCTTCTTGCTCCTCAAAGAAACGGAGATCAGTGATGTCCTCCTCCAAATTGTATTGAAAGGGATTTTCCAGAACCTATTCTCTGTTGCCATCAGTTCAGTCTCTCTACTTCCTTTCTTCAAATTATTTTGGCCAGTATCCTGTGAGTTATGCAGTAAAAACTGCCCAGGTTTTAGTATGCTTAAAAATAAATTTCTTGGACTTCCCTGGTGGTGCAGTGGTTAAGAATCCGCCTGCCAATGCAGGGGATATGGGTTCGATCCCTGGTCCGGGAAGGTCCCACATGCCACAGAGAAACTAAGCCCGTGCACCACAACTACTGAGCCTGCACTCTAGAACCCACGTGCCACAACTACTGAGCCTATGTGCCACAACTACTGAAGCCCGTGCACCTAGAGCCCGTGCACTGCAACGAAGACCCAATGAAGCCAAAAATAAAAAATAAAGTAAATAAAAAAAAATAAATTTCCATGTCAATTTTTACCCCCTTTCCTCTACCCAACATAAAAAACCTCCCAAATTCCTAATTTCCCTAGGCAGAGGAATAGGGAATTGCACAACAATTTGCAATATATCTTTCCAAGTACCCTTTCAGGGGTCTCTGGCATTATGTGAAGTGACTATGTAAGAGCGAAATCAAGTCTCTGGAACCGTTCTCTGCTACAGAGTGACAGGTTATTTAAGATTTTAAAAAACTTTTACCCTAGATAATACTTGAAAATCCAGCCACATATAAAGAGTTGCTTTCTCTTCTTTAAATCTGTTCCAGGGCCTCAATTCCTTGTTTCCCAGCCTACATATGCCATCATATATAATGTCTGTGGAAACATATTGATTTAAATATCAAGTTGGCAGTGGAATTGGGCTCTTTGCAAGTTACCTTGGTTTAACTACTGAAAACCTCTGTAATTGCCTTGGAGACTTGAGTCACTGGAACTTTAATTCACTTGTGCTCTCACATGGAAGAACATAACCACTCACTCTGGGCTTCTGCTCCTCCTAAGTACCTCTGGAAGGGAATGACAAACCAAGCAAACTGCCTATTTGTGGGCATGAGGGGCAACTCCAGTAAAACCTTAGCCACAAATAGCATTCTGGATATTACCCATCTGTAAGACTGGTTATTTGCCACAGCTGTCTTGGGAATCATACATCTTATGACAGTCATGAATTTTTAAAAGTACCCATTGACTTCTGACCTGTTGATTTTGAGAAGGTGAGTAAGCAAACAGTAGAGATTGTGACTCAAAATTAAACATATTTCAAGGAAAACCTGAAGGAGAGGTCAGAGCAGTGAAAGTAGAAAGCAGAGCAATGGCTTCTCCAGAAGGAACTTTCAGTTTCCCAGTGGGGCACAAAGAATTTCCATGTCTCCTATGAAATCACGTAAATTACATACTTAATATTTGTGTGAACATTTCCTTGAATTTAAAGGGTACTTTTCCATAAAAGTCCAAAGCATTTTCTTGTTTCAAGATACACTGAGGCACTAAAAAATTATGTGTAGGATACCTCTAGAATTAATTTATTGGACTCTCCCCTTTCTCAATCAACTGTATTTTGTATATACATGCATAAATGTGTGCATGTTACCATTGTTCAAGGCCATGTGGTAATGAGCTTTCTAATGTTTTCATATGTATGTACGTATGTTTCTTGTCGAGACAGTTAAGTGAGTTATCTCTGTCAGTTCATCAGTAAGAAACAATATTGAAAATAATTTCCTTTTCCTATTATTTGCATTGAAAACTAAAAGTCATTATGTAGAAAGATAAAAGAAATACCAGTCACTCCTGATTTTTTCACACTAATGTACTTTTTTTTTCTCAATTTAAAACCCATGAATTAATCAGCGTTCTCCAAAGAAACAGAACCAACAGGATGTACATGTATAGAAAGAGATTTATTATAAGGAATTGGCTCATGTGATTATGGAAGCTGAGAAGTTCCAGGATCTGCATTTGAAAGCTGAAGAGCCAGGGTGGCCAATGGTATAGTTCCAGTCTGAGTTCAAAGGCCTGAGAACCAGGAGAGGTGATAGTATAAGAGGTGACGTTTCAGTTTGAGTCGGAAGTCAGAAAAAGACCAAAATCCTGTATCAAGCAGTCAGGCAGGAGGAGTTCTCTCTTACTTAAGGGAGGGTCAGATTTCTTGTTCTATTCAGGCCTTCGACTGATTAGATGAGGCCCACCCATATTAGGAAGAGAAATCTGCTTTACTCAGTCTACTGATTCAAATGTTAATCTCATCCAAAAACAACCTCACAAACACACCCAGAATAATGTTTGAAAAATCTGGGCACCCTGTGGCCCCATCAAGTTGACATCTAAAATTAACTGTCACACCCCATACTATAACCTTTCTAGTTCACTACTTGGATCAGACCTAATTTTACTCTACTTGACATCTTACTGAGGTTTCGTAAGTTAGTCAAAGATATTCACTAAGTTTAATAGCAATATTTTAAAAATATTTAAGAGGTAAAAGTGCTTTGAGAGTTAATATACTATGAAGTAGGCAAAACACTTTATTTCCCAAGCCATTTCTTTATCTTTCTCTATAGTAATGCATATAAAAGAAAATAGGAATGATCCTCTTGCTGAATGGATCTTAATTAATGTTAACAAAGGAAGGTTTCAATAAAATATGATGTGTTATTCTGTAGTGTGGTCAGGTCAATAGGTCTGAGATTTTCTGTATCAGGAAGGTGGCTCCTTCCAACTTACCCCCAAACACTTCAGCCTCAGAAGCTTGGTGGTGGAAAACAAAGCTAGAAAGTTTCTAAAACTACCATGGACTTTCTTAAATGAAATTCCAAAATGGCAGAGCCAATATTCACAAGTTCCCTAGCTTAGCAAGCAGACAAGCAAATGTTTCAGAGTTCCTGTTTTCCATAAATACAGAAATCTTGTAATTATCTCAAGAACCATACATTATTTATCTAGTTTCATGCCTTAATGAAGGAAGACTCAGGGTTTATCACATTAAAATGAAAGGGTGGGGTGATAGATGTGGCTGGGGAGGAGAAAAGCATGGTTCTTTTCTTAATGAATCTTGCCTTATGTTTCTTCAATTTTTTTATCAGCCATTTTATGCTCTGCAGGTAGTAAACAAAAATGGTGACAGCCAAACATGCATTTTGCATCATAACAAACCTGTTGGATCTGCAAACAGTTGTTTAAGGTGCACCTTTTCCATCAGGAAAAACAATAGCATTTATTAGCAGTATTTCACTCCACTCCCATGATTTGTGTGTTCTTCACTCTCAAAGTGTCAGCTGTCAAATGAAATGATGGAGACTGACAGTTCAGAATTTTAAAAGTTCAGCTCCTTTCAAATGCACTAAATGAACAAGAGCTGCCTAATTTGGGCTGAAGAAAAAGCAACAAAAATCCCCTGTAAGTATGCAAGGTTTTATTCTACTTTTGCATGCTTAGTATGCACAGAGAATGTTAAATACTTTTCAGCTGGAGCTGGATACACTGTTAATTCTATGAGTGAGAAAGATTTCATTAGGTGAGCTTCAGGCAAGAGTGAGCTACAAATGGAATTCCCTTTTATTTTCTGAAATTCACAGTATATGACCCATATCCAATGATAAATGGTCTATAAACTCTTGCTGTATTTAATTGCATAAACTTCCATTATATTCTACTATTAACACGGGAACACTTTGACACAAGATGTCAGAAGGGAGAGAAAAACGAGTAAAAAAAAAAATAAAACTTTCACTCTTAACAAAACCAACATAACCTTAGTATCCCTCAGAATCACATTCAACATGTAAGTTCCAAGCACACTATTTTAAATATTTTTTCAACCAATTAGTTACTTTTAATTTTGGTAGCACAAAAATCTATTAATCACTATTTAATTATCTGGAGTTCTTGCCTGCCTAATTAGTGCTTTCCATATTGCATCTTCAACTAAACTGGGGACCCTATCAACTCATTTATCTGATACCTATTTGGTGCACTGGTGACTTAATTAATGAAAAGAGAAAAAAAAACTAATTTAAATGGTCATTCAAAAAAAAACGCATTAAATACTTTGAACATTAAATAAGCTGACCGATTTTATTGGGTTTTCATTGCCCTAAAAAGCATTATATAGATGCAAAATCCCATGTGACATTTCTGGGTAAATATACATTATAGAAGGAATCAGAAGCTGCAGTCACCAGTTGAGTAACAATCCCTCCTAAGTACACTGCCTGAGGTAGCGGGCTTTTGAAATCTTTTATACAAAAATGGGGACAATGATTAGACATAGGATTTTATTTGGAATTTTCTGGTGTTAGGAACACTAAGCATGATTATAAATGAAATCATGTTGTTATATTCCAGGGATATACTATAAAATGGTCTATAACTATGCTTATAATATTGAAGAAAACAAAGAGTAATTTCCAGAATGCAACCCATCCCTTCACCACATCTCCATTTGGCTCTGCCTTGCCAAGGTCTGTGAGCTTGTCCGCCAGCATTCTAGCTCACACAACACCCCGAGACAGCTTTCCTCTGGCACCCCAGTCTAGGTTAGAGGCCTCCCTGGATGCTCTCACAGCACCTGGGCATAAACCTTTGTCTTCTCACTTACTGTGAGGAAGCAGTGTTGTACAGAACATGGCTTTGGCCTGAGAAGGTCTAGATTCAGCCACCAACTAGGTTGTTAGGATCAAATGAAATGGTCTAAGTAAAGCATCTGGTGCAGTGCCTGACACATCGTAAATGTATCATAACCATTAGATATTTTTTTAAATCATACTGTACTATACTTGTCTCTTCAGATGTTTCTCCTACTAGATCCTGAGCTCCTTGTGTAAAGAGACACATGATCCATCTTTGTATCTCCAAAGCCCGGCACAGTGTCTGACAGACAGTAAGCATTATGTATGCTTGTGTAATAGATGGACAGAGCAACAAATCTTCAGTAAAAGAATCTAAGGGATTTAAGAGTAAAATAAGCAAGCAGAAGTCAAATTGCCCCTCCTTCTTACAGAGGGCAGTAAGAATTCTGAGGCACAAATCCATACATGCTAAGTGCTTATATCATAGTTCACATTTTAAAAAAATATTGGTTACCTAGCTTTTATTAACACCTACACTGTTTTCTCTGGATCTCCAATAACTTGTGAAGTAGACATAGGTATCTAATTCCTAATCTGACTATTCATTTTGTGAGTCTCAACAGTTAAAAAATTATCCACTGGAAATCAGAAGTTGTCATTACATGAAAATTATCAGCAGTGAACTGACGACTTTTAAGATTAAGTCAAACTCCCTCTGCATTTAACATCCCACCTATTCTAATCCATAGAATCAACATCTTGACAACATCTTGATCCTGCTGAAAATATGTCTACAATTTCCTATGCAAATAGAATAAAAATTTTTAAGTTAAACTGAAAATCTTTTCAAAATGCAGGATTTCAAAAAGTTTATTAAAGTGACATTGGAGACATGCTCAAGTCACAGGCAAAGACTGTGGACATATCAAGGTCAAACTGAATAAAAGGAAAATAAAGCAGATGAGATTCAAAAAAGACCAATTTGAAAACCAAAAGATTTAGGAAAACCCATTTGAAGCTTAATAAAGCCATAGCATATTTTTGCAAAATTGATCCTTTTTTGTGAGAAAAGATTATTCAAACATCTAAGACTTGGTTAATTCTTCATTTGCTCTAAAGATTACAGAATAGTTTTTATATAGCCTAAATTTTGTTTTTAAAATATTTTCATTATTTTTGATTTTATATATCTAGATAAAGTCCTAACCAAACCTTTCCCACCACTGTCTATAAAATATTGGTTTCAATTTTAAGTAAATTCACAATAAGTTGTCTTTTCTGGTACCATCTAGACACTGGTTTGCGAGAGAGAATTGTTCTTTGATGTTGCAACCAGCAGTACTCTTGTTTCCGCATCCCACCATCTTCTAATAACTTCCAGGGGAGCCTAGGATGCTAATGTGGGGCATTCTTCAATTCAAGTTCACAGACAATGCATTTTTTAAAGGGAAAACAAATGGAGTTCTGCAGAGATCTTATGAGGCAACTCTCACCTCAAGAAAAGTCCCTTTTCATGGTGTAGTGCCCATTTTGCAGAACTCTTTGTTCCAGAGAAATAAGGTGATGGAAATATCCTAACTCTACTGCACTAGGAAATGGGTACTTAATCCACAGGGGCTTCATAACCAAATCACATTCACTGCCAGACACTGCAGTGCTCCAAACAGTCAATAATGACCATGTGTTGCTGAATATATTATGTACAATATTCCAGAATGTTTTTAATCCTCTCCCACCTTGTTTTGCTTTGCTTTTTCTTTCCTGGTATAACCATTGGTTGAGTAAGAAAAAGAGAGAATCTATAAAATAATATTTTATCTAATTTCTGATGTTGAAATTACTGAAAGGAAAAATACATAATACTAAACTATTTGTACTTTTTATATAATACTTCTAAAAACATATTATAGTTCAACATTCTTTAAAACTATTCTATGGTCTGTGAATACCATTTGCCCAAGGATATTTACTTTATATTATTGGTGATTATGTATTATACATCCTGTGTTTTTCAAATATGACAAGGTATTTTTGTTTCCATTTGAGTGATATCTTTAAGAAAAATTTAAACATATTCATCAGAATTCTAAAGATAATTTTTTTTCCTCGATCTCTCTGTCAAGTCATTTCAGCTCTAATTCAGTTAAATTCTGGACAGATATCAGAGTTCTATTTACTGATTATTTCTTCTTCCCTTTGGGATCATAAGACTTTAAGTGAAAAAAAAAAATCTAAAAGATTTATTGCTAATGGGATTCTACAAATGTTATCTTTGTTCAGAGAAAAAGTAATATATGATCCTGGCTTTGTACAGCATCTTTACTGTTCTTTTTTTGAATATGTATAACTCATTTAGAGACCAAGGATAGACAGTAACTCATCATTTTTGCTACCTGCCTTAGAATATCTGCATTTTATCTGTTTGAAAATAATATAAACTTGTGATTTAATTTATGTCATAACTTCGATTCATCACCACATTCATTGTAAACAAAGAGGCTCTGAATAATGAACAAAATGCTTATTGTTTACCAGAAGAAAGGTCATAACATGTTATATTTACATTTATGTCATGTCTTATTATTAAGTCTGTATAAACCATCTTCCTTCATTATTTCTGAATGGGAGATTGATGATAAGTGCTATATTGAAGATTTTTTTAATCATTTTTATTTGTCTAGCTAATTTGTGTGCTGACACATTTCAAGGCTGACTCTATGATTTGCTTGTTAAGTTATTAGGGATTTGTAGCTCCTGAAAATCAAGAACACGTCCCTAAATTTAACACCTGATGGGTCGACAGCTTCACGGGAGAGAGGTCAGCTGCCCGGTGAAAGAAGAAGAAATCTGTCTGCGTGATCCTAATTTGCTTTGTATAACTGACATCAGGCATGGAACTGGGAATGATTTGTTGTTATGTTAAGCAGCAGGGAAGCTTATGGCTTATTATTTTTACTCCTGATACAACTGAAACAATGGGTGAGTAATGAGGGGACCACAGATAATCATAACGATACTAGGCAATGAACTGTGTGCGCCCGGGTGATAGGGCAGGTTTTCTCAGACCGTGATGGCCAGTAAGCTAATACAAACTATAAATACGCAGATTAGTCAAATCTTTATTACATCTGTAAACAGCCACTGGCGTGTTTTTCCTCTCCCACTTTATAATTTTGATGATTCTGACTCCAAGCCCTATCTTACATTCAAGGAAATTTAAATTAAAAGAAAATGTATCACACTGCGACAGGGAAATAAAAATGTACCCAGTAACACCGAACAGTCACACAATTAAAGGACCGACATGAACACTGGTTTTCTATCCCTAGAACACCTAGAAATTGATTCCTTACCCAGTACAAGTCTATCCAATTTCCACCCCTTCTCCATCCCTCCCCACCCATTTCAGTGAACTTAGCTAGCCCAAGATTTCTCATTTGCTATGCTCTGTCCCTTGTTTAAACTAAAGAAAATACAGGATCAGTCCTCTTTTTTTCTTACTGTAAAGTCTCTTCAGAATCTAATTCAATGAGATTGTATTTGTTACAATGAATGCAGATTGTTCAATGGGGCAGATTTAAGAAATGCTGAAAAAGAGTTCAGGGGTTTGCAGGGTGGGGGCTTGCTGTATGGTGGGGGGTGGAGTTTTATACATCACCCCATGTTTGTTAAGGTCTAAAAGTACTGAAAAGGATTTGTTCTGTTTGTGTGAAGGGCCTCCGTGCTCTGGGTCTCTAAGATGTTATACCAAGCTTTTTAGCACATGCACTCTCTCTTGATCTTGGGCCTGACATGACCAAAACCCAGGGCTCAGGCTCTCCAGGACTGACCCACCTTGTCACTCCAATCCGGCATCCAGGAGTCTGCTACCCAAACAGTTGGCTTCCTGCAATTAACATGTTGTTTATTTTAAAATATGAATTTGGAATATTGTTTCTGCATATCCTATTATTTCAAGGAAGTGTTTTGTATGCTAAATGTTTTCACTTACCAGATTAACTGTTACTAAAAGATCTGAGATCTCTCAGGAAAATGCAGATCTTTAATCACGTAATATGAACTAAACAATCAATTTTTAGAGTCACTGACAATACTGACAGCCCTAGAAAGAGTTCCAAGCCATAGGGTTGCATTCTCCAGTTATAAGTTGCCAGTCATAGACCTGGGTGCTATTCCTTGACTCCATCACTGCCCTGTGCTCTATGATTGGGAATTCCATACAACTCCATTTCACTATTTACCATGACGTATAGACCAAAGGGCTTAGACATATTTCATCAACCTAGAAAGAATGCATCACTGAGAAAATATGTAGATGCATATACGTGTGTGCATGTGTATATATATTAAACAGGCTAGACTTGATGGGGTACAATCAAAAATTAGTTTTCTTCTTCTCTGCTACTATTTTAAGAAATTCTCTGTTAGATCTCCTTTCTGCTCTCTTGGAAAATATCTTGGGCAGTCCCCTGTGGTTTTGTGGTCACTTTTGGTTATCAGAACAGTATTATTTTCAGGTGTGAAAATATCCAATCCAATCTAAATCAAAACTTGAATCATTTCAAAGCTTTCTCCCCTCCCCAGCCCATGCAGGACTTGCAACTTGAGATAACAAATGGGAAAATGCGGGTAGGGAACAGTCTGAGGAGGGGGACAGATGGGTGGGACAAAGATTTTCTTGATCAGTGTGTATGTAATGTGGTCCTTTCTCTTCAGACTCTATTTCATGGACTGCTCTGGGGACTCTGGAGATCCCCAGACAGGGACGTAAGTACTACCCCATCACTGCACAGGCAATACATGCTCGGGCTAACTGTTTCTGATTCTGCCTCAGCTTTTAATTTGGTTCTACATCCTACGACTCCTGCCCCTGTATCTTAGTCGTTCAGGCTGCTGAAACAAAATATCTTAGGATCCATGGCTTATAAACAACAGAAATTTATTTCTCACAGTTCTGGAAGTTAAGAAGTCTAAGATCAGGGTAACAGCATGGTTGGGTGAGAGCCCTCTTCTGGGCTGCAGACTTCTCATTTTATCCTTACATGATGGAAGGGGCAAGGGAACTCTCCTGACCTCTTTTATAAGGGCACTAATCTCATTCATGAGGGCTCTACCCTCATGGCCTTATCAGCTCCCAAAGGCCCTCCTAATACTCTTACATTGGGCATTAGGATTTCAACATATGAATTTTGGGTGGATACAAGCCTTCAGACCATAACACCCTGGAAGGCAACACTCATGTGCACGGTCCTTTCTAAGTGGCTCTAGCCATCAACAGTTCAGGTATCCAGGTGGCCCGTAGGAAAATTCAGCCACAATGCCCCTCAAACTCTGAAAGTAAAAGTCACTCTTAACATAGCTCTCTCTCCAGGCTCTTTTCCAACTCAATGTTGGTTCTGGACCTGGAAGTTTCAGAAGTGGGGGAATGATATGTCAGTCTTTTCTTCTGGCAGACACCTCCAATGTCTGTGTATTGTTCTTTTGAAACTTTCACATGGCTGGGGGAAACTAAGAACAATGCAAACTTTCTTTTACTACAAATGAAAACTGATTTTAAAAAATGGGCAAGAAATCTGAATAGACAGCTCTCCAAAGAAGATATATAAATGACTCCTAAGCACATGGAAAGATACTCAACATCGTTAGCCATCTTGGAAATGTATATCAAAACCAAAATGAGATACCACTTCACACCTACTAGGATGGCTATCATAGGGTAGCTAATAACAAGTGTTGGCCGGGGTATGGAAGAATTGGAATCCTCATACATTGCTAGTGAAAGTATAAAATGGTTCAGCCACTGTTGAAAACAGTCTGGCAGTTCCTCAAAAGATTAAATACAGAGGTACTATACTAAGCAGCAATTGCACTCCTAGGTATACACGTCAGAGAAATAAAAACATATGTGCACACAAAAATTTGTATGCAAATATTTATAGCACCACTAGTCATAGTAGCAAAAAGTAAAACTAACCCAAAGATCCATCAACTAATGAATGGCTAAATAAAATACAGTATATCTATACATTGGAATATTACTAGGCAATAAAAAGAGGTACTGATACATGCTACAATGTGGATGAAACTTGAAAACATTATGCTAAGTGAAAGAAGGTAGTCACAAAAGACAAACAAATTGTATGAGTCCATTTGTATGAAACATCCAAAACAGGCAAATCTATAGAGACAAAAACTAGATTAGTGGTTGCCTAGGACTGGGAGGTGAGAAGGAGGTGATGGCTAAGGGGTGAAGAGTTTCTTTTGTGGGTAATGAAAATGTTTTAACATTGATTCTTGTAATGGTTTCTCAAGTCTGTGAATATATTAAAAGCCATTGGATTGCACACTTTACTCTGATGAATTGTATATTATGTGAATTATATCTCAATCATAGAGCTATGTTAATAAACATATCCTCACTCTCATTCTTCAAAAGTCTAGAATTCTGTTCTACACACTAGAAGAGAAAGGTTAGTCCTGTACAGACGAGCTTCACACCTTTCCTTAGAATGTGCAGTATTTATCATTGATTTCTTCAGCTTTCACGTCACAACCAAGACACCAAGAGAGAAAATCCCACTTAACAATCTGTAAAATTAATAAATATCTAAAACATTACTCATAGCATTTCATTTGTCTTTTCTTCATGCTCCAATTTCAGAATAATAATTTAAACTTCCAAACTTTGCAGAATGGTACATATATTTCATAGGCCGCATTACTCTCTTAACTGATTCAGTTTCCCACAACTCTGCTGGTTATGTATTTCAATTAAAGGATTAAGTGCTAGTATTACAATAAACTCAATAAACATTTGAGGACTGCCCAACTATTCTAATATGAATATAGTATATTGTTTAATGAATTCCAATATTCTAATCTTTAAACAACTCTATAAGGTAAGTGCTATTAAATAACTTCACAGATAAGGAAACTGAAGCTCAGAATGGTTAAAAATGTATGCAAAATAAAGCAGTCAATGCGTGACTGAGCCAGGACTCAAATCAGCATGTCTGTCCCTCACTCAAAGCCTCTGAGATTCTTTTTTTTCGGCTCTCCAATGATAAGAGAAATATTCACATAAATTGTAAATAAAATGCCTAATTGCTGCTTCTAAGGGTAAGACCTGAGAATATGTAAGAGTATGCAAAGTAAGTTTGAAAAAACTTGGCCTTTTGCCATAAGCAACTTATTTTTAAGTTTTAGAAATTGGGACATAGATTGTCATCAGTCAGGCTCTGTCCATCTCTGAGTGTGTTCTCTCTTAAAACACTGATGTCGCTTAAATTTTATTTTGGAAATGTATTCTTACAAAAACAGTGGAAAATGTGGCAGAGATTATCATGAGAATAAAAACTGAGACTGTAGATTCTAAGAAAGGCAATGAAACAATGTGAGAATGTCAATGGCCAGTTGAGAGAGTCACTTCAACATGCAGAGTACTTTGCCATCTTAGTATTACCTTCCATAAAGACTAACTCAGGAGACCTTCAAGATGCAGAGGAGTAAGATGTGGAGATCACCTTCCTCCCCACAAATACATCAGAAATACATCTACATGTGGAACAACTCCTACAGAACACCTACTGAACGCTGGCAGAAGCCCCCAGACTTCCTAAAAGGAAAGAAAATCCCCACATGCCTGGGTAGGGCAAAAGAAAAAAAAAAAACAGAGACAAAAGAATAGGGAGAGGACCTGCACCTCTGGGAGGGAGCTGTGAAAGAGGAAAGTTTCCACACACTAGGAAGCCCCTTCACTGGCGGAGATGGGGTGGGGGGAGCTTCAGAGCCACAGAGGAGAGCATAGCAATAGGGGTGCAGAGGGCAAAGCAGAGAGATTCCCACAAAGAGGATCAGTACTGACCAGCACTCACCAGCCTGAGAGGCTTGTCTGCTCACCCACCGGGGCAGATGGGGGCTGTGAGCTGAGGCTCGGGCTTCAGATATCAGATCCCAGGGAGAGGACTGGGGTTGGCTGCATAAAGGCAGCCTGAAGGGGGCTACTGCACCACAGGTAGCTGGGAGGGAGCCTGGGAAAAAGTCTGGACCTGCCGGAGAGGCAAGAGACCATTGTTTCGGGCTGCGCAAAGAGAAGGGATTCCTGCTCCGTGTGCCCACAGAAGGCAGAGCACTGACCTAAGCGAGCTCCAGAGACAGGCGTGAGCCATGGCTATCAGCTCAGACCCCAGAGACGGGATGAACTGCTAATGCTGTCACCACTGCCAACAAGAATCCTGTGTGCAAGCGCAGGTCACTACCCACACCCACCCAGGAGGATGTGCAGCATGCTACTGCCAGGGTCCCGTGATCCAGGGACAACTTCCCTGGGAGAACACACAGTGTGCCTCAGGTTGTTGCTATATCACGCTGGACTCTGCCACTGCAGGCTCGCCCTGCATTCCAATTATGACTACTGTACCCCTCCTTCTCCGAAGCCTGAGGGAGCAAGAGAGCCCTAATCAGCTGCTGCTTTAACCCCTTCCTGTCTGGGCAGGGAACAGATACCTGAGGGCGACCTACTCGCAGAGGCGGGGCCAAAACCACAGCAGAACCCCAGGAGCTGTGTGAACAAAGAAGAGAAAGGGAACTTCTCTGGGCAGCTCAGGAGCAGCAGATTAAATCCCTACAACCAACATGATAAACCCTGCATCTGTGGAATACCTGAATAGACAACAAATGTTCACAAACTTCAGGCAGTGGACTTTGGAAGCAACGGGAGACTTGGGGTTTGCTTTCTGTGTCTGCTTTCTTTTTGGTTTTAGGTTTATCTTAGTTTTTAGTGATTATCACTGGTGGATTTGTTCATTGGCTTGGTTGCTCTCTTTGTTTTTTTTATTTTATTTTATTTTTCCTTTTTTCTCTTTTTGTGAGTGTGTATGTGACTCTTTGTGTGACTCTGTCTGTTTAGGTTTGCTTTTACCATTTGTCCTAGGGTTCTGTCTGTTCATTTATTTTGTTTGTTTTAGGATTTTTTGTTATTCTTGCTGTTTGTTTTTCTTTTTACGAGTGTGTGTATTTATGTTTCTTTGTATGATGTTGTCTGTTTAGTTTTGCTTCTACCATTTGGTTTGGGGTTCTATCTGTTCGGGGTTATTTGTTGTTTTCCTGTTTTTGTTTTTTTCTTCTTTTTCATACAAGCCATGTGGCTGGCAGGGTCTTAGTGCTCTGGCCAGGTCTCGGGCCTGAGCCTCAGAGGTGGGAGAACCATGTCCAGGACATTGGACCACGATAGACCTCCTGGACCCACGTAATATCAATTGGTGACAGCTCTCTCAGAGATCTCTGTCTAAACGCTAACATCCAGCTCCACCCAATTGCCAGCAAGCTCCAGTGCTGGACACCCCATGTCAAACAACGAACGAAAAAGGAACATGACCCCACCCATTAGCAGAGAGGTTGCCTAAAGTCATACAAAGTTCACAGACAGCTCAAACACACCACTGCACATGGCCCAGCCCACCAGAAGGACAAGATCCAGCACCACCTACCCAGACCACAGGCACCTGTCCCCTCCATCAGGAAGCCTACACAAGTCACCGAACCAAGGGCAAACACCAAAAACGATGGGAACTACGAACCTGCAGCCTGTAAAAAGGAGACGCCAAACACAGTAAGTTAAACAAAATGAGAAGACAGAGAAGTATGCAGCAGATGAAGGAGCAATGTAAAAACACACCAGACCAAACAAATGAGGAGGAAATAGGCAGTCTACCTGAAAAAGAATTCAGAGTAATGATAGTAAAGATGATCCAAACTCTTGGAAACAGAATGGAGAAAATACAAGAAATGTTTAACAAGGACCTAGAAAAACTAAAGGGCAAACAAACAATGATGAACAACACAATAAATGAAATTAAACATGCTCTGGAAGGAATCAACAGCAGAATAACTGGTGCAGAAGAATGGATAAGTGACCTGGAAGATAAAATAGTGGAAATAACTGCCACCGAGCAGAATAAAGAAAAAAGAATGAAAAGAATTGAGGACAGTCTCAGAGATGTGTGGGACAACATTAAATGAACCAACATTCGGATTTTACAGGTCCCAGAAGAAGAAGAGAAAAAGAAAGGTTCTGAGAAAATATTTGACAGATTATAGTCGAAAACTTCCCTAACATGGGAAAGAAAATAGTCAAACAAATCCAGGAAGCAAAGTGTCCCATACAGGACAAATACAAGGAGAAACACACCAAGATACATATTAATCAAACTATGGAAAATTAAATACAAAGAAAAAATATGAAAAGCACCAAGGGAAAAGCGACAAATAATATACAAGGAAATCCCCATAAGGTTAACAGCTGATCTTTCAGCAGAAACTCTGCAACTCTGAAGGGAGTGGCAGGACATATTTAAAGTGATGAAAGGGAAGAAACTACAACCAAGATTACTCTACCCAGCAAGTACCTCATTCAGATTCCACAGAGAAATTAAAACCTTTACAGACAAGCAAAAGTTAAGAGAATACAGCTCTACCAAAACAGCTTTACAACAAATGCTAAAGGAACTTGTCTAGACAGGAAACACAAGAGAAGGAAAAGACCCAGAAAATCAAACCCAAAACAATTAAGAAAATGGTAATAGGAACATACATATCAATAATTACCTTAAGTGTAAATGGATGAAATGCTCCAACCAAAAGACACAGACTGGCTGAATGGATATAGAAACAAGACCCATATATATGCTGTCTACAAGAGACCCACTTCAGACCTAGGGACATATACAGACTGAAAGTGAGGGGATGGAAAAAGATATTCCATGCAAATGGAAATCAAAAGAAAGCTGGAGGAGCAATTCTCATATCAGACAAAATAGACTTAAAATAAAGACTGATTACAAGAGACAAAGAACGACACTACATAATGATCAAGGGATCAATCCAAGAAGAAGATATAACCATTATAAATGTATATGCACCCAACAAAGGAGCACCTCAATAAATAAGGCAAATGCTAACAGCCACGAAAGGGGAAATCGACAGCAACACAATAATAGTAGGGGAATTTAACACCCCACTTTCACCAATGGACAGATCATCCATAATGAAAATAAATAAGGAAACACAAGCTTTAAATGACACATTAAACCAGATGGACTTAATTGATATTTAGAGGACATTCCATACAAAAATAACAGAATATACTTTCTTCTCAAGTGCTCATGGAATATTCTCCAGGTTAGACCACATCTTGGGTCACAAATCAAGCCTTAGTAAATTTAAGAAAATTGAAGTAGTATCAGGTATCTTTTCCAACCACAATGCTATGAGACTAGATATGAATTACAGGAAAAACACTGTAAAAATTACACACACAGAGGCTAAACAATACACTAGTAAATAACCAAGAGATCACTGAAGAAATCAAAGAGGAAATGAAAAAATACCTAGAAAAAATGACAATGAAAACACGATGACCCAAAACCTATGGGCCACAACAAAAGCAGTTCTGAGAGGGAAGTTTATAGCAATACAATCCTACCTAAAGAAACTAAAAAATCTCAAATAAACAACCTAACCTTACACCTAAAGCAACAAGAGAAAGAAGAAAAAAAAAATCCGAAGTTAGCAGAATGAAAGAAATCATAAAGATCAGATCAGAAATAAATGAAAAGAAATGAAGGAAACGATAGCAAAGAGCAATAAAGCTAAAATCTGGTTCTTTGAGAAGATAAACAAAATTGATAAACCCTTAGGCAGACAAATCAAGAAAAAAAGGGAGAAGACTCAAATCAACAGAATTAGAAATGAAAAAAGGAGAAGTAACAACTGACACTGCCGAAATACAAAGAATCATGAGACACTACTACAAGCAACTATATGCCAATAAAATGGACAACCTGGAAGAAATGGACAAATTCTTAGAAACGTACAACATTCCAGGACTGAACCAGAAAGAAATAGAAAATATGAACAGATGAATCACAAGCACTGAAATTGAAACTGTGATTAAAAATCTTCCAAAAAACAAAAGCCCAGGACCAGATGGCTTCACAGGTGAATTCTATGAAACGTTTACAGAAGAGCTAACAACTATCCTTCTCAAACTCTTCCAAAATATGGCAGAGGGAAGACACTAGCAAACTCATTCTATGAGGCCAACATCACCCTGATACCAAAACCAAACAAAGGTGTCACAAAAAAAGAAAACTACAGCCCAGTATCACTGATGAACATAGATGCAAAATCCTCAACAAAATACTAGGAATCAGAATCCAACAGCACATTAGAAGGATCATACACCACATTAAAGTGGGGATTATCCCAGGAATGCTAGGATTCTTCAATATACACAAATCAATCAATGTGATACACCATATTAACAAATTGAAGGAGAAAAACCGCATGATCATCTCAATAGATGCAGAAAAAGCTTTTGACAATATTCAACACCCATTTATGATAAAAAACCCTCCAGAAGGTAGGCATAGAGGGAACACACCTCAACATAATAAAGGCCACATATGACAAACCCACAGCCAACATCGTCTTCAATGGTGAAAAACTGAAACCATTTCCCCTAAGATCAGGAACAAGACAAGGTTGCCCACTCCCACGACTATTATTCAACATAGTTTTGGAAGTTTTAGCCACAGCAATCAGAGAAGAAAAATAAGTAAAAGTAATCCAAATCGGAAAACAAGAAGTAAAACTGTCACTGTTTGCAGATGACAAGATACTATATATAGAGAATCCTAAAGATGCTACCAGAAAACTAATAGAGCTAATCAATGAATTTGGTAAAGTAGCAGGATACAAAATGCACAGAAATCTCTTGCATTCCTATACACTAATGACGAGAAATCTGAAAGAGAAATTAAGGAAACACTCCTATTTACCATGGCAGCAAAAAGAATAAAATACCTAGGAATAAACCTACCTAAGGAGACAAAAGACCTGTATGCAGAAAACTATAAGACACAGATGAAAAAAATCAAAGATGATATAAACAGATGAAGAGATACACCATGTTCTTGGATTGGAAGAATCAACATTGTGAAAATGACTATATTACCTAAAGCAATCTACAGATTCAGTGCAATCCCTATCAAACTACCAGTGGCATTTTTCACAGAACTAGAACAAAAACTTTCACAATTTGTATGGAAACACAAAAGACCCTGAATAGCCAAAGCAATCTTGAGAATGAAAAACGAATGGAGTGGGAGGAATAAGGCTCCGGACTTCAGACTATACTGCAAAGCTACAGTAATCAAGACAGTATGGTACTGGCACAAAAACAGAAATATACATCAATGGAACAGGATAGAAAGCTCAGAGATAAATCCACGCACCTATGGTCACCTTATCTTTGATAAAGGAGGCAAGAATACACAATGGAGAAAAGACAGCCTCTTCAATAATTGGTGCTGGGAAAACTGGACCGCTACATGTAAAAGAATGAAATTAGAATACTTCCTAACACCATACACAAAAATAAACTCAAAATGGATTGAAAACCTACATGTAAGGCCAGTCACTATAAAACTCTTAGAGGAAAACATAGGCAGAACACTCTAAGACATAAATCAAAGCAAGATCCTTTTTGACCCACCTCCTAGAGAAATGGAAATAAAAACAAAAATAAACAAATGGGACCTAATGAAAGCTAAAATCTTTTGCACAGCAAAAGAAACCATAAACAAGATGAAAAGACAACCCTCAGAATGGGAGAAAATATTTGCAATCAAAGCAACTGACAAAGGATTAATCTCCAAAATATACAAGCAGCTCATGCAGCTCAATATCAAAAAAACAAACAACCCAATCCAAAAATGGACAGAAGACAAATAGACATTTCTCCAAAGAAGATATACAGATTGCCAACAAACACATGAAAGGATGCTCAACATCACCAACATTAGAGAAAGGCAAATCAACACCACAATGAGGTATATAACCTCACACCGGTCAGAAAGGCCATCATCAAAAAATCTACAAACGATAAATGCTGGAGAGGGTGTGGAGAAAGGGAACCCTCTTTCACTGTTGGTGGGAATGTAAATTGCTACAGCCACTATGGAGAACAGTATGGAGGTTCCTTAAAAAACTAAAACTAGAACTACCATACAACCCAGCAAACCCACTACTGGGCATATACCCTGAGAAAACCGTAATTCAAAAAGACACATATACCACAGTGTTCATTGCAGCACTGTTTACAATATCCAGGACATGGAAGCAACCTAAGTGTCCATCGAGAGATGAATGGATAAAGAAGATATGACACATATATACAATGGAATATTACTGAGCTATAAAAAGAAATGAAATTGAGTTATTTGTAGTGAGGTGGATGGACCTAGAGTCTGTCATACAGAATGAAGTAAGTCAGAAAGAGAAAAACAAATACTGTATGCTAACACACATATATGGGATCTAAAAAATAATGGTTCTGGTGAACCTAGGGGCAGGACAGGAATATAGATACAGACATAGAGAATGAACTTGAGGACAGTGGGAGAGGCAAAGGTAAGCTGGGACAAAGTGAGAGAGTAACACTGACATATATACACTACCAAATGTAAAATAGATCCTAGTGGGAAGCAGCTGGATAGCACAGGGTGATCAGCTCAGTGCTTTGTGACCACCTAGTGGGGTGAGATTGGGATGGTAGGAGGGAGGTGCAAGGGGGAGGGGATATGGGGATATATGTATACATACAGCTGATTCACTTTGTTACACAGCAGAAACTAACACAACACTGTAAAGCAATTATACTCTAATAAAGATGTTAAAAAAATAATAATAATAAAAACAATAAATAAATAAATTAAATCCTCAAAAAAAAGACTAATCAGTATGCAAGGCAAAGTCAGTGTAGCTTCAAAGAAATTTAAAATGCTCTTCCTTTAAAAATATAATTATGGCTTCAGGGCTTCCCTGGTGGCACAGTGGTTGAGAGTCCGCCTGCCGATGCAGGGGACACGGGTTTGTGCCCTGGTCCAGGAAGATCCCACATGCTGCAGAGCAGCTAGGCCGGTGAGCCATGGCCACTGAGCCTGCGCGTCCGGAGTCTGTGCTCCACAAAGGAGAGGCCACAACAGTGAGAGGCACGCATACCGAAAAAAAGAAAAAAAAAATTATGGTTTCAAAAGAAAATTCATAATTGCTGTTTTTGAAAATCACTTACCCTTCTGCCTATTCCTCATTTGTAAAATGCAGTGTTCTGGCTATGGCTCCATGCCTGCTCCAGTTCTAGGAATGCGTCAACTCCAAAGCTTGTTCCTGTCTTCTCTTTGTATCCTCCTGGACTTTATTAAAGAAAATACAACCAAATCATAATATTAAGGTGTGTTTACAGTTTACAGCTGCAGAGTGAGTAGAATTAATTTACATCAATTAAATTGTTCCATCATTCACAAATATGAACTGACAATCCAGGAGCAGTGGCCATTTGGGGAAAGACAATGGTATGAAAGAGAAGGATGAAAACTAACAACGACCCAAAAAATGTGACCTTTGCTGAAACAGGGATATACTTTTTAAAAATTCTGATTACTCTCCTCAGAGAGACTAAATAAGTGAATATATCCATAAAACTAGAATAGGCCACAATAAGAGCAATATAAGACATTAAATTGTTATAGACATTAAAGAGATATTAGAAATATGAATGACAAAATTAAATCTGGTGTATAAACTAAATAAGAGAAAAAAATGTTGCAATAACCAAACTGGTGATCAGGAATACGGAGTTGAGAGAATTTTCTAGAACTAAGAGAAAAACAAAAAAGAGTAAGGAAAATATTAAAAGATGTAGCTTTCTAACATCCATCTAGCAAGAAATTGAGAGGTGGAGAAGAGTAAAGGGGTAAAGGAAATAATTTTTTAGAAAGAGAAAATTCTATGAACTGAAGCAGATAAAAAAAAAAGATTAGCATGAAAGAATGATAGTTTGAATTGTCTTTGAATGCTGTAAAACAGTGGAGCAATTCCTCTAATGGTCTGAGAAGAAATCATTTTAACCCATAATTTTATTGTCAAGTATAAAAGCAAAATAAAAAAAAAATTTTCAGTCTGGCAAGAACCAGGAAAACTTACTGCCCAAGCCACTCCCATAAAAGCCATTTATTGAGAAGGATACCCCAGGAAAATGAAAAAGAATAGAAACTAGAGGATGACCTAAGATAACAAGAAACAGGAGCAACTGAGTATGAATGAGAGGAAGTGAAGAAAACTCAAAAACGTTAAAAAAGGTTTTGCTATCCATTCATGAATTATGCTAAGAATATTTTCCTTCACAGGGGTTTAGTGACTTAACACTCAGTATATTTCTTCTTCTGTGCATCCATGTACAATAGTTGATTTTACAATGAGTAATATTCACATAATGTTAATATTATAAGGACTGTTTTATTAATTTTAAAGTTTTGGTCTCAACTTTTATAAACAAAGCATGAAGTCTTAGTAATAGTTAATTATAATTATATAATGGAATGTAAATGTTATAAATCTTGAAAAGGTAAAAATAATAATATAGCCAAAAAATCCACAAAATCACATCTTCTTTGACACTGCCTAAAGTTAGTAAATCACAAAATAAAGTCATAAATATAATATTACAATACAAATTAGCAGAAAGCAAGCACAGAGGTCGAATGTACTGATGAGTCATCAGGCATTTTTTAAAGCTGATAAAGCTAAAAAGAATTTGACAAAATATATGACTTAGGGCCTCCCTGGTGGCGCAAGTGGTTGAGAGTCCGCCTGCCGATGCAGGGGATACGGGTTCGTGCCCCGGTCTGGGAGGATCCCATATGCCGCGGAGCGGCTGGGCCCGTGAGCCATGGCCGGTGGGCCTGCGCATCCGGAGCCTGTGCTCCGCAACGGGGGAGGCCACAACAGTGAGAGGCCCGCATACCGCAAAAAGAAAAAAAAAAAAAAATATATATATATATATATGACTTAATATTTATAATGGTAAGTAACAAAATAACTGAAAAATGGAAACTGTTCAAAGTTTCTTTTAACTTGGAGGATGAAGAGAGATCTGTCCTATTCATTCTAAACCTTTCTAATGGGTTGGATTTTTATTCAACAGTTTAGATATTACTTTAAATTTTTTATAAAGTTTAACCTATTTCAGTACATAAAAAGCGTAACAGAAATACACCAAAATGTTAATAGTCATTTTTTTTCTGGATGGGAGAAATCCTGGATGATTTTTCATATCACTTTTTCATATTTTGTTAGTTTCCAAATGTCCCATGCATAATACTTTCTTCTTCAGAAAGCATAAATTAAATTTAATTTTTATGTCCTTGATAAAGTCATCTAACACGATTTTGAAAATGCAAAATCATTAGTATTTTATATTTCTTTGACCTGCACTTTGAAGGTCATGACAGCATGAAATCAGGATAAATCGTACAAGGTTTCTCTAGCAACGTACCTGTTTACCCATTCCCAAACTCTACAGCAAGAGAAAGTGTCTCTGTCCGCCATAAAGGTAATAGTACTAATAGCCAAGAATAGCCCTGTCCACTCGGGTGTTTCACTAAATGTTTGCCCTTAGTGGTCCCCACCAGCCCAAGTTCTTGTCCTCCACTTTATATATTCAGGAATCCAATTTCCCAGCTCACTCAAGAGTGACAGGATTCTCAGTAGCCAATTCCTATTAGTCTAGCAAGAGTGGGCTAGATTACCCAAAACAACAGCACTTTCAAAAATAGAACTGCCAACGTTTCCATCAGCAGAACCAAATACCCTTTCCCTGGAATTGGTCTGTAAATACACTGGGAAGGATGATAATAAAGGTTAGTATTTGTTGAGCACCCCATGTGCCTAAATTGGATGCGTTAGACTTTTCTTCGCCTTTTTTTTAACTCCATCCTTCATATCCCCTTTCCACGTATTACCTTCCTGCCTCTTGTCAGTAATACTTCTTTTTAAAATTTATTTATTTCTGGCTGCATTGGGTCTTTGTTGCTGCGCGCGGGCTGTCTCTAGTTGCGGCGAGCAGGGGCTACTCTTCGTTGCGGTGCGTGGGCTTCTCACTGCGGTGGCTTCTCTTGTTGCGGAGTACAGGCTCTAGGCACGTGGGCTTCAGTAGCTGTGGCACGCGGGCTTCAGTAGTTGTGGCTCACGGGCTCTAGAGCGCAGGCTCAGTAGTTGTGGCGCATGGGCTTAGTTGCTCCACGGCATGTGGGATCTTCCAGGACCAGGGCTCAAACCTGTGTCCTCTGCATTGTCAGGTGGATTCTTAATGACTGCGCCACCAGGGAAGTCCCAGTAATACTTCCTTGACTTAAAATTTAATCATCTCATTTATTTTACTTTAGTCCTCATTACAATTGGTGTCTTCTTGCTGGGCTCCAGGGAAGGTGTGGGGCTGGGGGCAGGTGGGTGAAACACACAAACAATTAAGACTTAAGAAGATCCTTCAGCACCACAGCAGACACATGGTGTGTGCTCCTCACGCAAATTTCTAACTCCAACCATTTCATCTTCTTATTCACTTCCATTACAGAGAGAAGTAATTTCAAATCTTGCCCTAGGATTCTAGGTGTTTCTTCAGCCTAGAGCTCAGAGTGGCCTACACAGGGGCTGTTGAAAAACAATCAGTGGATTTCCTGCCCTTGTTATCAGAATAGATGCTTTGAAAAGTGTAAGTCCTGTCCATCTGCAAAGATATTTTTGTTATTGTTGTTGTCATGTCCAATAGACTATGATGGGAGAAGCTGGTTCATTATTAAAAGCAGAAAAGAATCACATGTGTAACTACAGATAGATCTGACAGCTAAAAGCAATGCATAGTAGCCATTTCTTTAGGGAGACTGACAGTAACTTCAGAAAACTTATATTGAATTATCTAATCAGGTTTTTCTGCTCTTAAATTCTGTGAAAAGACCTTAAATATCATTAATTCATTAAAGAAATGCCTTGTGGGTTTTATGAATGCTCATGAATATTTCTTAAAGTGATTAAAATTGTTAATCCTGCTCCCAATTAATTTTAAGTAATTCTTAGACTACGTATGTAAATAACAGGTAATTATAATGTTTTATTATGTGTCATTTACATAACTTAGGCCATTAAAATTGCATTTCTGACGTGATACATTTCTTAGGGCCCTATGTCATTTTTTTAAAGCAACAATTCATTTTTACTTTATTTGAGCCTGCATTAACTTTGAGGTGATTTTGAGGCAGAAATTTTGAGGGACTTTAAGAAAAATAGGTTCTAAGAGTATAAACACTAGCCCATCTATGAAGTATTGTTACCAAAGTTCTAGGCTTTTCTCCTCCACCAATCTGTTCAAGTGGAATTCAGCGTATCAACTCTAACTAAGAAACTATCATCTGAGGAATTAGACACAAAGCTAATTCTATTCTTTTCTTTCTTTATTTCATCTCTTTCTTTTTTTCTTTATTTCAGCTTTCCATTATGTTTGGTTACTACATGGGAAGAAAAAGGAACTTAAATCTGGAGGCAATTTAGAATGATGGAAAGTTCACAGAGTCAAAAAGAGCTAGCTCTAAGGAATGATGACTTCCTAGCTATGCGGTCTTGGGCAAATTATTTTACCTCTCGGAATTTCAGTTCCTTTACCTATAACATTGTGAAGATAATACCTTTCCTACTTACCTGGTAAGATTTCTTTGAGAATTAGTTAAAACACATATTAAAGGCATTTTGTAAAATGCTCTGCAATTGACCTTGACCAACCAAATAAATAGGTAATTTGAGCAAGTTATTTCACCATTTTCATTCTTCTAGGCCTCAGTCTCCTGATACAAAATGAGGGAATTGAAAACTCCTCGTTTAAAACAAATTCAGGGACTTCCTGGCAGTCCAGTGGTTAAGACTCCACGCTTCCACTGCAGGGGGCATGGGTTTGATTCCTGGTTGGGAACTAAGATCCCACATGTGTGCGGTGCAGCCAATAAGTAAATAAAACAAATTCATTTTTCCAGTGGTCTGTTTCCATGTTGCTGACTTTTTCTTTAACTTCCAATTTATGGATGGTTTTTTGCAAGTTCAGATGGAATAGGATTTGGAGAGATAAAAAGAATGAGATTCTCCAAAGGTGGTCCAAGTATCCTGGTGAATTCTGTGGTCCTTAGGTCTCATGACATCTGGTACAGTTTTGCATGCTTGGACATCTCCCCAAGCACATTCTGAGCTTATGCTCTTGATCCACAGGGCTTACATCCTGAATACCCATCACTTCCAAAGCAATGCTTTTGTCAGTGTCTTGACTTACTCTGGGGCGGATTGTTTCCACCATAAGTAGCCAAGTGAAGTTCTGTTTTGCCTTTGCCTGTTGTGTTCTGTGAGAACTAATTCCAGTCTTTGACACAGGGAGGCATATTTATGACATTTGGCTTCTTCGTTCCAACAGATTTTTCCTTTCTGTGTTTATGAGAGGTAGCATTAAATATTAGTGCTCCATCCTACTGGGTTCCCTTTGTTTAAAAGCATCTGTGTCCTTTGCACTTACTTTGGCCATTATTATGAGGAGTTAGAAGTGTAGAGGCACAGCTCCAGAGTTGCTTGACTGCTTTTATGTCCTTTTATAAAAGGTTTCCAAATCAAGAGGATCATGTATTTGTTATTTCTGGGTCGATTAAATACCCGAGTAATTAACATTAGCCATTTTGCCACTAACAAAGCATAGAAACCACAAGATTTTTGTGATGTACAGTCATTTGAATGTCAGCTTACAGTTGCACAAGCCCATCTAATCACCTGAATGACAATACAATGAGACAGGCGCCAAGATTATATGGTCTGGCAACCAAATGACTCTTAACATTGTTTGGAAATGTACAGGTTCCATCCAACCAATAATGTGTTATTTTAAAGTTTTTGAAGTTGTGCAGAGAAGTTCTTAAAACACAGATTATAGTGGTAAGCGTCTGAAAAAGGGTCTAACCTGAACCCAGCGTTAACATAAACACAGAAGAAAGTGACGTTTCAGACAGATTCATAACATAATCAGAAATCAGGATCTGACAGTGCATATTTTCCATTTGCAAATGCATTCCTTTCTAAAAAGCTGCAATTAATTACAAACTAGTTTTGATGCCGTTTTTGCTTTCCTTAAATATGGAGTGAATTCACCCCATAAAATAATGAACCAAAGTAGAGCCAAATAGAGACCAGCTGGCTGGATGGCTCAGTAATTTTATCCACATGATTGACTTTATGATCCTTTCACTGAAGGAACTAGTCTCCATTCTTGCAATCAGCACCAATGACAATTTGGGAAGGGTGGAGAATTATTAAAATCTGGAGAAAGAAGAGGTACAGTTTGTTTGATGTGGAAAAACACATTCTTCCACACAGTTCCCTAGTATTATAGGTGCCGAATTCTGAGCCTCTCTGGCTTCCAAAGAAACACACTGATTAGTTGCCACAGAGACGTAATAAGCAACCAATGCCTAAATAATCATTACAGATACTCCATTAACGGCATCTAACTGTGTGGCTTTTAACCATACAAATTGTTTTTCGATGGCTTGTAACCTTTTCAAATAGATTCCTTTGGGCATTATACCACACTCAGATCTAATTTTAACTTTTGCTTAGTTTATAATTTATGAGTTTCTTTGGAGATGTATAATGTATTTGAGGAGAAAGGATACATTCAAATAAAAGCTAAAAACAAAATCAATTGCTGTCTTAATCCATGAAAACTTTGCTCACCAGGAGGTAACTATAATAGGATGAAACAAAAAGAGGGGAGGGAAGACCTCAATGATCTAGAATTCCCATAGAACCTGTTTTAAAACAAGTAAGTTTAATGCATTTAAACAAGATGAAATGAAATGAAGCATATCACTGGTGCATACAAAAGTTTATCTTAAGATACATGAAATTCCACAACACAAAAATTAAAAATTATAAAATGGCTTAATGGGGCTGTCAGTGAAGAGCTAAAATATACAACACTCCTTTAGCACAGAAAATCCCCAGGTTTACAATTCCCAGACACTGGAATGCATCCACTCAAGGAGAAGGAAGAATATCGTTCCAAACTCTGGTCAAAAATGGATTCCTTAAAAATCATAGATCACAAGTTGTTGGAGCTAAAAAGTACTTTAGAAATCATCTGGTCAGGCTCAAAATGAAGCCTGGTGCCTTCATTCTTAAGACTTTTCCCTTCCCTCTCCCCGAACAGCCAGACTATCAACAAGTCCAGCCATCTCTACCATGGGAACTATATTCCTCCCACTGCTGCCCCTTCAGTTTCCAAGCATCAACCCCTCTCACCTGGGTTAGGCCAAAAAGCCCTGACCTGGGGGTCAGCAAACTCCAGCTCACCATTCCACTTGCTGCCTCTTTCTGTACATCCTACAAGCTAAGAATAGTTTTTACATTTTTAAATGATTATAAAAATAAAAAGAGTGATAATATTTCAGGACATGAAATTATATGAAATTCATATTCCAATGTTCATCAATAAAGTTTTATTAGAACACCGTCATGCTCATTCTTTTATGTACTGCCTATGGCTGCTTTGACTTTACAATGGCAGAGTTACAAAATCTCTCACCGAGACCACGTGACCCACAAAGCCTAAAATATTTACTATCTGGCCACTTTTTACTATCGAGCCCTTTACAGAAGAAGTTTGCTGACCTCTCTGTAATTAGTTCCCTTTACCCATGCTTCCTCTGCCACAGTCAGTTCACACAGCAACTGGTGATCTTTTTTAAAGCAAATCAAATCCTGTCACTCCCTGCTTAAAACCCTCAAATGCTGAGCTGTACAATATGGCAGCCACTAGCCATATGCATCTGTTAATCACTAGTGTCTAGTGCAACTGAAGAATTGAATTTTTAGTTTTATTTAAGTTCAATTATTCTAAATTTAAGAACTGGTACTTGATTCAATTATTGGAAAGCATTTAAGTAGGTCTGGAACAACTTGGATATGGGAATCCACTATTTCAATTGTAAATTTTGTAAAATCTCAATACAGATCAACTATCTCCAATGAAAATTTGGCATCCAAACTGAGATGTGCTATAAATGTAAAATACACACTGGATTTCAAAGACTTAATCCAAAAAAAGAGTGTAAAATATCTCATTAATAATTTTTAATAGTGAATACATGTTTAAATGATAGTCTTTTTAATGTATTCTGCTAAATAATACATTACTGAATCTAATTTATCTATTTCTTTTTACTTTTTTAAAGTGGCTACTAGACAATTTTAAATTACATGTGTGTCTTGCATTATATTTCTATTGGACAGCGCTGCTTCAATGGGCTTATACAATAAGAATAAATTCAAACACCTTACAGTGTCAACAAGGCCTTCTGTGGCCCCTGCCCATCTCTTTAATCCCACCTCTTGTCACTCTCCCTTCATTCCCTTCACTGGGAGAGAATGAAGGTATTTTGCCAGTCCCTCACTAACCTAACTTTTGCCTTCAAGTCTTTCTTTGCACCAACTGTGCCTTCTCTCTGAAAACTGCTTCCCTATATCATGACTTCCTCATCATTCAAGTATACCTTACATGCCAGTCTCCACGGAGAGACCATCCTGAATCCACCCCCAGTCACTTTCTATCACTCCACCCAGTTTTCTTCTCTCTACAGCTACTATCAGTAGCTGGAATTTTCTTCCACATCAATTTATGGGTCTTTTGACTGCCTCCATTCCCTGCATACTCCCTACCCCAGCACCCCGAGGAATCTTGTCAGTTTGTTTCTCTGCCGTATCTCCAGCACTTAAAACCATGTCTCGCACTCAGTAAGTATTTCAGTGAATGACCTTTCATTTTACAGATGAAAAACTAAGATGCAGAGCAGCATAAAGACTTAATGACAGAGTTCAGAGTGGAAAACAGCTCTCCTCCTTCCAGCTCAGTGTTTTTCAAGGAGTGGCACAGCTTAGCATCTCCCCTGGTCAGAACATAAAGACCTTATGCTTAGCTCTGTGACACTTTGTTGGGATGCCAACTTCAGAAGCAAAAGGTCGGCTAAGCCAACAATTTCATTTACCCATGGGCACCTAAAACCTTCTCCATAGCTGCATCTGCTCTCCTGAGTGCCTCGCCAGATTGTTAGCAGCTTTTAGGATTGCTTCTCAGATGATCTTTTTCCTCTGGGCGTGGAAATAATCACCAAAATTAAAGAAGGAAATCCGTGGCATTTAGCTACTCTCTCACACCAAAGTGACAGTCACAAAGCAGAAAGAACTAGGTCCTAAGGATGGGAAAGAGACCAATTAAATAGTCTGAAGTAGCAGCGCGACCACCACCAGTGAAGATGAGCAGAAAAATAAACACTAGGGGTCAGGCTGCCCTTCCCCTTTTATCTTTTTCATTTTCCTCCTTCACTAATTAACATTCAAACTATGTTCATGTTCCTTCAAATTAAGCAACAGCCCAAAGGGTGATATTTGAAGGCAACTTGGAAAAAAATTATGCACTCCACTCCTCAGTTACAGCCTAAAATGTCACTCTTTGAAACATCCTATACTTTAGGCTTTAATCCTCACTTAAAATCATGTGTCTCGGGCCTCCCTGGTGGCGCAGTGGTTGGGAGTCCGCCTGCCGATGCAGGGGATACGGGTTCGTGCCCCGGTCTGGGAGGATCCCATGTGCCGCGGAGCGGCTGGGCCCGTGAGCCATGGCCGCTGAGCCTGCGCGTCCGGAGCCTGTGCTCCACAACGGGAGAGGCCACAACAGTGAGAGGCCCGCGTACGGGAAAAAAAAAAAAAAAAAAAAAAAAAAAAAAAAAAAATCATGTGTCTCTGGGAAAGGCATTGGTACCTTCATTTAGGTGAAAAGTGTTTGGAGAAAGGAACTGGAGGAGGTAACTGCCTTGTAGTTTCACTTACAAGTAGACATACTATGGTGAGCATATTGTATTCAAAGGTGATAAATGTTCCAACAAAAGTCTTTTATTTAAATTCTCATTTACCACCAGCTACAGAACTCCTGGATTTCCCTTTTCTTCCTTCATTTTTTCACTCACCACTGAGGAAGGTAATTTTTTTCTCTGACTTTCACATGCACATATCAAGTGTCGTTTGAGAATGAATCTTGTGAATTTTACTCTGAGGTGTGTTCGGCAACGAGAGGAGGCTTAGAGTTGTGAGTGAACACAGGAAGATGGGGCTGTCTGTGAGCAAACCACTGTGGCTAAAGTGGAGGCTTTATCGTATGTCAAAGAGAGTATATAATTGAATGGATGTGGCAAGCAGACTTTAAGTGTCAGGTTGAGGTGTAGGAACTTTACTCTGTCAGTAACATGAAACTCCTAGAAATTTTATTATATGAATAAAATATTGTCATTTATTGCATAAAATGACATATTTAGGAGAATATTAGTGACGAGCATTCATTGAGCGCTATGTGCTAGACTATGTTTCTAAGCAATTTACATGATTCTATGTCATTTAGTCCTCCCAGTGACCCTATAAAGTAAGTAGAACCTTTATTATTCCTATTTTACAGATGAGGAAAATGAGATACAGATAGATTAAATAAATTGCCCACCATCACACAGCTAGTGTGAGGCAGAGACAGGATCCAAACCCAGGCAGTCTGTCTCCAGAACTCCTCCGAAGAATGGCCGAGCAATTTGGCAGAGTGACGAACAGAGCTGTTGCTAGCCTATGTGAAGCCTTGTATAAAGTCAGGAAGTATGTTACTTCTGGGTAAGCACAGTATAAGTGTTGGTAAGTAGGTGGTGTGGTGTCTTTGTGTGGGTTTTAAAAGGTGACCTTTCCTGTGGGCAGGCACAGGCCAATGCCCTAGTGTATGGCTTGGTTTATGGAGCAAAGAGGCTAGATTCAGCCCTCATTTGTCTCCATCACACATACCTTTGAACATTTTACTTTCAATTGAATTGCTAAAATATATTAAACTTTCATATCCCAAAACCATCAGTAAAGTTAGCTCTACAGCACAAAGCCTTGTTTCAAAGATGAATTTTTGTGACTATTTGAGTGTGCGTTGCGTGTGCATCCATGTGAAGTAAAGAAACAGGTGAAGTTCTTTGTTTGGGTTGGTGCCAGAACAAGATCAAAGAAGAGCCACAAAGTCTTGGGGTTGAGAACATAAATCCCTGAAGAAATCTGAGAAATTCACAAAAAAAATCTTCTTCAAAGATTCATCAAAATTCTACTGGGGGTTCAAACTAATCTTTCTCCATTGTATTACTAAAAATTTTCATTAGGAAGAGAGGAGTGATCTAGAAGACTTACATAGAGTAAGTGACTTTAGATCATGCTAGAATCTGCCTACTAATATAGAATTTATTTAGATACATATAGACTACATAGAGAAATGCATGTGCTTTTCCAAAAGAATTCACCCTGCTTTGGGGTCCATATTGGCACTGCTCTTCTACCCTTACCAGATTGCAAGCTTTTTCCTACTTGTGAACTCAATCCAGCCTGCCTTTTGTCCTAATACTAGTGAAAATTGCCTACATCCAAAGATCGAAGTTCAAGATCAAGTCAGCCACAGTGCCTATTGCTTAGTCATTCCCCACCCCCTCTTCTTGACCAATCATTCTCTAGATCCATTGCCCAGTACTTCAGTGCCCAGGTTCCAAGACCTCCTCCTGTAACTCTGGAACCTCCTGTCACATCCTCTGTACATGTTAACCCCGCCAGCCTTGATGACATAGCAATAAATACCACTGGGTGCTCCTCTTGCTCTTTCTTACCTACTTCAAATTTCACTCACAAATCTGGTTGGGGAAATGATGGTTTCATATAAATATACACTGTGAAATGATCAACATTTTCAAGCTAATTAGCATTCATTACCTCACACAGTTACCTTTTTTTTTTTTCCTTTTCATCCCCCCCTCCACTCCTGGAGTCTCTTGAGAAATTGAAGTTCAAGTTGATTGTATTAGTGTAGTCCAGACAAGAAAGCCACAATGGGTTTTTTTTTTTGTCTTGTTTTTTTTTGGTTTTTTTAAAGGAAAACATGCTATTCATTTCTGCATAATGTCTTAGGTAAAACTGAAAATCTCACTCATTTTTTTCAATGATTCAAAATTGAATTATTTCTGTATTACCAAAATGGCCATGTCTTATTTATAATTTATTTAATTATACTAATGTTTAATAAAATCAATTGTTATTTAACAAAAATCATTTTTTAATGCTTCCACTTAACAAAAAGGAAAACGTATATATATATATTTTTTCATACAACAGAAGAAATTTATTCTCTTACAGCTCTGAAGGCTAGAAGTCTAAAGTCAAGGTGTCAATAGGGCCATGCTCTTTGAAGGCTCTAGGGAAGAATCCTTCCTTGCTTTTTCATAGCTTCTGTGATTGCAATCCTTGATGATCTTTTTTTACATCTTTATTGGAGTATAATTGCTTTACAATGTTGTGTTAGTTTCTGCTGTATAACAAAGTGAAACTGCTATATGCATATATCCCCTATGCCCTCCCTCTTGAGCCTCCCTCACACCCTCCTTATCCCACACTTCTAGGTGTTCACAAAGCACAGAGCTGACCTCCCTGTACTATGCAGCTGCTTCGTGCTAGCTATCTATTTTACATGTGGTAGTGTATATATGTCAATGCTACTCTCTCACTTCGTCCCAGGGAACACTCTCATTTACCATTGCAACAAAAAGAATAAAATACCTAGGAATAAACCTACCTAAGGAGACAAAAGACACTGATGAAAGAAATCGAAGATGATACAAAGAGATGGAGAGATATACCATGTTCTTGGATTGGAAGAATCAACATTGTGAAAATGACTATAATACCCAAAGCAAAGTACAGATTGAATACAATCCCTATCAAACTACCAATGGCATTTTTCACAGAACTAGAACAAAAAATTTCACAATTTGTATGGAAACACAAAAGACCCCGAATAGCCAAAACAATCTTGAGAAAGAAAAAAGGAGCTGGAGGAATCAGGCTCCCTGACTTCAGACTATATTACAAAGCTATAGTAATCAAGACAGTATGCTACTGACAAAAAAACAGAAATACAAATCAATGGAACAGGATTAAAAGCCCAGAGATAGACCCACGCACATTTGGTCATCTTCTCTTTGATAAAGGAGGCAAGGATATACAATGGAGAAAAGACAGCCTCTTCAATAAGTGATGCAGGGAAACTGGACCGCTACATGTAAAAGAATGAAATTAGAATACTTCCTAACACCATACATAAAAATAAACTCAAAATGGATTGAAGACTAAATGTAAGGCCAGACACTACAAAACTCTTAGAGGAAAACATAGGCAGAACACTCTATGACATAAATCACAGCAAGATCCTTTTTGACTCACCTCCTAGAGAAATGAAAATAAAACCAAAAATAAACTAATGGGACCTAATGAAACTTAAAAGCCTTTGCACAGCAAAGGAAACCATAAACAAGATGAAAAGACAACGCTAAGAATGGGAGAAAATATTTGCAAATGAAGCAACTGACAAGGGATTAGTCTCCAAAAGATACAAGCAGCTCCTGCAGCTCAATATCAAAAAAACAAACAACCCAATCCAAAAATGGGCAGAAGACCTAAACAGACATTTCTCCAAAGATATACAGACTGCCAACAAACACATGAAAGGATGCTCAATATCACCAATCATTAGAGAAATGCAAATCAAAACCACAATGAGGTATCACCTCACACTGGTCAGAATGGCCATCAACAAGAAATCTACAAACAATAAATGCTGGAGAGGGTGTGGAGAAAAGGGAACCCTCTTTCACTGTTGGTGGGAATGTAAATTGATACAGCCACTATGGAGAATAGTATGGAGGTTCCTTCAAAAACTAAAAATAGGGCTTCCCTGGTGGCGCAGTGGTTGAGAGTCTGCCTGCCAATGCAGGGGACACGGGTTCATGCCCTGGTCTGGGAAGATCCCACGTGCTACAGAGTGGCTGGGCCCGTGAGCCATGCTGAGGCTGTGCATCCGGAGCGTGTGCTCCGCAACGGGAGAGGCCACAACAGTGAGAGGCCCACGTACCGCAAAAAAAAAACTAAAAAAAAAACTAAAAATAGAATCACCATATGACCCAGCAATCCCACTACTGGGCATATACCCTGAGAAAACCATAATTCAAAAAGAGACATGCACCACAATGTTCACTGCAGCACTATTTACAGTAGCCAGGACATGGAACCAACCTAAATGTCCATCAACAGATGAATGGATAAAGAAGATGTGGCACATATATACAATGGAATATTACTCAGACATAAAAAGAAATGAAATTGAGTTATTTGTAATGAAGTGGATGGACCCAGAGTCTGTCTTACAGAGTGAATTAAGTCAGAAAGAGAAAAACAAATACCATATGCTAACACATATATATGGAATATATATAACATATATATATGGAATCTAAAAGAAAAAAATGGTTCTGAAGAACCTAGGGGCAGGACGGGAATAAAGACGCAGGTGTAGAGAATGGACTTGAGGACACAGGGAGTGGGAAGGGTAAGCTGGGATGAAGTGAGAGAGTGGCATGGACATATATACACTACCAAATGTAAAATAGATAGCTAGTGGAAAGCAGTCGCATGGCACAGGGAGATCAACCTGGGGCTTTGTGTCCACCTAGAGGTGTGGGACAGGGAGGGTGGAGGGAGATGCAAGAGGGCAGAGATATGGGAACATATGTATATGTATAGTTGATTCACTTTGTTATAAAGCAGAAACTAACACACAATTGTAAAGCAATTATACTCAAAGATGTTAAAAATAAATAAATAAAATGTATAGAACAGCTTTCAAAAAAATTTTTTCTAATCATTAAGTCTAAGAGCCTCTTCCCAGACTCATTCACCTCCTAATAACTCTATAGTTAGTACAGGATGACTCCCTTTTTTTTTTAATAGATCTTTATTGGAGTATAATTCGCCCTCTCACCCCATGTCATCAGGTCCACTCTCTATGTCTACCTCTTTATTCCTGCCCTGCAACTAGGTTCATCAGAACCATTTTTTTTTTTTTAGATTCCATATATATCTGTTAGCATATGGTAGTTGTTTTTCTCTTTCTGACTTACTTCACTCTGTATGACAGACTCTAGGTCCAACCGCCTCACTACAAATAACTCAATTTCATTTCTTTTTATGGCTGAGCAGTATTCCATTTATATATGTGCCACATCTTCTTTATCCATTCATCTGTTGATGGCCCTTTAGGTTGGTTCCATGTCCTGGCTATTTTAAATAGTGCTGCAGTGAACATTGTGGTGCATGTCTCTTTTTGAATTATGGTTTTCCTAGGGTATATGCCCAGTAGTGGGATTGCTGGGTCATATTTTAGTTTTTTAAGGAACCTCCATACTGTTCTCCATAGTGGCTGTATCAATTTACATTCCCTGCGCTTCCCTGGTGGCGCAGTGGTTGAGAGTCCGCCTGCCATTGCAGGGGACACGGGTTCGTGCCCCGGTCCGGGAAGATCCCACATGCCGTGGAGCGGCTGGGCCCATGAGCCATGGCCTCTGAGCCTGCATGTCCGGAGGCTGTGCTCTGCAACGGGAGAGGCCACAACAGTGAGAGGCCCGTGTACCGCAAAAAAAAAAAAATTTACATTCCCACCAACAGTGTAGGACGATTCCCTTTTCACCACACCTTTTCCAGCATGTATTGTTTCTAGCTTTTTTGATAATGGCCATTCTGACCGGCGTGAGGGTATACCTCATTGTAGTTTTGATTTACATGTCTCTAATAATTAGTGATGTTGAGCATCTTTGATGACTCCCTTCTTAATACAACTAATTAAACACACGTACTCAGGGATTCATGGACACACACACACACACGCATATATATACGCACACAGTAATTCCCTTTATGTCTTTCCTTGCAGAAAAAAAAACAAAAACAAAAAACACATGACTTAGAATTAACCAAGACTGGAATTATAAAGTAAAGAGACAGATTTATGGTGGTGATCGTTTTGTAATGCATAGAAATCTCGAATCGCTATGTTGTACACCAGGAACTAAGTGTTGTAGGTCAAGTATACTTCAAAAACAAATAAACAAACCCATAGAAAAAGATTGGATTTGAGGTTACCAGAGCTGGTGGTAAGGGGAGGGTGAATTGGATGCAGGTAGTCAAAAGGTATAAACTTCCATTTATAAGATAAATAAGTACTAGGGATGTAATGTACAATATGATAAATATAATTAACACTGCTATATGTAATATGTGAAAGTTGTTAAGAGAATAAATCCTAAGTGTTCTTATCACAGGGAAAAAAATGTTTTTTTTTTTATTTTTTTGAATCTATGAGATGATAGATGTTCACTCAACTTGTGATAATCATTTCATAGTATATAAGTCAAAATCATTGTGCTGTATGTCAATTGTATCTCAATGAAACTGAAGGGAAAATAAATAAAGTAAGGAAACAGAGAATCTTTGACATTCAAAATGCTCTACTGAGTTACTGCCTGAACTCCTTCTTAGAGTTCTAAGTGAGAGACAATATTGAGGTTCTTTTTTCTTCTTTTTTCCAATAAATATTCAACTCTCTAGAGAGTTACGTAAACTTATATCAATATATACTTCTGGTGATATAATGGCTTGAACTTATACATGTGTGATATTTTCAGAAAAAGTGAAATTTTATTTATTTTGTTGGGAATATTAATTCTTAGAAAACCTGAAAAACCCCTACTATAACTGCAGTCCAGAATATTCTTCATGGGCATAACAACTCAATTAAAAAAAGCTCAACTCAAAGTCAAATGGATTGTGCCCTTGTTGATTTTGTCATTCCCAGAAATCTATAGGCTTGTTTATTTCACTGAGATATTAGTGAAATAACGTCCTCAATAGGGACTTTGAACATATCCAAAGGGCGTGAGTTAAGAAAGTGCTGATTGCTCACTTGTGGCTGAAATTTGTACATAGATTAGAAGGTGCCTGGTCATCCAGACAACACAAAGGAAAGATTGCCCCTAAATAGCTCAAGTAACCCTAAATTCACTTCATTCGGTGTTCTTCCTTATAGTAAATAATTCATGATAAGTTTGATCAGAATTCACTAGGTAGTATTGTTTCTTTTTCCAGGTTGTCCTCCAAGTATGAAAATATTATTTGCAGTAATAGAGCATAAATTAATAAGTTATTTTACTGGTAGCTAAGATGAATTTTCTCTTAGACTAACACACTGTCTAGAATAATTCTCTTTACAAACCCTTGGTAAATATTTTCAAAAAAGCTAATCATGGGGCTTCCCTGGTGGCACAGTGGTTGAGAGTCCGCCTGCCAATGCAGGGGACGCGGGTTCGTGCCCCGGTCGGGAAGGATCCCACATGCCGTGGAGCGGCTGGGCCCGTGAGCCATGGCCACTGAGCCTGCGCGTCCGGAGCCTGTGCTCCGCGATGGGAGAGGCCACAGCAGTGAGAGGCCCGCGTACCGCGAAAAAAAAAAATAAGAAAAAGAAAAGCTAATCATAGTATATGTAGATGTGACCCTAGAACAAAGTGAGGCCAATTGGTCTGCATGGGAACTCATATCAAAAATTACTTTGATTAAGTTTAGAGAAAGAAAACTTTTTAATGTAAAGGAACATAGTTCAGCCAAGCCAAAGGAGAACATTATCTTTGGGTCACTTTGCTCAGGAATAGAGGAGAGAATCACTCCAGCAAGTAAAAACTCCTTTCCTGATTCAGAGCCCTGCAGTGATGCCATTTGTGAGTGAACTGGAAAGCCAGAAGCAGACTTGTGACAACATTTCTCACACACACATAGAAGAACACCCAAGGTGGTGCTGTGATCACCACACAAACCAAGTGTGAGCAGATACAGGTCTTGGAAACAAAGTATGATCCATTCAAAGAAATGCTCTGATTCAAATGGCGTCACGGAAAGTATAAAATACAGTTGAATCTTAAATCAATGTTACATTATTCACAACTTATAGCTCAATGTCTACTGTTCCCCCCTTACCCAAGAACTTGATTTTAAATGACAATTTCAGTTTGGACTTTAATATTCCTTCCAGTAGACTTTTCCCTGATGGAATTTAAATGATTAAAAGCAAACAGACCTACAGTCATTAGCCTACATCCTTCTGGAGGCATTTTGTGCGGCAGGTATGTTTATTTTTCTGAAATCAATGGAATAGACTCATAACATCCTGATTTTCTCTTTGCCTTAAAAAACTAATTTATGTTTCTCAGACATAAATTAGATACTGATCTTGGAATATGTAGCTATTAGAAAACTACACACACATGAACTAAATCGAATTCTTCACAACAAGAAAACTGGTGGAAGAAAATTTGTCTGAGAGCTGCCTTTAGTACTTCCCTGACTAATTTAATTGATTAGTTTAAGTTCTCTCTAGCTAACATAACTAGCTAGAGAGAAAAAAAAGCTTTACTGTAAATGAAGTGTACTATTATTTTAAAAATATACAGAACTTACAATCTTTGATTTAAGGTTTTTCCCAGAAACTGATTTTACCATGAACATCTACACTATTGGTTTCTCCTTTCATTTTGTTAAAATCTACTCATTCATTTGTAATCCACAGGAAATTCCTATTCCTTCTTTATACACACTGACACAAGTATAATTCTTGCCCTTCCCATCATTTCAAAAACAAAAAACAAAACCTCACATGCAAACTATTTAATTGCAACTAAGAGAAGAAGATGGCGGAAAAAACCCAACTCATATACAGAATGGAAAAAAACATTATAAATCTAAAACAAATTAATAATACCAAAATGTTTATCTTTTAGAACTAATGCATTTTTGTTAAATTGAGAGCATGTCAAAATATATGCTGTGAGTTTAAAGGAAGTAAAATATCCTGATATACGGTGCACACATTTCTAAAACATATTTCTCAAGAGAGTTCATGAAAACTAATGTTTAATTTTTCTTACAGTGCATCTTGACCCAAGTTTCTTCATAAAAGGAGTCCTTCAAACTTTCAGAATGCAACGCAAGACATTTTCTTTGTTTCAGTTCTCCTCTAACCACAGAAAATATAAAGCAGTGACTAAATTGTTATAGTGTCTATTCCCTCCAAAGAAAAAAAAAATGGGAGAATTATGCTTTTGAGCAAGGCAAAAAAATCACAAGTAACTTTCAGAGATTTTCTGTGACTCAGGCCTCAATCTTACAAAGTGGCATCTAAGAGTTTCCTGGTGAATTTTCTCCTTATGCCTTCGTAGCACACCAAAGTTCTCAAAACACAACTAGAAACAGCATCACTACTCCTTTGCATAGACTTCCTTCAAAAGAGTGATGAGAGGCCAGATTCTAACCTACCTCAGTGGTTCTGCAAACCTGGCTGCACATCAGTACTATATGGGGAGATTTTGAAAAATACAGATGCCCTGGGCATACCTGCTAGTGATTCTTATTCAATATAACTGGAAGGAAGCTCAAAAATCTGAATTTTTTTTAACACTTCTCAGATGATTCTGATCAATCAGGTTTGGAAACCATCAACAATACTAGTTAAGTGCTACTGCACTTACTGACAAACTAGCCATGTTGAGGTTGATACTAATGGAGTATATCCTCATCTTCAACCTCTCTGATAATGATCATTGATAAGATCCTAATATTCACTACCCACTTATATTCATGCCTTTATAGAAAAAAAAGAAGAGAAATCAGATGTTTTATGATATTCTCCATATTTCAAGATAGTGTCTACTTATCTTTTCCAAAATGAACTTTTGAACTCTTAAACTATCTGACTTTTAAAAGGCTACTTTATAAAAATTAACAGCATGGGTCTGATCTTAGTGACTCTCCCCCATCAATCCTACAGGTCCTCCAAGGTTTTGTTTGGGGTTTGGAGCTTAACCTACTTGTTCTATTGCCTTGTCCAAAGATTATGAAAATAAATAATATTTTCCATGTCATTACCTAACATTTGCCCTAATGAATTTGAATGTGCCCATCTAAAGTCAAATCCAAAATTTTAAAGTAAACAAAATGCTACCTACTTATGCAACATAGTTGGGTATGCCCAGGCATCCAACTGGTGTGGTAAAAAGGACTTGGTTGCTAGAATAAGACTGATTAAGGAATGAATCTTGGCTTTCCTGCTCAGCATCTCCCCTGTCACTCTTAGTAGGGTTAAGAATTTTTTTTTTTTCGGTATGCGGGCCTCTCACTGCCGGGGCCCCTCCCGTTGCGGAGCACAGGCTCCAGACGCGCAGGCTCAGCGGCCATGGCTCACGGGCCCACCCGCTCCATGGCATGTGGGATCCTCCCGGACCGGGGCATGAACCCGCGTCCCCTGCATCGGCAGGTGGACCCCCAACCACTGCGCCACCAGGGAAGCCCCAGGTTCTGAATTTTTTAAGCTACAATTCTTCTATCTGCATAGTGGGAATGATGAGAACAGCTTTACAGTGTTATTTTGAAGATTAAATGGGATAATGTACAGAAACTGCTGTGTACGTAATAAGAGCTCAAAAATTATGAAGACTCAGGCTTTCGTATCAGAGAGACTTGAGCTTTCATTCCAGCTCTCTCTCTTGTGGCATTTGGAAATTCCATAAATATTCCAAGTCTCAATTTCATCACCTATAATATGGACATAATAGTAGTACCTACTTCCTTTAATGATTGTAATGAGCAATACATGTAGAGCATTTCATGTAGTCTTCCATGTTGCTGGCACTTAGTAGGTATCATTGAATGTCAGCTTTTTATTTCTCCTTTCCTCCTCAGCTTGCATTCTGAATATTCAGGAAGAAGTCTGGGTTTGCAGAGATAAAGAGGATCTCAATTCTCCTCTTATAGATGAGGACACTGAGGTCAAAGGGGCTAGGTGACTTGCTTCAAGTCATACAGCTAATTAGTGACAGATCTGGGTCTCTAACCTTTAGTCCAGCATTGTCCTTGGTAGATGGCATTGTACTTACTATATTGACCCCCTTAACAGAGACGTATACTATTTGTGATGAACCCAGATCACTCAGAAAACCGCTATTTAATTACCCTCACAGATAGAGAGTAAGTCTTGATTTTCAGTTAAAATAAAAGCAACCAGATGGCAGTTTGTTGTAAAATACTATTATTTGAATATAACAACATAACTCTATGGATCTTCATTACTGAATAAAAGCCAAAGAATGACTAAATTTGATTAAGAATCAAAAAGAATCCAAAAGAGGCATTTTTGTATTTTTTTCCTAAATGTATATGAACATGGACTCTCTGGAGTGCCCTGTTCATTCCTGGGATATTGGCTGTATATAAACAGAAAATAAACTCTCCTTGTCTACCAACAACTGGAAAACAAATCCCCAAGGAGCACAGTGAGCACTCTCAGGGTGATCGATGACAGACGTACAGTCAGGAGCCACTTTCTATGCTTGGAGCAGAGGAAAGGTCCACAGAGATGTGCACCCAAAAAAGCTGTACATAAAACTTGAAAAGAGGGCAATGCATATTCTGGAGTCCCTTTGGATTTTTTCTTTTACTAACAGAGGGATTGTAACCTAAGTGGTTTCTGGCCACAGCAGAAAGCAACAAAAGGCTGCATGGCTGATTTTTCTTAAATGAAAAAAAGAAGGGTTTATGCTATTTAAATTGTACGGTCCAGATGGTGTTTTCCACCCTTCATGCTCCTTTGGCTGTGGCCGTGTCTTGCCTATGACTTTTGTGGCAGGACACACTCACCAGTCAGCAATTTCACCACTGCTTGGGTCCAAATGAGCTATGGAGAAAGAAATTAGGGTGAGCGGAGAGGCCACAGCTGGGAGAGATCAGCCACACTCAACAGGCCTCTCCCACATATATAAACAGAGCAGACCAGGGAAAGAAGGGCAGGAAAATAAAATACTGAGGTTTAGAGGGTAGTGCCTGAGGCCTGCAAAGTCCCGTAACGACATGATATGCGCCTACAGGTTCTAACCCAATAGCTGAAAATCCCTGAGTGTCTCTGAAAAGGTGACTATTAAATGTCTCAGTGAAACGTTCAAGTGCTTTTTGATACCACAAAATATTTTTTCATGCACTTAAACTGTTTCTTAATACCTAACTGAAAGGAGACAATCATTTAGTAAGTTTATTCTCATGTAGGAAAATGTCTCCTTTAATAATGGACTGTGTTCTCTGGGTTTTGAGTTCCTGCTGTGGTTTTAAATCTCTATCTTCACTGCAGGTCCCAGTTGAAAATTTCTAGGATTCAAAATTCATGTGAACCAAAATCCCACCCTGTTTATTAGAAGAAATATTAAAGAATGTAGCATGTCTTTCACAGCATATTGCATTTGCACCTGAACTGTAAAAGGAAACTAATGCCTTTAGCAATGGATTATGGCTTTTTAAGTACCACTTTCCTTGCATAATACTGCAATAAAAAAAAGAAAGCTTCCAAATGAGATATCAGTATTTTTTCTACAGAGTGAAGGAAATATTTTTAACTCCATAGTTGTGGTTTATGTTCAGCTACCTGCTATTGAAACACTAAGGTTTCTTTTTTGTTTATTCTTTTGCCCAAAAGCAAAGGGTCACCCTTCCATTCCTCTTTCTCTTTCCTCCATGTCAAGGAGAATGCATGCCAACTCAGCCTCTTCCTGAAATAAACAAAATCCTGTGAATAAGAAACACTTCACCAGAATTCTACTGGCCCAGGATGCTCTTACCATGTGTAGCATAATTGGGTCCTCCCCAGGAAAGAACACTAAATTTAAATTGTGGACTCTATCAACAGCAAAGGCAACAAAAAGTAAGCTCTGAGCAACACACCCAGTGACTGTTTTAGAATAAATAGTTCTTGAAAATACTGGGCATAGCTTCTAAATATTAATTATGGGGTTCACTTTTTAATCTTGTCTTCAAGGCTAGATTTTTTTTTAAGAAGAAAAGGAAACCCACTCTTACATGCTTCTAGTTGGAATATGCTGATTTTCTGGAAGACAAAATGTATTGAGAAACAAAGTTATTCGTACCCTTGGAAACAGCAATTCTATGTCTAAGGATTTATTCTAAATCAGAGATTCAAGCAACTTTTGCATATAATGGTAACACATAAGAAACAGGGTCAGTGTTCAAAAGTAGACAAAGGATCAATTATGGGATGATAGAATGGTTTGAAGAATATTTATTAATATTGGAAAATATTGTGAGACAATGTTAAGTTTTCCAAATGATACAAACTATTGATTAACTTGATCTTCATGTTTTAAGTATACATTTATATATGTGTGTGTTTATATGTACATGCTGATTTATAACTATATATACAAGTAGAATCTAAGAATGAAAGGAAAAAATATTATTTTTGTTCTCTACTTCAACATTGCCTATTATTCTCAAATTTTCTACAATGAACACAGATTGATGTTAAAATTAGATAAAATAAATGTAAAAAAGTATGTTAAAAATTTCAAAAGTGGATATCCTGAAGAATTTAAAAATCATACATCTTGGAACTAAAAAAATCCCAACTGGCCTAATTTTTTATTAAAAAGTTAATGTGTTTTTCTGATAAAGCCCAGAGATCTTAATTGATTTATCTAAGCAAATACTTTGATGATTCCACCTATTTTTTAACTGAAAAAAAATACAATTTACTTATCATAAGAAAGCCTGAGCACGCTATTTCAAAGGCCTCTATTCACCCACCATCAGCTTTCAGGTTTCCTCTGGTTACCAAGGACAAGTTCTAAGAATTAAGATAAATACTAAAAACCCACAAAGTGATAGAATTAGAGTTGAGTGGGCCCCAGAGATTTCCATGCCATGTACAATGGAACAACCAGTTCAGCAGTGGTTCAGAGGAGCCTCCTCAGGGGAACAAGGACACAGAGCATGTATGACTGCTTCTACTAAAGCAGTGCCATTTTCATTTGTCTTGTATAGTGGGTCTCAGTTTAGATCCCTCCAGTAGAAAACTAGGATTTGGGTACAAGTATTTTATTTGAGAGATGAACCCAGGAAGTACTGTGAGGGAAATGGAGAAGAAAAATTGGGAGGAGAAGGAACACTAACACACTCGAAGGTGTGTTAGTGTGAGGGTTACCACTGTAGACAAATGGGGGTCCTTTTGGCTGGGGACCCTCTGAGAGATTGTGAAACATGCCTTAATAATGTTTCACTGCAGTGAGACTCTGAGAAACCTGGACTATTTATCCACCAACTCTTGTCCCACACTGATTGAGGGTCCATCCTGGAAGGTTAACTTACTGGCACTTGATGCCTAACCAACTACCTAACCAACTAAGCACTCTTCTGCAAACTGCCCTGGGTAGAGAGAAGAAGGAAGCCTTCAATGAGCATGTAAGTGTTCACTTTAAGTCATGAAGTCATGGAGAGAACATAGGCTTAGAGGCAGGTTGGACCTGAGGTTGAATCATGACTCTGTCACCTACAAAACTTTGGGCAGGCTATTAAGTCAACCTGGCACTCTAGTTTTTCATCAAAAAAGGTAAACTGTAAATGTTTAGCATGAACACTTTAAGTATTCATTCCCTTCCACCTTAGAATATCAAGCAATTTTCCACTGTGCCAGTTCACTAGTCAAGGCTGCTAAAAGCAACAGTCTACTTATCATTTGAATAAAGCACAAAATGTGAACTTTAAGCTCTGCTCTATCACTTGCCATTTTGGTATTCCCACCCTGAGCACTCATTTATCTTTTATGATAATTATTCTGTATGATAATTTGGTGGGTTCCTGTATCATTCAGGAATATTTTTCTATTTTATTTTTTTATTGGGGTATCGTTGTTTTACAATGTTGTATTAGTTTCTATTGTACAGAGAAGTGGAGTTCCCTGTGCTATACAGCAGGTTCTCATTAGTTATCTATTTTTTACATATTAGTGTATATATGTCAAACCCAATCTCCCAGTTCATCCCACCACCCCCTTTCCTCACTTGGTGTCCATACATTTGTTCTCTACATCTGTGTCTCTGTTTCTGCCTTGCAAATATTTTAGGTCAACAATTTCTGTGTTATAATAAAGTAATAAATATTCTAAGTTTTAAATTTTATAATAATAACAAGCAGCACACTATTTAGTGCATAATATATACAAAACAATCTTTACAGCAGACTTTACATGCATCATCTCAATAAAGTTCAATAATTATACTTGTTAGGTACTGTTACTAAGCCTATTTTACTGATGATAAAAATTGAAACTTGGAGAAGGTAAGTAAATTACTCATGATTGGTAACTAAAATACAATATAACCTGAGCCCCAGCCTAGATCTGAATGACTCCAGAACTAACACGCAACAATTGCACTCTACTCCCTTCCACTTTACCAGCAACTGGGCAGACCACACGCATACAAGTGAACATGATCTGCCAACCCTCGAATCACCAATCAGCTAGGGCAGCACTCTAATAGTCAATAGTGGTTTAGTAGAAATGATCAACATCCTGCCTTAACAGATCACTACTACACACCATTTCAAACTTGTCATTTCCAGTCTCCTTTATTGGACCTTTGGAGCCAAAGAGATCTGGGTTTAAAATCTGGTCGAGCATTTCATATCTGTATGCTGTTGGGCAAATGGCTTTACTTCCATGTGACTTAGTTCCCAAGAATGCCCAACATGAAGAACTGGCAGAATATAAAAATTAATGAAGATGTATTACAAGTGTCTGAGATACAGTACATCTCACAAAAGCATTGCTGGAAACTACTACTCCCAGTCATCAGCAGAGCATTCATTCCATGTCCATTAACTGATTATAATGCTTTGGACTCCAGACTGGTATGGTAGATGTCCTAGTGCTCAAAGTATATGAAAATGGAACTGTTACGTTAATTAAACTTCTCCACGGTTGTGAGTAGTAATCATGGCTAAAATGTTGTGCCAGATTTTTCAGAATCAGTAAAATTGGTCCTATATCCTTGAATAAGTATCCATTTATAGATTTATGTAGAATATAGATATAGATGGAGAGAGAGAGAACAGACAGCTGTTCATATATAATATGTATATATACGTTTATGTATTTATATGTATAAATAAAATAAACTCACTTCTGCTTTATATAGGTTGTTGAAGAAAACATGCAATTTTACTACTCCTACAACATAATAAATTTATTAACTCATCTTCGTGAATGGATGATGTGATGATAGTAGTAAAGAGTTAAGAGTGAGAAAAGAGGTAGAGGAAATAAAATTAAGAAATGAAATCTATCCTGAAAATCCTGTGATTGCCCATTGGTGAAGTCATTTTGGAAAAACAGCCTGTGGGTAAAATTGTAAACACCATATGTTTTTGAGTACTGAAGTGTTGTCTAAGAAAATTACTGAAAATAAAAAAACTTTAATTCCAAGATTATTTTGAATTGGCAGAAATAGTCATAATACTAATAACCCTTTTCCTTTAACACCTTGCTGGTTCTGCAAATAGTTATTTATACTAACTAAAATGAAGGGTACAAAGAATATATGTCTTTATTGAACTTTATAAATTCCATATTTATTGGGGGAGAAGGAGCTTCTAAGGGATAAAAAGCTGTAATTTTTGGTATTTCTGTCATTAACTCACTCTGACCTTTCTCTGTCTAGATTTCTCACACAAACCCAGGCAAAACGGTGCTATTTGTCCTCTAAGTTCAGTTTTTAAAAAAAAGTTATAAATAGGATTAGATACTGTAAAATAAAAACTATCACACATCCAAAATTAGATCATATTTTTCATTGTTAGTTTCCTCCATGATTCTTAAAAAGAAATGTAAACAGTATCATAGATAAATGCAAGCTTCAGGATCATCTTGTAGCACTAGTATTGAGTCACAGTAGAACCCTTAACAACTGGTGTAAAGGCAGTAGAGAGGAGATGGCTGTCATGATCCATATCAGTGTTTGATTAGATAGATATAGTATTTGTAATGAAGCATGTCCTAACACTACATCTGAGGAAGAAACAGAGGAAATAACATGGAATCCAAAATTCATTTTCACACAGTGTTAGCATGTACATCAGTCAACCATCACATGGTTTGGGAGTTGTATAAATTTTCATGCAGCACTTTGAGTAAGTTTATCAGTTGTGATGCTTTCAGCTGTTGAACAACAACAGATTTATCTAACTAATTCATGTGCAATTTAATGAGGATATAAAAATGCTTAACAAAAAGTGGTTTACCACTAGTTAATAGAGATTTTCATGAACAATCATTTCCTGCTAATGCCTGTTAATCTGACAAACAGAATTCCCACAAATAGAACTGCTGTGTGATTTGGGCAAGTCCTTCAACCACTCTGATCTTTAGTAACTTCATGCAGAGGGCGTGGATTTGTTGATTGCTTTCATAAGTTAAATTCATTTTAAGAGTACAATTATACTGAACTAGGAAGTTAAAAAATGATGCAATGTCTTTTGGAAGGTTTTGGAAATTTTTTTCCTGAATTATTTGCATTCTTCCTCTCATATTTGCCCACTTGCATATTTACATAACCAGGCAATAAATTAAGTCCTTTTTCCCCTACTACTTAATTTAGGAATGACATATTTCTTGCACTTTTTATTGTATTTCTTTCATAGATTTCAAATCCATTAGAAACTAAGCTCTTTGAGACATGATCTATGCCTATTTTTTTCGTATTTTTCACTGTACTTAGTAAAATGCTCTGCTCATAAGATACATTCATTAAATATTTTTTAATAACTTAATGTTGCCTGAGGGTATCAATTTAGTGTGAGCGCTGGTGTCTGCCTCTCCCAGCCACTACCACAGGCTGTGGATATGACATAATCTGAAACCCAGATTGGAGAGTTTCTCCACTCTTGTCTTTATTCCATTGTTCTAAGCTGTTTCAGAAATCTGCTCTTGCTTTCTACCCTTTTGGCTTTGAGAACTGGTTCACCCTCCTTGTTTTGTTCCATTTGGCTTTGGCAACTATTCCCAGACTGTTTACCTTGTGTATTGACCTTGGAAACCCTTAAGACTTGCCTCTGCTAATTGTCTCCACCTGCTTTGGCTCCAAATTCAAAATCATTGCCCAGAGTAGTCACCTGAGACACCACCTGCCCCATCACATGGAAAGAAGATCATATTTGATTTCTTTGGACAACATCCATCTTATCAGATTCACCCAAAACTCAGATTTGTTTGTAATGAACACTTGAAACACAAACTGCTATGTTTAAAAGTTTCTAGCTGTGAAGATGAAGAGAACATTCATTTGATTCCAATAACAAATGCCTACATTGAAATAAAGCAGTAGAGGAGTAGATGCACTTTTTGATAGAATATGTGAAGAATATGGAAAAATAATTGAGAATTAAGAAAGATAACATATAACTGAATTACAGGATCCTGGGGTTAAAAAGAACTCCAGAGGTTTAAATAAATAGGAATTCTTACAAAAATCTTCACACAAAAGAAATCTCCTCTATATAGTATTTCTGATACATGATCATTTAGACTGTGTTTTAATATTTCCAGGGATAAAGAGCTAAGTAAGCCAATATCTTAGGAATTCTATATTGAATGGAAATTTACATTTAGTAATTTCCACCATTTGTCCTAGTTCAATCCTTTGAAACCACCAAAAAAAGACTCTTCTTTTCCACACAGCTCTTTAAAATACTGTAAGGTGACCATGACAGCCCCCACTACCATCATCACCTCTGTGTGTGTGTGTGTGTGTGTGTGTGTGTGTGTGTCCGTCCAATCTAATCATAAGAGCTTTCTACTTATTAGTACTGAGGCAAGTACTTTACATATATTACTTCCTTATCATAATTTATGAAGTTGTTATTAATTTCACTGCAGGCTCATGTTTAACTTTTCAGAGCATGATTTCTATCATGTACTAATAATGTGGTCTTTAAGCTTGAATTTTAAAATGAGGATGATGATACATACCTCATATAGTTGTTGTGAGGCTTAAGTAAATTAAAGTTTGTTGTAAGGATTGAGTTTGGTAAAGTATGAAAAGCACAAGATTTTCAACAAACTGTGATTGCCATTAGCCATCAGGATTAACTGCTTTCAAGCCAGACATCCTCAATCTACTACTTCTGTGACTGACTTTAAAATATTCATATAATTATAAAAAATAATATATATTCAGTATAAAAACTGAGACAAAAAGCAGAATTAACATAGTGCATAGTAGAAAGACAAAGATAGTATTTGGAGTATACTTGTTCAATTTTTATTTGCATAGCATTTTAATTATTTATTTAGATTAAGGCATCTGATTTGTATTAAGGTTTTTAGCATTAATACACAAGCATCTTACCATGTTGTTGGAAACTCTTGTCTCTTCATAAGTTTCATTTTGATGAATGCATGATATTCCATCAAGTGAATGTATCATGATTATAGTAACTAATTTCCTCATTTGGACATTTACTTATTTTAAATAGTTCACTATTATCACACTGTATAACAAGCATGTTTATTGATAACTATTGCTCTGTTTTCAGTTTTTATTAGGATAGAGCTCAGATTTTTTTTAAAAAGAGATAATCCTGATATATATACTTCCACTTGATATTGTTAACCAAAATGAAAGACTGCGTATTTACATATCTTACATTGTGTGTGTGAGTGTGTGACTATTAAACTTCATTGTGTTGATTTTGTCACATATTGATTTGATGGGTCCAGTGTTTTCATATATACCTCTCAATTCTGCTTCTTCTACAAACACAATGTATCTAAGTCTTCATTCAAATTACTTATATGAACTTTAAGGAAGAAGTATATAGGATAGACACTCTTGATATGCCACTGGAGATACCACCTCCAGGTTAGTACTGGTCCATTAATCAACACTCTGGAAACATTGTTTAAATAGCTAAAAATTTACTAACTATACCATCTTTTAGTCCACATGTCTCTATATCATCAACAAGATGGTAAAATTCCTCCTAAAATATGCTATCCCAAGGAAAATTCATTTTTATATGGATTCAAACAATTATATGGAATTTGAAACTACATAGGGAAATTTTGGATGCATACCATCTTAAAATAGGTGTTAGTAGATAATATGAATTAATCAACCTGTCTCATTTCCACTGCCTAGACAATTATCCATACAATATTTAGAGAACACTTGTTAAGGACTTTGCCCTGTGTCTCATGTATATTTCTCAATAGAAAAAAATAATAATAATTTTGCCTAAAAAGGCAGGTTTATTGTTTTAAAAATAAAAGCATAGAAAATTATTGTCTGATAATTTTTTTAAAAAATAAAAGCATTAGTGGTTGCGTGGATGGATGGATAAATGAATGGATAGATGGATGAATGAAAGATAATGTCTTAAATGTTTACAGCATCTTTAAGCTTTTTTGGTCAACAGTACATTGTCCTGCATTCACTGAGTTTTACTTGTGGCTTGACAGGCAAGTCTTATCAAAGTGCATATTTGCTAAAAGAAGCGGCTCTCATCAGTTAGTTCTGAATACATCTAATGGCAGCATTGTCTTGGTCCAATGCTTAATAAATGTTTCAACAGATAGACTATACTCTCTGCAAATATAACCCTTGACATAATAAAAATAATTTCAAGTGAAATTAGATTTTACATATCAGCTTATCACTAAAATACTGTTTATTCCTTTTCAAAGCACTACCCAAAAAATGAATTTCAAAAGAATTATTCATCTTTTCCTTTGACAGATAAAATAAGCCTAACAAAATTAAAGGGGTCTTTCCACCGTACCCAGAAAGGCGTTGTTCTGGGTTCCCATCATAAATTAAAGCGAAAATTTACCATATCCAGAGTCCTTGATGTCCTGCAAATGAAGGAACAAGATGTCCTCAAATTCCTTGCAGCAGGAGCCCACTCAGGTGGCACCAACCCTGATTTCCAAATGCAACAGTCATTTATAAAAGGAAAAATGATGGCATTACCTCATTAATCTGAAGCGAACCTCGGGAAGCTTCTGCTGGCGGCTCGTGCCGCTGTTGCCACTGAAAACGCTGCTGAGGTCAATGTCACATCCTCTCGGAATGCTGGTCCCCCGAGCTGTGCTGAAGTTCGCCACTGCCACTGTGGCAGGCGCTCCACACCTAGAACCTTCCCTAACCGGATCCACGCAGCCTTCTGGGAGCCGCGACTTCCAGTGGGTACTGATTCCAGGACAACCACCAGCCTCTCACAGAGTCGTCTTATGTTAACCTGCATAACTGTATCACACAGACTCTCCTCTGCACTGTGTGGACGTTGCCGACCCCGCCACGGCTCAGCAGGTCTGACGCGTTGGTTGCTGGGCCAGGAAGTTCTGCGCATGTGCGGCACCGTCTCTGGGCGGCCACGCCTGATCTCTACTGCTACGGAGGTCCTGTAGGTTCAAAAGGAAGAGCAGGCAGTGCTGAAAAGGCTGTGACCGGGGAGGGATTTCAGGGAGAACGGACTGTACTTACCGGAGGTCGCTGGCTGGTCTGAAGGCACAGGTGCCCTCTGTGCCCATCCAGCAGTTCCCTGATGAAGACTGGACCTCAGCCTGCCACTGGGGACTGGTCTGCAGCCCCACCGTTCAGTTCACTGAATGGGTAGGAACCACCACTGTGTGGCCTTCTTAAACAGAAAATGGCAACAAGGTGAATGAAATATAAAGTTTCTATTTAAAAAAAGAAAGAAAGAAATTAAAGTGCATCTTCCTTACTTTTCCAGTGTTTGGAAACATAGCCTCCTTATCCAGCATTTACAGGAGCTATGCAATTTTTATGCTCCATGTATCTAATTTTTATTTGTCTTCATTTTAATGTTGTTTTGGTTTGTTATCTAAAAGTTAAGGTTTCTTATAAATTGCCTCCAACGCAGTGTATCATGAAAAGTATATTAAAGGGGAAAAAAACTGTAATTTGGTTTGGGTAATTATACTTAGAGGTACCACGTCATTTTTTAAGTATATTGAAAGGAGAAAGTAGTTGAAACCCACTAGACAACCATTTGAGGCTTTATTTACGGGCTCCATTTGGATGACTAGGAGATTGTAAAGTTATACAAAACAAAGGCATATTCCTTTTTTTTTAGCATAAAAGTTCATTTTATTTATGTGGATTAAAATTATAATCTCAATGTCAATACTTTTGATTTGAACAAATATTAACTATTATGTTTAATGCAATTTAAGTAACTTATAATAACTAACTAGGATTAGAAAAGTGAAATAAAGTTTTTTTTTTATCTGTGTAACAATTGAAATAAAAGTTACTTGGAAATTCAATGAATTTCCTAGTGAATAAAAAGGCAGATTCTTTAGCTATCATTTTCTTCAACAGTAACGATGTCCTTGTTATCCATAACAGACTAAATGAGCATTTACATATGGAGCAGAAACTGTATATGAAAAACAGAAGAAAAGTTAAGGTAAGAAACTGTATTAAGCACCTATCATGTGCCAGCATTTACACACTGTGATTCAATGAAAGGAATATTTAAAATTCTAGTCACACAAATCCCTCTTAAATCAGAACTATCACAGCATATAGAGTGAAAAATGCAGATTATTTTTAACCCTCCTTTTCTTCATTATAATCCTTCTCTACTCCTTGCTTTTCTTTGCCTCTTTTTTTTTTTTTTTTTTTTTTTTTTTTGGTGGTACACGGGCCTCTCATTGTTGCGGCCTCTCCCGTTGCGGAGCACAGGCTCCAGATGCGCAGGCCCAGCGGTCATGGCTCACGGGCCCAGCCGCTCCACGGCATGTGGGATCCTCCTGGACCAGGGCACGAACCCATGTCCCCTGCTTCGGCAGGCGGACTCTCAACCACTGCGCCACCTGGGAAGCCCCCTCTTCTTTTTATTTAACAAATATTTGTTGTGCATTTATTTTGTCCCTGGTATTTTTGCTGTGACCATTTGCTAATTTCCGGTAAGGGCAACTAGTGAAATGAAATATTATTTAGTAATATTAGAAAAGAATGTATTATTCAATAGATTGACAAAATTCATTAGTCATGCTGAAGGAAACCTCATTGGGGACGAAGAATAGGAAAATAAGTTTCTTAACAAAATTTTAAAAAACAATGATAGATACAGATATCAATAGATCTTATACCTAAAAGGGAAACTAAGTTTAGAGGCATGTCAATTAAACTTAGGAAGAACAGTACCAAAATGACATCTGATGCTTTCATTTAACATCATTCTTAAAAAAATTTGGCTAATTTCAAGAAGATATAAGGCAGTAAAAAGAGATTTACTATTAGAAAATATATGACAAAATTTTGATAACTTACAATTGATATGGTTGTATACCTAGAATCTTACCACACAGGAGACTCAACACGAAAGTGTTAGAATTAATAAGAGAGTTCAATAAAATGACCAAATATAAGATTTTTTTCATCTGTTTATTTTGGAAACTTTTATACCTACAAAAAAGTTGCCAGGATAATACAATGAACATCTGCATTTTTTAAACCAAGATTCATCAATTGTTACAATTTTGCCACATTTGCTTTCTCTCTCAATTTATCCATACATCTATATGTTTGTATATTTTTTTCTCTCTGTCTCTCTCTCTCTTTTTATTTTTTTATTTTTTGCTAAGGCATTTAAAAGAAAGTTACAGACATTGCAATACTTGATCCCTAAAACTACAGCATGTATACAAAAATATTTTTAAAAGTCAATATCTTCTCATATGTAAGCAATAACTAGTTAGAAAATATAATGAAAAGATATTACTTGCAATAGCAATAAAAAAATAATGACCTTATTGAGAAATATGTTGGACCTAAATGAGGAAAATTATTTTAAAATTTACTGAGCTATATAAAAGACAAACTATATTCTTGGACAGAAGATAACATATAATAGAATTACCCTTTTCCTAAAATTAATTCTTAAGTACATATTACACAAAATCCAATCAGAATCATGTTGTGATATTTTTTAAAAACTTTAAATATTGCTAATGTTGATAAGAAAGACAGATCAAGCAAGAATCAAAATTACAGTTTTGAAAAGAAATAAGGAAAGAAGGCTAATCTTACATTTTGGCTTCCTAGTGAACCAGAATCTATAACTACTGGCATTAGAATAAAACGTGAACCCCATTTTATCACCACAACTTGTTTGACCTTGGACAAGTTGTTAATTTCTCAGAGTTTTGGGTTCTTCTTCTATAAAGTAAGCTTGAAAACAACTGTCTTGCAGCGGTTTGTGAGGATTCTAAGCAACCCACTTGAAAAATATAGTACGATGTCCAGGCAATGAAGAAAAAGTCATATATGTTTTAGCAGAATTGTTTGGCTCTTTGGAGATTATAATCTATAATCAATATGGATCTAAAATAAATTTCAGCTCTACATAAAGACTGAATATTATGAAATATATATATATTACAAAATTTTTAAATTAAAAAATAATAAAAGAAGTGAAGCTTAAAAAAAGAAAATACAAACTAAAATGTACCAAATCTCTGAGGTAGAGACTTCTTTATTTTAAAATTGATACAATAAATTATAAAATTTATGCATAGAAAAAATTCTGGAAGAAAAATGCTGTAAGAAGCATATATTAACTTTATGATGAAAAATATTTTCTGAAAAGTCAATCAAAATAAAATAACTACATTACACTGAGGACAAGAGTGGACTTTAAAAGAAACATTAAAAAATAAAATAAGTAAAAAAATTTTAAAACACCTTCAGGAGCAAGAAGCACCAAACATTTCCAAGATGAACAAGGAGTCAGAAAAGGCTTCACAGAGGAAAGTACTAAGTATGTGTAAGCTAATTCAAAGAATGGATAAGAAATGATCAGTGGAAGGAAGAAGGCACTACACAGCATAGAAGGGATTAAAAATGAAAGCCACAGGGACTTCCCCGGCGGTCCAGTGGTTAATACTTCACCTTTCAATGCAGGGGATGCTGGGTCAGTCCCTGGTCAGGGAGCTAAGATCCCACAGGCCTTGTGTCCAGAAAACCAAAACATAAAACAGAAGCAGTATTGTAACAAATTCAATATAGACTTTAACAATGGTACACATCAAAAAAATCTTTAAAAAGGAAAAAAAAAAGAAGAAAGAAAGAAAGCCAGGATGGACCAGAGTGTGATAGATATATTTGCAACATTAAGGGTTTTTTACTTCTCCCTACAGGCAGAAAAGAGCAGTATTTTCATCATTGGGGTTATGAATGAATGAATGAATGAATGCGTGAGTGATTTGCTTGAAATTAAGGATTTTAAACTAGTGAGAAATACAATGAGAATGCAAACAGCTGTGGGCAGCACGGACTGGTAGGGACTGTGAAGAGACCATTAGGAGACTATTTTGCAGGTAATTAATGGTGAAGCCTGCTTTGTAAAAGAGTGAATCCAGCTAGGAAATTAAGTCAGTTGATCTGCACGTGCTTGAAGCCAAATTATAATGTCAGTTCCCCTAGTTCTTTTATAGTGCCCCTACCTTAACATTGTTGTATATTTTCTTGTTATACTTCACTGAGGAAGTCTAGGACAGAAACCAGCATATCATTTGTTTCCTCTGTTCAGTACTTGGGCAATGCTTGACATAAAGCGGAGGAAAAAAGAGAAGAGAGATGTGCAGGGAAGGATCCAGAAAGGAAAGGAAGGAAGAAAAGTTAGGATAAGAAAGAGAAAATGTGGTAGAAAAAGAGAGAAGAGAGAAAAATGAGAGGGAGAAGGGTAAGCTGGGATGAAGTGAGAGAGTGGCACTGACATATATACACTACCAAATGTAAAATAGATAGCTAGTGGGAAGCAGCTGCATATAGCACAGGGAGAGAAAGAAATGGGTGGGAAGAATACACAGGGGAACAAATATTTTTATGGGTAATGAGAAAAGATGAAGAATCTTTCAGATAGTCATTACTGAAATAGCACCTACTTATTCATGGTAAATCATCATAAATTGTTCATTTATGGTTATTTCTATTATTTGTGCTTAATTTGTATTAAGATTATTCCTGCTGTTTCAGTTTCTTTTGCTTTTATGAAATGGATCAGTCAGCAGATAGATTTCCCAAATACAGTCAATGCACCATTGCTTATCAGTAGGCTCAAGGCCATGTCTAGCCCATGGCTGCATTGCTCAAGTTTCCAAGTTGTCCTCAGTCCTGGTATAGTAGCAATCCATTTCCCACTCCAGCCAAAATGTTTACTATGCTATTTGAATTCTTACTTTAAATAGCTCAAATTAATAAATGTATTGAACAATGTGGTCAGTGCCAAAGGGCTAACATTGCTTTTATTTGCTAAAGGCAACATAATTTGATCTGGTACATTTCCATTTACTTAACTATAGATCCTCATTCACAGTGCCAAGGGAACAGTTTTGAAGAGATGATACTTTTATCTATGAAAATAACCAAGGAAGAGAATACAGATCATCTCCTCAAATTTAAAAAAAACCTTTACTTTCATGAACTGGGTTAACCCATTTACTAGTGTTGACAAAGGTGCAGAGCCTAATAAGTAAAAATAAAATTGGCGTTGCCCCTCAAGAGGTTATTTTTTAATATGCAGCACATTGGAGGAGTGTTGTTTATTACAGCTTGGTAAATATTTTTAAAGACTTGTTTTGACGGAAGCTGTGTTTCTTCAAAGAGAGGTTTATGGGGATATTGTAGCAGCCTAGAAGATGCAAATCAGTAGATTTATGAGCTCGGAAAAGATAGGCATGAAGTTGTACCTGACATACAATGAAAATGTACAACTTTGGTCATTAAAATTGCACATGGATATCTAAGGGAAGTCACTGTTTCTCTTACCACATGCCTTCCTAGTGCATCTGTAAGATTGTTGTGTATCTCATGGGCATGTTTGCTCTCATTCAAGAAGACATTATCCACAAAATCCTAAATTTACAGAAGATATAAATTGGAGGATAATTATGCACAATTCAGAAGGACTTTTTAACATAAGTTTTTTTTAAGAGGTAGCTTGCTCAGTGCATTTTAAATATTATTTGCTATAAAGAACTGTGGACTACATGCAATCCATCAGAATCATATCTATTAGATAAAGGGAGGTATATCTGTAAGTAGAATTTAAAGAATATAATCAGAATATGTCCCACAAGAGCATGAAAATAAATGACACTGCCTAAAAACTTGTTCATTTTTTTAATTTCAGGAAATACCCTTGATGAATACACAAGAAAGCAAGTATTAATTTAATTTACACATAGAGTTCAAAGAAAGGACCAATATTTTTTTTCTTGCATAATTGAAAGATTATTGGATTGTTAGCCAGATTATTGATTGGAGGTCAGCGTTCAAACCCATCCTGAAGGTGCTTTATTCTATGAGACTAATACAAGGTTAGTATTCAACTGGATATTTTTTAAATCTGCAAGCTATTATACAGCAATCAAAATGAATGAATATATACTATAGCTGTTCACAAGGCAACAATATGGATAATCTTAATTTTATCTTAAGTTTTAAAAGTCACAGATGACTACATAAAGCAGGATCCCTTTTAAAAGTTAAAAATAATTAAAATATAGGTATATGCTTTTTAGAAACACAATTAGATGGGATAAAATGCTATAAAAAGCAAAGCAAGGAAACAATAAACACAAGACTTGGGATAGTGATTATGTCAGGTAGGAAAGGACAAGGTGAGGATGCTGTGGAGGACCACATAGCCAGATAGAAGTTGCTGTCAAGGTCTCAACGTTTGTGCTGACTGTCTAACTCATTGCATAAATGAGGGAGGGAGGGAGGAAGGGAGGAAGTTATGAATGGATTAATGGTGACTAAGGATTATGGATAATCCAATTTGATTCACCTGGTGTCTACTAAAACATGAAAAGGATTCTAGTAGTGAAACCATAGAATACTCACTTGAAAACTATCAGAATCAATACAAAAAATGAGTTCTTCACTATAATTAGGTTATTAAGGCAAGAGGACCTTTCCTTACACAGCCTTTCCTTAAACAGGCTTTATCTGTATGTTGTTTATATTTAACTAAAACAAGGAAAAATGTAACAAATCTCAGCTCTGGGCAAGATTGATAAAAATAATGTGTCTTCAAGACATGCTATGCCACTTCTTTAGTACCACCTTATCCTTTATTATCCTATTACTAGATTTCCAGGGCCCTGACCTATGGAGAACAGGAGTAACTGGGTCACTACTCTCCGTAACCCTAAATATCAATATAATTCCTTGGTTCTAACCACTGCCATCAAACCTGACAGTCTGTGTCAAATTGCCCGAGGCCCTTCTTCTACAGCATAACAATGAGTAGCAATTATTCCTATAGACAAATGAATCCCTGCTAACAAGCTAGCTACTGGTTAACTCCCCTCAGAGTGATAGCTTAACCTAGTTGATATGTACAGCTTCTTGAAAGATCCTTAACTTTACATGAATATTTGGAATTTGGGACTCTGTGGCATGCCATGGAGGAAGATATATCTGATCATAGAGACTTTTCCTCAAAGCACACCACCTAAATAGCACTCGACCTTACTTACAGGAAAGACTGGTTATGTATGTAATTTTCATTTATAAAGGTAATTTCTAAAGTATGCATATAAGTCCTTGGTGGTAATGGAAGCTGAAATGATTGATTCTGGGAAGTTGAACCATGTTACTACTAAGTCACTGACATTCTGTTAAATAATCACATGCCAGTGGAACGAAGAACATTTTCTCGTATTTACCTTTTGTCCCATTGGACCTTAGTTGTCCCACTGGACCTTAATTTTGTCCCATTGGACCTTAACTGAAGGATTTACAAAGACACTGTTTGTCAAGCGACATGGAAAAGGAAAGGTCATACGAAATAAATATGTCTTATCCAAATGTCCAAATTTAGATTAAAACCTTATTTTAAAATATAGACTTATTCAATCTGCATTTTCTTTTCACCCAGTGCAATGAAATAAGAACTGGATATTATTAAATTATATATATTATGTTATTATATATATATGAGAGAGAGACACACACATATACATATATACATAACTTGATAATACATAAAAAGATCTAACTATATTTACTTTCAAAGGAGTGCCATCTATAATACAACACAATATTATACTCTTAGCTCTCTCAACTCAAATGTCTTTAGTTGCTTAAACTATGAATATTCCTTTCTCCATTACCTATGAGTAAGAATTCCTTCAGGGCAGGTAATTTTTTTTCCCACTAACATAAAGCAAAAACACTAAATGGACTAAAGTTCAAGACTTTGCAAAAGGGATTTACCTTTGTACTAAGATCAGATAGTCAAACTCTTGAGAAAATTATGCATAACCTAAGGATATATTTATAATGGAAATCGTTTAGTAAATGGAATTAAGATTTGAAGTGAGTTGCATTGCCTCCATTAGGGAGAAAAGAAAGTGTGATCATTTATTCACAGGCACAGATTCGAGCCAGATATCTATAAAAAGTTAATGGGAAGATTCAGAACCTCATAAAAAGCTATAGAAGAGCATCCTGCCCTACATCAAATCACCACACACATCCGTTGTGTGAGGTGTACATTATATGGTCTGAAAAGGGTGGAAATTATGTATATAAAAGGCTACCAATATGTTAAATCACAAATATTCACTAGCTTGAATATCCACAATACTTAAGTCACCTTAATATCAGCAATTTTTGTAAGAACACTGTCAAATGTACTTTGTTACATTTGAAAGAGCTTATTGTTAATGCTTTCTTGTTAGATGTAATTTGTAGGAGATACAGATGAAATGGATGTTCAAGTCATTTAGGCTTTCTCTAACATACTTCTCAAAATCCTTCCAACCTCAACCCACTTCCAGCAAGATCTGTATTATTTATATGGCTGTATAATAATTTATCCCCAAACTCAAAACTTAGTAACTTAAAACAACAAACACTTATTATCTCAGTGATTCTGTAGTTAAGAAATCCAGGCTTGGCTTAGCTGGGTCCCGTGGCTCAAGGATTCTCACAGTGTTACAACTAAGGTAATACTGGGGCTGTTAGTCAGCTGGGGCTGCATCTCAAGGCTGAACTGGGGGAAGGTCACTCAAGCCCATTCACGTGGCTGGTGGTAAGCCTCAGGACTTTGCTAGCTGTTGGCCACAAACATCAGTTCCTTGTCTTTTGTGCATGCTCTCCTATCCATAGGGCCACTCGCAGAATGGGATCTGGCTTCCCTCAAGGCAAGGGCTCAGAGAGAGAGACAGGGAGAAAGGGAGAGACCATGAGAGAGCCAGCAAGTTGAAAGTCACAATCTTTTTGTAACCTAATTTCAGAAGAGACATCTCATCACTTTTGCTGAATTCTATTCTTTAGAAGTGAGTCACGATGTCCAGCCCACGCTCAAGGCAAGCGGGGGCATGAATTCCACAAGGCAGGGATCTTGGGGAGATAATTTACTGGCTGCCTACCACAGCAATCTTCTATACTGAAGGAACTTGTCACATATTTCTGATTGCCTTGGAATTGTACAAAATTTCTGGAAGAATGGTATTTGAGCCCACTGTTTTATCTACATCTAGATTATTAATTAAATCTGAGACAGTCTATCTATAGGGTACAATATGATCATATAAAATTCAAAGTCTAGAAGGTAAGGGAAAATGTCCCTGAAGAGATGACTTTTAAAGTACTCCTTGAAGAATAGGCAGTTAGCTATGCATGGGTGAAGGTCCAGATGTAGGAAGGAACAGTTTAATGTAGAAAACAGCAGAGAAAAGGAAGAATGATATTCAGAACCCCATCTGTTTCTCAGCTACCACTTTTCTTCCTTGTATTCATCTTTTGTTCCTTGATCTGTTAACTTACACTACTAATTTTAGAATAGATTTATTCACTTTGATATAAAGAACCTAAAATTTAATGAGTTTGGAACCCCGGTGATTTGAAGAAGAATGAGAGGAAGAAGGAAGGGGTGTAGGGGAGGGAAAATGGAAAAGAGGAAAGGAGGAAGACCAGGCTGGGGAGGATTGGTGACAGGGAGAAACAAGTTAAGAAAAGGATGTTTCAGTGAGATCCTCCATCTTTTCTCCTGAGAGATACTCTGCAGGTGGGTGAGGAAATCTTTTCAGGGAAAAACATTAAAGGCTTTCATGGTAAAAAGTCATTAATCAAATTTGAGTTCAATTCATGGTCAATAATATAAAGCCAAACTATCTAATAAGGAAGCTATTAGAAATCAAAATTGGAACTCCTGGTTGGAATTAAAAACAAGAAAAACCAAAATGAACATGAAGACTGGCCAGGACCCAGAATGAGGAAACAAAAAAAAAGGATAAGTGACAAAGGTAAAGGAAAAGTTACATAGGACAAGGAGTGCCCAGGGATTCTAGCTCCACCAAGATGCAGGGAATGTCTGAGGGTCTTATACATCTTTGTCTGCACCAGCTCTTTATATTTTAAGTGTTGTTGGTATCTCTGTCTCCATATGAGTGTGGTTCACAGGTAAATTCCTTCCATCCCAGGTCACCTGCTTATTCATAGAGTTCTCAGATACGGAAAGAGATTTCTGTGTGGACAATACTACATAGTTAAAAAGGGAATGTATACACTTGAAAGTCTTTTCATCCCTGCTTACACAAAGGTCATCTTGATGCATGAAGGCTATGTATGGATATATTTGCTTTATTGTTGCATTCCATTTTCAAAGATGGAACTAACCAATTTACGTACATATAGAAAAGATCAACAGGTTAAAAAATGCTCTTTATCACATTGTGAACTCATTATGGTTGCTCTTCAAGTTGTTGTTATAGTCACTACTTATAGGATCTTATATAGGATCTATATATTTATAGCATCTCAGCAACAAGGTTAGTTGTCAAAAAACTATACAGTTTTTTTTTTTGACAAGCGTACATCAAGCTATCAAGCTGAACTGTTTAGTTATCACAATTTTGTTATAGGCTTAAAACACATCTCAGGATATTTCTCAACACACTTATTTTGCCTTTCCTGCTTATAATTGTATTACTTCCGATCACCTTATAGATTTAACATTCATCCACATAAACATTTATTGAGCTCTTGCCTGTTATGTGCTAGGAATGTTAGATTCTGAGACTGCAAAGATAAATTGAACCCAGATCATATCCTGAAGTCCAGACCATTTCCTAATAGTGAAAATAACCAATAATTTATTGTTTGGGAGCCATTCTTCATCTACCAGCATCAATGAAGTTGTTCCCTTGGTTAAAGCGATTGAAAATCTCCAATAACTCTGGTGTGTATGATTCAGAACATTGTTCCCACTGTATAGAAGTTCATGGATAGCAATTTAGATTATTTTCATTGCTGTTGCTTGATCTATTGAAAGTTTTCTGGTTGGCATGCTTTGCAAAACTCCTCCATGCCCATTACTATCTCCTGGTATAACTCTGTAGACCAGTTGACTAACATCAGTCTTATTCTTTATTCTTTGGAAATTACAACAGAAGCACCACCAATTTTGATTCGCAATCATGCCATCAAAGGGTGGTGGAGAACTTCTTAAGGTCATCTAACTTTCACAACAGCTACCATAGCCCCCGTCTACTGAAAATGTGAAATACTGGAGATGTTGACATGGATGTACAGACCATAACACTATTTCCTGTGTTTTTCTTCAATCTTTGTGCAGTGAGGGTCTATCAGCTAAGCCCTAAAGGTTTTCTCCACCCCATTTCTAAACCCTGTAATAGACATCACATCAAAAAGGACTTCTAGCACTCTTGTAGTTTGTGAAAAATTGGCCAACTCCTGTTTCCCACATTTAATCTTTTTTTTTCCACATTTAATTCTATGTCCTCTTCAATACTCCTAACTTTTCCCACATTATTGACTATCCCATTGTGACCTTCATCTAGCCCTGCAGACCCAACACTCCGCACCAATGTACCAGCTATAGCCCTGGGTTCTCTCTGGTTCTTCTATATCAAGCTGGCTTGATTGCACACACGTCCTAATGATTCCCATCTCCTGCTGGGCTGATCATGAACCACTGTAATTATTTTGCTCCACAGGAAACAGAGTATGTTCGATGGAGCAGAAATTCTGAGCGATGTTAATATTTAACTTGGAATAAATGATTTTCAAAGTTAAAAATTTTTATTTACAACAGGAGCAAAAAGTCAATGAAACGTTGAATCTCAAGGAAGAAAATGTAGACGTTATTTTCCAAAGGTATTGAACGTGAGGACACCCTCCTTTTTTGGACTGGTGTTGAGAGAATACTTTGTTTGGAAATGTTCATCATGTGGGACTTTATACTCCATAAGGTCATTATGGGTTTGATGATGCTTGATTGACAATATAGGTCCCTAATGATCCAGAAAGTTACCAGGATATTTTGACCAGCAGTGGGAAAGATAGAAATGCTGTGATAATTACTTAAGGTTACCAGGATATTTTGACCAGCAGTGGGAAAAATAGAAATGCTGTAATAATTACTTAATCAGCTTTCTTTGACCTGAAAAAGGAAACTTCTCAGTCTTGAGAAGTTTTTTCATAATTAAGTTGAAGAAGAATTTTTATGGTCACCTGAGGAACATTTTCTAGTCCTTACTTGGATATCTTAGCAATCCTATTATCAGGTTCTCTGATCTCTCTATAGTACACTTATATAAAATATATGACTGTGAACATATACACATTTCTAATGTCTTAAATAATTTCAGCAGATCTTATCCACAGTCCCCCATATCATAATTCACATTAAAAACAAAAAGAACAATGACTAGTCCTTTACATATTACATCTAATCCCTTGATAAACTTTGTTGGGTCCAGGGTGTTTTGATAAAGATTTTTCTTCACACTATGACATTATGGTGAATAAACAAAGCACACTAGCCATTTAATTTGAGAATGTAAACTCTATACATGGATAGATTTTAGTCAGAATGAGGATTTTGTTACTACAAGACCATGATAATAAAGTAAAAATTTTCAAATCCATAAAATGTCACAGACCAGAGGAAAAGCAGATCTTTTCTTTAGGTTCTTCTCCTTCAATGCACTTAACACTGTTAAAAATCATTCAGTGTTTATTCTATCAAGTATACTGCTTTCTGGAAAACAACCAACTCAGAAAGTAGTTCAAAGGTTAGTTACAAGATAAACTAATAGCTATGCTAAGCAATTACTTTGTAGAGCTAATAAAAAAAGAAAAAAATAAACTATATTATTTACACAATCTATATGGTCAGCTCCAGCAACAACCAAATCAATAATAAAACATTCTTATTGGGCTTCCCTGGTGGCGCAGTGGTTGAGAGTCTGCCTACGGATGTAGGGGACACGGGTTCATGCCCCGGTCCAGGAAGATCCCACATGCCGCAGAGCGGCTGGGCCCGTGAGCCATGGCCGCTGAGCCTGCCCGTCCGGAGCCTGTGCTCCACAATGGGAGAGGCCACAGCAGTGAGAGGCCCGCATACCGCAAAAAAAAAAAAAAAAAAAAACATTTTTATTTAAACTTCCCCCTGCTTTCCCCTCTCTGCTTCTGAAGTTTTATCCGAACAGGGAAATCTCTTTGGAATATACCATAAATATTAAAAAGCAAGAGCGGACAATATAATAGATGTTTTATTTTCATTTGTTAATAGATGGTGAAGTTCAGCTCACTTGTGGTTTGACCTTATCCTGGTACATGAACAATTTTTCTTAAATACAGCTTTCATATAACACCAGCCATCTCAAACTTCTGCACTCACCCCAAAGAAATAGATCTACACATGCACACACATGTATGCCTGCAAACAGTCATTGCAATATAATATTATTTCATAAATTTGTACATACCACAATTCAAATCATACAGTGCCAAACATTACAGTTACATGTATAAGTGGCTGATAAAATGCATTATCCCACAAATGTAGCCTTTAGACCAAGTCATCAGATACAATTTTTTTGTTGTTTCATTGCATATATTAAGTTTAATAACAATTGATAATAATCAATGATAAATATTGAATCTTTATTGCAATGATTTTCATCTGGGCTATACATCAAGAATATACTCAGATATTCAGATCTGATACATTTGGAGGATGGCCCAGGCCACTGTCTTTTTTTTAAGTTCCAGATGTTACTGACACAAATTTCAGGTTAAAAACTCCTGACTTATTAAACGCTTTCTGTGTGCTGAGTCCTGTGCTCAGTGATTTACATTCATTAACTCATTTAATCTTCATAACTACATCGGGTAAGTTTTATTATTTCCATTTCACAGATGAAGGTACTGACACATAGAGTAGTTAAATAATGTGTTCAAGGTCTCCCAGAGCTGGGATTTAAACCTAGATTGCATATATGTGTATGAAAGCAAATACATGATTCTGTATTTTTTATCACCTAATTCTTCAAATAAAGAAAAATAAGGCTAAGGCAAAACTAAAATGGGTCAGTGAAAATTCAAATTAAGATAGCACCCGAACACCCCAAATAGTCTCCTTCTGCAGGGTCTGCCGTAAACTACTCTGACCCTCCCCAATCTACTCTCCACCATTTCAAATGTCATCCTTTCAAAAAGCAAGCTGATTGAGCTACCAGTGCCCTGAGTTCTGCATTCCCTGGGATTGTGCTTCTCAGTTTTTTCCCTATCCCTGTCATGGTGCTTAGGGCATGATGAGGTGTCAACACGTTATCTGTTAAATAAATAACGTCACAGATTTAGTCCCCTGCTTTCTCAACAAGTCCCATCTTCTCTGTCTCTGGATTCCTTTAGGGTACATCCTGGTTCCTAACTCTAGTTCCTTCCTCAACTCCAGCTCTCGGAACCTCCCTACTAGGCCCTTGGGTTCCTAGTGAGCACTTGTATCAAGCTTGATCCTTCAATCACAGGTTGAACCACCCACTCTCTGATCTCCCCCTAGGAGCTCCAGATTGTTCTTTCTTTTTTTTTTTTTTAAGAAGATGTTGGGGGTAGGAGTTTATTAATTTATTTATTTTTTATTTTTGCTGGGTTGGGTCTTTGTTTCTGTGTGAGGGCTTTCTCTAGTTGCGGCAAGCGGGGGCCACTCTTCATCGCGGTGTGCGGGCCTCTCACTATCGCGGCCTCTCTTACTGTGGAGCACAGGCTCCAGATGTGCAGGCTCAGCAGTTGTGGCTCATGGGCCTAGTTGCTCCACGGCATGTGGGATCTTCCCAGACCAGGGCTCAAACCCGTGCCCCCTGCATTAGCAGGCAGATTCTCAACCACTGCGCCACCAGGGAAGCCCCCAGATTGTTCTTTGAGCAGACCCCCAAGTCACCCCACAGCACAGTGAGTGGGCAACATAGGGAAGCCGAGGCCCAGGGCCCAGGTTACTCCATGGCCTTTCAGACTACAATGCAGGACTGCACTTCAGTGTACCTGTCCCCAGGTGTATTGTGCTGATACAATTCTTCCGTTAGGTTATTCCGTCTCTCCTCACTGAGGGAACTCCAGAAATGGGATGACAGAGAGCAAAAGCCATTTATTTACATGGCTCTGAGTAAGGACTAAGCTGGAGAAAATGATGTGATTTAAGAGGTCTCTTTTTCAGCCTGATTTAAATACAACTACTCAAACCACCTAAAATGGTTTCCTAGAGATATCACATGTGAATTCGAGTTCATGGGGCACACTGAAGAATTAATCCTCTGTGACTTGCCTACATTTCAAGAGAAACAATAGCTTATTCTCAGAACTTGAAGAGAGATACACCTCAACTGAAGTCTCATAATTAATACTCTCATAATTAGAGCCTAACGTTTTAAGCCAAAACAAACATTTAATTCGAGGTATTTAAAAATACTAGGCATTACTCTAGTGAAGAAAGATTTTGATAATGATGGACAATATTAGTGTGGTTCCTCCACAAAGACTTTTGCTTCTTGCATACTATTATGATTGCATGGTAATCTTACCCAGCTAGTGTTTTCTTAATGTCCTGGGGAGCCTGATCATTGTAAATTACCTGTGACATCTCATTAATCCTCTTTTTCCTCACAAACGCATAATTAATGGTAACATTGACAATAATACACAAATTAGCTAAGTGACGCTTTATGGTGTTGGTTTTGATTAACGTCAGGAACCCAAAAATGACATTAATGTAATGCAGATCCCAAAAGGCAGTCTGCACTTTGACCCCAGACATACATTTTGTTTGCACCATCACCAAGATTAATCCTCCTCTGGATGAAGACAAGACAAAACTCTGGCCACTGGCAGTGTATGCTGGGCTGTCAGAAAACAAACTGCCTCAATTGCATTTGTTTAAGAAGGAAATCTTAATGCATAGAAAACAACAGCATAGTGTCATTTCCTATTGTCTAGTTAGGACAAAGATAAATGAGCAACTGTCATGATTTAGATCAACTGCTTCTCTGCTAACTTCTATTATTTGCTTATTTATGGAGCAGTGTTTAATTAAAAGTATACCTAGATGATATGAAGCACATGATAAAATGATTAAAATTCCTTCTGCTCTCACTGTAAATGGTTTTTGGAAATCAAAACTGATTTTTATATGCATTTCAACCTTCAGGACCTCTAAATGATACATTCTTACTAACCACAAGAGAGTAAAAAAAAATCAATGCCTGAGAAAATATTCTTTGTCTCTGATTTGAGTAACAAAGTGAAAGCACTAAAAGGAATTTGGATAAACTTCTTTGCTTCAAAAGTGAGGCACCTTTGCTGAGAGTGAGGAGGCTGATTTAGAAACACTTTTTCCAAATTATAAAAGAGAAACAGACACTGTACTTAGTCACAGTATTTTCTATTGCTGCATCATCAACTTCTAAATTCAGGGTTAATCATGTGACTCTATTATGGTCATGAACAGTTCCTTAATCACGATTTTCACAAATCCAAGTTGAGTATTGAATCTTTTTAACACTCGAAAGAGGTATAGTATGCTAATTTTTAAAGATGCAACCTTCTATTTTTTTCCTAACAATTATTAATAGCTGAAAAATTTTAATGGTGTGTCATTTTCTGAAAATAATTACAATTGTCCTTTCTTAATTCATTTGATATTTATTTATTTAGGCTATTTTTCAAAATGTTGTAAACCACAGCCCTGGCTAATGATCATATTCCATTTCAATCATGGAATAGGGAGAAAAGCCATATTTTCATGCTATTTTTCTATTCACATAAATAACTACCATTTGGAGAATGCTTTATAGACAAAAATATATAATACATAAAGTGATGTTGTAAAATTTGAAATAAATCCACCACAACTGGAAAGTAAACATCACCAAAAGTATAAAAACACTGTGTATGTATTTGATTGAAAGAAGAGGAATTTGAATATCTTAACAGATGATTTTAGTTGCTATGGGTATACATTTTCAATTATAATACTCATAATTTCCACTCCCCTCCCAAAAAATAAGAAAGCAGACTGCCTTACAACTGCTTGTCATAGCAGTTTAATTTTGAAAAATGCCTTGTCTGTCCCCACTTGCAATATATTTATCATATGACTTGGTTTATCTTTTTTTTGGTTATTTAAAATTACAAAATAATCCACTGGAAGAGGCTCAGGTTTTTCTTTTTCTGTTGTTTAAACATTATTTTAAAATCAAAAGCAACTTATTTTTAAGTAGACTTGTTAAGTGTCAGTTGCACCAACTTTCACCAGCACACAAACCTACTGGAAAGCAAACTGGAATTTAAGGGGCAACAGGGATTCCCACAGAAGTCATATTTTCAGTCAACCTAGCTAAACTGTAAATCGAGATTATGACAATAAATTATTTTTTATTATTTTGTCAGGAATAAGTACAGCACTGAATTTTGAAAGAGATTTGGGCTTAATTCATATGTTAAATAGGTCGGGATAAACCAGTGCTAGAAGAAATTGAAACTGGCCCTATATTACATAGAAACCCAAATTAGGCACTCATCACTAAACTAATTAGTCATTGATAAATTTATTATAGAAATGCAATTCCTTTACACTGCAAAGCCTGAGGAATGAGATGACTGAAAGCTTCAAATTAAAAAAAAAATTGGTGACGATCTTTTCATCAGAGACATTATTTATAACATGGTTTGAAGGTAGCTGTAGTAATATCTTTAACTGGTTAAAAACACTGATCAAGCTATAAAACTACTTTCTTAGGTGAGTCCTCTGTAGCAAACTGTTTGAAACCTCCCAAAGTGCCTTCATTTGTATTTTTTCAGCAGTTAGGATGAATATTACTCTTCGTCCAAGTGTATAATTTTCACTTTTCATTTTTATTCAGGTTCATAGGGAGCAAATATGTCAAGCCATGATTTTATAGAAATCTCTTTTTCAGGTTTACATGTGGTACACTGAATTTTAATAAGCCCCAATAGATGTGCCAAGTTACTTTTTTTTGTTGTTCTAAGAAATTACTCCACGCAAATAAAGAGGCTGCTGTGCGGGAAAGCATGTTTTCTTAAGTGTTTAATCGGACATTTCCATCCCACAAGACTTTGTAGATGTGTTTTTGCTTTGAAAACATATCTTATCAGGATGGTTGGTGTAAAATTCTTGTCTGTTTTCTTACCTTTGAATTTGAGCTCTATTTATAAGGCTCAGCTGAATGATGTCTACAGCTAAGGAATTTCCTTACTAGGGAGTTTTACATGAACACGATTAATGAGAAAGCACCACGAGGCAAGGAGCAGGGTGTCAATTTAGGTTTCCTTTACCAGCTAACCTTATCAAAATGTTCCCCTTTACATAGGAGAAAAAGACGTGACAAAGTGGTTAACTATGTATCTGATTTTATCTTTCTGTCACTTTCCTCTTGATAGGATATCTTTTCAGAATAAACAAAAGGAGATGAATTCTTCATTCCCTATTTGTATATGCAAGTGAAATGGGGTCCCTCTCCCTGTGGAAAGCACTGGCCTTTCTCACATGGAACAAACTGCTAGAGAAACTTGGTTTAGACGAAATGCAAATATTTAATTCTTGAATCTATATTTTGAAATATCATGGTATTTTTCCATAAATCTATGTGCAATGACATATTTCATAACATTACATAAGGTTTTCCATGCATTTTTATTCATGGAAGAACAGTTTGCAGAAAAAATCACAACATTGTACTATTCATCTCCAGTGAGTTAATTTTCACTTTAATGTGAATATACAATTTATGGAAAAATAATAGTTATTTAGACAGAGCAGCACTTACCTGTTGCTGTGTGAAAATTTCTACCCTCAAAAATGTGCTTTTACTTCAGTTATTATTAGTAGCCTATACCAATGCCTTAAAATTTTTATAAACAGAACCTTAAATCTGCGTTTTGGTTGAGGACTTCCCTTTTTTAGACAACTGAAAATGAAACAGCACGACCTAAAGTCCAAAGAGCATTCTTATACATGCCTTGACTTTGATTTTTTGGTAACTGCCCTATGGAGACTGTCCTTTATTAAGACTCCTAATGAGTGTTCTGCCTGTATTTTTCTACCAAGAATGTCAAATAAGGTTTGAAAGCAAATGTAAACTGTAATGCAAGTGACACACACTAAAAATAGCCCTATAAATCTGTTCATTTTGTTTAGATAGTCTCCAGAGTTGTAAAAAGTAGGACTGCTCGGCTTTATTATTTGTTTTGGAAACACTAATTCTGTAGAGAATAGGCCACTGATAATGCTATATTACATTAGAGAAGATTTATTGACTGTCTCTAGATTTAATTTTTTTAAAAAAAGATATTTTTTCTGCCCTCATTTTCCAAATAATTTACAAGATAATTAACTGAATGGAATCTACAATGGCAAAGAAATTTTCCCATTTAGTCATTAGAACTAAGATTTTGAAAGAATCACATTTATCTAAAATGAAATTAATTAAATTTTCTAATGGAATTCTCACCCCTATTAACCTGTCAAATATGTTGTTTCCAGTGTTTCCAATGACAGAGTAACAATATTTATTATCCAACATACCATGAGTTTTTAAAAATAACTCCAGGAGAACATTTTTAGAACATTTACATGCTGAATAGACAACTAAAAAAAAAAAAAAGAAAGAAAATCAGACATTTCTCTGCGAAAAATAGCTATTGTAACTTACAGTGTTTGATGGAGGATGTATTTTTAGGAAACCATAAAATTTGAATTTGAGATATTGAGTGGTGGGGTAAAATTGAGGGAGGGAGCAGGAGTTCTCTCATATGTTAAGGAAGTTTTAAAAAAGTGGCTTATCTTTCTCTTGAGAAAAAGTTTAAGCGTTTAAACTCTTCCATTTCCCTTTCCACATGATAGTCAATAGGATTTCTTGGATTGGTTGGATGGCTTTGCACTTAAGCCAAGATTGATTGCAATCTAAGGCTTTGTTTTTGGATATCTTATCCCAATGGAGGCATGTATAAACAGACAAAATGACTAAATTGGGCAGTGATCTGACCTTTCAGAAGAGAGGCAGTTAAAAACTACACCAACTTTTCTTTGAAGAAACAAGAATATTGTCATTTAACAGAACCTTACAGTTTAGTTATTTTTCTTCCACACGGCCAAACTGAACACTGAATTACTAAGAAATAGGAGTTTCCAGGGTTTTGGACCTCCTTTCCCCCCTAGAGCACTTCCCCCCATCCCCAAGTTCAGAAAGAAAAAAGTGTTGCTATTCATGTGATAATTGTCAAAACCATGATAAGTGCCAAACAAGGCAGTGCCAAGAAATCATTAGTTCAGTATACGTCTCGGATTCCTGTAATGTTCAGTTAATGGGCCAGATTTCACCAGACCTTTTTTTCTTGTAAATTCTTCTTGGTTTGTTTTTAGCCATCTTTTAAAAGAATTGTGTAAGCCAGCCTTACAGTGATTCTGCATGAGTTAAAATTAAATATTAAAAAACCTGAAATATTGTTTTTGACAAATTTTTACATTCCATTCTCATTACATTTATTTTGGCATGCTAATTTAGAAAACCAAAATGCTGCACTGAAAAATTTACCGCCCCATATCACAGCTGAACAGTATATCTCAAACACATAAAACATAGAAGGAAGATAACCAAACCATCTTTAAATCTTAAAAATAATTCTGATTCATGTAAAAAGAAAGTTAACATCCAGAAAAATTTAGGAATATGTTTTAATCTTTTTTTAATCCTCATGGTATATGTTGATGCAAAATCTTTTCCACAAGTGAATTACATCTAATGCTTCAAATACATACAGTTTTACTGTATCTTTCTAAATAGTTCATAGAAAAATGTCACCATGAAATTAGCAAATATGACAATGATAGTAACCAACCAGGACTTTGAAAAGCAAAGGAAAAGGAATAGAACAATTTTTGTTTGTAAACCTATTGACATAAATAGTCTGACCTGTCACAAATTACCTTTCAGCTACCGTATGTTATGTATAGAACAGTCAAAACTGATAACATTTTGCTTTCATCAGTTTTGTGTTAAATTCTGAAAACCTGAAATGTTTATTGTAGTGAGATAACACAATGAATCTAGATAGAATGCACTCCCTGTACATGTTTACTAGGGTAAGAATTCATAAATGGAAAACTGTTTGGACTAAACAACAGGGTTATTGCTTCTAAAAGGCAGCTCATGGGTTGTTTAATAGTATTTTAAATGTCTGCTAATGAGAGTCACAAAAAAAGCACAGAAGAGTAGAGAATTGGTTCCAGAGGCGATCACACAGTAGTCAAGAAGATTAACATGCCGCTAGGGGACAGCAGAAAGTCACAGAATGAGGTAGTGCCAGAGAGACCAGAACAAAAGGCTTTTCTTTGTCGAGAGTGAGAGAGAGAGAGAGAGAGAGAGAGAGAGACAGACACTAAGATGTATTTCCAAACCAAAATCTTTTACAAGTGAAGTGTTTGTAACTATATTTTTAAAAAGCAGTAAAAAATATTTGCAGAGATCTATTTTTAGATTGCTAAGATCTGTGTACCAGAATGTTATAAAATATACATAACTATCATCTTGGCAAAATAAATTCAAATATGGACTATTCTATTTTCTGCAGTTGAGAGTGAAGGAAAGTTTTAAACATCAGGAAAAAAAACGTGAGTTGCAAAACACATTAGACTGAACCTATCAATGACAAAATACAGCTGAGAAATACTGAAAATTTGTTCAACAAAGCTAAACATAGGCAGAATCTATTCCATTTTCAGAGTGACTATCCAAAGAAATAAAAGTAACTAGAAAATTGATCAAACTAACCAAATAGTCTACAAATCAAGCTGCTTACCCAGACCCACAATATATTCATAATTTTTAAGCCCAATTTTGATTATTGGTTTGAGTTGCAGTCGTTCCAGGGGACTGGAAATCTTAACCTCTGCAATTATTTTAAAAGCTAATGCACATCCTTTAACAGTTCAACTCACTGAAATGGTCATTTATACTTCTATATTTATACACCTAAGCATCATTTTAAGTGCAATAGATTCTGCAATCCCAGGTGATTTACCTGTAAAGCAACATTTGTATCAGATCTTAGACTCTAAATTTCTTAAATTCATGGATCACAGTTCCTTTGTTTGATCTGCTTAATCCTGGATCACTGAATACTCAGTTAATATATCCTATGATAAAGATGTTGATAACTTTTGCAATCATTTTTCTCGGTTCTAGTATTGCTTCTTGAATTCTATCTATTCTTTATTCTTGTTTTGTGTAATATATATATACCATTTCTTACCACACAATCACAATTTTCTCATATGTCATAAGATCAAAAGACTGAAAAGAATTTAAGAAGTTGTTTAGTTCATTTCCCCATTATTTTTTTAAACTGTTCATTAAATATTGCAAATGTATGTTGGTCCTGTGTTTATTATTCAAGAACCAATATGTCAAGCACAGAATTTTTTTTTTAATTACTAGTAGCTGGTATATATTGTACACATAAATACTTAGAATTCTTTTCCCAGCACCAAAACGAAATTTTAATTAAAAATATACATTTGTTTCCAAATACATGCCATACCCTTGAGTTTTCATTGTTTTATCTTTACCTGTTTAATCTTCTCCTTTTTTCTGTAATGTACTTTCCCTTCTGGTCAAGTATTCTGACTCTTACACACTTATAGAATTTAGTATTTCTTTTTTCCCAGAGGGTCTTTATCCCTAGATCACAAGTATTCATTCTTTGTCTCCTTTTCCCCATAGGTTCCGGTTTTATAGATTGTATTCTCTCTTTTTGTTCTGCAATTTGGACTGACTCCAAAAAAAATAATAATAATTCCCTCAACACATTCTAAATCCTGAGTATCCTTTCTCTGCACTCCCCCCAAGGTAGAGAAGATCTTCCTAACATCTTGCCTAAATCCTGTCTCCTGCATTTAAGACCCTGCTGTCTTGTACTATCCTCAGAGGAAACAGAGACCAGCTGTTCACTCTACCTGCAAAGGACTGTGTTCCTTCATGAACTTGAAGACTGCTATTAATTCCCTCCAAGTCTTTTCTTCTCCAGACTAAACAAGGCCAGTTCCTTTACCCTTGTTTCATTGAGACTGTTTCCCAAGCCTTTAGTTATTTTGCTGCTTCCTCTGGACCTACTCCAAATTCTGCACATTCAGCTTAAGTGGTAGGATCCTAAAGGACACAGTGTGATAACAAGGAACTGATTAATAATACGTATAATGTAGGTGATTATTTATGTTCCCTAAATTCTTCAGTGACTATCAGTATTTTGTGTATGAAAAACAGGGCTCTGTTTTTAACCCATATTTGGCTTGTGATCCACTATGGCCTCCTGTATCTTTTCTCTTACTTATGATTGAACAAACGTCTCCTTTCTTATACTTAAAGTTTATTTTTTTTTCTCTCCACTAGCTAATTGCTTTTACGTTTTACCAATAACCCTCACTCTATTTTTTCTACTTGCTTCTTAACTGTTCTCTCTTACTTTGGTTGTTGTCTCTTGCTTAAATTCAGATCACAATATCTTGCATAACTATCAAATTCTCAACAATTTATTTATAGTGCAAAAATAATTGAAATAATTCTTTGTGTGTTTGATTTCTTTAAGCAGACTCTTAGTAAGTAAGATTAGTGAGTTTTGAAGAAGGAACAATATCTGGAAAAGATTAATGTTACACTAAAAGCTAGATAATTGTTCCTTTCAAACAGGAAGACTTGGTTAATGCAGCAAGTGTGAAAGAAAGAGAGAAGAGAGGGTGTTTGCATAAGTTAACTTCTGGAACACTGGAAGCATTTGGCCTTTACTCCTTTCTTACCTCAGAAAACACCTGAGGTCTGTGATTTCCCTCACAACGGCACACTCTGTCATGTCGAATACTTTATGTGCCTACATAGAGAGATAGAGAAGATAGATATGAATAAAATTATATCTAATCTCTCCCATCCCTAACACCTGTGAATAACAGCTATCTTTCAGGACATTCACCTTGTAGAGTAAGTTATAACACTTAGAAATTATATTAAGTGTTTAGTCTAGAGAGAAAGCGATGGAATAATTCTGCAAATTCTGAGTAGTTCGCATTGTGGGCCACTGATGACTAAAATGATCAGTAATAATGAACAAATCAGAGTAAAAAGTACTACGTAATTCTGTTATTGCCCAAATATTGTGCTGTGAAAGAAAAGGAAAAAAATTCAAAATTATACAGGTTTAATAGAAAAGTATGACTTCATAAGCTGATTTTCAGTACCAGTCATCTAACATAAAAGAACAAAGTTACCTCTGCAAAATGATCATTTTTTAATTTGTGCTAAATCACAAACTTTTTTTAAAAAGAGATCCCAAGAAATAGAAAACTATTCTCATTGTATTACCCATTTGTCTCCAATCTAATCTTTACCCCCAAAAAAAGGAGGAGGGAGGAGGGAAAGAAATAAAGTAAAAAAATATAACCTTCAAAATTTTATTCTCACCCAGAGGTTAGCCTATAAAAAGAAGGCTCTCCAGCATAGACAGTCCAGGACTCTATCGTTTCCAGCGCCTGCATTCAAGTTGCTGAAATTGCAAAGAAAAGTTAACTCTATTTAACACATGTCTAGTGCATACAAGCCCTTTTATTGTTTCTTAAACCCTAGAGTTACCTTCATGAAGAAAATACTACCTTCAAGTAAGAAGACAAAAGTAAAGGTCCCCCTCTGTCATTTGTAATTGTAATTTCAATTTACAAAAAATAAAAAGTAAAATAAATAAAACCTTTGGGACAGTACAATAGCTGTCATTTGGCACAGCGTGAATTTAGCCAGACTGTTTACTTACATAGGAGTCTTATCTGAAGGTCAGAAATGTAATCAAAAACTAACTAAATACAAAGGGAAACCAGTGAAAGGGGAAATAATCCAATCTCAAAATGTCCTACTTACACCGTTTACAGTTTGTTGTTTGAGAACTTGTAAAATTATTATTTATCTGGAAATAATTAGAGCTCTAGAAAAAAGAATACCCTAATGTAAAAATCTCCATAATGAACTCTGTAGAATATTTAAAAGTGAAAAGAGGTACATAAGCACACTGTAGATTCACTGCAATGGACTGGGCACAGAGCTTTCTAACAGGCTCATTTACGGGTGGCGTGTGCAGAGGAGAGGTGTAAGGAGCCTCTGACTCCTTCGTTGTCACTTGAATGGACAGACACCTTGGCTGGAAAACATCAGGGACTCTTTGCTATTTGTTTCCTTTTTCTCTGTCTAGCATTTTCTTTTCTGATCCGCTTTCCTAAACATTATCCCTTTCTCTCTCAACCTCTACAGTCTACCTTTTCTCTTTCTCTCTCTCTCTCTCTAGGTTCAGTAACTCACTTTTCCTATGTAAGGATTACATTTGTTATGTTAAATTCTATTTATATTTTACTTCTTAATGCCCCATCTTTATTTCCCTCTCTCTAAACCATTTCTGTCTTTCTACCTCTTTCTCCTTTAGGCCCTCTCTGTCCCCTGCAACATTTTCTCTTATTCTGTCACCTCAGGATGCAGCTGACTTCACTGCTCTTTTTCCTGTCACTCTGGGACACTCCTCAGGAGCAGATCTCTTTTTCACTTCTCTTTCCACGTGGTCCGTGGGTGCATTTGGAAGGATGACTTATGCCTTGAGTCGTTGTTAGGCAAGGGGGTCATAATACCCAAGGAGATGCAAAATGTCTCAAGAAGAGTAGATTTTTCAAAATATTTTATTTTAATGGAGAGTACCAGCAGATGCAAAAATTAAAAAGTAATACCCATAAAATATAATCCCTCTGTGTTTCAAACACACCGCCTTTATATTCTGCAGGTGTTCTTTAAGACCAAGTTGAAGCACATTCATTTAAAAGATCTCTTGCTACTTTATTTTTACTTTTCATTTCCCAAAAGGTTTTAAGTGATTTCTTCAGCACAATTTACTAAAAGGAAGATAAGTGCATTTGTCTACTGAATCTGAATATCTTGGTTTGGCTGCAACAGAATGTATTTTAACAAGTCTGTTCTTAGTAGAGACAGTTTAAGTAACCTGTGCATTTCATTTGTAAATAATTTATTATTGAATACAAATGGCTACACTTTCTAACATGTCAAAATCAACAGGGGGCAGGGCTGGGTATAAGGGTTCACTATTAGCCAACTACATTTTTGTCAAGATTGTATGCAAGGCATAGTTAATATTTAATTTAGCTTATAACACTGAAAGGCTCTGGCATATAATTGCCATTATATACAAAGCTGAGTACACTGTGTCTTCCTCTTTTGGTGAAAAGAAAAATGTTTAAATTTCCCACCAATGAAGCAATCTGAGAAACTGAGTAACTTTTAACCTGTTTTTTAATCCCAACTTTAAAAGAAACAATGAGCATTTATATGTATATTCAGCAATGATTGCGATACCACCCACTCCCCCCAAAAAGCTCTGATGGGTTTTCGATCTTTGGATCCCCCCAACATACTATAGGAGACTAGAGAACAATCGGTGGGTTTCACATAGCACCTGATTGATATTTCCAGGGTGTGAAAGCCTCCACTGGCAGATTAGGCTGATATTGCATATTCAAACATGTACAATGATATATTTGTCATTGCTATTGACCTTTATCTCTCCAGTTTCCTGACAACCTTCTACAGTTATTGACATTACAAATACCAGCAACAACGTGCAGGGCAAAGTATAACCTTTCATTTACCTTCATGTCCCTCAAATGACTCGTGTAGGTAGTTTCAACAAAAGCAGCAAACAATGATACTGTTGATTTTTTTTCCTCTTAACTTGCTAAAATGTTTTCCATTTTCCTCTTGTTCTCAGAAAATGATGCCAATAACTCTCTACAAAGGAAATGATTTCAAATGAATACAGGTAATTAGAAGTGTCAAGAAATCAGCAAAGTAGGGTGTCTGCCATCACTTCTTGGAAAGAATGCCAGATTCCCTTTCAAAAAGGTCTTTGTCATTTTTTAATAGAAGGTAATTAATGTAAACTACAGTAAAATGTACAGGATCCCAGTCGCTTGTCTTTCTTGCCATAGAAATGGGACCATAAAGATGTTTTGATATCTAGAAACAATCTTCTGAGGTTATTTTAACATGACTTTTAATTACAAAAGTAGTCCTTTTAGTCTTTTCATTTTAAAAGAAAAAGGATTTAGAACGGGCACATTTATTAGGAGACAAAAGATAGAAAGTTTTACAAGGAAAAATTATCTGGAAAGTGAAACAACAGGATTTTATAAAGCTGACAAGAGTTAAGGATGCAGTAAATTAGCCTATATCTCAAATGTTTCCAACAGTAAGAGAAATAATGCATAACATCCTAGTGAAGGTAATTATACACTTTTGACACTATGATACCTTGGACACAATTAGATCTCTTTTTTTCTCTAAGGCTATACCAAATTGACTATTTAGCTTTATTAAAGCCACCTCTTCATGAGACCAGTGACAAGTGGCTCATAGGTATTTATTAAACATGAGAATTTTTAGGGCTGTTCCATTCTTTTGCAGATGAGAGTGAAATTTAAGCCAATTTTGAGATTATCTGAAGGTCATAATTATGAAGGTCATAATTTCCTACTATAAGCTATATGAATGGAATAATCCTTCCAAGATTAAGTTTCTACATGTATGTACATATGAAATTATTCTCATTTTATCTCTTGGTTCCCAAGAAACAGTAATATTCCATCATTTAAGGTTTCATTATCTTGGGATAGCAAAAAAGTCTTAATCACAACAAATATATCCTAAAACCTTGAAATTTGAAATTAAAGTTATGAGGCTATTTCAGTATTGATGACTTTAACATTGAAACATTAATTAATTGGGGATTATGATAACAGTGCATATAAGCACTCAATAAGTATGACCATTATTATCTATTACTGGGAATAAGATGGACTGGAGAAAAAATATAGCCAAACTCTTACAACAAATCTTTGTCAATGCAACAAGTAGAATAACATCTTGTTTTTCCATAAACCTCTATACTGAGATTGTTCTCCTTCATGGAACTCACACCACTCATCAAACAAACAAAAGAAAAACACTGAACTGTAATTGATGTGCTAATCATATGCTATTCCATTTACCAATAATATGCTTCTGGGAATCATGATTTAGTGTATTTTTGTTTATAAACCAGTCAAATCAAATTTTCAGAGTGGATGAATCTGGCCATTTTAGGGAAGAGACTACGCTTCAAGCAGAATTTTTAAAGTCTGGCATTAAACTAATATATAAAAGGTAGTGCAAAATGCCACAGAATCATTTATAATAGATGATATTACCCCAAAGGTGGGAGAAGTAGCAAAGTAGTAATGAAGATTGAGTCTAGGAAATGTGGCTTGGTTGATATACTCAGACTGATCAAGGCCCAGGCAAGATTTACAAGTGATGGACCCAAGCTTTAACCACCACATAGAAGAAATAATCAGAGTCTATTTTAGTTACTAAAGTTCAGTTCAAAAGCTGAAGTGAATTCACAATATTATGAAAGAAACACAGTCAAAAATACAGAACACAGTCAGAAAAATTGACAGAGAAGGTAGAAAAAGTTGCTTCTATGCAGCACATTAGCATCAAGGGAGAGAAAGCTGGACTGCCTCAAGTACCTGGATTCAGCTGATGGTTCTTTCTCACTTATATGACTCTGGTTTTTTTAGCCCCAGGATAGTGGGTTGTCAGGAAAGTAGCCATTGATGGCAGGATTATTTCAAGCTGTGTTGCCTCATCCTCCAAATCATATAATCTCAGCTCAGAGCCCTAACTCAGTATTTTCTCAGAGCCTGTTGTCCTAAAACCTTTCCCAGAATCAAAGGAGTTTGGAAGAGTCATTTGAAACACCATATTCCAAGTGTAATGGTGTACAACTGGTTTGTCTTTCACTCCTTCCCTGCTTGTAAATAAGAAATTCCATTCTCATTATTGCCCTCCAGCCAGACAGTGAAGATGAGTCATTTCTTTGTTACTAATGGTATAGTTTATTGTGTATGGCCTTAAAAAGCAGATGAAACTATTGGTTCATCACTGCCAAAAATAATAGGAAAATATTAACCATGTTCAAATCAAAGATTACTGGTTTCATCATTCCTTGTTGTTCAAATGTGTAATTGTAGGCAGGGCTGGTATTCAGCCAGGGAGTAATAGAACAGGCCATGTTGGTTGTTAAAATAATGAAATACTATTATCCACAGTCACAGACCACTAATTGCTCTTACCCCTCAAAGACTGACCATGCTCCTAGCAGCCTGGCTTCTTATCCCCAAAATAACTACCCTAAGCTAATTCAAGTAATGCCTTTATAGCAACAGGTTCTCCAGCACCCTCAGCGATATGACTGGTGTCTTATTGGTTTGTGCTCTTACCATATCAGTTTTTCAATATTTTTATCATTACCCCTGATTCCAGCTCCTCCCTCCACCCAATGGGTTAATTTGTTAACCCTCTTGAGCATGTATTTTGCAGATGGTAAACTTATTCTATAAAAGCCACACTTACATTTTCAGAGTTGATTTAGCTCATTGATAAAATCTACCCTTAAATTTTCTAGTCAAATTATATCTTCCACACTATTTGTATGTGTCCATGTATCTGAGTAGAATCAGAGATATTTTAGAGATTAGCTTTAGCACAGCTCAGATGCACCTCTGCAGCCCTTCTCTGCATAGAGGTAGGATGACACTTTATTTGAATGAGAAGTTTTATCAGGCTCATTAATTTTCATAATAGAATACCAGCTTTACCACCTACAAGTCTGATACCTAAAATATACAGCTCTCACTTCAATAATCAGCAATTTAAATATTATTGTGGGTCTATTATGGACTAGGCACTTGGCAACATATAATATCCATGCTTAAAGTACAGGGAATTCAATTTTTAAATGAGTTCCGTCCAACTTCTGCCATAGCATGGTGAAGACAACCTATATTTTAGAAAGTTTAAAAAATGTACTGACTATCCATATCTCTCTGATTCTCTAAAATCTATTCCAGATTCTACTTTAAACAATAGAAACCAGTGGAGCTGGACTATATTAATTTGGCACTCTATAAAAGTGCTTTTATTAAATTAGCAAGCGTTATTGGAATTCAATGTAAGAGATAGTACAATGAAAATCTTTTTGTGCATATTTCCTAAATAAATTATCCAACATGTTACCCATCTTACTCCCAAATTTATATCTCAAATCCAGGCCAGTCTGAACCTAGTTTTATAACAACCTCTGATGTCTCCACTACCTCAAAGGCACTTGAAATTCAACATTTATAATACTCAACTGATTATTTCCCCTCCAATCTGGTCGTCTTTCAGGGATTCCCTGTCTCAACATCTTGATCCATCCAGAAGGGGCAAGTTTGAAACTTGAGAGTAATCCTTGACCCCTCACTCTCCTTCACCCTCATATTAAATCTATTGCCAAAGCTAATTAATTTAACCCCCTAAATATCTCTCAAACCTCTCTGCTTTTCACCATCTCTACACTATCGTCTTTTACTTAGACACCATAATGGCCACCAAAATGGCCCTCTGCTTCCACCTTGAATACCCTCTGTTCTCTGCACTGCAAAGTGATGTTTTCCAAAGATAAATCTGATTATCTTCTTTCTCTGCTTAGAAATCTTCAAATATCCCTGAGTCTCTCAGGCCTGCAAAGCCCTGCTTCAGTGGCCCCAGTATGCACAGATCTCCATTACCTTCTCATGCAGGATTCCCCCTCCCCTTATGACAAAGACTCCAGCCACACTGCCTGAATTTCAATTCCTCTATTCTCCTTCCTGCCCCAGAGTCTTTGAACACACTGTTCCCTTTGTCCCCTCCTACCCTTTCTCCTAGATCAGTGCCTCTCAAACCTTAATGTTCAAAGGAATTACCTGTGTATCTAGTTAAAACAGAAACAGACTCTCAGTCGATAGGTCCAAGCTGGAGCCTAAGATTCTGCATCTCTGAGAAGCTCCCAGCTGGTGCCAGTGCTGTTGGTCTATGGGCAGCACTTGGAAAGCAAGGACCTAAATAGCTTTTGCGTATCCTTAAGATTTCAGCTCTATCATCCCTTCTTTAGGAAAGCCTTTCCTAACCCCAAGTCTAGTTCGTATAATTTTGTTATGTGCTTTCACAGAACTATGCTCCTTTCCACATAGAAATGATCTCACTTTGTAATTACTTTGTAATTACAAACTAATATAAGGATTCATTGCTATTTCTCCGCTACTGTAGTTTCCACTGGGAGCACCACTGAATCCTCAGTGACTAGCATAATACTGAGGCCATATAAGGCATTCAATAAATAGTTGTTGAATGAATGACAAAAAGGGAGAAGGAAAGATTCATGTCATAAATTGCTAGAATTTAGTATCAGAATGAAGTTTGAAGTTTGTTCCTACTGAGGAATATGTAAATATTTCCTTTTATTAAATGACAGCCATGTAACCCATCACATTTCCCTTTTTTGCCTTATCTGTGGGAACTGTTCCTAAATTTACTGTTATATTGCAGTAATCAGTTTAGCACAGGTTTTAGTTTTTTAAATTACAAAAATTTCACCTCCATTTTTCTATATTTATGATCCCTGGTTTTATCCTAATTTTTAACTGTCTTGTATGTTGATGTTTGATGGTAAGCTGCATCAAGTTATTTTTTAAATAGTGAAGTAAAATTACTTTAAAAGTTGTAAATGAAGATACTTGATACCTTAGTAGTTACAGACTCTAGGTAAAGAACTTGGACTCTGGAGTCCAATAGTTGATAACTGAATCCTGACTTTCTGACTTAGAACAGTGTGGCTTGGATAAGTTACTTACACTTAGTTATTTATTAGTTAATATTTCTAGCCCTGTTAAGAAGCACAGTTAGCAGGTGAAAAATGTTCCCAAATTGAGTTGCCACTAATTTCAGATGGTGAAATTAGAGTACTCCATTGGTTAAAACTTTGGAAACTTATAGTAGGCATAAAATTGGGGCAGGCATCAGTGAGACTCTATGAAGACAGTTATGATCCTAAGGAAAGACTTGAGGTCTCTATAAAGACAGAATAATATTGCCTCATGCTCAAATAATATTAGACACAGTGTGATTAATTTATTGGAACAAAGTCATAAAGCCAGCCGGTGGTGAAAGTACACATCTGTCAACATAGACCTCAGAACTAATTCCTATTCCACAGTTTTGATTCCTCAATGATAGCATGACATCAACATTAAATACCTAGATATCAAGAAGAGCATTTTAAAAGTTGAAAATAAACTTTATAGCATAATAAATAAAGTTGGACAAATCATATTGAAAATACTTGTCCACAACTAAATATGCCATAAAAGGCTCATATAATATACTGCAACTGAATAGAAATGTTGCCCTCAGGGAAGCTTCTATTTAAAAAATTCAGTGTGTGCTGTATTCCCTATGTGTAAAAAGTACTTAAGCTTAACTGCAACTTAAAACTTAATTGATAATCAATATAAAATGTAACATCAAGGGCAAAATTCAGCTTCTAAATGAATATATAGAGAGGTCTTATTGTCTTCAAATAGAGACCAGGTGAGTGCTACTGGGAATAAAAGTGACTTTGGATATGAGGACACCATTTTATAAAGGCCCCACATGAGGTTGTAAGTGGACCTATTTTAAACAGCCCAGTGTAGATCCAAGAGGAGAAGTTTAAGAGGATGAAAGAAAGAAGGGAGGTGAGAAAATATATATTTCCAGTCTGTTAACAAATATTAATTTAGTGGCAGTGCAGTCAGGTTTTTGTGTACATTTTTATTTCGGTGGTACCAGATGAAAAGAAGCAAGTTCTTTACAGTAAAATCTCAAAGTAGTCAAAAAGTCTCTTGGGGTATTAAGGAGTTTGTCTCACGTTTTATTTTTCAGTTTTACATCTGTAATTCATGAGTCTCCAAATAGGATGCAAAAGGGACTTAAGGAAAGAGAAAATATTGATTTTAGTCTGAGAATATATCAAACCCCAAAGCTGAAATTAAAATCCAGAGTAACTGATGCTCATAAGTAAAGAGGTAATAAAGCCCCCTATGGAACGAAATGAACTGAGTTGCACTTACCTCCCATAAACGCCCAACAACTCGATAGGTATTTAACTGAATTCAAATGTTTCTTGTCGTTATCTTTCATTTCCCAGTTGAGCCTCTTCAGCAAACATTTGGTGGGATAAGCAGGACTTTCCCTTCTCTCTGTGTTTTAAGACTCCCGGGTTGTGTAGTACGGACCTATTCTTTTAAAGTTCAATTCCATTCAAATCAGTAGGAGAGACACGTTGCCTTATATGTGATGGAACTTTTAAAAGCATGTATATTGCTTTTACAAACACGTACATCACTGCAAACCAGAAGAATTCCATATAAAAGAAAAATTTCCCTTGGAAAGAGAAAAAATATGACTAATTTCTGGTTTTAAAAAATGACATTCCACCTTCCAAAAAAAGAAAAAAGTGCATAGCTGTGGGAAAATAAAATACATTTTAAGGGCTGAAGTGTAAGAAAACCCTCTGTCATGAAGACATCCAAATATCTTTTGAACTATTTACGCCATATGTGTCCCAATAAGGCTCTTTTCTGATTAAATAATGACAAGTAAGTGGAACCAAAGATGGCTTCAAAGACCCTTGAATCTTTACACAGCTTTTTGTAATTTTGCAAGTGTGAAATTTAGCTATCATTATACAAATGTTCTAAAGCATAATTTTCTTGGTCTGTGAAATATGTCTAGGAACAAGATACTGTGCCCATAGTAGGCACTCAAAAAATATGAACAAACAAATTAGGAGCAAATGAATGCTTAGGAAAGCAATCCTTATAAAATACACGTTATCTTTTTAAAAATTCTGAGCACAAATTTAATTACTTGAAAACAGTAATCATGAACTTAAGGTGGACAGCCACTTCTTAAAGAGAATTCATTGAGAGCTAACAAAGTACAACAATAGGGTAATGGCCAAAAACATGTGGAACACACAAAGAGGGAGAAGTGTACAGCCATTAAAATTCTGAATAGCTGGTAGTGATGTGGGAAAATATTTATAATAAAATGTTAAGTGAAAAAAGCAGGAAAAGCTACATACGCAGTAAAATACGAATGCTTTCATACACAGAAAACAAAACTGGTATTAAATGTGCAAAACATTAATAGTGGATATCTCTAGGTAATGGGATTATAAATGTTTAGTTTCAATTTTTGATGAAAATGCCTTATCAATGAGTATATAAGACTTTTAAATTCAGAATAAAAAGACGCCTTTTGAATGGCAAATGAGGGTGCTGTAATGTTCTAATACCTTTCAAGATCTAAAATTCCTTTTAAAAAAATGTGACTGGTTAAGCAGTGTTACAAAACCCATGTGTTATTCATGGATTCAGCTGCACCACCCCTCCCAGAGAGCCCAGACATGGTAAGCGTCAACATCTAGATGAGATCGTGATGCCTTGAACTCCCCAGGCAAAAAGGAGGAAGGATACCAAAAGAAAAACTTCGTTATTGTTGCAATAAAACTAGGGGAGACAAATCCAGAGCTCCAGGGACACTTTAGATACCATCAACGTTAGGTTTCTACTCCATAATAATATTCCAAGCCAGTCATCCAGATACTTTATTCTAATATATAAGAATGTAACAGTCTAACCCCTGGTATCAGATTTTCAGGAACTGATGGAAGCTAAAAGGGCCATCTGGTATGGCAGTTGACCTAATACTTGCCATCCAAGGGTCAGCGTTACTGTCAAACAAATGCCTAGGTCTAGACAATCTTCTAGAAAATTTGCTACCTCCTATGGCAAAGTTGACAGCTAGAATGTATTTTTTCCCTCAGTATCCTTAGGGTAGCAAGTACTTTAGCTTGATTTAAGGGGAAAAAAAAAGGAATACATTAACCAACACTCTTCGGGTTACAATGGTGGGGATGGTTGGCAGGGGGAGGGGGGGGTGGGGGGCGGCTAGGGGTAGGCAGGATTCAAACTGGCTTAACCAAAAAACAAACAAAACAGAGACATAAAGCTGGCTCAGGTGCAACTGGATCCAAGACCTCAAATGACGAAATCAGGATTCAAGTTCCCGCTATCACTTGGCTCTTCCTCTTTCTATTTTGGCTTCATCCTCAGACAATTCAGCTCTGAAACTGTGGTGACAAGATGGCCTCAGCAGCTCCCAAGCCCCAATTCTCTCCTCTCAGCCATCCTCTTAAAATACAGGTACACTCACACATACAGCATTTTCCCCCAACTGTTTTTAAACAATAAAAAATCTAGGCCTGACCATTATTGCTTGAATTGAGCTTTGTAACTGGCTTGAACCAGTTTTGTGGTTAAGGGTGTGAAATCCATTGATTGATTCCTTTGGACTGTGCACCCACTCTTAGAAATGAGCTCAGGGCCAGTTCCAGGCAAACCATATGAATTACAAAAAAATAGGAAGGGATGACCCTAAATGAATGTAAGGGAAAAAGAAAGCAGAAGAGATCATAGATGATAGATCAATCGACAGACAGGCAGGCAGGTAGACCGTCATTCATCTGTTACAAGGTAATTTCTTTGTAGCTATGCTCTCCAGTGCCTTGACAGAAAGAGGGAAAAAGAAAAAGATGGAGTAAAATTGTACCAATGCAAATGCAGGAAAAGACTGTTGCTCTGTGTCAGCATCGTAGGGCTTTACAGGTTTTAAAATAAAGAAACAGAAAAATGAGCATAATGGCGAACCATTTCACAAATATGATGGTGATATTAGGAAACAATAAAACAGAATCAAAGATAAATTTGATGATGACCATGCCATCTGCTGCCTGGTATGGTCTAATATAAAACTGAAAATTCTGTCACCAAACACCACATGCCTCAGCCTTTCAACAAAAGCAGCATCCAGTTATTCAAGGTGTTGGGTACAAAATGACTAGTCAGAAATGTACTTGCTCGAGTGACTATCTCTGACAATCCCACACAGCTTGTGGCAGGGGTAAATGTGCTAGCAGCAGTTAAATGAAGTTGAAAAGTTTACCATGGGGTGAAAGATGAGGGCAATCGTGTTTTGTGATGACTGGCTCAGACAGAACTTCTGGTGGAAGATGTTTTAGGAAACTGTGAAACAATACCTGATGGGAAAACCTTGGTGAGACAGCTAAAATTTAACAGATAAAGCTGAATAAAGACACTAAGGGGCTTCCCTGGTGGCGCAGTGGTTGAGAGTCCGCCTGCCGATGCAGGGGACGCAGGTTCGCGCCCCGGTCCGGGAGGATCCCACGTACCGCGGAGCGGCTGGGCCCGTGAGCCGTGGCCGCTGAGCCTGCGCGGCCGGAGCCTGTGCTCTGCAACGGGAGAGGCCACGGCAGTGAGAGGCCCGCGTACCAGAAAAAAAAAAAAAAGACACTAAGGTGCATCCCTATTCATATATCAACAGAAAGAAAGTCCTGAAATTTTCTGTATAAATCCTTAAGTCTCAATCAGAAAAAAAAATCTTTAAGATATAGAAATTTAAAAACACAAGAAAGATGATTCCAGGGAAGAAAATAAGTAAGAGATGTAAATCTTTTAAAGAGAAAAATCACCCTTTTTATCTATAGGATTGAAACAGTCATGAAGACAAAGATAATCCTGGGCAAAGCTCTTTCATCCTCTCAGTAAGTGTTTATTGAGCAACTATTATATGCCAGTCACCCTATTCCATCCTTCCTGGAAATAAAATACATGAGCCAAATAGGTATGGTCTGTCATCAAAGAATTTACACTACTGAGAGACTATCTAGACTAGGGTATCACAAAGACTTCCATGGAAAAGTGTTATTTAAACAGGGGTATTAAGAGAGAGTAGGAGATATTTAGGCAAAGAGTAAGTCAGAAGCAAAGGGAATCCTATACTCAAGAACATTCTAAGGCAGATGGAAGAATGGAACTTCTTCAGTATAGAAAAGACAGTGTGAGTTGTGTGTAACAAGAAAGGAAGCAAGTGCTACAAGAATAGGCTAGAAGGAAGGTTTATCACCAGATCACACAGAGTCTTATCAACCCTGTTAAGGATGTTAGTCTTCAGTTCATGAGCAGTGAAAAGCCAACAGCTTTTTGTTTTTTGGTTTTTTTTAAATTTTATTTATTTATTTTTACAGCAGGTTCTTGTTAGTTATCAATTTTATACATATTGATGTATATATGTCAATCCCAATCTCCCAATTCATCCCACCACCACTCCCCCCAACTTTTCCCCCTTGGTGTCCATACATTTGTTCTCTACATCTGTGTCTCTATTTCTGCCTTGCAAACCGGTTCATCTGTACCATTTTTCTAGATTCCACATATATGCGTTAATATACGATATTTGTTTTTCTCTTTCTGACTTACTTCACTCTGTATGACAGTCTTTAGGTCCATCCACGTCTCTACAAATGACCCAATTTTGTTTCTTTTTATAGCTGAGTAATATTCCATTGTATATATGTATCACATCTTCTTTATCCATTCGTCTGTCAGCCATCGAACAGTTTTGAGCAGAGTGGAGTCTTGAGAAGGTGTGTCCTTCAAAAAGGTCACCCTGGCTATAATGTGGAAAAATAATTATTTTTACATGTAAGATTTGAGGGTGGGAGAGCAGACTGGTAGAGTACATACCAGAACTATCAGAAGGGGTTGACAATAGAGAGAAAAAGGGGTGAGGGAATCTGAGAAACATTAGGAGGTCTCATTGACAGAACTCAGGGATGAACTGGATAAGGAAGGCAAGGGAAATTGAGATGTGAAGGATGAACTCTGTTTTTTTATGCCCACTGGTTATAGGTTCAATGAAATGGAAAACACTGTAGAAGCAGCAGGTCCGGGGAAGGCTAGAATCTGAATTGTCTTGAATGTCTTGAGTCTGTAGTGCTTTTGATACATCTGCTTAAGAAAGCAGAGTAGACAGATTGATATATGGATATTGAACCCAAAAGAGAGATCTGAACTGGAAATATAAACATGGAATACATTTGATTAAATAGCAGAACATTTGGTGCCATGGGGGTTTACAAGATCACCAGAAAGTAATACAGAAAAGAGGAGGGCAATTTTAGAGCCAGTTTTGAGGAACTTCAAAATCTAATAGCCAGTAAGAAGAGCATATGCTTGAGAAAAGTCCAAGATAGAATGTCCTGCATGGTAAGAGGAAAAATCAGGATTGTGGGTTAAGGAATTGCTGAAAAAAAAAGAGTAAGAAGGAAGGACTGCTGGACGTGAAGTAACCTTCCATTACCGACAAGCTTCTGCAAATTCAGAAGAACCAACCCCAAAAAACCACCTCCCCTACCCAAACAACAAAAAATTATTTCTTCAAGCCACTAACATATTTTGTTAAAATAACAGTGGTGCTTTAGTCTTGTACTACGGGCAGGCCTACATTGTGTAAAAATTTAGGTTGACCTGAAAATAGGAAATCCATACTTAAGATCATCCCTTACTAAGCAGCAGCTGCAACAGAATTTTCATGGGCTGCCCCTTTTACTGCTTCTTTCTTACAGGTGGGAGGGAGTAGGAGAGGAAACTTCTTTAACTCCAGGAAAATCAAGGCGAGGAAAAAATGCCTCCCCACAACCAGCACTATTTTCTAGAGGCCAGTGAGAAGGGAGGTGGGTTCTTTTGTCAGTGCCGCCCCACATTGGTGGTAATGAACTCAGGACAGAAACCTTATAAGAAACAATCATTAAACTGGATTATAGGTCAAATAGGTTTTATCTGGATCAGCTGGGACTGAAACCACCATTTAAATCCTTTCCTCCCTGGGAAAATGTGTTCTAAATTTGCCTTCACTTGGGGCAAATTCTCTTATAAGCCTCTGATCCTATCTCCATTTAGTATCTTTGAGCTCAGGGCAGCCCACATCCTCCAAAGAGTATAAAACAAGCAAGAGAGAAAGCAGTGTTTGTCAATGTTTATGTTGCAAGGACCCCCTGTTCATGCTTTTGGAAGATACTGGAGTAAAGAAAACACAGCCATCATTTCTCACAGAGTAACAGGGCATTCGAATGCCATCTAAGCTCAAGGCCATGGAGTTAATATGGCCTTAATTTCAGACAGATCTTAAGTGTTCCCGAGTTAATGAAAATGCAGTTTTGTTCCTCTTGGATCAGAAACTTCCTTAACAGACCTGACCACTTAAACAACTAAAAGGTTTGTGTTTTAAGGGTAGACCTAGCCAAAGAAGACCAGGAATAAATGGAAAGTACTTGTTTTCTGCCTTCCAAGGACTATAAGAACACTGGGAGCTCTCCCTGGTGCTACTAATACCATGACCCTGCCTAGTTTGCTTGATCCAATCTTTGCTCCTATTTCTCTGTGCAAATCTCCTGCCAGAAACCCAACCTGATGGGACCCTAATTTGCTATTTCTGTCTCTGGTCAGCAGCACTGGGCTACCACCATGTCCACCACCACACCCATCTCCACCCAATTTGTCTTTGTTCCACCTGAAGCTGAACTGCCTAGGATGCAGCTTTGATGATGCTCCTGCCTGGCACTCCCCCTTCAAACTCTCAAACCTCACTGTAAATTCTTCAGTCTTCTATCCAAAAACTACAGAACTTGAAGTCAGCTTAAAGATGATTTACTAGGGCTTCCCTGGTGGCGCAGTGGTTGAGAGTTCGCCTGCCGATGCAGGGGATGCGGGTTCGTGCCCCGGTCCGGGAAGATCCCACATGCTGCAGAGCGGCTGGGCCTGTGAGCCATGGCTGCTGAGCCTGTGCGTCCGGAGCCTGTGCTCCGCAACGGGAGAAGCTACAACAGTGAGAGGCCCGCGTACCGCAAAAAAAAAAAAAAAAAAGATGGTTTACTAAATACTAATCCTTATTGTCCGAGTGCAAGGTACTATCCTAGAATTCATTTAACTTTCACAACATCCTTAAGAGTGAGGTAGTTCTTTAAGCCCCATTTTATAAACGAGGACATGAGACCGAGAAAAGTGAAGTAGTTTGCTGTGTTGATGCCTGGCTCTCACTCCGATTACCTGTCCCCTGCTCTTTATTGCCTGCTTGGGCCTGTGGCCACTCCTTCTTCTCCATGACCTGGGTTATCCCACTGGACTTGATTACTTGCTGGGGAGTCCTACAACATCTGCCAGCCTCAGTCTGCCTCTCTGGGTACCAGTCTTGGGCTCATACGTGTCAATATGAATTCAACCCACATCATACGGCAATTATAAGTTCAGACTTCAGATTTCAACGGGCAGAATTTGAATCTTGGCTCTGCTGCTTCATAGCTCTGGCAACATGTGCAGTCACTGACGATCACAGCGCAATTTGTCATCTGTAAAATGGAACTTCTTATACCTATCAATACTTCCTCAGGTTGCTTGGAGGCATACATGAGAGAATATATCTAAAGTGATTTGTGCTCAATAGCTGCTCAATAAAAGAAAGTTGTTATTTGTGAGCACTTCCTATATGCCAGTCTTTATTACCCATCATGCTCTGGCATGGCAAGAACAAACTTTTGGAACAGGGCTCACATATAAATTGGGGACAAATTTTATACAGTTTTCTGTATAGTCACACACACGCATATACACCCCACAGATTATGGAATATTGCTTTATCACATTTTAGAAATCTTATGTCACTAAAAGATCAGTATTGCAAATAATCTGTTAAAATTTTATGTTTTTGCAGTTACTTAATGGTTAGTGAGGTTAACACGTGTACCCAACACTTATTGGGTGGATTCAAATGATGTTAATGTACATTAATGCTCATAATTACAAGACCCCTGAGCCTGTTTCCTGTGCACTTTACACCAAGAGGTCCATGGGGTGACTAAATCTAGGCAGTTTATACCTGATACCAAAACCTACCCAGACCCCACCAACTGGTGCCATGGTCATGCTATGAGGACAAAGGCATTCATATGTGGAATGGAAAGAGCTGTTCCAATTGAGACGTGTAACACTGAGTTCCACAGCAAGAATGTCTAGCTTCTGGGTCTGAACTCCTCACAAAGGTTTTCTCTGAGATAGTCCATTGTCCTTTCTGAAATATAGTCTTGATTTGAACCTCCACAATTCCTTAGATGTGCTTTTAATAATCTTGAGGCTTAGCTGGGGATTAAGAATAAAAGATTTAGATCCAAGATCCTTTTTCATTGAAAAGACTGCTCTACCACTATGTAAACTTATGGATGCAGCCATGTAGATTTGTAGGAGAAGGGATATTGCTTGGTGCAGGGACCATTGCTATCCAATAAAATCCAGGTTCTTTTTCTTCAAGCATATTGCTAGACAACATTTCATAATCTCCCTGAAGTTAGGGTTTGGTCCCAAGGCCAAGCTCTCAGTGGTAGATTCAAGCAGACGTGTGTTGGGGGAGAGGTAAGACATCTCCAGCATGTACAGCATCTAAGTCTCAGGCTCTGAGTCTATCCAAAATGCTCTGTACAAAAATTTGGTTTAGAGTCAGTCTTATCATTCCTTCATGAGAGCTAAGAACATATAAATGAATTGCCTAAGATGACACCCCTTGTTCACAGCAAAGCTAATATTTGAATCCCAGTTTTAGACTCAGTCCAATGTACCTTCCACCATACACCACAAGCAGGCTGTATTAAGAACTTACATTTGAGGATCATTAACTAAGAATACTACTTTTCCTTTGAACCCTGGCCTCTAGAATGTATTTCCCTTTTCATATGCATGTTGCTAAATTCCTTTCAAGTAATTTTTTTTACCCATTCTAGAGGTAGAAACATTAAGGGGCAGAAAGTTTAAGGAGCTACAAAAAACACTGGTAATAAATTGTAGATTTCAGAGGAATTATTTTCTAGATTTCTTCTAAAAGTGTGATTTCTCTTACCAATCAAACCCATTTGTTTATAATGCATGAACTCTTATAGGCTTATCTCTTTTACTCAGTATCTTAACAGGAGCTTTATTATACTGATACTTTGATAGATTTAACTGTCTATATTTTTAAGTCTTCATAATAAGAATCAATGTAGATAAAACTCAGATTTTTAAAAATAACGTTTTCCTTCCAAGTGTACACCTTTAGGGGTTTAATTTCAGAAGCATCTCAGAGGTTGTAAAGACATAATCTTTGAGTAATATTTAAGTCAATAATAGATACAATGCTGTATAAATTTTAAGTTGAATGTTGCAATATGTACAGAAGGATACTGAATGCTCTGAGGGGAGTCAAATTCTGCAGACTTGCAGCATCAATCATGATTCTATTGACAACCTGACATAGCAATTAATGGCATATCTGGCACGTATAGGTGCCTCTAATCCTGTCTTTGACTGCATACCAAAATAACACCGGGCGAAGACGTCCAGTAAATTACTTTCATTTACTCTGCACAACTGAGTAGAAATTCTTCTGAGCACTTTGGACAAATTACTTGTGCCACATGTGTGTTTTTCTTTTTTTTTTTTTAAGAAGATGTTGGGGGTAGGAGTTTATTAATTAATTAATTTATTTTTGCTGTGTTGGGTCTTCGTTTCTGTGCAAGGGCTTTCTCTAGTTGTGGCAAGCGGGGGCCACTCTTCATCACGGTGCACGGGCCTCTCACTGTTGTGGCCTGTCCCGTTGCGGAGCACAGGCTCCGGACGTGCAGGCTCAGCGGCCATGGCTCACGGGCCTAGTTGCTCCACGGCATGTGGGATCCTCCCAGACCAGGGCTCGAACCCGTGTCCCCTGCATTAGCAGGCAATTCTCAACCACTGCACTACCAGGGAAGCCCAACATGTGTATTTTTGACTTGGACAAGAGGGTACATAGAAATGGTGGTGATCACTCAGGCAACACACTGACTGAATCGTGATGATCAGTTATGATGCCCAGCTGAGGAGCACCAGTTTCCATCCTTTTTAGAAAATACTTCTGCCAGGGTTGGAAAGACAGCCTTTTTATCTATTAAACCAAATGGTTCTCAAGTGACTGTACTATAACATCAGTGCAAAGAAGAGTTGACTACATAGAAAACATTTTCCTCCCCGCCATCCCAATGTCTAGGCAATCTGGAGCTATAAGCATAGGTTCAATGTGAAACTGTTTTGTGTTTCTTCTCATTCCAAGTGCTTTGTATAATATTTGAACTTCATAATGTCTTGGATCATTTTAACTATAGCTGTGCTGCCATGCTACTTTTTGCATTAACTGATCATTTCTAGGCACTGTGTTAAATATGACTCATTTTAATGCTATACCAATAGGCCTGACCTCATAATAGATACTGCTGTCTTAGGTCTTTAAATGCTGAGCAGTGTGTTCAGGTCAATGGCATATTAATAGGGGTCAGCTATGCTCATGAATTGTTAATTATTTTTGTTGTTTTAAATGTTCCTGAAATAAGAACATAAAGTGGGATACTTTCACACACACATACACATACACGTACACACACACATACATACCACAGTGCCTACATAGATTTGAGAGAGAGACTAAGTTTCTGTGATTCAAGAAGTTTTATTCAAATCTCCCTAAGACAAGAGAAGTTTATTTTGCTGAGGGTAAAATTCACTAAAGTTTGTTTTTAATTGAACTTCAGAAGGATGAGATATATAATTTTTGAAAAAGTAGAAGAAACTTGTCTCAAAGTAAAACAGATGCATGCAGAAGAAAAAAACTGTATAAGGTTCAACCTAAAATGTATTGTGAAATGTAGTTATTTGATTAATGAATATTTTTTTCTTACTTTTGACCTGAGACATCCCTTTTTTGCACATAGGGTTTCCCCTCATATATTTAAATATAGCTTGCATGTAATCACTGTATTTGCAAAGAAAATATAGTTTTATCTGCTGCCCTCAAAATTTTTTGGCTGCATTATAGGTAAGTTTGATAGCAACTTCACCTTAATCAGAAGAAAAAGGACACAATGGCCTGGGCCAAGTTCTCATAAATGTCAGATACACTTGTGCAAGCTGAGATTAGCATGTCTGTTAGGTCACGAGGGCATGGTCATTTCAGTTCAAAACTCCTCAAATTCATTTACCTTTTATTTGTCATCTGTTATGACATTTGAAGCTCAATTTGTATGCTTTTCTTAGAATGCCTTATCTAATTGTTTTTATAATTCAGAATTGCATTCTACATCTTACACTGAAAAAATAAAGCATTTGCATCTGCTATCCGTGTTTCCAAGTGCTTATTTCCAAATGATATTTTCATAAGTGGAGTTTGAAGGTTTTCTATAATGCAATTCAAAAACGCCTCTTCCGAAAGGGATGGGTTCCTAAAGCAATGACTCAAGATATATTAGATATGGAAAAAGAAAAAAAAAAGCCAAACTTCTTCCACTGATATCTCAGTATCCAGCCACAATATATCTGCTTCTTTTTTTCTATCTTGACAGGGATTCACAGACGTCTTTTTAACAGCCGTAAAACAGAAATACTCAATATGGAAACAAAGGAACATATTGCCAGTAATATTCAGGTAATCTACAACTCCTTCCATTAACACTGTTGTTTTTATCCATTTCCACATGCAAACTTCTTTCTGCTTATAAATCAGGAGACTAAAGGGGAATAAATACATACGTATCATAGTGATCTAACAGCCATCCCAAGCAAGCCTCATCCTGTGTCACTGCCTAAGTCATGCAAATTACACCAGAGCTGCCAGTTGACTAAGATTAATGACACTGCGCCAGCTTCTTTGTTTCTCTCTGCGGCCGTTTAGTGTGAAATACTATCCAAAAACATTATCTATCCTCGATTAATCCCACAAATTTGTTCACACGATGCACATTGTTTAGGGCAATTTACAACAGGAACATACTGAGCACAATTGCATTTAATTACTTGGGTTCTAATTACATTCATTAAAGGCTAATAAAATAAATGAAACAGCTTTAAAAGCTTCTGCAAAACACATGGGTCTTGTCTCCCTAGTGAAACATACAGTAGATGTTTGACGGGAAACACAGATTTGACCATATCTGTGTGGTTATAGACATATATATATGCATATTCCATATGTTAAATAAAGTAGATTTTAAAATCATAAGCAATAAAACATCAAGTATTGTAAGAATACATTTACTTAATGAGTGGTTGAGAGATTTTAGGAACCTAGAACTACTTTTTATGTGGTGAATAAAGAGAAAAGCAAATCAGTTTTCAAAATCCATTTTGAATCTTAATTGTTTCCACCTGCGTGGCTCAGATGCCCAGCCCGCTCTTTCCCATGTCCACATTATGAAGGCTACTGACCAACAGAACAGGGAGGCATTCCACTCAAGCTGGATTCTGAAGAACATTTCCATCAGGTTGAATCCCCAAATCCCCAAACTCAGTCAGGACTTTTGGATTACTTCCCTCCAACACTAGAGGCAGTTTATTTAAAGACCGTATAACAATATGAAAATTCATACTTTAAGGCACACTGGGCACTCTGAATAATTTATTTTGTAAGGGTTAAAAAAGTGAGCTTGTATATATCTGATTTTCCTAATATTTGCGTACCTATTTAATGCAGTGTGTTTGGACCATTTGAGAAAGAGAAAAATGTAAAACATCAGTGTTGACAACTATGCCAGTGAGAAAACAATATGGAAATTCAAAATAAGGACTTTCACTTTAAACTTTTCTGTCACTCTACTGGAGCTCTGAATAATCTGAATACCCAAAGACAAATGTCTACCTAACTAATTGTCTTATATGCCTTTGAAATCGATGCTCTACTTTATCAAGTCCATGGTGATTTGATCTGGCAAAGGTATACTGAGCCTTTCAAAGACCTCTTTACTGCTCAGCACTAACAAACGGAGCAGCAGTATGTAAATCTAAATACATGTGATTAACATGTCTCACCACAAACAGCATTTTACTTCTAGAGTAGCTTTTTAGCAATATCCAAAATAAATCAAGAACTTTGGGGATGATTTTGATAGGCATTTGGATTTAGGACTTCAACTGGATTCAGATCTTTGCCAAAGAATAAAAATTTTTTAAAAAAATCTTATGTAAATGCATTGATAATTATCGTATTATTGTCTTTTTTTCTGTGGGTGCTCTTTTTTTTTCTTTTTGATAATCTACATTTTTATTATAAATTTTTAACCCAGAATAAATGGATATATTATATTTCATAGTTATTTCTTTTTATGCTGTAAAGTGACAGAATTGTTCAGTATTGTATCTATTGCCAAATATTTTTGTTGTTGTTGTTAGTTTCTGCTTTATAACAAAGTGAATCAGTTATACATATGCATATGTTCCCATATCTCTTCCCTCTTGCGTCTCCCTCCCTCCCACCCTCCCTATCCCACCCCTCTAGGTGGTCACAAAGCACAGAGCTGATCTCCCTGTGCTATTCGGCTGCTTCCCACTAGCTATCTATTTTACGTTTGGCAGTGTATATATGTCCATGCCACTCTCTCACTTTGTCACAGCTTACCGTTCCCCCTCCCCATATCCTCAAGTCCATTCTCTAGTAAGTCTGTGTCTTTATTCCTGTCTTGCCCCTAGATTCTTCATGACTTTTTTTGTTTTTTTCTTAGATTCCATATATACGTGTTAGCATACAGTATTTGTTTTTCTCTTTCTGACTTACTTCACTCTGTAGGACAGACTCTAGGTCCATCCACCTCACTACAAATAACTAAATTTCATTTCTTTTTATGGCTGAGTAATATTCCATTGTATATATGTGCCACATCTTCTTTATCCATTCATCTGTTGATGGACACTTAGGTTGCTTCCATGTCCTGGCTATTGTAACTAGAGCTGCAATGAACATTTTGGTACATGACTCTTTTTGAATTATGGTTTTCTCAGGGTATATGCCCAGTAGTGGGATTGCTGGGTCGTATGTTAGTTCTATTTGTAGTTTTTTAAGGAACCTCCATACTGTTCTCCATAGTGGCTGTATCAATTTACATTCCTACCAACAGTGCAAGAGGGTTCCCTTTTCTCCACACCCTCTCCAGCACTTATTGTTTCTAGATTTTTTGATGATGTCCATTGTGACCAGTGTGAGATGATATCTCATTGTAGTTTTGATTTGCATTTCTCTAATGATTAATGATGTTGAGCATTCTTTCATGTTTTTAGCCAAAGCAATCTTGAGAACAAGAAATGGAGCTGGAGGAATCAGGCTCCCTGACCTCAGACTATACTATAAAGCTACAGTAATCAAGACAGTATGGTACTGGCACAAAAATAGAAATATAGATCAATGGAACAGGATAGAAAGCCCAGAGATAAACCCACGCACATATGGTCACCTTATCTTTGATAAAGGAGGCAAGAATATAGAGTGGAGAAAAGACAGCCTCTTCAATAAGTGGTGCTGGGAAAACTGGACAGGTACATGTAAAAGTATGAAATTAGAACAGTCCCTAACACCATACACAAAAATAAGCTCAAAATGGATTAAAGACCTAAATGTAAGGCCAGACACTATCAAACTCTTAGAGGAAAACATAGGCAGAACACTCTATGATATAAATCACAGCAAGATCCTTTTTGACCCACCTCCTAGAGAAATGGAAATAAAAACAAAAATAAACAAATGGGACCTAATGAAAGTTAAAAGCTTTTGCACAGCAAAGGAAACCATAAACAAGACCAAAAGACAACCCTCAGAATGGGAGAAAATATTTTCAAATGAAGCAACTGACAAAGGATTAATCTCCAAAATTTACAAGGAGCTCATGCAGCTCAATATCAAAAAAAACAAACAACCCAATCCAAAAATGGGCAGAATACCTAAATAGACATTTCTCCAAAGAAGATATACAGATTGCCAACAAACACATGTGGGTGCTCTTTGACCCAGCAACTCCACTTCTAGGTATGTGACTTAATGAAATACTCTCACACATGCACGAAGAGAGAACTAGGAAGATGGTTATTACAGCATTGTCTTTAATAGCGAAAAAATGGAAACATCCTGAATGCTCATCAATAAAGAAATGGTTAATAAAACAAAGGAATCCATAGTATGTAGTCCTATGTAACAATTAAAAAGAAAAAGGTAAATCCATATGTGCGACATGGAATGCTCTCAAAAAGCAAGTTGTGGGCAACATATAGTGTAGGAATGTACAAGTTAAAATAGTATGTAGGGGTGTGTGTGTGTGCGCACGTACATGCACGCACATGGGAGAAAGTCTGGAAGAATCCAAAAACTGACAGCAGTGATGACCTCTGAGAAGAGTAGAAAAGGTGGTAGGAAGGGAGTCTCAGGGCAGGAAGGAGGATTCCTACTTGTCCCACATGTTATGTGGCATTAAGTGAATTTTTATATAAATGCATTCACGTATTTATTGTATGTAATTTTTTAAATTAATATAGGTGCAAGGTAAATATTTAGAGCTATGATGTGTTATGAAACACCCCCTCCCCAACACACATACTAATTTCCCAAATATCTTCATCTGATAGCTCTTCAGAACATGATCTGGAAGAGGTTTCCTTGGGAAGTTATTTTTAAAAAGTGGGATTTTAGGGCTTCCCTGGTGGCGCAGTGGTTGAGAGTCCGCCTGCCGATGCAGGGGACACAGGTTCGTGCCCCGGTCCGGGAAGATCCCACATGCCGCGGAGCGGCTGGGCCCGTGGGCCATGGCTGCTGAGCCTGCGCGTCCGGAGCCTGTGCTCCACGGCGGGAGAGGCCACAACAGTGAGAGGCCCGCGTACCGCAAAAAAAAAAAAAAAAAAAAAAAGTGGGATTTTACAATCTAGAAGTTTTTTTCTCTTTCACACTCATCCTCTGCTCCTACCTTCCTATTTTCATTTTCTCCTATTATGTGTCAATGCCAGAAATTTGGAGAAGTTCTGTTCTCATAACATAGCTGCAGGAGGCATTTGGTGTCCTCACAGAACCCCTCAACAGGAACGCTGACTGGCTTCAGCACAACCTACCTTATAGAATCCTATTAGTTAAGAGTTATGTCCCACATGGTTGAAGATTATCTCTCCAAAACACATCGGTGCAGGCTCTGGTGCAAAGCAAGCACAACTGTTGCTTTGGGGAAATTTTTAAAAGAATGATGCTTTGCTATCATTCAGTCATTACCACAAATGCTTTAACAGGATTTCAGAACTGTGCTATAAAACTCAGAATCCTAATAGCATGGAAAAGGACTTGATACCAAAACAAAACAAAACACACACACACATACACACACACACACACACACAAAAGACAAGCAAATTGAGAAGTAAAGCAGGACTGCAAAGCCTCAGATGTGTATTTTCTGATGCAAGCCTACTTTTCTCCTCACCACGTCTCAAACACCATGTAATCTCCAGAGCTTGCAAGATTCTTCAGAACTCAAAGTGGAGACCCCAGCTTTGTCACATTATCTCTGACAATGCCTACAGAGTGTGGTCTAAATCTTTGGACCTTTCATTCAAAGCTCTTCAGCCATGGAATTTTGTGCCTTGCTACCTGCTACCCCAAAAGGACTTGGCAGTAACTTTTTAATACCCTCTCCTCTTAGAATCTCTTTGCTGCTCTCTGCTACTCTCCACGTGTTAGGATCCCTCAGGTCTATCTTAAATGTCATTTCCTCTGCTGATTTACCCTGGTATCCTTTGAGATGCCTTTTCTGTATCTTTGCTATCAGTGTACCACCGTTTCAGTTTATTTGTGCTTCCGTGGCATTTGCCACATGTGTTCTTGTATAACGGATCTCCATGTATGTCTCATAACCCCCTTGAATATTGGAACTGATACCAATGTGCCCATGAAACCGAGTAGACTGCTTGTCATATAGCAAGAAGGAATTAAAAAGAAAACAAATAATTAACCAGATAAAAAGAGTGCTTGAATTGTTTGAATAATTGCTCAGCTCTTTGTATTAATATGTAGTTGTCTGGGCTTCCCTGGTGGCGCAGTGGTTGAGAGTCTGCCTGCTGATGCAGGGGACGCGGGAAGATCCCACATGCTGCGGAGCGGCTGGGCCCGTGAGCCATGGCCGCTGAGCCTGCGCGTCTGGACCCTGTGCTCCGCAACGGGAGAGGTCACAACAGTGAGAGGCCCACGTACCGCAAAAATAAAAAATAAAAAAAATTAAAAAAAATGTAGCTGTCAGTAGGCAGGGATCTCCAATGACTAATAGAGTACCTGGTCTATAGTAAGTGCTCAATAAATATTTGTTGAATGCATATGAATAAGCAAATGAATAAGAAAACCAACATAGGAACAAATAAGTGATTTTTTTCTTTCTCTCTTTCTCCCATTTGTCTACCCCAAGAGGGAAAATGTTTATTATAGTATCCCATGAAAAATGTCAAAATCCCTTCTTGGCATTTCATCAAAAACAGCAATCTTCATTATCATAGTCTAAAACTATAATAACAGCTTTGTACAGTGTCTGTAATTCAACCTCTAGTTTTCATTAAGATTTTTAGGACTGACTCTTACAGTTTAAATTTATTCCATTTTACAATAAAAGCTGTAGAATAATTGCAGATATGTTTAATGAGTCCTGGATTAGTAATTCAATATCTTTAGAATTCTGCCTTTATACATACTTACAGAGATTTAAAGATAGGGTGTTTTTAATGAACAATGTGAACATCCTGAGAGTTGATAGGCAGAAGATATGCCCTTAAGGGAACAGGAGGCTTAGTGATTCTTCAGTGAGTAGGAAATTCCCCTGCATTTGACACTTCTGGGCAAGAGTCCACAGCTTCTTCTGGATGGCCAAGTGGTAGCATTCATTGTGTACACTCAGATGCGTTCCTTTATGTGGCTTCAAGAGCTTCACCCTCCCTCTACCGACAAGGATGCACAATGGGGCAGAAAAAGACCCACACAAGCAATATCAGTACATTGCAATAGGATTCAGTGATTCCTTTCCTTTCTCCTTTCTTTTTTTACTCACTTCTAGGAAACTAAGAGGAGCTGTTCTATGTTAAGCACCAGAGAAATATATAACTACAAACTGAAAGCTCATGACCTCAATCCTCGGCCACCCCTTGCCCCTCATTACTGCAGCAGTTGGTGTAGGGAAGGATTAAAGAGGGCTAGAAATCATTGGGTGAGCATACAAGGGCTCAGAAATTTGACCTTTGTTACTTAAAGCACACAGTCTCCACTAAAAGCTGGTATACGAGGAGAATTAAAAACAGAACCAAGAAAGGTCAGGTGGAGTGCAGATGCACTAACAAAGATGAGGTTGAAATGGCCAAAAAAATTTAAAAATCCTCCAAAATACTAACCTTTTCTTCTTTTTGGCATAAGTTGACATCACGAGGAGACATCAGTTTGGCTTTTGCCACTAACCAAAACTGCAAAAAAGCCTCCATGCCAAAAGCAGGAGATTAAAACTTACAACTGCCAGAACAAGAGAAGACTTCAGAATGCTCCCAACACAGGAGAGTTTCTTAGGGCACTTTCTAATGAAGTGGAATCAGATTGGGCCTCCCCCTATATCTGGTAGCTTTTATTATCTGGATCTATGAATTACCCAAGTTTAATGGGAAATACAAGAAGAGATTACAAAGGCACTGACTAGTAAAATATTTTTACAGTTGTGAAATTTGCAGCAAGTCTGTCTCTTTTCTGGGAAGGCAGAGTAAGGGGCAAGGAACTAGCATCGTAAAGCATACGACCATGGCAACAGTGCAAAGGGGGTGTGAATTCAAAAGCATTTTAAGAAACATACACTAAGAAGTGAATGATTCCCATCTGTCAGCAACAATGGGACCACATTATTCATTGTTCTGGCAGTCCTGTGCTCTGTGGGTGCTGGGAACAGGCTTTCCCCTTCAGAGATCTCTGGCTGTAGATGAGAAAACTGAGGCATTTAATTAAACTAAGCTTAAATGACTTGCCCCCAAAGAAGCAAGCAGCCTGAAATCAGTAAATGTTTGCTGAATTCTGAAAAGAAACTGTAATAACCAACTATTTTCTTTCTTAATGAGTATAAAGATATTTTATATTTCTATAATGGTTTGCACTTTTCAAAACAATTTCATAAATTTTCAATGAAGCAAATAAGTGATTTAAATACTATCTCATAAAGATGGCAAGATGTGTGTGGATCCTAATCTCTATTTTTTCTTTTCCTGTTTAAACAACTAGTGAATCCTCTGGAACAGTGCTATCCAATAAAAATATAATCAGATATACCTATATAATTTAAAATTTTCTAATAGCTATAGTCAAAAAGTAAAGGGGTGAAATTTATTTTAATAATGTCTTGTATTTAGCCCAATATATCAGAAATGTTTAAAAATTCAACTAATATAAAATATATTGTGATGTTTTATACTCTTTTTTTATATTAAGTCTTTGAAATATAGTGTGTAATTTATACTTACAGCACATCTCAGTGAAAACTAGCCACCTTTCACATGCCAAAGAGTCAGAGGCTAGTGGCAACTGTTTTTAATAACATACCTCTGAGGTTCCTTCTTTCCCCTAATTTGGATATTATGCTGCCCTAGTGTCTCTACTGGTGACTGCAGACTTCAGGAATATTAAAAATTTGTTGTTTGAGTTAGTGTCATATTTACCAAGGGCACCTAGTAATCCACTTGGGAGATATCAACATGTTCTCTCAAGTCCTAAGAATAAATATATGCGTGTATGATTACGCTAGTGTATATGTGCATGGTGTGTATAATTATCAACAAGCCTTGACTGTGCCTATTCTGTGTAAATCATTATACCAAGAACCAGATCGACATCAAGTCATCATTTTGGCCAATATTTTTCTTAAGCCCCTAAAATGCATAAGACAGCCATGTTTCTTTCACCAGCAAACCTCAGGTTGGTTCTAAACTTTCAACAGCTCTGAGAGTGGTGGGTTCAGCATTTAACAAGGCCAAGGGAACCCTGACTTCAAGTCTTGCTTCTTTATAAGCACTGTGATTTTGGGCAAGTCATTTCCCTACCTTGATCTTTAGTTTACTCATTGGTAAAATGAGGACTGTTGACCTTTAAGCTCTTTTCCAGTTCTGACAGGCTATGGCTTGATAATAAAAGTTTACTTCCTTTTAGCCTCAAGGAACACATTCCTCACATTTCAGCAGTTGTCTATATGGTGTGATTTATGGATTACCAGGGGTAATCCTACCAGTAGGGTTGCCAGATTTAGGAGAAAATATGCTGGATACCCACTTAAAGTTCAGTTTAATTTTTTTGATTAGCTTTTATTGGAGTATAGTTGCTTTACAATGTTGTATTAGTTTCTACTGTAATTTTAATTTCAGATCAACAATGAATTACAAAGTGTCCCATACAATATTTGGTATATATATACATTTTTAGTATTTATACTAAAAAATGATTTGTTGTTCATTTGAAATTCCAATTTAATGGGCATCCTGTATTTTATCTGGCAAACCTAGGTATTAAGAAAGTCTCATGGCCCTCACCTCTCAACCAGAGTTTGAAATTCTCATGCTGTAGCACAGTAGCATGAGATAGCACAAACTTTTGTCAGATCCCACGTGTTTGAACCCTGGTTTAGCACATTTTCACTGTGTGTTGCTAAGGGCAAGCTTCTGAGCCTCAGTTTCCTCATCTGTAATCTAAAAACTGACCTATAAGGTCATTACTTACCCCTGTTATATAAATGAGAAAACTAATGGTGAGAGAAGTTGGACTACTGGTAACTTTACATTCATATTTTAATCATTGATGTTTCCCTATGAGAGGGTAATTATTAAATGAAACAATGCATGTGCCGGGTACATATTATGCATCCAACAAATGGCATATATTAGGACTGCTTTTGAAGCAATAGGAGTTGTGGATAGGGTGGGTGGAAAGGGGAAATTTTGAGTTAGAGAACTCTTTTGGAAAGGGCAGACATGAGTGAGACATTATAACAGTCTTGAGCAGCTGAGGGAGGGATAACGAGTGGAAGGCAGGTAGGAAAGGGTGTAGAATTGAGACAGGAGGGTACAAAAATCTTTACCTGTTCACATGTTATCTAGTTCACTAAGCATGCACTTGGCACCATAGTTCCAGAGTTCCTGCTCCTCACTATTTCCAAAACCCAGTTTCATAGCTCTCGTAGCACTAGGTAAAGAAATCTGAATCAAGATTATCCTTCCTTAGAGAAAGTAAAGATACCATACCCAAGACAAACCCCTTTCCCCATTTCTCCAACATTTCTGTAGAGTACATAAAAAAATGCAATTGCAATATACAAAGATAACCTTGTTGGGAAAAAGCAGCCTACCACAGAAGTCTGGGAGTATGAATGGAAGTGGGAGGGGGCCAGGCTTGGCCTCTAGAGAATTATGAACTAAATTAAAAGCATCACCTTTGGGATTCTTTTAGTGCCATTAGTGGAGCCACCTCTTTCTCCCCCTGATAGCTGCCACTAACATGGATGTTACTCCCAAAGCTTGGAGGCCAGAAAGATCTTCCCAATTTCTCAGGAAGGGAAAGTTCTACCTTTTCCAATTGAGACTGATTAAAAGTACAGGAAATTTTTCCTCATGACTCCCTTCCTAAATCCTCCATTCCAATGATGCTGGCCTGCCTTCAGACTTTTGCTCAAGGTGCTTCTCCAAATTTTGCTACCCTTTCCCTTTCTCCCTACACATCTGTCTCTGCTTCTTTCTTTGGTACTCTTGAGTCCCATCTCCTGCATAATGCCTTCCTGGCCCACCCAACACCAGAGTTGTCTCTCTCTTATCTGAACTCCTCTGATACTACTTGTTGGTTTGATTCAGTTAGCATTTATATTGCTGTGCTTTGTGTGTGTGTGTGTGCGTGTGTTTGTGCAAATCTGAGTGTCTATCCAATTAGAATGGAAACATTTTGTGGACAGAAACAAGGTCTTAGAGTTCTCTGTCTCCTCACACTGAATGAGACAATACCTTTTAGATGTTCAATAAACATTATTTTTGAAGGGATAATAATATAACCCATCAGACATCCTTTTAATAATTCATGATTTTGTCTCAATAAGTCTAATCCAAACTGTTGAAACCAGTGAAAATTGTTGAATCTGTATAGCCTGGTCTATGGAGCATACCAGGACTTCAGTGGACGGTGAGTAAAAAAGGAAGCTGGAGTAGGTTGATACTGAAGCTGGTAGCTGACTCGGCAGTGGCGCTGGCCACTGAGAGAACTACCCAACAGTGCAAATTAGCATCTGTATTCCCAGTAGACCATCTGGCCAATGAGGACAGAACTGGTGTGTCCAGACCTTTATGATCCTCAAAGTGTATGGCAGTGCCATATTTTTGGGTTTCAGTCCACTTTAGGATCAGGACTCCATCTGGAAGCCTGAGGAACTAGAGACAGGGTCTAGCCCCAGGGAAAGAGGGCTGGCAACAGGTAGGCAAGGTGTCTCTGTCTGTGGTCCAGGATCTAGGACAAAATGGTAACATCTACAGGGGCTTGGAATGCTTACCTGAAAACCCAAGAAAATGTTTATTTGTACTCACTGGATATGCACAGAAAGAGGAAGGGAAGCCTGCATCTTAGGGGATATAAGAGTACCATAACTAATCTTAGAACAGCATGTCTTAGGCTTATAGAAGCAAGACTAATTCTAGATCCCACTCCCTGGTGAGGCAAAATCTCTTTATGTCTTTCCCAGTCTCAAGATCTGAGCCTAGGGATTGAGGAGGACTGAGCTTAGAGATGAATGGCCTCAGCCCTTACATATTTCTATAGGCCTAACAGGACAGCAGAAGGTAAAGGCTGATAATTTATCTGTTGAGCAGTGGTTAGACAGCTTTGTATCATATATACCTGAATTTCTCTGTAATGGTTAAATGCTCTTTTTTAAAAAAAAAATCAAGCTAATCATTGTTTAATATTAATTAAGAAACACATACACATGTAAAAAAGAAATACACTTCTCCAACTTGCAGTTTGAAAAGCAGGCCTAATAAGAGTCCAGAATGGATGTTCTTCATGAGTTTATATAGAGAGAATATTATTGGTTCTCCAAGATATGATGCTATAATATAGTCTGCTTTAGAAATATGGTGAAGGTCTTAAGTAGAGCACACAGTACCTGCCACACCACTCCTTTGCACTATTCAGTCATTCACTTTGGGCTATCAAGTATGGAAGAAGAGGGGAGGGGGAATGGGGAAATGTTGGTCAAAAGGTACAAAGGTTCAGTTATGCAAGATGAATAGGTTCTGGAGATTTAATACACAGCATGGTGACTATAGTTAACAATATTGTATATTTGAACTTTGCTAAGAGGGTAGGTCTTTTTTTAAAATACATCTTTATTAGAGTATAATTGTTTCACAATGTTGTGTTAGTTTCTGCCATACAACAAAGTGAATCAGCTATATGCATACACATATCCCCATATCCCCTCCTTCTTGAGCCTCCCTCCCACCCTCCCTATCCCACCCCTCTAGGTGGTCACAAAGCACTGAGCTGATCTCCCTGTGCTTGCAGCAGCTTCCCACCAGCTATCCATTTTACATTTGGTAGTGTATGTATGTCAGCGCTACTGTCTTACTACATCCCAGCCTCCCCTTCCCCCCTGTGTTCTCAAGTCCCTTCTCAACGTCTGCATCTTTATTCCTGCCCTACCACTAGGTTTATCAGCACCATTTTTCTAGATTCCATATATATGCTTTAGCATACAGTATTTGTTTTTCTCTTTCTGACTTATTTCACTGTGTATGACAGACTCTAGGTCCATCCACCTCACTACAAATAACTCAATTCCATTCCTTTTTATGGCTGAGTAATATTCCATCGTAAATATGTACCACATCTTCTTTATCCATTCGTCTGGCGATGGACATCATCTCACACTGGTCAGAATGGCCATCCTCAAAAAATCTACAAACAACAAATGGTGGATAGGGTGTGGAAAAAAGGGAACCCTCTTGCACTGTTGGTGGGAATATAAATTGATATAGCCACTATGGAGAACAGTATGGAGATTCCTTAAAAAATTAAAAATAGAACTACCATATGACCCAGCAATCCCACTACGGGGCATATACCCTGAGAAAACCATAATTCAAAAAGAGTCATGTACCACAATGTTCATTGCAGCATTATTTACAGTAGCCAGGATATGGAAACAACCTAAATGCCCATTGATAGACAAATGGATAAAGAAGATGAAGGTAGATCTTAAGACTTCTCACCACACACACACACACACACATACACTTCCTATGTGTAAATTATACCTCAATACAGCTCAGAAAAAAAGTAGGTCGATGAAATGATCAAGGTGTGGAAGATTGGAAGATGACCAGGGACAGAGCCCTAGAAGGCCCTATATACAGAAATAGGGAAGAGGAATGAGATTTACTATAGGAACCTGAGAAGGAGTGGTCAGGCCAAAGAAGTAGAAGAGCCAGGAGAGAAGGATATCATGGAAGCCCAAGAAAGAGGGAGTTTCCAAAAGTCCGCTGTAGTCAGTGGTGGCAAATGTCGAGAGGCCTAGATGTTTCCTACTTGGCTCCAACACCTCCTTTCTAAGCAGATCCACACAACATTCCAACTTTGGCTTCAGTAGTCACCAGTTTTAGCAAAGGCTGGAAAAGGATTAAACAGAGTTTGAACTTGAAATCCACAGGAGAACAGAGCAAGGCCTTTTGTTCCACACACGTTGCAGAGCATGAGACCAAGGGGCAGCTGCGGAACATACAGAGTTGCTACCTTTCAGATTGAGAGCTGAGCAAAGGTTTGTTTTAATAGAACATAAAGTACAGGAGTCAAATGAAGACAATGGAAAGATAAGTAAAAACCAAGAGATTCCTGGATATCATTTGAAGGCATTTTTAAAGAGCCTGTTTAAGCTCTCCTTGATTTGTACATAAATCTGGTGCTGGCAAATAATTACCTATTCCATTGCCAAAGTTCTACTTTGGGGTTCTTAAAAATTCTCCAAACATATGGTGACATAGCCTTTGGAGTTTAAGAATTTAATTTGTTTTTCACCTGTATTTTGGAAAAAGTGTCTTAGATTCAAATAATACATTTTTTCTCTAAACAGTCATTTTAAATATTGACTCATAATATTAAGTGTCTTTTGAAACCATTATAAACCTCAACATTCTTTCAGTGTTGTCTTAATATATTATTATAAGAATACCTTAAACTTGTAACAAGCAAACTGAAAATTTTGAGGAGTTACAAATTTTCTTTAAAAATATAGAACAAAAGGCAAATAGCCCTAATATTTTTCTATTTATTCAATGTATCACCATCTTCATCTGTCCATGCATGCTATATGTTAGCATAGGGCTTTCCTAACGTTTTGAATTCCATTAATCTAAAATATAAAGCCCTATACCTGTGATAAATTACTAATGCTAATAGATAAGATCACCCAATTATAAACTTCAGTTTACTCTTATTAATGTAGCAAATGAAGTCATGGGAGTGAGTGAGATCTCATTTTGGATAAGGTTCCATTTCTTGTTAAATGTTGTTATTTCACAGTTGGACATATATCATCATTGATATAACAATAACAGATGTCTTATTTGTGGATTCCTCTCCTGTCTGCCTCACAGCAATGATTTTACTACTTGTGAAGGATTACAAAAAATTACTGGAGGATTTACAAGAGATCTCTGCAGTATTTATCTAGAAGCCAAGTATAATATTGTTTTTCCAAACCCATCAACCAATACAACTTAATCCTGACTCAAAAGAGCTACATTATTCTTCCCTTAGTCAGCCTGTGTGATTACAGCTTCAGTACCTGTTTTGTCTATAAAAGTTGGATTCGTCACATTACATAGGGATATGAACATCCCATCCTCCTATTCTCTTGGAAACGTCAAAAATCATCTTTTGCAGGAGATACTAGCCCCAGGTTTTGTAGTACATACCTACTGAGCCAGTTCCTTTTTTAATTGGGGTGGTACTTTTTTGAGGGGGGAGACAGTCATCAAAAGATTTGGAACTTGTTTTCAGCTTTAATTGAAGTTGTTGTTGGTGTTTCTTATGAATTGGTCAGAAACAAAGGCCACAGAAGTTTTGGAATTTTCAGGACATTCTGATACCTCCCTCTGTTAATTGTCTACTGGAAAGAAAATTGGGAAATGAGCCTTTAAATGTCATAAGGTTGGGCACAGTCCCCAGGGCTGTGTCCTCAAGTATCCCCAGCGGCATAGTGCTACAGCCTCTTCTGTAGGTGATAGGAGTGTGAGTACAGCTGTGTAATCAAGGTGCTGTGAAAGAGTGTGTGTGCTTTCTTAATACTGCAGGAATTATTCGTAAGACCTCATTTAACATTCCCAATGATAATAGGGCTTTTGACTACCATTGTCTTCTTAAAGCATGAATACAGACAAGGTGATTTTTTCTTTTTTTTTTTTTTTTTTTTTTTTGCGGTACGCGGGCCTCTCACTGTTGTGGCCTCTCCCGTTGCGGAGCACAGGCTCCGGACGCGCAGGCTCAGCAGCCATGGCTCACGGGCCCAGCCGCTCCACGGCATGTGGGATTTTCCCGGACCGGGGCACGAACCCGTGTCCCCTGCATCGGCAGGCGGACTCTCAACCACTGCGCCACCAGGGAAGCCCCAGACAAGGTGATTTTTATTGTATTCTACAAGTTGGGCAATGGGAGCCTGTGGTTGATCTGATTTTACTCTATATTGTTTAGAACAGCGTATCAGAGTCCAGTCTGGGAAACACACTTTAGATCTTTCATGCAGACACAATTGAACGCAAGAAAATGGTAACATGGTGATGGAAGAGCTGAGAAGCAGGTCAAGGAACAGGGAAACAACCCAGAAATTAGCAGCAGCAGGAAGCCTCTACCATCTCTAAGGGACAGGGGGAGGAGGCGTTGTTCCTAGAGCTCAGAAGCCAGAGCTGTCTAGTGGGAGCTGGAATCCCAGCAGAGGTGGTAACAGAAGCCGTGGAGGGTGGGGCAATCCCCTAGGAGCTAGAGTCACAGAAGGAGGGTAGCCACTGTCAGAGAGAGCCCAAAGCAAAGAACTAAGAGGGGAAATATCTGGCTTCTCTCCTACTGCCTGCCAGCCTTTCACCTGTGCCTACCACTGGCCAAAACTACCCAGAAGTCACTTGGGAAGAGAAGCTGAGAATGTGCATCCCTGCAACACAAACCAGAGAGGGGCAGGGCAGAGAATGGATTTGAGAGCAAATGAATGACTGGCAAAGCAGCATCTGCTACTCAAAAGAAATTTATGTCAAAATCTGAAAAAAAAATCACATTCCTTCGGTGTTACATACAGTCCCTATCTTCAAAGAATTAGCTGCAACATTTCACTGGAAAGATAAGACATAGGCATTGGATAATTAAGCAGTGCAACTATGTGAATATTGTCTGCTTTGCTGGAACGCCAGCCCCTGTCTGTAATGTGATTAAGCTCATATGTAATTGATAAATAGGGGAAGGTAATTGATAAGCAGAGGAACATCTGTGAAATATGGAAGTAACCTTGTTTCAATATGCAAGTTTTGGTAGACAAGAGGAACCAATAATACAGCAAGAAGGGAATGATAACTTTTGGCAAGAAAGGAAAAGTTCCCCGGCATGGCTGTTGCATTGGTTGCAGCAACCCTTTCAAGGCTGCAGCATCTACATATAAAAAATTAAAAATGTGTGTTTGCACTCTTGGCTCCCTCCCCAAAGTGATCCTTTGCCAGCCTAAGGAGACGAGGCTTGAGGCAGGTTGCACTGCCGCAGTGCCCACCTTAACAACTACCCCATTGGCTCAGACTCCACTTCCATCTACATTATCTCAGCAACTCTTCCCTAGCAAATCAAAGTGTTATAGCATCTCCACTCTACTGTTACTGTTTGTTATTGATATCTACTCTGGCCATGTCCAGCCACACTGAGGAAGACCTTCAGGGAAATCCAACATAGCTCAGATATCCAATATTATTTTTATTAGTGCTCTGATTACAAATTGCATGAGATTTTGAGTGGTCTTCCTGATGAGACCTTTTAATTGTTTGTGTTTGTTTTGTTTCTGCAGAAGATCAGATTTTTCAGGAAAGCATATATCACATTATAGAGAAGCACTTACAGTAAAAATATCATTTCGTTTGGTTACAGGGCACTGTAGCATGGGGGGAAGATCAATAGAGATCATTCATTCATTCTTATAGCATTTATTGAATGTTCTTGTAATTGAAAAATTCAAATATGAATCAGGTATAGGGAGAGTTTACAACCAGACTTATTAACAGATAATTAAGATAGAATGCAATAGATGCTATATAGAAGTATTAATGGCATCATGAAAAAGTCTAGAGCAGGGTAAAAATAATTTTACCCATGTTAGGGAAGACTTCAAGAGGACGTGATATTAGCATGGTCTTAAATGGTTAGGTTTGCCAAGCGGTGAAGGAGAAAAGAAGACAGTAGGAAAATATGCACAAAGGCATACATTAATATAATTAACTAATACAAAAGTTTGATGTGAATGTTTAGGAATGGAGCAAGAGAGAGGAGTTCACATAGAAAATAGCAAGAACTGTAACTGGAGAAGTTGATGCCAAAAGCCTTACAGACCCAGCTTAGGAGTTTAGGGCTCATCCTGTGAACAACTGGACTCCAGCTGAGGACTTTAAGGAGAGAAGTAACTTGAGGAGAATTGTTTTTAGAAAAATCATCCTGGTGTCTATGTGAAGAATGGACTTGAGGGGAGGAAGATAGATGCCGGGGAGATCAGATAGGAGGCTATATTCATACTCCAAACAAAAATGATGAGGGTCTAAGCCAGTGGCCATGAGGATGATAAAAAGGGACTTTAGCCAGAGGATATTTCTGAGGGAGAGCTGACAGGTCTGATGATCAACTGGACATGGAAAATAAGAGACATAAGTCAAAGATGACTTCAGGAGTTCTAACTGAGGCAAGAGGGTGTATTGAAATGCCATTAGCTGAGGTACAGAATTCCATAAGGAAATACAGGTCTGAGGGTGAAGCTAATGGGTTCAGCACTTCTATTTTCAAACTGTCTAGACTATTTCAGAAGTGGACAAGGGGCCTTAATTTCTGAGAGATAACTCTATCCAGGGGGGAAAATCTGCTGTTGAAAGATATTTGATTTGGATATTATAGCCAAATCATACATGGCCTAATTTCCTGATCTGTTAAATGGGTTTTACTTACCCATGTTTGTAAAGAGATCACCTTAAATTCTACACTGTCAACATTTTAAAATATTATTAAAAGCAGTAATAGATTTCCAACCCAAAAAGCATCTGTACAGTCTAGCAAGCATACAATAAGTAGATTGGGGAAGAAACAAATTCAGGGCAGGAATGTTGCATGTTATAACTAAGGACAGATGCAGTTTCAGGGAAATACTTGTAGTGTACATAAAGAAGGCAGTGCACAGCCTTGAATTAATAGTAATATATATTCTAAGTAATTGACAGCAAGAGCTGCTGATAGAATGAAAGCCTAGATCTCTAGCTCCCTAAGCAAGCACCCAGACAGAGCCAAATAAATTGCTGAGACTCTGTCTTTATATAATCTATGATGCAGTCTTGAAATAATCATCCTATGTTTTCCCATCCTCCATTTATTATTTTGGATTTGGGGGGGTTTCTTACACTTAAATTTAGCATGCATAAAAGAGAAAATCTGGAGCTGAAAATTAGCACAAGAAGCAACATAAAAATTCAGAAAGAACACTTTTGATTCAGACAAAATGGCCACCACATTGTACATTTAAGAAGTGTGTAATTTTTGTGAAAATGAAAATTATACCAGTGACACTCCTTCACTGTGGTGCTTTTCCTGGCAGAAGTGATAGGTTATACTGGGCCATCAGCATTTTCTTATCATGTCCTTGTGACCAAAAGCACATTGTCATATAGGGGATTAGGATTAGAAATACAATTTTCTTTGTACTAAGTTAACACACCACCTTGCCTTTTAGTAGTATTTTCTAAAAAACAAAACAAAAGAAACCTATATTAACCTCGTCAGACAATTCATCTACATATATGTCAAACACCTAGGAGGTGTTTAAAGCCAAGTCAAAAAAGCAGAGGGAAGGAGTTTTAGGAGTACTGGTTCGATTCTTCACTTTCATTTACAGCATTGCCTTATGAAGTAAAGGCTTACTTGAGGCTTTCTGCTAAAGACACTGCTAAAAATGATGTTTGTGTACTTGTATTGTACTGATCTTTGCACCACAGAAATATTTTAATTCAAACTATTCACATAAACCCTTTATTTTAATATGCAATTGGTTAGCTGGTATTGCACATAGAGAGTAATTATAAATTGCCCAAGTAGTCTATAAATATTCCTCTTAGGAGTGCCAGAATTGCAAGCCATAATATGACAATAGTGATGGAAACTGGAATAAACTTCTGTAAATTAAAATTTATTTCCTAATGATGTGTCCACCAAACCAATATTATCATTACCATTTATTGAGCAATTACTTGGTGCCAGGCTCCAAGTTTAGGAGGAAGAGCATAAAGATAAATAAGACTCAATCTCTGTTGTCTGAAATTAGTAGTTTAGATGAGAAGTTTAAAATATTAATAGCTATCTATAACAAAAATGATAAATGCTCTTATATATATATAGGACAAAGGCATGCATGTGCGTGTATAAATACAATGAGAAAACAGTACAGGACACAATTTTAATGTGAGAAAAGTGTCAAATAGGCAATATGGCACTGTGTTTAAACAACTCCAGCTCCCCAAATACTGGGTTTTGACTCCAGGCTCTGCCTCTCACTAGCTGTGATACCTTAGCAAGTTACTTTGTCTCATTCAGCCTGGACTCTATCACCTGGATAATAAATAAGAACAACATGAAAACACCCAATACATTGCCTGGCCCACCCAAAGTGCTTGATAAACAGTAACTATTACTATAGGGAAAGGCTTCACATAAATAGGAGTTTAATAGACAACTTCTGTTGGGCACTGGGTATTGTGCAGTTTGCACTTTCCTCCAGGAATCAGCAAGGAGTAACCATAGAGCATAGCCAAAGAGCATCATCTCCGTTTGAGGTCTAAAAGGAGAAGAATGGGGCAGGCCATGCTGGTAAGAAACAAGTATGGACTTCCCTGGTGGCGCAGTGGCTAAGAATCCACCTGCCAATACAGGGGACACAGGTTCGAGCCCTGGTCCAGGAAGATCCCACATGCCACGGAGCAACTAAGCCCGTGCGCCACAACTACTGAGCCTGTGGTCTAGAGCCCGCCATCCACAACTACTGAGCCCACATGCCACAACTACTGAAGCCCACGCGCCTAGAGCCCATGCTCTGCAACAAGAGAAGGCACCGCAATGAGAAGCCCGTGCACCGCAACGAAGAGTAGCCCCCGCTCGCGGCAACTAGAGAAAGCCTGCGTGCAGTAACGAAGACCCAATGCGGCCAAAAATTAATTAATTAATTAAAAAAAAAGAAACAAGTATGTACCAACAAGGACCTACCGTATAGCACAGGGAACTATACTCAAAATTTTGTAATAACCTATAAGGGAAGAGAATCTGAAGTAGAATATATATATATATATATATATATATATGTATATATATATATATATATATAACTGAAATATATATATAAATGTATAACTGAGCCGCTGTTCTATACATGTGAAACTAACACGATATTGTAAATCAACTATTCTTCAATAAAAAATAAAGTAATTTTAAAAAGAGACACATATGTAAATAAAATGATGCAGAGAGAGAGAGGAACCAAGAAATCCCAGAATCAAAGGAGTGAAACTGGGTCAGAAGCAGAGGAAATCTTCAGGTTAAGTAAGCAGGCAACATAATTCCCCAGCAGGATGAAGGTGTGCCATTGGGAGTAGCTCTATTCTTTTGGCTTTGCAGCCAGGGTGGATGCCTTTTTCAAGAGACATAGGGATGGCCCATGCAACAGCTGGCAGGCACTGCAAGAGGGGCACAAGGAAGAAGTACAAGGTACTCAGGACATCTGTAATTAGGATGGAGTGATATTATCAGAGCATGTCATTACCTTTCTCACAACTTACATATGGCATATGTTTGAACCCAATTTAAGAACTGTCCATAAATCAAAGTCATAAGCATCTCAATCCTGTTACAGGAATTAGGAACTTGGCATCTTTGCAGTCCAGAAGACTCTAACCACTTCTTAAGAATCTGCTTGCAATTTTTTATCTCACTACACAACAAAAGAGACCAGATTCCTCAGGATCCAAGATAGAGATTCCCTGCTAGGATGCAACTAATTCATCCATTAATTTTATCCTCTTTAAGCTTTCTAAAATTGCATAAAGGATCATTGTTTGATAGAGAATACTAGGCAAAACAGAAAAGCTTTGAGATTCTGGGCCAGAGGAATCAACACCTATGGAGTAGTCTACATACTCCTTTAATGCTTTGCAAAATTTTTGTATTGTGGTGCACATAGAAATGAATTCTGAATGTGAGTCAAACAGTAGGAGGGCACTGTTGACAGCTGGATCTGTTGGAAAGCTGCTCACTTATGAAAAATGCTGCAAGGAAAATTGTGAATTTCCTGCCTGGCATTCAATGTAATTCAGCAATACTTTCCTTTAAAAATGTAAAATAGCAAGAATATGGTAAATGAACTGCATTTTTATTTGCTTATGACTTGAGAGTTTCTGCCTTGTAAAAAGGATAAAAGGCTTAAAGGCAAAGGAATCTTTTGTCTCAAAGGGAAAATGCTGTGGAAGAAAATAAAGGTTGGGTAAGGTATTCAACAAGATTCAGAGTCACTCTCGGGGGGGATGTCCTTCATTTGGGGAGACTCTTAAACTCATTCAGGCCACCAAGGTACCAGTTAGCACATGGCAGTTGTAATTCACTAAATGGAACCCTGGTGGCCTAAAAGAATCAATGCTACCAAAGAGACAAACTTACCTACGGGGAGCAAATTAGGTGCTAGCAGAATGTCTGATTATTCTGCCATTTATATTTATAGAGTCAGTGACTCAACAAGTATTTATTGACCCCCTAGAGGTTGCACTGCTCTCTAATAACTGTGTGGGTACCTATTAGTGGTTAGACATAGTCTCCTGCCCTCAAGGAGATTTACAATCCAATAGAGGTGATAGTTATCCTTTAAAATGGATACTTATTAATAAAAACCACAAAAGGGAAATTAGGAAGTTTGGGTTGGTTTTTTTTTTTTTTTTTTTTTTTGACACATTGGAAAATGGGATACTAATAAGTCTGGACAAACCAGGAACTTGGAGTTTGTGGAGGCTTTTTCTTTGTTGGTGGTGGTTTGAATTGGTTTATTTGGGGGTTTTGTCTTTGTTTTCATTTTTTGTCTTGTTTTTAAAAACAAAGATATGATGTGACAACAGGAAGCAGGAAATTTTTTGAAACCTTCAGGAAAGCCTTAGTTAAGAATTTTTGGAGAATAAACAAGAGAGAAAATAGTATTAGAACCAAATGAATGCTCTCTTGGTTGGCCAGCTAAAAGGTACAACATGCCCTGAGTTACATAAGAGAGATAATAGATTTTGTGGGTGAGACTAGATAATAAGGAAGTTTTAAAGGAAAAAAGTTACTATCTAAAAAGGAAGTCATTGGAGGTCATTACTAACAGAAACACATGATCTAAGGCATGAACAATACTAAGGAATGAATGAACAATACTTTTTAGCCATGTGCAATAGGATTCCAAGTCAGGGGAGTTTGGGGACTAAGAAGTCAACAATAAAAGGCCAATCATCTTCTAACCTGTTCTATATAGAAGCTGCCTGGATGGGGGTGTGAGGTTGAGAAGAGGACACAGTAGGAACAAAATTACCTTTGGTGCGATCGTTCAAAGGGTCATTCGAAGCGGCAAGCGTAGCTAGTGAGTTCAGTTTGAGGCATACCAAGTTTGATAATGACCAAAGGAAATCTAGTGGGCGTTATACTGAGGGCCAGGAGAAATCTGGGGCCAAAAAGGGAAATTGGCTTAGGAGGAGAGTGAATGTGGGAGCAAGTGTGAGCTTGGATGAAATCTTCAAGGGGATTTCCCACATGAAGAAAATTATAGTGAAGGGGGATAAATTACAGTTGCATTTGAGATGTTCTTCTAAAGATCTTCTGTGAAAAGAAATTATGTCATTACATTTGTTTCACATTTACTGAGCCTAAGAAATTTTGTCTGGTTTGGAGTGGCAGGGATGAAAAGTTTGAACCACAGCTAATAGAAGATTGAGGGACACTTACCAATGATACTAACCCCACCCCTTGAAATCCTTCTTGCCTCAAGGTGGGCTTTCATGCTGAACAGAGCCCCTTACTATCTTCAGTACCTATCTATCCATTATGCAGTCTCACACTGGACCCCATGGCTCTGCACAAACCAGGTAGCTTGAGTCCTAGTTCTGCTATATAGGATCCGGAGTTAGTCCTAAACCTCGTTGACACCCATTTCCTCAAATGTAAAACAGAGTTTAATAATAGATACTATCTCAGAAGGATATTGTGAATATTAAACAAGATAATACATATCAGATGTCTGGTATATAGTATGTGCTCATTAAATGAGAGCTATTACTCTAATATGCATTTTAAATTAAATTTTAAATATACACACAAATGTATATTGAATATGCCATCAATTTATAACAATTTTTTCTATTTTCCATAAATATCTTTTTCTAAATCCATATCTCTCTTTAGAATGTATAATAAATTTGATATTTTCAAGAATACACACCCTGGGGCTTCCCTGGTGTCGCAGTGGTTGAGAGTCCGCCTGCCGATGCAGGGGACGCAGGTTCGTGCCCCGGTCCAGGAAGATCCCACATGCCACGGAGTGGCTGGGCCCGTGAGCCATGGCCGCTGAGCCTGCGCGTCCGGAGCCTGTGCTCTGCAATGGGAGAGGCCACAACAGTGAGAGGCCCGCGTACCGCAAAAAAAAAAAAAAAAAAGAATGCACACCCTACTCAGATTATTCCTTTACAATTATATCCAAAATTATTATTGCATCTTTTAAAACTACATTAATTTTCACTCATTTCAATTTAATACAATTAAATTTCAAAGGACCTGGGATTTGAAATTAGAAAACGTAGGTCATAAGCTTTAGCCAAACAATGTAGACAAGTTTCTTAACCTCATTGTATCTAAATATTCTGTTTTTATAAGTAGAAATCATAGCAACAAATGTATATACATCATCAGCATTGCAGGATTATTATTAAAACAACTTAGGTAATGTATGTAAAATTCCAAAGAGCTTCAGTAATTTAAAAATTATTGTTATAGGGACTTCCCTGGTGGTGCAGTCGTTAAGAATCTGCCTGCCAATACAGGAGACATGGGTTTGATCCCTAGTCCAGCAAGATCCCACATGCCACAGAGCAACTAAGCCTGTGCACCACAACTACTGAGACTGCACTCTAGAGCCTGACAGCCACAACTACTGAGTCCACGCGCCGCAACTACTGAGCCCATGCACCACAACTACGGGTCCCACGCGCCACAACTACTGAAGTCCGCATGCCTAGAGCCCGTGCTCCACAACAAGGGAAGCCACTGCAATGAGAAGCCCAGGCACCGCAACAAAGAGTAGCCTCCTCTCACCGCAACGAGAGAAAGCCCATGCACAGAAACAAAGACCCAATGCAGGCAAAAAAAAAAAAAAAAAATTATTATAAACCACTCAGTAGTTTTATGCTTATCCCTGATGAGAGGATGAACTCTGAGAGTAGACACCATTGCATCTATTACAGAACATTCACACCATTAGTACGCAAGAAATGCTTTCTATGTGTTTGAACAGAGGAGATGGTTGGCAGACACAGAAAGGAGACAGACACACTGACCAGCAGAGCTGAAATGGTTCCCATAGAATGATTCTTTAGAGTTGGGAGCTGGAAAGACTGACTCTGAAGTGGTACTGATTCCTCCCTGTATGTTATTTTGGATGAAGACAATGGAGTTTGAAGTTCTTGACCAAGGATTTTGTGATTTCTTGGTTCAAACTTGCCACCTCATCCCTGGTTCCAAAACAATAGTTTCCACTTCATGCATTGCTTTTCACAACCCTTAATTCAGACATACTTAATTAACACAGAGGCTCTTAAGCTATACGGTTGACATATAATCTTCAGAGTGTAGAATGTCTGAATTAGCATATCGTGTTACCCAGAAATCTAGAGGGCTCAAACTAGCCTCCTGGTTATTAGTGGCACAAGTGGAGTTCTGGAATTAAATATACAGGAGTATAAGCTGAAATCAAAGAAGCAGTGTTTAAGTAACTGAGGTCCTAGGAGTGACAACTTCTCCCCAGAACTGCTCCTTTATCTCAAAAGCTTTCAATTCTGGTCCAGCTTTTGTGTGCTCCGTGTCTTCTGGTTCACCTTCTAATCCCACCTCACCCAGCTCCAACTCAAGTCTCTTTCTCTTTGTTGTATACTTCCTTCAAGGGTAATCAATCAATAGAACTGCTATTATTGCCATGTAAGAAAGAAAGTGCTTTAAAAAGCGAGATGACAACTTCAAGGGTAATAATAGAAAAGAGCATAAAGCCAAATCAGCTTGAGAGAAAAATTTAAATAAATATCTAATTATCTCAAAGCACACTATTCATCATACATAATAACATATTTTGAAATTAGCTTGCTTTATTTCTTTCTGCGTAAACCACATCTCAACTCTCTCTCTTCCCTCTCTCTAAATGTCAGAGTACTCTGCCCTAAACCCAGCTCATGTTCACATGTTGGCTCTTGTCCTTTTTCTCCACTTTTACTCCCCACGCAGTCTATTCTTTTTTCCAACTCTTGATCCTCTCTCTCCTTTTCTCTCTTTTGCCAGTTCTCTACTTAGCCCATCAATACCACAATATTCACAGACAAGTAGGGAAAGGGGAGGGGAGAGGAAAAAGTTGTGAACACTCAGATTTAATAGGTTTGCCTGTCACAAAAATTAACATTTAAAACTTGAAAATTGTCTGAGTTGTAAACACTGTCTGAACTTGATAACACATAAGTAATGAGCAAAAACATTTGAAACCCTCCTAAATATTTTGTACACCTGGATATGCCCCCCAGGAAATTCCTAGCAGTGACTGCTACTTTCATTTTCCCCCCAAGTATGGCAGACAATAGTGAAGAGTTCCCATTGGTCCCTCCCATGAATTCAGTTTCAAAGCTGTTAACACAACACTAGTATTTCAACATTCCTTCAGCTTTACCATCTTTATGTTCATTTTAAATTAAGAAGTCTGAAGCTGATCTTATCAAATCCATGATATTGTTAAGAGCACTTCAAGGTCCTTTTAAAAACAAGAATTACTTACATCAGCTTACTTTATTGCTTCATTTTCTGACTCTAAAGGACACAAAGTATACTAAAGCAATTTAACATGGCCATAACCTACAATTTTAACTTACCCTGAGGGGCCATTTCACCTCTTGTTTTACTTTTCCAGACCAAATCAATAGAGGGAAGAATCAAGTCAAGACACATGTCATAACTGTATTATAGGTCAATGAGGTTTAAACAAATTGGGCTCTACTCATAAATAATTGACTCACAATTTGTACCAGGGTTCAGGGTGAAATGCTATTCACCTGAAACATCTTTAAATTTTATTCTACCTATTGTTGGCAACTGAGGGAACTATAACTACACATAAGTGTGGGTCTACAAGTCAGCCATCAACAAAGACTTTCTCTCAAGAATGTAAAGGGGTAGTAATTCAGTAGGAAGCACACACAATCCACCTTGTTCATCACGAAAGAGGTTAAAATAGACTATTAGTATTCAGAGATTTAACATTTGAGGGTGTGACTAATTGTAAGCAAATCCCCCAAAAATCTGCACCATCTTGCAATTTGTGACTTTGCTGAGGCACGAGTTTAAACTTCAGGTGCTATAAAACTGGTGTACAGAAATAGGTGCAACTCCTTAGAAGGGATCCTCAACAGCTATTCAGTATCATGTATGCCCTTAGCTTTCTGGTCCTCTACTTGCTATCACATGTAACTGTCATTAAGGCTTTAAATGAGTCTTTAAATTCTTCAGTTATAAATCACAGCATTTGGGGAAATGTGGGGTTATGGTTGTGTTTGTACACTTGAAGACCTGCAAAGGGACCCAGTACTGGAATGGGATATAGGAGGAAGTTAATCATGGAGATCCTGGGAGGGTCTTCTTGTCTCGTAAGAGATGGGCATGAGTAGATAGCTCAGTGGTGCTGCCCTTCCCCCCTCTTCTTACCTTGAACAATAATCAGATGCCTGGATCTGTGACTGCCATCTTGCAACTGTGATGTGACATGTGAGAAAATATAAGTCCATTACACTAAACATGGTGGAGAGAAAATAGAGTTGGGCCCTTTATGAAATTGTTAAACTGCTACACTCCAGTACCATATATATCTAGACTTCTTGTTTTGTGCGATAATTAAATTTCCATATTGTTAAAAGCTTTAAAAACACTCCTGATTGATACAGTGGTGTGTGATATTGTCCCTCTTCTCCAGGAATGTATTATTGATTCAGGGACATGAACTCAAATAACTTTAATATTAAACTAATAGAAAAGTATATGAGCCATGTGAAAGATGAAAACAAAGGGCTATGAGCATTTATAGTCAAGAGGGACCTTGTCCAGCTGGGGTGGACAGAGCGGGAAATCAAAGATCAGGTGAGGAAGCAGAGAGTCAGTTGGGACAGGAAAGGGAGCTCTCAGAGGGATCTGGTTCTGCTGTTTATAAACTATATAATCTTGAACACGTGGCTTGAACTCCTTAGGCCTCCAATTCCTTAGAAAGGTTTCAAAGGTGCTTAGCTAATCTTTGGGTGAAGAACCTAGGGCAAAGTAAACAGCCATGGATTAGTAGCTATTCTTTTTGGAGAAATAGCATAGTGTTCCATAGCCTATCTTAACCAAAGAAATGAGACCACTGATCTTAATCTGCCCTAACCCACCAATACGATCCAATTGAAACGAGATTCATAATGCCAGTCAATGAAAACAGGCAATGCCTACCTAGTGAGTGCAGTACACAAGAAAGAGGATGTCATCAAAGCTTCTCTACCCTACTCTTTCACTCTGGGTCCTAGGTAAATGCAGATAAACCATGGGGTAGAGATCATCCCCGTCTGGGTGGGATGGATGTTACTGCTCCTTCGGGTAAGAATTAGGATTTATGTATTTTCCAGGCACTGTGTTAAGAAGCTTTACTTCATTTAATTCTCACCTTACGTCTAAGAGTATGTGTTATTATCCACATTTCACAGGTGAGAGAGCTGAAGTTCCTATAAATGAATGTCTTAAAATCAGATTTCAAGTTGAATAGAAAGATGAAATTCATACTTACTTTATCTGATTTTAGAACCTTCCCTCATACCATTATATCACACTGCTTCCAATTAGAATTGAATCCCTTCTCTTCTCCATGTTCTGAATATGAGCAAACTAATTGCTATTTAAGTTTTCTAAATCTAGTGTCTTCCTGAGTTGAAAATTTCCACCTGGAGGAAGTGTTTATGACCATCTTGTAAATATCTACTTTCAAAAATTAATTCATGCACATTAAGGCAGTAGGAATTCTTCATTTATAGGGAAAAAAAGATCAGGTTTGCAACTGGGTCTTTTAAAGGTTCAGGGAGCAGTGCCTGTTCTGAAGTGAAGGCTGGGAAATATTTCTCCAAACATCTGAATCCTAAATCAAATAAAATTGACAAAATATACTAACATTCTTCAGAAAGATAAAAAATAACAATTCTGAGAAGAGCAGTCACTATTCCCTAGTGGTTTATACTAAGAATGTCGTTAGGTTTGTTTGTAACTTTTAACTAAGCCTAGTCATATCCAGACTAATATTTTTGCCCAGTGATGAAAATAGCTGTATGAAGAAAAAGCAATGTCTTTTTGTGGTTAAGTCTGTAGATTTGGAGTCAAACTCCCTGGTTCAAATCTCACTTAACCAACTGATGCTGGGCAACTTAATAATCTTCTCTCAGCTTCTGTTTCTTCTGTTACATTTTCCAGTGGTAACATATAGAAAGCATTTAACACAGCACCTAGCAGACAAAATACCTTATATATGTTACCTATATTATTAAATGGGTACATCGAGTCATAGAATAATCTAGTAATATTTTGGTAGGCCATTTGGTAGCAATTTATTTTAAAGAAATAGTAAGGGTTAACGGACTTAATAATTTCAGCATGTAGCCATGTTCCAGTTACTAGTTGAAGTACTTTCCATAATCTAAATTATAATCCTCATAATTATCTATGAGGTAGATACTAACATTATCTCAGTTTAAAGTTGGAGCCAGACACTATAGCACAGGGGAGTTAAGTAATGTACCCAAGCACAGGCCACTCTTTAATGGCAGAGCCAGGATCTGAATGAACACATGATTTAAACTGGATCCAGTGTCTATGCTCCTCACCACTATATTACATTGCTTCTCTGTGATGCAGCTTAGATGGCCTCAAAAGATCTAATATATGCCCGTAAAAAAAGGAGACAAATAAGATAGAATAGTCCCCTCAAATCCTCTTTGGGAGCAACTGAGAAATAAATTGCACTTACATTATAAATAAATGAATGAATGAATGAATGAATGAATATATATATACACACATACAGACCATGTTAAAATTCCATACTCCCCTCTGGCAATGTAGAAAACGATTTTATAAGATTTCACTACCATGAAAAGACACTGATTCAATTGGCCCCATATGAAAATTGATCTCATTGTCATACAGTGTATGTGCTACCCTGAGACCAAAAACAAACGGACGTGCACAGTGCTGCAAGCAGGGAGGAGTGCTCTGGGTAGAAGCCTACCAGCTGCTGGGCAGGGTTTCAGAGCAGAGGACCTTCGGAATGTGCCCCTGGCCTACTCTGATTTTCGAGTTTAGAGTGAGATTGTAGCCATCCACCCAAATTGATAAGGCTGAGGAAGACTTCGTCTTAATCAAATTAAAAGTTCAGAGTCAAGAAAATAAACACAACCAGAATTCTCACATCAGTTTTTTAATTCATTTTCTTCTTGGTGGGCTAGACATGGGAAGTCAAATCAAATCCAAAGTCGACTTGCTAAGTAAACATCAGAATATCCCCAACTGCAGAAGTTTTAAACTCTGCAGAAATTAGATCTTTTGAGGCCATTGAAGCTGCTTCAAGGAGAGGCAACATAAGGTAGTGGTGAAGAGCATAGACACTGAATCCAATGTAAATTGTGTATTCATTCAGATCCTGGCTCTACCTCCTCCCTCAAGTTTTGTATCTTTCTTTATGTGCCCCAGCTGCAGCCAGATCTAACCTCCTATTTCACAGAGAAAACAAAACCATCTGTTAGAACATCACTCAACTACTCCACCTTAAACCTAAGATACTGTCAAATCTTCAACTTTTCCAAAAACAATTATCACCTCCTATACACAAGATACTGAGGATACAGAGAAGAATAAGGTATACACCCTGTCCTGGAGTAGCAGTTTATATAGGGAGACCAAAAATGTAAACAGGTAATTGCAAAATAATGGTGGTGGTCATGTGCTAGTGATGTGTGCAGGGTGTTACAGGAAAATATAGAGGCTCACCTAATTTGTACATCCTTAATTGAACATTTGAGGGAAAGATGCTGCCTTCCATGAAAAGCTTATCCTCTCATCTTTCCTCCTCCTTATGCTCTCTTTCCCCTCCTTCCTATATCTTCAATCTCACTTTCCCCACTGATTCTTTCTCTTTAGTCTTTGGACAAGCACATTTTCCCCTCACCTTAAAAAACCTTTTCTACACTATTTCTCCATTACAGCACTACCCTACCTTGATTCTCTTCTCTCCCTCAAAAATCCTGAATTAGTAGTCTACATTTATATCTACTCTTCCTCAACTCCCATTCCCACCTCAGTGCACTGCAGTCATGCCTCTGACACCACTATTATACCAAAACTACTCTTGAAAAAAGTCACCAATGGCATTCTACATGTCAACACCAAGAGTCTACTTCAGTTTTCATTCTAGTAGATTTTCCTGCAGCAACTGAAATCACTGACTCCTTCTTGAAGCCCTTTTCTTCTTTGGCTCTGGTTCTGCTTGCTGCCTCTAGAGCGAATTTCTCTGCAAATGTCTTGAGTAAGGAATTTCAATGCATTTGTTTGTTTGTTTGTTTGTTTGTTTGTTTGTTTCCTGCATGGACTCTTCTTATTCTATCTTCTTTCCTTGGGTGATTTTGTCTCCCAGGACTTCAGGTACCATCTATATGTGTCAATTAGGTTCCCAGCAGGAAACAGATGGCATTCCCAAATACTGTGACTGAGGAGATTTCAATAAAGATTATTTACCAAGGTGTGGGAAGGCCCAAGGGAAACCAGCAAAGAATGGTTAGTACCCCAGACCTTATCAACCCTAGGCCTGAAGCAATAAGCAAGGGAAGCCCTTAATGGAATCTAGCAAGCTGCCTGGAGAGGGTCACTAGGCAAGAGCTGTGTCCTTTGCAAGAGGGATGCAGCTAGCCTGTGGTGACCTGAAAGGGAGAGAGCCATGGACTAAATATCCAAAACTCATTCTCTTCCTGCCCTTTAATGTTTTGCCAGTACTTCTTATTGCCTAAACCCAATTGGAAGCCAAAGTGCAATGATGGAATCAAAATAGGTAAGGATTCTAGGGCACAGAGAAGGTTGAAAAGTGTATCTGGAGGGGTAAATGGAAAATATCCAGCACAACTGCTGCATCTCTAATCTTGACTACTCTTCTGAGATCTTGCCCAATATTTCTGTTTCATCTCCAATGTATTTGTATTACACCTTGGTGTCTTAAAATCAATTTGCCCACTTATTCTGTTTTTCCTATAATTTTTCTTAGGAAAAATTGCACAGCAATTCTGTTTTCTCTCAACCAAAGACCATGGAATATCCTCGAACCTTCTTTCTCCTTTACCACCCCCATTGAGGTCTGGAGAGTACTTCTTAGAAATGTGTTTTGAACTCTGAGCTCTCCTTTCTCATTCCATTTATTTAACCAACATCCTTATACTCTCTTTTCTGGACTTCTGCAATGGTTTCCCACTAACTCTTTACAACCATTCTTTTCATTACTGTCTTATACCCTTAACATTGCTATCAGTTATCTTCCTGAAACACAGACAGGCATGGCATCCCTTTGTGTAAAACCTCTAACAGATCTTTGTTGCCTTGGCATAAAACCTTTGTACGAGACTTACAAGGCACTAGCCTATGCCTTTAGCATCATGAACTTGTTTATTCAACAAATATGTCTTGAACACTATGTGACTGTCAAGAAACTAGATGCTAGGCAAGGAATATAAAAAAATTATAGACACACTTTAGTCACTAGACTGCAGTGGGAGTGATAGATGAGTAAACAATTACTAGGAGATATTAGAGAAAAGTTAACTATTGGTACAGGTTTGGGTATGAGAAAGGCATAGGAAAGGGAATAATGTTAAAACTGAAACTTGGAAAATGAGTAGATGTTATCAGGAGTATGGGCATCTCAACAGAGGGAAATGCATGTTCCCTTGTATAACAGCATAAAAGAACAAGGCAGGTTTGGGGCAAGGCAGGTAAAGGGTACAAACATTGGCCTTCAAGAATTGGGTATTTAAAATATGTGTTTTCACTATATGAAAATTATAGGTCATTTTTTTTAATTAGAGGGAAATTTGAGAGGTGATGAAAGAGGTCTGTGTCTTGATTGGGGTTTATATATTTGTCAAAACTTATGAAACTGTACACTCAGATCTGTACTCTTTATTGTATGTATATAATGTCTCAATTTTTTTTAAAAAGGGTAACCTTGGAGTCAAAGTGGCCTGTCCCTGTCCCTTGTCAGTTTTATGATATTGAACAGGTTACTTATCTTCTCTAATTTTTCTGATTTGAAATGATAATACCTCCCCCCTAGGGCTGAAAATGACTCTTTCTGATGCTTAGCATGTAGTAGGTAATTAATAGTTGAGATCTAGCAACTTGTATGTATGTAGGGTTTATCAGGAAATAGAAGGAAGAAATGAAACCTGCAAAGTAAGCAAGAGCATCTCAAAGAGACTTACGTTTGTATTTTTAGAAAAATCACCTGTTTTCAGTGCAAAAGACAGGAGTAGAGACAGACTATGGCAGGGATTTCATTAGAGGACTAATAGCATAAAGAAAAAAAGGGCCTGGGCTTCCCTGGTGGCGCAGTGGTTGAGAGTTCGCCTGCCGATGCAAGGGACACGGGTTCGTGCCCCGGTCCGGGAGGATCCCGCATGCCGCGGAGTGGCTGGGCCTGTGAGCCATGGCCGCTGAGCCTGCGCGTCCGGAGCCTGTGCTCCGCAACGGGAGAGGCCACAACAGTGAGAGGCCCGCGTACCGCAAAAAAAAAAAAAAAAAAAGGGCCTGAATAGTGGCAGTAACATAGTTGTCAGGGTGTCAGGTAGGACATGGTGATTGACTATGAAGGAAAGGATGTGTGGTAGTGCCATTTTCCAAGAAATGAAGCACATGAAGAGGGGCATAAAAATAAGTTTAAATTTTAAAAAATTGTGTTTGAGATACCTCTATGTTTCCAGGAGGGGCATGTGTGGTACACAAGTGGATACATGGTTCTGGACCCTCGGGTTCAGACAAGAGATGTTATTATACACTGGGAAAGACTGAAATAAACATTACTCTCCAAGAAACAACCAAAATGAGATTAGTCATTTGTGGAAATGAAGAACTCCAAGATACAGTAAAACAAATAGGAATTTTGACAGCACCCGAGGAAGTTTACATCTAGGAACTTTGCCATCTGTTTTTTTTTTTTTTTTTTTGGCTTCACGGCTTGCAGGATCTGAGTTCCCCGACCAGGGACTGAACCCCGGCCCACAGCAGTGAAAGCATCGAGTGCTAACCATTGGACCGCCAGGGAATTCCCTGATCTGTCTTTAGCAGTGAAGAAAATCTGCATGGTATAAAAGGAGAGTTCATAAAAAATAGAATTCTGTCTTTTACTAATATGTATATCACTGAGATAGAAAGCTGATTCCATTAAATATTAAGATCATCCAACTAATTCTTCCACCTGAGTCCTTTTGACTTCAAAGTCGTCTAGTTTCATAAATATTAGATTAGACTGCCTTCTTGGGAAGTCTAATGTATTGCTGATGGAGGCTTGGGAAACACCCAAACGCAATAAGGTGACTAGGGTGTAACCTCTAGTTCTATATGTATGCTTCTGAAGATAGGGGGCCATGTTAGTCTAGGTTCTCTGAGAAGCAAATGCCAGACAGGATTTGACATGCAAGAGATTTATTGGGATAAACACCTGTGAGAGAAATAGTGGAGAGAGAGAGGAGGCTGGGAGAGCTGTCTGACCCCTGAGAAGGAGAAAGGGAAGGAAGGAGGAAAGATAGGAATATGTCTGCAGGGACTGTTTGGTGGAATTTCCTGTTTCTGTCATATAACTGTGTTCTTTAGGGTATTTATTAGCCCAGAGAATGTGGATTACAATTACACAGTGAGTGGGATAATTATATATTTATGATATATTTCTTATAGATATAAAAGGAAATCATTAGGTTCTTGGAAGAGACAGAAAGCGTCTATGGTCCATGTTGTGAGGTGGAAGATGGAGAGATTTTGAAAGTTATGCCTCAGTTATCCTGTGGGTGTGATTAGGCAAAACGTACAGTCCCATCTTTGAAGTCCCAAGAAAATCAGCATGTCAATCAAATGTCTACAAATCATATATGACTGACAGGAGCTTGCCACACAATTTAAAGACATTGTGTTTTCATTCATTTTACATAGTGGAATAGGTTTCAAAATTTTTTTATTTGAAAATACTTTCAAATTTGCCAAAACATTACAAAATAAAAATAGTACAAAATAAAAAGAGTGCAAAAAATGACCACATACCCTTTATCTAGATTCACCTACAGTTGATATTTTACTCCATTTGATTTATCATTTACTCTGTCATTGTTATTGATTTATTTCTTTCTGGATTATTTGGGGTAACGTATATATTTTAAAAAATATAATCTACTGTTCGTATTCCTATTTTGTGAGGTCATCCAATAATGTCCTTTATTGTACTTTTTCCCTCCAGTACAGGATTAAGTTTATGGTCAGGTGTTGTATTTAGTCATGCTTCTTTAGCCTCCTTTAAACTGGAACATGAAATACTCTTATGATAAAGAAAATCTAGTTTATTGAAGAATATAAACTTCCAAGGTGAGGACTTGGTCAATCCTGTATGTTGTTTATACACATGGCCTAGAATAGTGCCTGGCACGTGGTAGCACTCAGTAAATATCTGATGAATGAATGAATGAATGAATGAATGACATTTGTGGATGTCCACATTTTCCTAAGAGGAGCTGACATAAACGAGTTACACTGTCTTTGTATCTTAAAAGCATTTGTATTATGTTTTTAAAAGTTTTATCTTTACGAATAGTTTGTGTTGTTTTGTAAAACTAGATTTGTGTGTGTGTAGAGCTTAACTGTTCCTCAAGACATCTCTGTTACTCCTTGCTCACACTATTACCTTAAATCCCTTCTCATCCCTGTACCAACTTTTAAACATTTTAGTGTTGTTGGAAAGTGAAGTGGAAACCCAAGCTGTCCCAGAATGAGGATTGGTATCCAGTGTCCTCTGGGCCACGCAGAACATTTGTTCCCTGCATCAAGGGCTGTAATGAATCTGAATGTTCAGATATGACTAGTAGCCATCATAAAAAAATACATGCTGGCTCCTGTGTCTACATGTTGACTGACAGAATGTCCATGTGGTAGGAGGTTCACTGACATGATTACAACCATAACTCCGTGAATGGAATGCCCAGGAAAGCTGTTCATCAGTCACAGAAATGTCTACCTTGTTCCAGAGGGTCCGTTACACCATCCCACATTGTCTGAATTGCAGCCCATTTGCTGGAACCGGAGGATGGCCCAGCCTTGTGCTGGCTATGCCAAGGACCGCCTTCAAGGACTGGCCTTTGGTGAAGATTCAACTCCTAACTTCCGCAGCCTACTGCTCCACTCTTACTGTAAAACTAGGGTTGACGGGTCTTCCCTGGGGGGGCAGTGGTTGAGAATCCACCTGCCAATGCAGGGGACACGGGTTTGAGCCCTAGTCCGGGAAGATCCCACATGCTGCGGAGCAACTAAGCCCGCGTGCCCCAACTACTGAGCCTGCGCTCTAGAGCCTGCATGCCACAACTACTGAAGCCCATGCACCACAACTACTGAGCCTGCGCTCTAGAGCCCATGAGCCACAACTACTGAGCCCATGTGCCACTACTACTGAAGCCCGTGAGCCACAACTACTGAGCCTGAGCTCTAGAGCCCGCAAGCCACAACTACTGAGCCCATGTGCCACAACTACTGGGCCTGCACTCTAGAGCCCGTGAGCCACAACTACTGAAGCCCATGCACCACAAGTACTGAAGCCTGCACGCCTAGAGCCCGTGCTCCACAAGAGAAGCCATCGCGATGAGAAACCTGCACACCACAACCAAGAGTAGCCCCTGCTTGCCACAACTAGAGAAAGCCCGCATGCAGCAATGAAGACCCAACACAGCCAAAAATAAATTAATTAATTTTAAAAAAACCCAAAAAACTAGGGTCAAAATTGTCAAGTGTTGATAAGAAAATCTTTGGCTTATGGTGTAATGTAAAGGGAACAGTGGGACTCAAACTGTATACATAGTTTACTTTCATCTATGAAAAGAACAAACGTTGTAGAAAAATGACTGTAAGGAATAATGCCAACATGGTTACAGTGGTGGCTTCCAAGTGATGGGACTATGGATAATTTATAGGATCTGATCTTGTGTTGTTGGATACAAGGAGCATATGAAAGATGTACTTTTATAGCCTCACATGTAAAGGTTAAATCTGACAAAGCTGGTTGAAGTTCTAAGCCATCTCAGTTTCTTCATATGCCAAGTGGGTATAATAATGCTAGTTATAGATTCTGTGATGCTGATACACTGGATAACTATGTAATATGCTTTTATTTTCTCAAAATAAAGGATCCTATTATTATTATAATAATCTCTATACTTATCTCGGAAGGAACTCCTTCCCTTAACTCTGCTTCTATCAATCATGGAGAGAGAGAGAGAGGGTTATAAATCCTGACTGGCATCTTGCCTGCTCTTTTCAAAGTCTAACCCAGTGAGATGGCAAAAGAGAGTAATTTTTTAAATGAAGAGACTTAGAGCTAATCTCCATCTGACATGTGCTTCTAACTCTAGCTTATGCTGAAAGAAGTGCTTATTAAGGACGGCTTGATTCCTTGCCTCTCATTCCTTTTTCTCTCCAGTAGAAACCTTCTACTCCACCAGCATCGTTTCTTTCAATTCCTGAATTGATAAATGTGAGAAAACCCTCAGAACACGATGTATTCTTATAGAATGGTCTAGGGGACAAGAAGAGTGATTGACAACTGCAGAAATTACATCTGAGGTTTAGTCCTGCAGGAAAAGGGGATACAAATTGCCTGCAAATTATCCACAAGTCCCTGATGAGCCTGAGGAGAAAATTTAAGAAGCTTCAGTCTTTCTTCAGCAAACATGTTCACGTTTCCTTTTGCTATAACAAACAAACACCCAGGAGAAATTATCTCGGAAAACACTACTTTTGTTTCTTATCCTTGTCAAATGTGATAATAGGAAATGTGTAAATGTCAATTAATAGCCTTTATCATGTGCCAATAGTGTTCTGTGTATGATTCTGAATAGAAGAGGTACATGAGCTCTGATGGATGGGTTTATAATGTAAGGAAGAAATTAGGTTTTATGCTATAAAAACACATGGTGATAACTTTATAGGGTGCATATGAAATAGCCTGTAAGGATTTTCACTGCTGATCTCAATAAACATGCATCACTTAGAAGAACTAAATACAATAGAATAATGGTAACAGTAATGATGATTGATACTTAGACGTCTAAAGGAACAGGTTATACTTCTCTTCTAAGAGTACATGAAAGTATGATGTCCTAGACTTTGCACATACCTGGCTTACAATCTTGACTTCCTAAGGTACCAGCACAGTTCTACTCACAATGTGATCAACAGACCAGTGCTGATTCTCAAACTTTTTCTTACATGTCTTGATATGGTAAGTACAGAAATTGAGAATAAGCATTTAGAACTTCTTAATATCGATGTGACAGAGTAATTGTATGTCTGTTGAGTCTCATAATAACAAATTGGGGGCTTGCATGGTACTTGTTTTTGTCTTTTTAAATTTCATTTTTTAAGCAATTCAGTTTTTTACCTTATTTTACAGAAGTATTTGTCTATGACAAATTGGGGGAAAACTGGGCCCTTAACACAGATAGTCTGAGAAACACTATTCTAGAATGTTATAAAACAATTGATGATATACATAGAAACTACCTGTATATGCCTAAGGCTTCTCACCTGGAAAATGGATTTAAGGATAGCACTTACCTCTTGAAGCTGGATCTGAGAATGAAAGGGAGATAGATGTATGTAAGGTACTTAGCATGGTGCCTGCCCTTGGTAAGTATCCCCACAACATTGGTTCTTAGAGTTATCCAATAAGTAAGACTTGCAGAGGGGCCATTCTGAATTATATGCACGTGGGACACAGCTTTTGTTTGTAACAGGTCGTTGGTGAATAACTCCTTCAACATGTAACCTCCCTCTGGAATTGGGCCACTTCGTTTGACAGACTAGGTTCTGTCGATGGTTCATTCACCATTGATTTGCACGAAGCAACCAACATTTAATTTTTGGTCTCAGGACTATTCAGTGTTAACTGCTCCACCATCATGGTGTGGAATGTCTTTCTGTATGTTTCCTTTGGTTTTCCTCCATTCATTAAGTTCAGTGATTGCTGTGACCCTCAATAACTGAATTATTCTGATCTTTATTTTTTACTAAGCACCTGTATTATTTGGGGACTAGGATAAAATGACTTGTCACTCATAGGTGGAAAGTATGGAGACGTAAACTTGTTTCAAAAGACGCATCACTTTAGGTGGTAGTTCATAGGGCAAAGAAAAACATATGCAGTCCCTTCTGGTGAAAGAGGCCAAATGAGCTTTTAAAAGTGTGTTTTGGCTAAATGTCAGAATCGAAGGTCACTGCCTCTTCAACAGGCATTCGTTGTGACCAAAGAAAGCTACCTATTTCAAAGCATAAATGATTAATTGAGGATAATTCAACCAAAGAGGTTTTCCTTTTTGAATTACAGTACAATATGATGGAGAAAATGAGGTTTTATAGTTGGACTAACTTGGGTCCAAATCATGGTTTTGCAATTTAGCTGGACCCATCAGGCAAGTCCTTTACTCTCTTTGACCCTCAGTTTCCTAATCTATAGATCAGGGGCTAATGGGACAGTGTTTGAGCATAATAGGTGCTTAAATAATATTAAGTCCCTTCTTTAGTTAGTTAGTAAACTTCAATTATTATTCTTTAAAATAATCAATGAGATGATTTTAACAAGATTCCATGAGTAGAATCAGGTTTTAAAATATAATAAAGATAATATGTCTGTATTTACTTTTAAAACCATGCATTGGATTTGGCAGGTTCAACAACAGACTGTTTACAAATGTAACTGACTCTTTCCAAGGTGAAGCATCTTCACCTCCTTTGCAGTCTGCCTAGAACTCTTTGCTCTAGCCAGAATAACTTTCCCATGCGCGTGACTTGGCTCATTCTTATTTTTAGTCCATTGTGTTTAGCACTCTTCTTGAAATGACCTTCTGTCACCTCCCTGGAAAACACCACACTCCTTTAAAATCGTTCATTATTCACGTGGTCCTGAATTGGCAGAAAGATATCTGGTCAAGCTATTCATTCTGGACCATCTTCCAGGGAGCTGCACTAGTCCCCATTTTGACATATTTTCTTGCTAAGATTTCCTACACTTTTTTCGTATTTATGGATTCTTTCTCCCTATCAGAACTATAAAGTTCCACTTCTTGGGGTTACACTGAGGACATTCAGGATCAGAGAGGCTGTCACTTGCTCAAGGCTACACAATTTATGGCTGATTTTAAACAGGTAGCCAGTTCTTTGGGTTTTTCCTTTGGTACTGTTTTCATTTCACGACCCTACTTCACTTAGTAGAAAGTGGTCGGTATTACCGACAGACCGACTGAGAAACAGTGGGGGAACTCCAGGCACAGAGAGACAGACAGCTCTAGAAGGAGTAAGAGCGGATGAGGGGCACAGAGTGGGGTTCAAGAGAGGGAGAAAGCATGCCTCAAAGAAATAATTGGCTTACACCAAGCATTTCACATTCAAGGGAAATAAGAAACACCTAAACAGCAATACCACCACCACATTTTTGCTTCGCTTCTATTTTGTGCCTAATAAGCAACACAATTGTCACTGCCAATGAAAACAGCAACATCACCGTGCTTTTCCCCTGGCGCTAACTCTAAACAATCTACTGGATTTGGGTCAAAATTGTAAACTGCCGGCATGTTAAAAATAAAAGCAGAAAAACAAACCTGGCCTTTTCCTTTAGGGTTGTGAGGGTGAATGCAGGACAAGAGCCAGAGAAAAGAGTTACTATAAAAAATAACCAGTGCAGACATCCTTGAACTGATGTTTTCTATAAAAATCTGTTGGCTGTGAATTGAGAAGAGTGAAGTCGGGAAGGAGAAAGGAATGGGGAATCAAGTGGTGTCTGCTTATCGTCAGCTAGCTTTCATGTAAGAGTCATGGCAGGGTCAGCAACAAACTAGCCAGGTGGCAACTCCAGGCCATGCTGCCATAAATAAATAGTTATGTACTAATGTCACACAACCAGAGCTAGATGCAAAGCATATGGGAAGAAAACATTCTGATGTAAATATTCAAAGGAATCTATGGTTGCTGAATTCAGGATCCATGTTGATACTGGACTTGGAGACGCCTGGGAAAATAAAGCGGTGAAGCTTTTTTAAAACATGGACTAAAAGATTCTTTGAAATATAGATTGTTTCCTTTCAAAAAAATTCTTAACCTTTGGCCTAAGAGAGTGTGACTTTTTTGTGTGTAGTAATTAAGCATTACTGAGAGTTGGCAAGAGCACAGACCCTGGAACCAAATTTCAGGAGTTTAAACTTTACCCCTGCTGCTTACTTGTTCTCATCACCGCTGAAGAGTTACTTAAACTTTTCATGCCTCAGTTTATTCACCCTGCACAAAAAGGAGGAGGACGAGGAGGATGGCAATAGTACCCACCTCTTAGAAAATTATACAGATCAAATAAGTCAATGTGTAGGGAGCAAACAACACCTGGTAAATGCCCTGACCTATCACTATCAAGTAGTCTTATACAGGCTCTTTATCTTCCACAGACTATCTGGTGGAAGCTAAGCTAAGGAATCCATCCCTTGTACTCTCCTATTTAATCTTACGAATAACCCCATGAATTAAAAATCAATTTTACAGACAAAGGAACTGAGGTTTAGACGGATTAAGAAATTTATCCAAGGAGGCATATCTAAGCTAAACTTCTAACCCAGGCCTTATTCCAGATTAAAAAAAAAAATTAACCATTTTCACGTTATTTAAAATTGAAACACTTTTTCTTTCATTTGCTTAAAATGTTAAAATTTGAAAAGAAACATGACACATGGCCTTTTAAGAACCAAATAGATTTTTTAAAAGGATTAAAGGAGCCACTGATGTCCTAATCAATGGCCTCGGGATAGCTGAGATCCACTCACAACACATACACAAAACAGATAAATTCGTTCACTGACTTATTTCTCCAAACATTTATTGAATGCCTACTATTTTCTGAGAGCTGGGGATTCACAGATGAATAAGTAATGATTTCAGTTCTTGAGCACCTGTGAGGAGTGAGAGTGATATTCTTTACTGCACGCTGTTTGATGATGTGGGTTTTGTTTTCTAGCCTGTTTCGCAACAGGGCCAAAACCGTGTTCCTCGCCAGCTGCAGAAATTGTCAGACTTCCCTCAACACAAGCCAAGCTGTACGTCTACAGCGATTCTAGTGGGTTTTGGGTTTTACAGCTCCTCCGCTGACGCTCCCAGGGCGCAGGGAGCCTTGAACCGAGAGAAGGCGTATTTCTTTGTAGGCCAGTCTCCGATTGGAGCTGCGGTAAAACGGGCGCGATTGGAAGCGTGTTCAAATCGCGCGCCCTGGCAGTGGTTTTCTCGGGCTCAGGCTTAATGATCACGGTTACACGTGGGCCCTGCTGCCTTGTCGATGCGCCAGGACTTCCTGGCTTCTGGCAACAGGGAAGGCATGACCGCCAAGAGCATCCCACGTTAATCCCAGGTGGGTCCTGCCCAAGGACCTGCCAGTAGAATTTAGGCGGCACCTCTGCCTGTGGCCGTTACTTCCTGGTTGGCTTGCCCTTAAGTGACATGGCGGCAGGTTGCCTTCGGCCGGGCCCTCTGCGGCTGCTCAGAAAGCCAAGGAAGGGCAGTCGGTCTACAGCCCGCCTCCCGCCGCGGAGCTGCAGGCTGAAGCCCAGGCTTGTGCAGCCAGGGGTGCGGGAGGGAGAGGGGTAGGGGCAAGCCCAGAAAGTCGGGAACACAACGCTGTGCCGCATTGTGCCCACCCCTCGTCTCCCGACACGAAGGCTGCTCAAGCCCAGGGTGTTTTTTTCCTTTTCACTGCCACCTCCCACTCCCTGGCCCAACATGATACTGACTAAAGCCCAATACGACGAGATAGCCCAGTGCCTAGTGTCTGTGCCGCCTACCAGGCAGAGCCTGAGGAAGCTGAAGCAGAGGTTCCCCAGGTAAGTGCCCATCTCCCCCCTCAAAGAGACCTTTGCCTGCAGTAGCTGTGCCTGGCAGCAAAGCCAGCGCTTAGAAACCACGTGTCACACATGACTGGGGAGGAACATGAGTGTCAGGTGTTAGCAGAGCAGGAATGGTGAAAAAGGTTTCTTCTTTGACCTGCTTTTCTCAGGAGAGTCTTAATGGATGAATCCCTTCAAGTCAACAAATGTTTATTGAAAACTTGGTTTTTGCTAGGTGATGGGTGCATATAAGTAGGTGCTGCATAAATGTCTAGGGGTTGACAGATACTAGGAATGAATGATGGGTAGCAGGGCCCTCTCAAAGTGGAAATATGAATTGTAGATTCAAAAGGTGGAAATGGAGGACCCTTTTCAGTTGGCCTCTGGAAACAAACAAGGGAGTACAGGCCTAAAGGGGCCTCTTGTAGTTTATTATGGCTCTCTACTGCAAAGAAGTGACCGCAAGTGTTCTCAAGCCAGCAGAGAGACTGGTACCCTACGGATTCCACTGTTGGGTCAAGATTGGTCATTTGAACAGCCATACCAGGTATATTTCATACTTCCCTCCTCCCCAAGCATGTCTTTTTTTTTTTTTTTTTAGTGATTTTTAGGATTCTCCAACTTTCTAAGAAGGGACTTTAGCAACTATATGCTATAGATTGCCTCATTTTAAAGATGTGCAAACTGAGGCCCTGGCATTACACAAAGAACCAGTCCAGAACAACCAGGTTATTGTATTTGTGCCATGTTAAAAGTATAGAATGTTTGTTTACCTTTCTTCTATTTCAAAACCAAATCCAAACTTATACCATTTTACTTTGTGGCACTGAGCACCATTAGCTTCCTTGTCTTTGACATCATCATGGAAGTGTTTTCTTGAGGAAAGAGAGATTATTGGATAATTGGTATTAGTAAAGTACAAAGTGAAGGTCTTTTATGATCTCAGTTTTTTTTGAAGGACTCAGTTTTCCTAATCTGTAAAATGAAGGGATCTCTTTTTAATATTATCCAGATTTAATTTAAACCTTTATAGTCTAAGATTTTTATCAGACTTGCTAACAAGGAACAAAATTGACAAATTGGAATTTAATTTTCTGTCATTAACTCTTTGCCAACTCTGCCAATGAACAGTGAAGGGTGAAGGCTGGTCAGCTAAGGGGTTAGGTAGATTTTTCTGGGCAATTTTAAGATACAGCATACATTTAGATAATTCTGCTCTTGTTACGTACTTATATTAGCACTGTATTTTCCCTTCTCTTTCTTTTCCTTTCCCTCTTCTCTTTCTCTCTCCCTCATTTTTTTTCTTTCATTCTTTTCCATAGCAAATACCTTGTCCTCTCCGTTAGAGGTAACCTCCTTTTACTGTTATTAAGGACTTATGAAGTACACGTAAGAAAGACTCCATTCGTTTGGGGCACCATGCTGTCTTGCTTATTCTCGTATGCCCTTTTTTCTCTTATTCATAATATGGCCAAATATTTTTTGCTTCTCCCAAATACCATTCAGGGTATAACTAACTCTTCTTTTACCAGAAACTTTATTGACAGAGCCTGCACTACCAGTCTGCAGAAGGAATTAAAGAGCTATTTAGCAGCATCGGTAGGAATTCCATAAAGAGTGTGATTTGGGAGTTGGCCTTACAGTTTGCATCATAGCACTGTTTTACTTTAGATGTTTCTTGCAATGGACTTGAACAACCTTTAGATTTGATCGTTCATTTTGCCAGAGAATTGGTGAAGTAAGGACCTCAGAGATAATTTCTGGTGGCTCAAAGAGGTTAAGTGACTTGTCAAAAAGCCTAGAGTTATTGAATGGCTTAACAGTGTTTAGAATACAGGTTTCATGACTTTCAGTTCAGAGTTCTATACTAAGCTGCCTTAATTAGTTTTAATATTAATAATAATAACAGCAGCAATTTTTTTTGTGTGATGTTCACCTAGATTGAATTCTAAAAATAAAGTACTGAAATGCCTTTAAAAGTTGCTAAAATTTTTTATTTTCCTGATTTTGAAAGTAGTACATGCTCAGTAAAGAAAATAAAAATTATTCATAATCCTATAGCTCTGAAAATTTCTGTTAACATATTTTAAAAATATTTCTAGCCTTTTTTTTTCAGTGTGGTACTTTCTCTGCTAATGTAGTTTACAGATCTTGCTTTTCTCACTTAACATATAGTGAGCATTACTCACCTTTAAAAATTCCTTATAATTTGTTTCAAATACTAATAATATCACATTCTAGATGTACCATCCAGTTCCATATTGCTGGACATCAAGAGTTTTGTTTTTCTAATTTTCTATTTCTGTACATATATTATGCCAAGTTTGCTTATTTTCTTACTTTAGAATCTTAGAAATTGGGAATGACCATATCAGCAGGTTTCAAACTTTTTGGTCTCCAGATCTCCTTACACTCTAAAAAAGTATTGAGGACCCCAGAAAACTTTTGTTTATATGGGTTATGTCTGTTGATGTTTATTAAAATATAAATTAAAACAGAAATTTTAAAAATTGCTTATTTATTTAAAAATAACAATAATAAACCTATTAAATTTAACCAATTTTAAAGGTTAATAACCATCATTTCAAAAAGCTAGTGAGAAAAATGGCCTTGTTTTACACTTTTGCAAAATCTCTTTAATATCTGCCTTAATAGAAGGAAGACATATCTGCTTCTGCAATCAACATGTTGTGATATGCTGTTTTGATTAAAGAACATGAAGAAATTATGGCCTCAGACAAATATGTAGTTGGAAAAGGGAAGAGTAATTTAATAGACTTTTCAGATAACTGTGGATATTTTTGTTACTACGTAGTACCCAGCAAGTAGTATTTTCTTAAAAGTTAATTGCAATGTGGAATGTGAAACCGTATTATAGAACTTTTTGGCCAGTCTTGAACTTTGAGTGGATCTTTTACCCATATATGATTTTTATCATCATGCATTGTTCATTTGCAAAATGTTGGTTGTGAGTTATGCAAGTCTTCTAAATGTTGTCACCTTTTATTATACAGCACCAAAAAAATCACATTTGTTAGTATCCCCACTGATCTCATCAGAAAGTCTGTAAGATGTGAAGCTGTCACATTTACGGTGATGGATACAGAGTTTTCCAATATTTGATTTTCCCTTGAAAGCTCAAATTTTTCCATTGGCAACAAATACTATCAGTTGTTTCCCTTGAAGTGACAGGCTCATGTTGTTTATTTTTGAGAAAATGTCTGCCAGATATCCAAATCTGAATAATCATACTTTGTTCATCATTCATCCAAGTAAAAATGGTGTTTCATGGAAAAGGCATCTAGTTCAGCTCTCAAACAATCATACAAGTGCTTTCCCTTGAGACAGTCATAATACTTCGATATGCAGTAGACGTGCTTTGCATTTACTTCTTATTTTGTTATACAGAATGTTAGAAGAATGTGTATCAGGGGTTGAGATTTAATAAAATTAATAGGTGAATCTTAAGATATTCTTATGTGAAACTGGCTTTCTTTCTTCCTGCAAGTGTGTGACTCCTAGGACGGTTGTGCCAGGTCTTGATTTGTGCTCAGGAGCTGGCAGTTTTGCCCACTGTTGTTTTTGCACCATCAGTGCAAATGTCACACAGAGGAAAAGGCAAATCATGTCTTACTGTTTCTATAAAAATAGCTTTGACCTTGTAGACTTCTGAGAGAGTCTCAGGGACTCCAAGGGTCCATTGGCCACACTTTAATAACAACTAGCTATTTCAAACCAAAGGATATTTCTGTTTTGAAGGATTTTGAAGTGTATTGACAAATTACTATCAAAAAGATTGTATTAATCCAATTACCAACAGCACATGGCAGTATTTGTTTCTGCAACTTTTGTCAGTGTTGAAGAGAGTCATCATTTAGTCTTTAATATGATGGATCAAGAATGACATTTCATAATTTACATTTTTTGACTATAATGCATTGTATATTTTCCACATTGTTTATTAACCATTTAATTTTCTTCCTCTTGAATTACTTGCCTGGTGTCCTTTGCCTAATTGTCTATCAGTGTGTTTGCTCTTACTGTTTATTGATTTGTTATTGTTTATTGGTCTGCATATCTTAAGGATGTTGATGCTTTACATGTCATATTTTTGTTGCAGACATTTTCCCAGTTGTGCTTTTAAATATTGTTATTTTTTTTATATTCTTAACTTTAAGCTTATGCTTTTTTTGTCCTTTCATGTCCTAAGATATGAAAAATAAATCTTCCCCCTAAATTTTCTCCTAGGTGCTTTATGGCTTTCTTTCTTATTTTTAATTCCATAATCTTTCTAGCTGCAGTTTATTTTAGTATATGCTCAAAGGTGAATATATAGCTTCATTTTTCTGAAGCTTAACTTTTATTTTATACTGTGGTTTCTACTTACTAGCCTTGTTTCTCCATGGCCTATTTGTTTTCACTGAAATTACAAATTTTTGTTTTTCCATGTCACTACATTGAACTTGGGCCATCACCTTAGCCACTCTGGTCTCACAATCCTCCCACTTAAAATGAAGGAGTAGAATTTTGTGATGTCTAATATTTTACAACTCCTAAACTCACCCTTATTCTATTCTATTCTATTCTATTTTGCAGTTTTACATTAAATGGACCCTTTGACCCCCCAAAACGTAGGAATACTGTATCTAAGTACTTGCTGAGGATATAGTCATTGATTTGCATCTCCCAGCTTATTCCTGGACTTCCTTATTCAAGTAGAAGCCCCCAGCCCATTCAGCTGCTACTTATCAGGTCGTATTTTACACTGTATTTTCCTGCCCAAACACTACATATATATCTGATTATATATCATTCTTTATTTATATATATAAATATTAAAGATGTATAAATATATATATATCTTATTTTGAAATTTTCAACTTACAGAAAAGTTGCAGAAATGTTAACCATATATCCTTCACTCAGGTTCCCCTAATGTTAACATCTTACATAACCAACATACAATTGTCAAAACCAGGAAATTGATTTTAATGCAATATAGCCAAATAATTTACAGACCTGTTTTGAACTTTGCTAGTTTTTTGTTGTTGTTGTTATTGTTCTGTTTTGTTTGTTTGTTTTTTGACTGTCTCTTTTCTATTTCAGGATCACACATTAGATTAGTTGTCATGTCTTCTTTTTGGTCTCCTCCAGGCTATGACTATTCCTTAATATTTTTTTGTCTTCTATGAACTTGACATTTTTGAAGGGTACTGGTCAGTTATTTTGTTGAATGTCCCTAAGTTTGTGCTTAATGTTTTCTCATGATCAGAGGAGGGTAAACATTTTTGGCATAAATACCCCAGAAGTGATGTTGTGCCTTTCTCAGGGCATCATATCAAGGGGGATCTGACTTTGTATGTCTTACTACTGCTGAGGTTAACGTTATTCACTTGGTTAAGGGGTGGTGTCTGCCAAGTTTCTCCACTGTAAAGTTCGCTTTCCAATAATTGCCTTGTGGGGATATCCTTTGAGACTCTGCAAATATCCAGTTTCTCACCTCACGCTTTTTCACTCTGATTTTAGCATCCATCAATGGTTCTTGCATGAAATAGTTACTGTGGGGATTGCCTATCAGTGATTTTCTTTTTTTTTATTTTCTTTTTAAAATAAATTTATTTATTTACTTTTTGCTGCATTGGGTCTTTGTTGCTGCGTGCAGGCTTTTCTCTAGTTGTGGCGAGCGGGGGCTACTCTTTGTTGTGGTGCGCGGGCTTCTTATTGCAGTGGCTTCTCTTGTTGCGGAGCCTGGACCCTAGGCATGAGAGCTTCAGTAGTTGTGGCTTGAGGGCTCTAGAGCACAGGCTCAGTAGTTGTGGCTCACGGGCTTAGTTGCTCCGCAGCATGTGGGATCTTCCCGGACCAGGGCTCGAACCCGTGTCCACTGGCAGGTGGATTCTTAACCACTGCGCCACCAGGGAAGCCCTTATCGGTGATTTTCTATTACTCTCACTGGAGTACCCTGTCAACTAGTATCATCCTCTACCACCATTTTATGTGAAACAATCCATCCTACAGTCAGCCCATGATTTTCACTGGTCCTTGCAGTTTATTCACCTCTTACAGCATTTGGTCTGTAATAACTCACCCTGTGCTCACTATGTTTGTGACACTATTTGGATAATTTTTAGAAAACAGAAAGGATAATGTAGTAATTAATTTTGAATAACTTGTAGTCTGAGGAAAGAGTTTAAGACACATCTAATAGCTATAAATTATTAGAATCATAGAATGTTAGAAACCGCAGGATTTGTTGTACAGTTAGTTCACATATGGTTAGTCAAAACGGATTCTTAGAGGAGATATAACTTTGTTGGAAATTCTTTTGTTGGTAAATAACCCTTTGGCACAATTTAATTTTTCCAAGTTCCTTTGCTGTGCATTAGTTATTTGGTTGCTATCTATGCCTATATTAATGAGTCATAAGTCAAACTCTTGATAACATAAATCTCTAAGCAAATAAGTGTCTTTACCTTGTTCCTGTATCTTTTTTCTCTTAGGAATCCTTGCATAGGTTTTTCTAATGGTGACTTCCACATTTCTAAGCTTTTTTTTTTTTTTTTTTGTCTTGGATGCAACATTTACAATATAGGCAACCATTCACTATTATGAGGCTGTTCCTAGAGAAATCTCAAAAGAAGTAGTTAAAAACTTGTTTGGGGCTTCCCTGGTGGCGCAGTGGTTGAGAGTCCGCCTGCCGATGCAGGGGACACGGGTTCGTGCCCCGGTCCGGGAAGATCCCACATGCCGTGGGGCGGCTGGGCCCCTGAGCCATGGCCGCTGAGCCTGCGCGTCCAGAGCTTGTTGCTCCGCAACGGGAGAGGCCATAGCAGTGAGAGGCCTGTGTACCACAAAAAAAAAAAAAAACTCGTTTGGCTGGCCTCCCTGTGCTTAAACTGATATACACTTGGCTCATTTTCTTGAGGTCTTCACCTGACTCTGAGAACTGGAGTTAAGGCTGGCTCTGCTGTGTATTTGCCAGTATTGAACTTAGTAGTTCTTGGCAGTGGACCTAGGGCTCTAGTCTGGTTAGGAGTGGAGTAGTGAAGGGACCTGCTTGGGACAAGCACAACAATTTTCCTTAGCTTTTGCATTTAAGGTGGCCTAGCTTCATTTGGTGCTACCACTGGTTACAGTTGTCCTTTTTTGAAACCCCCCCACCCCCCTCCAGATCCATTTTAACCTGTCCCCATTTCCCATAGGAAATCTTGTATTTCATTGTTTCTGCTTCCTTAACCATTTGTTCTTGGGAAATGACTTGGCTCTGCCTCTTTTTATCTGAGTCATAGTTGCCTCATCTGTAAAAGGAGGGATGAAGCTCCACAGCTAGTAAGTAGGAGAAACAGGATTCAAACCCAGGCAGAGTCTGACTCCAGATTCTTCCTCTTGCTCTGTTGCCCCTTGCTCTTCAGTTCCTTAAAGCTGTTGTGAGGATTAAGTGAAATAAGACATGTAAAACACTTAGTACGGTGTAGAGGTCCTGGTAAGTATTTAATAGATGGTAAATACAATTACTGTTATTATTAGAATTTAGTAAATGGCCTACAGTAAAAGAAATGTCTGAGTAGTAACCTTTGAAACATAGAAGACACAAATTTGCTTTGATATGGTTCAGTTGATTTGGTCAGTTTGTTTTGATATGGATCAGCTGTAAACACACAGATTTTGATCATTAGTTGAATATGGCCCAGATATCAGAAACTTGCCTTAAATCTTTCATAGCAATATATAATGCCATTAAAAAAAAACCCAGACTTTTAAACCTAGAGTCACTGATTTTTTAGAATAATAGTAGCACATTGCCTGTATAATTAATACTGTAGGGCATGGTTTACTAAAATTGGAAGATTATTTCTGTTGAATTGAAGGTTGGTACTCAGTTGCTAGTCAATTTTCTATACTAATGTTATGGTGGACCTGAGTTCCAGAATCATGAGTGAGAATAGCTCATAAAGGGAGAAAAAGTCAGCCTATTATTTTTTTTTTTTAATTTTTTTTTCTTTTTATTAGTTTCTGCTTTATAACAAAGTGAATCAGTCATACATATACATCTGTTCCCACATCCCTTCCCTCATGCATCTCCCTCCCTCCCACCCTCCCCATCCCACCCCTCCAGGCGGTCACAAAGCACCGAGCTGATCTCCCAGTCAGCCTATTATTGAACTGGAAATTCTTTTGGTATTTTTGCCAAAGAAATATAATTAATTTATATGCCCTTCAAAAATAATACTCATATACTTAGGAAATACACCTAGGAGTACTTCTGTATTGATCATTAGTGCAAATTGGAAAAGAAATTGGTCTAAAAATTGACCTAAGAATATGATTATTTCATATATTTCCTTTAGTCATCTTTTAAAATATGCTTTTTTACTCTGAGATTTCAGGCTTTTATTTTGTTGCTGCATTGTAGCCTAGCTTTAAAGACTCTCCTGGAAGGTTATTTTGTTAAGTATATGGCATCTTCACTTTCTGAAAGAAGTACTTAGCTTTTATCACATGTTTGTGCCCCTTGGCATTTGCATAGTTGTAAAAGTGAGATGAGCTTGAATTCCTGAAAAGGAATATTTGACGAAAACCTCAGATAGTGTTATCCTGAGAAGAACATATACGCTGACAATATTTCTTATTAGTTTGAGGGGGAGACTTTTATGTTATTAGATTATTGACTTCATTTTTAAGTCTATATTCAGGCATCAAACTTTAGTCTACTAAGTAATAACCCATCCCGGAATGTTTGCTGGTACAATAAAGAGGAATTATATATTTCCCTAGGAGAAAAATGTTCAATAGATGTATAGGGTGATAATATTTTATAATTTGACTCTCAACAAATGTTGACTGAATTTACCATTATGTTTTTATTACACATTTTGTGCAACTTTGTCATATAGGTTCAATTTTCCTTAAAAAAAAGCAATCAAGCAATATAAAAGTCCTTTTTCAGAGTAGGTATGAAAAGTGACCTTAAAAGTCATATACCGGAATGAAAATCATATGGGAGATGGGTAAAGAATAAATTTTCCTTCCTTTTATTTTCAGTTGTCTTTTTCTTGGTGGGAAGTGTCTTCAAGTGTTTGTTTTAGACATTCTGCTTTCAAATTGCTTCTGTGGTGAGCTGGTATATGGTGAACACCGGAAATGTGCTTGGTTACAACTTCTTACTGAATGACAAGTCTCCATTTCTTAGGGGAGCAAACAGACAGCTGGATCCAGGATGATTCAGTCCATAGGTTTGAAACCAGCATGGAGCAGTCTGTGCATGATGGATTAATAATGGTACCTGGCTGGTCATGAATCCAGCCCTTTTTTGGCCACTTTGGGGAACTAACACATGCCTCTTCTTTTCTTTCTGCTCTCCATCCCTACCTTTCAGGAGGCATCTTGATAACGTATTTAAAAGTTAATAACTCTTCCTTATACACCAAAGCTTCCTTCTTGCCAAAGAACAGTGATACAGTTGACAATGTCAGCTTTTTCAAGTGTCTTCTGTTGACTGAGAGGTGATCTTTTCTGTCCCTTCAAGGCAGCAAATACGTTTTTTTGTTTTCATTTTTTAGCCTAGTGTGGTGTTCCAACTGTGACCTGATAAAACCCGCAGTCTCATTGAGGAAACCGAGAGCTCTGCAATTTTCCATCCAAAGTAAAATGTTAAAATATATCAGGGCTTATTTCTTTTATGTGTTTTAAATATTGAGATTCAGCTGCTAAAAATGTTTGAAACCTGTTAAACTTAGAGAAATAACTTCAACACTATGGGAATAAATATTTTGAAACAAAGTAATGCAAGTAGAGGAAAAAGTAAGGTGGATTCATGTCTCTTGATACTGTTGTTCAGTAAAATACATAAGCACTGGGTCTTTCCTTGACTGAATGCTGACTCACGTGAATTGGAGCAATTCTGTGTGAAACTCAGGCTTTTTCTGAGGTGTCCTGGGAGCAGTAGTCATATACTAGACTGAGACTTAAAATAGATGATGCATTTTCACCCTCTCTAACAAAACTCACATATTTATTTTTAATCTTTTGGTTATTGTTAGACCTGTCCTTTGCTTTAGGCCCTAGAAAGGATGATATATAAACTCTGATCTTGTATTTATCCTGTTTTAGGAAATAAGAGGCATAGCAGACCCTTGATATTTACAAGGGTTATCGCTTATGGCTGTTGAAAATCCTCAAATATGCAGCTAGCACTATATAGGATGGCAAAGGTCTACAAAGTTTGATGTGCTTTTTAACCAAAGTTAAACTCATTTCTCAGCTAATTGACTTGCTGCTCCCCACATCAGCCTAGGGGTATGGAAGATCCAGATTTACCCTCAACAAGCTTATGAATTAGCGTTTGTCATGGATATTTGTGATCACTCTCAAATAGTCAGAACTGGGTATGTTTCATCCAAGAATGCTGTGGGTACCCAACTTCAACTTTAGGATGAATAGAAATGAAGGGTGAAACTACCTCATGGTTTGTCACTAATGCCCATGCCACACCTTAGCCCCCTAAGATTCCATAACTTGTGAGATGGTGTCTAAGACTTGTCGGGGAATAAGGCGCTTTGTAGGTGGCCTCCTTTGTAGATGGGACGTGGGAAAGCAAAACATCATTTAAATGCATCTTACTACAATCACACATGAAATTAGACTGGCAATTTATTTTTTTCGATTTTTTGTTTCTGTCTACAACTCTTCCAAGCTGATATCTTTTGCTTAAGGTATATTACACTGCTATTTGTTTTTGCTGATAATACTGGTAGGGAAAGCTAATAAAACTTGAAATTAACTCACGCTTCAAGCCCCATTTAGCTAAAATAGTAAATGGACTGGGGATATAAGAGACTCTTGGTTGTATAGCGTTAAAAACCCCACAGACCCCTACAGCCTAGATGTAACAAATAGCTCACAAACATCATTTGTTAACTGACAAAGTTAACGTTATCTAAATTCTAATTTCCTGAGGCCAGCTAAAATATATATTAAGGTAAAAATACATTTAACCTCCAGTTCATAACATTTAAAATTTTTATTTGCACTTTGGTGGGCGTGTTTGGAGCTGTTCATATGCTGATCACAGAAGCTTCTCCAGAGGGACCTGCATACCTCTCTCATGATTTCAGATTCAGTGACTTGGAGAGTGTTGGACTGAGATAGCAACTAGAGATCATCTAGTCAAATGGTTAGTGTTAGAGGGGCATACACTGAGGGAGGATTTGACCAAAGTTACACATTTGAAGGCAAAACTCTCCCTTCATGCTCTTTAATGAAAGATCACCGAATGCCCTAGGAGTCTAGGGGCCAGGTTGGATCAGCGAGGAGTGAAGGAATGGAGCTGGCCAGGTTGGGATCATGGCAAAGTGAAGGGACAGTTGTGTGCACGGGCAGGGCAGCTGCAACCTTATGCCAGCCATCTGTTGCCATGATGGAATGTGGGCCCAGGGCTGCCAGGTCTTCTATTCTCTAGAAAGCAGCTCTAGATCTGATGTTTTCAGAAAAAAAAATCCTGAATTTTAAATGTTGTCAATTTGTTTGAATTTTGAAAAACAGTGTGTGGGCCAACATTTTCCTGGCCAAACAGAACAAGTCTGTGGGCTGAATTTGGCCTACAGCCCATGGGAGCTGGAGCTGGCTCTTTCCAGCTTGTGAGAGCTGATCGGAAGCATCTTTTCCCCACTCTACACACTGTGACCTCACATCGGTGGCTTAAAATCAGCCACAGTGGGAGTGTTTACACCACAGAAATTGGCCCGTGCTACAAACCTCGGCTCCCCTGTCCCTCCCCACTGCCACCAAAGGCATTTCTTAAGCCCCTGAGCCATTGTATACCATCAGCATAGCTTTTTTCCTAGAAAGGGCTCATAACACATACATCTGTACCTCATTTATTCTTAGAAATTAAAATATTTTTGTGAGTTGGGTTTTCTTCCTGCCCACCCCGGCTTTTTTTTTTTTTTTTTTTTTTTTGTCCAGAGAGAAGATACATATCTTTCCCCCCACTATGGTTATTGTGAGAACTAGAATTCCATTCAGTACCTAGTATATTGTCAGTGTTATGAAACATATCATAATGGACATTTGATTGAACTGACCTGAGGAAAATGCTGCTTAGTTAAAAAAACAAAAGCTATATACATGTCTCATTTAGGAAAATTAATCCCTTTCATAGTAGATTCATTGGCTTAATTTAGTGATTATTCACTCTTTAGGAATTTAGAAATGCTCCAGTGGTATACCTGAGGGTTTATCATGTCAGAAATTATTTTAAGAGAAACTTCAAGCTTAGTTGTTACAACTTCCCTTGGCAGTTACTCCAATATAAAAAAGAAAATAAAGTATCTCTGCAATTGTAATGAAAAAAGATTGGGAGATAGCCAATTGATTATAATTGTCACATGTTCAGATGTGAGTATTTCTTTTCTATGTCCAAAGTATCAGTAATAAAATAATATGGCAACATACAACTAAAACAGAGGTGGACAATAAAATTAACAATATTAGCCAAGCATATGTGAATTTTAGAATGTCAAGTGGAATTCTCTGTGGGGATGGGCCCACACTGGTGGGCTGGCCAAGTGGTATTGAGTTTGGCAGAGTTGCCATGGCTTGTGATTGACCTTGGGTGGTTTATTTAGCTCTCTCTGCTTATGGTTAATTATTGTATAAATCGATAGGAAGCAAAACCCTATTACTGTGAACTCCAGGAGGTCATTCAGTTTTTTGTTGTTGAGGCAGTTTTTTATATTGGTTTAAAGAACTTGGTTCTGGAAATAGACATATGAATTCCAGCTTCATGACTTACTTGCCAGGTGACCTCTTGGTGCCTCAGTGTCCTTGTTTATAAAATGGGATTGTTATGAACTTGACATAAGATAGTACATAGAAAATGATTAGCGTAGTTCCTGATACTGTGTCAAATTAATTTTGCTGCTGCTGTTATTGTTACCATTGTTGATTTAAGGATGCTTGTTGCGATGGTATCTATGCTTATAATAGACTCAGTGTTAGAACTGAAAAGATTTTACCTAAACAAACCTCTTTATTTTCTAGGTTTCCAAAGTGTTTTTCTTTAACCCCCTGGGTAATAGGAGAACTGCTTTTAGCAAATTATGGTGAAAATATAGTCTTTAGATGACACTGGCAACCACGATGTGCTTTTATGTTGATGACAAATGGGCATATCAAGGTTTAGATTGATTCCCCCCACTCCCCACCCCCAGCATAGAAAATGGTTATGTAACATGATCTCTGCCTAAGACAGAATAAGTGGGAATGTTAAAACCTGAGAATTTTAAAGTATGTTCTTGTCTAATTACTTTTCTCAAATGCAACTCCCCCCCACCCCGCATATTCTGGAAGCTCTTTTATATTCTTGCCTCACCTTAATAACAAGGTGGTTATGAATTTATGAAAGATATTTGGGTGAATACCAGTTTTGGAGTGAGGGTTCTGCACCAGGAAGTAGTTTGAGTCCAGTAGTTATGTAAGTTCAAGTCAGTCTTCCAGGGCATGGAGAGTTTGTTGGATACCACAGATCATCACACGAGCGTGAACATTGATTTTAGTGTTTAATATAAAGATTAATAAATTTGGGGTCTTCCCTGGTGGTCCAGTGGTTAAGAATCCACCTGCCAATGCAGGGGACACAGGTTCGATCCCTGGTCCGGGAACATCCCACGTGCCGAGGAGCAACTAAGCCCGTGTGCCACAACTACTGAAGCCCACGCGTCTAGAGCCCGTGCTTTGCAACAAGAGAAGCCACCGCAAGGAGAAGCCTGCGCACTGCAATGAAGAGTAGCCACTGCTCGCCCCAACTAGAGAAAGCCCGCAGGCAGCTATGAAGATCTGGTGAAGCCAAAAATAAAAATAAATAAATAAATAAATAAAATTTTAAAGTTAATAAATTTAAAGAACTAGTGTTTTTAAACAATCTTAAAATCTATTCCTGGTGCTAATACTGATTATGAAAAAGACCTTATGGTAAGCACAAAGAAATTGCAGAAACTTTTTAAAAGAAAATAGATTTATTGTCCCTTAAGGCTTTGCTTATTTTTAATTACAGTGTATTCTAGAATGCTGCCTGCAGAGAATTTGCTTAATTTATCTTATTTGTGCAGTTCTGCTGATCATATAGTTGCAATAATAATGAGTTGGGCAATATAGTAATTTTTGCCCTTCCTTTTCTATTTTATTATAGAGCATATCTTCCTCTAAGTTCTAGGTCGGAGAGGCTTTCAGATTTAGACCTACTTCACTTAAGCGGCTTAGGCCAAATTGGAATAAAAGTATGAAAACTGGTTAGAGATCTTCATGCTTTTAAAAAAATTATACTTAAAAACTTTGAGCAACACTCTGAAAAATAGTTGCCTGTAGCCAAAGATTATGGAAGTAAAAGTCATAACTATACTATAGATTGTATTTTGAGGACCGTTATTTGCCGTATAACTCTTGTGAACTGTAAAAACAAGATTCAGTTAGTTTTCATGTTAGAGGTGTGTAAGGAGACTAGGTTTGGCACATTTTCATGAAAAATATTTTATTCGTGTGATAGCTTTTTGAACAATTGTATTCTGCACTGTATTACACTGACACAATAAATTGCTGAATATACTGTCTGCTGAATATGACTTTACCATGAAAAATTTGATACATGGAGAAAGAAAGGTTGGAATATATCAACCTTTTCTGACAAGGGACTTTGAATTTTGATCTAATACAGGTGACCTTTGTGCACAATAAAAGTGAGCTTAATCTTGAGGTCAAGGTTGAGGTGAATGGCAGGGCAACGTGGCAGAACTTATGCTGATTGTAGGTACTTCAGAGCCTATGTAGCTATTGGCTAAATGGGAGTCTGGCAGTTTTTTGTTTTTTGTTTTTAATTTTTAGCATTTCCAGGAGCTTATTTATAGCAAGTTGTTTAGCTTTTTAATGCCGTTCCATTTCCTCAAAGCTCAGCTATCTGTTTAGCTGTGGTAAGTTTGCCTGTTTTTATAAAGTTTACTGTTTCTGAGTGAAAGGCATGAGTGTGCTATTATTTTCTGTTCTGTAGATAAGCCTTAGCTAAAAATAAAAATGTTCTTATGGCTTATAGAAAAGACAACTGACATATATAACCTTGGAACTGAAAATACATCTTCTTTTAAGAGGGTTTATTTCTTTGACAAGTTGAACTTTTGTCATCTAACTTTGGAACTGTCAGAAGAATTTTTAAGTACTTTGTACCTTTATCTAGATTATAATTAAGAGAACTCTCATGAATTATTGTCTTAAAAGGTTTAGATGATTTAGAGACAGGTTATTCCCTTGAAAGTTTCTTTGAAATGCATCTGCTAATGCATTTACGTTATAATATGATATAAACTATTTTTAAGGTTTTGCCTGCTGTGCATAGAAGGAAAAAATGTTTTAAAACATAAATTTTACTAGTGAGTAGCTCAACGGTTTTGTCCTAGATGAAACTGCACGTTAGCAAACATCAGGAAAAAACCTGCCAGCGTTATATTGTCTGAATACTTAATGATTATTCTACCCAAATAATTGGTTGAAACAACAAACAGTCAGGGGAGAGTGTCAGAGACTCTAATGGAAAGAACTTCTACTCTTTTAATCGAGCCTGCAAAATATATTCCCCAGGACTGATCAGCTCTGGAGCACTGAGGTTTGGTGATTGGAATGGCAGGAAACCATGCTTTCAGGACATAACGAATTGATGAGGCCATCCATCATTTGTTAGCATACGCTGAAACGTGGGCTATGTGTGCAGAGGCCTGTGATTTAGTAAATACTTGGGAGATGAATAGAGCTTACACACGAGGGAAGATATTGCTGTCCTTCAGCAGCCTGAGACCCAGGCGCCTGCTGAGAAGGCCATCTGATGGCACATCATCAGTAACTGGCCTGTCACAGTCAGCGGTGCCCACGGACCATCGCCAGTATATTAAATGCATTTTTAATATCTGCTTCAGTAGATTTAATGAAGAAAATTTAGTTTCCATATTCCAAGCACTGCTTCTTCAAGTGTTCTAAGGCATGGACTCTTGTCTACACAAGAAAGGGGGAAGACCATACTGGCAGTTAGGAGAGTTGATTGAAAAGGACACTCAAACAAAATAGTGTGCAAATGAAAAATGCTTTTAGCAGTGTTGGCATCTTGTTGATGTTAAAAGAAGCTGTTTTTTTTTTTTTTTTTAAAGAGGTTTTAGATAAGTTCCTTGGACCCTAATTCCTTCCTTCCCTCCCAAGCCCTTTCACTAGGAGGGTTGAACCTGCTGCTAAGATATGTAAGCCTACTGATCTGAAAGGAATATTAAGGGAATATTACGGCTTGACATATTTTGAAGAGAGACTCGATTTTAAATGAGTTTGTGTTTTGAGATACTGTTTGATTCTTAGGATTTTTGCATGAAGATATAAAGTAGGATTTTTCTTAGCTAGTTGGCTTCTACATTTTTGTTGAACTTGTTAATCAAGTTAGTATATTTTTGTCTGGGATCGTGCTCAAAATGAATGTGAAAAAAATTGGTTGGCAACAACTTGATTAAAAAGTGCTCTTATACTTTCTTAGACTATAAGGCTTCTTTAAAAATTGTGATTTAAAAATGTTCAGTTTTTCTGTCCTGGCAAAGTGCATAGATTTCTTCTTTTTAATGAGTTTCAGTGTTGACATTATTTACTACAAAACAGCAAGACAACCAATTAGATATTGTTGCAAGCATGCACTGTAAAGGTTTCCCCTCTTGTTTCAAAAAAAAAAAAAAAAATCCAGAATATGCTCTCATGTTCACAGAAGAAGAAGCTACAGAATGGGACCTATAAATCTGATTCCTGCATATGTCAAATAGTAACGTATTAAATGCATATTATTATAAAAATTTAAGACATGTCTTAAACATAGTTACATTTTTATAACACGTGGCAATATTAAATAATACATTTCCTTGTTAGCATCTGTTTGCTGTCGTTGTTGGCAAGACCTATGATTTATTGCTTAACTTAATGACCAAGACCATTTTGGACCTGATATATGCCCCTAAGCTTATTACATCACTAAATAAAATAAAATGTATGCACTTGTGACAGTTATTTTTATAATTGTTTATCCCTTTAACTGCCCTATTCAGTGATTCCCTGAAAGGTTCATAATGGTTGGCTTGTAACCAGAAAATAATCTCAGAAAGGTAAAATGTATTTCTTGTTTAGAAATAAAATGCCAGACTGATGGTGATGATAGGGGTCCCAGCAAGAGTTTGCAACACTCAAACTCATTCTTTTCTTCAATGCTCTCAATTAACTGTTGTTGAATATTTTTGAGGCACAACCCCCCCCAGAAACCCCAGCGTTTAAGGCTGTCTGTTAATACCGGTGCTCATCTTTGCATGACCCCTTCAATATGGGTAAAGTGATTTTGCTGTAACATGAAGCTGCAAGGGTTAAATTGTTCTTTACAAGGATTTTTCAGGTGCCATTATCATTATGTATTAAACTGAGCAAGATTATTTTCCTATTTTTAGTTCTTTTCTTTGGGGAGATTGGAACTTTACTGTTTTTATATTGAACTCTGTTTGACTCCATAGTCTTTATCTTTCCTTTCTGAGGGTGCAGTATGATAGACACTTCAGTATTTTTACTGTAACCTGTTATTCATCTAAAGTCACTCTGCTGCCTAACGTGCAGTACAATATAATATGGCTTCATGATCTTCTTGCTCCACCTGAAGTATCTCATTGACTGTCAGCTTTCCTGTCATATGATGGTGAAGCAAAGTTTTTGAGAAGCTTAAGCCTTGCTTCTGTACTGCAGTGTCTGCACCTTGAAACATATGGAGTCTCTTTGGGTACGTGAGAGTGATACCTGTGGGAAGGTTATTATTTTGTAGGTATCTTGGGACAATTATCACTCATAAATGGAAACGAAATTTAGTTCCTAAGAAAGATCTTTTCCTTATCTTCATCTCACTTTTATTACATCATTTTAAACAAAATAGTTCATTGGAAATTGAAAGTTGTTTTTTTCCCCCTTAGTATTCTTTCCCAAGGCAGTTTGATCTGATAAAGTTTTTAATGGTTCTCTCAAAAGTGATGAGGCCAACAAACTTTCGTGTTTTTCTTGAAAAGTTATATTGACCTTTTCGACTTTGGGCTCTCATCTCCCACTTCTGATCTTTTATCACCCTTTTCATCTCATCTTCCTTGTCTGGGAGACCTGCCTCCAGATAAAACATTTTAAAGGAAAATTGATGAAAAGGAGTCTTAAGTGCCATCGTCTAATTCTTTCTTTGTCTATCCCTCCCCCCCACTTCTTTTTGGTCACTTGAATATTTGAATATTGGTTAAGATTTTTCTTTGACCACTATAGTTACTTTTACTTGTTTTTCTTTGACCATTGGAACGTATATATTCCTGTCTTTCACTTTCTATTTCACTGATTGTGAATCCCTTAAGGATAGGAGCCCTGTGTTTTGCTATGATTTTATCTTCCAGTTCCTCCCATTGGTGCCTAGCATGGTATCGTGGTCCTTTATGCACTTAGTGAATTCTTGTGAACTTCCTAGTGCAGACCAGTGCTTATTTTTATGATCCCTTTGAGAAGAAAAGTTAGAAGCGTGTTTCTTCTTTTTTGGCCAGTATTCTATCTAGCACCATACAAAGAACTTGCTCTTCTTTCTACAATTGTTTCTTAAGCCCCCACTTTCCGGGTCAGGGTGTTCAAGTCCTATTTAAAAATATTAAAATATTCAGTAGGCAGCTAAGTGCTTAGCCCAGTGTACTACTTAACACTAAATGAAAGTAAAATATATCAGACATGAAGCCATTTGTTATATTTTAGTAGATGAAGCAATGGCTGTGTAAACACCTTAACCTTGTAATTTTGTGAGTTCCACTTTATCATGTAGCTGTAAGGGAAATCAAAATAAATCACGGGAGATGAATAAATACTTTCTAGTGCTTTCTCTGTGCTTTCACAAGTGATGCTTGATCCATGACATTTTAGTAAGTGTACTAAATAAAACAATATGATATGTGCACTGTGTCAGGTCTGATCAATTATTTGGTATAGGACATCTATACAATATATATTGAGCTGCTACGTGAACAGTTTAATGACTATAAATTATGTTCATCTGACTTGCCATTTTTACATTTTGTTGAAACTTGCATTATTTGTATTGTAGATATATATATATATGTATATATGAATGTGTATATATTTTGGTGGGGGACAGGGATAAGAAGAAGGCATAAGAAAGGCGCAGGTCATCTCTGCGATGTTCTGACAGTGATCTGGGGCTCCTCAGCTGTGGAGTGTACATAACACAGATGTTGGGGAGTCATCTGTCAGCCATGCCTCTCCTATGGAGTTAAAGTTCTAGAGGGAAAAGAATTTGACACAGTGCTGTCACTGTTACATTTTCACAATAGAAGAGCATGCAAATATTGAACCTCCTGCTTAGCAGTAGTGCCCTGTCTAATGTCTGTGCTGGTTAGAATAAAAAATCATGGGTGCATCTCGGGCTCAGAGATCTGACAAAGGTCATGCTATGTTGGGCATTTGAATTGGAAATTGTCTGGACTTAGATTTTATAAAGCTCCCACTGTTGTGTGTGGGGAGAATTTCAGCAGGGTTTTGTCCCTGGAGAGGCCTCTTAGGCCCTTTTCTGTCCTATGAATGAATTTAGATGTGAGGGTTACTCCTGCCTTAAAACTGTTAAGTTCATTTTGCATACATCCCCAGAGAGAAAAACTGGCAGATGCTTTTGTCTTGGAAGTGTTTAAAAGAAAACTGCAGAGCAGGAACAAGAGAGAAAAGGGGCCCTGTGTGGAGTCCCAGAACATTTTGGAAATGGCCAATATGCAGTTTTCATCAGTGTGAAGGCGGGGTGCAATATGGTGCCTGTAGCTCACGAGGGAATATGAATGTTGATTAAGCATACTCCCAGGCTTTGAAATTCTGAAAGCAGTGTCAGAATAATGGATGTTGAGCAAATGTCAAGCATTTGTTAATTTCTCTGTTATTTGGAGTTTATCTACCATGATCAATCAAATAAACTAGTGCTTCTCTCTTGTGGCATGTGTCATTGATATGGTGATTAGGTGGCCAGAGAGACCTTCTGCTTTTTTTCCAGGTAACGGATTATAAATGAGTAGACAGAGCTTTTCAGTTGAAGATTTGTTTATGGCTTGGTTTAGTAGAAATTTGGATATTAACTGAGTACTCTGGTGGTGGTATAAAAACCCATGGCCACTTGCCAAAGATATTAACTGTGGTGCCATTTATACCAAAAGAACTATTACTGGTGTTATGATTTCCATCTAAATATTGTTTCCACTAGTTTCTAAAGCTTTGATATAAACCTGGGTAAAATTCAACCCTGGAAGAATTCTGACCTATTAACATTTATAGATAGAGTTTTTGATCTATTTTTATTTTTTGCTTTTTTTTTTTTTCAATTTCAGTTGTTAATTCTAACTTAGTTACTGACTTTTATTCTTGAGAGACAGCCAGTAGATATGCTTCATGTGGTTCAAAGTACTTTCTTTCTATTATTTTTAGGAAGCAATGCTACAGTGTTTTGATGCCCCAAACATAAATGGTCAGAAGGTCCTTTTCAGCATTTACTCAACTGCAAAGTATTGTGGAATACTAATATTCCATGGTGTGAGGAGTAGTTTCCCTTTTAGAATGTGAATGACCTTACCAGCTGGGGTTTCATCAGGGGTTGACACTAGGTACCATGTTTAAAAGTCCTACCCCTGAGGACAACATAACTTCGAATGAAAGGGGGTCTTTGTGTGAAACTGTGGTAGCTGGAATCAAGACAGACCTGTAATTGGAGACTTCACCTTTTTCTTTTTTTTTTTTTTTTTTTTTCTTTTTGCGGTATGCGGGCCTCTCACTGTTGTGGCCTCTCCCGTTGCGGAGCACAGGCTCCGGATGCGCAGGCCCAGCGGCCATGGCTCACGGGCCCAGCCGCTCCGCGGCATATGGGATCCTCCCAGACCGGGGCACGAACCCGTATCCCCTGCATCGGCAGGCGGACTCTCAACCACTGCGCCACCAGGGAGGCCCCACCTTTTTCTTTTTTTTATTCCCCATTTTCTTTTCATAACTTAGCCATGAAGCTCACATGATTCAGGTGGAGACGAGTACAATTCTTACCCACCTGGACCATGTGAAATAGGTGCCTTTATGATTTTTGACATGATCTTTCTGCAAAACTGGATCTCCTGAACTGATCTGCCCCCTGTTTTTAAAGCTCAGTGAACTTTCTCTTTGGGGGATTTACAACTGGGCAGCTATAGGGTATTCACCCCAGGAACTGCCCCTGTGGTTTCTGGAGGGCTTTTTTTTTTTTTTCAACCTGCCATAATATCTCACATAGTATGGCATTTTCCAAAGCAGAAAGTCTTCAACTTTTTCTTCAGGTTAAGATGCTTTATCCTAACCATCTCCATGAGGCTTTTGGTTTTGGCTTTCTCTGGGGCTGGAACTCCTAACCGTCTGAATAAAATCCTCACGTCCTGCCTGGTACATGACGCCAATGAGCTCTACCAACTGCAGAACTTCCAGCATCATAAAAATAGACAGCACTGCTAACTGGCTTTTCTAGACTTCCCTTTGAAAGCTCATCATGACCATGCCCTGCCCACAGCATCACTGAATCATTCACTTATGTCATACACCAAAACACTCAGCCTGTTAGTGATACGCAGCTCTCAAATCTATTTTCTGTTCATGGTGATAAAGCTCTTGTTCCAAGTTTAGATTAGAAAGACATGAAAAATCTTGTTACACTGTTGAAAATTATAGTGTAATAACAAGAGAGAAGGAGTATGAATTTCACATACTGTTAATTCTTTTTTTATTTTGCGGTACGCGGGCCTCTCACTGCTGTGGCCTCTCCCATTGTGGAGCACAGGCTCTGGACACGCAGGCTCAGCAGCCATGGCTCACGGGCCCAGCCGCTCTGCGGCATGTGGGATCTTCCCAGACCAGGGCACGAACCCGTGTCCCCTGCATCGGCAGGCGGATTCTCAACCACTGCGCCACCAGGGAAGCCCTGTTAATTCTTTTTAAATTTTTTTTGGCCACCCTGCGTGGCTTGAGGAATCTTAGTTTCCTGACCAGGGATTGAACTCGCAACCTGGGCAGTGAAAGCATAGAGTCCTAGCCACTGGACCACCAGGGAATTCTCCATACTGTTAATTCTTTTTTTTTTTTTTAAATAAATTTATTTTTTTATTTATTTATGGCTGCATGGGGTCTTCTCATTGCGATGGCCTCTCTTGTTGTGGAGCACGGGCTCTAGGCACGCGGGCTTCAGTAGCTGTGGCTCGAAGGCTCTAGAGCGCAGGCTCAGTAGTTGTGGCGCACGGGCTTAGCTGCTCCGCGGCATGTGGGATCCTCCCAAACCAGGGCTCGAACCCATGTCTCCTGCATTGGCAGGAGGATTCTTAACCACTGCGCCACCAGGGAAGCCCCATACTGTTAATTCTTAACAGTGTGTACTCATGAATGCTTCCCAGCACCCCAGTGGAAGGCGCTGGTGGTTTTGGTGGGTGATGTCCCCCAGTACTGGCCAAACTATTAGTCCCTCCATCTTGTATTTTACCCAACTCTTCAGCGTCTACAGATAACTGAACTTTCCTTCCTCATAAACAGCAACTACAAAATAATGACTCATTTAAAAAAAAAAGTACTAGGATAAATATTGTTTCCTACTGGACACACATTCTAATGATAGCCAAGATGCTTTTGGGACTCTTTGTTAACAAGTATTTTTAGAGCACATAGCACAGTCTTTTAAAGATCTCCAGTGGTGACAAACTCTGGTGCTTTGAGAATGAATCTGGTTTTTGGAGATAGGCAAATGTCATTAGGCTTGATCAGTAATGCGGCTAATGCTACCAGGTGACCATAAAGTCTGGAGACATCATTATTTTGCCATGTATTGCAATTCAGTAACAGTTATTTATTATACATTTGTCTGTGTTTCCAGACTTGGTGACCACCCTGTATTTTGATAAGATGTAAGATGTGACTATGAGGTTGACTTTCCTGTATAACTTGTAAAGTGGTTCTAAAGTGATTCCTACAGATAAGTTCTGTTTTGAGTAAAGGCAGCAACATTGGCGGCAAATATACAAACCCTACTCCTTCTCCAGGATGATTACTTTGGAGATAAATAAACGAGTCCTTGCCTTCTCACTGAAAAATTTCATTTTGTTACTTTATCCCCATGCTGGGTAAGTATGTAGACTCTCTTTCCTTAACTATTAGCCATTTTTTATGCCCCCCCTTTTCTCTGTGTTCCTCTAAGTAACTACTCAGTGGCTAAAGACACTTAGCGTTTCCTCCTAATCCTTTCCATTACCCACTTCTCTGTTGGTGGTTAATAACTGATGAAATTGCTGAAACGCAGACTTCTTAAGATAGGAGGAAAAGTGAAGCCTCAGATAACGTGTTAATCAGCCAGTCCTTGAATACCGTAGAGGTCGCTCAATATGGGATTTTTAGTTAATGAAAAAAAAATTTGGGGGGGGTATAGTTGCTTTATAATGTTGTGTTAAAATTTTTTTTTAAGAAAGGAGCACTATAGTAGAATTATTGTTTAGGCCTGTAGTTGGGATAGACTGAAATAGGATGAAATTCTTCCTTTATTTTTATTTGCTTTCTTTGGTATGTACTTTCTATTTGGTGAAGAATTGCATTTAATTCAGCATAACAGTACAAGATCTTTTCCTCCTGTTACATCATTGAAACTCATGCTTTATCTCAGAATAGATTAAAGAGGTCAAATTCTTCATTCTCTTTGGAAGGGAATTACACCCACTGTAAAGTTGGAAGGATCACTATAAAAGGCTAAATAAAGTAGGGAAACAGAGCTCTGAAAAAAAGTTATTGTCAGTTTCTTTTGCACAGTTTTGTGGTGGGAAGAAACATGTTAAACATCATTTTAAAGGCTGCATTTCTGAGACATCAGTAGATCCCTTACTTGGTTCGGTGAGAATTGATTGAACATTTCTCGGTCATGTTTAAATTATAGAGATAGGATTTTAAGTAGCTAAGTGTAGTTAAGCATTATTTGATGCTCAGTAATTACGTATCTGGTTTTAAAGCTGTTTCAGCAGAATACTATTACAAGTTTCTGTGGCAGACAGTTGTTACAACCTTGAGAATATTTAGGATTCAAACAGCTAGTTAGGATGCGATCGAAACTTAGGCAGTATGCAGCTTGCCTTGTGCATCAGTGATCGGTTCCACCCTGAAGAGGGTGGTTACACACAGCTATGTGCACTTGACACATGCAAATGCTAAATACAGTAGCAGCATGAGGTCTCTGTCATTAACAGTAATTTATGTAATGAAAGCCACCTGGCTGTTTTTTATAATTAATTGCTTGTAAATAATAAATTTAAATATAATTTATAGTTTTCTAAATTTGATTACTATATAGACCCAACAGCAAACCTAGAAGAATTGGCAATTTCATCATTTAGTTCAATGACTTTTAAAAGGAGGTATATCAGTAGTTACAAGTGATACACACACACACACACACACACACATACCCGTGTCTCCTTTTAGGAAATATTTTCACTAGGAAATATATCTATTTGTTGTAAAGTAAATATCAGGTGAAAATATTTTTGAAAGGGAATGGTAAAAATGTAATCTAGTCCTGCTAGCTTTGAGTTGGAATGCTAATTTGGAAATAGTCTCACTATTTGGAAATAGTCTCACCTTTTATATTATTTCAGTCAGCCTTTGAAAAGTATTTGTGCCCATAATTGAATACACATAGAAGAAAGTGTACCTACCTAACAATAATGTAGTAAAACTCTTTTTAAAAAAGTTTTTTTCCCTATTTTGTAAAATTCCAATCATGTTTTGAAAATAATTTATATATGGGGGAAAAGTAAGTATATGTGATATGTTACATACTATGATGATAATAAGAGACTTTGCTTAAACGACGTATTAAGCACAATATCATTCACTTAAGAAGGCTTAACAGTATTTTTTTGTTTATGTGGCCACATATATCGGCTACCAAAGAATCATTTCTTGTAATGTAGTGGAAAATGCTAGTGATTGACATGGCTTAAAGAGAAAGGGGGCTTTAGAGCCCTATCCTCTGTACTTCTGTTCCATTAAAAAGGAAAGAAAAGAAGGGAGGAAAGACAAACTTAGTTTATGGCTTTAAGACTTGCCTCAACCACTTTTTAATAACAGTTATATCAACTTTTTGCACACTTTATGAATCTGTTTTTTAAGTTAATATCTCTTTTCCTAAATAGATTTGCACTAAAAGCTATATCCTTTAAATATCTATATTGTTATTTTGTACTATAGCGGTAAAATTACTATCATTGACGATTTATGAAATGTGAGAACAATTTTGTAAAGCACTGGTAAATTACAGGAGAATTTGCAGCTTTGAGCTACAAACTTAATAAAATAGAAGCATTTTCCTCCATATGTGACCAGCAGCATTTTTCCTTAACCATGATTTAGTGTTATATATATATATATATATATATATATATATAAAACTCTATTTTATTTAGTTGGGCTTTTAAAACATTTTTTTGAAATTCTCTTTGTTCTCTGTAGAAATTCAACTAGATCGTAAAAAACCTAATTCTGTTAAATAGCAAAATTGCATTGTGACTGCTTACAAGATTGAGAGTCAGGTCAATATGGTGCTGGTGCTAGCTGGGATTGTCTATAAAGAATAAAGATCATGGCTTCACGGCTTCTGCTTGTGGTCAGGCTGTGACCACCACCCATCACCTCAACAGCAGACATCAGGCTTGTTCATCGCTTGGTTTCCGAGGTCTGATAATCCCTCAAGAATTTAGAATGTTGTTGACCGTCCCCATTTACATCACTGAAGAAAGAAGCTTTGCAACAGGTGCAGCTGTATACTAATTGTAGGGTGTGCTTACTCTGTCAGAAGGGAGAGTGACTCCAAATTTGGTATCTTAAACAGTGGAGTGACCTTTCAGAGTCCCAGGATGAGAATTGCCAACAATTGCAACAAGCTAATTATACCCACAAGGAGTTGTGAAGTGCTTTTAAGTTTTCCTGTACACCTAGAAGTTCAGTGAACGGCTTGAAGTCATTAACATATGACAGATGCACTCCCTTTTCAAGGGCTCCTATGATAAGTTTTGATTGTAGAAGTGGGAATTTGACTCATAGCTTATCACTTGCTTCGTTAGCTTGCTTGAGGACAAGGACTTTTTTTTTTCTTTGACATGAGCGTTATCTTACCCATGTTCCAGAATTCCACCCACCTCCTTGTCTCTGATGATAGTAAGTCAGCAGATAACCTTGATGCTGGATTTTCCAAAGCATATTGTGCATTATGCAGTCTTACATATATTTTATACATATATATATATATATAGAGAGAGAGAGAGAGAGAGAGAGAGAGAGAATATTGATATGCTTCACACATCATATATTTTATATAGTATAATTGTACCTTATTTGAGTATGGGTATTTCAGAGGTTTTGATTACATTACTTTAGAAATACTGGCTTTATGTGATTTCTTTTCTTTTTTTTTTTTTCTGTGGTACGCGGGCCTCCCACTGCCGTGGCCCCTCCCGTTGCGGAGCACAGGCTCCGGACGCGGAGGCTCAGCGGCCATGGCTCACGGGCCCAGCCACTCCGCGGCATGTGGGATCCTCCCGGACAGGGTCACGAACCCGCGTCCCCTGCATTGGCAGGTGGACTCCCAACCACCGCGCCACCAGGGAAGCCCTCTGATTTCTTTTCTTTTTAATGGAATAGATATGAATACTATAAAGAAGACAGAAGGTCTGACTTCTGCTTTTTGAGGTTGGTGAGAATAGGGAGAAGTTTGTTTTATGCTGGTCAGCTCTGTACACATGGAGGAAAGCATGTTTGCCAAAGAGTGAGCAGATGCTAGAGGTCTCTTGCATGAGGGGATGTGGACATGGAGCACTCAGGAGCCCCATTGTGTAAACCCTGTGACTTTAGTACTTAAATGAAATTTCTTTTTAGTATCTGGTTGGAAAATCATCCAAAATAAGCCATACAGGATTAAGGTTAAAAAGCTTCTGAGTAAAACCAGTCTGGGGTAATTTAATTCCCTTTCACAGTATCTCTATGTCTACCGGCTTATGATGCTTGTTTCAATTCCTTAGTAAACCATATACCTAAACTTTATTTTAAAATATTTTCTGTTAAATTAAAATCTGTTTACAGAAGTCATTATTCCTTTAACCTCTAAGGATTATTTGCAGATTTTATATTGCCAATAGGCATAATCATATTTAGCTGTGTTCCTGTCAATTATCAGCAAGCTTTTTTTGTACAGTTAGGGGGCAGTTAATTTACTCTAAGTAAGTTGCCACCTGTCTAGGGATTAACCCAAACAGGTTGGAAGTCACAGAGTGACTTTTGAGTTTGGGTTTAAAGCAGTAGGAATTGATTTCTTAACTCTCTACTGCCATTTTGGTGGCATTTTCTGGGTTAATCAATGGTAATGGTGACAACAGGTGTTTTCTTGGTCCCTGTATTCACTAGGTTGATAAAGTGCACTGTTACAATTTTACATGTCAATAGAAATCTGTGAACAGTGGGTGTAATAGTGCTTGGTACCAATTGAAAATGAACTGGAAGGATCTTCTGCACATTCCATTGTTTCCACTGTTACCTGAGGTTGTTGGTTGGGTGGGAAATGGCATCCCTAAATGAGGATAGTTTGAGGACCAAGATTGTGTTCATGGATATGTTATCATCTTCTCTGGTGTCTCAGGGAAATGAAACATGAAGAACGTCAATCATGTAGTTCACAGAAGAGTTTGAGCACATAATTTTACAGTATTTAAAATAAGCTATGGGAAAAATAAAATTTATTAAAGAGCATATTTTGCTTAAAAGTTTTACAATACAATATATAAGATCAGATACCTTACTTTATGTGACTTAATGTATATGTGACTGCATTCCATCTGGGGGCTTGGTCTCACTAGGAGACATGGGCCCATGATCACAACTACTTCTTTGAGATTGATCTAGATTTCTTTTCCTTCTTTTCTTTCCTTTTCTTTTTTCTTTTTTCTTTTCTTCTCTTCTTTTATTTCCTTTCTTCCTTTCTAATTTGAAATTAAATTATTGTATGTTGTATAAATATTAATCTTTTAATTGGAATTTTTCTTATTGAGATATAACTCACATACATAACACTCACCCCTTTAAAGTGTACAATTCAGTGGTTTATAAACCACTATTAGTATATTCACAAAGTTTTGTAACCATCACCATTATCTAATTCTAGAACATTTCATGACCCCAAAAAGAAACTAGATACACATTAACAGTCACTCCTCATTCCTACTTTTGCTCGCCCTAGCCCTTGGCAACCACTATTTCGCTCTCTGTCTCTATGGATTTACCCATCTGAACATTTTATTTAAATTGTAGCATTTGACCGTCTTCTTTAACTTAGCGTAATGTTTTTGAGTTTCATTCTTGTTGTGGCCTTCTTTTTCATTGATGAATAATCCATTGTGTGACTGTACCACATTTTGTTTATCCATTCATCAGTTTGTGAATATTTGGTTGTTTCTACTCTTTAGCTATTATGAGTAATGCTTCTATGAACATTTGTGTGTAAGTTTTGTGTCAACATATGTTTTTATTTCTCTTGGGTAGATACCTAGGAGTAAAGTTTCTGGGTAATATGATTTAGCATTGTGAGGAACAATCATACTCTTTTCCAGTGTTTGCACCATTTTATATTCCCACCAGCAATGTATAAGGTTCCGGTTTCTCAACATCCTTCCCGACACGTGTGTATTGTCTGTCTTTTTGATTATAGCCATCCTGCTGGGTATGAAGTGGTATCTTCTTGTGGTTTTGATTTCCATTTCCTCAATGACTAATGATGTTGAGCATCTTTTCCTGCACTTATTGGCTATTTGTATATCTTCTTTGGGGTAATGTCTGTTCACATTCTTTGCCTACCTAGGTTGTCTTTTTATTATTACTGAGTTGTAAGAGTACTGTATATTCTATTTTTTTTAAGATTTATTTATTTATTTATTTATTTATTTATTTATTTATTTATTTATTTATATTTTGGGCTGTGTTGGGTCTTAGTTGCAGCAAGCAGGATCTTCGTTGTGGTGTGCAGGCTTCTTTCTGGTTGTGGTGTGTGGGCTTTCTCTTCTCTAGCTGTGGTGCACAGGCTCCATGGTGCGTGGGCTCTGTAGTTGTGGCGTGTGGGTTCCAGAGGTCGTGGGCTCTGTAGTTTGCAGCACGCAGGCTCTAGTTGAGGTGCGTGAGCTCAGTAGTTATGGCACGTGGGCTTAGTTGCCCTGCAGCATGTGGGATCGTAGTTCCCTGACCAGTGATTGAACCTGTGTCCCCTGCATTGAAAGGCGAATTCTTTACCATTGGACCACCAGGGAAGTCCTGAGTACTGTATATTCTTGACACAAGTCACTTATCAGATATATGTGATTTGCAAGTATTTTCTCCTAGTCTTTTTAGTTTCTTGATGGTATCTTTGAGTTATTCTTTTAAAAGGATCTTATTTCCAGAAGGAGTGTATGCAAAGTCAATGTAATGATATCTGTAACCTTCTTTTAAGGAAAATAATTATTCCTCTTTCATAAAGTTCTTTTTTGTTTGATAAAACATACTGTATTGGTGAAAGGTGTTTTCAGTTAATATGTTAAATTAAAAAAAATTTGGCAAGACATCTCTTGAATACAACTTAAAAGGTCAGACACGTTTTAATATTTTCCTCTTTTCTTGGCCTTTTAAAATTATGCACATGAATATATCTTGGACATATCATCAAAAATTAAGTGACAATCTGATATGAGCTATGTTAGTAAATGCTAAAGATAAAAAATTGTGCAAGTCAGTAAAAGTATGACTTAAAAAAATAACTGTATAATTGTGAAGAATCTGGGCCCTATCAACTTGAAATGAAAAAACTTGAACTAAGTTCCATTGCTTTTTAAAATGCAATTAATCAGGTATGGTTTATGAAATGTATTCTTTTAGGTGAGCATTGGAAAGGGTCCATCACCTTTCCGGGACCGCTAGATCCAGGCCTGCATATCTAAGACAGGACTGGAGATCTGGCTTCCAAAGCCAGTTTTGAAGCTGTCCTGACAGATAGCATGGCCCTGAGCAAGTCACTGAACTCTCTGGGAACTCCAGTTTGTCTGTGTGGATAGTAAGAGTTTCTGCTCTTTGCACAGGCTTGCTGTGAAGATAAATGAGGGCTGTGTAAAAGCTCTTAAGAGAGAGGTAGTACCCTGCCAATCTGGAGGCTGGTGTTTTTGTAAAGCTGTGAAAGGAAACTTCTGACAATCTCTGGGAGAGAAATTAAATGAGAACTTCTCCCTCGTCCAGTTCTCTGTGTGACCACACACTAGCTCTCTGACTTTTCCGAGCAGGGCACGCACCTTAGAGCTACTCTGGCTGAATGTTATTTCAGAGGTCTTAAAGTGATATATCGCCCAGGTCATTTACTAGCAACATCTAGGCAGCAGTTTACAAACCATAATGTGAAAAATTTTCAGTCAGTAAGCAGGTATTTGCATTAAAAACAAAACAGATGACAGCTGCATCAAAGCACAAGGGTAATTGTGTGTTGAAATGATATTTGACTAAAACAAGGGGGCATGTAAGAAAGCCACTTGGAATTGTCGTACTGGAAGAAGCAGCTAATTGCTTGCTCCTCTTGTCACGTTGCTTCTTTTAAGTGACTTAAGCAAAGTACACTCTTAAATTGTGCCTTTATAAGTCTTTTCATTGGTGTAATGTGAAAATTATAAATGTGTGATTGTCCAGACTTTTTATCCAGTCTCAGCTGTATAGTATATCACCTCTTTTGGACAGTTAGTGGGATGCTGGCTTTTGTGCCATCCACCCTGGGAAATAAATGAATAAACTTTCTTTCACGTCTCCTTTGCCACACTTTCTTTGATTTGGATCGGTGTGTATATAACTGTGTGTGTGGGAGTGGATGTGTATTTATTTTTACTTTATGTGTAAGGATAATAAGAATATATGAAGTCTAGTTTTTGGCTGGATTCTGTTTTGCATATAATAAGATACCTGTTCTGCTCAATGGCTACCGTCTCAAGAAAATTAAGTGTCTACAGAATTGGTGACCTGTTTTTAAGAGAACTTGTAAAATCTTTCTAAATGAAAACTTATTCCAGCAGTATCTAATATTGGCAATTTTCCTGTGTCTGCTTTTAGAACTTATTGGCCAACCAGGTCAGACATTATTAAAGTTAAAGGGATCTGGTGGGAAAAGTAATCGTTTTGTGCTACTACGAATTTTAAATGTTTCCATTTTCATGTGTAACAGTATCATCTGTTCTCACATGCCCCTAAAAGTGTATAGAAGTTTCAGACCAAATTCTGGGTCAAGGTTAAAAAGTGATGATGCTTCTGACTCATTCCCTTAGAATTATGTCACCCAAATTATCGGCATACCATTTTGTGCCAGAGTACATTTTATCAAGTCATTTGAAAGAACTTAGTATAAGAAGATTGTTTTTTTTTTTGGTCGTTTCACTTCTTTGTATACCTGTTGTGTTCAGTGAGTACAGAAATTTACTGTACTCACTGAACACAATAGGTATACACTATACTGAAATAGTAGGGAGTTCTTCATTTCTGAAAGTGTGTTTTTTGCTTAGCAAAAGCAATACGCTTTAAATGTAAAACTCTTGGTGAGCCAGAGTCTTATGCAACATTCTTTTTGAGAGTCCACTCTTCAGCACATGGAGTGTGTTAACAAACAGATGCTTGATAAATATTTGTTGAATTACTGAATACATGAACTGAACACTTAATAGGAGTGGCTTCTAAATGTGTTCTTACTTAATGTACAAAATTAAGTACTGGATTTAGTGAAGTGAGGAGAGACTGAGAAGAAGATTTACACAAAATCATCATGGGTCATTTGAATGGATGGTATACCTCCTTCTCTTTTGAAATGAAATGAAACATCCATGTCTCATAAAATAAGTTGCTTGTTAATTTTCTCAGTATTATAATTATCTCAGAAGAGAAGAGAGGAAAAAAGTTTTGTGTTTTGAGAATCATATACTTCATTCCTAAAGATAGTAAATATTATACTAAGGGGATAGTGTCTTGAACTGAAAGCATCAGAGAGGTCTTTGTCTTTTATCAAATGAATAGCACATTTTTAAATTGGTATGATTTCCAACCCTAGATTCTCTTGCTCACCAGTGATGTTGGAGAAATGAAATTCATCATAACAATGATTGGAGAGCCCTCTCAAAGGAATACCATATACCAAGAGTTTAAAATGGCTTGTATTTATTAAACAAGAGGGGAATCAAGACAGCTTTGAAGTAGGGAGTTAACTTTTAGCCCTGTTGCATTGTTGATTATTACAGCAGCTTGGTTTACGGTCATCGAGTTCACTTGTAGAGTACGGTACTCGTGGCAGAAACTGTAGTTTCCCCCAGTATCTGTTCTCTCCTTCTTCCACAGTGGTAGAGTCCTTGATTTTGACCAGGCATGTGACTTCCCAGAGCAGAGGCTCCCTCACAGCTAGAGTGTGTGGCCATGGCACTGAGTTCTGGCTGTTGCAGAGTAAGGGCAAGTTTCATGTGGTAGCTTCATGAACCTTCCTTGAAAGACAGCCTTTGTCTCTCTTCTTCAAAGTCCCTTCTCCTACTTGCTGTCTGGAATTAAGAGGCCACTATCTTACCTGCGAGGGTGAGGCCTGCACCCTAGAGATGCTGGGGTGTTGGCTGGAAAGAGCCTGGTTCCCCGGGACATCCTGGAGCAGAATTGCTGTGCTGGAAGAGACAAATTTCTGCCCTGTTTAATCCACTATTGTTCTGGATTTTCTGTCCCTTCCAGCTGAACGTCACCCCATCTGATATAGAGGTAGAGATGCTGGGTTTCCTCAGATTGGAATTCTGGGGTATAAGGTCAGAGTATAAGTGGATCAGACCAAGTTTCTTACCATATTCAGAGCTATTTCAAAGTACTTATTACCTTGCTGATTGCTGGTGAGTCATGTAGCTTTTCAGTAAGGTTACTCACCATCTCTACTTTCCTGGTGCTGGATTTGGTCTGAGTCAAGAGTCAAACCTGGCTTTCACAGATTTCCTGCAATGACTACCTGTTGGCATTCTCTACCTGGATGTTGTAAAGATTAGGAGTTTGGTTAGGGTGAGGAAACTGATTATATAATGAACCAGTCACTGCCTTTTTCAAGCATCCTTATTCATAGTCTAGCCATGGGCATCATTTCCCTGAGGTCATCCATCTCACTGTTTTTTTTGATCTCACTATTTACTGATGTCTTTTAAAAAGTAATAGTTGTTTGTTATGAACTTTGTGGTGTTGTAGTCCTTTTCTCAAAGTGACAGCAAAGGCCAAATCATACTAGATGTTTCTCCTGTATTTAGTATGGCCAAAATTTCTAGGCCTTAAAAATCAATTAGTACCATGCTACTCTCTTATTCTTCTTGTGAAGTTTAAAATCACTTGTTATGAGGCACCATAGTTGTTGGAAACAAAAAGTCTTCCCTTTAGCAGTGCTGTCTCAGTCATGTGTTCACATGTTGTCCTAATGAATATTTATTCTGCGTGTCTGTGATTTGCAGTGTTTTTGCATTTTCTCTTAAAATGGGTGTGTGTGGGGCTTCCCTGGTGGCGCAGTGGTTGAGAGTCCGCCTGCCGATGCGGGGGACCCGGGTTCATGCCCCGGTCCGGGAAGATCCCACATGCCGCGAAGCGGCTGGGCCCGTGAGCCATGGCCGCTGAGCCTGCGCGTCCGGAGCCTGTGCTCCGCAACGGGAGAGGCCACAACAGTGAGAGGCCCGCGTACCGCAAAAAAAAAAAAAAAAAAAAAAAATGGGTGTGTGTGTTGGGTATGGGTTGTGTGCATGTTCAGGAACCGGGGAGGAGAGTTACCCTTCACTTAAGTAATCATTTTAAAGGCTCATATGTACCAGGCCCTATGGTAAATGTTGGTGATATAAATTTAAAAATATATAAAGATAAAAGGAACCCCTGCCTTAAAGAATTCAGAGTGTAATGAAAAAAGCAAATGAAGAAAGGAAGAACACTTTAAATTAAAATTCAACACGAGACTTATTTATAGGCTCACTAAATCCAGAAATCTGAAGGGTTTCATGAACTCTTAGACAAAAGCAATTCTATTGAGAGCCCTTGAAACAGCAGTGCTGGTCTCCCAAGAGCCAATGAAAGATCCTTCTAAGGATGTTTTTGAATGCTTAAAATTAAGAATTTTAAAAACAGAGGCTTTCTCAGCTGGTTTATTTGTTCTTTGGTTTGCAGCCACATGTTTTTCCTCTGATTTTCTTCCTGGGACATTGTGTAATCATCAGAATACTGGTGCAGTTCAGTTTTAATGTAGTCATTTTGGAACTTTGCAGGAATCCTGCATATTTTTATTCTAAAAGAAATTCTGAAGGAGAACATTTGCCTTTGTAGTATTTTGACTGAGTCTAACATTGGACCAGTGAGAAAATATAGAGAAACCATCAGAAAAGCATATTGAATGTGTATACAGGAAAATGTAAATCGTATGATACAGACTCTTCATTCATGTCATTGTCTGGAAGGAAGATGCCATCTCTTAGCCACGAGGATGAGAGCTGCATCTTAGACAAGGTGGACAAGTGAGCTGGGAGTAGCTGGGTCTCAAGGACTTGGAGTTGCAAGATGGAGTTTTGAGAAGCTTTGTCCTTTAGCAACTAGATGCTTCTATGTATGTTTTGGTAACTTTTTCTAAGTCTGCATTTTCTAATCTGCATACAATAGTATTAGTCTTATCTAACTGATACCCAGTATTGTTTTAATATAATTTATATGAAATTATAAAGTATTATACCTATTTTAATCTAATTTCTGAAAAAACTCATTTAAAAATTAATTTTGCTATCCTCTTATTTAGAGGGACAAATTCCTTGGTGTTAGTGTTTCAAAATTGTGGGAGGTGTGTTATCTCATATAATTACAATATTTGTTGGCTGACTTAAGTTCAGGGTTTTTTTTCTTTGTTTGTTTTTCCCCAAGAGCTTTTAATAAAATTGCTTTGGTCTGAGAATTCATGATGGACTAAATGAAATCCTTCAATCTTCTGGATTTAGTGAGACCATAAATTAGCTTCATGGCAAATGTGTCTTTCTTTTTCCCTTTTCGCTGGACACAATTCATTGAAATGATGACTACCCCATAAGTGGTTAGAATTTTATGTATGAGAAACTCGAAGAGAAAAACTTTTTAAAGCAAGGTGTCTGTTTCTTTCATCATAATGTTACCTGCATTTGACTATTTTCAGTGTGCTTATGCTTAAAAATAGGTTTCAGTATATGTTCCCTGATAACTGGAACTTAAAGCTGAAAGAGTTTATATTCAGAATAGATTTTCTAGCACTTTTACTGTCACATGTAGGGCAAAGCTGGGCATGATCTAGTTTTCTTCAGTCAAGTGGGGTGGGCAGGGCTGGGGCAAGTGGGCCTGCCGGTGGGCTTCCCTCTCTCCCTGTTAATCGTTGTAGAACATGTTGAGAGGAAAACAGAGCAGGTGGCTTGTAGGTGGGCCAGCGTGAAGCAGAGAGAGGCAACTGTGGGGGACCCTGTCCTGAATCACCTCTGTGTTGGTATCAACAAAGGTGGCCTTGCTAGCTCCCTCTGATCTGGGAAAAGGGTGCAAGCCTCGGGAGGTCATTTTGACACTGAGAAGATAATGCAAGTGTCTTCTATCAAAATCAGGCTTTTCTAAATATTGAGACACACAGTTCTTTAGAGCTGCTGATATGCTGGGCGCACCCAAATTTCGGGAGAACCTCATACAATCTAATACAGTGTAAGCTGCAGTTCTGTAGAATAGGGGGCATCAGCTATTGTGTTTTCTGGTCCAGTGGTGTTTTTTGAGAACACACATGAAACCCAGTCACATTTTTAAGGTATTGTATACTTGTCAAGGATTTTTCCCCTCTAAATTTTTATTTCTTATATAAATAACATTAAAAGCAGAAAAAAAAAGGAGTAAAGAAATCACCTATAACCCCATTAGGTAAGGTATTTATACTACTTAAAAAAAAAAAAGCCTAAGTATTGCTTACTGTCCATTTCCAAGTCTGCATTTAAATAAAAATAATATTTAATAAATGGTCATCATGCTCTAAAGAGAAAAAAAATCACCTTTAACCCCAAAATCTTTCACATTTTTTATAGGTCTTCTTTTATAGACTTTGAACATATGCTCATTTAAATCTATACTTATAACCATAATGTAAATATAACTTCAAGTTATGTTTAAAACTGTATTCAGGGCTTCACTGGTGGCACAGGGGTTGAGAGTCCGCCTGCTGATGCAGGGCACGCGGGTTCGTGCCCTGGTCCGGGAGGATCCCACATGCCACAGAGCGGCTGGGCTCCTGAGCCATGGCTGCTGAGCCTGCGCGTCCGGGGCCTGTGCTCCACAACGGGAGAGGCCACAACAGTGAGAGGCCCGCGTACCGCAAACAAACAAAAAAACTGTATTCATATACAGCCAGTAGCTGCACATGAACTTTACTGGGTGATGAATTCAGATCTGCCAAGTTGAACTTTCATGGTGAAAAGGTAGAAGCCTTTGGTGTGCAGAATCTATTCTTCTGACCAGTGTTACAGTAGGAGTGACTAGCTAATTGTTGGAGGCCCCACTGGTGGGGTGCTCTGGGCAGGATCATGGGGGTGGCAGTGCTGGCTGACAGGAGCTCTCCTGCAGTGTGTTTTGGGCATTGTTCTTGGTTATGAGGCCCCTGAGCCTGAATTTCTGGTCCTGAAGGAGATTCCATGAGCTGTCTGAAAGTCTTCACTTCCCTTTTCTACTGAAGCTAGATTGTTTGCAGCTGAGAATCTTGTGATATTGGAGTATTGCTGCTGCTTTTTTTTTTTTTAACATCTTTATTGGAGTATAATTGCTTTACAATGTTGTGTTAGTTTCTGCTGTATAACAAAGTAAATCAGCTATATGCATATGTATATCCCCATATCTCCTCCCTCTTACTTCTCCCTCCCACCCTCCTTATCCCACTCCTCTAGGTGGTCACAAAGCACCAAGCTGATCTCCCTGTGCCAGACAGCTGCTTCGCACCAGCTATCCATTTTACATTTGGTAGTGTATATATGTCAATGTTACTCTCTCACCTCATCCCAGCTTACCCTTCCCCCTCCCCGTGTCCTCAAGTCCATTCTCTACGTCTGTCTCTTTATTCCTGTCCTCCCCTAGATTCATCAGAACCATTTTCTTTTCTTTTTTTAGATTCCATATATATGTGTTAGCATACGGTATTTGTTTTTCTCTTTCTGACTTACTTCACTCTGTATGACATACACTAGGTCCATTCACCTCACTACAAATAACTCAATTTCATTTCTTTTTATGACTGAGTACTATTCCATTGCAGATATGTACCACATCTTCTTTATCCATTCATCTCTCGATGGACACTTAGGTGGCTTCCATGTCCTGGCTATTGTAAACAGTGCTGCAATGAACACTGTGGTACATGTATCTTTTTGAATTATGGTTTTCTCAGGGTATATGCCCAGTAGTGGGATTGCTGGGTCATATGGTAGTTCTGTTTTTAGTTTTTTAAGGAACCTCCATACTGTTCTTCATAGTGGCTGTATCAATTTACATTCCCACCAACAGTGCAAGAGGGTTCCCTTTACTCCACACTCTCTCCAGCATTTATTGTTTGTAGATTTTTTGATTATGGCCATTCTGATCAGTGTCACGTGATAACCTCATTGTAGTTTTGATTTGTATTTCTCTAATGATTAGTGATGTTGAGCATCTTTTTATGTGTTTGTTGGCCATCTGTATATCTTCTTTGGAGAAATGTCTATTTAGGTCTTCTACCCATTTTTAGATTGGGTTGTTTGTGTTTTTGATATTGAGCTGCTTGTATATTTTGGAGATTAATCCTTTGTCAGTTGCTTCTTTTGAAAATATTTTTTCCAATTCTGAGGGTTGTCTTTTCGTCTTGTTTATGGTTTCCTTTGCTGTGCAAAAGCTTTTGATTTTAATTAGGTCCCATTTGTTTATTTTTGTTTTTATTTCCATTCCTCTGCGAGGTGGGTCCAAAAGGATCTTGCTGTGATTTATGTCATAGAGTGTTCTGCCTATGTTTTCCTGTAAGAGTTTTATAGTGTCTGGCCTTACATTTAGGTCTTTAATCCATTTTGAGTTTATTTTTGTGTATGGTGTTAGGAAGTGTTCTAATTTCATTCTTTTACATGTAGCTGTCCAGTTTTCCCAGCACCGCTTATTGAAGAGGCTGTCTTTTCTCCATTGTATACTCTTGCCTCCTTTGTCAAGGATAAGGTGATCATATGTACATGGGTTTATCCCTGGACTTTCTATCCTGTTCCATTGATCTGTATTTCTGTTTTTGTGCCAGTACCATACTGTATTGATTACTGTAGCTTTGAAGTATAGTCTGAAGTTCAGGAACTTGATTCTTCCAGCTCCATTTCTCTTTCTCAAGATTGCTTTGGCTGTTCGCAGTCTTTTGTGTTTCCATACAAATTGTTCAATTTTTTGTTCTAGTTCTGTGAAAAATACCATTGGTAGTTTGATAGGGATTGCATTGAATCTGTAAATTGCTTTGAGTAGTATAGTCATTTTCACAATGTTGATTCTTCCAATCCAAGAACATGATATATCTCTCCATCTGTTTGTATCATCTTTAATTTCTTTCATCAGTGTCTTATAGTTTTCTGCATACAGGTCTTTTGTCTTCTTAGGTAGGTTTATTCCTAGGTATTTTATTCTTTTTCTTGCCATGGTAAATGGGAGTGCTTTCTTAATTTCTCTTTCAGATTTTTCATCGTTAGTGTATAGGAATACAAGTGATTTCTGTGGATTAATTTTGTATCCTGCTACTCTACCAAATTCATTGATTAGTCCTAGTAGTTTTCTAGTAGCATCTTTAGGATTCTTTATGTATAGTATTGTGTCATCTGCAAACAGTGACAGTTTTACTTCTTCTTTTCCTATTTGGATTCCTTTTATTTCTTTTTTTTCTCCGATTGCTGTGACTAAATCTTCCAAAACTATGTTGAATAATAATGGTGAGAGTGGGCAACCTTGTCTTGTTCCTGATCTTAGTGGAAATGCTTTCAGTTTTTCAACATTGAGAATGATGTTGGCTGTGGGTTTGTCACAAATAGCCTTTATTATGTTGAGGTAGTTTCCCTCTGTGCCTACTTTCTGGAGAGTTTTTATCATAAATGGGTATTGAATTTTGTCAAAAGCTTTTTCTGCATCTACTGAAATGATCATATGGTTTTTATCCTTCAGTTTGTTAGTATGGTTTATCATATTGATTGAGTTGCGTATATTGAAGAATCCTTGCATTCCTGGGATAAACCCCACTTGATCGTGGTGTATGATCCATTTCATGTGCTGTTGGATTCTGTTTGCTAGTATTTTGTTGAGGATTTTTGCATCTATGTTCATTAGAGATATTGGCCTCTAGTTTTCTTTTCTTGTGACATCTTTGTCTGGTTTTGGTATCAGGGTGATGGGGGCCTTGTAGAATGAGTTTGGGAGTGTTTCTGCCTCTGCTAAATTCTGGAAGATTTTGAGAAGGATAGGTGTTAGCTCTTCTCTAAATGTTTTACAGAATTCACCTGTGAAGCCATCAGGTCCTGGGCTTTTGTTTGTTGGAAGATTTTTAATCACAGTTTCAATTTCAGTGCTTGTGATTGGTCTGTTTATATTTTCTATTTCTTCCTGGTTCAGCCTCAGAAGGTTCTGTGTTTCTAAGAATTTTTCCATTTCTTCCTGGTTGTCCATTTTATTGGCATATAGTTGCTTGTAGTAATCTCTCATGATTCTTTCTATTCCTTCCATGTCAGTTGTTACTTTTCCTTTTTCATTTCTAATGCCATTGATTTCAGTCTTCTCCCTTTTTTTCTTGATGAGTCTGGCTAATGGTTTATCAATTTTGTTTATCTTCTCAAAGAACCAGCTTTTAGTTTTATTGATCTTTGCTGTCGTTTCCTTCATTTCTTTTTAATTTATTTCTGATCTGATCTTTATGATTTCTTTCCTTCTGCTAACTTTGGTTTTTTTTGTTGTTGTTGTTCTTTTCTCTCTAATTGCTTTAGGTGTAAGTTAGGTTGTTTATTTGAACTTTTTCTTGTTTTTTGAGGTAGGATTGTATTGCTATAAACTTCCCTCTTAGAACTGCTTTTGCTGCATCCCATAAGTTTTGGGTCATCATGTTTTCATTGTCATTTGTTTCTAGGTATGTTTAGATTTCCTCTTTGATTTCTTCAATGATCTCTTGGTTATTTAGTAGCGTATTGTTTAGCCTCCATGTGTTTGTATTTTTTACAGTTTTTTCCTGTAATTGATATTTAGTCTCATAGCATTTGGTCGGAAAAGATACTTGATACGATTTCAATTTTCTTAAATTTACCAAGGCTTGATTTGTGACCCAACATGTTATTCTCCTGGAAAATGTTCCATGAGCACTTGAGAAGAAAGTGTATTCTGTTGTTTTTGGATGGAATGTCCTGTAAATATCAATTAAGTCCATCTTGTTAAATGTGTCATTTAAAGCTTGTGTTTCCTTATTTATTTTCATTTTGGATAATCTGTCCTTTGGTGAAAGTGGGGTGTTAAAGTCCCCTACTATGTTTGTATTACTGTTGATTTCCCCTCTTATGGCTGTTGGCATTTGCCTCTTTAATCCTTATGTATTGAGGTGCTCCTATGTTGGGTGCATAAATATTTAGAATTGTTATATCTTCTTCTTGGATTGATCCCTTGATCATTATGTAGTGTCCTTCTTTGTTTCTTTTAGTAGTCCGTATTTTAAAGTCTATTTTGTCTGATATGAGAATTGCTACTCCAGCTTTCTTGTGATTTCCATTTGGATGGAATATCTTTTTCCGTCCCCTCACATTCAGTGTGTATGTGTCTCTAGGTCTGAAGTGGGTCTCTTATAGACAGCATATGTACGGGTCTTTTTTTTGTATCCATTCAGCCAGTCTGTGTTTTTTGGTTGGGGCATTTAATCCATTTACATTTAAGGTAATTATCGATATGTATGTTCCTATTACCATTTTCTTAATTGTTTTGGGTTTGTTTTTGTAGGTCTTTTTCTTTCTTGTGTTTCCTGCCTAGAGAAGTTCCTTTAGCATTTGTTGTAAAGCTGGTTTGGTGGTTCTGAATTCTCTTAACTTTTGCGTATCTGTAAAGGTTTTAATTTCTCCATCGAATCTGAATGAGATCCTTGCTGGGTAGAGTAATCTAGGATGTAGGTTCTTCCCTTTCATCACTTTAAATATGTCCTGCCACTCCCTTCTGGCTTGCAGAGTTTCTGCTGAAAAATCAGCTGTTAATCTTATGGAGATTCCCTTGTATGTTATTTGTTGCTTTTCTCTTGCTGCTTTTAATACTTTTTCTCTTTGTATTTAATTTTTGATAGTTTGATTAATATGTGTCTCAGCGTGTTTCTCTTTGGGTTTATCCTGTATGGTACTCTCTGTGCTTCCTGGACTTGATTGACTATTTCATTTCCCATGTTAGGGAAGTTTTCAACTATAACTTCTTCAAGTATTTTCTCAGACCCTTTTTTTCTCTTCTTCTTCTGGGAACCCTATAATTCGAATGTTGATGCATTTAATGTTGTCCCAGAGGTCTCTGAGACTGTCTTCAATTCTTTTCATTCTTTTTTCTTTATTCTGCTCCCTGGCAGTTATTTCTACCATTTTGTCTTCCAGCTCACTTATCCGTTCTTCTCCCTCAGTTATTCTGTTATTGATTCCTTCTAGAGTATTTTTAATTTCAGTAACTGTGTTGTTCATTACTGTTTGTTTGCTCTTTAATCCTTCTAGATCCTTGTTAAATGTTTCTTGTATTTTCTCCATTCTGTTTCTGAGATTTTAGACCATCTTTACTATCATTACTCTGAATTCTTTTTCAGGTAGTTTGCCTATTTCATCTTCATTTACTTGGTCTTGTAGGTTTTTACCTTGCCCCTTTGTCTGTAACATATTTTTTTGTCGTTTCCTTTTTTTTTTTTTTTTTGATGGGTGGTGCTGTATTCTTGTCTTACTAGTTGTTTGGCCTGAGACATCAGCACTGGAGTTTGCAGGCAGTTGGATAGCGCCGAGTCTTGGTGCTGAGATGAGGACCTCCAGGAGGCCTCACTCTGATTGATGTTCCCTGGGGTCTGAGGTTCTGTGTTAGTCTAGCGGTTTGGCCTCAGAGCTCCCACCACAGGAGCTCAGGACTGACCTCTATCCTGGGTACCAAGATCCCACAAGCTTCATGGCACGGATTAAAAAAAAAAGAAAGGAAGGAAGGAAGAAAGAAAGAAAGAAAGAAAGAAAAAGAAAGAAGCAGTACAATATCAAAGAATATAAAAGAAATAAATTTAGAAAGATAAAAAATATATTAGGAAAAACAAAACTATAATTGGAACAACTGCAACAAGGTAAAATAAAACCACAACAGAAAAAAGGAAAAACAAAAGTGGGGGTGGGGGGCAAGCCAAAAGGAGAGATCACTAACAAAGTATAAAGAATAAAATAAAATTAGAAAAATAAAAGATTTATTTAGAAAAATAAAAATATAAAAGAATCAACAACAATGAATCAGCAAGGTAAAACAGAACCCCAATCTAAAAGAGGAAAAAAGAAAAACAAACAAAAAAAAGAAAAATAGCCTTGGCTATGGGGGCGGAGTTCAGGCAGGGGTGGAACTTAGGCAGGGGCAGAGTTTAGGCAGGGGTGGGACCTAGGTGGGTGGGGGGGTGATGTTTGAGCATGGGGCGGGGCCTCTGCTTAGTACCTGCACAGAAGGTGAGAGGCAGCGCATAAAAAGGAGGGCCTCTAGAGTGTGGTGTTTGGGAGTTTGGAGGTAGGACCCTGAGTGAGGGTGTAGGGACAGGGCTTGAGCTCTCCGGGGCAGGAAGGAGGCTCCCAGGGCAGAGGATTAGGCCCTGGAGCCCAGCAGGCTTCCCTGTGCCTAAGTGGACAGGGAAGGCACTGGCCGTGTTACCTTCTGTTCCTTCATGCCCCTCCCCCAGGGTCTCTGGCAGGGTGTCCCCCACCCGCCCCCCACTGGGCCACTAGACCCCTAACCATGGGTGGGTCCCTCTGGGTGTAGGAACTCCTCCCGTCCCCCAGCCACCCCTCAGAGGTGCTGGTCCCAGAGGTCCGACCTTTACTTTTGCTCCCCCTTCCCTCCCTCCGACTCCCTCAGTAGCTGTGAGGCTGGAGGGAACCTCAGTGGGGAGAGGATCAGGCCCCGGATCTCAGCAGGTTCCTGGGGGTCCAAGTGAGCAGGAGAAACCTGGCCGCACTCCCTTTTGACCTCTGCCCTCCCAGTGGTTCCCCAATTTCCCCCTTTAGGCATGGGATCCATTCCCCTCCCCCAGCTGCCCCTCGGGGCGCCAGTCATGTCCCGCCTCCACTTCTCTTCCCTCTTCACTACCCCCATGTCCCACATCCTACCCGGTCACCAGGGGTTCCTCCCATCCCCTTAGGTGTCTCTGGTCCCCCACCGGTGCCTGGTAGGTGCCCTAGTTGTGAGGAGACGTGAATTCTGCGCCCTCCTAGTACACCATCTTGACTCTGCTCCCCTGGAATATTGGTTCTTGAAAGTACTTTTGTTTTATCATTTGGATGCTGTATTAAGAACACAGGGTTTGAGGACAAACAGTCTGTGTTCACATGCTGGCTGTGTTAATTTGGATAAGATACTTCTCCCTTTCTCTCAGTTTCTTAAATACTACTAGTGCTTTTATTATTACAGTGATGATAATTAAATAGAGTGATGCTTGGACCTAGGTAACTAACCACCAGTGTTGCTATGTTTGTCATCATCATCACCAGGATCAGTGGTGTTTGTTGAGTGCCAACTCTTGATTAGACAGAGTTCAACAGAAATGGGGAAAAGTTACAAATAGGATATTCTGGTGAAGGTTAGTGTATAACAGCATAATTGTGTTGTGCATAGTCTTAGTGACTGAACTCCATTTATGCCTCTCCTCTGGTTTCTCTTAAAACACATAGAGAAGTAGGGAAGGCATTTATAGCCATTTAAGATTGGTTTTGTTGGAGTGAATGACATTAAGTGCTGAGATTAACTGCCAAAAGAATTTGATTGTGAATTAAGAATAAAAGGCTTGTGGTAAGAGTTAAAATTTTGTGTTTAATCAGAGAAGAGCTTAATGCATTTTAAGGCATTCCATTTATTGTTTTAATATTCCCAGCATTTATTATTAAAGTGGAGTGGCTGTAGAATAATTATAGTCCATATCATGATGATGATGTTTTTAGAGAAGATTGAAAATCTACAGTTTTTTCAAACTAATGTAGTAGGGAAAATATATCATCTAAAGCTTCAAATAGTTTGCTGACCTCATAAGAACACAACTGAGGCCATGTAGAAGCACTAAGTATTAACGAAGTTACTTTTATGCCAATTCCTGCATTTCCTTGTTAACTTCTTAAATGAAAAGTATCAGTTTAGTAATTGGGGGTTGGGAATATGGGATAAGAGACAGAGAAAGAATATGAGATTATTACTACCATTATGTTAATAAAACTGAAAATTTATTTGTGAAGAAAGTGGTAAAGATGATAGTTTGATCTTTATAAATGATAACCATTATTAAGTGAATCTGGTCATTTTTACTAGTTTTATATAAGATCCCTGTGACCTATTAAATTAAGAAAAATTAGGAGGGCAGAACATGTATTTTTGAATAGAAAAAGAATAAGGTCATGTTTAAATGGTTTTAAACAATATTCTAAACTTTTTTATTTTGTGAAAAGTTTATAAAAGTGTGTTCGTTAAGACATAGTCAAGTAAGATTTCGGTCACAGAATTAAATTAGCCTCTAGATGTTCATTCATTCACTTGTGATGATGCAGAGTTGGCAGAATGACTTGGTATTCTAGCAGGATTTCATAAACTGAGAAATTCCCTCAGAAAAGAGATCCATTCAAGGCATTTTCTGTATAAACAAACCCAGAAAACATTTGAGATCCAGAGGAAGAAAAATTGGACAACATGAAGTAAAATTAGCTTGTTTCATAAAACTCAGTATAAGTAACAAGCTGATGCAGGCATAATTTTTTTTTCTTTTTTGGGGTGGGGAAGTTTTTAGAATCTGCTTCCCAAGAAAGAGACTCAGTTAGGAAAGAACTCGAAAGAGCCTGACCCAGCCCTAAAACTTGAAGAATTAACTAGCTAGCTAGGAATATTGGAGAAGTGAGTGATTAATCATTAGCTCTCAAACCGTGGCCTATTGTGAAAGGACCCCAGGTGTCTAATTCCTTTTGGGCTGTCATAACAAAATGCCATAGGCTGGATGGCTTAGACAGCAGACATTTATTTTCTCACAGCTCTGGAGAATGGAAGTTCAAGATCAGGGTGCCAGCATGGTCAGGTCCTGGTGAGGACTCTCTTCCTGGCTTGCAGATGGCCACCTTCTCACTATGTCCTTACTTGGCCTTTCCTTGGTGCATGCTTTCAAAGTGATCTCTCTCTTCCTATTCTTATAAGGCCACTACAGTAATCCCCTCATAAGGGCCCTATGCTCATGACCTAATCTAAGCCAAATTAGCTCCCAAAGGCCCCTTTTTCAAATACATTGTCATTTGTTACAGCAGTCATAGGAAACTAAAGTGTTTTACTATGGTAGGATGTTTAGTAAATTTCTATTTTTAAGTAAAGACTTCAGAAAGTGAAATTAATTCATTTGGTTTTGATAAACAACTGTTTAAGAAAACTCTCTGAAGGTTGATCAGAATCTTTAGTCTTTTCAGCACTGAATATTACTGAGGAAAATGAACAGTGTTATTTGGTGCTATTTTAGGTCTAAGGGTTGTATTTTCAACCCTTCTGACAAATACCTTTCTAAAACTAAACTCATTTTAAGAGTAAGGATTACCTCTTATCTTCCTTCAATTTGAAGTTGCTGGACAGAGGTGGGGGGCCCTTATAGGTCCTCAACACATACTTTGTCTCTTTTCCTGGGATTACCTAGTTCAAGCTAGAGACCATCTCATAAAAAAACTCTTTCAATACTTGAAGAATTGTGAGGTTGAATGTTTATATTTATTTACATATTTATATTTATATATTTATATAAATATTTTTAAAAGTCAACTTTTCAGGTAAAGATCTGGTGGTTCTTTCATTAAGTATCTGTGTTCAGTCTGTATCAAAAAAAATACGGTAATTTGGGGGAGACTGGGATTTCATCAATGAAATAGTTGTGGTGCTAGACCCATGAAGTGATTATTTAACCTCTAGTGGGGGATGTGGTACCTTATAATCAATGGTGAATGAAAGGAGTTAATTATTTTCCTCCCACGTTCTCATACTGTGGTCTGATTACTTTAAATGCCTGGAAGTCTTAATAAACAATTTAATCACTCTAGCTATTGACCTAGAATAGACCTGCTATATTAGGCCCATATAGAAATGTCTGGTGTCAACATGAGTACAAGTCATTATTATAAGGACCACGGCATAGATTTATGATAAACTATACTTAAAAGTTTTAGGGCTCTAATCTAAGCAGAGAGAAACTTAATAAATCTAAATCTTGGAGTTGTAGAACAGATAAAAATCACAGAACTTTCAAGGTGAAAATAGACTCTAAAGTCATGGAATCCATATACAGATGTGAAACTGAGACTTTGAAATATTAAGTGATTTTTTTCCAATTAGAATTTAAACACCTCAAGAATAAAGACAGTTCCTATTGGTGCTCCCTCAACAGTACAACTTTTGATGCTCCCTATTGTTTAAAAAATAATTATGGAGTACATAAAGATGTCTGTCAGAAATTTGTAAGAGAAAACTAGTATTCCAGAGGGCTAAAAAATGGTCCTAAGTCAGGGGAAGTGACACGTTACCTGGAAAAATAATCACTTTCCATATTGTGAGGTTACATAAAATTTGCATTTATAGTAAAAAGAACTGTCATTGAGAAGTAAAATTCAAAATTTTGATCTCCCATTCATTGCATCTTTTGGTGGTAAAAAGTGGGAACTTGGAGGTTTGGGGACTACTGGTGATATAATTTGTATTCTAGTATATTTTGCTTTTTTATTTGTGTTTATGTTTTAATTTATACACATTGGTCACAGATACATTATGATTACTGAAATAATTGAAAATATGTGATATTCTCATCTGTTAAGATGACATAGCTAAGTATTATTTCAGTAAGTCCTGCTTGTAGCACAACTTATTTTTTCCTTGATTTACATGTACCTGGTGTAAAATAATCCTTTACATAACTTTGGGAAAATCATTTCATCTCTGTGACTTTTACTTTTGTCATTTTAAAAACGAGAGCGTTGGGCTTGGTCTAAAAACTCTATGGTATCTCTTGAAATATTCCGTTTACTAAAATAGCTTCATTTAATAGTGATAGCAAGTCATATAGGAGTATCCTGAGTCCAATTTTACCCTAAAGGGTAGAAGTTCTCCAAATAGAACGAGGAGATTCAAAGAACGTTCTAGACTCCAGAAAGAAGATGGTAATTTATGGCGATGTGGTGAGATTAAAGTATAAACTGCTTGGGGGATTGAAGGTGGGAAAGCATTGTGAGAGGGCTAAAAAGAAGGGGCCTAAAGCCAGGTTGAGAAAGGCCTCAAGTGCCTTGCTCATGAGTATGAACTTCGTTCTATAGGTAGTTGATGCCTCCTGGGATTTTCAAGCCAAGAGGGTACATCATCAGATGTGTATTTTAGAAGCATTGTTGGTAAATTAGAGGTTGGATTAAAGAGTATAGAGATAGGAGGCAAGGGAAATGAATCAGGAAGCTGTTTAGTCATTTAGGGAAGTAGGGACAAATGTGAAAATAACTTTTGATTGCAGAATCAGCAGGACTTCGTGATTCCTTAGATGTTTCAGGTGTGAGGGAGAGGGAAGAATCAAGAATGACCTTGGGATTTGTAGCCCAGCTGTCTACCTTTATGGAAATAATCGATTTAAGAGCGTTTGAGTATGAAACACAGTTGTGGGAAAGGAGTATGATGGTAAATTTGATTTTAAGATGCATGCGGCCAAATAGGGGAAATGTCCCATAGGGAGCTATAAAATTGAGAACGTGATTCTGAGTAGGGGTGGAGGCTGGAAACATATATATGTATGTTTGGAAGTTACAACAGTAGTTGTTGGGAACACAGCAGGGTGTGCTGCCACCCACATGAGCAAGTAGAATGAAGAGAAGAAGAGGGTTGGGGAGACCTCCTCCCTCCCCATCCGCTCCCCTGCCCCAGGAAACCCCAGGGAAGAGGCTAGCAGCCAGTGGGAGAGAGAAAGATAGGTGGTTAGCAGGGGAGAAGGAGAGGTTTTAGAAAATAGTTTCCTGGAATTCATAGGAAAGATTTTTAAGAAAGGGAAGATAGTCAAAGGTACAAAATATTGTGATGAGGTCAGCTAAGGTAAGAAGTATGTCTTTTTCAATTAAGTGAGATTGCCGTGGGTTGGAGGCCGAATAGGATTTACTGAACCAAAGACCTCGTAGACAAAGACATTTGGTAGTGAAGAGAAATGGTGGACAGTAGTTTGAAAGGTGTAGACAGGTTGTAGCTTAAAGACAGAAGCGTGCTTGGACGTAAATGAAGACTAGCCAGAGGAGAGGAAATGACGGAAAATACACTAGCTAATACTCCATGCAGAGGTGGAAGAAAGTTGAATTTTTACCAACCCGGGAAGAATTATAAATATCTTCCCATACAGGCTATTGTTATCAGACTATCATTATCTGTTAACTTTCTCTTGCTCTCTTACTCTTTCTGGCAATCATAATAAAATTTCTACAAACTTAAGGGTTTCTAATACTGTAGTTTTATCTGACTTATTAAAGAATGAAATCAGAATAAATTATTATAGGGAGAAAGAATTGATAAATATTTCTTACAGGTGTATCTATTTTATTGTGTTGAAGTTATTGGGATTGCTTTAGAGAAAAATGACCCAACATCTGGTCTTGGAAGCAAAATTAAGTGTCTTTCACCCAGGCTTCTTATTCTTTATCTGATTTATGTTATGGCTCATTCTAAAAAGTTAAAACCCAAATTTAATTAGAAAGGAAAGAAGTATAGGTGCTTAAGCCTCTAATTAAATAAGAACGTTTAGAATAGGGTGGGACTTAGAGCAGAAAAAAATCTTAGATCAATTTATCCAGCTCCTTCAATTCTTTCCATTTTTCTTCTCCTACTATTTAATTTCATTATGAAATATAGCACACATAGAACAGAGAATAGTATAATGAACTCTTTGAATCTACCTGTGTTTATATTTGCTTCAGATGCTTTTTACTGTTACAGAAATGAAATATCCTGACACTATCTACAGTTTATTCCCCTTCAGATTTTTATTTTTTAAAAAATTTGTGGGCTTCCCTGGTGGCGTAGTGGTTGAGAGTCCGCCTGCCGATGCAGGGGACGCGGGTTCGTGCCCCGGTCCAGGAAGATCCCACATGCCACGGAGCGGCTGGGCCCGTGAGCCGTGGCCGCTGAGCCTGCGCATCCGGAGCCTGTGCTCCGCAACGGGAGAGGCCATGACAGTGAGAGGCCTGCATACTGCCAAAAAAAAAAAAAAATTTGTAAAAAATTACAAATTTTAAATTAAAAAAAATTTTTAATTACAAATTTTTAAAAATAAAGAATATATATATATTTTTTAAAAAGAGCTCTTTGGGCTTCCCTGGTGGCGCAGTGATTGAGAGTCCGCCTGCCGATGCAGGGGACACGGGTTCGTGCCCCGGTCCTGGAAGATCCCACATGCCGCGCAGTGGCTGGCCCGTGAGCCATGGCCACTGAGCCTGTGCGTCCGCAGCCTGTGCTCCGCAACGGGAGAGGCCACAACAGTGAGAAGCCCGTTGTACCGCAAAAAAAAAAAAAAAAAAAGAGCTCTTTGATTCCTTTCCCCTTCTCTTTCACCTGAGGTAACCATTGTCTTGAGTTTAGTGTTTATCAGCCTCATGTATTTCTTTTACTGTATCCATAAATGTCCATGAACAAAAAAGGTAATTATATTTTGCTGTTCTTATATTTTATATAAATGGTAACAAATGTGTGTATAATTCTGTAGCATGCTTTTTTTGTTTTTTGTTAAGTACTCTATTTTTGAAATGTATCCATGTTGATATCTGGTAGAGTGAGATATCACTTAGGTTTTGCTTTTCAGAATTTATTAACTATTTCTGACATTCTTCTTCATGGATTTTAAGATAAATTTATCTCATCCTACCAGAAAACTCTGTTGTGAATTTGGTTCCCCCACTGCTGCCAAAGGGCCCGGGGAGGCAGCTGGACCCAAGGGAGAGTGTACTCCCTGGGTGAGCTTTGACCATGGCACCTGGAGGGAGGATGTTCCCTCTCTACCCCTCCCTCAAATAGACTGTCCTGGAGCTTTAAAAAAAAAAAAAAAATCATAGATTAATGTGTAGGGAATTGACAGTTTAATTAATACTGTCTTTTTACCCATGATACTTTCCTTGTAAAAATATCTCTTCATTTAGTCAGGAACTCTCTTATGCTCTTCAGTAATGTTTTATAACTTTCTTCAAAGGTTTTACATATTTTTATTAAATATATATGTATAAAAAAACTTTATGGTTTTTTATTATTGTGAATGAGGTCCATTTTTTCTATTCCATTTTCTAATTTAATATTACTGTTTTATAATAATTCTAATTCTTTTTTATTTTAATCTTATATATAGTTACCTTTCTGAGATCTCTTATTAGTGTTTAAAACTTTTGTTTATAGATTCTCTTTGTTTATTGAATCTCTTCTCATCTTCAAAGAGGGAACATTTTATTTGTTTCTTTCCTTTTTGATTCTCTTATTTCTTTTCCTATTTTGTTTTGTTTGCTGGGATCTTCAGTTTTCCAGAACCTCCTAGAATAAAATCGGTTTCTTTTTTTCCCCTTATATCCAATTAATGCAATCCATTTCCCACAACTGTTGATACACACTACTGTCATTGCTCAATTTTATGTATTTTTGTTATTTTCATTGTGATTTCCTCTTTAATCTATTGGTTAGTTAGTAATGCATTAATTTTTGAAAATAAGGGTTTGGGGGGGACTAACTTTTTAATCATTAAATTCAAATTTAATTACCTTTTCAGCAGATATAATTTAGCCAAGTCCTGAACAGAACCTTTGACAGCTTTATAGAGCTGGAGGACAAGGTTTAGAGACCAGGGTCCACCAAAGGTGGGAACTCTTGCAAATGTCCCAAGCTTTGAGATGGGACACTAAAGGGCTATACCCTAGGAGTTAATGTGGAATGAAAGTAAAACAGCTCTACATTACTATATTTCACCTTCAAGTTTACTTCACTGGCCTAAAAATTCAATACCTGAAATTGGACTAAGGTGATCCTGGACTCCTAGTTTCCCAGAATCAAATCAGAATCCTCTCTGGAGAAAGTTAACCATTTTCATATTCAGATTATTTATAAAGCAGTTTTTCAAGTAGTATGGCACATAATGGGAGATACTCAGTCACATAAGTACACATGACAACATAAATGGGAACCAGTAGAAACTGTAGAAATAGACTTAAAGGGGCTCTGGTTATTGGAACTACTAAACAGAATTTTTATAATCACAGTTTATTCAAGATGTTAAAAAAGAAGATTGAAACTCTTCAGGGAACTTATTTGAAAAAAGAATCAAATAGAAAATCTACAAGTGACAAATACAGTAATTGAAATTGGATGGATTTAACTCAACAGATGTATTTAATAGCAAGTTAGACATTACTGAAGAGAGAATTAGTGAGAGATAGATGAGAAGAAAATATCTAGAGTGTAACAGAATAACAAAGAATAACAAAACGATGTAAAATATGAAGAGAGAGTAAGAGATAGAGGATGCAAGTTTAAAGAAATAATACTTGAGAATATTCAAAATGTTGAAATGTATCCAGTCATATATTTAAGAAGTCCAACAAACTGTAACCAGGAGCTTACTAAATACCAGAGTTAAAACTCCTAATAACCAAAGTTAAAAAAAAAATCTTAAAACTGGGTCGAGAAATAAGGCACATTATCATTGAAAATAGCTGAAATTTGAAATTTGACATCACCAACACATCTGCACTGCTGGAATTATTAAAAGAAAGTTATTCCGGATGGAAGAGTGGAAAAGGAAGGAAGGAAGGGCAATGAAATTGTTCATATGTGGATATATCAGAATGAACAGAAACTGTATAAAACAACAGCAATGTCTTGTGAATTTTAAGATATATGTAGAATTAAAACAATGTCAGTAATATTCTATATGTCAGAAGGGGAGAAATATAGATAGTGTTGCAAAGTTTTTGTATTTTCCAGGCAGCAATTAATCACCAAGGGGGCATGTGTTTATGTAAGATAATCATTAATAGTATAAGAGTATTCAACTTCCAAGTTGCCAGGGGAAAAATAATGAAGAATAAGTACTAAATCAATTTAAAAGAATACAAAATATGAGAAGAAAGGAATGTACAGTGATTAAGAAAATTAGCATTCAGTAAGATGATAGACTTAAACCTAAATATATTAGAACATACATTAAATGTAATCAATCGTAATCAAATCAATGTGGTATCTGTGCAGAGATAAACACATACATCAGTGGAGCAGATTAGAGAATCCCAAAATAGACCCTTAGATATTTGGTTTCCTCAAAGGCAACAAGATAATTCAGTCGGTAAATGGTGTGTGACCAATTGGATATATGTACAAAAATAACAAAAACAAAATGTGACTCCTATCTCAATGCACAAAATTAACTCAAGGTAGATCATAGGCCCAAATGTAAAAGCTAACATTCTTAAGCTTCTAGAACAAAACATACAGGATTATCTTCATGACTATGAGTGGCAAAGATATCTTAGAAAAGACACACAAAAAGTACCAATAATAAAATTAAAGAATTGCAACATTGGACTTCATCAAAATTAAATTTTATCACTTCAAAAGACAGCAGAAAGAAAACGGAAATACAAGCCATTAATGAGAAGGTGTGACAAGAACGTATAGCAGTGGGAACTCTCCTTTAGTGTTGGTGGGAGTTTAAAATTGTTACAAACACTTTGAAAAATTGTTTGACAGTATCTACTAAAGCTAGAGATTTGCATGTCAGGTGACCCAGAATTCCACTTCTGCATTTATACGCATCAGAAATGTGTACACATATGCACCAGGAAACATGTGCAGGAATGTTCACAGCAGCATTATTCTCATTGCAAAAGACTGGAAACAGTTCAGATGTTCATCAATAGGATAGATAAATGCGGAGCATACTTATACAATAGAATATACTATGCAACAATGAAAATGAATTAACCTCACATAAATTAACAGAGGTGACTCTCACAGACATATTATTGAGTGAAAGAAGACAGATGCAGAAGAGCACACACTGTGTGGTTCCATTAAAATAAAGTTTATGAACAGGCAAAGCTAACCTATGGAATTTAGGGGTACATATTTGGGTGGTAAAACTATAAAGAAAAGCAAGAAAGTGATAAAGATCAGATTCACCTGCGAGAGGGAAAGGGTGATGATCAGATAGAGTGCCTTTTGGGGTCCCAGCAGTGTTCTATTTGGTGACCTATGTGGTTACATGGTTTTGTCTTAAGCATGATAAAAATTTTAAAAGGTGAATGTGTTATGGCAGGATTAAATGTTGATATCTTATGTAATGAAGGCATGTTACAAAAAATGTTTAAAACACAATTTTTGAAATTTTACTTTTGTGTATAGACAGACACAAAGACACACACACATCAGACACAGAGTAAAAAACACAGGAACACAGATGGACACCTATGGATTTTACACAGAATATGTACTATTTTATAACTAGGAAACTTCATGAAACATTATATAATAAAATTAACACTTATGGAGGGTGTTGTCCTCTGTAGAGAAGGTTGATTGGGTTTATACCTGTGTTGTTCAGGGAAGGATTTAAAGTTGCTCTGTATACAGTAAATAGCATTTGAGCGAAAGACACATTTACAGTCACATAGAGACATTTCAGACAATGGTGTGGTTATTAACAAAATACACCTTAGCTGCAGAAAGAATAATGGAAATTACCCAACAATTTTTTAATCCTTGACTGTTTACTGTAGGAAAATTTTTTTATATAGTTAATTAAAGGAAAACTGTGTTTTGAGTTTTTTTTAAAGGGAATATTGTCTAAGGCCATAGAATTTGATCAAAACTCTTGACCTCCTGTGACTTCAATTTTCTATCAAAAAAAGCAAGAATGCCCACCTTTCAGGGTTGTTTGGAGTATAATGTAACATATAAATGCTTAACCTTAAGCAACAGGTATTAGCACACATTAGAAGGGCAGATTAGCATGGGGATTAAGGGCTTGGGTTCTGGAACTGGACCTGGATTTCGATTTCCAGTTCTACCACTTACCTAGTTCTTTAATTGTGTACTTTCCTTAGCTTCTCTTTCTCCATTTCCCCATCTTTAAAATAAGGACAATAATAGTACCTACCTCAGAGGATTGCTATGACGGTAAAATAAAGGGCACAGTATAGTGTGTAGCACAAAGTAGGTGTTCATATAACTCTTAGCTCTTGCTGTAGATAGAGCTGTTTTGGATGTGACTTCAGTTTGTCAGCAAAATTAGTTAAGTGCCTGGGACAGTAACTACTTTTTTTGTATATATAAAACATGAGTGTAACTTATAAGAATTTTTTGTGATAATTGATTACTTCTAAACTTAATGGTGCTATCTATATAGTCATGTGTGGGAATATTTGCTACCATCAGGCATAAAATGTAGTCTATATCCTCAATATGAAGTTGGAAATTAGAAAGAAGAAATGGGTGTGGAGGGTATGATAGATACATTTTTCTCTATTTCTTCAATTTAGTTTATATATTTTTTTCCTTTTTTCTCCCCAGTAATTTCCCAGAATATCAGTAATCTCTCATGACTCTTCCCACTTCACATTGTTATTTTCCTAAAAAAAAAAACAAAGTTAATAGTACTGCTGTACCAAGCCTTGGTGTCTTATTGAATTCCATTTTGATTTTAGAGGGGAAAAAGAGGCTCTATGTTTCAAATTTGTATGTATGGGTGTGGGAGGGAGTGAGAGAGGGAAGTGATTGCTTTTATGGAAAACCTTCCTTGACTAGTGCCCTGAATCACTGACCACGTACAGCCAATATTTTATTGTATTCTTTCACGGGTTTAGAGAAGTTGTACCTTGTGAGGTCTGCAAGCCTAATGCTTTGTAAGAGTATCTTGCTTTATCTTCTTAGGTTGGTTTACTGCTTCCCGAATTCTAGAAGTAATATTCATTTTGTTCAGAGGATTTCAAGCCCATTAGAGTGTAGACATTGACACATCATAGATGCTATAGCAAAAGGAGCTTGAAAGTTGAATAGAAACATTTATTTCTTTATGGTCTTTTTCAGAAGTTGGGCACTTGAAAGAGGAAGAACTTAAAGTATAAAGTGTAGTATCTTCTTCCTGAAGGTTCTACTTGCTTTAAGTCTCCACCTGGGAACATCAAGACTTCCCTCTTGTAAGAATGTTGCATTGCAGCTAAGTCTGTGCTAAGTTCTGCTCTTAGTCTTTGCCACACCCATTCAACCCCCTGATGTTCATTTTCTCTAATATCCTTCAGGTTGTTGAGTATCTTAGCTGGATGGGTGTGGACACGCGTTGAGTTAAATACTATATGGGGCACTGGTTTGTTGCCTGTTTATGTACCTGGCATTTGAAGTTTTGAATGCAATATAAAATGAGGGTAATCAGTACCCCATCAATGTTTAAAATCTGTATGGAAAAGTCATTCACAGATAGCAATTTATGATCTCTAGGCACATCAGTTTAGTGACACAGTGACAGACAGAGGAACAATTTTAAGGAAGCCAAATACAGTAGCTGCCAGCTAGGAAGAGAATTAGAAAGTATAAAAATGGACAGCCCCTTCCAAGTATTGCATCCTGTACAGGTGCCATCGTGATAGGCCACCCTGTCTCCGAGCCCTCCCTCGATCGTGTCTCCTACTTCCTGGGCACATAGGAAATAGAAACCTTTCCTTCCTCCCTCCCTCCCTCCCCCCTTCCTTTCCCCCCTCTCTTCCTTCCTTCCTTCCTTCCTTTAAAAAAAAAGGACATGTGTTATTACTCAAAAGAAGTATGGAAGGTAGTCACTTCAGTTCATGGTCTTGAGCAGCTCAACAGTGTCCTCAAGGACCCAAGCTCCTTCCGTCTCCTGTCACATGTCCTCAGTGTGTTGGCTTTGTCCTCATGCTTGTTTGCTTGTTTCCCCATTGCTGCAACATGACTACTGCTGCTCCATAAAGCCATTTGTCACACAACTCAGACAAGGTTTTACATAGCTAGTGTAGGAGTCTACTCACATGCTCTTCTTTTCTCAGATACCTGCAGGGTGAGGAGCTTAATATGGGAGGGTAGCATGGGAAAAAAACACAAAATGATCTTTGAAGAGACTTTGGGCATTTGTGCAAAGTAAGTGACTATATTTTTGAATATATAAATGGAAAACACATGTGTGCTAAGTGACAAGTGTATGCTCCAAAGTCTTGAAATATGTGAGGATTCAGGGTATGATTTACTTCACTAAATCCCTAAAAAATATGTGAGCACTTGACAATGTTCTAATTTTTTGCTTTTTCGCATGTATATGTTGAAAGTTTCCTCTAAATCAATTCCTGTCCACTTTAATGTTTTTATTTTGGAGGCATATTTTCCCATACCCATGACCTCAGGACATTGTGGATGCTCAGTGAAAACTGCTCATGGACTGACTGTGATGTTTAAGATAAGCCTTTTAGTTACGCAGAATCTTCTCTTTTCTTCCTCTCTAGCCAGAAACCATATTCTTTGTGAACCTAAGGAATGTTGAATTTAAACCGTAACTTCTGTGGCTCTTGCCAATCAAATCAAACAGTAGGGGAAACTGCAGTGGGGGGCCAGGTAGAGGTGGTGAGTTCTTTGAAGCTAGACCCTCGAGGTCATGATTTCTCCACTCACCAGTCTTTTGCCTTGGGATCCCTTCTCAGAATCCACACACTGGAAGAGAGTAACAAATAATACACACTGGGGTCAGTGTCTTAGTTGCACTAAAACTACTCTCCCATTCTTTATGTTGTGAGGCTTGTTCACAATGCTTAGCACACACAGGAAGAGAGCGTTGACTGACAAACTACCTAGCAAAAATCAGTTAGTTCTCTACAGCTTTGTCTGGTCAGCCAAACCCAAAGCCTTTTGGACCCAAGTCTGTCTTTCTATTTTACTATGGTAAGTCATTTTCTCTTTTTAGCTCTAGCCAGGTTTTGCCCCCAGTGTAAGCTGAAATTTCCTCTCTAACCCTCTTGGCCGCTGAGAAAGCATGTTGCTCCATAGGCTATGTCCATGGTTTTAGCTGAATTGAATTCTAAGCTGTTTAAGACAGTTTCCTGATTGAAGGCATTATCTTGTCCTCAGTTTTTACAGTGCTCTCAACTCTTGACCAACTTCTCACATTGAACTGTTTATTCTTGGGCTTATTCCTTCTGCTGTCTGTTAGTCTTCCCTTTCTGAGCGTCTACCATTATCCCTTTGTTTTATTCAGTTTAGCTTCCTCCTCATTAGTCATTGGTCCCTGACTTGCCCATTACATGCACATTTATTTCCATCATATTGTTTGAGACCAAGAGACTGACATTTTGCCTTCCATTAATTGGTTAACATAAATATATTTTGCTGTGCAATGAGGAGGGCTGTATTTATTGTACATAAATATCTAACATAGTGACTTATTCAGTAGTTTATAAAGATTTGGGTTTAACTTTGCCATTTTTTTTCAGGAGTTGGTTGTCAGCAACCCTACTAGGGTATGTGATTTGCATGTGAAGCTCAGGCAAGCCAGGCATAATAGGAAGATTTTATACATAGAAATGGCTTTTTCAAAGGTGGCTTCCATTTTTAGAGACATTGAAAAAGTTATAATGGATTTATAATTTTATTCAATCATTTCTCAGTACTTTTGAGTCATTAAAACAGTCCTTTAGTAATTATTGGTTTTCCTTGATAAACATTTATGGTGTTTTTTTTAAACATATTCTTTTGTAATCTAATAAGAGTGGAAAGGGGTTAGAAGCCAAATCTGTAATGATATGCAAGAGATGACAGTACTGACAGTGAGTAAAGAAATATGGTGTCATTGCTTTTATTTCATACTCTCCAAATTACCTGTGATGAGCTTAAGCAGTCTCATTCATGAATAGAAAAATTTTAATTATTCACAGTGCTTTGGTGTACTATAAAAGCAGAATTATTAACACTGTAATTTGTTCGGATAGCATTTGGTAGGAAAATATATCAGAAATAATTAATTGTTTTCAAGATAAGATAAGGCAGCTGTATCTACAGGGGGCAATCAAAAAGAATAGTAGTGGGCCATTGATTGCTTTTTAGAGAAAAAAAATTCTGTTCCATTTCTAAATGTTAACAATTGTAAGAGGAAAATTCCCACTTGGGAAGAATGTGTTCCAGGTTGCTTCATTTCCAGGTGTTTGACATTGCATGGAGTCTTAGATGAATAAGGCTTATGGCAGTCTTAGGGATTGCTGTTCTCAAGGACCTCAGCTTTCTGCTATGAAAGCTTCTATTTTCAAAGTAGGCCAGTATCAGTGGGAATGTTCCAGTGGTCTCTGTGGTACTTCTAGTGAAGAGCAAAGTTTCCCCCCTTGAATCTGAGAGACCTACAGAAGAGGATACCTACCTGCTAACAAAATAAATTTCAGAATGTTGCCAGTGAATGAATTGCATTTTCTACTGTTTATGGGATTTGACTATCATTTATCAATGGGAATAAACCTTGCCTCTTTTGGTCCCTTTTAACATACCTGCATGGTACAGATATGATTTATAATCATTCTAAAGTTTAAGAAAATCCAAATCATATGATAGTTAGCTTTGAGACCATCCATATTTTCCCCTTTCCCTTTTTCTGTCTCCTTGACCTAGCAGCAGGAAGCCTTTGTTTGAGGTGTTCATCTGGAACAACTTTTCCACACTTGTTTTCATGTTCTGTTAGATTACAGGGCAGCAGGCCTACCTTTGAAGCTCCTTTCTCTTTTGTTTCTTTGCCGTGCACTCCAGTAATTAACTTTGTCCTTCTTTTATTTGTTCCAGTCAATCGCAGGCCACTCTGCTGAGCATCTTCTCCCAGGAGTACCAGGTTAGAAGTTTTCTCCTTTGTGAGGGTTGACAGGTGCCTAATTGAATGATGAATGTCCCTTTATTTCTTTGTAATTGAACTGCCAGCTCTCTGATTGGGTTGGAGGATATTCTCCTTTCCACATCGAGCACCGCCTGCGTCTCAGTGGAGGCCTGCCAAGCCTACCCATCCATCTGTCTAATAACATCTAGCCTTTGCTTATTTGGTGGACCTGTAATAAATTATGCTAAACCATTATTATTCTGACAATAATAATTTCCCTGTGTTGCGTGGTTCCATGTGCTAAATGTTTGCTGACTTGCACTGTCAGTGCCGCTTTCCATTGCTGACAGAGATGATGATAAATGACCATTGCTGGAGTGGCAGAAGGCAAGAGAGGCAGAAAATGGAGTCATTTATCATGAGATGACAGGTGTCAGTCAAGTGGCAAGTCTCTATGGAATTACTTTTGTAGTTTTCAAATAAGTTGTTTTTAAGCAATGTTCTTCCTGGTTAAAAATGGCAATTGGATTGTAAAACTAGAGTGCGGAGGACTTAGATGGAATTGAATTGAGGGAAAATTAATACAAAGGTTGAAACAGGGAACAAGTTTTTCTTTGCCCTCTACAACCCTAAGCAAACTTAATTTAGATTCAATTACTATGACCCTGTTGGCTTTTACATATACACTGTACCTTGTGGTACAGTCTGGAGACATCCCAGCCACGCAATAGAGATTAAAATGCATAGGTTCATAGAGTAGAAGGGAAAAAAGATCTACCACCACCCAAATCCCCAAACTATTATTCGGTTTGCCCTTTATGTTAGACATTGGGATCAAGAAATGTGTCATTTTTGTTCTTGAACCTGATCTGTGACACAACATAAAAATCTTTTTTATTTTGTTTCAGAAACATATTAAGAGAACACATGCCAAACATCATACTTCGGAAGCGATTGAAAGTTATTACCAGAGGTATGACCTGCCTGTCCCACTAGAGGGTATCATAATACCTATTAATTGTAATAATAATTATGAATAAATTAGATTAATAAATTGATTTTCTATATAACATTCCAAGGCATCTTGTTTTAAGTTTCTTATTTAAGACTTCAGGTATATTTCTTAAAATTTCTCAAATACTCTGTTGTATGGATTTAAAGAATATGGTGAGACCATATTAATTTACATGTGTGTGAAATCTTTACTATGTAAGAAATTGTTCCAGTATTAGAAAATCTCAGTTGGATGCTTGAAACTGATTGTAAGCGCATATCTTGGATAGATGCGTATGTTCATGCAGACGTATATCTACACGTATATGTGAAAGTTCTCAAACCAATTTTATTTCTTATTTAAATCAGCAAGTTGAAAAGTATATTAGAAAATAAGATTAAATTTTGGTACAGTTGTATTTTGCATCGTAGGTATTGGGTTAGCCATTTTAGAAAGGCAAAAAAAGATATAAATCAAGTAAGGACATATAGAGACACATAATAATGTACAGCTGTCAGATTTTAAGAGGGGTTTATATTTTTAAAGGAACGTCTTGAGTATTGAATCAATAACATGATGTTCAGGAGATATTCTAATTTCAGCCTAATTTATTATAGTTCCAACCTCTTGTTCAAAAACAAAAAGAATCTTTAAAATAGCTCCTTTTTTAAAAAATTAAAAAAAATTTGGCTTTGTAATATGAGTGAATAACTTATAATGGTAAATGGTTATGGTTTGCATTAGAAATTATTGGTTGCTTTCTTAAATATTTTAAGGGCATACTGGAAAGGAAAACAGTTTGAAATATGCTCTTAAATTATTACACATAAGATTGACAGAGCAATCTTTCTGTGGTGAGAGTGACACCACTGATTTTAGATGAATGATTTTTATGCACGAAAATTCTATGAATTAAATGAATATGCAGATAAAATATTGGTATTATGTTTCTGTAAAGTCTTTTTTTTAAGAATTGAGTGTTTATTGAAAAGTTATTGAAGTTAGATTTTTTTAAAAGTATTCATTATGCCATAGTGGTAAAAGATATATTCTGTTTTGAGTAGAAGTATCTGTTAAAGAAATATACATGCATACACAAACACACACACACACTTTTATATCTAGGAGAGTTACTCTTTAAGAAGCCATTGTAGGGCTTCCCTGGTGGCGCAGTTGTTGAGAGTCCGCCTGCCGATGCAGGGGACACGGGTTCATGCCCCGGCCCGGGAAGATCCCACATGCCGGAGCGGCTGGGCCCGTGAGCCATGGCCGCTGAGCCTGCGCGTCCGGAGCCTGTGCTCTGCAACGGGAGAGGCCACAACAGTGAGAGGCCCGCATACGGCAAAAAAAAAAAAAAAAAAAAAAAAAAAAGAAGCCTTTGTAAAGTTTGAAGTGATTTATTCAAAAGTAATAATCTCCTCAGTGAAACTAACATTTAAATTAAAGTTATCATCTAAATCATACATATAAAATTGAGAAAGGCCTATGAAGTGCTGTGAAGCCAACAACTGCTTTGGCAACCAGACTCTCCACTGAAATACTGAAAAGTGGCTCACGTGTCAAAAAATACATTCTTATTTATAAAATTTATAGTCTTAGGCTTCCATATAAAAGTATGATTCTATTTCAGATTTTAAGGCCCAGTTAACATCAACAAGGGAAAATAAAGCATTTCCTAGAAATTTGGAGATTTGCTAACAGGCCATGGGCTGCCCTCTAATAATCATTTTTTTCATAGTAAAAAAGCCGTTTTAATTAGATGATTTCTAAGATCTCTAAATGCTACTTTTAAAAAATTTACTTTCATTAAAAACTATATTTGAGGGGCTTCCCTGGTGGCGCGGTGGTTAAGAATCCACCTGCCAATGCAGTGGACACGGGTTCGAGCCCTGGTCTGGGAAGATGCCACATGCCTCAGAGCAACTAAGCCCATGCGCCACAACTACTGAGCTTGCACTCTAGAGCCCACGAGCCACAACTACTGAGCCCACGTGCCACAACTACTGAGCCCACGTGCCACAACTACTGAAGCCCACATGCTTAGAGGCCGTGCTCCACAACAAGAGAAGCCACCGCAATGAGAAGCCCACACACCACAACGAAGAGTAGTCCCCGCTCACCGCAACTAGAGAAAGCCCGCGCACAGCAGTGAAGACCCAACGCAGCCAAAAAATAAAATAAATTAATTAATTTTTTTTAAAAAGTATGTTTGATTTCTGAGGTATAAACATACTTTATTGGATTACCTGGTTAGTTTAGGCCAAAAACAAAGATCTTTAAGTATGGTTACTCGAACAGTTGATTGGGTAATAATGAAAATATAGAAACATATTTGTATTTCTTTAAGTTTAGTTAAATGTGAGAACCTCAATTACTTCGAGGAGTCACAACATTTGAAACACAATCTTGAAGTTAGGCTGTGATGGACCGTTTAATAGGAAAGCAGTCTGACTGGTTTCTTACTTTACCACCCCGCTTCCTGACTTTTCTGCCCTGCACTTTGTGCTTGTAGACGGGCTGTGTTGTTACCTTTCAGATGATTTGACCTCACAGATCTCTTGTTCTAAATGTGCAGGTTGAATGTCCCTGTATTCTCTGTGGTAAATTGGCCTTGAAAGGTTTTTGTTTCCCAGCTGATTAGAATAAAGGCAAAATTATATCAAAACATACTTAAGCAGTTTGACAATCTCAACAATTTCTTCCTTTTTTTTCTTTTATAAAAGTAATACATGCATATTGTGAAAATTAAGCACTTTCTTTTTTTTTTTTTGCGGTATGCGGGCCTCTCACCGTTGTGGCCTCTCCCGTTGCGGAGCACAGGCTCCGGACGCGCAGGCCCAGCGGCCATGGCTCATGGGCCCAGCCGCTCCGCGGCATGTGGGATCTTCCCGGGCCGGGGCATGAACCCGTGTCCCCTGCATCGGCAGGCGGACTCTCAACCACTGCGCCACCAGGGAAGCCCTAAGCGCATTTTTAATGGTATAAAAAAGAAATGAATGGTATAAAAAAGAATGAATATAAGCCCATAATTGTGGCACCCATAGATAACCACTGGTGTTTTTCATTCCAGTCTTTTGTCAATCCATTTTTACATAGATGAGGTCATCCTATATATGCAACTGTGAATTCTGAATTTGATACTTGGAAAAATACATATGACATGATATTATTTTGAAGAGAGCGTTTTGTAAACATTTTTATTTTATTACTTCATATGAAGGTATCATAATTTACTGAATTATTCCTCTGTTGAACATATATGTTTCCAATATTCTGATATAAATAATACAGTGATACATAGTTTGGTGCATAAGTCTTTGCATTTGAATTAGTTTCTTAATATTTCTGTAGATGGAATTACTGGTGTAAACAATAAGCATTTAATGATTTTATTATATGTTGTCAAATTACCATCTAGAAAGATAGTAATGGTTACATTTCTACTAGCAATATCAGAGAATTCCTGTGTCTCTGTATTCTTGCTAGCATTGAGATGTTCTCAATTCAGAATTTGAAGTCTGTATTAAAGACCATACAATCCACAGCGTGATTCCATCATGGTTAACTGAAACTTCAAAGTATCCAAACAACAGTAGAAAATGTTTTCCTAAGCTTTTGAATTACTGAGGAAATTTCCTCAGTTCTTCATGTTGTGTGTGTAGAGACACAGCTTGTTCATGTTGAAAAGAACTCTCTATTCTTTCCCACTGTACTAATGGCATTTTAGTTCTAAACAGGAAACATACTTGGTAAAATTTATTTAGATTTATCTAGATCAGTGCACATGGGCATATATGTGCACACGCACACATACACAAACACACGCAAGTTGGTCAAGTTTACAAGTTTCCTCATCAATAGCAAAGTTTAGAAATACTGTCTCTCATCTCCTCCTGTCTCTCAACACACACTGTTTGAGGGGCCAGCTTTATTAGCTTTGCAGAATCAGACCAGTTGGATTTTATTCAGATGTTCACATGGAAAAAAGGATAGTTCAAATATGTTACTGATATCACATGATACAGATAGTTTCTAAAAATTCGAACCACTTTTTTGTTTAAGTAGCACCATTTACTTTGCATTCACTGTGTCCCATCTACTATGCTAGGAACCAAGTATAAGAATCACAATACCTGTCCTCAGCTGCTCTGTTTAGTGGGAAAATAGTTGCATGCATGGAGATGGATTCCAGAGATTTTTGATATAGAATCAACAAAGGTGGTATTCAGATGTAAGCTTAGTGAAGAATTTTGGTAGATTTTTGAAGTTTTACCATTATAGTTGTTATAAAAATATTAAGATTAAATAAGTTTGTCTTATATTTAAAATCAGTACATATTATTTTTAATCTTAGATGCTAATAGATCTTACACACTCAAAAAACGTCATAAAATGGACCTTCTGGGAAGATCTTTTAAGGATGGTTTCACCCACGAGATATACATTTGTTAGTCCTCCTATGGCAAAGCTGGAGGATGACATACAGTCTATGCAGAGTAATTTCAATTTGCAAATAGGCATCAGGAAGGCAGCCCAGGTCACCTTAATGTAGTGTTCAGGATTACATTTTTATATCCCACTTACAATTCAGATCTTTGCTAAGGACGTGCCGGATGAAGGTTCAACATTGATTTGTGTAGCCCTACCCCAAGGAGAGAGAAACAACCCATTATAACTGTGTGAATAGTCTATGCTGTAAGTTTGCACAAGATGTTTTGAGGATGGAGAGAAGGGTAGCATTAGGAATTTCTGATTATGACCTTACTGAATGTTTTCTGTAATTATCATGCTCCTTTGATTGCATATCTAAAAATTTGAGTAAACCTGATCTGTCACTTGATATGGGGGACAGTTAAAGTTCCCAGAAAGGACAAATGCAACTTCAGATTAATTTTAACTTAATTTCTTTTCCCTAGCACTTCTGAAGTGTTATAAGGTATAGGTGGGAAACAAATTGGGGAATAAATACAGTTAGAAGCAGGTCTACCCTTTTCAGCATTTGAGGACACCTCAGTAGGCTTTGGGAGATCAGCGGTCCATTTCAGAGATTTACTGCTTACCAGCTAGGGGAGCCCAGATGGGTTTCATCAGTACTCTGGAGTTTGGTTTCTTTATATGACCAACTGGGAAGAGTAATCAAGCTCATAATTAGGAATTTCCACTGTATTAAGTATGAACATGCTTCAAATATTATATAGACTATACACATACAGGGCGCTAATGTTGTCATTTGACCAACTCCTGTTGCTTTAAACTTAATAGAAGTGTTCTATTGGTCATTACCAGGATTGTGATTGATGCAGCATTTATATGAAACCATATAATTTGGACTCAAAATGATAGCTTCCGGGCACAGGCAGTGATCTGGGGTCTAGCTGTTCTCTTTCATTCTTTCCAAATTAACCCCTGAGAAGAGGTTCTGCTCTGGTCTCACTAGAGCCTTTCCCAGTCCTCAGATAGCCCAGGCACATTCCTGACATTTGCACTTACTGTTCTCTTGCTGGGAATGTTCTTTCTCTCTTGGCTTGCTGCTTTCCTTCTTGTGGGTTTCTACTTCAGTGTCACTTCCTTAGAGAGGGGCTTCCTGACCAACCCATCTAATTTATATTATATTGTAGCATATGTCATTACTTTATGTATTTACTTCTCTTTTTCTTCTCTGTCTCTTCACTGTTATATAATCTCTATGATGGCAGGAACCAAAGAAGTTTTGTTCCCTTCTGCTTCTTCAGAACCTGGAATAAGGCCTGACAACTAGTTAGCTCTCAAAAATATTTGTGGGATAAATGAATGTTAAGTAGAGAGTTGTAAAGATATACTATTATCAATATAGGCTTAAATACCCTGACCCAGAACCAGAATGCTTAATGAATGTGCGCTCTGGTTAGTTGCTCCGACTTGACGAAACTGATTGTTCCTTGAACAGACCTATCAGTGCAATGGAAGTTGTGTAAGTTGACATGAAGTTCTTAGCTGACCTATTTCCCAGGGATCCTTCTCTAAACCACACTTGTCTTGTTTGTTTTTATTTTGTTTTTCCCTTGCTCCTGAAATGACAGTACTTATTTCCCAGTTAGATTCCTAAACAATTTATTCAAGAAAGGGCCAATAGATGAAAATGGATTTATTAGAATTACTTTGAAGTTATAATGATCCTGAGACTTTCCCCACCTTAAATTATTTGATTTTATTGCACTTCATTTATTGGAAATCATACATCTTTATAAGCATACCTGTGAAATAATGTAATTTAATTTAGTATTTGCTTCTGGCAGTTACAGGGAAGACCTCACCTGTTGACTTTGATTTTTACTATCAAACAAATGTTGTTAGTTTATTCAATCAAACAGTATACTATAGAGAAAATGTTCACACTTAATTTTATTTTCTTGCCTAAAATGGCTTTTTAAAATTATTTAATTACTCATTTATTAGAGAAAAAATCATGTATTCAATATTACAATATAATCACCTATTATAAGCCAAGAACCGTGGTAGGCATAATAAATTGAATAAAATGAAATTCTTCTACCTTCATGAGGCTTTCAGCCTTACAGTCAGGTTGGGTTTGAGGTGGACAAGTAACTCAGCAGATACAGTGTTCTGGGCTAAGTGATGGAGAGATGAACAAGGTGCTCCTGGATTGCACATAAGGGATACTTAATGTTCTCCCAGGTCATGGTGGATGAAAAAGGAGACATACAATCTGAATCAGGAGTTATCCAGGTGAAGGGCTGGAGTGGGGAACAGTGACTAGAGATGAGGCTGGCTGAAGAGAGTAGGTAGGAACCAGATTATGAAGATCCTTATGAGAATTTTTAAGTGGTTATAATTTAATCTTGAGATTTAATGTGGGGCTTTTGAAGTGTTTTAAGGAGGAGAATGGTATGTTCAGATTTTTATTCTAAAAAAAATCACTGGCTTCCATGTCTAGGATGAATTTGGGGAGTTTGTTTTTTTGTTTGTTTGTTTTGCAGGGTTAGGGGATGAGGAGAGCTGGAGGTTATGACAGAAATCCAGAGCAGATAAGATGATGGCTTGTATTACCTATTAAAGGTGTGCTGACCCACTGATGAAAAGTCTGTTCCATTTTTTTCCTAATAAGGTGTCAACCAATCCTATGAACTAAAAGTAAATAAAAAATGATATGCTTGCATGGATGCGTTTTTCAGGAGTAAACTTATTTCCTTCCCATGAGTGGCTGTGGTATAGATAAAGCCAGGGTGATAGGGATAGTTCTTTTCAAAATCACCTCTGTGTTCACTTTACATGTTAGGAGGTGAACACAAGGGAGACCTGTGTACTCAGACCTCCTGTCCCCAACTTCAGTTAGTTAGTTGCCAGTGGTTTTGAGGTAAGTTGTTTTTGTTATTCTTTTCCCTTCAGTGCTCTCCTATGACAGTAGCATACCTTAACTAGAGTTGAGCATGGCATTTGCCCAGGAGAAACATGTACACACAGAGGATGCTGACAAGTCTATGCTGGCCTTTTCTTGTCACTGCATTACCACTTGGCTTTGTCTTGTCTAGGTATCTGAATGGAGTGGGGAAAAATGGAGCTGCCCCAGTACTCCTGGAGCTAGCCAATGAGGTAAAGTTATTGTTATTATTTTATTTAAACTTACATAAAACCTAAGGGGCCTATCTAGAGTAGCTTTGCTTAGAATTATAATTAACCTTAAAAAAAAAGATTTTGAAATGCAGAGCAGATAAAACATTTTATCTTAGATGCAGTAGACATTTAAATTGCTCCCTGGTCTCTTTGTACTTTTAATAATTGGACCAAGAACTTCATATATTAATAAATCAGTTAACATAATTAGTCTACTTCTTTTAAAGCACATGTGTAAACAGCTTCTTGGTTTCTTATTTTGTGGGAAATTTCAACCAAACAGCTCAGGACATGCTCTTCTTCAGATGTGTTGTCTTAATTTAGTGTGAGACATACCTGTGTCAAGTACAGAGATGTATGCCAAGAAAATCTATGCTGTCATAAAAATGAAGAGAGAAATTGTGTACCTAAAGATGTAACATTTACTTGATTCATTTGTTGTTGTTGTTGGCAAACTTTTATTATAATAAAAGAGACATGCCTTCTAGAAAAGCCTTTCTTTATATGAAGAAGCATACTCTTCTTATTAACACCAAGCATGAAGTGATTTATTGAACATATGTGTTAACTCTTATCTGCTTCTGTTTGGGGAAACAAATAGTAGTCTTACATTTAAAAAAGGAAACCCCAAAGACTTCCCATGAGTGAAGAAGCTGTAAAAAGTTCATAATAGTTGCAGAGAGCATACAGAAAAAATAAAATATTTAATTCCTAAACTTTAAAATATTTATCCACTGTAATAAGAGCAATACAGTATTTAGTCTGACTTGGAACTGCTTATGCAAACCTCATAGGGATGGAATGAAATGTACACTATTTTTGTGTTGCATTATAATGGAAAACATAGAAGCAAGGCAGAAAATGTGTGTTTGCATTAAAGATGACTAGGTACTGTGAGCATTAAGTGTTGCAGTAGCAGCGAGTTCTCCATGTTATATTAGCAAGGAAGGATGGCTTCTCTCACAGCTTCTGTCTGCTGTGCACCACTACAGTCAGCCAATGAGTAATTACCTATAAGTTACTAGAAGGTTTTAATAGTCTAGGCAATGTCTACACAATCTGATAGGATTGTTAACATATAGAATGAATTTCTCTCCTCCTCCTAGCAAAACATCTATTGATATTTTATTCTTTTTATTTTTTTTAATTTCTAGAGCATGGTGGTTTTTACATGTCTCCAGATTTCATTATTAGTCGATTCTATTAGCAACATGAAGTATCTGAGCTATAACTAATTCAGAATTTAATGATTGTCCTTTATGAGAAAGAAGAGTGTTCTTTATGAAAAAAAAAAGCATTCTTGATACAGCATCTAGAAAGAGTGTGATGCAAATGTAGTAGCCATTTTTATAGATGATATTGGTGGCATAAGTTTTATATAGTAGCAATTTATATTCATTTGAATTTTTAATAGATATTTCTGTTGAGCTTAGCTTATTTAGCTGACCTCATCTTCCATCCTCTGGTAATATGGAAAATTTTAACCCACTGACACATTTTCTCCTATATCAATAAACCTGTTATTTGCCATGAATATATAGTAGTGTTTAATCAAAGAAAAGAAATAGTTATTTAAAGATGTTTTCTCTCCTTTGGCTGTGGATTAGTACAGGGATAATAGCACTTTCTGAGGGATTGCTAATGCATTAGGGAAATTTGGGAACGACTGGTACCAGATTATGGCTTCTAAACAACCAAGCTGCCATTTTTATATGATAGTTAATACCTAAATGACATATGCTTGCATCTGGTGACAATTGATGTGATGGTAATGCTTTATGAGTCACTATATATTTAATCAGTGAAAACTGTAAAAATTGATGAGAAATATATAACATTGATATATTACAGTGTGTAGCAGCTCTCTTAAATAAGAACAAATTTGATTTGGAGGGTAGGGACTCTGTGTGGTCGTCATTGATTTTATAAATATCTTAATACTAATTTTCCTATTTCAAGGCTAAAAATGAACATTTTAGGAAATCTTGCTTTGTTAGTATAATAATAAGATCAGTCATTCTGTTCTCTCCACACAAATATTTTCAAGTGAGATTTGAAGCACTATGAATTTTACTTACATGCTAAATTCTGACATGAAACATGATGGCCCTATTTCAGAGAAAGATGGACACATGATTAATATGAAAATTAGGGAGATGCAAGTACCTGAACTAATAAGGTAGTCCTTATTCAGGCTGGACTACCTTCAGTAATTTCACCATTTTTCATATGTGTCAGCTCTGATGTGGGTTACTAGGAATAAGCAGCTTCGTGGAAAGCATTTCTTTCTACTTGGGGAATTTAAGGGCATCCGAGTACATACATATTTGAAAAAACTGTTCATACAAATGAAGCCAGCCTTTTTGTCTAGTTACTAAATCAAGATAAAATTTTGGTATGAGTACAGGACTTGAAAACCTGTCAAGAAAAAATCATGGTGATAATATATGAGGAACATTTGCTGTCTTACACCTAAGATAAAAGACTTGTTTTAAGCGAGCATTATTACTCCAGAAAAATACACACCTATTTTCTGGTGAAATTAAATCAGTGGTTAATAAGGGACCTGAGAACCAAAAAGAAGACAGTAGGTTTCCAAAAGAGTAGATGCATTTTTAATTAAAATGACTGTTAGATTGAGTATTCCCTATTTTCTGTTTGAGCCTTTATAAAAAAAATACCTCCCTGGCTTCTGTACTAGCCTAAGTAACATTTCAGATAAGCCTAAGGATGGTTGATCTTACAGTGCAGGTATTATTATTATTGTTTTTATTATTAATATCTCCGTAATCTAGATATTTTATTCTATTAAACAAGATATTTTATGTGTAAGGACCTTACCAAAATTTCAGTCAAGTCTTTAAAGATAAAAAAACTAAAATCAGTAAAATCCATATTTTTAATGGCAAAGGACGTTTAATTTAGTTTCTGAAAACAGTCGCTAACAAAAGGGATATTTATTTGAAATTGCATTCAAAACAATGTAAATATAGACAGTTGGAAAGAAAAAAGGATAGTTAGAATAAAAAAATAATATTGTCCTATCAATGGAAAAAATTGAGAAAAGCCCATTTTACAGTTTTAGATGAATATGTACTATTTTTAAGTTGTTCCATTCTTTTTCTCCAATATTATATTCAATAATTTGCCCTATTTATTTTTTTCATCAGTATAGATCATACTTGTTATAATTTTATTATGATAGAAGCCACCAAGAGTAGGAAAGATTTTAATGAATGATGCTTGTTGTGGTTGATTAAAATTGACTTCATCTTCAGCATTGACAAAATATTGGAATATCAACTGCTTGCACAACTTGACAGTTTTAATTTTCTATTTCTGTTTTGTGAAGGTGGACTATGCACCCTCATTAATGGCTCGGATTATACTGGAAAGGTTTCTACAGGAGCACGAGGAAGCTCCACGTGAGTTACCTTTTTTCTAATAGTACTCTTTTCCTCCCTTCCCCCAATTTAAAAATAATTTACTCAGCATTGCAAGTCACTTAATGAGAGCCAGATTCCAAAAGGGCTATCATGAGCAGTTAATGACAATTAAATGCAATATAAAGGACCACCCACAACTTAAATACACTTCAGAATAATGCTTTCTTCTTTGTCTAAATTCCACATTCACCACTCCATTCAGCAAAATAGACAATGTGTATCAAACTCAAAAATTGATTCATCTTTCATATATAGAACAAGATACATCATTTAAAAAACCACTGTCAGGAACTGGCTCTAAAAGAAACATTCATCCTTTTTATTTTAATTCAGCAAGACTGGAGAAATACTACTTCCAAATGCAAAAGTGAATTTCACTGGTCTTCATACAAGAAAATAAAAAATAAAAAAAGTAAAGAATAGAGCTACAGGAGGAGGTTCAAGCCTAAATTAATTTGCCACTGAAAAAATACATTTTGTTATTTTCTCTGTGTCAACTGCATGATTAAAACCGGCTGTTAAGTGAGCTCTGGGGATGTGCTCGTAAAAGATTTATGAGTAATATTCAATGTGATATTCAAAGTGAGTCATGAATATCAGGATAATTGCTCTCAGTGCTGGCTCTTTTACTAGGCAGGAGTTTGTCAACTGCCCCATAAATATTTGCCTAGTCTCATGTAAAAAAGACAATTTCATCTTCTGCATTTTTATTACCTAGTGTAATGTTTACCTTTGGAGCTTAGCTGTGGTAGAATAGGTAAAGAGCTTTGGAATATGCTTTATGCATATAATCTTCCCTGTTTGAAAGTAGAAGATAATACCTACTAAAATATCATTCAGTAGTACATGTTGGATTTTTTTTTTTTTATTTTTTGTCAGAGACTTCTCCTTTGATTTTTCTTTGAATCTGCAGTTATCAGTGACTGGTGGCCCAGTTACCTTGTGAAGGTTTCATTTGAATGAATTAAGTACTTCCCCTAAAAATTCAATATCATTTCAATAGATGTAGCCTCTAAAGTAACCTGCAGTGATGCTTCATGAGGAAATCACATGATGTCAGAATGGTATGGTTTCGATTTAATCAAGAAAGAGATTAAAGTGGATGTGTGTTATTTTCAACTTCGCCGCAGCACCGCCATTTGTCAAAGTCAACCTTCTGATTGCTTTGGACCTACTGCTATCCAGGTCTTGTCAAAATAGTAGTCAGCATAGTCAGAAGCAGGTAGACCGGCCTATAAAGAACAGTAGCCCACACAGTAAAACAGAATTCATTGACTCGTGAATTATGAAGTTAATAGGTTGATCATAAATTTTGTAGCCGTTAATTTATAACACTGGCACATCTTCAGTACATTCTTCTTTTTATTTTGTACCATTTTACATAGTAGAGTTAAACAGTGCTGAATATAATTTTGATGTATGCTGTATATCAGAATTCCTATAATTCCAATGCTAGGATTAAATGTTTTGCATGAATACACTGGAGAAGGACATGAGCATTTTTAGAAACATATCAAGGAAAGGGTATTTCAAGAATGTGGCTTCTTGGAAAGGAGGCAAATGTAAATATTGTATGCTTGAATTACACTATGATTATGTATAATCAAATAACTGTATTTTGAGGCTTTTTCTTTTAAAATTGGTTGGGTTAATGGCTGTTTTACTGTGAGTTGTTACAGAGTCAGATTTTTTTTTCCTTTAAGTAAAATCGTGACAGATATTTGATGTTATTTTTAATCATCACACTAGGCTATTGTGAAGCCACCTTTTTAACTCCATGCTTGCCAGTAGGCTGACGGCCAGTCAAAAAAACTATTTAAATATTCTTCTGGACAGAAAATCACTTTTAAAATCTTTTTATGATTAATGACCAACCATTATGAGAGGTTTATCATTTTAAAAAGTAATAGAAAATGTTAAAATTATTGCCAGATTGTAGAATTCAGTTTGCTGATGACGCTGGGTTGTCTTCCTTTCTTTTCTTTGTCTTTCTCATCCCTCTTCCTTCCTTTCTTCCTTTTTTTCTCCCCCCTTAAAGTAAAGAGCTTTAAGATACTGTGGCTTATATTCTGACACTTTCTTCCCCTTCACAGCAGCGACCTGGCTGGCCTTTGGCAATGAAATTCAATGCACATGGCTCTGCAGTCAAATCATCAAATTTCCCTGTGTGTATATTAGAGTTTTGTACTGTGTTTCCATTATGAAACAATGCGGGGATAATTGTCTTTGGTAGCAATTAGCTAACAGGTTTGTTCAGTGCTGTTGGCACAGGCATCCGTCATCCCCTTCCCTGAGCACACTTTTTGTCTAGTGTGGACTATGGGGATCAATAGAATTCTATATAGGGGAAATCACCTCGGCTTTAATGAGCTGCAAGTCTCAGCCAGTCTTGGTTTGTATTTTTAATTTTTTCCTCTTAAAATTAGAAATCAGGGGAAAAAATCCTATTCCTTTGGGAGTGGAGAGTGCTATGTACGTACTGTTGCTTCCACTGGATCAATGCTCGGTTTTAAATTGTTTTTTCCTTCTATAAAAAAGTATAGTTAATAACATGGGTCACATAAGTCGTGTGACTTCAGTAACATATTTTAAAAATATCTACTCTTAAGGAGTGCTGTTGGGTTTTTTGTGGGATAATTTTTAGAGTATGCTATGTATATTCTGCTCAGCATCTCAGTAGTTAAAACAAGACCTGAATGACTTTGATAACAGTTTTGTAGTACTGATTTTGTGGTTGCCCCTGGTTAAGTCATGTTTTACAGTCTTTTAGGATACTTTGATGTTGTACTGTTGCTCACCCTCCCAGCAAAACTAACATATTGATAGGATAGGTATTATGAAGACTGAGTTCCAGAAAGGATAAGTGACTTGGCCATGATCCTATAGTTATTACTACATAAAGCTGACCCTAGAGCCCAGACTCCAAAATAACATTGTTCAATCATATTGAATTGAGTCGTTTTTCTTCCTTCCAACTTAGTTTAGTGAAATTTACTCACGTTATGCCATTTTCTTTTCCCCCTAAAATCCTTATGGACTCTAAAGTCAGTTTGTTCTGAGGGAGAATAGTAGTAAGCATTTCTTTGGTTTTCTGTGGCCTCCAAATAGCCCAGGTGAGGCAAAGGAGGCCAATTTACAGGTGAGGAAACAGACTCTGCAGAGTTTGTAAACAGAATTGGCAGTAAAGTGCGTGTGGTGGTCTATGGTGGTACCAGTACCTGAATCCAAGACTTCCTGCTCCTAGTCAGCAACTCCTTTTACTGCATTATGGTGAATGAAGTAGCAGTTAGGATAATTTTGGGGGAAATGCTGTCAGAATAGGATTGCAGGTTTTCCTGTCACAATACAGACCTGAGCAAAAGCAGGAGATGAAGCACTCTTTACTCTCATGCCATCATGTCGAGTGATTGAGCCCTACCCCATTCAGTAGTCTTTCTTCCTAGCATGGGATATTACCAACAGCATTTTAATTAATAACAAGTAGCAGGTAGACTGCATTTTGGGCTGGTTTCTTGAAAGTGAAAGCCCTTATATTTTGAACAAATCCTGTAAATATCAACCTACATTTTTTTTCCTGTTTTGTATCATGTTTTTAATTGCACCAACAGAGAGTAAAATTGGAAAGTGATGACCAGTTATGGACTGAATCGATAAAAAAAGCCTGAGTTTTAATTCCATGTTTTATAATCTATTCCTGGGATCTCACGTTCCCATCTTAACTTGTTCAGGAAGGCTAGAGATTGTCTTTTTTTGTAATTGCTCAGTGCTCCCCAGTTTTAGTGGATGTCCTGCTCCATGTTAAGTCTTGAGTATTAAATGTGTGCACGAGTGAATGAGTGAGTGTCACACTAAGCACGGTGACTTTCTCCTAAGAGTCATACTACAGATAACCCTGTTTATGGAGATTTTCTTAAGTGGAGTAGATATGGAAATGGAAATATCCTTAAACAGGAGAAGATTATGTAAATGTTTACAGTTTTTCCATGAAAATCTTCCATGTAAAAGCTCTTTTTAATAGGGAGGCTGGCATTATAATAAAATTGTGAGCATATTGATGGTTCTTGAGTCTGAATATATGGCAAATTAAAGTTTCTGGAGAACCTTTGGGAAAATACCTCCATTCACATTAGAAACTGTTGGTTTTGTTTACTTCCTGAAGATTTTATACAGCTTTTCTTAGCTTTCTTACATATAGCAGTATATCCTCCCTGCTTTCGGATATCCCACCATTAATAGTAATATCCTTTTAAAATAAACAGTACAGTTAAACGAATTTGCAGTGAGGATGAATGTTTTGTAGAATTCCAGTTTATTCTCTTGGTTTTCCTAAGGGGATGTGCTCTTCTACCTAATATGCGTGTGATTACCCCTCCCCCCAACTGAAATAGTTTTCTCCAGTGGAATTATTAATTTTTGTTCTTAATTTCATTAAGGTCATTAAAAAAAAAAAAAACTGGTTTAGAGCTTTGGGCAGTGTGCCAGGCCATCAGTACACAGTATACTCATCTTTAAAGCTCTAACTTTAATAGAAGAAAGTGTAAAAAAGCATTCCGTACGTATTTGGATCTAAGTAGACTTTGAGTGGTCCCTTACTAACAATACTGGAATATTGATTTCTTTGGAATTCATGTTCTTCATTTTTCTGCAGTATGTCAAGAGCTATTTGAGTGCTGACTATGTTCTGGGCACTACATTAGTTGCTATAGCAGGTGGAAAGAGACATAAAACTCATAGCCTTTCCATCAAAGAATTCTCAGCTTAGTGGGATGTATGAAGCATGCACATAATAATTATCATTCTACATGTGCTTTTAGAGGCAAAAACATGCTGGAAAGGAGTCAATGGAAAGATATGTTCTGGTTTGTAGAATTAAAGAGGCTTTATGGATTGGGGGAGTATAGCTGCAGGGGAAGATAATTGAAGACAGAGAGCTGTGTGAACCAAGTATGAGGTCTGCTTAAGAAGAATCCAGAGTCACTAGCTGAAAGCTTGTGTGTACAGTCTTGGTGGGAATTAAAGCTGAACAGATTCAGTTAGAAACATATAATGGAAGATACTGAATTTGAGACCTAGGAGTTTATATTTAAGTTAGCAGGCAATGGAAAGCCATTGATGGTTCTAAATAGCAGAGTGCCAGGATCAGAGTTTTCGGGGGGGGGGTTGGTTTTTTTTTTGCATGTACGCGGGCCTCTCACTATTGTGGTCTCTCCCGCTGCGGAGCACAGGCTCCGGACGCGCAGGCTCAGCGGCCATGGCTCACGGGCCCAGCCGCTCCGCGGCACGTGGGATCTTCCCGGACCGGGGCACGAACCCGCGTCCCCTGCATCGGCAGGCGGACTCTCAACCACTGCGCCACCAGGGAAGCCCGAGTTTTCGGTTTTTTATGGCAGTACTTTTCAACAAGACAGAGGTGAAAGATATCATTTGGACCAGGTGGTAACTAGGATTCCCAGCACTTTTCTGTAACTCCCCTTCCACTCTTCCACTCAAGAAAATATATTGGAATACATTGACGAAGAGTAATATTACTATATAAATATGTAAATCAACTTTCATTTATTAAAAAAATACATTTACTTTATTAGTTATAAATTACTTGCAGTACACTTTATAATTGATCATGACAGAGAGCTGTGTATTGTGACAGCAGTCAAGAACCAAGGTTGATTCTTTTTCTCTCAAAAGATGAAATGCATTAGATTGTGCCTGTGTTGTTTTCTCCCATTTAGTTTTAAAGCCTCGGATGCCAATTTTTGCCTCAATATTTAGAGTTCCTTTGAGCCTAATTAATTCATTCTTTCTACAAAAGAACTTCTGAACCTCAAATCTGCTTTTTCTTCTATAGTTGAAGTGCCCCATAATCCCGCTTTCCATGAGTAGTTAATGTCTTGTCTCCCACTGTATTTCTGCCACCCTATCTGCTGGCTTAGATCTCTTTTCAGTTTTGATCCTTTTTCATGTCTTTATTTAGTTATTACCCGCTTAAGACAATTCAGGTAAGCAATAATAATAATATCTGATAGTCACATAGCACATACTATATATGCCAGGTACTTTCTAAGAGTTTACTTAATATTGGGGTGTTTAATCCTCAGAACAACTTTATGAGACAAGTGGTAGTAGTATTCCCATTTCCAGATGAGAAAACCGACACACAGAGATCTTGAGTGTCTTGCCCCAGGTTAAACAGTAATTAGTGACAATATGATTTCAGAGCCCAAGCTCTTAATGATTATGCTAAACTGCCTCCCTAGGAAAAAAGTATTTTGTCACAGAACTCTGTGTTGTGAAACCTGTATAGCTAAATAGTTTTTCACATGAGTCGGAAAACTTTGAAGTCAACACTGAAGTTCACAAATGTTATAGCCTAGGTATAAACTCATCAAATTTCGCAGTTTATCCAAAAAGAGGTCTTATTTTTTCTGTAAATCTCAGACTTTTAAGTGCCTGTGTAATTCATTTACTTATGTCGTATAGCACTATATGTCTTTATAAAAGGGAGTGTTAACATATAAGTGCTTAACCTTTACTTCTTAATGATGAGCTTTTAAATTGTTATTGTGCTGACATAATTAGGTGTAACACCTAAAATGCTTTGTGTGTATAGCTATAAAAAGAAAGTAATGTGATCTAGGACTGACAGTAAAGCTGTATCTAGGAAAAAATCCTATGGAAGGTTGAAATTGAATGTGGTAACTGCAATTATCTAAAAGGAAGTCTATTACCTTATGATAAAACTGTCAAAATAATGATTGGGTACTCCCACAAATTGTGCAGAGAATCAATAAAACCAATATTACATCACGGTTTGAGAATTTAGGAATTCCACTTTCTCCTAATTCATGAGAGAATGCTAATATATTTAAGAATGAGATAATTGTACAGTGTTTTTCTTCTTTTTTTTTTCCCTGCTTCATTTTGTAAGCAACTCTTATTAGAGTAAATATTTTTGCTTGAGTAGCTTGATGAACAGTGTTCTTAGAAAATCTGAATAGTATTTATTCATTAACCATATAAAAATGTGCAGACAGTATGAGCTACTTCCTTTTGCCTTGCAAGGACATAAAATGCAACATTTTGAGTAGATCTCCTTTGTTGATGGCAGATAACTTCTGCTTCATTCAGGGCCCATGCATTGACCTTTGGGGTCATAGTCAATCTGTGATGTCATTGTATATGAGCTAACCTTTGTATTTTAATGAGGATTATCAAATTATTCTTGCTAAAACTAAATTGTGTAGATTGGTAAATGATTTATCTTCTTCACTAAGCCACCTAACCTCCAAAGTTTAATTTTTGTCTTCAGCCTAAGACATTTTATATAACTTATACAGGAATGAGTTTTGGTGGACTGTTTTCCTTGTCTTGGTCCATTCCCTGGTCTCACATTCATAAATATTTGTTGACTTGAAATACATATTTTGTTGATAATGTACCTACCATTTACTTGTTGAGTAAGTAACACAGGAGTATGGGGCATTTCAACTCTAGGATTGAGAGGAAATTTCAGAATTTTGCAGGTAAATCCTAAAACATTGGAATAGAACTTTATTCTTTAAAAAAGTTTTAATATGTTTTATTTGACATAGATAAGGCACACGTTATTTTACAGTTTTATAAATGATAAACAGTGCTCAGGATAAATGACCAGCCTAGTCTATAGCTAGAGAGAGCAAGAGTTGGGGCTTGAACCCAGATCACCCAGGCCTACCTGCTCTTCTGCTTACCCTCACTGTGTGTCTAAATGCCCAAAGGAATGAACAGAAGCAGTGAGCAAGGGAAGGGACCTGTCTTTTGATTTCAGAGTCATCTTCTTTCCATTATTTAATGAATGTGAATTAATAGCATTGTTTAGAATATTACCCAAGTGCTTAGCTTCTCTCAATGTCAGAGAAGTTTATCTCTTTTCTACCTAAATCTTATCTGTTACAGTTTGTGTATATTTCCGCTTGTTGAGTTGGAATCCCAGTTTAATCGTATACTAGCTGTCACCTTGATTAACTTCTGTGGGAGCCATGGTTTGCCCTTCTTTAAAACTGGATAACAACATCTGCCTTTCAAGGCTATACAGATTAAGGATGATTTTGTAAAGTACGTAGCATGCTGCTTGGCACATAGTACCACTCAAATGATAGTGACTTTTGTAGTAATAAACAGTGATATTCCAATACTTACTTGAAACATAGGAAGGAATTAATTTACCCTTCATCTTCTTTAAGTACTCTTGAAATTCCAATTCTCTGGTCATTGTGGAGATCCTGAAACCTCTTGAAATACTTTCTGTGATGTTCTTTATGGGGAGAAATTCATTATCATCTTATCAAAGCTGCATAGAATGGGAGGATGAACTCCCATCTCTTGAATTCTCTTACTAATTAACTTTATCTTGTAATAACAAAACAGCATATGGATGATCTATCTATCTATGTACTATGGAAATTTAAAACCTTTTTTTCCTGCCATAATCATTCATAATTATACCTCCTCACACTTCAGGAATTCTTTTAGCCGACACTCTTTCAAAAGCAACGGGAGTTGGGTTTTTGGTGGTAATGGAAGGGTTATATTTCTCATGAGGTCATTTCTGGGGGCAGAAAGTCCACTGGAAAGCTTTTACTTTTTTAAATAAAAATTTTATTGAGATACTTTTAGATTTACAGAAAAACTGCAAAGATAGTACATTGCCTTCTCCCTGTACCTGTCCCTCAGTTTTAGTTACCCCTAACGTTGTAATTTTATATTACTGTTTTACGTTTGTCAACACAAACACAAATAATTGTCAAGTAATTGGTACATTACTATTAATCAAACTCCAGACTTTATTTTAATTTTACCACTTTTTTTAGTTAATGGCTTTTTTTCTGGTTCAAGATCCGATGCAAGGTCCCACATTACATTTAGTTATCATGTTCCTAAATCTCTAGTATGTGACAGTTATTTAGCCTTTCCTTGTTTTTGATGACCATAATGGGTTTGAGGAATGTTGATCAGGTATTCTGTATGTCTCTCCATTTGGGTTTATCTGATGTTTTTCTCCTGATAGGACTGGATAGTAGGTTTGGGGAAAGAATACCACGGAGGTGAAGTTCCCTTATCATCGTCATATCAACGGGTACATGATACCAATATAACTTGTCACTAGTTATGGTAACCTAAGTCTCTTGGTTAAGGTGGTAGTTACCAGATTTCTCCACTGTAAGGTTGCTGTTTTCCCCCTTCCACACTCTGTATTCTGTAGAAGCAGGTCACTAAATCTAGGCCACACTCAAGTTGAGGAGGGAGATTAAACTCCACCTCCTGGAAGAAGGAGTATCTAGATGTATTATTTGGAATTCTTCTGTAAAGAAGTTTTATCTCTTCTATTTATTTATTTAATCATTTACAAAACCATGTTCATATATATACACTTGTGTATATTTTTAATTTGAGTTGTATTCGAAGTAGACGCCTTTCATTTAGATTTGGGTGTTAAATTTGTACCACACATTCTATCATTCATCTCAGTGAATCAGTCCCAAGTAAAGCCCTCTGCAGAATGACTGATAAATTTTCTTTGGTTACATCCTCTCTTCTTCATAAAAAGAGGCCTGTCAATGCTATAATAAGTATCAAAAATAAATTTCCTAATCTAAATTTTCACAAATCTGTTCTATTTATGAACAAGTACCTTTTTGTTTTGCTTTTGCAAATCAACTAGTTTTGATTCTTAGGGACAATGCTTTTGAAATGAAGAAATCAAAATAAAGGTGAATTCTTTTTTAAAACCTGAATCTAATTTTGGTCTTTTCCGTGCTTCAGTCACCACTCTTCCATAAATTATCAAAAATGCTGGTCAGTCAGAGAATACCTCTGTTTAGAAGGTATTTGGTGGGCAGAGTGTCCTATGGCCTATTTGACTTATTTGAGCTAGTGGGAACCTGCTGTTATTGCACAGGGAGCTCAGCTTGGTGCTCTGTGATGACCTAGATGGGTGGGATAGAGTGGGGGCAGTAGGAGGGAGGTCCAAGAGGGAGGGGATATATGTATACATATAGGTGATTCACTTCGTTGTACAACAGAACTAACACAACATTGTAAAGCAACTATATGCCAATAAAAAAAAAATTCTTGTTTCAATCTTGCTTTTCTGCATTTCCATTGTAGCTGTTCCTGTTGAGTTTTCAGACTACCGATGAACATTTGGTAAAGAAAAGTACGGCTTGTTTAAGAACGTTCCTTTAAATGATAAGTTACATGTTTAGTTGCTTCAGGTTAAATTTTCAGCAGCAGGGAAGAGATCTTTGTGC